>NC_054478.1:42765058-44015058 GCF_017639515.1 Carcharodon carcharias | reverse complement strand
TAGAGGAAGCAATTCAAGCGGGGGCAGTTACAAGAAATAAAGTGCTAGTAGGAGATAGTATAGTCAGAGGGATTGACACCATTCTCTGCAGCAAACAGTGTAAGCCCAGACAGCTGCGTTGCCTGCCTGGCACTGGGGTTCAGAACACCTACTCAGGGCTAGAGAGGAACTTGTAGTGGAAGTGGGAGAACCCAGTCAATGTGGTCTATGTTGGTACCAATGACATAGACAAGATAAAGAAGGAGGTTCTGCACAGTCAGTATGATGAGCTTGGCACCAAATTAAAAAGCAGAACCTCAAATGTCATAAACTCTGGATTATTACCTGAGCCACATGCAAATTGGCATAGGACAAATCAAATTAGGGAGATGAATGGGATAAGGGGCAGGATGTTTAGTGGGGATTTGATGAAAATTTTTTTCACCCAGAGGGCGGGGTTATCTGGAACTCACTGCCTGAAAGGGTGATAGAGGCAGGAACCCTCTCAACATTTAAAAGTATTTAGAAGAACACTTGAAACAACATAGCATAGAAGGCTACGGGCCAAGTGCTGGAAAATGGGATTAGATAGGGGTTTGATGACTGGTGCAGACTCAGTGGGCTGAAGAGCCTCTTTCTGTGCTGTAAAATTCTATGACTCTATGAATGCATGGCTCAAAGACTGGTGAGGGAGAAGTGGGTTCCGGTTTGTGGAGCACTGGCACCAATACTGGGGAAAGTGGGATCTGTACCATTGTGACGGTCTAGACCTGAACCGCGCTGGGACCGGTGTTCATGCATGCTGCATGACTAAGGGAGTAGAGAGGGTTTTAAACTAAGTAGTGTTGGCAAGGGTAACAATTGGGGAAGATGTGGTAAATCAAAGAGTAGAGACAAGGCAAAATAGAAAGGTATTATTACAGGAAATGAAAAACAGACCGTGACAGGAAGGGATAGAGAGTACAAATCTAACTGTAAATCAACAGATGAGGCTAGAGGTTATAAAAAGAATAGAAGCATAAAACTAAAGGCCCTGTATTTGAATGCATGAAGCATTCGAAACAAAACAGATGAACTGAAAGCGCACATAAAAATAACTAAGTACAACTCGATAGCTGTTACGGAGACATGGATACAGGAGGACCTGGATTGGGACCTGAATGTTAAAGGGTACAGGACATTTAAGAAGGACAGGAAGCAAGAAAAAGGTAGAGGGCTAGCTCTATTAGTTAATGATGGTATTAGCACAATAGAGAGGGATGACCTAAGTTCAGGAAACCAGAATGTGGAAACGGTTTGGGTAGAGACGGGGAATGGTGAATGCAAGAAGTCACTTGTGGGAGTTGCGTACAGGCCCCTAATAGTAACCACATGGTAGAATGGAGCATAAAGTAAGAAATAAAGGGAGCTTGTCAGAAAGAAACAACAATAGTCATGGGAGATTTTAATCTATATATAGGCCAGGATTTTTACCTTGGCGGGCGGACGTGGCAGGCGGGCCCAGGACCGGTCATGAAGTCCATTCCAAGACACTCCCACTATGATTGCCAACCCTCCCGGGAGACTGCCAGAATCATCCCCAATCTCCTAGAGGCTATTAAAAGCAATCCGGGAAATTGTAAAATGATAGGATTCCCCATTAACCCATTAACTTCCATCCCGACAGCTTGAGTCCATTTCACTGAAAGGTATTTCATAGGCAGGGTCGGCAGCACTCATGCATAGGTGCAGCCAGAGTAATGACATAGCATATTACGTCATGGCCACACATGTTGTTGACCTGAGCTGCTTGCTGCCTTGCCTATTTTGTGTGTGTGTGTGTTGGGGGGAGCAAGTGGAAAGACTGGGGTCTGTGCTGGAGGGGATGAAGATTCAGCAATGGCTTTTTTAAAGGGCATTTGATTGTGGTTCCAATGGGATTAGCTAGGATACAAAGTACTTTCATATGCATCAAAGAAACCCACCCCCCTCCCGCTAATGTCCAGGGGTTTGGACTTTACCTCCCCGAAGGTGCTCACGAGCTCGTGCCATATCCATGGTTCTGCGCCGACATTTTCCAGGATATGGCCAGCCGGAGTTGGCAACCCTCATTCCCACAGTCTGACTGGAAATGAGGATAACCATCAGCAGTTCTTTTTGCTCTTTGCATGGGATTGAAAATCTGATGCAGTGCAAAATCTTTTCCCCTAGTGATTTTGAGATCCCTGGCCTCAAACCGAACTCCAGCATCACACTTTGTAATGCCTGTAATACATTCCCTGAAGGATCTCAAGTCTGAGGATTCTTGTTTTTTTTTCCTTTATCCATAGGGCTAGCATTTATTGCCCATCCCTAGTTGCCCTTGAGAAACTGGTGGTGAGTTGACTTCTTGAACCACTGCCGTCCATGTGTATGACCAACCTCTCATCATAAGTTAGCAAGTGATCCACAACGTTGAAATGTCTTTGTTGCTTAAAGTGTTGTTTCAGGATGAGATTGTTTGGAACATATTCTGGCCATCCATTTTTGCAGTATTCTCTAATTTTACCACATTTTTCATCTGCTTTTTGTGCTTGTCAGGTATCATTCAGCCGCTGTGTTGTTGCAGGTGGGAATTCTGTAGTCAATGAGGTATATGACTATATATCCTCAATGAACTTTATGTCCTCCTGTTCAGGCTTCTCAACAGAAATGTGTGATAATGCATCTGCTGTTGTTTGTTATTTGCCTTGGCATATTTGGTCATTGAATCTCATGAGTCACAGCCAAAATCTCTGGACTCTAGCTGGCATGTTACTGGTTCTTTAATATTTAATAAGGTTCTCACAGACCCACGTGGCTGCTAATTCCTCTATTTCAATTACAGAGTATTTTTGTTCCATGTCAGTCAATGACCGAGATGCATTATGTACTGGTCTGCATGTTGCATCTTTCTGGATTTGAAAGAGTACTGCTCCTTGTCCAGTCGCAGACGCATCTGCAACAACTATTATGGGCAGTTCTGGGTCTTAGTGTGCTAGTATGTCTGGTAAACTACATTTAGTGTGAAGTTTAACAAGGACAGGAAGCAGATCATGGACAATTTATACTGAAATTTTTTGTTAAGCAAAGAGACATGCCGTTGAAGCTTTTCATCTTTCACTCATCTGGATAGATTTGCTAGAACACCAATTCCAAAGGAAACACCAACTTCTGCTGCAAGAGAAGAGAGTGCTGACTGGTTGGCAAGTGGACTCTGATTGGTAGAGGCATTGTAATGGAGAATGCACCAGGGAACGGTTAATTGCCAAGCTTTGCTTAAATTCAAACCAGGCAAATCAACTATGATTAGTCCAGGCATTGCCTTGGGGAATGAATGAGTGATTGGCTGCCCCCCTACCCCCTCAAGCTTTTGGTTTGTTGAAAAAGGCATGATGTATGAACATGCTATTTCTGTTTGCAAAGGTCAGGGCCCAGTGTGTGGATATATGTAGATTCATTCCATGGCAATGCCTCTACCAATCTGAGTCCACTTGCCAGCTAATCAGCACTCTCTTTTCATGCAGTATAAATTGTTGTTCCCTTCAGAATTGGTATTCTTACGAATCTGTCCTGATGAGTGCAAAATGAATGATTTCGACAGCATGTCCCCTTTTTCAGCAATACTCAAGCTCTGTACTACAAAACAGCGTTTGAAATTTATATTTACATTAGGTTCTGAAGAAGAGCTGTATTGGATTCAAAATATTAACTCTTTCTCCACGGATGCCGCCAGACCTGCTGAATTTTTCTAGCACTTTCTGTTTTTATTTCAGATAGTCAGCATTAGCAGTATTTTGCTTTTAATTTATATTGCATACTCAATTTTGTTGATAGATGCAGTTCTAGTGTTAACTGACATGAGATGGTGCTGTTTGTTGCTGGTAAGGTGTTAAAGGGTATTCCATTTAGAGTTAGACATAGTAGTATTGAGCCAGATGGTACAACTAGAGTCAGCTATAAGTTGGGGGAAAAGCCTGCAAATCTCTGAATGCAATCGAAAGGGGTTTGTACAGCTGCAACAGCCATCAAAAAAGATAGGTTCCAGTAACATTGGGAAAGATATTGGTCTGGAGTAATTAAAGCTGCTTTCATATTGACATTGATGGCATATGCTAGTAACCTGAGCTCCTGACAGATTGGTTTTGTGTAGCTAACAGCAATCTCAATACAAACTTGCTGAGTTCAATTTTTTTAAAATTCATTTACAAGATGTGGGCATCACTGGCTAGGACAGGATTCATTGCCCACCCCTAATTTCCCAGTTGAAATAAAAATAGGACATGATCAGGAACTGGGGTGCAGCCGTAAGTGTCAAGTGACCTTGTCTGAGTCAAATGGTCATGGGTTCAAGCCTCACTCCATAATTTGATCACATAATCCAGGCAGACATGTCAGAATAGTTTTTGAAAATGCAACCTTTTCAAGTGAGATGTTGTATCAAGGCTCGCTCTTCTGTTCAGGCTGGGATAGAAGATCCCCTGCAACTTTTTGAAAAAGGGCAAGACATTCTTCTGATTCCTGGCCAACATTTCTCCCTTAACTAAAACTACCAAAATTTGCTTGCACAGCAAAAACAAAATTACCTGGAAAAACTCAGCAGGTCTGGCAGCATCGGTGGAGATTTTCTCCGCTGATGCTGCCAAACCTGCTGAGTTTTTCCAGGTAATTCTGTTTTTGTTTTGGATTTCCAGCATCCGCAGTTTTTTGTTTTTATATTTGCTTGCATAGCAATAGTCACCACACAACAACTTATGTTTTTATAGCACCTTTAAAATAATAAAATGTCCCAAGATGCTTCACAGAAGCACTACAAAGCAAATTTGGATACGAGGCCAGTTTAGGTGATATTAGGGAAGATAGCCAAAAGCTTGGTCAAAGAGGTCGGTTTTAAGGAGTATCGTAAATGAAGAAAGAGGTATAGAGACAACGAGATTTAGGGAGGGAGCTCCAGAACTTGGAGCCTGGGTATCT
Organism: Carcharodon carcharias; assembly: GCF_017639515.1. NCBI lineage: Eukaryota > Metazoa > Chordata > Chondrichthyes > Lamniformes > Lamnidae > Carcharodon > Carcharodon carcharias. Next base: position 44,010,108 of record NC_054478.1, on the reverse strand, counting down.
GAAGCACACGGCCACCAATGATGAAGCAATTAAATTCAGAGATACTCAAAGAGGGAAAAAATAGATGCGCGCATATATCTTGGGGGGCTGTAGGGTTGGTGGAGATTACAGAGATAGGGAAGGCTAATAACATGGAGGAATTGGAGAACATACATGGAGTTTTTAAAATCAATGTGTTGATTGACCGGGAGCCAATGTAGATCAGAGGGTGATGGATGAATGGGACTCGGTGCAAGTGGGGACACAGGCAGCAGAGTTTTAGATGACCTCAACATTATGGAGGGTAGAATGTGGGAGACCAGCGAGGGGTGCATTGGAATAGTGGGGGAAATAAAGACATAAATTAGGGTTTCAGCAGCAGATGAGCTGAGGCAAAGGCAAAATCTGGCAAAGGGATGGATTGACATTAGTGATGGCGCAGATGTGTGGTTGGAAGCTCACTTGAGGTCAACTAGGACACTGAGGTTGCAAACTATCTGGTTTCGATTCAGGCAATTGACAGGGAAAGGGAAGGACATGGTGGCTTGGGAATGGAATTTGGAACTGGAATCATGGACAATAGCTTCAGTCTTTCCAATATTTAATTGGATGAAATTTCTGCTCATCTAGTTTTGGATGTAGGATAAGCAGTCTGGTAATTTAGCAATAGTGGATAAGTCAGAAGAAGTGGTGGCGATGTTGAGCTGAATCCCAGCAGTGTACATGTGAAAACTCGAGCCATGCTTTTGGATGCTGTCGCCAAGGGGCATCATGTAGATGAGAAATAGGAGGCAACAAAGGATAGATCTTTGTGGGACACCAGAGGAAAAGCTGCAAATGATACTCTGACTATGATTAGAAAGATAAAGATGGAACCAGGCAGGTACAGTTCCACCCAGTTCGGTGAAAGTGGAAAGGTGCAGGGGAAGGGTGGAGTGGTCAGCCATGTGAAAAGCTGCAGACAGATCAAGAAGGACAAGGAAGAGTAGTTTACCTTTTGTCACAGTTACATAGGATGTCATTCGTGACTTTGATAATAGTTGTTTTGGTACTGTGGCAGGGTAGAAACCTGCTTGGAGGGATTGAAACATGGAGTTCTGGGAAAGCTGACCATGGGTTTGGAAAGTGTCAATATGTTCATCAGCATTGGACAGGAAAGCAAGGTTGGAGATGGAATGGTAGTTTAAAAGGACAGTAGAGTCAAGGTTTGTTTTTTTGAGGACCGGGGTAATGATAGCAGATTTGAAGAAAGGGGTAATACCTGAAGAGGCAGAGCTATTAACAATATCAGCTAACATGGGGATCAGGAAGGGAAGTTATATCGTGAACAGTTTGGTGGAATTAGGGTCAAGGGAGTAGGAAGTGAGTTGTGGACAAAATGAGCTTAGAAAGGGCATGAGGAAAAACACGAGAGAAACTAGAGAAGGATGCAAGTACAGGGCTAGGGCAAGGGGAACTTTAGAGTGACTTCAAGAAGTAATTGATAAGAAGCACTTTGAGGCATCTTGAAAATGTGATAATGCACTTACATATCAATTCCGAGGCAACAACTCGAACTGTGAGGGATATGCTGTGAAATGATTATTTTTGTGACTTAAGTTTTTGTAGAGCGGCACTGTGCCTGCCTCCTCCATTCTAGTTCACATTTGATGTCTTTGCCATCTGCCAACATGTTCCTTTTTTATAATGTAAAAGGATCATGTTGCAAAGTTAGAGGCAGATCACACAGGAGCAACATCAAAAGAAGTATAAGAAATATCACAGATACATCATGGAAGGATACTTCTGATTGCTGCCAGTAGCAGGACTGTGCGTGTATCTTCTGCTGATAGAAACTTCAGAAAGCTTTTCTTTAAGAATTAAAGGGCGAAATTCAAACCTTTGAATCATAGACCTGCCTTATCCCAAGTATCACCTAAATCAAGTTTGCTTTAATTAATCTGAATTTCTGCTAAAAGGAAAGGCCAGAGAAAATTATTTTCAAAAATATTAATAGCACTGCAACATAAACAACTAGAAAAAATCCTCCTCAGGACAGACCACTGAGGTTAAATTAAAGAAGTATGATCTTAAATAACTGCCTTTGCCCTCTAAATTATGCTGAGCTGTCTATTTGTCTGCCAGAGATTGAATTGCAAAACCATTTATTTATTTATAAATTGAATGACCACTCATGATAACTTCCCTGCACCAGCAGATTCTGCTGAAATATTATTTCTTCCATTGAAAACAGCAAGTGTGTGAGAATATAATTAGACCGGGTGGTATTATATTGGTCTTTTATACAGCTATTATTTGCATTTAGAATATACAAGTAGATGTGCCAATGGGCGATTGTGATCTTGGGAAGGTTTCTTACAAAGTAATGGTTCACAATGTGTTACAGTGATAGCCAATTAACTGACTGCCACTGGAGTTGCTGTTATAATTTGGATGGTGGCCTGCTCCCAGGTGCTGCTGGCCCATTCAGAGGGGCTGGCAGATCAGCAGCCTCAGTAGTGCGAGCACTAGCAGTGGCCATTGCTGGATCTGCGCCTATGGAATGGCCAGTTTTTTTTATTCATTTACGGGATGTGGGCTTTGCTAGCTAGGCCAGCATTTATTGCCTATCCCTAGTTGCCCTTGAGAAGGTGGTGAGGTGCCTTCTTGAACCGCTGCAGTCCATGTGGTGTAGATACATCCATTGTGCTGCTAGGAAGGGAGTTCTAGGATTTTGACCCAGAGATGGTGAAGGAACAGTGATATATTTCCAAGTCAGGATGGCGAGTGATTTGGAGAGGAACTTTCAGGTGGTGGTGTTCCCATCTATCTGCTGCCCTTGTCCTCCTAGGTGGTAGTGGTTGTGGGTTTGGAAAGTGCTGTCAAAGGAGCCTTGATGAATTTCTGCAGGCATCCTGTAGATGGTACACACTGCTGCTACTGTGCGTCAGTGGTGGAGGGAGTGACTGTTTGTGGATGTGGTGCCAATCAAGTGACCTGCTTTGTCCTGAATGGTGTCAAGCTTCTTGAGTGTTGTGGGAGCTGCACTCATCTAGGCAAGTGGGGAGTATTCTATCACACTCTTGACCTGTGCCTTGTATATAGTGAATAGGCTTTGGGGAGTCAGAAGGTGAGTTACTCATCACACCATTCCTAGCCTCTGACGTGCCCTTGTAGTCACAGTATTTAGATGGCTAATCCAGTTCAGTTTCTGGTCAATGGTAACCCCCAGGACGTTGATAGTGGGGGATTCAGTGATGGTAATGCCATTGAACATTAAGGATTGGGGTCATCAAAGTGGGGTCTGGGGTCCCTAGGGCCATACAGGCAGGCCCCAGTGATCGGTAATGATGTGAGGTGGCGAATGAGTCACTGAGGACAGGCAGAGCCATTGCTCCAGGTGTAGCCAGTGCCACCGGTGGACCTTTTTGTGGCTCATGGAGGGCCAAAAAGGAGGGCATACCCCCCCCAGAGCCCACTGGGGAGTCACCAGACTTCAGTGTTGTGGTCTCCTCACACAGCAGTGGTTCCTCTTGACCTGAGTAAAATGGCAACCGGGAAGGGGCCCTTAACTGGCCACTTAAGTGGCTCAGTTGGGCTCTCGGTGGACAGTCAATCTGTTTCCTTCACTGCCATTGGCAAAATGACATGGCAATGGGAAGACATCGGGCAGACATCGGGCAAAACACTTTCCCATACTAATGGGCTGGATTTTATGCTCCCTGATTGGTAGGTTTGAAGATGGGGGCCTCGTACAGCCCAGTGGGCGGCCTGCCTGTCCTCGACTTGTGTGGAGATGGGGGGCAATGGTGTGATGAAGGAGGCATCAGGCAGCCTTCCTGCCCTTGGGCCTATTGAGCCCCTTAACTGACCATTTAATTGTAGTTTGCCCGTGATGGGGTCAACCGTGCCATGCACGAAGGCTGGCAGCTTCAGTGGCACAGGGTGCTGTTGGGCAAGGGCAGTTTGGGGGACCAATATTAGAAGAACCAAGGGCCCATAGGAGGTTCCTTAAGGTGTTTCTGGCACTAATAATCCTTTAATATCCCCTTTATTAATAGGATTTCACACCATTCATTTCTGAAACTTGCCTTAACATGCACCGCCATCCCCACTTGTAATCTGTCCCAAAATATTATAATGCTCTTACAAAAAAAAGGTACCTTCAGTTCTTATTTTACTTTGTTGCCCTAAACATAGCATCTCCCTTCTTAGTCCTTTACTTACTTTAAGGAGGCATGCAGGGCAGCCAACGGGATTGTGGACGGGCTCCTCCCCCTGACATTTTAGCCGAGTGGACAGAGGCCATGGTGCCTTGTAAAATCCAGCCCGATGTTCCAAATGCAACCTCAGCATGGCTAGATTAAAGTTCACAATGACTCCTTTCGACTTATAAGTCAATTTTACCTTCCAGCATGTTATTTGTTTTGTCGAGATGACACTATATTGACGAGCTTTAATGATTATCACCAAAACCACAGATCCCTTTCCTCTCTACTATCTTCAGCACATTATTTATTGTGTATTCTGTATTTTCTACTTGTTCTGCTAAATCTCACAACTTTAATTTATGTTGAATTGAATCTGCACATTGATTTAGCCTGTCCAAGTCTCTTTATATTCTTGTACATTAGTTAGCAAATTAGCAACTGCAACCAACTTGGTGTCATTTACAAATTTAAGACACTTATAAAAAACATAGGGGAGAATTTTCTCCCCATCGGCCGGGCTGAGCGGTAGCTGGCGTGGGCGGGTGCGCAGCCGATCACACCCCATGATCAGCTGCATGCCGCCATTTTATGTGGGCGAGCCAATTAAGGCCAGATCAGCGTAATGTGCACTTGGAAGTGCTCAGTGCTACCTGTGTGGGCGGGGTGGGGGGGGCAGTCGGGGTGAAGGAGCGCAGAAATCGCCCTGAGGCATGGAGCTGGCTCAGGGAGATTAAATTAAACTGAAAGCATGTTTAAAATAAAGAAATAAAATTATGCAGACATGTCCCCGGATGTGACAGTGTCACATGAGTTGGGACATGTTTATGAATTTTAATAAAATTTTTTATTTAATTTATAAACCCTTCACCCCCATGGATGAGATTTCATGAGAAATGCGAAGGCTGCCTGGGCTCTTTGCCTGCCCGCCAACCTTAAGATGACTTTAATTAGGTGATTAATGGCCTTAACAGGCCAGTGACTCTTTGGCGGGCGTGCAGCTGACTCTGGTGCGCGCCCACTGAACTGAAAAGATTGGAATGATGCTCGGTCCCGACATTACCGTGCGTCATTTTACGCATCGGCAATGCTGAACAGAACAGTCAGCCCACAGACAATGCCCAAAGTTTGCACCTGACACTAAATTGGGAGCAGTGAAAAGAAAGACTGGCAAAAGTTTGGGATACACCTAAGCACTTTACAACCAATGAAATACAGTCACTGCTAGATTGTATGACACAGGACAGCCAATTTGAGCATCGCAAGGTCCCACAAACAGCAATGCGATATGACCAATCATCTGTTTTTTTTCAGTGATGCTGATTGGAGGATAAATGTGTAGAAACACTGTGTAGAGCTCCCCTGCTCTTCTTCAAGATGTTGCCAAAGAATCTTTTACATCCAATTGAGAGGGCAGTCAGGTCTTAGTTTTAGCGTCTCACTCGAAAGATGATAACCCTGACAGCACAGCAGTTCTTCAGTACTGCATTGGCAGGTCAGCCTAGATTTTGTGCTCTATTCTCTGGGACTTGAATCCAAAACTATCTGAATCAGAGGTAAGAATGCTATTGCTGAATCATTAATAACCAATGATGCAAATGTGAAATACCAATCTTATGTCCCATCATAAAACTAGCACATTTTATTGTCTAATTTCCAGCCAAGTTTCGATTCAGCCTAATACTTTGTCATGTAGTCCCTAGCATATACCTGGTTGACCAATTTGTTATGTGAGACAGTGTCAATGAAGTCTAGGTGTACAAGATCCACTACTCACTTTTATCCACTAGATGTGTATTCTCCTCAAATAAAGATATGTACGTTTGAAGTATAAAGATATTCCTAGTAATTGAAACTGTAGTACATAAAGAATCCATTGGTGTGTAAATTATTTGTGTGTGAAGTCATTATCATAAAACAAGCTATTTATGGAATTGATCCTGATGAAAAAACTTATGCCTACTGCCTCTTATCAAAAGCAAATGCCTGCTTTCTCAAACAATAATGTGGTTATTACTGAAGTTTCAAAAAATCTTTAGTCAATTTTATTTTATAACTAAAACTCTTGATTGCTGCAAGTGTTGTTTGCAAATACATTATTTTAACGCATAGTTATTTATTATGTATACACCACAACCAATTACTGATTCACAAACTAAGCCATTAAATAGTAATTTTGTCACCATGGTGACATAACAATATCACAACTGAATTAATTGAAAAGGGTAAATGTTTGAATTACCAACAGGCTCCCTTTGATTTGAAAAAAGATTCTTGATGTTACTACCATCCATGTTTGCTGAACTGATATTGTGCCCATCGCTCCAGTAGAGTTTTCTGTAAGAGAGAAAACAGTGCATATATTGACTAAAGTTTAAAACTAATCACACAAAATGTTTTATATTATAAACTTCTGTAATACTTCAAGGTGCTTTGCTTATTTGACCTGGGTTGTTTTTGGATTAATGTATAATTCTGGCCCCATCATTACAGCTTTTCGCTGGTGGATCCTTATATCAGACAAATGGAGCAAACTATTTGCCGTTATTTGAAGTCAAATGCACCACTTCTAAAATATTAAGTGCACTGACTGTTTTGGATAGCTATTCTTGAACTTTGTACTCTTCCAGCACACACCTGCACACCGCATAGGATGGAGAAAAGCAAAAGAAATATTGATAATCTGCCCGTTATCATATTGCCCTCAAAGTCATATGTCATCTGACTTGGAGGTGCATCACTGTTTCTTCACTGTCATTGGGACAATGTTTCAGAATTTTCTACTCAACAGCATTGTGTGCACACCTTCAGCAGATAGATCATCAGCAAAAGTTCAAGAAGGCCCACCAACATTTCAAGGGTAATTTGGGATGGGCAAAAAACACTGGCCTGGACATTGAGACCTACATACTGAGAAAGAATAGTGAATAATCATACAGTTGATAATGCTGTTGCTACAAGTGAGTATTTTTGTGTTGGGAATGCTGAGATTTTATAACACTGAGATTGTCATAATATTTAGCAGCTTAGGGGAAAAGGAAAGTTATAGGATTTGAGTGCATTTTGGGACTGCAGGGTAAGGCAGCAGTAAATGTGTTGAGTTGTGGGGCCTGTGTGGGGAACATTCCTAGCATCTACCACACGGAGGTTCTGGGATGACTCAGTGGAGCTAAGTGTCAAGAAATTGGGAATGGGGGTTGGCTAGATTCTGGGGAGTGCTAGGAAGATTTTTGTTGTGTGGGGCCATCTGAATGGGACTCCTGGGATGCATGAACATTTAGCTTTTAGAAGAATAAAAAGGGGTGTGTTGGAGAGCAATAATGTTTGGTAAGCTCAGTGTGCTGGAGAAAAGCAAGTCTGGAATATATCAACAAGCAGTTAAAGGCTTGCAGACCACCTATAGGGCAGGTTTTACCAGAGGGAATGAGAGAGGGCAGAAAAGGTGGCAAAAGACAAGGTTGAAGCAGATTCAAGCAAAGATTTTTGAATAAGAATTGTACCTCCCTTTCAGAGCCTGTTCTAATGGGCAATGCTCAGGCATTCCAGTTTCATTATGGGAGGCCCTCTAATTTATTTTCATGGCCCTAATAAGCAGAGTGCAAACTGTTTGTAGTCTGGACCAGCCAAACATGGTCAAAGGGATAGCTGCTGAAAACATTTTCAAACGGTTTTTAGTCAATTCATCTATCTGTCACCTGACAAGTTAATCAATTCAGATCCTTCTCAACTAACTTCCTTGACAATACGACTTCCCAAGCGGATGAGGGAAAGCCTGAGAAGCTTTTGACAAATTTTGACAAGGAAGATCACTAGTTAAGCTCGAAGCCATGGGGAGTCAGGGATAAACTTTGGAGTGAATAAGATATTAACTGAAGGCTAAAAAATAATGAGCACTTACAGGCGACCTACCCATCAATGTCCCACCTTTAATTTTAATGTGCCCTTGTGACCTCATGGTATCATGACAGTAATTTTAATACTGGCAAGAGCAAGGAATTTATTGCAGCCTTAATGCCAGGTGGAGAGAAGAGGAGGATCTGGGATTAGAAAAGGCCAATTAAAGTAAATTGTTTTGCAGATCCTGCAGGAGTAGCAGGACTCCTATAGAGCCCCAAGGAAACCTTAGGCCTTCTGTCCCTGAAGACCTTCCTGAAACACCCTACCCATGTCACCTGCATGTGGTGAACTTTCTTCCTGCTGCCTGAACTTCTTCTCCTATCTCCCAGTTAGCAGTCACTTCATGCTCATTTCAGTAGCATGCAGTTGAGGCCTGGGAAATAAAATCTTCCAGCCTCATGCTACTGAGTTTGGGGGGTTTTGGCACTCAACCAAATCCTGCTCCAAGGTAAAATCGGGACTATTTATATTCCTATTTCTATTCCAATGTGTTTAATCTAATTGGTTTGTAAAAATAAATCCTTCCATCTGAACATAATCTTCATTTGCGCCTATACCGTACTTACACTTCTGTGCTTCAGCTGATCCTAAAATGGCAATGATTACATTACATGGACAATGCAAAGCTTAAATTGCTCTCTCTCTCTCTTCCCCCCCCCCCCGCCTCCTTCCCCCCCACACAAACCTTAAACCAGCTTATATTTCAACTCTTTCTTGGACTCGAACTCAAGTTCTGTCGAAGGGTCATGAGGACTCGAAACGTCATCTCTTTTCTTCTCCACTGATGCTGCCAGACCTGCTGAGTTTTTCCAGGTAATTCTGTTTTTGTTTTCAAAGCTTAAATTATTTTACTTATAGCAAAAAGGTATAATGTACAACAGCTTACCCTTTTAGTGGGTGAACTATTAGACACTGTGGGTGGTCAAGTCCATGAATGATAGAAGTCCGCAGGGATCCATTTAATCTTGCAACATTTATTTGTGTTTCCTCTAAATCTGAACTCGTCCAGTATATGTTTCTGGAAATCCAATCCACTGCAAGTGCATGAGCGTATGGCAGGTCTATGAACAAAAGGAATATAATTAGTGAATGAACAAAGTTACTTATAAAAATGATCAATACTAAGGGAAAGCTAGATAAGATGAGAAATGAAGAGAGGATATTTCAATAGGGTGTGAGGAAGTAAATAGAATGGGAAGAGGCTAAGCTGAGCCAAATGGCCTGTTTCCCTGCTGTAATTTCTATGTACTTTTATTGATGTGCTCCTAAACTTAGGCATTATTAGATGACTTGTTTGAATTTCACAAAACACAAAGAAACACTTGCAAAGGCACAACCTCTTGTTTTGCTAGTAGACGTTTTGCCTTTTGAGGTATGTTAAATGGATAAGATATGGGAGATTATCATTTCTAAAATGTATATTAAACAAAGTGCATGCTTTGAACAGCAATGATTCTTCCAAGAGTATCATTAAGACAATTCTCCATTTCATCTTTTGTTACTAACAAAAAACTTCAACCACTTATTATTTCAGATATGATGGCCAATCCTACTAGCACATAGCAATGTATAAACTGCAAAAACAATTTGTTAAATCATTTACATGAGATATTGCCACTGACTTGTTACTTGTTTTCTAAGTCACTTTACCAGATTTGTAAACAAGACTAAAAATGAGAAAATTATGGCTAGATTTTGAGGAAAAAGCAACAACAGCTGAATGGCGCAGTATGTTATCAATGGACTGGATTTTATGTTGGCAGCTTTAATGCAAGACTTCCATCCCTGTCTCAGGAAGATGTTCTGCCTTAGAGACCTGGCAGCTAATTCTATTGGCCAGCAGTTCTTTAGTCCCCTCGTGCCAGTCGGGGTGCTGTCCACTGCTGGGACTACAGGCAGTCTCATCTCTTGGGTTAGGGTCTCGGTGAGGGGGTTGAGAGAAGAGTAGGTGGGGACCAGTTTCAGGAGGTCGAGGAAGAGGGTTGTGGGGGGAGGATGACCTTTGAGGGGGTGTCTCCAATGGGCCCAGGAAGTCTGTAAAGTAGGGTCCCTACCACCGCTGTCTGACACCAGACCATGCAGCCAAATCTGCTGGGCTTCCCACACGGAGCGGGTCTTCCTTCACTGTGGGAAAAATACTGGCAGAAGCAAGGTCAGCCCCTTAACTGGCCAATATTAACAATCAATCACTGGGGAAGCACTGATTGTTGCCAGTGATGCAGCCACCATAGGTCCAGGATTAATAAGGGGCTGAGGCCACAGGTGAGAGTGAGGGCGGGATAAAGGTCAAGAGGAGAGATTTGCTGCGGTGGGTGCAGAGAGGCTGGTAGAAAGAATAGTGGGGTGGCACTTAGTGGGCTCCCCACTTCTCGATATCAGGTCCCCTTATCTGGCACTGAGTGTCTGACAATGAGGGACCCAACCCCCCACCCCCCACCAGCCCCTCCCCTCAACCCATCCCAGAAGCCTGCAAGCAAACACAACAGGGTTTGCTTTTTGAGCTCCCAGCCTGGCAACTGCCCCACCCGCTGCTGGTTGCATATCAGCGGAGGCAAGATGAGGCCCTTAAGTGGTTACCCTACCACCTGATTAAATGTCCCCCTGCCTCCAAATCTGCCTCGGGGGATGACATTAAACTCCACTCTACATATCCAAATGCTCAACATTGTCATCAATAGTAATTTAGGCCAAAAAGAAAGGTTTTATATGGAGCAAAAGCAATGAGCATTTGTCTTTTGATCTGTCGGTAATAGGTTTGAATCACAGAATAGGCTCCTATTTATATTTGCCAATTCAATTGGTTCAGTCTCCATCCATCCCAATAATTTTCTCCTCAGAGATGCTTCTCCACCATTTCCCGCATCCTTCCTCTCCTGAAGGCCTGGTCCCTTTGCAGTTCTACAGATGCAGATAAATATTGGCATTTCAGTAAAGTTGCCACCATTAAAATCAATCTTGGTCTCTCAACATCACTTTCTGTGGGGGGTCACTGGATAGCAGTCATTAGTGGTTGATTTTATCTTCCCTAATTCAGGGGTGCCTGATTGCTAGCCATTCCTGCCCCCAGCCCCCTCAACTCTGCCGCTACCACTCCATCATTGTCTTGATATAAGTCCACCAATTCTTCACAAATTGAATAGAAAATAGATTGTCTATAGGTCTCAACAATTCACTAGCTGCATATTCCAGAGAGAATCCCATACCGAAAGACATTTTAATTGTCAGTAAGTTGTTTGTATCATCATTGCATCTGTCTAATGCCTATATCAGAACATTAACTATGGATAATAAAGGTTTAAAGCATAACATCTGCTATATATAGCTTTCATCATTAATTCCCACTTACCTGCTGAGACCACTGTTTCTATTCCTGTGCCATTTATGAAGGCTCGCTTTATAAATCGGGGCTTTAAATCAGACCAGTAAATTCGCTCTTCTAATGCATCAAAATCAATTGTTTTAACTTGACTGACATCAGGGTCAGTAAATGGTGTTATGTAATTGTAGTATGGATTATCAACATCAACTCCACGGATCTCTGAATTTCGTGAATAAATAAAAAACTCCTTTTGCTCTGCACAAAATAATGAAAAGTCTCAATATTGTTCAAAGGCATTATACGGCTGATTCTGCCTAATGATTGAGCATTATGTCAGTTTGAGAGCAGTGCATTACATATTAAATCAATTAGACAGTTCTAAACACTGAAATTCAAAGGGAAAGATTGCACCATGAAAATTAAACCTATTTTTTCTTCTCTTTTTAAGAAATGTTTTAAAAATCCTTTACATTTTCACTCACTTTTAATTAATCACCAATTAGCCACACATACCATGAAACCCATTCCATCCAAAATAACATTAAAAACAGCCCTAAGGCTATGGTAGCACAACCTATCTTTTTTCTCTCCTTTTATTGCAAGTCTGAAAGACAAATATTTGAACTTCTGACTAATTAACTTAGAGAGAAGAATTGCTTTAGTTGCTATGGGCCACAATATTGAAAAACCATTCAAAATTAATATGTTTAGAAATTTCACTAGGCTTTAAGCGGAATGTGGAAAGTGAAGCAAAATTTTAGTTTAACTGCACATATGAGTGCCAATAAGACAATATAATTAAAGCCAGCTAATCAGCTAAGGTCAGTCAATTGTCTCTTTTTAATATTTCGATTTTAAAAATTTAGGTTAAGGCAAGACAACACTGTCTCGAAAGAATAAAGTTGTATTTGCATAGCACTTTTCATGCCATTGAAATGTTCAATGTACTCCACAGCCAATTAAGTATTTTTGATGTGTAGTCACTGGTGCAAACATGACAGTCAATTTGTGTGCAGCATGGTCCAACAAAACAGCAATAACTGCTAAATGAATGTATTTTGGTGGTGTTCGTATTGATGATTAGGGCACCATGAGAACTCTTTGATTCTTAGATAATGCCATGTTATCTTTTGCATTGAACTGGACAGGCAACCAGGTCATCAATTTAACATATCATCCACAAAAAAGCACCTCCAGCAATGTAGAACTTCCTCAGTACCATGACATTCAGCCTAGGTTATAGGGTTAAGGTCCATTTTGGCTGTAATTGGCATTCCAGGTGCAAATTGTGCTCAGAGTTGGGCTGGTTTTCTGAAATTAAGTTATGATTCAGTTTGTACAATCATAAACATAAAATCGTCCATGAGCCAGTGCAATCAGACAGCATTTAAAAACGCAATTGTCCTTTCTTCTTCCATTAAACAAGATTCCTGGATTATATTTGTGTGGCAATCTGTTCAATTTTATGCATATAGCTAAGAATGGATTTATCACAAAAAATAAGTATTTTAGTATCTAATCTAATAGCGAGTAACCCAATTTAAGGTAATTGAAGACTACACAGAGCTATTTACAAATTTCATTGATGTACGGCGTTCACTTGCCTAGTAAATTCATTATTTCATATTCAAAAGTTTTTAAGTGCTTAGTAGTGCTGCTGCACCTAAAAATAATTTATTTTAAGGGTCTCCCCAAAGGCCTGCAAATGGGCACAATTAGGGGGAACTTGACATGGTGATTAATTTGACCTGGCGTGGGACCAGTTTTGTGGGTGGTACCACCTACCAGCAGAAAGTTTATTTAAACCAGTGCAAAAAACCATGGAACGCTATTTGTGCTGGGCTTAGCTTCCACTTGAATTCCGCAATCTTTTGCACTAACTTGGGCAATTTTGAGCGAAATGCACAGAAACTCCCAGAAAAATCTGTCAAGAAACTTTGGGCAGGATTTTCCGCACCCGTCCACTGCCACGATCTACCGGTCCCGTTGCAAGTCAATGGACTTCTGGCTGGGGCGCCGCCTTGCCCGTGGTGGGTCCCGCCCGTGACGGAACCGGAAAATGCTGGCCTTTATCCCTTTGTGTTCCAGTCCTGAAATGGAGCTTGAAACCACCAGCTTCTAAAAATAGCTTTCCTAACATAACAGAAGTTAATAGATGGTGTAATGCACTATGTGCAAATATACATCTCAAGTGAACGCCTGCAATGTAAAGGAGGCACTCTTGTGGTTATTGAAAATCAGTTCGAGGCTTTATTTTGATTTGACAGATTTCCAGGCACTTACCATAGCAGTTCTTCTCATCGGGGGCCAGTTTCATCAGATGAGGACATGTACATGCAGCAGTTCCATTGTAATTAATCAGGCACAAATGAGAACATGGCCCTTTGCCATTATTAGACTCACAAGGATTTGGTGCTGTAATTATAAACACAACTTCAATTCATTATCAGATTTTCCTGTTACAGTAATCATCCAGTACACAAGTATAAATAACAATTGTAGTGCTCTACCAAAAACTGTGAAGAACTGATAAACATAAGATACAAATTGCATTAATGACGACACTGCTGATTCGAAACCACAACAATGTAATTCGATAAAAATGGCAGAGGAAAAGTTCCCATGAACACATTGTTCCTAAAAATCCATATTGTAATTGAAACCCATTAAAGCAATTTCAAAACCAACTCAATGTCAAATAAAGATTTAACCTTGCTCTTTCATCCCACGATTTACAATCTTGTTTATTTCTTGAAATAGATATTTTCTAAATTCTTGGCTTTATTCATAAAATCGTTAACGAGAAGGTTTAAAGCCATATCACTGTATTGATTAGCCATTAAGGTACTCTCAGAACAAGAAGGCAGTTAGCATAATTGAAGTGGTCAGCATGTCATAAACTTTCTACGGGCATAATTTTATGCTGGTGGGATTTTACGATCCTGCTCAAGTTAATGGACTTTTGAATGACTTGTCGCATTTTCGGCCCTGCCTCCACCACGACAGGGCCATATAATTCCGCGCTGTTACTTGACACGCAAGGTGTGCTGAGTGTTTTGGTGCCTGAAGTTTGTTAGTCATTTAGTGTCATTGCTATAAGAAAACCCATGTTCTTCAGGAAACCAGAATATAGAGTTAAACCGGAAGAGATTTATCTGTGAATTCATGAGCTTTCCAGCATGTCTCCAAAGTACTAAAATGAGCATTGTAGCATCATTTTTTTAATGCAGTCCTTATGCTACACATTACCAGCAGGAAAAACTAAGAACATTTCACTTAAGAAACCAACAAAAATGCATTCGGAAGCAGTTCAGAGAAGATTTATTAGGCTAATACCAGGAATGAACAAATTATCTTATGAGAAAAGGATGGAGAGGTTAAGCTTGTATCCACAGGAGTTTAGAAGAGTAAGAGGTGACTTGATCAAACGTTTAAGATCCTGAGGGGTCTTGACAGAGTGGATGTAGAGATGATGTTTCCTCTTGTGGGAGAATCTAGAACTAAGGGTCACGGTTTATAAATAAGGGGTCCCTCATTTAAGACAGAGATGAAGAGAATTTTTTTTCTCTCAGAGGGTCACGAGGTTTTGGAACTCTCTTCCTCAAAAGGCAATGGAAGCCGAGTCTTTGAATATTTTTAAGGCAGAGCTAGACAGATTCTTGATTAACGAGGTGGTGAAAGGTTATCAAGGTAGATGGGAGGTGACAATCAGATCAGCCATGATCTAATTGAATGGCAGAGCAGGCTTGAAGGGCCGAGTGGCCTACTCCTGCCCCTAGTTCGTATGTTTGTATAAAGAAATAGAGACTTGCATGTATATGATGCCTATCATGTATTCAGGAGTCTCAAAATGCTTTGCAGCCAATTTTGAAGTATCGATGCTGGCCAGGATTTTCCATGCGTCGGGTGGGCTCGGCCGGAGCAAGTGGTCACGGAGCTGACTGCCGCCTGCGATCTGTTCGGCACCACAATTTCGCTCGGGCAGGCCAATTAAGGCCCGCCCAGTATGGATCACGAGCAGCAGTGTTGAGCGCTACCTATGCGGGCGGGAGAAGGAGGGAGAGTTGGGTCCAGTGCGCTTAGCGTTTCAATCTCCCTGCTGCCTCAGGGAGATTGAAGTGCTTTTTAAAGACATTATTAAAAACATTAAAAATTTAATGAAATATGTCCCCTCATGTGATACAGCCTCATGAGATAGGATGTGTCTTTATTTCCAAAATAAAGTTTTTATATAATCAGTATTAGCTTTAGGAAGCCTCGTCCCGCTCGTGGATGAGGTTTCCTAAAAAACGTCAAGGCCGCTTGGCCTTTTCACCTGCCTGCCAACCATTAGGTTGGACGGGCAGTGTAAATTTGGAATTAATTAGGACATTAATGGCCTAATAGGACTTTCAATTATTGGCAGGGCATGCAGCTGGCTCCAGCGGGCGCCCATTAAATGAAATATTGTGAGACACGCCCAACATCATCACGCATCACTTTACGTTCCAGCGTGTCAGGCTCGCCCCTGCACGCCGACTGTAAAATTCTGCACACTGCCATAACATAGGAAATCCACACAGCAAGTTCCTATAAAAAGCAATGTAATAATGAGCACATAAATTGTTTTCGAGATGTTGGTCCAAATAGTGCCATAGGATCTTTTATGTCCACTTGAGGGGCAGACAGGCCTCAATTTTGCATCTCATCAAATGCCAGGATGGTCTGGTTCCAAAATATACCCACCCGAAATGAATGGACCTTTAGCTGGTCCGTTAAATTATCCATCCCACCTGTGACGATTCCTGCTGCAATTGGGACTGGAAAGTCCCGACCCAAAAGACACCTCTGGAAGTGCAACACTCCTTCAGTACTACAATGGAGTATTAGCTTAGGTTACATGATGTTTTGAAGTGACCACCAACTGAGTGATAATGGCTAGATTTTCGCGGATTTGGGGAGACTCTGCGGTACCTTTAAATATGGCAGCCATGGCCCAGTTCCGGGATTCCTGGTTCCATTCCTGATTCTCCCAATTTTCATGTGCAAACTAAAGGTGCGACCTGGCGGAGGTCACGAGCCCGCACCCTGTGTCCCCAACCTGACTGGCTCCAAGCAGGAACAGGCATCTCCTAGTCCCCAGCATTTTTCATGGAGTTGAGCCAGCTTTTCAAGGAGTCATGGTTCACAGCCCCTCAGAGGTGCCAATGAACCATAGTCTGGATGAGGGACCCTTTTGAAAAGTACATTCAAAAAGTCTTACCCATGTCCCCGTTCCAACTATAACCCGTCCACTCAATCCCATGGCCCCACATGCCCTCGTTGCCAACCTGTGCCCCTCTATTTACCCCCAATGTCCCCTTCTACCCTTTATGCCAACCTATACCCCCAACCACTCCTCATGGTTCCTCATACCCTCAATGCCAACCTATGGCACTTACGAACATAGGACACTTCAATGCCCATTTGCCCAGTATACACTCTATATAGAACCAACCCTAAGGTAAAAATAGCATGTTTGGAAAAGCTTTAAAAAAACAGTGAATCATTCATAACTTTCCACTTCCTAAAAATAACTATTTTTACTACAACACTATAAAAGTGTCAATCATCTAGACCTTCAAAGTTTCAATAACAGAAACTACAAGCACTTGACACCTCTTTATCTTGTGCAAATAAACATGGTTGCAATTGACAGAACAGATCACAGGGATAGAGCTGTCAATCAAGCAACGTTTTCCCTTGGGCACAGCTGTTTCAACAGACTAATGAATGTCTGGTCTCCCAGCCTAGCCTCATTATGCCTTTGTGGCTGCCTGCAAATACTTTCCAGGGGCTGCAGGCCCAACTCCAGTTATCACCTGCCCCATTGGAATGAAAATCCCACCTGTGCAGGCACTTTCTCCTGAGGCGGGTGGGTGGTCAGATCAGGAAATTTCCTGATTCCTGCTACCTGCCTTTAGGATGAAAATCCAGCCCAATATTTCTGCCTCTGATCCAGAACAGTTGGGTTTGAGCCGCACCCCAGACAACCCTAGTCAGCAGAGGCAAAGGTGTTGGCTCTAGATATGAGTTTGATGCCGGGGAGATGGGGATGGTTTTGCATCCAATGGGGTGAGGGTGTTCACCCAGCCCATTCTAAAGGGTAGATTGTCTCTTTCACCTCAGTTGATGACCATGTAGAAGAAGGTACTCCAAAGATAAAACAATGAAGGAGGCAATAGAAAATCACCTCAGCTACTCTCAGTGGCTCAAGAATCTCATATGTGTAACTTGAATTAGCACCTGGCCTAGGGTAGAGCAAAATGGACAGAGTTATTTTTAAGTGCGTTCTACATTATTTAAAAGAAGAATATCTTGGAAAAAGAATCCCTGCCAGACATAACGTTGATAAATATTTGAGTAATTTCTGAAATATTCTCCAACTAAATATATTATACATTATTTTCACTGCATAATTTTGACAATTTTGCAGAAGGACATTGAAGGTTAGGTTCCCCTTTATGTTGAAATATTTGCGAAAGATCCTTGAAAAGATGATTAAGTACAAGCTGCTGACACAATCTGTTTCTGCATTTTTAAACAGTGCATAGCAATTCAATTTCAGTTAAATACACTGTCCACATTTTCAGTAGTGGTTATTCTAAAGTCTCTGGTTGCTAATAGGATTAATGGCAATACAGCAAAAATCCAAAGCTGAAGTTACTTGCAAATACATTTTAGGCTTTTAAAGTGTATTGCTGAAGTACATTGTTCTTCAATGAATGTAGTGGAAGCACAAATTGCTAAAAAGTTTTTTGTGAAAAGAATAAGCAAACATTTGAGAGTTACAATTATATGGTCTATTTACATATTCTACTGGTCTCAGCTAGTTCCTGCTAATTGCACAACGCTCACCTAACAAAGCAGAGGTCAGCATCATTTGCAACCAACATACATCACCAACACCATCCTGCATTTATATAGTGCCTTTAACCTAGACGTTTTTTTAAATGTGCTTCGCAAAACAAAAAAGTAATTAATTGCTCATATCTTGACCTGCTTTAAACCACATTTCCGATGTGTTTTCTGGTATGTCATGCAATTTAACAACCTGATATTTATGTGGCGTTTTAGCTTTAAGGAATTGTGGTAATTACTAGCTTAAAAGATTTATTATTGATCCATATTAAGCATGGAATGTTAACAAACACCTCAGGCCAGAGGTTAACACCAATTTCACCTTAATACAACCTTATTATGACTGTTATTATCAATATGGATTTGCTGCATTGGACAGCGTCTATTTTGAAGTGTTTAAACTTTTTTTTAAGGGTCTTCTTGAGTTCATGGAATGCACAATTGGACTTACATGCAAAACTGTAATTGGCTTAATCATTTTTTATTTGATTGCCTGACTGGCTGTCCTTTACTGCAACAACTCTGGGGCATATGTCATTCGAGACTGACTTTCAATATGATATGTACAGGAAGGTCATTGTCAATAAACCTGCAAAGAGGTTCCACAAAACCTGAAGGATTCTGAAACAAAATAATTAGACGGGGCACAAAGTAACACATAGTCCTTTTGGGCCAAATGACTTGCTTCCTTGAAGTTTATTTGCTGTGACTGAATTCAGGGACAGAAATCTTAAAAGGAACCTAGACTTCTTACACTATTTTTACATGAGATACCATGATACAAACAGAACATATGAAACAAATGAAAAAACATATCATGTCGAGGTCAATGTTGCCAGGATCTAAATTGGTAAACACAGGAAATAGTAACATTTTGTGCACATTATCCTCCACTGGCTATTTGCTTACAAATGCTTACAAATAGCCAGTGAAAGATCATGTGCACAGAAGGAGCAGTCTTCATCACTGTTAGACCCCTTGCCCCTTTACAGCCCTCATCCTGCAGCCTCTTCTCTTGCCTGAGGCCAGTTCACCCCCTTCCCCAAGCAAGCCCTAGCTCTGCAGCCATTGAGAAGCCACCCCCTGCCTTTTGGCTGGTCTGGTAGGTAATGACCGGCCCCAGAGCTCCGCTAAAAATGATGTGGTGCTGTCTGCGAAGCTTACAAACAAACCTTGAAGTCCTGAGCAAAGTGCAGCTCGGCGGGTACACATTGCTTATGTACCGTTGTGAAACACGTCGGCGTGATACGATCCAGTGTAGGGGGATGATTCCAGCGAGCTGGACTTATAATGATATGCGGATGTATTAAAATGAGGTTCCTGGCGTCCAACGGTGGGAAATTCGGCCCACCATTGATGGATAGAGCGGGTGATTGAAAACTGGTTTCACAACATCATGAAACCGATTTTTGACCTTCTCGCCATATTGTGCGTTCACGCTGCCAAACATGCCCAATGCCAGTGGGCACGGAAAATTCTGCCCAATGTGTCTCACCTTGCTACGATAAGTTCATTATGTAGAAAAAAGTCATGTTGTGAGAAAGACATAATGATATTTGTGGAAATATTAGCACTTACAGATCATAAACAGGAGATTCCATTTCCTGAGAATCAATCATACACAAAATGTCGCTGGAAATTTAGAAAATAATTATGTTTCAACTAATCTGGAAGCCTATGCCTCCACCTGAATGTTAATCAATAGCACTCAACCCTAATTGTCACTTCTGTTAATGTATTTAAATTGTTTGTAAATGCCTGACTTCAACAGAAGCAGTGTATTGTTTTCATAGGAAGTAATATTAACTTTGTTGGAAACCTCCTGAAACATTGCTAAAAATCACAGGTCTATAATTAGACCTTATGTGACTCTTTTGAAAACTTTTATGCTCTTTAAGTGGTGTCAGAAAACATTCGGTTTCTGAGAAATAAGCACAATTTGCTGCAATGGCAAGATTGCAAAAATCACCATAAGTTAGACAGTTCAGCTACCTGATGGTCCAATGGCAAATTCACACCACAATTTGTTGAGAAAATAATGAAAATAGGGCACATAACAACAATTCATTAGCTTACGCCTCTCTCTGCAGCAATGGGAAAGGGAAAGCAGATTAGGAAATCTCACCCAAAACAGTCGTAGTAAAAATCAGCACAATATGTAACAGTTAAACTAACACATTTTAAATGTCGGTTATTTTTCCAATTGCAAGCTTACTGAACCCTCAGTGCCATACTGTAACGTCTAAGCAGTTGTGGTGTTAATTCCACAAACTTGATCGCTCCATTGATTTCGATATGGGTAGGGCTGAGATAATTAGCTGTTCATTTTTTTTCAGTGAGGGTCTCTGTGGAGCAGTGGAAAATTCACGGTGTGGAGTACCTATTGAATTAAGTTATTTACACTAATTTCCTAGAATTTCTGCACTGTTAGGCCCATTACTGCAAATGTTTAAGCCAATTGTTCAATTAATATATAATGAATATATACTACAGAAGCATCCACTATTACATTAATATCTCACATTTAAGTTAATTCCAATAAATAAAGGACATTCACTGCTCAAGTGTTAAAATATTACTGATCTGACATCTATGGGAATTGAATAATTTATAAGCACTAAAGCATTGTTAATAATGCACTCCCTGCTTTATTTCTATATTCAGTTACCTTCTCTGATTTTCTGAATGTGAAAGAAGCAGACACTGAGTTTTCTTTAATACATAAGCCCTGACAAGATCTAATGCTTTTGTAAAATGTAAATAGTGGGCGTGTCAAACTTCCCTACTACTGCATGTTTATTTGAACTGCGAACAAAGCTTGGTGGCATGATAAGGATACATTTCAACATTTCAGACTTGATATGGAAAGAGCATATTGACCAATGTATGTTAAGCTGAAGTATTAATTGTTACATGTCTGCCACTGGTCAAAGTGGCTGCAGTTTAAAGTAATGAATTAGAAATATCAAGAATGGAACAAAAGAAATCCTACACCTTCCGCCACATACTACGGATGATTTACTATACAGCAGCAACAGGATTGGAGGTCTAGCCATGCCGAGGCTCGAAGTGCAGATTCCGTCCGCCATTATCCAAAAACTAGAGGTGCTGGAGAGCTCACTGGACGCGGTGATAGAGGCCTCATTTGAATTCAGCAGAATTAACAATAAACAAACAATCGACTCCCTGAGGAACCTCAAAGTACTCAGAGAGATCGAAGAAGCCCTCAAGGATAGTGGAGGTCTAAGAGGGACCGGGGAAGGAAATGGCACGGATGAAATTGGTATCGCTATGGGATGGACGGATACTACCCAAACATCCAGACCCAAACCCATCAACAGATACGCGGCTTGGAGGGAGGTGGAATATTTGAAATGGACCGAAGCCTCCGCATTCAAAGGATCATCCTCCACCATTTCCGCCAACTCCAGCATGATGCCACCACTAAACACATCTTCCCTTCACCCCCGGCGACATTCCGTAGGGATCGTTCCCTTCGGGACACCCTAGTCAACTCCTCCATCACCCCCTACTCCTCAACCCCCACCTATGGCACCTCCCCATGCCCACGCAAAAGATGTAACACCTGCCCCTTCACTTCCTCTCTCCTCACCGTCCAAGGGCCCAAACACTCCTTTCAAGTGAAGCAGCATTTCACTTGCATTTCCCCCAACTTAGTCTACAGCATTCGTTGCTCCCAATGCGGTCTCCTCTACATTGGAGAGACCAAACGTAAACTGGGCGACCGCTTTTAGAACACCTGTGGTCTGTCCGCAAGAATGACCCAAACCTCCCTGTCGCTTGCCATTTTAACACTCCACCCTGCTCTCTTGCCCACATGTCTGTCCTTGGCTTGCTGCATTGTTCCAGTGAAGCCCAACACAAACTGGAGGAACAGCACCTCATCTTCCGACTAGGCACTTTACAGCCTTCCGGACTGAATATTGAATTCAACAACTTTAGGTCTTGAGCTCCCTCCTCCATCCACACCCCCTTTCTGTTTCTTCCCCCTTCTCTTTGTTTTTTCCAATAATTTATATAGATTTTTCTTTTCCCACCTATTTTTATTATTTTTAAATCTTTTATGCCCCCCCAGCCCCACTACAGCTATACCTTGAGTGCCCTACCATCCATTCTTAATTAGCACATTCGTTTAGATAATATCACCAACTTCAACACCTCTGTATTCTTTTGTTCTTTTGTCTGTGACATCTTTTGATTATCTGCCCCTATCACTGCTTGCTTGTCCCTACAATCACACCCCCCCTCCACTTCTCTTCCCCCATCCAACCCCCTCCCCCAACCAACTTAAACCAGCTTATATTTCACCCCTCTCCTTGGATTCACCTAGTTCTGTTGAAGGGTCATGAGGACTCGAAACGTCAACTCTTTTCTTCTCCGCCGATGCTGCCAGACCTGCTGAGTTTTTCCAGGTAATTCTGTTTTTGTTTTGGATTTCCAGCATCCGCAGCTTTTTGTTATTTTAGTTTTTATTATTATTATTATAATGCAAATGAAGCTTGACGTGACACCAAAGTGAATTAATTAAAGTTTTCTTTTTCTTTCCCTACTGCATAATGATAGCCAAGTGTTAGATATACCTAATGATGACGCCAACTGGTGTATTTAGTTTTGTATCAGACACAAATTCATGTTGAGTAACAGAGCTGGAAATTGAAATTGTTCATTAGAAAATACAGTTGGCTACAAATTCTGTGGAGGTTTTCTGTTAGAAGGTATGCAGAATCCCTGGCAAAATGGAAAAATGATTAAAACTGGATGTTTTCATAGTTTTTCTAGCGTTTTCATTCAAAGTTATGGCAGTGGAATACATCTGAATATTAATGATACAGGTTTATTATGTTAAACTGCATTTGTTTATACACTTCCTGTTCCTGGAACATCTTTTGACAACACAAAGGATTGAATGCTGTTCTCAGCAAATACTATTGAGTTCCTGATTGTTAATCAACCTACTTGCCATGAGTGCATTTTCGATTACTGCAGGAATCTGAACAAGTGGATTAAAACATTTTCCAATTAAAAAGAGGTAGTGGCACTTATCAAAGCTACTGTGGGCATGAATGGAGAATAAAATGTGTGCAACTTCTAACATAAATATAGATGAAAACTGAAATATGACTTTTACTTTAATATTAATGCTGTATTACATGGCCTTCTCAACTCTTATTTAGCACACATCAACACTGTAGACTTTATCCTGCTTTTTGCAGAGTGTTCTTTGTGTGACATCAGTTTGGTTTAATAGTTACCATATATGGCCATGTCACTTTAGGTCAGTTAACATTTTACATTTTAGTCTTTATATGGTTTCATTGGTGATAATTCTCATTTCTATAATACAGAAGCAATGGGGCTAAATTGGATAGCGCCTAAAACTGGCACGGGGATCGCATTGTGTGATTAACCCACCCCCATTGATTGAAATACAGCAACATGCTAGCTTTGTGCTGCCTGCTTTTTAGAATGATTGCTGGATGTAGCCACCATTAGCCACACTGTTAATTAGCTCGATGCATCATCAGGGGGCCAAAATTGTAACTTCCTGGCACTGCATAATGGTTTTATTTCTTGAGCCTATGAGTTCACTAGTCAAGCAAACTCGATTGCAAGTCTTCACATACACTTGTTAGCTGACACTCGCGGAGAGAGACCAACATAAGAACAAACCGTGATTATTCATTGTAACAGAAGGTCGAGCACTAAATCCTTGCATGCTCCCACAACCTCCAGCTCTAGGCTTACAGTTAACCAGTAGCCTGCACTGTATATTGATTGGTCAGTGCTGTCACATGGTTAGTCCACTTGCATTCTCTTAAAGGTACATGATACTCCACTGTACCACAAATGGTAACCCCTACTGCTTAAATGGAAGATACATTGTGGTTGAAACAGTTGATGGCTGTGGTGCAGCAAGTGAATCTGACCTGGAAAACAGTGAAGAATGGCACAACATGGGAAAGATCAAGCTCCAAGGCTTTTAGGCGCTGCACTGGAGGCCTTAGTGGAGGAGGTGGGAAGTATGAGAGCTATCAGCAGGCGACAGGAAGTTTTTCAGGCACATGTTGAAAAGGCAATGGGAACAGGTAGCCATGGAGGTCAATACCAGGTGTCTAGCCCTGAGGACCTGGATGCAGAGCTCCACTTGCAGCAATGCAAGGCCAGACTGCTATCATCATGACTGTGAATAACAGTGTCTAGCAATCTGTCCTCCAACATATTATTAGGATTGCTGAGGCAGCCCTTGAGGGATTGACAGTGGCTCAATGGAGCACAACCTGTTATCCTTACAGGATGGAAGCATTCATGGTCCGATGCCTGCCACTCTGCCAGTGCCCTTGCAGTTGTTTGTCAGTGAGACCTGCCCATGCCAGGATTTTGTAGCCTGGAAAGGGGGTATTCTATGCCAGAGCTGCTTGAGGTAATCCTTCAAGGCCGCATGCAGTCTCCTCCACAGGAAGTCAGCAGCATTTCACCAGCCATGCCACAGCCATTAGAATAGCAATGCATATGAGTATTAGGACAGGCAAAGGCACATGGAAGACAAGCACTAAGAAAATGTGCAAAGGTGATTAATTTAAATTTCTATGCAATTTGGCATTTCTGCATTGGGGCCAAGATGGTGACCTATGACAGAGAAATTGAGGAACTGGGATTGTGGGTACTTGTAGTTCACTTGAAGTAGTTCTTTACATACATCCTGGGCAGTAAGGGGCTGTCTATATTGCTACCGCCTTTCATCTTGTTCTTCTTCCTCATTTTCCTCCTCCCTCATCTACCAGTTTGCTTTGCTCTGCATGGCCTCTGCTGATTCTCCGAGTCATGCTGTTTTTCAAGGGGAAGGCCTACTACTGCACCCATATCAGGCATTAGCTGGTTTGTGCAAAATCCTTGGAATAATGCAAAAGTTCTTCAGCATCTCCCACACTACTCCCTGTAAACTTTTGCAACTTGAAAATAATAAACACTTGTAGAATTGGAGTAACAGCCAGAAGAAACCAACCAGCAACTAACTGTACTAGTTGGTGATCTAGTTAAATAGCACTAGTGGTGGTGGTGGAGTGGGGGGGGGGGGTGCGGTGTGGAGGTGGTGAGAGTGGTTCCTTCCTGTTGCTTAATGCGTCTTCACCCCTAAGATGGCTGCAATATCAAACTCCAACATGGCACTGCTGGCGTCATATCAGTGTTTCACGCTGATTGACATTTCTCTGTTCTGAATACTTCTAGGTGATGTTAGCTGCATGCAGGCTAATGTCATGATTCATGACAGAAATCTGTGCATGCACACATTGGACAGCATTTTGGTCCCAAAAACAGCACTCATGGCGCCAAACAATGGATTCTATCCAGCCCAGTTTCGCTGTCAATGAGTGTATAGTAGCAAAATCTAACTTGGCACCTGTACATTTCTAAGACACTTTATCTAAATTAATGTGATATTCTTTATTTATGGGACATATGCTGACCATGATTGGTCAGATTGAATGAATTGATATTTAAATTCCGCAGATCTTTGAAATTCCACGAGAACATAATCAATCGCACATCATAAATCCATCCTATTTTCTTTTTCCAACCAGGAAATATTTACCCTTGGGACTTACAATTTCTCTGCTTTCCAATTTTTGCAAAATTACTCTTGATAATTGAATAAGAGCCAGGAGTTTTCAACAAATTGAGTGAAATGACCCTTGACATTTGCCAAATGTTTGCTCCTGATAATTGATAACAGTATAAAGTGCATTCAACTAAGGAGAGATTTGTTTGATAATAGGGCTTCCTAAAGGGTCTCTGCTGCATGAAAGAAACCCTCATCTGAGCTTTCAAAAAGTGTATTTTGATAAGTTTTTTAAAAATAAAAAATAAACTTGCATAATTAAGATTTAGTACAGTTATTCAGACTCAAAGCATGAACACCTCCTAACATTTAGCATCCCAGGACATGCACAGCAGACAATCAGTGTAGTGTAAGGCCTTCATATTCTTCCCCCCAAAAAACTCTCATAATCTTCACCTGGAGAAACATGCCAAATTCTACAAAAGCAAAATACTATGGATGCTGAAAATCTGAAATAAAAGAGAAAATTCTGGATATGTTCAGCAGGTATGGCAGCATCTGTGGAGAGAAAAACAGAGTTAACGTTTCAGGTCAATGACCAGTAGAAGGTCACAGACCTGAAATGGAGTGCATTTCTGACATGGCAAAAACTGTGGAAGTACCCAAAAATCACAAGTCCCGCCCCCAAACACAGCACTTCCCATTTTATTGGAAGGTGGGAATGGGGGTGGTTCACGTTACGCGCATGTGCACTTTACAGAGGCAGCTGGCCATTTAAGTCATCAGCTGCCTCCACCTAAATCGGATTTTGGAAGCCCAGGAATGCGAAACCCAAAGGTTAACTTAGTTTTGGTAAGAGCAGGTCAAAACATTGCGCACTCGTTTGGCCAGGGTACCCCTATGAAGAGGTAAGGCACCCCATTCGATATGGTCCTGGGACACCTTTGGGGGAGGTAAACTGCCCTTTGGGATTGTTCAAAGTAGGCATGAGTGTGCGCAAAAAGTGCATAAACTCATTAACAGTCAAGCCCATTGGAATTGTCAACAGACCTGCCTAAATCAACTATTAAAAATGTCAAAAGAAGCTGTTGAAAGCACCAGTCAAAGGGAGCTTTCAAAAGTGTCATAAGGAACTGTTAAAAGCACCTGTCAAAGGGAGCTGTCCGGACATTTAAAAGTTCTGCCCCTTAAATCTTTGAAAATAAATGTCTGCAATGTTAAAAAAAAGATTGCTTGCTATTTCACTCTGTCTGTTGACATAAGGCTGAGGGCTTCCATTAATGGATTACTGCTGCATGACTGATTTCACAACATTTCATTATCACTGTGGGGTGCTTGCAATTTCAGTCTGATTAACAGTTACAATTGTTTATGAACTCTTTGAAATGGGTCTATGAATTCCAATTCTTGTTGTTACAAGGATTGTGCACTTGCATTAAATATTTGTTGTTAAAAGGCTTTAGGTGAAGAAATGTAAATGTAGTAAATGGGTTTTATTAATTTTTTTTCAATTATGGTGAAATCTGCAATACACACTTAGAACCTTACTTTATAGAACTTTATTTTATTCCATCTCAGCTTAAGTCCTTAGGATTGCCCATTGTGGATGCTGGGTGAGTTTGCATGGGGTGGGGGGTAGGCGTAAGTGCAAAGAGCAGTGGGTGGGGGCATGGATTATCATGAATTGGCACTAAGTTGGCATGGGGCTATAAAGGAACAGGGGGTAGATACAAGTGCATAGGTGGGCATAGGGGCTATAAAGGGCCATGGGTGGCTTAAGGGACATAGATTAACATAGAGAGTATGAGGGGATATCGGGGTGTGGGTACAGTGGCATAGGTTGGCATGGAGGTTATGAAACAATTTGGTGGGTGGGTACAGGGCATGAGATGACAGGGGTTTGCATGGATGCGGCATGAGGAGCATGAGGGGTGAGGACTGGAGGGGTGCTTCCTGTTTTATTCTTTTAAAAAAAATTTGGACACAGTGCTGGAGCCCTGAGGCAGGCCTTCCACCCAGCCCACCTCCACACCCGGCAGCCTCCTCAGTTCTTGTGGGGTCATCTGCCCCGACTTCTAATATACCGCATCCACCCAGACCAAAAACCTGATGTCCAGGCCGCCATTTTTAAAGTTTGGGTTTGTGGAGCCAGGAATTCTCCCAACTTTGCGCATCCGACTTGCAGACAGAAATCCGGGCCATTAACTCTGGGTTGAATTTTACGGCACCATTACGGCAGAAGTGGTGCCTTAAAATGTGGTGAGCCATTCAAAAGTCCATTGACATGGCGGGACTGTAAAATCCCTCCTGAGTAAAATTCCATTCTCTGTTTCTCTCTCCACAGATGCCCCAGACCAGCATTTTTAATTCTTATTCTAAGTTTTACCAGTTGTGTTTTCTACATCCCTTATATCAGCCATTTTTAAATACAATAACCTGGATGGAACAGGGGAGTTGTAACCTATGTCAAAACGAGCTCCAGTCCTAATAATTTACCTCAAAGGAACAGAGCTGTATTCATACCCCCAGGCTGAAAAACAATTGTTCATCACTACTCTCTGCTTTCTGTCACTTTATCCAATTTCATATCCATGCGCCCATGGGCTTCAATTTTGCTAATTGGTCTATCATGTGGTATTTTATGAAACTCCTTTTGAAAGTCCATGCACACAACATTAACCACATTATCTTTATCAATTCCTTTGTTGCTTCATGGAACAAAATCCATCAAAATGGTTGAACATCATTTGCCTTTAATAAATCCATGCTGGATGTCATTCAGTAACCCATACTTTCCTAAGAGACAATTAATTTTGTTTCAGGCTCATACCAAAAGGTTTCCCCACCATCAATGACTATCCAGTAGTTGCCAGGTTTCTCGTCTTCCCCTATTTTTGGACAGAGGTGGAACATTTGCTTACTGTGATGTTGGTAGCATGCTCTTCTTTAGTGAAGGGAAATACAAAGTACTCATTTAGCACCTCATCCATACCCCTGCCATCCCTAACCTTTCTTTTGACTAAGCTTTTGCTATTTATATGATCATTAAAGACTTCTGTGCTCCCCTTTCATATTACCTGCTAAGCTATTCTCATTCGCTTTCTATGCATCTCTTTTCCTTTTCAGCTCTCACCCATGTTTTTCAGATTCAGCTGCATTCTCCACTGCATTATGAGCTTGACATTTATCATAAGCTCCCTTTTTCTGTTTTATTTTAATCTCCATGGGTTGCATCTTTTCTATGTTGGGCAGGCTGGGCAGGAGCAGGCACGGAGCCAAATAAAGCCCATCCAGTGTAATGCACATTCCAGAGCGCTCAGCAGTACCTGTGCGGGCGGGGGGAGGAAGGAGAGTCGGGGCCTGAGCTCTTTCGTGCATGTGCATGAAAGAGCGCAGCAATCTCCCTGAGGCACGGAGCTGCCTCAGGGAGATGAAGTACAAAATGGAACTTTTTACTAAATAAAGAGAAAAATTATTCAGACATGTCCCCTCATGTGACAGTGTCACATGAGCTGGGACCTGTTTGTTGATGTAGCAAGATTAATATATTTTATTAAACCTTCAGGATACCTCATCCCGCCCGTGGGTGAGGTTTCCTGGAAAACGCGAAAGCCGCTTGGGCTCTTTGCCCGCCCACCAACTTAAGATTGGACAGGTAGTGTTAATTACTTTTTTTAATGACCTTAATAGGCTGTTGATAGTTCGGCGGGTGCACGGCCGAATCCGGCATGTGCCCGCTGAATGAAAGGTCAAGATGACATGTGATGACGTTGGGATGCAGGCCCCCGCATGCCAGTGGCAATATTCTGGCCCGTATTTTTATCATCCAGGGCCCCTAACTTTCCTACCTCCTCAATAGAAATGTATCGAGCCTGCACACCATCTATCTTGTCTCTGGAAGCTACCCATTGCTCATTTACTGTTCTAACAAACAAACTTTGATTCAAATCCACCTGGACCAGATTCCATTCAATTTATTGAAATTAATCTTCCTTCAGTTGAGAATTTTCATTTTTAATTGTTCCTTATTCTTTTCCATAATTGCTCTACACTTAATAATATCATGATCATTGCTCCCCAAATGCTCCACTGCCGAAACCTGCACAGACCTCATTCCCCAGAATTAGATCCAGCTCTGCTTCCTTCTGGGAACTGGAGGAGAGGTAAGTGGCAGGAGCTTAAGGGTGGGGAGGGTAGGGAAGGCCTGGGGGATTGCGAGGAGGGGTGACTGGGATGCCAGCGGATAGGTCAGGTCGCGCGGGACAGATTTCCAGAGGTCACCGGGCCTTTGGGGGAGGGGAGCTCCCAGTCAGAAGGGGGCTTCTGATGGAGGCACCTCTCCCTCTTCCCACCCAAGATGGAACTCTGTTCATTTTTGGGTTTGCCCCCTTAATCTGTCATCCACCCACCAGCCTAAAAATTAAGGCTGGGTGGGAAAAGGCCCTTAAGCGGAAATTAATTGCCCACTTAAGGGCCTTAACTGGGGCAAAGGTGGGCTTCCCGTCCGAGGCCCACCCACCCCAGTGTAAAATCATGGCCAGGTTGGGGCAGGCAGGATCCCAGAGGTAATCCTGTCCATGCAATTTCATGCTCCCAAGCTGTCGCTCACTCCACCACCACCTCCAAACCCACTGGGACAGAGGTGGGTTGGGGAGGGGGTGGGGGGGGGGGAATTATGAGTAGTGTAAAATTCTGGCCCATGTCTCTTTTTCTTTTACTATTTCCATCAATATCTATGATTTTGGCTGAAACGTTGATAGATGATATCATGAAGTCATTTGTAAATTTTAATTCACCAGCTGTTAGTTGTACTGGCAAATCAACTAGATATTCTGCCCGTGGTAACTTGTTCCCAACCCTAAGTTCTGAACATAGATCTACCAAAAATACCCGCTCAGCTTCCCCATCATCAGACACTTCAAAGTGCTATAATTTTCTTACTTCTATGGGCATAAGTTTGCACTGTTCTCTATCTTTGGACTGTCAGCATTCTAGGCATGTGGCAACCTTCCACCTTGTAAGACAGTGGTTTGCGCCATGGCGTCAACTCCATGTTACACATTTGCTTGGTGTGGCTCAGGAGCCCCACTCTGGCATGGCAGTCTCTGCCACATTTGCTGCAGAGGAAGACAGTGGGCTGAGAAGATGCATGATTCTCTGGCCTCTGTTTATTCTACGTGGTCTTTTTGATAAGCTGAGCTTCTCATTTCTGCTTGCCTCTTCAAAAAGCCCTTCCACTCAGCTGCCAGAGTTCCTGGCTGTCAGTAACTGTCTCCCAGTTGTTAGAGCTATAGCAGCGTTCCTTCACTGTCGGCTCAAAATCCTGGAACTCCCTTCCCAATAGAACTCTGGGTGTATCGACACCACATGGACTGCAGCAGTTCAAGAAGGCGGCTCACCATCACTTTCTCAAGGGCAATTAAGGATGGGCAATAAATGTTGGACTAGCCAGTGATGTCCACATCCACGAAAGACAAAACAAACAATCCACCATCTTCATATCTCACTTGCAGGTGTCCTTGTGGCAGAGATTTGGATGTCCAGGAGGATGTGACCCAGTGGCCAATTCACCATACATAAGGCCTTGGGGCATATGGCCATCATGAACATGGCTGAGCCAGCACAGACGTTGTTGCCGTAGCAATGAGCATATGCTGATGGAATTAGCATGCTCTAAGGCCTCTTAGTTGGTGACCTTGTCCTGCTGAGAGAGGCCAAGGATACACCTGAGGCAGTGAAGGTGGAAACTGTTCAGCCTTTTCTCTTGCTGGCATATGTTCTCCAGGGTTCACCACTGTAGAGGAGTGCACTGAGGATGCAGGCTTGGTAGAATCAGTTTGGTGTTCTAAGTCAAGTTTTTGTTGTTCCACAGTCTCTTACTCAATTGGACACAACAGCTGCAGCTTTTGTGATGCGTGTGTTGCTTTCAGCATCAAGTGACAGATTGATGGTGATTGTGGAGTCTAGATATGTGAAGCTATCAACAACCTCCAACATCACATTGTCAATGCTGATAGGGAGTGTTAGCAACATCCTGAATCATCCTGATGGTGATGGTCAAATAAAATTCTTTACAGTTAATACAGAGTTTGTCCATTTTCCGCAGAAGGTGTTCCTCACTATGGTGGTTAGGCAATTTTCTCCCGTAGCTTAAATAGACTGCCTCTGCCTACACGGATGAATGCCTTGGTGAAATTGATGAAGACAATATATAGTGGTCTCTTTTGGTCGCTGCATTTCTGTTGCAGCTTCCGGGCTGAGAAGATCATGTCAATTGTAGACCTTTCAGTTCTGAAAGGACACTGGGATTTGGAATAGATGCATTTGGCTAAGATTAGCAGTCTGACAAGGCAAATACTTTTCCCATGATGATCAGCAGAGAGATACCTTGACAGTTGTTGCATTATTATGAGGGCAAGATCTGAAAATATTAATGGTGTATCCCCTTGTGGAAGAGGAGGGTGAATCATAACCTTCACTGTCGCTAGGTCAAGATCCTGGAACTCCCTTTGTAACTGTGGGTACACCTATACCACAAGGACTGCAGCGGTTCAAGAAGGCAACTCCCCAACACCTTAAGGGCAACAAGGGATGGACAATAAATGCTGGCCCAGCTAGTGAAGCCCACATTCCATGAATGAATAAAAAGAAAGTCTAGGGCCAGGATATTTAGGTCGGCGAGGGGGGGTGGTGGGGGGGAGGCGGGGGGTGGGGCCCACTCACCGATGCTTAAAATGACACGGGATGACATTGGATGGAACTCCCAATGTCACCCCTCGTCATTTCCATTTTCAGGTTGGCAGGGGGGCAGCCAAATCAGCTGTGCACCCGACGACCTGTCAATGGCCTATTGAGGCCATTTAAAAAGTAATTGAAATAATTAATGGATCTAACCATCCAGCCTTAAGGTTGGCGGGCAGGCCAGGAGCCCTGGCAAGCTTCAGAAAAAGCATGAAATCTCATCCACAGGTGGGATGAGGTTTAATGAGGGCTTTTAAAAATTTAATAAAAGTTTGATTAAAAGTGATGGACATATCCCAACTCATGTGACATTGTCACATGAGGGGACATCTCAGGGAAATTTTATTTTTGCCCCTTCACCATTTTTAAATTTGGCATCAATCTCCCTGAGGCAGCACTTAGCCTCAGGGAGATGAGTACACTCTTTCACCCGCATGTGCAAAAGAGTGCACTCTCAGCTGAGAGAATCCCCCCACTACCTGCACAGGGAGCGCATAGCGCTTCCTGGTGGACATCACACTGGGTGGGGGGAAAATTCTGCCCCAGATGTGGTCTCACCAATGCTGTGTACTACTGAAGCATAACCTCCCTGCCTTTGTAATTAATTCCCCTCACAATTAATGATAACATTCTATTAGTTTTCCTAATTACCTGTTGTACCTGCATTCTAACCTTCTGTGATTCATGCGCTAGGACACCCCGATCCCTCTGAATCTCAGAACTCTGCAATCTCTCACCATTTAGATAATAAGAATTGTTTTTATTCTTCCTTCCAAAGTGAACAATTTCACATTTGCCCACATTATACTCCATTTACCAGATCTTCGCCCACCCACTTAGCCTTTCTGTGTCAATTTGTAGCCGCCTTACATCCTCCTCACAATTTACTTTCCTATCTATCTGTGTCATTAGCAGATTTAGCCACTATTCCTTTGGTCCCTTCATCCAAGTCATTTATATTAATTGTAAACAGTTGAGGCCTCAGCACTGACCCCTTAGTCACAGTACTCATCACATCCAGCCAACCAGAAAAAGACATAGAAACATCGAAACATAGAAAATAGGAGCAGGAGTAGGCCATTCAGCCCTTCGAGCCTGCTCCACCATTCACTATGATCATGGCTGATCATCCAACTTAATAGACTGCTCCCACTTTCTCCCATATCCTTTGATCCCTTTTGCCCCAAGAGCTATATCTAACTCCTTCTTGAAACCATATAATATTTTGGCCTCAACTACTTTCTGTGGTAGCAATTCCACAGGCTCACCACTCTCTGGCTGAAGAAATTTCTCCTCATCTCACCCCTAAATGGTCTATCCCATATCCTCAGACTGTGTCCCCTGGTTCTGGACTCCCCCACCATCGGGAACATCCTTCTGCATCTACCCTGTCTAGTTCTGTTAGAACTTTATAGGTTTCTATGAGATCCCCCCTCATTCTTCTGAACTCCAGCGAATATAATCCTAACTGACTCAATCTCTCCTCATATGTCAGTCCCGCCATCCCAGGACTCAGTCTGGTAAACCTTCGCTGCACCCACTCTATAGCAAGAACATCCTTCCTCAGATAAGGAGACCAAAGCTGCACACAATACTCCAGGTGTGGTCTCATCAAGGCCCTGTATAATTGCAGCAAAACATGCCTGCTCCTGCACTTGAATCCTCTTGTTATGAAGGCCAACATACCATTTGACTCCTTTACCGCCTCTGCACCTGCATGCTTACCTTCAGTGACTGGTGTACAAGGACACCCAGATCTTGTTGAACTTTCCCCTCTCTCAATTTATAGCCATTCAGATAATAATCTGCCTTCCTGTTTTTGCTACCAAAATAGATAACCTCACATTTAATCACATTATACTGCATTTGCCATGCATTTGCCCACTCACTCAGCTTGTCCAAATCACACTGAAGCATCTTTGCATCCTCCTCACAGCTCACCCACCCCCCCCCCACCCAGTTTTGTGTCATCTGCAAATTTGGAGATATTACATTTAGTTCCCTCATCTAAATCATTAATATATATTGTGAATAGCTGGGGTCCCAGCACCGATCCCTGAGGTACCCCACTAGTTACTGCCTGCCATTCAGAAAAAGACCCATTTATCCCTACTCTTTGTTTTCTGTCTTCCAAATAGTTTCCTATCCATCTCAAAGACCCATTTATGCCAACTTTCTTCTTCTTGTTAGATAGTCAATCGTCTATCCATGCCAATATGTTACCCCATGCACCATGAGCTTTTATTTTCTGCAATAAGTTTTGGTGTGGCACTTTATCAAATGCCTCCTGGAAATCTAAGTACAGTACTAGTTTCCCTTTATCCATAGCAAGTGGACTCCTTCAAAGAATTCCGATAAATTGGTTAAACACAGTTTCCCTTTTACAAAACCATGTTGACTTTGCCTGATTGTCTTGAATTTTTCTAAGTGCCCTGCTATAATATCTTTCATAATAGCTTCTGACATTTTCCTTATGACAGATGTGCAGCACACTGGCCTAAAGTTTCCTGCTTTCTCTCTCCCTCCCTTTTTGAATAAAGGAGTTATATTTTCCAATCTAATGGAACCTTCCCCAAATCTAGGGAATTTTGGAAAATTAAAACCAGTGCATCAACTATCTCACTAGTCACTTCCTTCAAGACCATAGGATGAAGTTCAACTGGACCTGGAGATTTGTCAGCCTGTAGGTCAACAATTAGCTCAATACCACTTCCCTGGTGATTGTAATTTTCCCCCCTTCCTACTTCTGGGATGTTACTTGTGTCCTCTATAGTGAAGACCGAAGCAAAAGTCCTGTTTAATTCATCCGCCATCTCCCTACTTTCCATTATCAATTCCGCAGATACACTCTCTATAGGACCAACACTCACTTTGTTAACTGTTCTTATTTAAATATCTCTCAAAACTCTTACTATCCATCTTTATATTACTAGCTAGCTTTCTCTCATACTCTAACTTTTCCCTCCTTATTAATCTTTTTGCCATTCTTTGCTGTTCTTTATATTTTTTCTAATATTCTGACCTGCCACCCGTCTTTGCAGGATAGAGCAGGGGAATGGCACTGATGGGTTTGCTCTACAAGGAAGCTGTCATGGACTCAATGGGCCAAATGGCCTCCTACTGTGTCAGAATGACTCTATGACTCCATGGTCACTCAAGTGACCCCTTCCTCTTTCTTGGATGAAATGTTAAATTCCACCATTTTTCTCAGATAATTAAGAAGGTCACATGTAACCTTGAAAAGTAATTATCTAAATGGGGTGGAGGAACAGAGTTTTGCAGAGTTAATAAGACCATAACAGGCAAACAAAGTGTTGAGGTTCACTTTTAGAAGGATAGAATTGAAATGAGAAATTATGGAAAACTTCTATATTGTTTTGGCAACACTTGTAGTGCAATGAACAATTCTAGTCTCAATATTATAACATTTATAACACTAAAGAAGATGCAAAAATTTACGAAGATAACACTAGGGCTGAGGGGCTTTACCTATCAAAAAAAAATGGAAAAGCAGCATTTTTTTTCTCCAGAACAGGTAAGGCTGAGGGATAACCTGACACAGGTTTTCAGATTATGCATTGGGTTGATGGTGGTTGATGTGGTTGACTCTTAAATGCCCTCTGAAATGGCCTATGAGGCCATTCAGTTGTCTCAAACTGCTACAAAGTCACAAAAAAGGAGTGAAATTGGATGGACCACCTGGCATCGACCTAGGCGCTGGAAACAACAACAGCGATCTCAGCTCTGTCGACCTTGCAAAGTCCTCCTTACTAACATCTGGGGCTAGTGCCAAAATTGGGAGAGCTGTCTCACAGACTAGTCAAGCAACAGCCTGAACAGTAATCCTCATGGAATCATATCTTACAGATAATGTCCCAGACAACACCACCACTATCCCTGGGTATGTCCTGTCCCACCGGCAGGATAGAGCCAGCAGAGATGGCAACACAGTGGTATACAGTCGGGAGGGAGTTGTCCTGGGAGTCCTCAACGTCGACTCCAGACCCCATGAAGTCTCATGGCATCAGGTCAAACATGGGCAAGGAAACCTTCTGCTGATTACCACGTACTACTTCAGCTGATGAATCAGTGCTCCTCCATGTTGAACACCACTTGGAGGAAGCACTGAGGAAGCAAGGGCGCAGAATATACTCTGGGTGGGGGACTTCAATGTCCATTACCAAGAGTAGTTTGGTAGCACCACAACTGACCGAGCTGGCCAAGTCCGCCATGACATAGCTGCTAGACTGGGTCTGTGGCAGGTGGTGAGGGAACGAACAAGAGGGAAAAACATACTTGACCTCATTCTCACCAACCTGCCTGCAGTGGATGTATCTGTCCATGTTAATATTGGTAGGAGTGACCACCACACAGTCGTTGTGGAGACAAAGTTCCACCTTCACATTGAGGATACCCTCCATCATGTTATGTGGCACTACCACCGTGCTAAATGGGATAGATTTTGAACAGATCTAGCAACTCAAGACTGGGCATCCATGAGACACTGTGGTTCATCAGCACCAGCAGAATTGTACTCGGGCACAATCTGTAACCTCATGGCCTGGCATATCCCCCATTCTACCATTACCGTCAAGCCAGGGGATAAACCCTAGTTCAAAGAAGAGTACAGGAGGGCATGCCAGGAACAACACCAGGCATACCTAAAAATGAGGTGTCAACCTGGTGAAGCTATAGCACAAGACTACTTGTGTGCCAAAGAGCATAAGCAGCAAATGATCGACAGAGCTAAGCGATCCCACAGCCAACGGGTCAGATCTAAGTTCTGCAGTCCTGCCACATCTAGTTGTGATTGATGGTGGACAATTAAACAACTTACTGGAGAAGGAGACTTCACAAATGTCCCCATCCTCAATTATGGAGGAACCAAGCATATCAGTGCATTTGCTACAATCTTCAGCCAGAAGTGTCGAGTGGATGATCCATCTCAGTCTCCTCCGGAAGTCCCCAGCATCACAGATGCCATTTTTCAGCCAATTTGATTCACTCCACATGATATAAAGAAATGGCTGAAACCACTGATACTGCAAAGACTATGGGCCTTGACAATATTCCAGCAATAGTACTGAAGATGTGCTCCAGAACTTGCCACACCCCTGGCCAAGCTGTTCTAGTACAGCTACAACAGTGGCATCTACCCATCTATGTGGAAAATTGCCCAGGTGTGTCCAGTATACAAAAAGCAGGACAAATCCAACCTGGCCAATTACCGCTTCATCAGTCCACTCTTGATCATCAGTAAAGGAAGGGGTCATCAACAGTGCTATCAAGTGGCATTTACTTAGCAATAACCTGCTCACTGAAGCCCAATTTGGGTTCCGCCAGGGCCACTCAGCTCCTGACCTTGTTACAGCTTTGGTTCAAACATGGACAAAAGAGCTGAACTCCAGAGGTGAGGTGAGCGTGACTGCCCTTCATATCAAGGCTGCACTTGACTGAGTGTGGCATCAAGGAGCCCTAGCAAAATTGGAGTCAATGCGAATCAGGGGAAAAACTCTCCGCTGGTTGGAGTCATACCTAGCACAAAGGAAGATGGTTGTAGTTGTTGGAGGTCAGTCATCTCAGCTTCAGAGCATCACTGCAAGTGTTCTTCAGGGTAGTGTCCTCAGCCTAAATATCTTCAGCTGCTTCATCAATGACCTTCCTTCCATCATATGGTCAGAAGTGGGGCTGTTCACCGATGATTGCACAATGTTCAGCACCATTCATGACTCCTCAGATACTGAAACCTTCCATGTCCAAATGCAGCAAGACCTGGTCAATATCCAGGCTTGGGCTGACAAGTGGCAAGTGACATTCACACCACACAAGTATCAGGCAATGACCATCTCCAACAAGAGAGAATCCAACCATCGCCCCTTGATGTTCAATGGCATTACCATCCCTGAATCCCTCACTTTCATCATCCTGGAGGTTATCATTGACCAGAAACTGAACTCTACTAGTCATATAAATACTGTGGCTACAAGAGCTGGTCAGAGGCTAGGAGTCATGTGTTGACTTGCTCACCTCCTGACTCCCCAAAGCTTGTCCACCATCTATAAGGCACAAGCAGGAGTTTGATGGAATAAACCCACTTGCCTGGATGAGTGCAGCTCCCACAACACTAAAGAATCTTGATACCATCCAAAACAAAGCAGCCCGCTTGATTGGCAAGTCATCCACAAACATTTACTCCCCCACCACTGACGCACAGGAGCAGCAGTGTGTACCATTTACAAGATGGACTGCTGGAATTCACCAAGGTTCCTTTGACAGCACCTTTCAAACCCACAACTGCTACCACCTAGAAGGACAAGGGCAGCAGATAGATGGGAACTCCGCCACCTGAAGATCCCCTCCAAGTCACTCACCATCCTGGCTTGGAAATATGTCACCGTTCCTTCACTGTCACTGGGTCAAAATCCTGGAACTCCCTTCCTAACAGCACCTACACCACATGGACTGCAGCAGTGCAAGAAGGCAGCTCATCATCACCTTCTCAAGGGCAGCTGGGGATAGGCAATAAAGGCTGGCCCAGCCAACGAAGCCCACACCCGTGAATGAACAATGAAGTTCCTTATAAATATAAGAAAGAGAGAAATATGAGAATATGTTGATGGGATTATAATGAAGAATATTGTGGGGAGCCTTGTGTGGAGTATGAGCACCAAAGTGGACCTGTTTGGCTGAATGGCCTATTTCTGCGCTGTAAATATGATGTAAATAGTATGTGATACCTGCATTTAAGGAAACCTCCTACTGATTACCACCCACCAGTTTCCCTCAGCTGACGAATCAGTACTCCTCCATGTTGAACAACACTTGGAAGAAGCACTGAGGGTGTAAAGGGCACAGAATGAGCTCTGGGTGGGGGCTTCAGTTACCCTCACCACGAGTGGTTCAGGATCACCACTACTGACCGAGGTGGCCAAGTCTGGAAGGATGTATTTGCCAGTTTGAGCCTGTGGCAAGTGCTGAGGGAACCAAGATGCGGCATTATCCTCCTGGACCTTTTCCTCACCGATCTACATGTTGCAGATGCATCTGTCCTTGACAGGAGTGACCACTGCACAGTCATTGTGAAAACAAAGTCACATTTTTACATTGAGCATACTCTCCACTGTGTTGTGTGGTACTACCACCATGCTAAATGGGATAGATTCACAACAGATCTCATACCTCAAAGCTGGGCATCCATGAGGCACTATGATCTATCAACAACAGCAGAATTGCATTCAACCACAATCTGTAACTTCATGGCCCACCATATCTCTCACTCTAGCATTACCATCAAGCCAGGGGATCAACACTGGCTCAATGAAGAGTGTAGGGAGGCATGCCAGGAGCAGAACCAGACGTAACTGAAAATGAGTTATCAACCTGGTGAAACTACAACACAGAATTGCTTGCATGGCATAAAGTAGAAGCAGCATGTGATAGGGTGAAGTGCTCCCACAACGAACAGCTCAGAGCTAAGCTCTGCTCTCCTGCCACATCCAGTCGTGAATAGCGGTGGACAATTAACAAACTACTCGGAGGAGAAGGCTCCACAAATATCCCCATCCTCAAAGATGGGGGAGCTCGGCACATCAGTATGAAAGACATGGCTGAAGCATTTCAAACCATCTTTCCCCAGAAGTACCAAGTGGATGATCCACCTCAGCCTCCTCCTGAGGTCCCCAGCATCAGGGATGCCAATCTTTAACCAATACGATTCACTACATGTGATACCAAGAGATGGCTGAAGGCATTGGATATTGTAAAGGCTATGGGCCCTGACAACATCCCAGCAATAGTACTGAACACACATGCTCCAGAAGTAGCTGTGTCCCTTAGCCAAGCTATTCCAGTACAGCTACAACACCAGCAGCTAACCAACAATATGGAAAATTGTCTAGGCAAGTCCTGTCCACAAAAAGTAGGACAAATTCAATCTAGCCAGTTACCACCCCATCAGTCTACTCTTGATTATCAGCAAAGTGATTGGGACGTGTTGTCAACAGTGCTATCAAGCAGCAATAACCCAGGAATAAGCTACTCGCAGACAGTCAGTTTGGGTTTTGTCAAAGCTACTTGACTCCTGACCTCATTGCAGCCTTAGTCCAAACATGAACAAAAGGGCTGAACTCAAGAAGTGAGGTGAGAGTGGTTGTCATTGACATCTAGGCAGCATTGACCAAGAAAGGGGCCGTAGCAAAACTGAAGCTAATGAGATTCAGGAGAAAAGTTTCCACTGGTCTGAGTCACACCTAGCATAAAGGAAGATGCTTGTGGTTGTTGGTCATTCATCTCAGTCCCAGGACATCACTGCAGGAGTTCCTCAGGGTAAATCATCTTGGCCCAATCATCTTTGCCTGCTTCATCAATGACCTGCCGTCTACCATAAGTTCAGAAGTGGGGAAATTTGCTGATGATTGTGCAATGTTTACTACCATTTGAGACTCCTCAGATACTAAAGCAGTCTGCATTCATATGCAGGAAAACTTGGACAACATTCGGGCTTGGTCTGCTAAGTGGCAAGTAACATTCACACCACACAAGTGCCAGGCAATGTCCATCTTCAACAAGAGAGAATCCAGTCATCTCCTCTTGACATTCAATGGCATTATCATCACTGAATCCCCAATATCAACATCCTTGGAGTTACCATTGACTAGAAACTGAACTTGATCAGTCATATAAATGCTCTGGCTATGAGAGTGTGTCAGAGATTGGGAATTGAGGCATGTAACTCACCTCCAGATACCCTAAATGTCCACCATCTACAAAGCACAAGTCAGGAATACAATGGTATACTCTTTGGATCAATATGGCCCCAACAATACTCAACACATTTGACATCATCCAGGGAAAAGCAGTCCACTTGATTGGCACCCATCCACCAACTTAAACATTAACTCCTTCCACCACCCATGCACAGTGGCAGCAGTGCGTACCACATACAAGATGCACTGTAGCAATGTACCAAGGCTCCTTTAACAGCATCTTCCAAACCCGTGACCTCTACCACCTAGGAGGAGAAAGGCAGCAGATGCACAGGAACAGCCTCACCTGCAAGTTCCCTTGCAAGTCACACACCATCCTGACTTGGAACTATATCACCGTTCCTTTACTGTCCCTGGATCAAAATCCTGGAACTCCCTCCCTAACAGTTGTGCAGATGAATAACTTCAATCCATCTGGTGCAGCTACAAGAACATGACTCATCACACCTTCTGAAGGGCAATTAGGGATGGGCAGTAAATGTTGGCCTTGCCAGCAATGTCCACGTGCCATGCAAGAATAATAAAAAAAATATTTCATGCTACTAAAAATCCAAATGGTATTCCTTTTCTGACAATGTTAATTTGTGCATACAATTATGTCCATGCAATCATAAGAATAGCCAGTAACTAATGAGCTCACCAATCCTTATGTACCACAACAAACTGAATTTGTAATGAGTGTTTTATTTTCCCCAAATATTAATTAACACAACTCTGTAACATTGATCAACCATGAGAATTTTTGTCATCGGTCTCTTTCCATGAAGTAAAATTCAAAGCAATTGAAATGGAAAATGATGGATTTCCATGAATAATTTCCAAGCAACAATCTGGTTATTTTAAAGATGTTAAAACCTCTGTTAAAATAATGGGCTAAGGATTTTAATATATACCAACCTTCGCAAATCTTAATGTCAATGTGAATGTCTTTCTCCTGCTCCTTTGATAAAATGTATGCAGTGGAGTACTAATTTCCATGCATTAATGGTTTTATTTCCCTCACAAGACCTTATAATTTGCTCATCTGAAAAT
Organism: Carcharodon carcharias; assembly: GCF_017639515.1. Taxonomy (NCBI): domain Eukaryota; kingdom Metazoa; phylum Chordata; class Chondrichthyes; order Lamniformes; family Lamnidae; genus Carcharodon; species Carcharodon carcharias. The sequence goes on along the minus strand of NC_054478.1, from coordinate 43,967,730 downwards.
AACTCAATCAGATGATGTTGGAAAAGCATGCATTGCCTTACTAATGCATAATTTGGTTAAAGTTTAATTCCTTTACTAAAACTGACTTCTTTATTAATAATATGCAAGTCTCATTTTCAAAAGTGAAATGGCAGTCTACACTTAAATTGCTCAGTTATCATATTGACAGGTTTGATGCAATAATGGCTTACAACAACATTTTTAGTATTTTACACTTCCCTTTGGCTGCTTTAGTTGGAAATCTTATTTTGAGGCTGTATTGAATCTCGAGCATGTACAATTCGTCCATTCTTTGATTACACAAATACCGAACACTTTAAAAGCTGCTGGACCTTCTTTCACTGATGTTGGCAAAAGAGTAGAGAATTAAACTATCCAAGGCAGCTACTAAAGATTAGGGCATCTCATCTCAGCTACATCATGGTGATGAAAATTGTGCTATGTTACAACAACAACTTACATTCATATAGCACCTTTACCATAGCAAAATATACCAAGGCATCTCAACACCCAGCAAAGCACTAGGACATGAAAGGAACACAGTCTTAAAGAAAATATATTTGCAAGAAATTTTGGGGTACAAGGAGGAGTATCAACAGCTATTTGTAGTACAATGATTTTCCACAGAATCAACACAATCATATATTCCACGAGTTATGTCATTATATCATGTATTGATAAACATCAATTGCTTGTAATTATAACAGTGCCCCTTTATTTGCATTTTGCCACCAAAGGACAAAGGTAATTTTCTCATCTAAATTCAATTAAAAAGTGATTGGCTGCAATAAAACCATTCCAAAAATGTTACAGAAATCACTGGTTAATTATAGCCCCACTTGCTACCATATAAGCTTCCTTTAGCACTTGAAGCTGTACAAAGTTTCATTGCTAACACATTGTGACCTGCGGTTGCTGAAAAATGGCTATATGGCATCAAGTGGTTGACTGAGTATCATTCATTCTGACACCTATACACCTTTCCATTTCATGTTTAGCATATTTTACACCAGAGCAATATAATCAATGCAGTACAAGGTTGCAAACTGACAATTTGGCAAGGGTTGTAAGCTTGCCATAATAGACAGCTTTTTGACCAACCAATGCTATACCACAAAGTGTAATGTATAATAGCATAGTGAGAGAATCACCTTCAGCATTATTCAAAGTATCATGATCAAAGAGAGCTCAAGATACCCCCAATTCTTTTCTTTAATTGGAAATATTATCTCTATTTGTTGGTTATTGGACCACTTAACACATGCTCACAGGCTCACTGTTGCACAGCACCAAAAGGGAATAACATATTGCTGCTTACATAGAATGAGAAAAAATGGAAAAAAAATCCGTGTTTTAGTGTGCAGAATTTCTATGATATATTGTTGAGCAGACCATGGTCAGGAACATAAACATCAGATCGATGAGTTCAATGACACAGTCCTACTTTACCTTAAGCTATATTGATTTCTGTTCATTAATGCTACATTGAGTGCCTAAGTTGTGCAAGCAAAGATGCCTGAACACATCTGAACTTCAGACTCCTGCTGTCATACCATGCCTTCTAGCTTGACATTGGTAGGTTTACCTTGAATTACTCAGTCTCATACTAAGCATAGCTGAGAGAATATTTTGTGCAGGCATGCTTGACTCCAACCTGCCTATTACTGTACCATAGAACTCAACTTTAACCAGAGATTAAAATGAGATTGAAATCACTTTTGCAGTATTGATCATTTCTTGTACTTTGCCAATTACCATCTCACCTTTAATTTCCCTTTTGTCTCCAAGGGTCTTGAAAATGTCATCCTCGCCCAGCTGTCTGTCAATCCCTCCCTATTATAATCCTGCTGTTCAGCATCCACCCAATTTTCAAAGCCCCAACCAAAATCACAAGCAAAATTCTATGTGATGGTGAAAATTATGCATTATTCCTCCTCATCCTTGTCAACATCTGTACAGTATTTGGCCATGCCTTCCTCCTTCAATGTCTCCAACCTAGCTGAATGTAGTTAACGCATTCTCAGCAATAGTTTCTCTTCTCTTTTCTACACAATCACCTTCAGAAATCACCAACAATCTATCTTTAAGCCCTCCTTTTCCATAATGCTGCTCAAGGCAAGGAGTCAGCTTTCACACATATGTTATTTATAATTAACTCTAATTTTCCACTAACAGTTTTAAGTATCCAACTATTTTCATACTGTTAGACTGTTTGTCTGACAGCCAGTCTTGGATGAATCATATTTCCTACAGCTTAACATTATTTTTGGCCCTCACCATAAACACTTATCCTCCAGCAGCAATTCCATCTGCTGTCTTTGACACAGTCTCTGGCTGAGCCAAATCATTCACAACCCTCGTGTCCTGTTCGATATAGAGTAACATTTCAGAATGTCTATCCTTTTCATTACTTACTTCTATTGATGCAAAACTGGCTACCTCTAAGCCTCTGATACAAAAATCTTTGCCTTTGTCCCTCCATGGTGTCATCCTTCTCTATTTCTCTAGCTTCCTCCAGCAGGCTCAGGGGGCTGAATGCACTACGTCTGCTCCTATCTCTTGTCTTTACAACCCCATCCTCAAAATTCTCCTTTCCTCCAACTCAGCCTCTTGTGTATCCTTCACCCTCTTGCTTTGTCAACTACTGGCAGCCAAGTCCTACTGGCTGGAGTTCCCTCTCCATGGCCTGGATTTTCACTGAGTCAGGATGACTCGGGAGCATATTAAAAATGGTGGGTGGGTGCCAATTCCAGGATTCCATACCCCATCCCTGGCTCTTTGATTTTTGGAAATACCTTTAAAGTGTGTGGGCTGATTCCTGTCAAAACCCTGCATCTGGCACTCCTGACATCGCCGGCTCCATTGCAAAGATTGGCATATCCTAATCCTCCACAATTTTCACGGAGTCAGGCCAGATTTTTAAAGGGTCATGGTCCATGTCCCCTCAAAGGAGAACCCTAGTCTGCATGAGGGGTTATTTTAAAATGTATGTTCAAAATGTCCTCTGCATGGCCCCTATGCCAAGCTTTGCCCTTCCACCCACCCCCAATAGCCGTTCATGCCCCCTGTAAAACAAGAATATTTAATGAGGCTTAGCTGAGAGCTAATCCATTAAAACTTTGTTTGATTGACAGCTCAGGCTCTCTGATTTCTGCTGGCAATTTCACAATGTTTATTCACATAACATTAAGTGGTTTCAAGGGTTTGTGTTTTTTTAAGAGATAATTTAAAGGGTCTGGCTGCTTGACACTTTTTTAGTTGGTTGTGAAATTACTTTTTTGAGCATTGGAGAAAATTAAGAATGATTTTTTTTTCAAAGCTTTGTTTTTACACATCCTATTGCCACTGCAGGGCTGATTGGTTCTAGACAGTGCACAGTGGACTAATGAACATGGATGCACCATAGCTTGGCATGGAGGGCATGAGAGGCCATGAGGGTGGGTGGAAGGGCAGAACCTGGTATGGGGGCATGAGGTGCCAAAGGGGATGGGTTGGGGGCATGAGTCGACATGGTTGGGGCATTGGGAGTGTTTGGAGGGCTAGCGGGTGAGGGGGGTGAGGGCTAGATGGGTGTTTGTGTTTTTATTTTAACAGGGACATAATCTCACAGGACATAGGCAGGCCTTTTAAACAGCCCACCTTCACACTCAGCTGCCTCCAACAGCTTCCTGGGTCGGCTGGCCTGACTCAGCTTGCACCCGGCCCCCAGCAATGAAGATTCCACCTTTATGGGCACTTTCTTCCAAGGTGGGCGGGCTGAGCCTGGAATTTTCCTGATTCCCGCTACCCACCTCGAGGATGAAAATCAAGACCTATATCTCTCTGCTTTTCCTCTTCCCACTCTTCCTTTCAGATTTTTCTTAAAACCCATCTTTTGTTTATTTTTGATCATCTTTCCTAATATGTCATTCTTTGGTTTGGGTTAATTTTCCTCAAATCTCTGCGCTTTTCCATAATGGAGATCTATATAAATGCAAATTGTTGTAGTTACCATTGGTATCACGTCTAGGCTGGCCTACTGCCTTCCTATGCACACTCTGTTCTTCATAAACGTCAACCTGTTCAGCACTGGCAAACGTATTCTGTCTCATACTAAATCCCATTCCTCCTTCACCACTGTCCCTATGAGACCTACTTTGATGATGTCAGGCATGAGAAACTCCAATTATGGGTGAAGACTTGAATTATTGGGGCTATTTCCACTGGGAGAATACTAAATGAACATTTAATACAAGTCTTTAAAATTAATAAGGATTTTGAAAACGAAATGCTATTTTCTGTGCTTGGAATGTAAGTGGGACAATGAATCATTTATTTATAATTGCCACTAAGAGCACGAGAGGAGAGCTGAGGAGAAACCTCTTTGTATAAAGAGATTTTGGAGCAAGGGATATTTTAAAGTGCGAATAGATGAGACAAAGCACCTCACGTTTTTAAGGGAAACATGGCTACAAGTGTATGGGCAAATAGCTTTGAGATTTTGTGGATCTGTGCCCAGGTACAGTGAATCACCTCTGCACAGAAAAGATTAGGTAAACTGGCTGGGTTGATATATGTGCCTGCAAAGGATTTTTCTTTCATTTAACTTAATGGTTTCTTAACAGGTATAAGCTGGATCCACCTGACTTTCTAATGTTCATTGTTGCCCAGGCACTTCAGAACTGATAGGACAGTGGGGATAGTTTTGATTTGTTCTAGCAGGGAACTGGCATGGAATCAATATGCTGAAAGATATTCTGCTGTGCTGTAATCTTACAGCTTCATTGGCTCTCCAAACTCCAATACATAAAATTTAAGATCTTCATTATTTTATTGAAATTCTTCTATAGTTTTTCCCTACTTCAACTCAGCAGTCAACCAGTCCACCACCTCACCCCCACCCAAAACCCTCTGTAGTTTGACCCTGACCATCTATTCACCCTAACAACCCAGACCACCCCCTCCCCTACCACACTCCACCCCACCCATCCCCCCCCCCCCCGGCATGGCCCCATATCCCGTGTTCATCACCCCACTTGTTACAGGATCACTAATTGTATGGGCCTCTTCACTTCCCTCATTTAAAGCACTTTAATCATCCATTAAAACCTGCTCAAGACATCTTTTCAATAAGCCTTAGCTAACCTTTCTCGATCTGTTCCTTTCCTTTTTCTAAAACAACAACTTGTGTTTAATGTAATAAAGCATCCCAAGTTGCTTCACAAGAGTGTCTGAAAGCAAAATTTAACTTTGAGTCATGCAAGTTGATATTAGACAGATGGCCAAAAACTTCGCCAAAGAGGTACATTTTAAGGAGTATCTTGAGGCGGACAAAGGTAGCGAGGTGAAGAGGTTTAGAGAGGGAATTCAAGAAATTAGGATGTTAGCAGCTGAAGGCATGCCCACCAATGGTTCAGTGATTAAAATCAGGCATGCTCCTGAGGCCAGAATTAGAAAATCAGATATCTCAGAGGGTTATCAGGCTGGAGGAGATCACAGAGATAGGGAGGGATTCAATGCTGAAGGCATCAGAAAACAAGGATTAGAATTTTATAATTAATGTGTTGTTTAACCAGGAATTAGTATAAGTCAGTGAGCACAGTGTGATAGGTAAATAGGACTTGGCGTTAGTAAGGACATTGCCTGCAAAGTTTTGGATGACTTCAAGCTTATGGAGGATAGAATGTGGGAGGCCAGCCAGAAGTGCATTGAAATAGACAAGTCCATAGGTAACAAAAGGATGGATCAGGGTTTCAGCAGCAGATGGGCAGTGAAGACGGTACTCTCTCCAATCCCGCAACGACTACAGAGACTCAGGCTTCCTTTTAACCAGTTTTATTCAAGCATATGCAAGGGAGCCACAATCATTCCTAAGAATGAAGACCCAGCTCCCAGACTGATTACATTTAATTACTTTTGTACTTTTTTCTTATCATAATACATTTGAGTACATTTCAATACATCCAATCAGTAACCGACACACCGGTCCCATGCTAACTCTATCCTATTGAGTACATAACATGTGATTTTGCTAACCAATTATTCTAAAGGCTATATACATAATTATGTTATCCAATCAAAATTAAAACACATACACCAAGACCTTGGTTCTCACAGCTCAAGACTGTTTGTGTTTCATCAAAGCCCCTTCTTTGTCTATTGTATGTCTTCCCATATCTAAGCTAAAACCATATGCCCCTTCCCTATGTGAGAGAGAAGTACACTTAATCTAATTTATGTCCTGCTTGTGTCTCCAGTCTGACTCTCAAGGCTGTGCAATTTTCATCTGGTAATCTTCAACTCTTAATATGTTTAGCAGCCATGTCTGCCTGGAGATTTTAAGGGTTTTTCAGTAAATTCTTACTGTATTCTCTTTTAGCATTTTTAATTTCCCCCTAATGGGCAGAGGCAAGGTGGAGTCAATGATGTCACAGATATGGAAATAGGCAGTTTTAGCTATGGAACAAAAACAGAAAATGCTGGAAATACTCAGCAGGTTTAATAGCATCTGTGGGGAGAAAAACAGAGTTAATGTTTCAAGCCTGTATGACTTCAGTTATATGGGCCAAAACGTTAACTCTGTTTTTCTCTCCACAGGGGCTGTTAGACCAGCTGAACATTTCCAGCATTTTCTGTTTTTGTTTCAGATTTCCAGCATCCACAGTATTTTGCTTTAAGTTTTACCTATGGCATGGATATGTGGCCGGAAGCTCAACACAGAGTGAAATATGACACCAAGTTTGTGAACAGTCTAGTTCAGTCTCAACAGTTGCCAAGGGGAGGGATCGAGTTGATAGCTGGGGAATGGAGTTTACAGCAAGGACTGTAGACAAGGGCTTTATAGTCTTCACAATGTTCAGTTGGAATAAAATTTCTGCTCATCCTGTACTGGATATCACACAAGCAGTTTTATAATAGAGCAACAATGGGGGAGTCTAAAGAGGAGGTGGTGGCATAGAGCTGAGTTTCATCAGTGCACATGTGAAAAATAATTTTGAGTTTTTGCATAATGACGCTGAGGGACAACATGTAGACCAGAAATAGGTGGGAACCAAAGTTAGATGCTTGAGGGACTCCAGAGGCAATAGTGTGGGATCACCAAGAAAAGTCATTGCAAGTGATACTCAGATTACGATTAGATAGATAAGAATGGAACTAGGCAGGTGCAGTCCCACCTAGTTGAATAACAGTGATGCTGGACAAGGGTGGTGATTAGCTAATGAGATAGGTTTAAAGATGTGTCTTGAAAGAGGCAAGAGAGGCAGTGGGTGTTTTAATGGAGGGGATTCCAGAGTTTAGACACAGCCACCAATGGTGGAACAATAAAAATTGAGGATGCTTAAGAGACCAGAATTAGATAGATGCGAATATCTGAGGGCTTTGGGGCTGGAGGAGATCACAAGGATACAAAGGAGAGAGGCATTAGAGGGATTTAAAAACAAAGATGATAGTTTTAAAATTGAGGTGTTGGTTGACCAGTGGGAGCCAGTATGGGTCAATGAGCACAAGAGTTATGGGTGAATGGGACTTAGTGTGAATTAGAACATGGACAACAGAGTTTTGGGTGATCTTAAGTTAATGGAGGGTAGAATGTAGAATAAGAACAGAAAATGCTGGAAAAACTCAGCAGGTCTGACAACATCTGCGCAGAGAGAAAGAGTTGACAGCAACTGCGGAGAGAGAAACAGAGTTAACATTTCGAGTCTGTATGACCTTCTTCAAAGAAGATGGAAAGTTGGCAAGGAGTGCATTGAATTGTCAAGTACAGCAGTAACAAAGGCAAGATTGAGGGTTTCAGCAGCAGATCAGTTGAGTCAGGGGTGAAGTTAGACAATATTAAAGAGATAGTAATAGGTGGTCTTAGTGATGACACAGATATGTGGCTGGTAGCTCAGCTCAATGTCAAATACAAAAAGAAGTTTGCAAATAATTTGATTCTTTAGTTACCTATGAAGCATGTTCACAATGTATTATGTTAAATGTACTTTATAAATATAGTCCTATGCTATACTACATTTTGCACAAATCTGGAGGCAATTTCATGCCTTGTGCCAAAAATCCATCCATTTAAGTCCATAAAGCTTCTCATTTTATATTAATGCAAATTACAAACTGCTTCCCACCAACACATTATGAAAACCCATTGGAGGTGGATTATCATATTAAGAAGTCTTATCATTCTAACTCTGCAATTTTAATTGACTAAAATTGTATTTTATAGCAGCTCTGCAAAAAATTTGATTTTTCACTACATAATAACTTGTCAAAATATAATTGCATGATGCACCAATCAGCAGCAGAAAATGCACAAAATAGTCAATTTGTCAAACACAAATTGCAAATATCCAAAGACAATCATAGAAGGGAGCAGAAAATTACATCACAGTAATAGGCAGCATACCCCTTTTGTCTTGGTTCTCTGAAAATGCTTTCAGCTGTGCATTTAAATGATAAACACTTTCATTCATGTGTTTCACAGTGACTTTATTTGTTGTAATATTACAGACGGAAAGAACAAGAACCCTCTACCTTTGAGGGCCACTTGTATCTAGATTTATGTTTAGTTATTAGATATTGATTTTATTGCAGTTTAGCAGGGAACAAACACGATATGAAATAGTATTTGCCTTTAAATGAAAATGATGGTGAGATAAGAGTTAAGCTTTTTCATATATATGAGAGCCATTTCAATGGTCAAGCATATTACATAAGATGGCACAGAAATTATTTAAATTTCATACAATGCCAAGAGTTTACAGAAAATATTCAGGAAATTCAAGCAATAATATGACCTCAACGTTTGTGAGTGACAGTGATAAGTGAATTGGAAAGGTCAGAGCAGAGATTTGATTTTTTTCTGCTTAATTGGGATAAATAAAGTATTCTATGTACATCTCTTTCACATTATCTTGGTCCATATTTTTCCCAGTGTTTCTATGTTAATTCACAGAACTCTACAGCTAAGCCAAAATGTTAAGTTTGAGTTAAGTGACTTGAAAATTTTGATTTTTCGAAGCAAGTTATGCTATAAATGATAAAATTTAATTTGGACCACTGTAATACTTCAAATTAAATAATTAAATATTCACAGGATCTTTAAATGCAACATCAGAGTTTCATCCATTTTAGCATTATTCAAACAAACTTAGAAGCCTTTTCTCATTCCAATTTGGCAAAATTGGCCTTCTGAATCATATGAATAATAGTTTCCTTAAATGGTTTCATGCTATTCAAATTATACATTGCCTTTCTAGAGTAACTGAGATTTGAAGCAATATCAGCCATAATATATCCAAAACTGATCTTCTGAATCCTCCAATCTTACTTATTCATCATCAAATTCTGGATATAAACCAATGAGAGCCTGTTCAATTGTGATGCTAAATTAATTAGCTCCTAAATCTTTAGTACTATAATATATTTTTTTACACAGTTCATACTTCCATGGACCTCTCAGATCTGCTTCCTTTTAAATTTAACTGCAGTTGCAATGTGACCTAAAATTAATTTGAATATTTCATTATTATAAAATCATCACTAACCTATGCTACTTTCATGTTTAAGTGCACTGCAAAATTTGAGGTTACAACTCTTATCTTGCAATTCTTTCAATATAAACAATATAAATTATGTGGTGAGGAGGAAATCAACACCATGAAGCTCTATTTTATACAATTTTACTGCACTCTAAGAAATTTCATTTGCATCTAATGTTTTGTAAAGTCAAGAATAAGATTTAATAGTGTCCTATGTAAAATTCCTTCTTCAATCCCTAAACAATGTAACATCTGCTGAGTATATTTCTCTGACGTATTCATTATGTCTGGCTGCTGTAAATGTTAGAGAACTGAAAATGAATTTATACAGTGTGACATGCAACCAGAAGACCCAGTAATGTCAACTGTCAGTTTCACCTTACATTGACAAGCCAACCCTATTTGTGCGTGCTTAATTTACAGGCAGAACTTTTGTCCTGCATGGCTAATTTTTAATCTTGGTAGGTAATGAGTGGCAGTGTCAACTTTCTTAGAATGTTAAAAATAATTAATGTCGAGCTTAAAAATTCTGGGAGACCAATGAGTCATTTGCACTGGGTTGGTATTATGCCGCAGTTAGGTGAGATCCAAGCCAATGTGAAACCATCTGTTGGGTTTGGCCTCGCAACTCCTGACTTCACTGCATCAAAAGACATATCATCTGCTGAATGCAAAAGTTGTACTTTTACATTCATGCCAGCGCACTCTAAAGAAGGCTTTGCAATGATACTGAGTAGTAGTAGAATGTAATTTTTATTGCCAAATACCTATCTTTATGAAGACCAACTTAGCTGTCACTCACTAACTTTGCAATCGTGTAGCCAACTTTTGCTAAGATTTATACCAACCAGTAAGCATCTGAAAATGTCTTCTTAATAAACTTGAAGTAATTGCTATCACAACTGTTAATTATATAATGGTAAAATCTTTGTGTTTCAATGCTAGAATTGCTTTGATAATTGACAGCAGCTGTTGTGTAAAATCACCTCATAAAATTTAAGGACCGTGCGTATCATGATAGTTATAAATGACAGTTATTTGATCTTGGGATATGCATGTTGGTTATAAATCATTCAAACTTCATTCTCATTGTTTATGTTATCACCCGAATCTCTCAATTAAATCAGTGGGCTGTATTCGCTCTCTGACTTCCATTATTTTCTATGTGGGGCAGAAGTATATGATATCTCATGCAATCAGTGAGATTCTTCTTTGGGAATAAAGAAATTGAGTATTGCTGAAAAAAGAGACATGCTGTTGAAGCTTTGCATCTTGCACTCATCAAGACAGATTCGCAAGAACACCAAATTCCAAAGGGAACAATAATTTATAATGGATGAGAAGAGGGTGCTGATTGATTGGCAAATGGACTCTAATTGATAAATGCATTGCTATGGACAATGCATGAGGGAACAGTTAACTGCCAAGCTTTTGTTTAAATTCAAACCAGGCAAGTTGATTCTGACTGGTCAAAGCATTGGCATGGGGAATGAACCAGAGAATGTTCACATATCCACAAATTGCACCTTTTTACATCTTGTTCAATTATACAAAAGCTTGGGGGACAGCCATTCCCTCATTCATTTCTCATGGCAATGCCTTGACCTATCAGAGTCAAGCTGCCAACCAATCAGCACCTGTTTCTCATGCAGTATAAATTGTTATTCCCTTTGAATTTTGGTATTCTTGCGAATCTGTCCTGATGAGTACAAGCCAAAAAGCTTTAACAGCATGTCTCTTTTTACAGCAATATTCAAGTTCTGTACTACCAAGTGACCATTAAAAAAATTATGACTATTCCATGACTAGGTTGAAACATATCAATTCAAAATACTTTTTCCAAAGCTGTTAAATTGTAATTTAGAAAATAATAGCCTGAATCAATGTTTTCCTTTTGACATTAACATTGGCCAGAAATTTCTGCCCATTGCGAGGGTTGTGCAGGGGTGCGAACCCGTTCGACGCCCCCGATTGGGGCTGCGCCGCCATTTTATGTGGGTGGGCCAATTAAAGCCCACCCATCATGACACACACCCGGAAGCATTGTGCACTCCCTGTGCGGGCAGGGGAGGGATCCCCTGAGTGGTTCCCTGCGCACTTTTGCACATCTCAGGGAGATCTCTGCAAAAGAGCGCAGAGATCTCCCTGAGGCACAGAGGTGCCTCACGGAGATTTGTTTCAGTCTTAAACTTTAAAATAAAGGATTTTTAAACTTTTAAAACATTTCTCTTCATGTGACATTATCACATAAGCTGGGACACATCAAAGAACAAATGTATACATTTTTATTAGATTTTAAAACAGTTCATGAAACTTCATCCCGCCCATGGATCAGGTTTCATGAAAAATGCAAAGGCCGCCTGGGCTCTTCGCCTGCCCGCCAACCTTAAGGTAGCTCTTTTAAAGCCAACCAAATAAACTAAATCAACAAAATGAGGGATAAAGTAAACACAGCCCCTAAGTTAGGTTAGTCGTAAAACCAAAGACAAAGTTTGAAGAAAACTTACAAACATTAAACCAAAATGTGATTAAGAGGGTCAATGAAGCACCCCAGACCCTGCGGTGCCCACCGGGCATGTAAGGCCTCAATGGTGCCAGCAGACACCGCGTGCTCCCTCTCCAGAGACACCCGGCCATGAATATAGCCGCGGAAGAGAGCCAAACAGTTGGGTGGGACGAACCCCTCGATCGCCCGCTGCCTGGATCTGTTAATGGCTAACTTGGCCAAACCCAGGAGCAGGTTCACGTGGAGGTCCTCCTCCTTCCTGGCCCCCCCTCCGCATCGGGTGAACCTTGAGGTAGGATGGGCAGCTCATTAAATTGAATTAATAAGTTTTTAACAGGCCTTAATAGGCCTTTGACAGTTCGTCAGGGACTTGGCTATGCGCCCGCTGACCTGACAATCTAAATGACGTGTGGTGAGGTGGGGACACATGCCCGACATCACCGCGCATCATGTTACACATCGATGACTGGGCCCCGCCCCCGCTCGCCAACGGTAAAATGCTGCCCATTATTTTCAATTTTAATGAATGCAGAGTTCAAATTACAATTCTAACTTATATTAGTTTGATGAAATGAATGATTACACTGTACTGACTATTCTAATTCTGCTTTCGTATGTGAAGCCCATTAAATGACATTACTTAAAATAATCAGATTTTTTAAAAAAAATACAAGATGGCCTATTTTGTCTCTCTAGTTTTTGTGCTTGTAATTAATGTTCAGAAACAGATCAGGGACATGGTCACAAACATATCCTCTCCACTCCCCTGTCAGTATTTTGAAGGGGCTGTTCCCTCTGTGACACCCTAATCCACTCTTTAATCACCTCCATGTCTCCTTCCCAGAGTACCTGCCCACGCAATCGCAGGAGGTGTAACAGCTGTCCTTTTAACTCCTTTCTCCTCACTATCCAAGGCCTCAAACACTCCTTTCAGGTGAAACAGTGATCTTCTTTCAATTTAGTCTACTATATTCGCTGCTAACAATGCGGACTCCTCTACACTGGGGATACCAAACATAGATTGGGTGACCCCAATCTTTGCAGAACACCTCCGCTTAGACTACAAAAATGACCCCAAGCTTTTGTTTACTTGCCATCTTAATTCACCACCTTGCTCTTACACTCACATTGTTGGCCTCAGCTGCTGCAGTGTTCCAGTGAAGCTCAATGTAAACTTGAGGGGCAGAGCTTCATCTTTTGATTAGGCAGCCTTTTGGATTCAACATTGAGTACAATGATTTCAAGCCATGAACTCAGATTCTCGTTCTAATTTTTTTTCCCCCATGTGTCGGTTTAAATCATATGTTTCATGTTTCTGCTTTCAGACAGAGCTGTTCATTATTCTGCCATTCACACTCACTCTGGACAAATGCTTTGTTTCTTTATTACAACCACTGCCACTCTCTGCTTTTTGGTTCACGACATCTTCATCATTTAATCTCTCTTGCCCTCTAACTTCCCAAACCTTCCTTTTTGTTCCTCTTTCCCCACCCTTCTTTCAACAGCATAAAACCCATCACATTTCTATCCTCCTTTAGTTCTTAAGAGGAATCATATTTGACTCGAAACATTAACCCTGTTTCTCTCTCCAAAGATGGTGCCAGATCTGCTGAGCATTTCCAGCGCTCTCTGTTTTTATTTCAGATGTTATGCTTCCACATTATTTTGCTTTTATGTTAGCTATTGGTTGACATTTGTATGAAATATGGCATAGTTTAGTGTATAAATTTGGTTTAAGAGTGTTTTTTTTGTATTGGCTTTTATTTTTGCATTGTGGTTAGGTGGACACTATGATGGTCAGTAACAGAGGAATGGTGAAAACAATGGGGAATTACTGTTGCATTTACTCATAATGTAATCAGGTGAGCTGTTCATGGACAGTCTGGCTGTAAATGATTTTGTTGGTTGTGCCCTGCATTTCTCTTCCTCCTCCTCAGCTTGTCACCATATAGATAGTGGTTAGGGTTGTGCCTTCATGTTGGTGAAGTTGTGCAGCATGTAGTTGACCACTATGAAGTTTGACAGCTGCTTTGCTGAGTACTGCATGGCTCCTCCAGAATGGCCCAGGCAGCAGAAGCATTGTTTAAGCTCCCCAATGATCTATTCTGTCACATTTCATGTGGCAACATGGTTTTTATTGTGTGCGTGCTGCTCACATTAAGGAGTTAAATTCCATTTTGCTTGGTTTACACCTCAGTATTGACATGCAATGCTCATTAAGCAATGCCCATGCAGCCAATGGCATCCTGCACCTTGTTATGCTCAAAAACATATGTGCTCACTCCATTGCTGCTCCTTCGCAAGAGAAGTTGAAGTGTATTCACCTTCTTTGGAATACAGAGTTCTAATGATCTCTCTTAAGCAACAATGGATCACAAACTGAATGATAGCTCCTTCCTGGAAGGAGCAAGATGCATAAAAGTTCACAGCCATAGTCACCTTCACAGCCACTGACAATGTTGTCTTTGCCCTGGTCTGAGAATGCAGTTGTGGCTTCAGCAGGTACTGGATTTCAGTGAGGACATCCTGAGTGAAGAGCAGACATCCCCAATGAACTTTTCCTTGCTGAGGTTAAGGTAGAAAAATTGCTCTACAAACACCCTGGTTGGATATGGCCTCCTCTTGAGAGCCCTTCTCCTCTCGTCCCTCCTCTAGCAGCTTGTCCTGCACTGTGTCACCCTGGCTCATTCTCCCCATCATGCAAGGGGAATCCATACTACACCCATGTCTGGAAGCAAGTAGTTTGTGCAGAATCCTTGAAGTCAGAACAAAGTCCTTGAGCACATGCCACATCACTGCCAGTAGACTGCAGCAACTTTAGGCATGTCAAGCAATTACCAAACAATTCCACAATCACAACAGGAGCCAACAGAAATCAACTGACCTGCGAGAAGATTATTTTAAATACCACTGGTGGAGGAGGCCCCACCTGCTACTGAATACTCTACATATTTACAGTGGCTGTTTCCTAAGCATGTACATTAATGGCCTCACTGAAGTGGCAATCAGCATGGCTCACACCTGCCACAGATGCCATTTTGGAGCCAAATCAGCACTCAAAACCCTCAAAAAACATACACCAGTGTGCTCAATTTTGTGGCCATGGTCTCCAGTGGCAGCACCACAAAATATAATTCCTGCCAGTATATTACAGCTTTATAAAATGGCCTCACTAAATGAAATGCTTTTACAAAGATGTTTACATTAGTCCTAAGCATTACTTTCCTGAGCAGGTCAGCCACTTCAAAAGTTACCAATCAGCAATGTAATAAGTTCTATGCAATCCAGCAACAATCAGCAATGAGCTCCTCCATCAACATTCATTTAGTTCAATGTACACTGCAAAGATTTCCAGAACAGATTTATTTAGTGAGCAGTTCAGCGATGTTGGATCCACTCCATTGCCTATGTAATAAAGCCGTGTAGCCATTCACCTCTGGCTGTTCTCTAGCTTTGTTTAAAGAAGGTCTTTTTTTTACAATGAAAACATAGGAAACAGTTAAAGGAAGCTGAGGTTAATTTATACAAGGTTTTGTATAAATTAAAAGGAAACCATTAACGAACTCTGGACCCTTCAGCGACAAGTTTTTGAGAATTGAAGGAGAATGGGAAAGGCCTTCTCCTTCCAAAAGGACCATTAATAGACTCATTGTGGGATCTGATTACCACTCACCACCAACATGTACTGCCATCCTTTTACTGCAGGAAGCTGAGCTGGGAAGTGCTTGAGGCAGGTGGCAAGGAAATCCTTTGAATTCTCCGGCTCACTGTCATCTAAATTTTAATGATTGGATAACTGAATTTCTGACTGGGAGTTGGGGGATGTGGAAAACTTCTAGCAGTGTTTTCAGGAGCAGGAAAACAGCTGCAGCTTTCTTGCCAGGAGTTATTCCCAGTGGCAGGAACAGCAGTGGCTCGGTCACCCAGTCACTTGAGGTGGGTGGCCAATCAAGCCAATTAATTGACTTATGGATGACAATTGTACCATGCTGCCGGCATTTTTATAGGTGTCAGATCGGCCACCCCTGGCGAGTCCACCAACTGCATTCAGGCAGCCTCTCAGAGGCTTCCCACAGGAGTCCTTTCTGGAGACTCCATGATCCAAGGAAGGTCCTCCTGCAGCCATGGGTGGCTCATCCCTTTGATTGTTGTGGCCTGCCTGCCTCAATATTTGTCCTAACTGTTTTTTAAGCGTGCTTCAATATGGAATGGCCACCTCCATCGTTAATGTTGCCAAGGCTGTAGAGTTAACAGCCCTCTCATTGGGCTGGGAACTGGGAGGGTCAGGCTGCCTTCGTTAATTGGGTTGCGGTTCTGGTAGTGGCCTGTTGATTGGCCACCACTAGTAAAACTGCTGATGCAATCACCTGCATGGACTTGAGACCCACATTTGGACTCAACGTCAAGACTCATGGCATGCTGGTAAGGTCCCGGCCAAAGTCTTGCTACTATTCCACAGGGCTTTGGTGAGACCAAAGCTGGAGAGCTGTGTGCAGTTTTGGTCTCCATATCTAAGGAAAGATATACTTGCATTGGAGTCGGTACAGCGAAAGTTCACAAGACTGGTTCCTGGGATAAAAAAAGCTGGTTGTCCTATGATGAGAGACTGAATAAATTGGGCCTATGTTCTCTGGAGCTTAGAAGAGTGAGAGGTGATCACACTGGAGCATACCAGATTATGGAGGGGCTTGATAGGGTCGACATAGAACTTTTTTTTTTTCCCAGGCTGGGAATCAAGAACATTGGGATACAGTTTCAAGGTAAGGGATCAATCATTTAGCACTGAAAAGAGGAGAAGTTTCTTCATGCAGAGGGCTGTGAATCCTTGGAATTCTCTATCCCAGAGGATTACAGATGTTTCATTGCTGAGTATATTGGTAGATTTTTGATTTCTCAGGAAATTGAATATTGGAAAAGGGTGGGAAAGTGCAGTTGAGGCAATCCAGCCATGATAATTTTGAATAGCAGAGCAGGCACAAGAGGCCATATGGTCGACTCCTGCAACTATGTTCTTAAATGACAGATTGTCAAGGCACTAGCAGCTATGAGAGGCCTGCTCAGTGAGTGAGAACTTATATATTAGCATAATGTGCAACATTTCATATCTTTACATTTCTGCTTGAGTATCATTAACAGGCCAATTCTCAGAGGCCCCTGATTAAATTATGTATGCACTGAGGAATCTGCTTAAGTCCCCAGTTTAGGCTAAAAGTCTGAATTCTTTGGACGAGTCAATGTTTTGTATAATTCAAGCACAAAAAACACATGGTGGAGGACTCTGAGGATAATTATCATCCAAGAATGAATACTTTTTAATCAAACCATGCTATTTTAACTTATGTAGACTGATTCACAAAGTCATCAAAGCCCAAATGACATCCTATATGACTACACTGTCGTAAATTATCCCACCTCATCCTTCGCAACCTATCTGCAACCTTCGATACAATTTATTACATCATCCTGCTCTGTCATCCAGTTGATTAAACTTCCCATGCCAAGCTCTATTTTTTTTTATTCATTCAAGGGATGTGGGTGTCACTAGCTAGGCCAGCATTTATTGCCCATTCCTAATTGCCCTTGTTCAGAGAGCATTTAAGAGTCAACCACATTCTTATCTATCAAAGAGTGGTCAGAGAATCAATTGGAATTGCTTCTCCATTCCTGAACCATTACCTCTGGAGTTCCTCAAGGATCTATCATTGACCCCTTTCTAATTCTTATCTATATGCTGCCACTAAGCAACAACAACATTAGATTCCCCGTATGCACTGATGACAGTCAACTTTATCTCACCACCACCACCACCACTGTTGACTCCTTCGCTTAAACCAGCCTAGGCACCTGTCAATGGGACAATCTGAAGCCAAGACTTCCAGGGCCAGAGCTGCTTAAGGTCACCCTGAAAGACCATTTGCAGTGTCCCCACCACTGAAATTCAGCAACCTTACACCAACCATTCTGTAGTCACTGGGTAAAACAGAGTAGGAGCACTGAAACAGATGGTAGAATAGGGAAGACAGGCACTAATGGAATGTACAAGGGTGATTAATTGACTTTAGAATGCAGTATGGCATGTTTTGATTTATGAATTTGGTTTGGGATGTTCAGAATATCAGTTTTTACTTTTCCATTGTGGCCAAATTGTTAATTTGATGTTCAGTAACAGAGGGAAGCTAAAATGTGAGATTGTTGGTGACTGGGGTTGCATTTGTTTGTAATCTAGCCAGATAAGTTGATCACTAACAACCTGATCAGAAAAGGACAATGCTGGTTTTATCCTCCATTCCTGTTCCTCTTCCTCCTCCTTCTCCTGAGCTGCTCACTGCTTAGCTGGTGGCAAAGACTACCCTCATGATGGCACGATTGTGCAGCAAACACCGTTCCACCACAAATCTTGACATATACTCTGTTGCGTAACAGGTACCTCCAGTGTGGTCCAGGCAGTAGAAATATTGTTCAAGCAACTGATCGGTTTGCTCTATCACATTTTGTGTGAAAGCATGTCTTCTGCTATGTGCATACTGCCCACATGTATGTGAATTGCATAGTGCAGTCATCAGCCACATCATCAAAGGATAGCCCTTATCATCCAGTAGTCTTGTGGTGGCTAAAATGCCAGATGACACAGCCTGCTGCCAGGATACTAGTAATGACGCACTGCACATGGTTGCATTTCAGCTTAATGCTGAGGGAATGGAGTCCCTTTCGCTTGCTGCACATCGTAGAATTGACGTGAGGCACGTGTAAAGTGATTTGTGTGCATTCAATGATTTCCTCCACTATGAGAAAGCCTGCAAGCCTCATGAAGCTGGGTGCTCACTCCATCTGCTTCTGTTTGGCTAGAGAGAATGAAGTTACCTTTGGAATACAGAGCCTCATTGACCTTCCTTATGGAACAGTGAATGGCAAAGTAAATGATGCTGCAATTAATATATGCTCCCACCTGGAAGGAGCCTGATGCATAAATGTTCATGGTCACAGTAACCTTTCACAGCCACTAGCAATGCCATCCTCCTCCTGCTCTGAGACTGCAGTTGTAGCTACAGCTGGTGACAGATTTTGGTAAGGCCATATATAGGGAAGCACAGGCATCTGATGCACTGATCCTCACTGCAATTGGAGGAGAAATATTGCTCCCTGCACACCCCAGGCAAATATGGCCTCCAGCTTAAAGACTTTCTTCCCATCCTGCTCCTCTTTCCTCCAGCATCATGTCTTGCTCTGTGTTGCCTACGTTCATTCTACCTGTCCTGCTGTTAGGGAATGCATCTATTGCAACCATACCTGGGAGCAAGCAATTTGTGCAGAATTCTTCTGGTCAGAACAAAAAGTTCTTCACATGTGTCACACCAATCTCTGTAGGCTTTAGCAACTATAAAGAACTTAAAAACCACCAAACACTTTGACAATCACATCAACTACCTGTGGGAACCAATCAGCAACTAACCTGTCAACAGTTGACAATCTTTTAAAATAGTGCTTGTGTGAAGTTCTTCCTGCTGCTGAATGCATGCTCAACTGTGTATGTTTTAGAGATAGGGCACTGAACTCCAAAATGACAGTGTGAAATCAGCGTTACATGATCTGCTTATTTTGCATACTTTGCACACTCAATTGAGGCCATATGGGTAGAACTTAAAAACAAAAAGGAGGCAATCATATTTCTGGGAGTGTACTATAGACTCCCAAACAATCGGGGGGGATAGAAGGGCAAATATGTCGGCAAATCTCAGAGAAGTGTAAAGATAATAGGGTAATAATATTAGGGGATTTCAACTTCCCCAATGTTAACTGGGATAGACAAAGCGTGAAAGGCTAAGAGGGGGTGGAATTCTTAAAATGTATCCAGGAGAGCTTTTTGAGCTTGCAATCAGAAAGTCCTACAAGAGAGGGGGCGGTGCTGGACCTAGTTTTAGGGAGCAAAACCGGGCAAGTGGTAGAAGTGTCAGTGGGGGAGCATTTCGCTGATAGTGACCATAACTCAATAAGATTTAAGATAGTTATGGAAAGTGACAAAGATGGACCAGAAATAAAGGTTCTTAATTGGAGGAAGGCTGATTATAATATGATAAGACCAGATCTGGCCAGAGTAGATTGGGGGCACCTACCTGTAGGAAAATCTACATCAGAGCAGTGGGAGTCATTCAAAAAGGAAATAGTGGGAGTGCAGGGCCAACATGTTCCCATAAAGGTGAAGGGTGGGACCAACAAGTCCAGAGAACCCTGGATGTTGAAGAATGTACACTATTGGATAAGGGAAAAAAGGGAAGCTTTTGGCAGATACCAAGGTCTCAAAACAATGGAAGCCCTAAAGGAGTATAGAAAGTGCAGGGGGTTACTTAAAAAAGAAATTAGGAGAGCAAAGAGAGGGCATGAAGAAACACTGGCAGTAAAATAATTGAAAATCCAAAAGCATTTTATAAGTATATTGGGGCAAGAGGATAACCAGGGAAAGAGTAGGGCTCATTAGGGACCAAAGTGGCAATCTGTGAGAGGAGCTGGAAGATGTAGGTGAGATCTTAAATGAGTACTTTGTATCTGTATTCACTATAGAGAAGGACAATGCAGGTATAGAAATCAAGGAGGGGGACTGTGATATACTTGAACAAATTAGCATTGAAAGGTTGGGGGTATTAACAGTTTTAGCGGGCTTAAGAGTGGATAAATCCCAAGGCCCAGTTGAGATGTAGCCCAGTCTGTGTGGGAGGCAAGGGAGGAGATTGCAGGGGCCCTGACATTAATTTTCAAATCCTCTCTGGCCACAGGAGAGGTGCCAGAGGACAGCAAATGTGGTACCATTATTCAAGAAGGGTGATAGGGATAAACCAGGGATCTAAACTGAGTCTAACATCAGTGCTAGGAAAACTTTTGGAAAAAATTCTGAGGGACAGAATTAATCACCACTTGGAGAGGCAAGGATTAATCAAGAATAATCAACATGCCTTTGTCAGGGGCAGATCATGTCTAACAAATTTGATTGAATTTTTTGAGGAGGTAACTAGGTGTGTAGATAAGGGTAATGCAGTTGATTTAGTCTATATGGACTTCAGTAAGGTTTTTGACAAGGCCTTGCATGGGAGGCTGGTCAAGAATGTAAGAGCCCATGGGATCCAGGGCAATTTGGCAAATTGGATCCAAAATTGGCTTAGTGGCAGGAAGCAGAGGGTGATGGTCAAAGGTTGTTTTTGTGACTGGAAGCCTGTGTCCAGTGGCATACTGCAGGGTTCAGTGCAGGGTCCCTTGCTGTTTGTGGTGTACATTAATGATCTAAACATGAGTGTAGGAAGTATGATCAGTATGAGTGTAGGAAGTTTGCAGATAACATGGAAATTGGTGATGTGGTAAAAAGCGAGGAGGAAAGCCTTAGACTACAGGGCCATATAGATTGGCTGGTCAGATGGGCAGAACAGTGGCAAATGGAATTTAATCCTGAAAAGTGTGAGGTGATCCATTTTGGGAGGACTAACAAGTACTGGAGTACACGATGAATAGTAGGACCCTAGGAAGTACAGAGGATCAGAGGGACCTTGGTGTGCATGTCCATAGATCCTTGAAGGCAGCAGGACAGGTAGATAAGGTGGTTAAGAAGGCATCTGGGATACTTGCCTTTATTAGTCAAGGCATTGAATACAAGAGCAGGGTAGTTATGGTGGAGCTGTATAAAACATTAGTTAGGTCACGTCTGGAGTGCTGTGTGCAGTTCTGGTCGCCACCCTATAGGAAGGATGTGATTGCACTGGAGAGGGTGCAGAAAAGATTCACCAGAGATTCACCTGTTGCATTTCAGCTATGAAGAGAGACTAGATAGGCTGGGATTGTTTTCCTTAGAGCAGAGAAAGCTGAGAGGGGACCTGACTGAGGCGTACAAAATTATGAGAGACATAGATAACGTAGATAGGAAGAAACTTTTCCCCTTAGCGGAGGGGTCACTAACCAGGAGGCATAGATTTAAGGTAAGGGGCAGGAGGTTTAGAGGGGATTTGAGGAAAAACTTTTTCACCCAGAGGGTGGGGGGGTATCTGGAACTCACTGCCTGAAAGGGTGGTAGAGGCAGGAATCCTCACAACATTAAGAAATATTTAGATGAACACTTGAAACACCATAGCATACAGGGCTACGAGTCAAGTGCTGGAAAATGGGATTAGAGTTGCCAGTGGCTTGATGATCAGCATGGACATGAAGGGCTGAAGGGCCTCTTTCATGCTGTAAAACTCTATGACTTTATGACTTTTGGTGGACACACGCCCTCACTGCAATGGTTTTCAGAAGTGCACATGCGTGTGCTATCTTTTGAAGCAAAACAGCACCCATAGCACTAAAAAACGAGTGTTAAGGAGCCAAATTTCATTGCCATAATTTCTCAAATGCCTTGAAAGAGTGAAAGACAAAAAGCCTGGATAACCATCAAGGCTTCAAACTGAGATATTTATACAGAGGTGCATTGACAGTTTTTATGCTGCATAAAACTAACTTATAACTGACTTCATTAATAATTGTACTGTATCATAAGGCAGGGCTTCCCAAACTGGGGGTCATGACCCCATGAGATACTGCAGTCACAAGCTCTGCGGCACAGCCCGACAGAATGTTATAATAGCTGCGAGACCCCTTTAAATCCTCACTTTTTAAAAGAAATGGTGGGCATGGGCTAAATCGCCGATGCTTGAGGCCTGATTCCTGCTCCAGAAAACCAACTGAAAAGATAAGTTTATAAACATGTGTGAAAATTAAAAACTCTGTTCCCCCTGCGCTCACAGCTCTCACTTAGGGGCCACAGCAACTTCAAAGCCCCAAATTGGGGTCCCAGTTGGAAAAAGTTTTGAGAAGCACTGTCAGGGGGTAAAACGTCATGTTGAGGAAACAATACTTTTCATTTTTTTTAGCTTCGGTAAAATGCTAGCTTGCAGAGTCATTTGTAAAGTAGGCATGTTATTTCTATTGGTGGAGGGGGGCAGTTTTATCTTTTTCAGGGGAACTTTCCTTGTTTTATGACATAATCACAGTGTTGAACTCAAGAGAAACCAAAAGTGAAACAGCTATTAATGACTTTTACAATAAATCTTTAGTGACAGTTTTCAGCCTGATCTTTATATAAATGGTGTTACAGGCAGGTTGCACAGCTGGGGAAAATATATATTTGGCTTAAAAATCATGATTGGTTCCTATCCTATTTGGCTACAATTATGACCAGCTGAGTCCTGTGCAGAGTTATTAATGATACAGCATTTTGATAACTTGGTTTGATATCAACATCTGATATTTAAACAGATTTTTCTGGCTGGATTGCAAGCTCAATATTTCCAATGAGACCTTTTATGCTAGATTCTTGAAGTAGTTCTCTTTTTTACAGCATGGTTATTTCAAAAACAATTACATTAATTTTAAACTGAACAAGCATATGTTTGTGTCTGCTTCAAATCACTGTTTGTGACCATCTCCTTTCACAGCATCCTCGATGATTGGATACAAGGCAAGGGAAAATACTTGAATGCCTTTCTGGAGGGAGACAGCAAAACCTGAGCCATGCAGCCTCCTTTTTTTTTGGCCACGCGTGCTATTTTGCAATCGCTTTGGAGGCTCTGGCAATGCCTTCTGAGGTCATGCAATGCCAGGGTTATACCAGTAATTGCCACAGGTAACAACAGTATCAATGTGACAATGTCCTAATATAAAAGTGATGCTTAGGGAATCGCAATGAACATTTAACATTTCCTTAAGACATAATTTTGTGCATTATAGGCGAATTAAATATAGCTATATCATTTTGCAGCACAATTTATCAGATGGCTACAGGAGTAATTATAATTGTTACTGATGTATATCCTTACATGTTTGCTTCATCTCACAAGCTGTTCTCTTCCTGTGCTTTAAGTCACAAAGCAAACAGTAGCAGAAGTTGAACAGCTAACCTACCTTGTGGCTGCCTGGTTTGGTGGTAAATCTGTAGGTCATATGGTCGTGCACTGGTTCTCTGTACCACAGTGACATTATGGCCAGTCCATTTATTGGCTTTCAAAAGAGTGTTAGTCTTCCAGTCAGTCCAATAAACATCACCTCCGTACAATGTTACAGCAAAAGGATGCGAAAGGTATTCATGATTACGCAAGACTTCAATCAGTTCACTGCCATCATATAAGGCTGAATAAATACCATCAGACCTGCATCAAGAAAAATAAGACATAAGAAAACAAAGGCAAAGAAAAATTAGAAACACACAATTACTTTCTCAAGCAGGAACTGAGTTTACCTCATCCGTTATGATGAAGAAAATGCTAATTATTATTTTTAATGTATAAAATAATCATTTTTTAAAATAGATGATACTGTAACAATAAATACGTGCTGTAATCAGTTCCGGCTGCTAAGGGAAAAAACATGCAAAGATCAAGGTACGGTTTCAAACTGTGAAGAAGTTGTATTGCGACAAGCAGGGAAAACCTCACATGCACAAATCGAACAATGTAGTTGAAGTGGAATATTTAATTTCAGTCTTCCCAATTCAGATTTCAGTACTCTTTGAAAATTGCCATGTAACCAACTATCTGCCAAGTTCTAAGTTTGAAACAATAAAGTAAAAAAGGTGGTGAGGAGAAGCAAGGTACCTCTCCGCAGAGAAGAATGAACAGTCAAGGGGTGGAATCGTCTCAGAATTGCAGTAGGTGCGGTAGTGGGCATGAAAAATACTGTTTTACCTGCTGGCCGCAATGGCAGGTTTTCGTGACATATCATTTGCTTCCTGGTGCATCCTATCTCATTAATAATGCATTCATGGGAAACACGCCAGATTGCTGGCTGGTGGGCTCAGATTTGCCCGCTACACCATGATCTCCACTTCCTTGCTCCAGGTGCTATATTTAAAGTGCGCCAGAGTGCGACCTACTTCATGTTTACTCCAGGCCACAGATGGCCCCAAAAGCAAAGGTAACAGCAGCCCCCAAATTTAGTGACACCTCTCTGGGGCACCTACTGGACATAGTGGAAGCCCGCCGCAAACTGTTCTATCTGCTCTCTGGCTGCAGGAGGTCCACCAGACTTCACCAATCCAGCCTGGGAGGTGGTGGCAGTGGTGGTCAGCACCAGCGGAGCACAGAGGAGGTCAGCCATCCAGTGCGGTGCTCTCTTCCTTTCCACCAGGTTAAGTCAAACACCTCATCACTCTCAACATACACTCCCAAGCCCATCACACATCCACAGGGATCTCTTACCTCAAAGGACAACATCACTAACTCAGACATAGCCTCACATCTCCATCAGGCTCAAATCCTCCGGAGCTTGCATCTTCAAACCATCCATGGCTCAGCTCACCACGTAAACATTCCATGTTCCCTTATCATTTGCAGAGCCAAGCGTCCCCATCTGTTTTCATGCAGGAGAAGCTGGGTCAGAATAGGAGGGGGAGGTCCCAGACCAGGGGGCCGACATTAGACCCCTCACTCACTTTGAGGAGCATGCCATCTTGCTGATTGGTGAGATCGTGGACTGTGCCTATAGTGACGGTGAGGTTGGAGGCGAATATCCATATGAGGATCCTGCACCACATCATCCCTCTCTCAACGCAACTGTGAGTGCTCTCCCTCTGCTGCCTTGCACTAATTATCTCTACTTTGGTTCATAGGGAGCTCTGCCAAGCGGTCGCGCCATCAGCCAGCCAGTCCTTCAGCTCCATCCAGGTCCTCACCCCCAGCCAAGAGGATACCTCCTCTCCACCTGCGCATAGGCACACACCTCGGTGAGACCCAGATCTAGAGCAGGCTCGGGTTCACAATCTGGTGGTCACTGCATGGACCAGCAAGAGGAGGCAGGTTCTGCCAAGCTCCCCAGCACATGAAGGACTGCTGGGAAAGAAGCATCTGTCAGGCCCAAGTTAGATGATGAGCCTCTGGATTCGACCTTTCAACTCATTGTGGAGAGTCAACAGAAGAAGGGGGAACATCACGTAGAGCTGTTGAAAGCCCTCAGTTGAGTGGCACATGAGTTGGAGGGGTGCATCTGCCTGCTCTCTGATGAAGTGGTGACCATATGTTCCTGCATGGAGGTCTCCATGAAAAGGGTGGTGGACGCCATGGAGACCCTGGTCCAGCAGAATGCAGAGATGCATGCAGACCTGCACTCCATTGCAGTAGCCTTGGGTGAGTTCCTGAAATGGCAACACGAGAGGGAAACGGCATCCCTCCAGGTGCTCCTTCCCCTTACTCAAGGATTTAAGCTGGGGCCCTCCGGCACCTGAAGGGAGGAGGAGCAGCAGCTGGACACCCCTAGGTCATCCACTCGGGAATCTCAGAGGCTGTCCACGCTCTCCGAGTCCCTTTTGCCTGTGACCCCCTCAAACTTAACCTCTGTAACTACAGAGGGAGCAGCTGGCCCACAGGAGGACAGCCAAAGCAAGTTGGGGTCCCCGAGGCCTCAGCTCTCCAGCGGACAAACGCAAAGTCATCAGAGGCAACAGGGCCAACCATTGCACAGACTGTCTCCACCCTTGTTGCAGATATCAGGGCAGCAACTAGAAGAAGTAGAAGGCCTAGAAAAGTTAAGAAATTCTGATCACAAGTGGTTGCAATGGGTGAACACATTTTGTCACTTGATAACTTGAAAGTTTATTTACTTCCATTGAATAACATGTAATGTTGTTTATCAGCTTCATTTACAGGTTTTGCGAGTCCTCCCCAGAATCTGGAGGGAGAAGTGTGTGTGTGTGTGTGTGTGTGTGTGTGGGGCTGGGTCTTTAGGAGCCTCGTGCAAGCATTCTCCCATTGCATGCAGAGCCTTCATCCATCACACTCATCTCACTGTCCTGAGCAGTTTCAATTCTGCCTGCTGGGGTTCTCTTTCAGTTGTCCATCTGACCTGATCTGCATCTCCACCTATCCACTGATCGTACTCCCATGCAGCACTTGTGCCCGTCCAACACAAGGCTTCGCTTGTGATTTCTGCAAAATGGTAGTTGTCAAAGTTTGAGTTAAGCTCCCCCATCTTTTCCTATCCCCAGCCACCCAAGTCCTTTCCCCCCTTACAGTCCACCCTCCAGCATCACCTCCGACCTTCCCACCATTACCCTACAGTCTGAATCCTTCTCTTCAGGAATGTCCAGGTGAATGTGCACGTTCCCTACCTTCCTGAAAATCCCACCCCCATCCACATTGATCTCTTTGACCTCCTCCTTCCCACCCTCAGGGTCCTTGTTTGCCTCTGTGTGCCCACCAACCACCCTTGCTTCCCTTTCTGCTGTTACTGATGCAGCCTCACCCTCCCACCCTACTAGCCCTCTCTTGCACTCACCATTCCCTCCTACCATGCCCACCCTGAGTTTGCTCCTCAGGAGGCAGTCATTGACTCCACAGAACCCTCCCTTTCACGTTCACCTGGACATTCCACTCCCCTAACACATTTCTCCGCCCTTACTCCTTCCACCCTCTGGACACCTTCCCTTCTCTGAACACCCTCTTCCCTTCCAGACACTTTCCTCCCCTCCAAACTCCTTCCTTTTCCTGGACACCTTCTCCTCTACGAACTCCCTCCCTTACACCTTCCTTCCCATTTAAACCTATCTCCCCACTTGCACCATTCTCTCCTTTATACTCTTCTCCCCCTGTGCTCCCTGCTCCCCCCATACTCCCTCCACCACTCCCCAGATACCTTTGTCCCCACCCATCTCACCCTCATGACACCTTCACCCGCCTTCCCAACCTCACCTCCCAACACCTTCACCCCCCCACCTCATCCCGCCGACACCCTCCCCCCACTCTCCCAACCTAACCCGCCCAACACCTTCACTCCCCCAATCTCAACCCCCCGACACACTCCCAACCTCACCCCGACAACCTCCCCCCACCCTCCTAACCTCACCCCCCTACACCTTTGCCCAGCCCCCCAACCTCATCCCCTCTGACACCTTCACCATCCCCCAGCCTCAAACCCCGACACCTTCACTCCCCCCAACCTCAACCCCTTCCCTAAAACATTTGCCCCACCACCTTCCAACCTCACCCCCTCCCACCCCCGGTGTACCTTCCTCTCCCACTCACACCTAGATCTTCCTCTCCCCACCCACCTACCCCTTGCTGACCATCTGTACCAGCCCATGGCGAAGTGTGTGAAGTTGCACAGCTGGTCTGAAGCATCAACGGAGACCATGGAAGATGGTGTGAGCCCATTGCGCAGTCTGTGAAGTTCCGAAGCCTCAGCGAGGTCAAAGCTGCGGCGTGGAGACCTCCCACCTTCCGAGAGCTGCTTCGCGGCGGAGCCATGTGTATGAGAATCCATCCAGCCTGTGATGCACGTGTTCCTCCAGGGTCCAGTAGCTATAGGGCTCCAGTATCTTCTTCTCCTCAGATGTCCTCAATCTGAGTAAGGCCTTAAAGGTAAGTCCAGACTTCTGCACGTCACGCTTGTCCAGACATGTTCTGGGCTAGTGTGTTTTCCCACCAGTGTAACAGTAAATCAGGTGGAGGGGGATAATTCTGGTCCAGCCTTAATCTGCATCCCATCACCGGGATGCAAATTGGGTTTACACCGGCCTCTAGCAGGATTCACGTTTCGTCATGGCGGACACCGTCAGATGATCCAGCTGTGATTTCACGCCTGTGTGAAACTGATTTCTGCCTCTCCCACCAAACTGTAAACGCCCCCCCTACCCCCGGTCCACCATGATGCCCGCCACCAATGCGAGTGGACAATTCCGCCCAGAGTGTGTCAACCTGTGGTAATTCAGTACACATCCGGGTCAGTTAAAGAACAACTTTAGCAAGACTTGAAACAAGGATCTCAGGGGCCAATCATCATATGCCCAGCAACCCATTTAAATGTGAAAATGCACTAGTAGGCAAATGAAACATTGAGACTAACATTCAGGCCACTGTCTAGCCAATAGTGCTTCTTGAATCAAACTTATTTAAACATTAATTAATGTCCTATAAGAGGAGATCACTGAGGTAGAGTGGAGCAAGACTGAGGAGATTTGAAATCAGGGATGTAAATTTTGAAATTACAATGCTATCGCATTGTAAGTAAAGGGAGTTAGTAAATCTTGGAGGAGAAAAGGGTGAAGGGAGTGTGGGACTAATTGTGGGTTAGCATGCATGTTGAATGATTATGACTGAGTTGAAGCATATGGAGGATTCTTGCAAGGACAGTAACACAGACAGCAAAGGAGAAATCAAGGACTCGTGGTAAAGCAATGGATGTAGGGCTGCAACACCAGAAGGGCAGAGGACGTACGAGGCAGGCAACATTACAGAGGCAAAGGAAAGCAATTGTGATAACAGAGCTGAGGTCACGTTTGAGCATATTATCACCTGAAAAAGGCTTCCCAGGCACAGAACAGTCCACCTCTGCAGCCGCTAAAGTTTCTGAAAAGGTGTCAGGCCCTCTCTGGAATCATCCAGGATTAATCACTTGCTCCCTATTTATTGGGATTTTTAAAGCCCCATAATGAAACCCTCTCAGAATGGGCAAAATCTTCCAGAGAGACTTGGGAAAATCCCCCAGTCACACTTATTGCTGTGGATATTGGGGTTGGGGCAGGGGGACTGGTGAGTGCAAACAGGATATCCAGCTGCAGCCGTCTTAACGAAATACCTCAGTTTTGCCATACTTCAGCCACCCTCTGACAGGCATCAATAAGATCTGCCCAGGGCTGGATCATTATTTTAATGGAGAAACTTTTCATCAGGCTTAAGGTTTTGGCATTGACTGTGGTCCACGCTGTTTGCAGGTTGGAAGATTGCTCTAGTTACAAAGATATAGATTGTTCTAGCTGACGGGGAAAAAAAAGACAGCTTTCCTATCTTTGGGGTTATCCAAAGGTAGTCGAAAATGCGCACCCATTTTTTTTAGATGACGGTGGTGGGTGTGGATTGATGAAAGAAAGATTAACTCCAAGATATCATGGTTGATTTTCATTTCTATTGTAACTAAAATGGTTCAAATCATTTTATAACAGTAAATTCTTAAGATAAGCCGAAGTGAAGCTGCAGATTTTATTGATAATAGGTAAGAGAAAAGAAGCATGTTTCTCAGAACAAAGCCAGAACAATTGTTAGGAGGGGTTAGCAATTGTAATGAGTGAAAAAAAAATAATTACACACATATTTCAGACCCACAGTCAAACTTTTCAGATGAAAAAAGTATTAATCTTACATAGCATCAATCCAAACAATTCGGTTCTCAAGGTAATCCACTGTTAATCCATTAAGCCATCCGCCAGTTCCCAAAGCTTTGTAGATGGCCTTCCTTCCTGCTCCACTCATTGAAGCAACCTCAATACGTGGGAAACTAGAATCCCAATCTGTCCAAAAGAGAATTCTAACCAAAAAAAGCCTTATGAATATTAACATCATTTCACAACATAATGCATGCACTTAGAACTTTTACAGATAGCATTTCTTCATTATTCACTTTTAAAATTCTGAAGCTAAAATCTCATATCAATTGTGGATGTATACATACACACAGTTAATACGGTTTCTCATTGCTGTTGCTTTTCCTGGAATTGTCTATTTTGTTGTCATTTTGTAATTCTATCCATATTTCTATTTATTCTTCACTTTTTTTCCTCTCCTTTTCATTGTAAGGTTCATATCGTCTTCTCATGCTATTGGTATCTCTGTCTTTGCATCTGACTTTTCTTTCTCCCTTTTTCAATTACCTTTTCTGTAAATCCCTTACTCCTGCCATCTCCTCCATCTTTTATATGGTCCTCAATCTTTCTTTATGGCTCTCACA
Source organism: Carcharodon carcharias (assembly GCF_017639515.1). NCBI lineage: Eukaryota > Metazoa > Chordata > Chondrichthyes > Lamniformes > Lamnidae > Carcharodon > Carcharodon carcharias. Next base: position 43,936,986 of record NC_054478.1, on the reverse strand, counting down.
CATATTCTTTTCCTCAAACGTTCAATTTCAATTTTTATAGTGCAAGATGAACATTTGGTCTGAAGTGAGTGCTCTGATTGAACAAGAACAGACTGTCCAGGAGCCGCTGTGATGTGTGAAGTTAAAAGAAGAGATACATAAAATTGGGAGACAAGACTTTTCTTGTACAAGCTAATAGACATTTGAGGGAACTCCAATGAATATTATGAGAGAACTGACTGATATAGGGCTGTGAAAACAAAAACCCATGCATTTAGACAAAAAAAAACAATTTGTCTAATGGCTGAGTGCCTCCATTTGTTAATATGCTCGTCTTAGTAGTTGAACTGGGCATGCAGCCAATAATGTTAACTCTAATGTGGAATTTCCAACATATTTCCTCAATGAACCTACTCAGATGACATTACAATCATTAATTCTCTTATTTAATATCAAGTGCATCGGCAAAGTCACACAGCAGTGATTAAAAAGAGATGAATGCACTTGTAGCATTGTAAAGTAATTTAGTAGTTGGGTTAAAATACTATAATAAAGTTTTCAAGCTTCACTCTCAATATCACAGTTTGTGCTGCTGTCTGGTACTGTTAGTTGTTCCCTTGTAAACACTCAAAAGCATCCAATTTTGTTTATTGTTTTGTAATCACTCCCAACCATGTATTTATCTCCTGCTAGGTTTGCCTTCTGTAATTTTTTTACATCAAGGGGAAAATGAGGCAGGTCATTAATAGTGATTGAGAACAAAGTTATACTATTCTAAAGAAGTATGTGACTGTATGACTGAAAGGAAATGCTCATACAATGGTACATTTAGCCTTTCACTTTTTGTTTGCTTTATGTAACCACTGCTGGAAAATATTATTGTTTTAGGAGTTGGCTTTAACATTTGAGTACATCTAGACCATGTTCTCTCAGATGATTAGGTTGAAAAACACTTGGATGTGCATTTATTTGTTATCATTATTTCACCAACATGTACCTACATACTAATGCCAGCATTTGAGGTGAGTCCTACAGTGCAGTAATACGTGTAGATTGAACCCATCTGTGTGGATTGAGTGGGCCTGCTTTATTTATACGGCTGGCTTTCTGCACAGCAATGCCACAGGTGCATTAAATAACACGTTTTCCTGAAATGCATACAGTTTGTGTATGGCTGCATGTTGAGAAATAAATAGACATTTACACTGTATATTTATACCTCACTGCCTTCAAACTGGAGCATAGCAAAGGTTATCATGACAATCAAAAGTGAAAAGAGATGAGCAGAACTCAAGCCCATTTTATTCTCGCATTAACATAATAAATAAATATCTAGTTTTACACAATTTCAGCCTTTTATGAACTGCTTCTTTCTAATACAATCAATACTTATATCTTTCCCCCTTTTGCAGTATACAGTTCCGTCTCATCTTTCCTGATCTTACTACAAATTTAACAGTCAATAACTCCAATCTTGCACTTCAACCCACAGTATTTACTCCAGCATTGATAGGAAAGCAACTTTGTAAACTTTGCCATATACTTCACGACTTTTTTTTCCTTGCCAGTTTTCTTTCTCTCACTTTCTGATGTTGTCAATCCTTTCTGAGGGTGCAATGTCTCAGGTGCTAGCAACCTTGTATTACCTCATTCAAGTGACCATTATGACTGCATGAGCTTTGCAATGTATGTTGGCAGATGGGCAGCCTTATCGTATAATCTGTTCATATATCCTCAATAAGTATAAACACATGCATAATTTCACCAGGAATTACTGAATATTTCAGAAGTGGGAGCCTTGAATTTTCACCACCCTCACCCAAGGACACCGAGACAGATTATAGCACCTCTACTGCTTCCCCGGCTGAAATCGAAACAGGTTAGGGCTCAAACTTGGACCCACATTGTTTCTTAATTAATTCAATGGAATACTTCCCATATTTTTAAATTGTTTCCTTCAAATAATTGTGAGAAGTGGATTTATGCCAAGTTTAAGCCATCCCTTCAAGCTGAAGAATACTTCTAATTTGAAATGTTCAACTTTTTTTTAATGTTTTGGTAAACACAAATTATGAAGTAAAATATGACATTCCTCAGTGCTAATGGTTTGTTTCTGCATTTCAGTGTAGTCTTTTTTTTGCAATTTCTCTTTACTTTTGCCATGTATTTAATAAGAGTAGTTTCAGCAAACAACCATAGTGTTCCCAACAAATAAAAAGTAATAAGAGAAATAGTGTTGACATTTACAAACTTCACATTTTCTAATTACATACTTGATGAAATAAAAATGCCTGGTTAGTTCCTAAAACTGCTCCTACCTGAAGGATTTATTGACAGGCAGTTTGATAGGAAAGCACTTGTGTATACTGTGATTAAGTATATTCCAACAGGGTTTGCCTTTTCACTTATGATTTCCAATGGCTCTTTCAGAATTACTATTGGATCTACTTGATGAACTCCTAACAATTTCACACAATATTCTTCTCATTTCTATTTTAGTATTAGACAGGAATGACTTCCCAAGTAGTTCTGTGCAGAAGGATGTATTTCTCAGAGAGGGAGAGCAAATCAGTGGGTTGCCACTGGAAGATCCTGCATAACTTGTAGCCAGTTACCAAGCAACACTGCTTTTGCCCTCTTATCAATCTCTTAGCCAGGGTATGAGGCCTGGAACATTGTGGAATTAAGAATAAAATATAATTAAAGATTTTTTTAAAATGGCAATGGAACATTTCTAGATTGATTTTGACATATCTCAAAAAGCTGGCTTTCATCTGAAAGATTGCTTATTGCACTCAGTGGATGATAATAGACTTTGACACTGTCTAGACAGCTAATATAAATTTTCTATGTTTAATTTAGCAATCAGTCATGTACAGAATTATAACCTTTGTGGACAAATACCGCTTGCAGACTACATAGCTAGTGATAACGTAGAATTGATCAATTAATAAAGACAATTGTTTAGTTCTGACTAATTAGCTGTGGGTTATATTTCAGTTGGCTGATTTTGTAATTATGTTGTAGCTCACAGTTAATTAAAAGGCATTTTTAAATACTAATGTATAGCTACAGCCTGATTTCAAGCTGAGTACTTAGGTGGATTTTTTTTTTAATTAAAAGATTTGGCCAGAATACATGTTGAAAATATATTCAAATTAATTCAAATATACGTTTTCAGCAAGTACTTAAAATTTGGGTGAATTCAGTAAAAAAAAAATCAGCTTGGGAATTGGTTTGAGATATCCTGAGAATGTAAATGGTGCTATATAAATACAAATTATTTCTTCCAATGTTAAGTCTAGATGCATAGAAACTGAAATTCACATAAAAAAAATCTCTTTGGATAAAGTAACTCAATATTTCACAACTAGCTATAAGGAAGTATATTTGCTAGTTATATTTCGGCATTGCAACCCCATGAATATTAGGGCCCATGGCTAAAGAAGATGCTGGATGTTTTGAATAATATAAAATCAAAATTCATTTCATTATCATGGAGGGGTACCTAGAAGATTATGGTATCTTAAAAAAAATATGTTCAGCTCACTACATGTTCTGATTGAAACTCTGACCAAATAGATGGGTTTTGAAATAACAATACAGGCATCACTTGGATTTGTACATAAACATCTGGCTTCTCTGAATGATGGAAGAAACCTTATTTAAATGGAGTTGCCTTGTCAAGTTTTAGTGGTAGTATCATGAAGTAATTTCCACGCAGATGATAAACCCCAATAATCTATTCTGTTTAAAATGCAACATCCCTACAAATTTGGTGTGTCAAAACTACAGCCCTGAGGCCACTTATGGTTCTCAAACCATGATTATTTGTCCTTGAAGTCCAGACAAATGACTTGCCATTGCCACTTATATTTCTCATATGTTTTTTTTGTTTGAATATTGTGAACTAAGGGGTTTGAAAAAAGGCTGTGAATAATTTAGTGAAAAAAATCTTAAATCAGGACACCTAGGAGAGAAAAAACATAATCATCAAGGCCAGTTTTAGGGCATGCACTTCATGGTGCATGATCACCCCATGGCCTGTCCCATTGAGATAGACAGTACACAAACATCATGCTGCCTCCCCAAGTCAATCATTTCAGTACAAAGCACCCCATGGAATGCACTGCTGACGGGCTGCATGCTCAACAGGGGCCTAGTTAGCATGTGAAGCTAGCATGAGTTTCAGCTAGCCTGCACCTCTTAAAGACAGCATTTTCCTCTCAAAGGGGAACTGTACTTATTGTACAGAAGTTGTTGCAGACTGTCTGTGGAAGACTTGGAGAGAAGCAAAATCACAGAAAATGGTGCAACAGGAAAGAAAGAGGACTTCCCAGGTTTTCTGATGTGACACTGGAGGCATTAGTCTCTGCAATGGGAAGGAGGAGAGGTGCAATGCAGCTGCAGATGTACAGGGGGTCCTCAAGGCATACCCAGAGAAGGGAATAGGTACAGGTGATCAGGGAGGTCAGGCCCCAAGAACCTGATAGCAGTGCCATAAGAAGTTTAATGATCTTACACAGGTAGGCAAGGTCACTGAATGCATCTTCAAATGCTATCTCCTGCTCACTGCTCCCATCAATCTCTGACTCTGCTCATTGCACCACAGATCCATCACCCATCAGCAATCTCAAGCAATCAAGACTCATACCAAACACTTAGATACTCAACCTTATCCTCACATACTCACCAATCTTTAACTCACAGCCATCTCTCACTGCTTCCACATACTTCCAGCTATTCAGCTATGGCAGGCACATTACCCAAACACATTGCAGCAACCTCACTGACATTCTACCATCTCTCTTGCAGGAGAAAGTGGCCCATAACCGCAGGGAGCTGAGCAGAACCAGTGAAGATAGGTATCACCCGAGCCCTCTCAAGTAGATGATTCGCTGCATTAGGGGGATGTTTGTGATTCTGAGGCCATTGCATCCAGCATTGTAGAGAATATTCAGGATGACTGCAAGTTCTTATCTTAAACCCCTTCTCAAATCCCACTTTATCCTCATCATGCTACTGAGAATCAGGTGCAAGCTGCAGATGGTGTGATCATGGTTTTCCACTTCTTCCTCTAGTTAGCTCACTCCAACACTGCGCTTCTGAATTTCCACTTTCAGATACCCAAGAACTGCTGTCTGGCCAGCTACTGTAGCCTTGAAGAGCGTTAACCACACCTGACCTCTGATGAAGAAGCACCATCATTTGATCTTCCACTTGCAGCCACCAGCTCAGATACTGGCATGGTGTGAACCTTGAAGGCTATTATAGAGTTGGGATCAGCACATGGTGAATTACCACCATGGCAAGAGTGGGCTGCAGACAGGCCAGGGGAAAAGGATAGTACATGTAGCAATTCACTGGATGATGAGGTTGCAGATGGGTTCTGCTACAGGAACTCAGTTGCTGAATTTAATGGACTGGCCTACAGGAGATTGCTGACAGGCACGCACGCTGGGATAAAAACAAAAAAACTGCGGATGCTGAAAATCCAAAACAAAAACAGAATTACCTGGAAAAACTCAGCAGGTCTGGCAGCATCGGCGGAGAAGAAAAGAGTTGACGTTTCGAGTCCTCATGACCCTTCGACAGAACTTGCGTTCGAGTCCAAGAAAGAGTATTAAGCTCCCTTATCAAATCTACCTCATTACACATCACTAAATCTAGAATTGCCTGTTCCCTTGTGGGCATTTCAACTCTTTCTTGGACTCGAACGCAAGTTCTGTCGAAGGGTCATGAGGACTCGAAACGTCAACTCTTTTCTTCTCCGCCGATGCTGCCAGACCTGCTGAGTTTTTCCAGGTAATTCTGTTCCTCTCTACGCACGCTGGGATGCTTGGTACCTTGGCAGGCCTGCCATACAGCCTCTTGTCACCGTCATCATATTCTGTTTGTGGGTTGGAAAGGGTGAGCTTTGATAACATTGGAAATTGTAGGTACTCTTCCTGTTTATGTATTAATTTTAAATCATTTTCCAAATTATTCTCAAAAGTTAGGTTATTGCTTGGAGGGTTAATTTATTAGAGCAGAAGAGACAGGATACCTACTTACATTTGGTCAAATCATTACTTTCAAATGATTTTTGGAGTACAAGCATAGAACATGTTATGTTACAATATGGAAAGGAATTTGCAAGAAACAGCAGTGCCATTTCACTGTTTAGTCTCCTTTTCCTTCTTCACAATGCACCTCTGTTATAATGCTCCATCCACTGCAGCTGTCCCCAATGCTTTTATTGGCCGTCCTGAGCTTGCTTTCTTCTTTTTTTTTAAACTCTAAGTCAATATACTTACTTTACACTTTTCCATAGAATCTTAAAATACATGATTGATGGCTTTGGATGAAATGTTGAAACCGACTCCAACTGCCCTTTCAAGTGGCTTTAAATAAACTGTGGTTACTTTTGAAATTTTGTTGGTCAACTGGTGGAGCAGTATAAGATTTGTACTAATGTTTTTCATTATTATCAATGGAATGAAAAGTAATCAGGTTCTACAACGGTCAGGTGACCCACTCTGCCAGTTTACTGTCCAGGTGTTGAAGTTGAGAAGTTCTCCCTCCGTATCACTATTCAGCGAGAGCATCATATCCTGGCCAACATTTAAAAGTCAACCAACATCAGCAAAGACTGCTTCATCGATCATCTATTTTATTGCTATTTTTCAGATCTCGCTGTGTGCAAATTGGCTGTCATGCTTACATTACAGCAGTGACTACACATCAAAAGTACTTCATTTGTCATGAAGCACTTGAGAACTGAAAGGCATGACATGAATAAAAGTTTTTTTTTAATCTAATGTATTTAACATATGCGTCGAGCTTGGGGAAGTAAGTACTTCAAATACAGGCATGGTGTGTATCACTTTGGAACCTTCATGGGGAGGATTTTCCCTTCGTCAGGTGGGTGTGATGGGTGGGCCTGAGTATGGCAGCGCAATGGTCCACTGCCAGCGATCGAGCCCCGACTGTGATTCCACGCTGGCTGGACAATTAAAGAAATGTTCAGCGCTGCTTGGCTGGAGGAGGTGGTGGGGGGGGGGTGGGGGGGGGGGGGGGGGTTGTTGGCAGTGTGGGGTGAGGTGGGCGAATGTGGAAGTCATTGTAGGCGTGGGGGGAGCGCACTGTGAAAGCTCCCTGAAGGCAGAAAACTGCCTCGGGGAGCTAAAGCTTTATAACATTAAAGATAAAGATTTAAAAATTAAGGTAAACATGGCCCCTCATGCGGCTCTGTCACATGAGCAGGGACATGTTAAAAACTAGATTTAAACATTTTTATTTTATTTTTAATTAATATCAGAAACCTCACCCCGCCCGTGGATGAGGTATCCTCATAAAGGCCGCTTGGCCTTTTCGCCCGCCCGTCAAGCGTATGGTTGGATGGGCAGGGAAAAATTCACTTTTATTAATTTATTAATGGGCTTAAAAGACCTCTTAATTGTCAGCGGGCATGCTGCTGACTCCTGTGTGCACCTGTCTACCAAAATATCGCGCAAGGGTGGGATGACGTTGGGACCCTTGCCCGACACCATCGCATGCTATTTCACGTTTATGCATATTGAGCGTGCGCCCGCCTGCCAAGGTAAAAATCCAGCCCTATGTTTATTACTCTTATTTTACTTGAAAATTTCAGCTTTTTTCGCATTATTTTTCCCATATTTCTGTGTAAATATTTTATTTTTTAATTGGGGATATTGTGGCCTTTCTCTGCTGTCCAGATTCAGCTTTTGCACTGTGACACTGGAGCGAATTCTAATGTTACAATGATGAAGCCACTTAAAAGTTGGGAACAGTTTTATTACTGTAATATTAGGACATAAAATTATTGAAAGGTAATTCTAATTAAAAGCCAAGAATTAAAAACTTGAAACATTCTCCCCTTATTCTCTTTTTAAAAAAATTCTAGTTCATCTAAGTTTTCTCCATCATTTTCTCTTAAAAAATCTTTTTAAAAATGTTGACCTTTTCTATGTTGTTCCTCATGTTTTCTATTGCTCATTTAGGGTAATGGAAATGGGGAACAAGTCAATGACTCATTCATCTTTAACAAGTCATGACAAAAATAGGCTTGTCATCAAGACTGTGTAATAATTATAGTTTTGGGAAATGTAGGACTGAAGCTTTAAGAATAATCCTGTGTTATAAGATCACGTGATCTGTGTAAACCAATGTGCTAGCAGTGGGGGGAACCTCTACAAGGGAGTTCTTCTTTAGTTATGGAGTTTGATGCAAACGTGTAGATGCTGCTGCTGCCTTGTAAATCAAGTTAAATGTTTCCACTGAGAAAAGTTGGCTGAAGATCAACTCTATAACAAACATAGATGAATCTTCTTAGGTAATCCCTGGGGATCAAGGGTGGCTTGCTTTCACTCCGGTTCGGTGGGTCCTGAGATGGCTGATAAGTCCAATGTGCGAACTGCAGACACTGCCACATGGGAGGCAGGTGGTGCTTGAAGGGTTGAGTAGGTGGGCTGCTTGGAGGTATGTGTGCCTCCCCTGACTCCTCAACTTCGCCTCTGCACATTCGCAATGAAACTTCTTGATGTGTTCCGTGCCTTCCTGACATGGCCTTCTCAGTTTTGGTCGGTTGCAAGCCAGGGTCTCCCATGAGTTGGCGGGTTATGTTTGATCTCTTAAAGGATGCTTTGAGAACATCTGTAAGCATTTCTGCTGTCCTTCTGGGAGTCTTCTGACTTGACCATGTTCTGAGCAGAGCAGCTTCTGGGGCTAAGCATAGGAATGATGTGGCCGATCCAGCAGAGTTGGTTTTTGAATGATTAGCGGCTTGATGCCAGACAAGCTGACTCGATCTTTGCTGCACAGCAAATTCAAGAAAAACACAAAGAACAGCGCCAACTGATGTACTTGCCTATCTTGCCACCAGATTTGGAGAATCTTGCACTGCTCCAACAAGTCACTGCTGCCAAAGATGCTCTGACAGGCGAGACTCATGAGTTTTGCAGGCAGGTTCATTCGCACTGGGTGCTGTGGCGCTCAGGCAGGGTTGCACTCTACCAGCAGAGACCAGCATGGGGACAGTGGAGGGGGGGGTGGGGTGTAGAATATGCAGAGACATGAGGGTGAAAGGAATGGGTGGGGCGGGGGAGGGATGGCAGGCAGAGGGCTGACCAGGGGGTGGGTGGGGGTGTGTGGGCGAGGATATTAGGAACATGGGAAGGAGGGGGGAGGGCGGGTGGCAGGTAGGTTGAGGTGCGCCATTCCCTCTCGCCTAGCCACTGATCTGACCATTGGACTCGAACTCAAGTTCTGTCGAAGGGTCATGAGGACTCGAAACGTCATCTCTTTTCTTCTCCGCCGATGCTGCCAGACATGCTGAGTTTTTCCAGGTAATTCTGTTTTTTTTTGGATTTCCAGCATCCGCAGTTTTTTTGTTTTTAGCTCAAAGATCTGTTTGCTTCCATAGTTTAGTTGTTCTAGGATCATACCAATGACTAGAAGTCAGATTCCTCTGGGCCCTTAGAGTGGTGTGTCTGTTGTTCGAAGCCAGACGTATTTTAGCCATGGTTCTTTGTTTGTCAGGACTGTAACGCTAGCTCCGGTGTCTAATTAAAAATTTGTTAAATGGCCATTGACTGAAATGTCCATTTTCCAAAATGACAAGCCAAGATCTTTGACCTCACCCAAAAAATATGGCTGTCTGTCTTCCGGGCTAGCAGGCTTGATCTCACGGATAAAGAGATTTTGCCCTGCACAGCTTGCCATGGTGTTCAATCCTGTTGCACTGAAAGCATTGGGCTGAAATTGCAGGATATTGATCTCACCTGTGAGGGGCGCTTTGCTGCATAGCATAGGCATGGTTGATCTACTGGCCGGTTAGGATATTGGTTTACCCTGGCCTGGAGTGTTCCTGTGTCTTTGTTGTTTAACTAGCTGAACTATGGATTGGCCTCTGCATGATTTATTCTCTCCCCTTAAAATGGTCCTGTACTGATCAGAGTTCTGACTGTCTAACTATCTGGATTGGCTTTTCCAGAGTTAGATCTTCCTTTGCTTGCAGGGTGTCAGAGAGTGCACCATCTGTTACTCCTACCACTATTCTCTCTCTGATGAGTTCCAATTTTAAATCTCCATATTTGCAAACTTCTGCTATCCTGTACAGATTATTAATGAATGATTCAATAGGTTCTCCTGGATGTTGGACTCTCCATTTATTCATATGTGATCCTTTTCTACGAATGCTATCTGGCAATTTGTGAGGCCCTTAGCTAAATTCAATCCTGTGCTGGCCCAACATAGGTATGAAATCAGTTCAAGGAAGTGAATTCCAGAACAATTGTTCCATTCCTCAGCATCAACACCCTTCACCTTGATCAGTGTAGAGATTCACCCAAAGGCCTTAATGTTAAAAAGTGAAGCAATAAATTCTTATGGAAAATATCTTATAATTCAAATAATGATCTACCTAATCACGCAACTTGTACATTGCTTACAGCTGGAAAAAACATGAATGCAGGTCATCTGGACAAATTTCATGGTTTGCACACAGAGCAATTTAAAACATTGTCACATGGGCAGCAACCTGATAGAACAGGTCGCCTGCCCATTTTAGAACAAGGCTACCACCTACCTAGTGCAATGGTGCATTCCTTTTATAAAATTTAGCCATCAAATGCAACAATAACTGACATAATCCTGATCACGTTACACCCCATCTCCTGAAACAATCTAGTGAACTTGATCACAAATAGACCCTACAAGTGTGTAATTTACCATTAACATTTTAGATCTTTCATTAATTCAAACCCAGGCTTTCAATATTTTACCCACACATGAAAATTTTATCTGAAAAACACTCAATATTCATTGAAGTCCATTTTGCAATTATGGCATTTGCCTTTTAACACATTTTATGTATTTTTTTTACATCACTGATCACAAGATTCTCAATCTACAACACAGTGGTGACAGTAACCCAATTCAAAATTACTTTCAAATTCTGCTGTTGAACTAAAGAAAATTCTTACTAAATAACCAATAATAAAAATAAGTTTTTTGCAGACATGGGCAGGAATATCCACCCCCCCCCCACCCCCCCCCCCCCCCACCCCCCATTGGCGTCGGGGGTCATGGCAGGCATGAGCGGACAATATTGCGAGGAGGCCAAAAATTGGTTTTAGACCATTGTGAAACCAATTTGCAATTGTCCACTTCGCCTGACAATGGCGGGCCACCTTTCCCATGGTCCAACATCGGGAACCTAATTTCAGTACATTTGCATCTCATCACCTTGCCTGCCCGCTGGGATCATCCTGCCACGTTGAATCATCCAGGCACATCAGGGTGATTGCACCCCACCGTGTTCCACAACTGAACATAAGCGACGTGCGCCTGGCGAGCTGCACTTCATTCGGGACTTCGAGGTTTGTTTGCCATCTTTGCTTCGGGCAGCATTTGCAGTCATCAGCGCCAGGTTTCTCAGGCAGCACTATATCATTTTTAGGGGGGCTCACAGGAAGGTCTCTACATATCAGACCAGCCATAAAGTGGGGGAGGGGGGGGGGTAGGTGGGTTTTTCAATGGCTGCAGGTCTTGCTTGGGGAAGGGGCAGAAATGGCCTTAGGCAAGGGAAGACGCTGCAGGGATGGGGCTGCACTGGGGAAGGGGGGTATCCCAGGGTATGTCTGGGGTCACATATTGATCTGTGCAAGTGGCCTCAAGAGAGTGAGGGCTGAAGAGGCAGTCTCCAGAGGAAATGAGGCCAGATGAAGATGTGAGAGTTTGTGTGAGAGAGTGAATAGTGATGTCCCTTGAGCTGGCAGTGAGTGAGATGCCAGTGAATATGTGATGGGCTTGAGTGTGTGTCAGTTTAGAGTGATGAGATGGTTGCCTTACCATGGCAGCACAGAGGAGATCATTCAACCTCTTTCTGCACTGGATGGCGAACCTCTTGTGTGCAGTGTTGGCACTGACCACCTCTGCCACCACCTCCCAAGCCGGAGTGGAGACATTGATGGGCCTCCTGCGGGGGTAGAGGACATTGCGGTGGCCCTCCATGGCGTCCAAAAGACGTTCCAGAGGCACATCAGAAAAATGGTGGGCTGCAGTCATCTTGCCTTTTGGGGCCATGTTTTCTGTGCAGCCGTCCTGGGCTGCAAGCACTGAGAGCTGTGTGTGCAGCTGCAGTTCAAATATGGCAACCGGTGTGAGGAATTGGCGAGGTGAAGGCAGGTGAATTGGAGGAAGCCCGCCAGTGAAACAGTGTGTTTCCCATGACTGCATAAATAATGAGGCAGGACGGGAATGGTGCGAAAACCCGCCATTGCGACCAACAGGTAAAATGTTGTTTTACACGCTCGCCACTGCACTTAGTGCAATTCTAGGGCGTTTCCACCCATGGTGATGCAGAGCCAGATGAAACAGATTCTTATCTCTCTGGGCTGAGTGATAGGAATGTCAGCAGAAAAAACATACACTTGTCACAAAGTTGCCACTGCCATCTCTAGGAACACCAAACTCAGAGTCACGTGTAACTAACTCTTCCTTTCTGCCACAATCACCAATAAAACTAGTTCTTCTGGCTGCCCCTCCCATGATCTAAAAGGTCCTCTCCCTTTCCACAAACACTAAAATATGTCCGATTACTCTATCCTGTATTGTGCCCTGTTTAGGGAAGATAATCACCATCCACTAAGGTACTTTCAGTACATTTGTTCCTTTATGATCATTCAGCTTGACTATTTCTCGCAATCCTACATTCCTTCCATTTCTCACTACTTCTACTCTCCTCTCCTGACCTTCCCTCTTCTGCCTTTTTTCTCTTTCCTCCTCTCTTTCTGTTACTCTGACCCTCCCTCCTGTTCTCTTTCCCAGTCCAAACCTATTCCGAGCTTCTAATTCTGTTTGATCTGATCAATGCATTTGATCTTGACTTTCTCTGTTCACTGGAAGATCAACTAATGGGTATAGGTGTGTGTACTTGATATATAACATACACCAAATATACATTTTTAGAGCATCCGTCAGATTCCAGATGTCATATTTCAAAATACTAAAGAACCTGTAAACGTTGAGTGTTGAAAAGAAAAGGAATGCTATTTTTTTCTGATCTCAAGCTGGAAATTTACAAGCACCTGGAAATTGGCATAAATTCCCTCACCAAAAACAATAAAACTCTGATTTAACACAGGAGTTAAACAGCTATCTATCAGCCCACCCACCACAACTGGAAGTAACTGGACAGTGGACTTAAAGGAACCAGCCAGAATTAGCAACCTAACATAACCATGGGCAGAAATTTTTGCTCAGCGGGTGCGCACGTGCCCAGTCCGCTCGAGCATGAAACGTCACGCGTTGACGTCAGCTGAGTGTGCCGGCATCAATGCGCAGTCGCGCAATAGTTCGGTCAGCGGGTGCGCATCAGAGCCGGCAGCCGACAATTAAAAGGCCTGTTAAGGCCATTATGTAATCAATTAAGTTCAATTTTTAACTGCCCGTCCAAACAGCCTTTTCATTTTTTGGGGAATCTCATCCACGGGTGGGATGAGGTTTCCTAAAGCAAATAAAAATAAAATAAAAACTTTGATTTTTCATAAATAGCACCTCCCATGAGGGGACATGTTTCATTACATTTTGTTTTCATATCCCTTCATCTCCCTGAGACAGCTCTGTGCCTCAGGGGGATTATGAAGCTCACTCACCCGCATATGTAAAGTTCGCCCTCGGCCCGCTTGCCCTCCAGCCCCCTCACCCACGCCCCCCTCCAACTCCACCTCCCTGAACAGGCAGTGCTCAGCACTCAGCACTGCCGCTCGTGTTTCACGCTGGGCGGGCCTTAATTGGCCCGCTAGTGTGAAATCGTGGTCCGCTGCTGATCGCGGGCGGCAGTTGGCTTCCTGACCACCCTCACCCACCCATGCCAAGCACCCCAGGCAAGGGCAAAATTCTGCACCATGCTTTAAACTATGCATCACAACAGCACAGGAGATTAATTATTTTTGAATATGTAATATGTAAATAATAATTGCCATAACTTCATGGAATGATTTTTTGAGCTTTTTAAGCTATTTGAAAGTTGATGTTTGAAAGTAGTTTGAAATAGAAGCTATGCTTAGTTATCATTTTTATAAATAATTACTTAAAATCTATAGCACAGAACAGTCCATTCATTCCAAATGGTTGTATTCCTCAGAAGTTTCCTCACACTCAAATTATCTATTGCTTCCTTACCCTTATATCCTTCTATTCTATTCTCCCTATATGGATAAAGAAGTGAAAACCAGTACTTTATTTGCACTCTTTATGATGAAAACTTGTTATATAAAATATTAATTTATAATGTCATCAGCTGGACAGTTATTACTTTATAATGTCATCGGCTGGACATATGTATCATATATCTAGATAGAATTCTTTGAGAAGAACACTTTCGCTAAGGACACTGGCTTACAGTAACTATTATATTGCATTTGCACAGAACATAAGCTGCTTTACAGAGATACAGAGTCCATGGAGCTCTCAAAGACAGTGGCAAAGATAAGCTGGTTAAGCCCAGATTGAAACCAGAGAGAGGTTATGTTGCCCAGCTCTTGGGTGTAAAAGATAGCAGATTTGAAGTCAGAGAGACTTTCACAAGGGCAACAGCCTTACCCCTTCTCTTTTGTTTTCCTACAACATTTCTCATCAAAGCAGAGCTGTTTGTGATTTGAAAACCCACTTGAAGACCTCATTGCTGTAAACCAAGAGTTCTTAAGGGAGGATTCTGAATCAACACCACTGTCCCCAAGAGAAAAAAAAGTGAATCTGCCAGCCTCACCTGCAGACTGACTGCTCGAGTGAGAAATCCTAGTACTAATAGCTACTGTGGAAAGTGACCCTTCAGGTATAAACAGGCACCTGGACAATCCATGAATAATTGTTTTTCTGACTTCACTTGTTACTTGGCCAAGTTTGTATGATCTGATGCTCTGTAGAACTTTATCTCTTTTTCATGCTTGGGAGGGTTATGTGTGTGTTTCTTTGCATTTGTGGGTAGTTGGACATATTTGTACACATAAAATCTTTTATTAATAATTTCTGCATTTTTGTCTGAGTGAGTGTTCGCAATTTAACAAATTCTTTACTTGTTAGCTTAAGGAACATGGCTGGCTGAGCTACATAGAGTTAAGCATATATATTGAATTGGCATTATCTCCTCCCTTTTAAATTCAAATTGTGTTATAACCAACCCAGCAGTGGATAAAGAGAGGAGCCAGTACACCCCTCCTAACTTGGTCATAACAATATCTTTAATAACTTGTCTTATTATTTTTAGTGATTTATGCAGCCGATTTCTCAGGTTGCATTGCTTCTCTGCCCCTTTTAGTTTCTTACCATATTATATTTTGCAAACAATTGATCTCTATTACCTTATCCTCCAGGACTCAAAAATAGCAGCTATGTTTTTTTTATCTTGTTAATTAAAAGCTAAAATACTTTTATTGCAGCAACATCCCTTTTTCCCTGTGTTTCACATGCAAGATAAAAATGATGCAGTGAAGTACCTTATTTTCAGTTTTCTGTAAAACAAGATTTGCAAACTAACCCATATCGAGGATCCAAAGCTATGGCCCGTGGATACACCATAGAACCTGCGATTAAGGTAGTCCTCATGTTGCCATCTAGTTTTGCTACTTCAATCTGCTCCATTTTGCTGTCTATCCAGTAGATGTTTCCGGCAATCCAGTCCACAGCTAACCCTTCGGGAGTGTCTAGACCATGCTGTACAATGACTTCCACACTGCTTACAGCTGAAAAAACAACCACGTCATTCCTATAAACATCAAGGTTAGATATATTTAATTTCTTCTCCAATAATAATTGGCATAATCATGTTCATCTTGTACAAAATCCACTGACTAATCTGGAAAAAGTAACCCAAAATAATGAATCACATTTACATCACACAACTTTGCACGGCCAAACTGTTTGATATTTTATATATTTGTTGGATTCAAAAGTGTTCATTTGCCACGGTTTGCCCATGCAGCAAAATGTTATCCAACAAACCCACAATGAATGGAAAACAAACTGGTTTGAAACTGACTGATCCTTCTGTTTTCATTTTGGCATTTAGAAGATGTGAAGCAATACTTAATGCAGCTGCTTCTCGCTGGTTGGAAAAGCATTAAAACTTAAAAACAAGGAAAATAAATTTTACTTGAACATCCTAAGAATTAGTAGGCTGGTAGCTCAGCATTTGGTGCACTTAATGGCACGAGAGCAACATTTCTACCCCATGTCATTCTGCTTCTGCTTGAGTTGTGTCGGCATTACAGACTAATATCGGTACTCCACCAACATTTATCTGGGTACTGCTACCTAAACCAGGTATGAAATGGTTGTCCAGATAATGAAAACTTTGAAGTGGAAATGATCTAAAGCTGGGTGTTGAAAATTACAAATGATGGGGCTGTGACTATTTCCTTTGGCAGCTTGTTTCATTGTGGGATTGTCCTTGGGAAGAAAGATTGTTGATACACTGTCTTAGGAATAAGTGATCTTTGTAGCTTGTGGGAGATGGCTACCTCATGTTGTGTCATTGCCAGAGGGCACCAGATACTTGTTTTCTGGCAATTTTCACCAGCCATTCCATATTTTATAGAACATGCTGAGTCTATTTTTCTCCCTTCTTTGCTGTGGTGATTCCCATTCTGAACCTTTGACCAAAGATGAGGCACTGGTGTATTTCCCATACTGATTTGTGCAGAATCGTGCAACATGCCTTTAGATCAGAATTACCTGGAAAAACTCAGAAGGTCTGGCAGCATCGGCGGAGAAGAAAAGAGTTGACATTTCGAGTCATGACCCTTCAACAGAACTGATCAGTTCTGTTGAAGGGTCATGAGGACTCGAAACGTCAACTCTTTTCTTCTCCGCTGATGCTGCCAGACCTGCTGAGTTTTTCCAGGTAATTCTGTTTTTGTTTTGGATTTCCAGCATCTGCAGTATTTTGTTTTTATGCCTTTAGATCACTTCAACCTGGCCATATAAGGATTCCACATACAATTTGCGTACTCCAAAATCGGATGAACAAAGGTTTGGTAAACTATAGCTAATATTTTTGATTCCTCCTCAGAAATCCAAGAACCCTGTTGGCTTTGGATATTATCTGCTATATGTGGAACCTCCATTGAAGATTGTTTTTAAGATGCACCCTCAGATATGCTTGTGTATCTACCTGTTGGAGAATTTGATTACAGAACATAGGGTTATCTGTCGGTCAATCCATTTTGTTGGTAACGTGCGTGACATAGCATCTTTTGGCATTGAATGCCATCTCCCATTGGTCCATCCATTCACTGCATGAATAGCTCCAATACTCAACCCAGATATTTTCAGGGATACCCAAAAGAGTCTATGCATTTACCCAGAGGTAACATTAATAGGCTAACCACCTTATCCCTCCCCTTTGCCAATTAGTCTAGGTAAAATTGTATATTCTTCACCTTTTTAATATTTCTATACTAGTACCTGGTTTGTTCAGACCTGTGCATCCATTGGAAAATATGCAAGAAAAGCAGATCAAAATAAGGGGAAAAGGTACATTTTAGTGGCAAAGTCTGATCAGGACATGGGAAAATCAAGTCCTATGAAATGCATAACCTTTATTTCTGATGTTACATACTATATTATATAAAATTAAAATTCTGTACAAAATTATGATTGAAGAGAGAAAACTTAATATTATATTTGTATCTAAATTCACTGGTCACATTTTTGAAACTACAACAACTACAAGGACTTTACCATATTGTATAACTTCAGGGTTGCCTTGTACAGTTTCTGATTTGCAAGATTTTTGCTTGCATCAAAATGAAGTCTAAACTTAAATGGCTGATCTTTCAAAAAGACTTGCACTGAGCTTCAGTCTTTATCAATCAATTATACAGTTGGGTTGATGAGTATTAAATCCTTTTGGCAGCAAAGAGTTGGATTTAAGTGAGGTAAAATCTCACCATGAGTTGAAGAAATGCCACCACAAAGTAACTCAGCAGTTAGTATCACTTGAGTAGAAAGGCTGCACTCAACACTGACTTATGTGTTTTCAGACAGCATAGCTTGGCATCCTCATTCTCATTTTGAACTGGCATCTTAGTTAGAAATAAGAATTGGTACGATCTAGAAAAAGCTACTAAGTCCTTCAAAACCTTTTTATTACATCTCAACTCCAGTCAACATCATCATGCCTCTTTTTGTTATTTTGTGAACCTACTTATACTTTTCACTCAATAATCAACCTAGTAACTTAGCATACAAGTCTCTTACCTTCTGTTTAAAAGAAAAAAACATAATTGCCCTTCCTACTCCTAATGCTCTAGTCCTTTAAATAAAAACTAAATAAAAATAAATACCCGGCAGGTCAGGTAACATCCGTGGAGAGAAGAACAGAGTTAACATTTCAGGTTGATGACTTTTCATCAGGACATCGACCTGAAACTTACCTATTTCTCTCTCCACCGATGCCGCTTGACCTGCTGAGTACTTGCAGCATTTTCTGTTTTGCTTTCAGACCTTCAACATTGACGGTGGGCAGAATTTTGCCCTTGATGGGCGGGAGGGCCCCACCGGCTCGGCGGCGGGTGGGCAGCCGATCGCCGCCGCCGAAACAGGCCCCGCCGCCATTTTGAGTGGGCGGGCCAATTAAGACCTGCCCAGTGGGCCATGCGATGGGAAGTGCTATGCGCTATGCACTTCCTGTGTAGGGAGGGAGGGCTTCCCCAACTGTCAAAGTGCGCTCTTTCACACATGCGCACGAAAGAGTGCACAGCTCTCTGAGACTAAGTGCTGTCTCAGGGAGAGCGCTGAAAGTTTTATAAACTTAAAAAATAGAAAAGTAAAAAAATTATTAACATGTCCCCCTCATGTGACAATGTCACATGGGATGGGACATGTTAATAAATATCACATAAAGCTTATTAAAGTTTTTTAAAACAGACATGAAACCTCATCCTGCCAGTGGATGATGTTTTGTGTTTTTTTCAGAAGCCCGCAGGGGCCCCTGGCCAGCCTTAAGCTTTGATGGGCAGCGCCTTTAATTGGCTTAATTATCCTGTCAATTTCCTCAATCGGCCACTGACTGGTCGGCGGGCAGACAGCTGATTTCGCTATGCCCCTGCCTTCCTGAATATTTAAATGGGGTGGGATGATGTCGGGGGTTTCCCCCAACCTGTGTCATTTTTGTGTCGGTGATCGGGCCCCTGCTCCCAACTAACCAATGGAAAACTTTTGGCCAGTATTTTCCTCTTGTGTTTGATTGTAATCTTTGACCTTTAGTCTTCTGGTATATTAATTCTACACTATAATGGACAATTATTTGTACTGATGCATTGATCAACTTTGTGGATTTAAACTCTGCACCCATCCAAAGTCAAACAAAACAAAGTAAATTAAGATGGGCTAACCCCACTTTGTAAATTTAATGAATTCAATATATGGATACCATATGTCATCATTACTAGAAAGGTTAAGATGATATCAAACTTAAAGAAAAAGCATATAATTGTGCAAGGATAGGTGAAAGGTCAGAAGATTGGATAGAGGGTAAGGAACAGCAAAGGATGAGTAAAAGATTAATAAGGAGGGAAAAATTACAGTACAGGAGAGAAATAGCCAGAAATATAAAAACAGATAGTAAAAGCTTCTATAAATATTTTAAAAAGAAATGAGTTAACAAGGTGAGCATTGGTCCAATAGAAAGTGAGTCTGAAGAATTGATAATGGAAAACAAGGAAATGGCAGATGAATTGGACAGGTATTTTGCATCAGTCTTAACTATAGAGGATACGAACAACATCCCAGAAGCAGCCATAAATCAGGAAATGGAAGGGAGGGAGGAACTCTGGAAAATTACAATCACCAGAGAAGCAGTACTGAGTAAATTATTGGAGATGTGTGCTGATAAGTGCCTGGGTCAGATGGACCTTATCTTAGGGTCTTTAAAAGAAGTGGCTAGTGAGATAGTTGATGCGTTGGTTTTATTTTTTTCTAAAATTCCCTAGATTTGGGGAAGGTCCCATTAGATTGGAAGATAGCAAATGTAACTCTATTATTCAAAAAGGGAGGGAGGTAGAAAGCGAGAAACTGCAGGCCAGTTGGCTTAACATCCGTCACAGGGAAAATGTTAGAAGCCATTATTAAAGAAGCTATAGTCGGGCACTTGGATAAGTTCAAGATAATCAGGCAGAGTCAACATGGTTTTGTGAAAGGGAAATCATATTTAACCAATTTATTGGAGTTCTTTGAAGGATTCACATGTGCTGTGGAGGACCAGGTGGATGTACTGTACTTAGATTTTCAGAAGGCATTTGATAACGTGCCACATCAAAGGTTATTATGAAAAATAAAAGCTCATGGTATGAGGGGGAACATATTGACATGTGTAGAAGACTGGCTGGCTAACACGAAGCAGAGAGTAGATATAAATGGGCCTTTTTCAGATTGGCACGACGTAATGAATGATGTGTTACAGGGATCAGTGCTAGGACCTCAACTGTTTACAATTTATATAAATGACTTGGATGAATGGATGGATGGGATGGATGGGATGGTTGCCAAATTTACTGATGACAAAAAGATAGGTAGGAAAGTAATTTGTGAAGAGGACATAAGGAGGCTACAAACAGATCTAGATAGGTTAAGTGAGTGGGCAAAGATCTGGCAAATGGAGTATAATGTGGGAAAACATGAAATTGTTCATTTTGGCAGGAAGAATAAAAGAGAGACTTATTATCTAATTGGTGAGAGATTGTAGAGCTCCGAGATGCAGAGGGATCTGGGTGTCTTGGTGCATGAATCACAAAAGGCTAGTATGCAAGCACATCAAGTAATTAGGAAAGCTAATAGAACATTATGATTTATTGCGAGGGGAATTGAATACAAGAGTAGAGAGGCTATGCTTCAGTTAAACAGAGCACTAGTGAGACCACATCTGGAATACTATGTACTGTATTGGTCACCTTATTTAAGGAAGGATGTAAATGCGTTGGAGGCAGTCCAGAGAAAGTTGACCAGACTAATACCAGGTTGTATTAGGGGCAGGGCAGGTTGTCTTATGAGGAAAGGTTGGACAGGCTAGACTTGCATCCGCGGGAGCTTAGAAGAGTAAGAGATGACGTGACTGAAACATAGGGACTTGACAGTGTGGATGTGCAGAGGATGTTTCTTCTTGTGCGAGAATCTAGAACTAGCAGTCACTGTTTAAAAATATGGGGTCACCCATTTAAAACGAGGATGAAGCAAATGTTTTTCTCTGAGAGTCATGTGCTTTTGGAACTCTCTTCCTGAAAAGGCAGTGAAAGAGTCTTTGACTATTTTTAAGGCAGAGGTGGATAAATTCTCGGTAACCACGGGAGTGATAGGCTATTGGGGGTAGGCAAGGTGCAGATTTTAAGTTACCATCAGATCAGCCATGATCTTATTGGCCAGGATCTTGAGATTGGCGAGTGGGGGGCAGGGCCCACTCGCTGACCCTTAAAATGACACGGGATGATGTCGGGCGGAACTCCCGACCTCACCCCAAGTCATTTCAATTTTTAGGTCGGCGGGGTGCAGCCAAATCAGCTGTGCGCCCACCGACCTATTGAGTCCATTTAAAAAGTCATTGAGATAATTAATGGACCTGCCCTAAGGTTGGCGGGCAGGCCGGGAGCCCTGGCAGGCTTCAGAAAAAGCATGAAACCTCATCCACGGGCGGGATGAGGTTTCATGAGGGTTTTTAAAATTTTAATAAATGTATGCTTTAAAATGATGGACATGTCCCGAGGGGACCTGTCAGGGAAATTTTATTTTTGCACCAGCACCATTTTTAAATTTGGTGCCGATCTCCCTGAGGCAGCACTTAGCCTCAGGGAGATGGCTGTGCTCTTTCACGCGCATGCGCAAGAGGGCGCACTCCCGGCTGAGGGATCCCACCTCCCGCCCACCGCCCCCCCACAGGGAGCACATTGCGCTTCCTGGTGGACATCACGCTGTTCGGGCCTTAACTGGCCCTCCACATAAAATGCCGGCGTGGCCCCAATTGGGGGCGCTGATCGGAGGCGCGCCTGCCCGCGCCCACCCCTGCACTTCTCCCCTGATGGGGGGAAAATTCTTCCCGTTAAATGGAGGAGCAGGCTCGAGGGGCCGAATGGCCTACACCTGCTCCTTGTTCATACATTCGTATGGATTTCGGCAGTTTTCACAAAGGCAAACATGGTGATATGACCATATTTCTATTTTGAAATAATAGGAGAGAAATTTCCTCTGGTCACAACTTCTTGCCTAATCACTAAAGCGTTCTGAAGAATGAGTGTTTTATTTTGCTAGGACCAACATTTTCTGGAAAACTTGGCAATACATTTAGTTTTGTTGAAACACAGTGCCTAAACAAAACATTTTTGGAATTTCTTAGATGTGCAGCTTTAAAACTTTAAAAGTGTAGCAACTGTGAAAAAAAATTAGCTCCATAAAATATACCTCCAACTTCTGAGAGCTTTCCTTTGTAAATTTTATCTTCCACAACATCAGTCCAATAGAGAGAACTCTGATTGAAATGGAAATCAATTGCTATAGTGTTCCTCAAGCCAGGGACTAGTAAGTTGTAGTCTTGCTTGTGAAGATCCAGTCTTCGAATTTCATGCCGAATGGAAAAAATTATGTATGGCTCAAAAGGATCTGTCAAAAAAATACGTCTGAGATTAAATTCATCTAAATGTTAAAAGGGAAAGATAATGCTGTTAAAGATGACAATGACTTACCTAAACTAATGCAACTATCACCATCAGGTGCAAGCAGCCAGCCCTCATAACATGAGCACTTAATTGTCTTCTTGTGCTGCTCACACACTTGGCTGCACCTGAGATGTTTCCTACAGTAATCGAGGACAATGCACGTTTTCTTGTCTGAGCTGAGGTGCATTCCTGCAGGGCAAGAGCAAACGATGCCCTCCCCAGTTACAAAAGTACAGTGGTGGCTGCAACCTCCATTATTCAGAAAACACTCATCTGTGAACAAAAGCAGTCAATTGATTTTTGAGTAACACCATTTGGAATCTTTTCAAATACCTTTTACAGATAACATAATTTTCTACAATTGCACAAAGAGGGTGCTTAATTAAAGACAACCGGAACCAAAGAGTTATATGTCAAATTACTTTTATGCTCAGATAAGGTCTACTGCCTGGACACATAATTAGATTTATTACTTCTGCCTGTGCTTGCTGAAGCTGACAGATTGGAAAGATCCAGGTACATCACCACTTTGCTATGAGGCAAAAACAGCACAGATTTTTAGTTTTGGAGTTCTTAGTGAACATAATCATCTTTTAATCAAATAAAAATCCAGAGAAATGGACACTTTGTTTATTTAACATCCAAAATTTATTTAGTAAAACATATCAGAGGCAAAACTGGACAGGGCCCAAAAACGGACATGGGCATCTTGATCCGATATTACCCATGCCTGTTGCATCTGATGTTAGCAGCATGCAGAGTTCATGCTACCTGCTAATTTAAATGATTGTAGCATGAAGGCAGTATTAATCCTGCTGTTAAGTGGCTGCACACTTGAGCAGTGAGTGCAAATTTGCAAGAGGCTAGCATGAGTTAAAGTTAGCCAGCGCTATAAAGACATCCTACATCTCTTAAAATGGATGTACAATGTGACTAAAGCAGGTGTTAAGTCATTTTAAAAGTTATTTTGATATGGGGAACTTTCAATAATGGCACAATATGGTAGAGGGCAGGCTCCAAGATTTTGCAATGCTGCACTGGGTGCCTTAGGCAGGAGGTGGAAAGGATGAGAGATGTCATTTATCCACAAAGGGGACAGGAGGCCCACAAGACAAACTCTGCGAAGGCAGTGGTGCCAGCTAGTGTGGCAGTCAAAGCTGGGAGTCAAGCCATGAGGACTTGGATGTACTGCTGCAAAAAGTTCAATGACCTCAAGATCAAGGTCAGTGAGTGTATCTTCTAATGCCATATCCTACCAGTGCACCACTATCCAGCATGAGTTGCACCAGAAATGTGCACTCATGCTATGGATATCATTTTGGCCCACTAAAGCTACCTTTAACGTGAAAGAAAAGGCCCGTGGCACTTTTAGTTAGTGTTAGTCTGAGGGTAAAAAGCATTCATAGAATCATAAAATGGCATGGCACAGAAGGAGGACATTCAGCTCATTGTGCCTGTGCTGGCTTTTTGGAAAAGCTATCAAACTACTCCCACAGCCTTTCTTTTTCAAAAGAACTCTGAAACTGTTTCTCCTTCAAATATTTATACAATTCCTTTGGAAAGGTGCTTTTGAATCTACATCCAACATGTTTTCAGACCATGCATTCCAGATTATAACAACTCACTGCGTAAATTTTTTATTTTACAATCAATGTTTGATATGAAGAAAATAATGGCCAGAATTCAATCCAGCCCATTGCTGTGGAAAACATGGTGGCTGGGCCGATCAAATCACGGAACAGGCTGCATGTCAATCTCTTGGTGGCAGGAAAACATCTCGCAATTAAGGTGGGAAGGGACAGATGCAAGAAACTCGACTACTCACAGCGGGATGTCAGTTAAGTTATTAATGAATCAATCAACAATATCCGTCCCTGAGCCCACCAGAATTTAATGGTGGCTCAGGGATTAAATGAAATTCATATGCTTTTCCTGTGCCTCCCAAAGACCACCCTGCAAACCCTGTTGCATTTGCCTACCATGGCAAGGGGCCCTTGTCATCGGGAACTCGATGTCTGATCGAGGGACCAGGCATCAGAATGGAGGCCGGATGCTGAAAACCACACTGAACCCCGGCCCCAACCCCCAAGTGATGCTCTACCTTTGAGCCCATATCCTGCCCTCACTCAGATAAGTCCAGGGATCCAGCAAAGATGATCCCTGGTGAAGTCCCCAGAGTATTACTGCCAGCAGCTACTGCTCCCAGTCAAGCAGCCGGCAATGGAGATCTGCCGGCTTCTGGTTGGCCGGCAGCTCATGGCGGGTGGCATTTCTGCCGCTGGGGGCCTAAATCCTGGGGAAGGCCCAACACTGGTCAGTAGGCATTTAATTTGATTGGGCCTCCCACGGAAGCGACACAGATTTTCCACCGGTTCTTCAACTGGTGGGTGGGACCTGCATTGGGAACCTGCGGCAGAATATTACCGTTGGCGTGCGTGGGTGGGCCCGACACACCAACATGC
This sequence comes from Carcharodon carcharias, assembly GCF_017639515.1. Lineage (NCBI taxonomy): Eukaryota > Metazoa > Chordata > Chondrichthyes > Lamniformes > Lamnidae > Carcharodon > Carcharodon carcharias. Next base: position 43,911,839 of record NC_054478.1, on the reverse strand, counting down.
AAAATGACGTGCGACGATGTCGGGCATGCGTTCTGACGTCATCACGCGTCATTTAGATATTTTGTTCGGCGCACGCGCGCCAGAGGTGGCTGCGTGCCCGCCGAGCTGTCAACAGACTGTTAAAGTAATTAAAAACCCAGCTAAAGCTGTTACCAACACTGCCTGTCCAATCTTAAGGATGGCAGGCAGGCCAAGAGCCCAAGCAGCCTTCGCAATTTTCAGGAAACCTCATCCGCGGGCAGGATGAGATTTCCCGAAGGTTTAATAAAATAATCAAATAAGTGTTGCTAATTGCACAAACATGTCCCAGCTCATGTGACATTGTCACATGAGGGGACATGTTTAAATAATTTTTCAGGTCCTATATTCGAGATTTCTATTACCAACTTAATCTCCTTGAGGCAGCTCCATGCCTCAGGGGGATTTCTGCGCTCTTTAGCGAGCACATGTCCGGAAGAGTACAGGCCCCGACTCTCCCTCCTTCCCCCCGCCCGCACAGATGGTGCTGAGTGGGTTACACTGGGCGGACCTTAATTGGCCCGCCTACATAAAATGACAGCGTGCAGCTGTTCATGGCTGCCCAACGTAGGTAAGTTTCTGGCCATTAAATCTAACCCATTACAAATACAAAGCTGGCTCAAGTAATATATTTGCATATTTTTAAATTTAGCTTCTAATTTAATTCACATAAGTGATGACCTTTTTTATATCTATCTATTGGACTATTTCTGTGTTAATGACATCAGAGAATCTGAACTTGCCTGATGCTTACTTTTCTCTGCTTTAGTCTTCTAGTCACCTACTTCAAAATTTACTCTTTACATATAGAACATGTGTATGTCTGTTGGGAAGGGAGGGGTGGTTTCCTTTTAAGTGCTAATCTTGTGTGGCTTTGTCCACTTCTAACAAAGCATCCACATTTGAACCATTAAATTACCTGCTCTCTCCACTCATGCTATCATACAGCCAATGTTGTGTAAAGCTCCGTCTATTCCAGCCACGATGTGACTTTTTCATAGCCTAGAAGGAGCATCCCACATACACCAATGTGATATTTCTGATTAGTGGACTTGTGCACTGTCTGAGATTGCCAATTAGGGACAACCTTGCATTGTCCAGCCATGTCTACTAGGGATAGAAATGAAATTGCCCATAGTCATTTCATGTAAAATCATTAAAGGTGCCAAAGACAGAGGGTCTGAACTTCCACAGAGTGGCAGTCAGAGTCAGATTGTACATCTATGGTGCACCCCTCCACCCCGACTGCAGCTCAGGTGTTACGCCCCAGAAACTTTCATCTCCTTAGTCTAGGCTTGATTCAGGTTTTAGAATTGAACATAACTGCAGCTAGTGCATCATATATGGGTAACTTTTCACATTTGAGCTACCAGTTGTATGAAAATTTTCAATCTGAAACAGACCCATGCCTCTTGATGCCAATATACATGCACATATGCAATACACAAATAACAATTAACTTTGATCTTGCAACTGTTACTCATGAAAATAGTCACCACAAGTGCTGCTTAACTCAAGAAACAGTTTGCAAGGTGATGTTTGGCATTGCTGCTCAAAGCTGACATCAAAATATTTTGCTTTCCCTAAAAGCATAACAAAATATTGGAAAATAATTTTACATCCTCTGCAGCACCACACTATTACATACATATTTGCATTTCAACCACAAAGAGCCTACCACAAAGTGCGCTCTCGTCAGCTCCATCTGGACATTCCTCTTTCCCATTGCAGAACTTTTCTGGCAGAAGGCAAATCGATCTATTTCCAGCACAAGGATAGGTTGGGAGTTTGCAACCAAATGTTCCACAGCTCTCTTCATCTGAGTGGTCTTCACAGTCACTTTCCCCATCACAGACCCATGTCATATTGATGCATCTTCCTTTGAAGAACAAAAATTAAAGGGGCTAGATCAACTGTCCCAAACTATGGGGTTGTTTCAGAACTGCTGCTCCAGTATAGGCCTCATTCTTATTCTCCAAATATATGCACTGTAATTTCAAAGTTGTTATCTAATGTTTGGCTTTTAGATCTTCAGTATTTGCTAAAAATATCAGAACCCCTATCATAGTGACATGGGTGACGAATTCACAAAATTGTAATATTTTTAACCTTTGACTGGGTGCTGTCACAAAATGCATTAGTCAGTGTCATACGGAAGTTTGATTAAATATATTTTTAAATTACAGTATGAAATAGACAAAAAAGTTTTTTTGTAAGCGTAGGCTCATCAGCACGATTATATCTCAAAATCACCGCTTGGTGGGTCACCAAAATACTATGCACTACCTGTTACACCTGTAGATGGCACTGCCATAACTAGTTTCTGTGGGAGTCACGTAATGGTACATGCCAAAGCACCATCTGTTACCCTATTTACGCAACTGCACAACCACATCATTAAAGGACTAAATGTGCTGAACAATGGATATATGTTACACCAATACTGACACACTGAGGCTTTGATAAGGCACAAAATAAATTAATTTCTTTTTGAACCTAATACGCCATGGATGTGCAAAGTTAAGATGTAAAAATCTTTAACAGACTCTCAACAAAATTAAAAATACAAGTTCAATTCAGCTTTGTGCAGGGACATTCTGACACTTTAGTCAAACACGAACAATGGACCCAGAAGAAGAATATGGCAGTGTTCCAAGGTAATTTGATGATCTTGTCACTGTAGTTTCTGAGCCTGTTTTTAATTTTTTATATTGATTGAGAGATCTAAGGTGTAAATCAGTTTACTTGAGTTAACTGAGCTGTAATGAAAAGAAGATGCACTTTCCAACAAAACATTTATTTGCAATATTGATGTCTTAAAATAATAACTAGATATATTTGTCATTGGACAGAGTACATTATCAGTCTCTTCTCTCCTACTGCTTAAGGCATCTTGCATCCTAATAATGGTCATATCTTAATAAAATTTTCAAGTTAAAAGGATACCTTCTCAAATATCATTTTTTCCAACCAAACTTTCAGTCATCTCCCCTAGCTGTCTTACCAGGACTTACTGTTCATTCTTTTTGCACTTTAAGGTTTTTGTCCTTCCACAGTAAAGTGCTTTGTGATGCATTCTATGTAAAGGGCCTATATAACTGCAAATTGCTACTGTTTTCCAAAATGGTGTGGAGGATTAATACCATATGGTCCATGATCTGAAAAATCTCATCCCTTTAATCCTGGGGCCAGCATATCACAAGTACATGGTTCATGTTTATCACAAACGCCCTGAACTTGTGGTAAAGCTGTCAGTGTTTGCCGTCATTACTCCACTGAAACTAACAGCAAATTTGGGAGTCTGTATATGTGTGCAGAATAACACAGAAAAGACACTCATGTGATTCAATGCTTCTCCATAGGGTATGCTGTTGAAGCCCCCCACTCCCACCTGAATGCAATCAATGGGAACCCTTTGAGTTGACAAGCACTTCCATTCTTACATTCTTAGTCTCACTGTAAAAACCCTTAAAAACGTTACACCTTGTTGAATGATTGGATTCCAATAATTGGATATTTAACTCCTTACTGACTTCATAAATGCTGCTATATGGCTCTGAATAGCTAAATTCATACTTGTGGAATGTCAAATTTCAACATTACGCTAAAAAATTCACATACATTAAAACTATTTTTTGAAGTTTATCTTCATTCAGCTTTTATCTTACTTCAGTAATAAACATTTCTATCACAATCTGAAATTTTAAATTAAAACTAAAGCGATTCAGTGCTTTCAGCTTCCTGATTTGCTGTTTGTGAAAATGCTTCAATGTCACTGGCTGGTTACCCTGCTTGCTGACATCACTGCTGCTGCTGCATGCTTGGATATCCCCTCAACTTGGCACCAGATGTAAACTTCTACCGGGCAAAGGGCATCCAAGCCACAAGGATCACTAGATCATTAGGATGTGAATTTTTCAGTCATCGAGCGTGGGCGATCGGCGGGCCCGGGAGTGGATGGGAAATGGGCCATCGGCTGTGATCAGCCCCTGACCGCGATTTCACTGGCCAGCCAGTGTATTGAAATGCTCAGCGCTGCCGGGGTCGGGGCGGGAAGAGGGCGGGCACGGAGGTAACTGAGGGTGCGGGTGAGAGCTTTGAGAGAGCTCCCTGAAGGCAGACGGCTGTCCCAGGACGCGACAAAAGCACTGCAAAATAAATCCATGCAGCACAATCAAACAACCTGAAAGCATACCTCATAAAAAAAACAGCACCCAGATACCTTTTTATTTTATTTCCCCACGGAGATTTCATCCCGCCCGGATCGAGGTTTGAGCTAAAATGGGAATGCCGCCTGTTAGAATGGCCCATCCGCGCCACCCGCACACCCCCCCCCCCACACCACACCCCCCGGAAATGTGGACGGGCCACGTAAAATCACTGTTGACTGCATAGTTAGTGGACCTAATTGCCCACTTAATTGTCGGTGGCTGCACTTCCGACTGTCGTGCATGCCCGCCGAGCGAAATATCGCGCGAGTGCACGATGACATCAGGACGCTCGCCTAACATTATCTCGCGCTATTTCACGTTTGTTTGGGTCGGCCGCATGACCACCCTTGGGAAATAAAATTCTGGCCTAAACCTTTTTTGTGTAGCTTTCTTCCAGGTCAGTGACAAACAGTTGCTTTGCCGCTGACTGCTACATCCAAGCTAGAAGCACAATATGTTTCAACCTTAACTGCATGACATTGAAGCAGTAAAATACAATAGGCTTCATTTTTCTTTTAAAGGTGTGGCTTTCAATGACAGCAATATAATCCTGTAAGTAGCTATTACTGTGTAATTTGACATATATCCCCTTTAGGCTGAACAACACAAATGGTGTCTTGTTGACAAAAAGATGACTCATTACATTGCATTGCCATGTCAAACACAGTTATTTGTTGCTCAGAACTTACCAACTATAAATTTTGTTTGCAGAAGCCTACATATTGTAGATTTACCAATGATTTTATTATAATCAATACAAGCTTTGTTAGCCAGCCACTCAAGTGGACCTGGCTTCTAAAACAGTTAAAATTTAATTGGAAGGATGGATTACATATCACCCATTGTCTGATTCCTGTTCTACAAAATTCAAGATTACTCAGTTCCCCAATTACCAGTAATAGGTAACAGCCTGTTATCTGTTTACGCAGTGTAGGTAAGGGTCAAAACTCTAAAGGCTGGATTTCCACGTCTTGAATTGGAGGTGAGTAGGCAAAGAAATGGCTCTGGTGGCTGCATGCCAGCCTGCTGTTTTCAGTCCCAACTCCGCTGACTTTCTGGAGGGTTGGGGGAGAGCAGGAAAGTGAGTTCCCCCACCTCATTAATTGGGTGTGTCAAGATCTTTAGGGAGTTTGTTAACAGCTCGCCTTCTGACATCCCAAGATTTTCAATGGGGTGGGCTGTTGTGAAACTGAACAGCTTCAACCTGGTGGGAACAGTGGAGGAAGTGCTGAAACAGTTTTACTTGATGGAAATAGTACAAGTTTGGACAAAACAACTACTAGCAGCAATTACATTTTAATAACCAGCATTTCCCTACCCTATCCCAGGTGCCAGCTCTCTATCTACACTGGCTCTGAAGATGAAGATCTTCTCACTTTTTTAAGACATAGCAATGGCTGCTCTTTCCAGCTAGAATGTGGACTGCTTCCCTGGGGCTGGATCCAAAGGGGTGTCGAGATTCCCACTGAAAAAGATAGGGGACAGCCCACCACTGTTCTGGCAGCTTGCCCCACATGCATTAACTCTCACCCCATCTGAGCAGGAAGTCACACCTCTGAGAGTTGTCAGTCAGCCAAATGGTTGGCAACTCCCTGATCCTAGTAATGCTACCAGCAGCGGTGGCCACTACTGTGGCTACAGTAGTTTCTAACATGAAAGAGCTGGAGCCAGAGCTGCAGTGTAAGGTAAGGGCTGGGGACATCGCTATGATCAGGTTAGAAGGCCCTGGTGCAGGAGACAAGGATTGTTGGGTACCTAGAGCAGTGAGGGAGGGGAACTGGTGTGGGGGGAGGGGTGGGGGTTAAGTGGGGGGAGGGGAACCAATGATGGGGGGAAATGACTGAGTGGGTCCTCCGATGGACCCTGGGGGCTGGTTAAGGAGGCACGCTCCCTTGCCCATCACCGCCTTGCACAGTGACAGCTACTGGACTCGATGCTTATATGGGCTTCTCCCGCCACTGGTTAAAAGTGGCAGCAGGATAAGGCCATTAAGTGGCTATTAATTGGCCCACAGAGGGGGCAGGCCACTTGACATCTACTCGGCCACTAGTAACTTTGCAGTGGGGACGGGAAGGTGGCAGGCTCAGCACCCATGGCATTTCATGTGCCCCACCAACATGGGGAGGTAAATTCCAGCCCCTGGTGTCCCGCCTTTATTGCCACCTCCCCCAGTTACTAGTTGGACAGCAGACCCATCTCTAGAATGATTAAGACCCTGACCCCATGAAAATCCTGTCTTTCAATAGGAAAGGAAAATCATGCTCCAATTGTCTATTTACTGCTTCAACTAGATTGTGAACTATCCAGCTGATTATTTTCAAGACTGAAAAGTCAAAAGTCACAGATTAGTTTCAACTCTATGGGGAGAATTTTCTCCCCGTCGGGCGGGTTGGGTGAGTGCGGGTGAGGGGAGGTGCGTAGCCAATCGCCTCCCGCGATTGGCTGCGCGCCGCCATTTTATGTGGGTCGGCCAATTAAGGCCTGCTCAGCGTGACATGTACCTGGAAGCACTGAGCGTTCCCTGTACGGGCCGGGGAGGAGGCAGAGTTGGGGCCTGTGCTTTTCGTGCATGCACGCGAAAGAGTGCAGAAATCTCCCTGAGGCACGGAGCTGCCTCAGGGAGATTAATTTCATTATGAAAAATTGATGAAAAGAATAGAAAAAATTACTCAGGCATTTCCCCTCATGTGACAATGTCACACGAGTTGGGATATCTTTATGCATTTCAATAAAAAATCTTATTTAACTTACAAAGCCTTCATGAAACCTCATCACGCCCTGGGCTCTTGGCCTGCCCACCAACCTTAAGGAGGGAGCTGGGAACTTCACTGTTTAAAATCAGTGAGGAGGGAGCCGGGAGATTCACTGTTTAAAATCAGTGAGGAGGGAGCTGGGAGCTAGCTTCACTGTTTAAAATCAGTGAGGAAAGAGCCAGGAGATTCACTGCTTAAAATCAGTGAGGAGGGCGCTGGGAGATTCACTGCTTAAAATCAGCGAGGAGGGCGCAGGGAGATTCACTGTTTAAAATCAGTGAGGAGGGAGCTGGGAGATTCACTGTTTAAAATCAGTGAGGAGGGAGCTGGGAGCTAGCTTCACTGTTTAAAATCAGTGAGGAAAGAGCCAGGAGATTCACTGCTTAAAATCAGTGAGGAGGGCGCTGGGAGATTCACTGCTTAAAATCAGTGAGGAGGGAGCTGGGAGCTAGCTTCACTGTTTAAAATCAGTGAGGAGGGAGCTGGGAGCTAGCTTCACTGTTTAAAATCAGTGAGGAGGGAGCTGGGAGCTAGCTTCACTGTTTAAAATCAGTGAGGAGGGAGCCGGGAGATTCACTGTTTAAAATCAGTGAGGAGGGAGCTGGGAGCTAGCTTCACTGTTTAAAATCAGTGAGGAGGGAGCCGGGAGATTCACTGTTTAAAATCAGTGAGGAGGGAGCCAGGAGATTCACTGTTTAAAATCAGTGAGGAGGGAGCCGAGAGCTTCACTGTTTAAAATCAGTGAGGAGAGAGTTTGGACGGTGGCTATTTCAGCTGCTGAAGAAACTAAGGGCAGGATCTTCCCCCCTGTCAGGTGGGGTTGTGTGGCTGGGGGCATGAGTGGATGGGTACCCGATCAGGGCCCCCAGTTGGGGGCGCGCTGCCATTTTACATAGGCGGGCCAATTAAGGGCAGCCCAGTGTGACGTCTGCTGTACACTCCCTGTTCGGGCTTGGGGGTGTGGTGGGGGGATTCCCTCAGCCGGGAGGGTGCTCTTTCGCGCATGCGCGGCTCAGGTTTGAAAGATTGAATAAAGATTAGAATAAAAATTACTGACATGTCTCCTCATGTGACACTGTCACATGAGCTGGGACATGTCAATTTCTTTTATTTAGACATTTAATACAAATGTTAATATCCTCATGAAACCTCATCCCGCCCGTGGATGAGTTTCATGTTTTTTTGGAAGCCTGCCTAGGCTCCCGGCCTGCCCACCAACATTAAGGTTGGACGGGCAGGTCCATTGCTTGATTTAATTACTTTATTAATGACCTTAAGTGGCCGTTGACAGGCCGGCAGTTGCGCAGCTGAGTTGGCTGCGGCCCCGCTGAACTGAAAATGTAAATGACGCGGCATGATGCCAGGACGCTTGTACAACATCGCCCCGCGTCATTTTATCCATCGCTGAGCGGCTCCTACCTCCCAATCGCTGACCGGAAGATGCAGCCCTAAGTGAAAGTAACAACTGTGACTTCACAGAAAACTAGCAAGTCGGTTGGCTGCTACACGCTTGGTATTAGGGACAGTGTATTAATAGTTAGCTTAGGACACCAGAGTTATGATAGATCTATAAAATAGAACTAAAACTTTAAAATATAATAATTAAAAATAAATATCTAAAACACCTACTTGTGTAATTAGAAATTTATAACTTTTGCTCGCAAGCAGTAGTAGCATTTATTGTGTACAGTAAATTGTAAGATACATAGGAAATATTCTAAGTTAATTAATAATATAATTATTTAACTGAAAAGAACATTAATAATAATGGCAGGACAGGTGTTATGTTGCAGCTGTAGAATCTGGGAAATTTTGGACACCAAGGCGATCTAGGACAAACACATCTGCAGAAAATGTAAGCAGGTAGAGGAATTCTGGATCAGAATTATTGATCTGGGAGCTGAACTGCAGACACTGAGGGACATAAGGAAGGGGGAGAATTACCTGAACGCTTCATTGCAGGAGATGATCACATCTCTTAGAATAGGGTCGTCTGTTTTTGATAGTGGTGAGGGACAGGAGGATGTGGCTATGAATGAGGCAAATAGAGGGACCAAGCAGGCAGGAGTGGAGGAGCCTCATACTTTGCAATATTCAAACAGGTTTGAGGTGCTTGCAACCTGTGTTGGTGAAAGCGAGGTCTGCAGGGTGGATGAGCAGACTGGCCATGGCACCATGATACAGGAAGCCATTCAAGTTGGGGAACAAAAAAGAATGTAGTGGTAATAGGGGACAGTATAGTGAGGAGGATTGACACTGTTCTCTGCAGCAAAGAGCATAAGTCCAGAAGGCTGTGTTGCCTGCCCAGTGCCAGAGATTGGGACATCTGCTCAGGGCTGGAGAGGAACTTACAGTGGGAGGGGAAGGATCTAGTCATCATGGTCCACATAGGTACTTTGGCATAGGCAGGACGAGAAAAGAGTTTCTGCATAGTCAGTATGAGGAGCTAGGCATCAAATTATGAAGCAGACCTAAAAGGCAATAATCTCTGGTCTTGGCATAGGGCAAATCAGATTATCAAATTATCCTGGCTCAAGACTGGTATGAGAGGAGTTCTGGTTCTTGGGGCACTGGCACCAGTAGTGGGGAAAATGGGGGCTGTACTGTTGGGACGGTCTACACCTGAAGAGTGCTGAGACCAGTTTTCTTGCGAACTACATCACTAGGGAAGTAGAGAGGATTTTAGACTAAATAGTGGGGGCAAGGGATCAAATGTAGGAAGATGTGGTGTATCAAAGAGTAGAGACGAGAGGAAGATATTCAAATGGAAAATGATAAACAGACCATGACAGGAAGGGGCAGAGAATACAGAGAGTACAAATCTAAGAGTAAATCAACAGATAAGGCTAGAGGTGACAAAAGTAATAAAAGGACAAAAGCTAGGGCTCTGTATCTAAACGCACATAGCATTCAGAACAAAACAGATGAACTGATAGCACAAACAGAATTAAATAAGTACGATATGATAGGCATTACATAGGCATGGTTGCAGGATGGCATAGATTGGGACCTGAATATTGAAGTGTATGTGAGATTTAGAAAGGATAGGAAGTTAGAAAAAGGTGGAGTGGTTGTGTTTATTAAGGACAACATTAGCACAATAAAGAGGGATGAGTAATGAGAAAGGCAAGAAGGCACTTATAGGAGTGGTATACAGGCCCCCTAACAGTAATCAAACAGTAGGAGGGGTATCAAAGAAGAAATAGTGGAAGCTTGTCAGAAATGTTCAGCGATTATTATGGGGGATTTTAACCTTCATATAGACTGGAAAAATCAGATGGGCAAAATAGCATTGGTGGCAACTTCATCTAAGATGGATGGCTTGGCTGAAACACATATAAGATCCTGAGGGGTCTGGATAGAGTGAATGTGGAGAGGATGCTTCCTCTGGTGGAAGAATCTAGAACTAGGGGTCACCGTTTAAAAATAAGGGGCAGCCCATTTAAAACAGAGACAAGCAACATTTTTGCAGTCAGAGGGTTGTGAGTCTTTGGAACTCTCTTCCTGAAAAGGTGGCAGAAGCGGAGCCTTTGAATATTTTAAAGGCAGAGGTAGATAGATTCTTGGTAAGCAAGAGGGTGATAGATGGTAGGTGGGATGCAAATTTCAGGCTACTATCATATTAGCCATCACCATTAAGTAGTGGAGCAGGCTTGAGGGGCTGAATGGCCTACTCCTGCTCCCTTTTTGTACATTCATAGAATGTTTTTGGAAGAATTTCTTAGATCAGCAGATTCTGGAGCCAACCAGGGTGCAGGCTATGCTAGGCCTGGTATTGTGCAGCGAGGTAGGATAATTCTTGGCCTCATCGTGCAGGTGCCCCGAGGTAGCAGTGATTGCAATATGGTTGAAATTTACATTCAGTTTCAGGGAGAGAAGGGTGGGTCTAAGACTTATATTTTAAACTTAAATAAGGGCAATTATGAGGGCGTGAAGGAAGAGGTAAAGAGGGATATTTCAGAATACACGGAATCGATTCATTCTGATGAGAAATTAAAATTCAAAGGGGAGGACCCACCATCCATGGTTAACTAAAAAAGTTCAAGATAGTATCAACTTAAAGAAAAAGCATATAATTGCTCAAAGATGGCTGGCAGGTCAGAAGATTGGACAGAATACAAAAAAAAAGCAAACAATGGCTAAAACATTAATAAGGAGGGAAAAATTGGAGTACAAGAGAAATCTATCTAGAGACATAAAGACAGATAGTAAGAATTTCTGTGGATATTTAAAAAGGCAAGTGTTAACAGAGTGAGTGTTGATCCAATAGAAAGTGAGTGTTGGGAGATAATAATGGTAAAAAAGGAGATAGCAGATTAATTGAAGCAGTATTTTGCATTGGTCTTCACTATAGAGGATACAAATAACATTGAAGAAATAGATGTAAATCAGGAATTGGAAGGGAGGGAGGAACTCAAGAAAACTACAATTGCCAGCGAATTGGTACTTAGCAAATTGTTGTAGCTGCGGGTTGACAAATCCTCGGGTCCTGATGGATTTCATCCTAGGGTCTTAAAGGAAGTGATTAGTAAGATATTTGATGCGATGGTTTTAACTTTCCAAATTCACTAGATTAGGGGAAGGTTCCATTAGATTGGAAAATAACAAATGCAATTCATTTATTCAAATAGGGAGGAAGACAGAAAGCAGGAAACAGCAGGCCAGTTAGCTTAACATCTGTCATAGGGAAAATGTTAGAAGCTTTTATTAAAGATGTTATTGCAGGGCACTTAGATAAATTCAAGGTAATCAGGCAGAGTCAACATGGTTTAGTGAGAGGGGAATAATGTTTAACTAACCTATTAGAGTTCCTTGAAGAAGTAATGTGCTGTGGATAAAGGGGAAACCGATGGATGTACTGTACTTAGATTTTCAGAAGGTATTTGATAAGGTGCCACATTAAAGGTTATTGTGGAAAATAAACGCCCCTGGTGTAGGGGGTAACATATTTGCATGGATAAAAGGTTGCCTAGTTAATAGGAAACAGAAAGTAGGCATAAACGGTCATTTTCTGGTTGATAGGATGTGACAAACGCCACAGGGATCAGTGCTGAGGCCTGAACGCTTTAAAATTTATCTAAATGATTTGGGTGAAGGAACAGATGCGATGGTTGCTAAATTTGCCGACAATACTAAGAGAGGTAGGAAAGTAAGTTGTGAAGAGGACATAAGAAGGTTACAAAAGGATATAGACAGGTTAGGTGAGTGGGCAAAGATCTCACAAATGAAGTATGATGTGGGTGTCCATTTTGCCAGGACGAATAAAAAAGCATATTATCTAAATGGTGAGAGATTGCAGAGCTCTGAGACGTAGAGGGATCTGGATGCCCGACTGCAAAAGTTCAGTATGCAGGTACAGCAAGCAATTACCAAAGCTAATAAGATGTTATTGTTTATTGTGAGGTGAATTGAATACAAGAGTAGGGAGGTTATGTTTCAGTTCTACAGGGCATTGGTGAGGCCACATCTGGAGTACTGTGTACAGTATTGGTCTCCTTATTTAATGTAAAATGTAAATGCTTTGGAAGCAGTTCAGAGAAGGTTTAATCGTTTAATACCTGGAATGGGCGAGTTGTCTTATGAGGAAAGATTGGAAGGTTAGGTTTGTATCTGCTGGAGTTCAGAAGAGTAAGAGGTGACTTGATTGAAACATAAAAGATCCTGAGACGACTTGACAGGGTAGATGTGGAAAGGATGTTTCTTCTTGTGGGAGAATCTAGAATTAGAGGTCATTGTTTAAAAATAAGCTGTCACCCATTTTAAGACAGAAAAGAGAAGAAATTTTTTCTCTCAGAGGATTATGAGACTTTGGAATCTCTTCCTCAAAAGGTAGTTGAGGCAAAGTCTTTGAATATCTTTAAGGCTGATGTCGATAAATTCTTGAGTTGAGGTGATAAAAGGTTATCGGGGTAGGTAGGAATGTGGAATTGAGGTTAAAATTAGATCAGCCATGATCTTATTGAATGGTGTAGCAGGCTTGATGAGCCAAGTGGCCTACTCCTAATTCATATGTTCATATGGAGACAAGAGGATTCTTTTTTTAATCTTCCATGGGCTGTGAACATCACTGACAAGGTTTTGTTGTCCATCCGTAATCACCCTTCAGAAGTTTATATCTCAGGGTAACTTCATATGGACAGACACTGAAATCAATGGGAGATATAGTGTCCAAAATCCACGAGAACAAAAAAGGTCTTGAGTCTGACACTATATAAAAAAATTATTTCACTACGCAGAATAGCGTTAAGCTACTTTAATTCAACTTCATATCAGTGGTCAACAGGGAATTAAATCCACTTTATGTGGAGAGGAATACAGTTAATGTTTCGAGTCTGTATGACTCTTCAATAGGACTAAGGAAAAATAGAAAAGAGGTGAAATATAAGATGGTTTACGGGGTGGGGGGGTGGTGGGACAGGTAGAACTGGATAGAGGGCCAGTGATAAGTGGAGATAACCAGAAGACGTCACAGACAAAAGGACAAAGAGGTGCTGAAGGTGATGATATTATGTAAGGAAAGTGCTAATTAAGGGTAGAAAGCAGGACAAGCAAGGTACAGATAGCTCTAGTGGGGGTGGGGTGGGGTGAGGAATTGAAATAGGCTAAAAGGCAGAGATAAAACAATGGATGGAAATACATTTAAAAATAATGGAAATAGGTGGGCAAAGAAAAATCTATACAAATTATTGGGGAATAAAGGGGGGGAATCGGAAAGGAGGTGGGGATGGAGGAGAGAGTTCATGATCTAAAATTGTTGAACTCAATATTCAGTCCGGAAGGCTCTAAGTGCCTAGTCGGAAGATGAGGTGCTGTTCCTCCAGTTTGCGTTGAGCTTCACTGGAACAATGCAGCAGGCCAAGGACGGACATGTGGGCATAAGTTGAAATGGCCAGCGACAGGGAGGTCTGGGTCATGCCTGTGGACAGACCGAAGGTGTTCTGCAAAGCAGTCACCCAGTCTGCATTTGGTCTCTCCAATGTAGAGGAAACCGCATTGGGAGCAACAAATGCAGTAGACTAAATTGAGGGAAGTGCAAGTGAAATGCTGCTTCACTTGAAAGGAATGTTTTGGCCTTGGACGGTGAGGAGAGGGGAAGTAAAGGGGCAGGTGTTGTATCTTCTGCGGTTGCGTGGGAAGGTGCCATGGAAGAGGGTTGAGGTGTAGGGGTTGATGGAGGAGTGGACCAGGGTGACCCAGAGGGAATGATCCCTGCAGAATGCCGCCAGGGGGTGTGAAGGGAAGATGTGTTTGGTGGTGGCATCATGCTGGAGTTGGCAGAAATGGCCATTTCCTTTTAGCCTATTTCGATTCCTTCACCCCATCCCCACAAGGGCTAACTGTACCTTGCTTGTCCTGCTTTCTACCCTTAATTAGCACATTCCTTAGATAATCTCATCACCTTCAACACCTCTTTGTCCTTTTGTCTGTGACATCTTTTGGTTATCTGCACCTATCACTGGCCCTCTATCCAACTCTACCTGTCCCACCCCGCAGCCCCACCAACCCCCCCACCCCCCCAAACCAGCTTATATTTCACCTCTTCTATTTTTACTTAGTTCTGTTAAAGAGTCATACGGACTCGAAACATTAATTGTGTTCCTCTCCGCAGACGTTGCCAGACCTGTTGTGTTTTTCCAGGTATTTTTATCTTTATTTTTGTTTTGAATTTCCAGCATTCGCAATTTTTTGCATTTAGCTTAAATCCACCTCAAGCTCTCTGTATCAAGTGGCGTGATATTAAGTGCAGCATTTCCAGATGTTTATTTCCTTGATTCAGTCGAGCAACAGCAGTAAGTTAAAAATGATTTCTACCAGAGACAGGCTTTCAAACATATAGGGTCTAATCAATTGTGTACCTCCTAGTCTAACGAATCAATCCACAATAAGGACATGTTTGCGATAATAGTGACATGCTACAAATAATGAAATGGTTGGTGATGCCAGAAGGGAAACCAAAGATTCCACAATGTCTTAGCCTCTAACTTATCCATAGCAGAAAGCCATTCAGATCCTACACACTGTACCATGTTATTTATTTGCAAGTCAGTTAACACCATCTTAATGGTGAAGAAATACGCTGTTAAATGAGGGGCCTATAATACAAATTCTTAGCAGTTGGACACTCTGATGAAGATATTGTGTTTAACCAGTTACCCTCCACAATTTAGATGCACTATTTTGTTTACATAAGTTCCAAGCCTAATCCTATAATTTGTTTTTGGAACTGTCAGTAGACTCTTCTCACAAGCCATCTCATGGGAAAAATCAAGTTACTGTGTGAAAAATATTAACCATATGAAAAAACTGGAGGACAGCGAATGTGGTACCATTATTCAAGAAGGGTAGTAGAGATAAACCAGGTAATTACAGGCCAGTGAGCCTAACGTCAGTGGTTGGGAAACTACTGGAAAAAATTCTGAGGGACAGGATTAATCTCCACTTGGAGAGGCAGGGATTAATCATAGATAGTCAGCATGCCTTTGTCAGGGGGAGATCATGTCTAACAAATTTGAATTTTTCAAGGAGGTGACTAATTGTGTAAATGAGGGTGGTGCAGTTGATGTAGTCTACGTGAGCTTCACTAAGGCTTTTGACAAGGTTCTGCATGGGAGAATTGGCAAGAAGCTAAGAGCCCATGGGATCCAGGGCAATTTGGCAAATTGAATCCAAAATTGGCTTAGTGGCAGGGTGAGGGTGATGGTCAAAGATTTTTTTTGTGACTGGAATGCTGTGACAAGTGGTGTACTGTAGGGATTGGTGCTGGGACCTTTGCTGTTTATGGTGTACTTTAATGATTTAGACATGAATATAGGAGGTATGATCAGTAAGTTTGCAGATGACACAAAAATTGGTAGTAAATAGTGAGGAAAGCCTTAGATTACAGGGCGATATAGATGGGCCGTTAAGATGGGCAGAGCAATGGCAAATGAAATTTAATCCTGAGAAGTGTGGGTGATGCATTTTGGGAGGACCAACATGGCAATGGAATACACAATGAATGATAGGACCCTAGGAAGTACAGAGGATCAGAGGGACCTTGGTGAACATCTCTGAGAGCAGCAGCACAGGTAGATAAGGTGGTTAAGGTGGGATACTTGCTTTTATTAGCCGAGGCATAGAATACAAGAGCAGGGAGGTTATATTGGAGCCATATAGCTAGTTAGGCCACAGCTAAAGTATTGTGTGCAGTTCTGGTCACCACACTATAGGAAGGATGCGATTGCACTGGAGAGGGTGCAGAGGAGATTCACCAGGATGTTTCCTGGGCTGGAGCATTTCAGCTATGACGAGAGACTGGGGTTGTTTTCCTTAGAGCAAAGAAGGCTGATGGGGGGATCTGACAGAGGTGTACAAAATTATGAGGGGATCAATAGGGTAGATAAGAAGAAACTTTTCCCCTTGGTGGAGGTGTCAATAACCACGGGCATAGACCTAAGGTAAGGGGCAAGAGGTTTAGAGAGGATTTGAGGAAAAAGTTCTTCACCCAGAGGGTGGTTGGAATCTGGAACGCACTGCCTGAGGGGGTGGTAGAGGCAGGAACCCTCAGAACATTTAAGAAGTAGTTAGATGAGCACTTAAAATGCCATAGCATACAGGGATACTGACCAAGTGCTGGAGAATGGGATTAGAATAGATAGGTGCTTGATGGCTGGCATGTACACGATGGGCCAAAAGATCTATTTCTGTGCTCTATAACTCTATGACTCTATTAAAAGAAAATAGGCCAGCTGGTACCCATGGGCAATAGGCACAAAATATAAACACAGATCTTAGGATTTTAAGTTTTGGGTGGGATTGAAGCAACATGAATGGAAATGGCAGCTGGCAGGCTTGGCTGATTTTAATAGCCAGGCCTATTTAGAATGCTGTTTGCCGACTTCCCAGTCAAAACAGCTACTCGCTCATTAAATTCCGGTGGCAGGATACAACAGCTGGGGATCTAGTGTTATGGTCCCCAGCAAATGTTAAGTGCACTGGGTGGGAAATCCCAGTGGGGATAGGATGCCTGTGCAGAGGAAAGCTCTGGGCAGAGCATCTTTCCCCCTGGGGCCTGAAAGAGATGGCCTGCTCTTCTTAGCTACAAGTAAACTTTAAAAATAATGTAAGAACCTTAACTTGCTGGGGCTTTTCTGGCCAAGGCTGATGCTGCCACTTCTCCCCTGCTCAGGCATCATGTGCTAATTACACCATCGGAGCCTAATCTGCATATTTAAAGATGGCCTCCGAGACTTGTGGTATTTGTCCTTGTGCCTACAAATTAAAATTGCAGCTAGTCAGACAGGGGCTGGAAAGGAGCGGGTAAGAACCCCATTCCATTTTCACTTGCCCTGCCTGGCAGCAGCGAATCCATTATACCTGGCCAAGCATGCAAAGAGCCAAAGCATTCAACACAGATACAAATACCTTGCAGGATTAGCTTGTAGGTATGTTTGATTGGCTGCCAAGGTCAAAGTTGACCTGCTGTTTCTATAGGAGTGTACAATACTGCACCTCAGCTCCTACAGACAATGGTCACCTATGGTGGTCCCATGGGCCATCGATCTGGTCGGGAGGAAACGACTCACGTTCCTCCGGCCTGGGTATTCTGCTGCGGGGAGGCAACTTCACCATCTCCGAGGTTAAGGAGGTGGTGGGCACGTGCCTCCTTGTAGCAGACGTAATGTACAAGAATGCTCCACTCTGGTTAATTAACGTGTACGTCCCGGCACAAAAGGCCGAGCGGCTGGCGGTCTTTCAGCAGCTCCCACTGCTGCTGGAGACCTCCAGGATGGTCATTCTGGGCGGTGGCTTCAACTGCATCATCGATGCGGCTGGACGATCCGGCAGGGCCGACAGCAGATTGGATGCTATGTCCGGATCCCTGATGGAAACAGTTAAGGATACCAAGCTGCACGATGACTTCAGCAACTCTGCAGATGGAGCACAGCATAGATACACCTGGTCGCAGCCAGACGGGTCCATCCGTCCCTTTTTGTGCCCTGTGTACAGGCAGATCCACCAACGTCGAGCCGGTGTTCTTTTCTGACCACTGCTTCCTACTGGCTGACTGTCATTTACAGGAAGACCAGAGGGTTGGCAGGGGGACATGGAAGCTGAACATGCAACTGCTGACCCCTGAGAACATTGAGGAACTCAGGGAGGATTACAAAGGTTGGAGAACCATGAAACCCCTCTTTGAGTCCCTGACACACTGGTGGGAAGCGATCAAGGAAAATGTTAAGAGGTTTTTCATCCTCAAAGACATCCAGAAAGCTAGAAAGAAACAGAGGGAAATGTCCCGGCTCTAGAAAAACATGCAGAACCTGCTTCGGCTGCGGTCGATGGGGGATCGCTGTCAAGGAGGAACTCCAAGAGGTGAAGAGCCAGCAAGCCTTGCCCTTTGCCTTGGAGGACTCCAAGTTCATCTTCCGGTCCAGATTCCGCTCCATGGAGCGGATGAGACGGGCTCACGTTTCTTCTTTGAAAAGGTACACTGAGAGAGTCTGTGATCAGCAGCGTGAAGGAAGAAGACAGCTCAGTAAAGTCATCACAGTCTGATATTTTGAGGGTCAGCAAATCCTTTTATGTCAGATTGTATGACGTGAAGCCCACAGACAGCATGGCCTCCCAGTCTTTCCTATCCTCTATCATGGAGATCTTAGATAACAGTACACGGGAGAGTCTGGACAAACCGCTAACTCCTGACGAACTGACTAAGGCCCTTGAGTCCTTCGAGAAGAATAAAACTCCCAGAAGCGACAGCTTGCCAGCGGAGTTGTATTCGGCTCTGTGGGACTGGATCGGCCAGACCGGCTAGAAGTGTACGAGTGTGTGCTTCTGGCTGGCAGTGTGTCAGAATCCATGAGGAAAGGCATCATCACCCTCGTCTACAAGCACAAGGGGGAAAGGGAGGAAATTAGAAATTGGCGACCCATTTCACTGTTGAATGTTGACTATAAGATTTTGTCCAAGGTCATTGCCAATCGGGTCAAGTCTGCTCTGGAGTTGGTGATCCACCCTGACCAGACCTGCCCTGTGTCCGGCAGGAAGATCTCTTACAGCCTTGAACTACTCAGGGATACGATTGCCTATGCACAGTACAGGGGTGTGGACACCTTCCTCATCAGCCTGGATCAGGAGAAGGCCTTTGACAGAATATGACATGCCTACATGGTGGATGTGCTCTCCAAAATGGGGTTTGGGGAGGGAATCCACAACTGGATCCAACTGCTCTACACTAACATCAGTAGCGCAGTTTCAATCAATGGGTGGGAATCTGAAAGCTTTCCAATTAAATCTGGAGTCAGGCAGGGCTGCCCTCTCTCCCCTATCTTGTTTTTGCGTTGCATAGAACCCTTTGCTGAGTCCATCAGGAAGGATCCAGGCATAAGTGAAGTGATGATCCCAGGCAATGGAGGCACTCAGGCCAAAGCCTCCCTGTACATGGACGATGTCACCATCTTCTGCTCAGATCCACTGTCGGGGCACAGACTGATCAACATCTGCGACCAGTTTGAACTGGCCTCGGGAGCCAAGGTAAATCGTGGGAAGAGTGAGGCCATGTTCTTTGGGAACTGGGCTGACCGACCCTTTGTCCCCTTCACCGTCAGGTCGGATGGCTGGAAGGTGCTGGGGATATGGTTCAGAGGGACCGGGGCATGCGTTAGAAACTGGAAGGAGCGAGTGGCTATGGTAGAAAGGAAGCTAGGCATGTGGGAGCGACGCTCCCTCTCCATTGTAGGTAAGAACCTGGTCATCAGGTGTGAGGCATTCTCGCTGTTGCTGTTTGTGGCACAGGTCTGGTCCATTCCAGACTCCTGTGCGATGGTGATCACCCAAGCCATCTTTCGCTTTATCTGGAGGTCGAAAATGGATCATGTTTGCAGGGGCGCGATGTACAAGCCTCTAGATAAAGGGGGGAAAAAACATGTCCAACATCGCCTGCATCCTGATGGCCACCTTTGTGCGGCTGCCTCAAGCTGTGCGTAGACCCTCGGTACACAAACACTAAGTGTCACTACGTGCTGAGGTTCTACCTGTCCCTGGTGTTGCGAAGGATGGGTCTGGCCACGCTGCCACAGAACGGTCCAAGTAGTTGGACTGTGCAGTACCACCTATCCCTCATGGAAAAATTTATGCAGAGAAACACCTTTGACCACAAGTCCATCAGGCAGTGGTCAGCACGTAACGTCCTAGAGGTCCTGTGGGAAAAGGAGATGGTGGATCCTGTCGGATGGTTCCCCATGCAGACTGTCAAAGTTATTTGGCAGAATGCCTCATCACCAGAACTTTGCAACAAGCACCAAGATATAGCTTGGCTGGTGATGGGAAAGGCCCTCCCTGTCAGATCCTTCCTACAAACTAGGAGCCTCACCACTCTGCACATTGCCCTCGAGGTGGCTGTGGTGGGGAAGAGACCATTGTTCACCTCCTTGTGGAATGTGCCTTTGCAAAGAAGGTATGGGGAGAGATGCAGTGGTTTTTGTCAAGATTCATCCCGAGCAGTGCTGTGACACAGGACTCTGTAATCTATGGGCTGTTCCCAGGGACACACACCAAGACAAACATCAATTGCAGCTGGAGGATCATCAACTCAATGAAAGACGCTCTTTCCAATGCCCGAAACTTGTTGGTCTTCCAGTGCAAAGAGCTGTCCCCGACCGAGTGTTGCAGACTGGCACGTTCCAAGGTCCAGGACCATGTGCTGAGGGATGCACTAAAGCTTGGGGCAGCTGCTCCAAAGGCACAATGGGGATCCACCATCTCCTTTTCCCGCAGGGCTTCTAGGACGTAATATGCTGACCACTGCCTGATGGACTTGTGGTCAAAGGTGTTTCTCTGCATAAATTTTTCCCATGGTGCACCAAGGGGCTGGGAATTGAATAGACCCCTCCGGCTGTACGACTCACAAAGATTGTATGTAGTGAACACTAAATGTATCATAATTGTATTGAAGCACCTCAGAGTGCAACATGATGTATGTCGATAACTCCAATACCACTGCACTGTCTGACTGTGTGTAATGACCATATTAAAATGGCTGTAATATTCATTGATTGTATTGAAGCATCTCATATCCATATGTAAAAGTTGAATATGATTGCACTTTTTGTGATGGTCATTTAGAAATGTTTTGTAATGTTCTTTCAGATATTTTACGAATAAAGTATTTTTTTTTAAAAGTAAGTTTGATTGACAGCTTGAGTTTAAAAGGAAAACATGTTTAAATTGCCTTTGTATCATTGAATGGTTACAGCACAGAAGAAGGACATTCAGTTATTGTGTCCTGGTCCAAAGTTGAAAAGGCATTTTTTTTCATCATCACTTATTCAAATTGGTGAGTCTGACTGAAGCCATCAGTGAGAAAAAAATAGGCAGACCCTGAGACTCTACAGATGTTTAGCAATAAATAGCCAGATAGAGAGTAATATCACAGGCTTTGTGCTCAATCCTAGTCATATTGCAGTTTAACACAGTCTAAGCAATTATCATTATTTTCTGGGAGTCTTAATTAAGCCTGTAACTGTTGAAAATTTGCAGTCTACCATTGCTTCAATTCACCTATGATTATTGTACCAATTTATAGTATAAGCCATGTTCTAATGAATTGTTTATTCTACTGCCTTTCAAATCAAGGGAGATAACCTGATGTAATCAATAAGGGGGGCACATAGTATTAAGGGTATTTTGTTTGATCCTTGAGATCGCTACAAATAACCTAGATGTTGAGAAGTCAAAAGCACACTCCATGAATATTAGTAAGAGCTCACCTATGGGAATGGTTTGATTCACTGAACCTGAGAAGATGGTCAGATGTGAAAGCATAATAAAACATTCCAGCAAAACAGTATTATAGCCCTGTTTGATAAACACCTCCAGAATTCTTACCACAAACGATCAGTAAATTTACAAAAGAAGACCCACTCCTTCCCGAGTTGTAGCTCCATGCTAACGGTGTATCATTGTTTCACAGTAAGGTTCGTGGATTCAAGTCCCAAGTTAACAAAAACAGAACATCTGGTCATTATCACATTGCTGCCACTTTGTTAAAAGTACATCAATGACTACATTTAAAAAGTAATGCACTAGCTCTAATATGCTTTGGGACATTTGGAGTGTGAAACATGTACAAGTCTTTCAAGCTTTTCTTTCAGAGTATACTCCATATATTATTAAAGAGATACAGTGGGTATTGTACAAGATCATGACTAGAACAGCACCGCAGGAGTGTGTGCCAGAAACATTAGCGCCACAGTAACTACATGTTACCATTCTGTATCAACCCAAGAAACTGACAGAGAACATCAATGGTGATTCTTATTACATTACTTCTCTGGCATGGCACTATCATTTAGACAGTGTCATTGCCTGAAAATCTGTTCCTTACACAAAAGGGTTTATCTTAAGAATTGGCCATCACATTTTAGACAAGGGCTACTGTCGCAGTTGGAAATTTGTGCTTTGCCCATCGGAGATTTTTTGAAACTCTGGGCAGAATTTTCCCAGCCCACTGGCAGCGGGCGTCATAGGCGGTGTGTGCGGAAAATATAGTGCGACCTGCTTCACGATGACGTGAAGGCAAGTCGTGATCGTCTACTCAGCCCACCAACAGCGGGCCGCGTTTCCCGCCATTGGTCAGTGGGGAGCTAATTGTAATACGTCAGGATATAATTAAAAGGCCATCCTGCGAGGCTCTTGAAACTCCGACATATCATCTGTCCACGTTGGTGGGAAAGCACGCTGATGTGTTTCACAACAGCACGTTGGCAATGTGAACTTGGCGGTCTTCACTTGGGAGGGAGTGAGGTCAGTGAGCAGCATCAGCGTTCTCCACGGCTTGTCTGCTGTTTACTGGCCTCAGCGACACCCCGGGGGGGAGTGGGGGTGGTGGGGGTGGGGGGTGGGAGGCTACTGATGCCTGACCCCGAAGTGACTGCTGACGGAGGGGCGGTATCTGTGGGCAAGTGCTGGCCAGCCTTGGAGGCAACCGTTGTCGGTTGGGGGGTGGGTTAAGTGCTTCCCTGCCGCTGCATCCCACGCACAGGCAATTGAGGTGGGGGGTAGGGGAAGCGAGGGAGGTGGCCATGCATTAGGGACACTTGTATACATTGACCATCCCTCTGGAACTGAGATAGATCAGGCGCAGCCACAGTGATATGATTGGGGTCAGGTTCCTAGCCTGCCCGCCCATGCAAGCAGCGCAGAGGCACCAAAGGGCCACCAAGTGTTACCTTAACCACCCCCACCCCCCCCCCCCCAGCACAGACTTCGAGTCCGCCACCTCTTTATTGGACCGTGGAGCAGTTGGCCAACTGCTGGCCATGTAACAGTCATTGCCGGAGGCGCTCACAGCCCCTTGCAATCTCAGCATCTCAGTTTGGACCAGTGTGTCGCTTATTGCAGGCTGACAGGGCAGCCATGCAGCACACTCATCTCTGGCCATCCGAGGGGTGATCAGCATTCTCTGGGAAGCCTTAAGCAGCAGTCACACAGGGCCAGGAAAGGTACTAAGTACAGCCATGATAACCATGTCTCTCTCTCTCTTTTCATGCTGCAGGAGGACCACGTCAGGATCATGGGCCCTGGTGACCTAGCTGTATGCCTGATGGCCTACAGAGATTGTAGAAGACAGAGGGGAGAGTGATTGAGGCTCCTGGCTGCATAAAGGCAGGAAGGAGCAACCTCAGGAAGAAGGGGCAGCAGGGGCTCCTGCACACGCTGCCCAGGAGCAACAGTGAGACATGGCTGGTCAGCGCCTAGCGACACCCAGAGACTATAGACGCCTCCTGCCATTCCTGCAGATGACTGAGAACTAGTATCGCTGATGACTGCGCATGTCTAGAGACCTGGTGGCTCACCTCTGCCACTTACTGCAGGACTTGGTGCCAAGGGGACATGGAGGTCATCCACTGCCAGTGGCTGTGAAAGTGACCACACTGCTCAATTTCTATGCCAATGGCTCCTTTCAGGGCTCCACAGGTGACCTCTCCGGGATTTCACAATCCGCCACCCATGAATACATCCGTGAGGTCACGGATGCCATCTTCTCCGTGACATACAATTTTGTGCATTTCACCTGGGACCGGGACAGCCAGGATGCAAGGGCCATTGGATGTACCCTGATCTCGAGCTTCCCACAAGTGCAGGTTACGATTGGCTATACTCATGTGGCACTCTGGTCTCCGTCGCTACACTTGGTGGACTTCATCAACCGCAAAGGCTTCCACTCACTGGATGTGCAGCTGGAGTGCGACCACCAGAAACGTATCCTGCAGGTGTGTGCACAGTTTCCAGGGAGTGTGTATGACGCCTACATCCTAAGTCACTCACAATTCCCTGCAGTCTTCCAGGGTCCACAGAGGCTGGAGGGTTGGCTCCTCGGGCACAAGGGCTACCTGCAGAGGCCATGGTGGATGACACCCGTGTGGCAGCCTCAGACTGCAGCAGAGTGATGCCAGAATGAGGTTCATGCTGCAGCTTGCAACTTGGTGGAGCAGACCATCGGGATGCTGAAGATATGGTTCTGGAGCCTGGACCAGTCTGGTGGAGCCCTGCAATACAGTCCACAGAAGGTGTCACGCTTCATCGTTGTCTGCTGTGCCCTTTACAAACTGGCGCTGCAACGGGGAGAGATGCTGGATTAGGAGGGGATGGAGGAGCTGCACATCTCCTCTGAAGAGGAGGACGCTGACGGGGATGAGGGTGAGGGGGTCCTCGGTGCTGACGACGACGGGGATAGGGCTCTTGCACTGGCTAGATGAGACAGGAGTGCTCGGGAGGCCCTGATAGCTGCCAGATTTGTGGAGAATGATGACAACATGCAGTGAGGTAACCCCATAGATCCTCACATTGCAGTTGTGAACGTTTGACACCAGCCTGGCTTATGGCAGTGCCAATATCCTCTGTAAGAATGCTCCTGTCATGGAGATGCAGTGGAGGCCCTAATAGTTGCTTGGTCGCAGAAGGATGATGGCACATGGATGAAGTGAGGACACTCCATAGCCTCTGAGAATGTTTGACTCCTGTTTGGCCGGAGGCAGCTCACTTGCACCCCATGATCAAGGCCATCTCAGAGATGCACCCATGAAACTTTTGACGCATCTGATGCACTGTCCGCCTTCAGCATCTCAGCCCTTCAGGAACTGGTGCACAGCATCAATGGTCGCAGATGCTGGTGTGATAGAGGCCAGCCCCACTTAAAGGTGCTGAGAGCACACAGAGAGAATGAGAGAACTCTGTGATGCCTGCCCACTACATTCTGGGAGCAATGACCAGCACTGCCGAGGTGCAGGCTTCAGTAATGTTTCCAGGGAGTGTGAGGCTGGACCATCACTGCGGTCTGAAGGCTGCACAGAGCACAGGGAAGAGGCCCTGGACTGAGACACCTGCCTTTTATTTTGTGCAGAAAGTTTCCACATCTGAGTGACAAGAACACTGCTCATCAGAACAAGGAGCCACAGACAGGGTGACATTCTTAGGAGTTTATTGACAATAGTGTATAATATGTACAAGTGATCAGCACTTGTGGGGAGGCTTTTACCTAACTTGCCTAACCCTGCTGCTACGTCTTGGTGCTCCCTGGACATCCCCAGCAGAGGTGGAGACAGCCTGCTGACTGTGGCACCTTGTCTGTGATGACTTTGGCAGGCGTCCTCTGGAGGGCCGAGACTTGGAGGGCCCCAGCCTGCTTTTGGGGTCCTGCTCTATGGCAGTGGCACCTTCCTCGGCCTGTGAAGCTGGAGCTGCAGAGGTCACAGGAAGAGGGGCGTCAGATGGGATTAAGCCCAGCAGCAGTGTAGGAGTGACATCCTGGACCAAGGTTTCCAAGGCAGCCACCATCCTGCCAGGGTTGACCTCGGTGCATTGCAATGCTGGCACTATCACCTCAGCCTGAAGATGGACGGACTCCTCCATTGTGCCTTGAAATCTGAGGTGTGCAGCGGCCATCCCTTCCTGATGTTCCTCAGTTTGCCTTTGCAGCTCCAGCAACTGTGACATGATCTAGTCCAGAGGCTTATCATCTGACTCAGACTCAGCATCATTCTAGCCTCCAGCAGTCTCCAAGTTCCAGGGACCTGGGAAGTCCCTGCATCTGCCTGCTTTGGATCAGAAAGTGCAATGTGCTCACCAGATTGTGATCCTGAGGCTACTCTGATCTAGGTCCCACAGAGGTGTGTGTCTCTGCGCTTTTGGAGGGTTTGGGTGAGTGCTGTGAAGAGACTTTAGGGAGGGTGCCTTCAGATTCCTCTTCAGAGGTTTCTTCAATGCTTGATTGGGGGCCTTGGGTCATGGGCTCTGTAGGCTGTTTGGCAGATGTTCCTGTGAAAGCAAGGGGAGATAATTAGTGTGTGACAGTGGCCTGTGAAAGAGGAAACATCACTCTCGGTATGGTTATATGATGGATGTTGCACTGCTGGATCTTCACTTAGTAGAGCAGCGCCTACCTCACCATCAGCATAGTCCGGTCCCAGTCAACGTCGGCCAGCTGGCTGGCTGTTTTTGAATTCTGTCAGAACTTTGATCTCCGGCACCCTCCTCTTGTCTGCAACCTTTCCCTCCTGTTGTGAGCCAGTTTATCCTGCATGGGTTAAGATGGGGAGAGTGTACCAGGATTTTGCCAGGCCAGATAAATATGCCTGGCCTTTGTGGGTGGTGAGTGATCCCATGGACGGGATGAGGACAATGACGGTGTGTGTGAAAGAGTGAATGGTGATGTCCCTTGCACTGGCAGTGAGTGAGGTCCCTGTGGATTTGTGATGAGTTTGTGAGTGTGAGAGTTGGGAGTGATGACTTTCCTGGCAGAATGAAGGAGATAATTCATTCTTTGGCGGCACTGGGTGGCTGTCCTCCTCTGCAGGTTTGTGCTGGTCACCGCTGTCAGCACCTCCCAAGACAGGTTGGTGACATTGTACCCATCCTGCGGCCAGAACGGGGGTAGAGCACATCCCGGCATCCAGTAGTCGCTCGCGGGACCCGTCATTGAAGCGGAGTCTGCAGTCTTTTATCCTTTGCTGGCCATGTTTCCCAGGCAGCGGTGGTGAGCTGGTGGCGATGAGTGCTTTGCTGGTGGCTGGCTTTTAAAGGTGGTGGCCAGCGTGATGCAACAGCAGGAGATGGTGAGCAGGCGAATGAGATCCTACTTGCCATGGAAATAGTGTTTTTCGCTGAAGTGAATAAATAATGAGACAGGCTCGGGACGATATGGCTTGAAAACCCGCCATTTTCGTCGGCAGGTAGGACTCCATTTTATTCACGGCCACCGCACTTACTGCAATTCTGGGAAAATTCCACCCTCTATGTTTCTTGTCACCAGTAGTGTTAAACTTGTAGGATACCTGTCCTTTAACAATTCTGTCCAGCTACATTTATGTCCTTGATATATATATAATGTAAAGTAGTGAAAAACCTTTCAAAATGCCATTTACTGAAAACTGAGAGATGCTACAAAGCAGAAGCATTAGTCCATTCAGATGTCCCAATTAATGTGAACCTTAAATATGAGCTTTTGAAAAAAGATATCACAATTTATCAATGCAATGATGTAAGTATGTAGAAATTATATGGGAGTACTTCAATTTTAAAATTATTTTAAAATGAACTATCATCAATAATAATTTATTAACAATAGGTTTACTGAATGTAGACAACAGAATGCTGTTCCCATTAGTTGATAGTACAAGGACCAGGGGTCACAGATTTAAAGTTTTGGGTGAGAGATACAGGGGGAATGTGAGGATGAATTTTTTTAGCTAGTGACTGACAATGACCTGGAACTCATTGCCAGTTGAGGAAGCAGAGACAATGAATGACATCGAAAGGAAATTCGATGGGCACTTGATGGAAATAAATTTGCAAGGCAGTGAAGATGGAGCATGGGAATGGGACTGACTGGATTGCTCGACAGAAAGTCAGCAGGGAATCAATAGGCTGAATGGCCATCTTCTGTGCCGTTATGACTCCATTGAATATAATAGTAGGAATAGAACAGACCTGGATAAGTAGCAGCTAACATTTGCGCCACACATATGCCATGGAATTACCATCTTCAGCACGAGAGAATCTGATCATCTCTCCTTGGCATTCAATAGCACTACCATCACTGAACCCCACCCTCGACATCCAGGGAGTTACTGTTGACCAGAAACGTAACTGAACCAACCATATAAATACAGTGGCTACAAGAGCAGGTCAGAGGCTGGGAAATAACTCACTTTTTAATTCTCTGAAGCCAATCCAGCATCTACAAGGCACAGGTCAGGAGTGTGATGGAATACTTTCTACTTGCCTGGGTGGGCGTAGCTCCAACAACATTTAAGAAGCTCGACAACACCTAGGACAAAACTGCCTGCTTGACCAGCATCCAATCCATCAACTTAAACATTCTCTTCCTCCACCACTTGAGCATAGTGGCAGCAGTGTGTCAATCTACAAGGTGCACTACAGCAACTCAGCCAAGGCTGCTTCGACAGCACCTTCCAAAATTGTGACCTCTCTATCTAGATGGACAATTGCAGCATTTGCATGGGAACACCACCACTTGCAAGCTTCCCTCCAAGCCCCATAGCATGCTGACTTGGTACTGTGTTGCTGCTCCTTCACTGTCACTGGGCCAAAATCCTGGAACGCCTTCCTAACAACACTATGGGCACCTACACCACACGGACTGCAGTGGTTCAAGGCAACAGCTCACCACCTTCCCAAAAGCAATTGCAGGTGAGCAATAAATGCTGACCTTGCCAGCAATGCTCACAGCTCAGAAATGAATAAAAAAAGACAAATTAAATGAAAGTAATTTATGTTACTTTAAAGCTTCAATATTGATCAATGTATTGCCTCCTTGCATATTAAAGGAAGTTAGGGACAAGATAGCAGAAGCACTAATATGCATAAGCAATTCATTAAGATAATAGTGCCACAGACTGGTGAACAGCTAATGCTATTCCTGCATTTAAAAACGGAGATAGAACATGGTGGGAGGAAAGGTAATAGAACTTGTACTCAAAGATATCATAGAAAAACATTTGGAAACTGAGAATAGCAGGTGTACAAAGACAATTATACAATAAAGAATAATCAGCATGGATTATGGTTGACCAACTTCACTGAATTATTTGAAGAAGTAACAGAAAGCGTAGACAAGAGTAATGTGATAGAGGTAGTATATTTGAATTAAGGTACCATATGGTGGACTCATAATTCATGGTGGACTCAGACCCATGTGGAGTCAAGAATGAATAGCAAGCTGGCTACAAAAGAGAAAACAGGAAGTAGAGATTAAGGTTGGGTGCATAGACTAGCCAAAGGTGGGAGGGTGCGTTTCACAGGGATTGATGGCCAGGACCATTATTGTTAACAAATTTAATGAACAATTTGGACTCAAGAATCAGGAGTGTAATTTTAATTTCTAAATTTGTAGATGACATCAAACTCATGGTAGGAAGGTGGATGGGTACATATTCAGTTTGTACAAAAGAAGAATGCACTGAATTATAAGAAGTCATTAATTAACTTGAAGAGTGGGTGTTTATTTGGCAAATGAATTTCACTGTATTTAGTGTGATTGGTGCATTTTCAGAGGAAGAGTAAGGAGGCCACATACTGCTTGGGTAGTAAGGGTCCAAGTGTGGCAGAGGAGCAAAGATACATAATTCACTAAATGTAGTAGGTGAATAAGGCCATTAAAAAGAAAAAGAAAAACAAGTACTAAGATTCATTTCTAAAATAGAATTGAAAAACAATGAGGTCATTTTTTTACTTCTCACAGAACTTGGTTAGACTGCATGGAGTGCTGTGCACATTTCTTTTACTAATAAACAAATAAATACATGGGGGAACATGCAAAATAGATACGAGAACTGAGGTTATAACTATCAGGAAATGTCGAACAGGCTGGCATTCTTCTCACTAGAAAAGAGAATACTGAGAGGTCATCTGATAGAGATTGCTACAATAGTGACAGGATTCCATAGGTTAGATATAAAGAAGGTGTTTCTATTTTTAACGAAAATAGAGACAAGGGCCCGGA
This sequence comes from Carcharodon carcharias, assembly GCF_017639515.1. Taxonomy (NCBI): domain Eukaryota; kingdom Metazoa; phylum Chordata; class Chondrichthyes; order Lamniformes; family Lamnidae; genus Carcharodon; species Carcharodon carcharias. The sequence continues at coordinate 43,881,852 of NC_054478.1, read as the reverse complement.
TATTCGCTGAGCCAGGTATACTTGGGAGTCCTTTAAAAATGGCAGGCAGAACCCGATTAGAAGGGTTTTGGCCCCTATTCCCCTTTTCCAGTTATTTTTTCCAGCACAGGATAAGGATATGGGTAGCCCACCTGCATGCAATATCCACGCCCTTGCTGGCTCCATTGCAGGGATGGGCAGTCCAATCCCCAACACCCTGCAGGTTTTGTGGAGCCAGGCCCCTTCGTTTAGAATATGTGATTCACAACACTTCAAAGGACTCAAGAACCAGTCCCAAGTGGGGAATAAAAAAGAAATCACCTACTTCTGGAATTATTTCATTGGCAGGATTTGAAATATAAAAAAATTGGTTCTTTCAGTTTTAATAGTTAGATGCTGCATTATAAGTTATGTGTGTTTTTACTGCACTGATTGATAATAGTATTCTATCCTGCAAAGGTAGGTTGACCATTGTGTATGTACTGAGATGCATTAGAGTACCTTTTCCATTAGGAAAAGTGCTATTATGCATTTAAAACGGAAGAAAACAGTTCTTGGGAACTCTCGGTATCACAATTTGAAGTGATTTAAATGTTCACAAACCATTAAAAGTGAAAAAAATCTGCTCTATAGCGATCCCTTAGAGAGAAAAAAACAAACACCAGCTCCTGGAGTGTACTGATTGACAGGCATCTGGTGTGGCTTAGGAAAAAAACATATTTTTTTACAATTTCAATAGGCTTCATTGTTGGTGAACTGTCATGGTTTGTTATAACAGCTGAGCCCATTATGCATGCTTGGCTGAGTTTCAGAAGTTACAGATCACCAAACTTAAATCTATATAGAAACTGGATTTATATTTATTCACCTTGGATAAACAATGACAAATTTGCTCCTCTGAATTGGATGTTTTAAAAAAGGACAACAGTATAAGCAATGTGTTTGTACTACCATGCAAACTGATAAAGACTTGATATCAAGTATTAGATTATCATAGCAATTATATTGGTCCAAATCTCCCTGTATCCATAAAGTTAAAATCTAGATTTAAGTTAAGAAATATGCGACAGGAGCTAGCAGAAATCCTGACATGCACACATGTGCTGAAATTGTTGGGAAGGTTAAACTTCCAATGGTTGATTTCCAATGCCCTGGGATGCTCCGCGAGAGTCACTGACAGTGAGTTATATGTCAGAGACTTGGGGCCAGATATGAAGGAGTTACTAGATATTTAATGGAAATGTCCCTTTGGTTAATACATGGTCTAACACAGTGATTAGTCAGTGTAACTGAACTGAGCACCACAATTGATACCGTCATCACTCCCTTGACCCAGCCCGACTACCCTACTGACCCCGACCCGGCTACCCACTTGACCCGACCTGACAACTCCCCCCCACCCCACCCCACCCCCACCGCCAGCAATCTCCCTGACCCAACCCGACTACCCCTCACCTGACTGCTTTATTAACCTGACCCAACTAGCCCTCAAGCAACAAACCTCCAACCTGACTCAACTATCCCTCCACCCAACTGTCCCCCTGGCCTGACCAACTACTCCCCACCCAAATACCTAGTCTAAGTCAGTGATCAGCCAGTGTAACTGAAACAAAAACAATAAATGACCCTGCCCCCAAGTCAGACCAACCGCGCCCCCCCCAACCACCCCCCCACCACACCCCCCCCCGCTGACCTAACCTGTCTACCCACTCACTCATTCACTCGCCAACTGTGTTGATCCAATCATGCTTTAGCTGAGATTGGAAGTCCTGGCTGAAAAATTGCAAGAAGGTCGTGTTGCAGAAACCTTCATGGGGATCATCAATATGCGCAGTGTCAATGCTGACCAGAATATCTGGGCCATGGTATTCTTCGGATTAATGCAACGTAAGTTTAATTTTTCCATTACTGCCATTTTGCCTGTTAAAGTACTCCAATGGTACACAATTTTCCATAGCAAAAGTACTTATTTGGATTCATGAAGCTTATGTCATGAAAACCTACTTTATACAAAAAAAAGATTTTTGGATCTACTGGCTGGAAACCATTAATTATATTTTTTAAGAAACTTAAGCAGAATTTCAGTGAGTTGAGGTGGCAACCAACAATGGTTACACTATTTGCATCACTGCACATTCCACATTTCAGCACCATTGAGATGGAGTCTACCTGTCTGCAATAATCCATCAAAGACAATGACCTCAGGGGAATGTGAATGAACCACATCCCTGTAAGTTAATATGGAAGTATGAATTTGGAAAATGCCAAGAAGGGAGGCATAATTTTTAAGTAATTTAGTCAGTGTAAGATTCTGATCTATGGAGGACAGTATAAAGAAATGTCAACTGTCATAAAAACTTAGGTCAGGAAATATTCTGACCTTTAGCTGATTGGAAGCTTGGAGGAACATTTTTAACTTCCGAACATTATAATACGATAACAGCAAAGATAAAGAACTATATTATGTTAACTATTTCAGCTAAAGGGTCTCCTGCTTAATAAACCACAATGTCATGAATAAGGGATGTATAAGTTTACAATACAGTAATGGAAATAATGAAATAATGGTAAACTAATCAGGTCAATAATAAAATAATAAGGTGAGGTTTCACCCTACTCAAGGGTAAACTAATCAGTTACCTAATACAGCACAGGGCTAGACACAAAGGGTATATAAAGAAAAGACATGTGACCCTCAACACACTACCCAGAGGAGAGGAGATACAGTATGATCAACAAGGACACAGCAAAAACAAGAACAGAGTAGGAGACAGCACCCTAATGAACCAGACAGTGCAGAGCTGGACTTAGTAAGAACAGGTTGTGACCACTGCCTTCTTAAGTAATATTGTATTATACTAATTGTACTTTTATTTAATAAACTTACTACTGCTTATACCAAAGGCCTTGTACCCAGAATGGTCAGTGACTAGTCAGGAATAAAGGTCCCAAACATTGACTCAAACTTACATCCCTTATTCCTTTAGCACAGCACCCAGCTTCTCTTCTGGGTACTCATCTAGCTGGAGGCAAATCATTAAACATAATCACTTAAACAATAGGACCCTGGCTAATCTAATCAGACATGATATAATCAATCTACAACTGGAATACACTGGCCGTAACCTTATTTGGATCCCTGGGAAGTTGGTGAGAGAAGGTCATGTGGCAACCCAACCTTTTATGGATTTTAAGCACTTGTTTTCTCTGCAAAAGGACAAGCAGCTGGGATGCTGAAAGAACAAGGTCTGAATAGGTTCCTTCTTCTCTCTGTTTCCACCCAATTTGTAAGTTTTTGAACCCTGCCTGCTGATTATGACTACTCCAGATGCTGCAGATAGAGCTTTTGAAAGAAGTCAACCCAGCGTGACTGACTCCAGAAGAGCAGATAAATCATCCATCTGTATCTTTAAGCCGCCTTGATGCTAGAAGCACCAGGGGTACCGAGTGAAAGCAGCATGGCCACTAAATTCAGCTTGAAGCGAGCCAAGTCACCAGCCTCTTCACACTGTATACACCTTTAATTTTACCAGACTCGAACTTTCTTAATCAAGAAAACTCTAGAAAACCTGTCTGATTTGTGTCTTTCATGATCATAATGTGTAAACAGTTAAACACTCACTAAATTGGCAAGATTTTCCAGTTTTAAAAAAATAAAACAATTACATCAAATGAGGAGAGGGAAAAAAGGGGAATCAATTGACCCCTCCTCACCTGACCATAACACTTAACATGTAATAGATAAAATCAGATATCAAATTAATTTGTTTGGAAGCATTTTTCCTGTATTATTTAATTAATTCCTTCTTTATTATTCTATATGTGTTTTGTAATCAGTTTAATTTCATACCAGGTAGGAAGGTGTTAACTTGTCTAAATGGACAAATTATATTGCCTTCACCTTGGTAACAAGTACTGTGTGTTGAAGGCACATGGCCAAGTTGCCATGGATTCCTGAATCCTGTGCAATTTATCTCTTGGTCTTATGACCTAATGGAGAGAGCTAGCAACAGTCTTTGTATAGAGGATGGTTTTGTTTGGAGAATGAAAAGACCAGATATTAGAAGAATATAAGATAGCACCAAAGCAGTTCATTTTAAAAGGAAGGGAAGAAAATCTACAGGGAGCGCTGCACAAGCTGATGGAAACAGCTTTGGTTTCCTCTTAGCTAAAGCATTAGTCCATAGCAGGGCAATAATGAGAAACTATTTTGGATGCGACACAATCAAGAATTAGGTGTCCTCCGGCTGTTTCCTGAGAGGCAGGTTGGAAAAGGACCTCTCCCCTATGAACCAGGAATTGATTTTAAAAAGTCTGGAAAAAAAATTGCCCTAAAAATTAAAGGTTATTTGTTTTGGCCAAGGAAAATTCTGTAGAAATAGAAGAGTTTCCTTTTGGCACTCACATATACAGAGTAAGGATTTATGCACTACACATCAAATTTAGACAAATAATTCATTCCTGAACGCTTGTTACATTTATCATGTATTTTATGAATAAATACATTTTAGCTATACTTTTGCTTGGGCTTTCATTGCAAGATGGTGGTGTAGTGGTACTGTCACTGGACTAGTAATGCAGGAGCCCAGGCTAATGTTCTGCGGAAAGGGCAAGCTGGTAGAATTTAAATTCAGTTAATGAAATCTAGAATTGGAGGTTATTCTTGGTAATGGTCACCGTGAAACTGTCACCAATTGTCGTAAAAAGCCTATTTGGTTCACTAATGTCCTTTAGGGAAGGAAATCTGCCATCCTTACCTGGTCTGGCCTACCCGACATATGACTCCAGACCCACAGTAACTTGGTTGAATCTAAACCGCCCACTAAATGGTCCAGCAAGCCACTCAGTTTAAGGGCAGTTAGGATTGGGCAACAAATGCTGGCCTTACCAGTGATGCCAACATCCCATGAAGCAATGATTAAAAACTAGACCAGATGTATGCTACAATTGGGATGAGCAACTAGGTAAAAGAACGGCATTGTTCAAACACATTGAAGAGTAAGGCATATAAATTACTGTCAACATTGAGGTTTAGCTCTTTAATCTACATTTTCCTCAGTCAGAAAAGAATTCTGTACGTGAAGATACTCAATTCCATTGATATCGACCAGGTAATGGTGAGATGGATGACAAGCAATACTTCTCAGCCTTCACCCTTCATGTGTGATGCATTCTTTTCTGTCCATGTAATTTAGTTCTTGAAACTGAGCCAGTATCTGTTGCCAAGGGAAGTCCTCAGGAAACAATTGAAGTTCTCAAAGGTTTGTTCTGTATATGTGGTGCAATAGGGATTACATTCAGTCAGCCTCTGGCACTGAATATGAACAGCAGAACAAAAGAGACTGCCAGAGATGTAAGGTGGTGTGAAGGCATATAGAGTAGAAATTTGTATGACTAATGCCTGTTGGCGATCTTGTGGCACAATGTGTAGCGTCCCTGCATCTGAGCCAAAAGCTCTGGGTTCAAGTCCCACTCTAGGACTTGATGACCATGGGAGATGTTCATAATGTGGCCAAACAGGTTGATTATCAGCCTGTAAATCTTCCAAGATGCCTAAGGCAGGCAGTAAGAGTGGGAGAGTCTCTTGGTCAACCATGCTTAATTTGGAGTGGCGCCCCTCAAGCTATAGCCTCTGGTGACAAACTAACTATGGAAACAGATAATGAGCATGTGCTTCACCTGCCTCATGCATCTCTAGGCGCAGGAGAAGAATCAAGAAGAATGCCGATTGAAAGGCCTCTCTACAAAATTTGCTCCCAATGAACAGCACTAAAAAGTGACAGAACCCCAGGACCAGATGTCTTCCATTCCAGGGTTTTAAAAGAAGTAGATGAGAACATTGCAGGTGCCCTAACTACAGTGAAGGATTTTCTAGCCCTGCCCACCGCCGGGGTCATCCAATCCTCCCGAAAGTCAATAGACTTTTGGCTGGGCCGCCGTATCTGCCACGGCGGGTCCCACACGATGGACCGGGACAATCCTGGCCATAATCTTTCAAAGTTCTCAACTTAGGAAGCATTCCTTTAAGTTGGAAAATTGTACATGTCATTAAATTATTTAAGAAGGGTGACAGAGGAAAACCAGGGAATTATAGACCAGTTAGCCTAACAACTGTTGTGAGGAAATTACTGGACTATATAATTGGGGAAATTTTCAGCTAATCAGCGAGAGCCAGTAAAGGGTCGACCCTGCCTGATCAACTTGATTGACTTTTTTGAGGAGGTGACTAAAGTGACCGATGGAGTAATATCTATGGAAGCTATGGGCAGAATTTCGCCCTTGATGGGCGGGCGGGCCTGACCGACTCAGCAGCAGGTGGGCAGCCGATCGCTGCTGCTGAAACAGGCCCCGCCGCCATTTTAAGTGGGCGGGCCAATTAAGGCCTGCCCAGCCTGTCACCCGATGGGAAGTGTTATGCGCTTTCTGAGTGGGCGGGGGGTGGGGGGTGGGGATTCCCCAACTGCCAGAGTGCGCTCTTTCACACATGCACGTGAAAAAGCGAACAGCTCCCTGAGGCAAAGTGCTGTTTCAGAGAGATCACTGAAAACCAGTGAAACTTTAAAAACAGAAAAATGAAAAAATCATGAACATGTCCCTCTCATGTGAAAATGCCAAAGCATTGATTCAAGTTTCCATTTTATGTAGACACTTACAAAATGATGTCCCCCAGTTACACCATTCAACACCCATCACTGTGTTCTCAGCTTGTCTGAAATTAAGTTGACAATAAGCCAATGACATGAAGATAGGTAGGAAAATAAGTTGTCAAGAGGAGGCAAAGAGTCTAAAAGGGATATAGGCAGAATTTTACAGCCCTTCCCACTGGCGGGATTTTTCAGACCCACTGAAATCAATGGATTTTTGAATGGCTCGCTACATTTTCCAGACCAGCCCCTGCCACAACAGGGCGGTAAAGTTCTACCCATAGATAGGTTAAACAGGCAGAAATTTGGCAGATGGAGTATAATATGGGAAAATGTGAACTTGTCGACTTTGGCAGAAAGAATAGAAAAACATATACTATTTCAATGGAGGGAGATTGCAAAATTCACTGGCACAGAGAGATCTGGTGTCCTGGTATATGAATCACAAGAAGTTAGTATGCAGGTACAGCAAGTGGAATATTGGTGTTTATTGTAAGGGGAATGGAATATAAAAGTAGGGAAGCTTTACTGCAACTATACAGGGTCTTGGTGAGACCACATCTGGAATACTGAGTAGTTTTGGTCTCCTTATTTGAAAAAAGATATTATTGCATTAGAAGCAGTTCGGAGAAGGTTCACACGACTCATTCCAGGGATGAAGAGCTTATCTTATGAAGAAAGGTTGAACAATTTGGGCCTTTACTCAAAGGATTTTAAAAGAATGAGATGTGATCTTTTGAAACATGTAAGATCCTGAGAGGACTTGACAGGGTGAATAACGGGAAGATGTTTCCTCTTGTGGGAGAGACCAGAACTAGGAAACATAACTTAAAAATAAGAGATCTCCCTTTTAGGACGGAGGTGAGGAGAAGTTTTTTTCTCTCTGAAGATCATTGGTTTGTGGAATTTGCTTCCTCAGAAAACTATGGAGGTTAGGACATTGAATTTATTCAAGGTTGAATTAGATAGATTTTTGATAGACAAGAAGTCAAGGAATATGGGCCAGAAGCAAAGTGGAGCTGAGACCAGAATCAGACCAGCCAGAGAGTGGTGAATCTATGGAATTCATTGCCACAGAAGGCTGTGGAGGCAAGGTCATTGAGTGTATTTAAGACCGAGATAGATAGGTTCTTGATTGGTAAGGGTATCAAAGGTTACGGGGAGAAGATGGAAGAATGGGGTTGAGAAACTTATCAGCCATGATTGAATGGTGGAACAGACTCGATGGGCTGAAAGGCCTAATTTCTGCTCCTATGTCTTATGGTCTTATGATCTTATCAAATAATGGAGCAGGCCCGAGAGGCTGAATGGCCTACTCCCTCTCCATTGTTACTTCTTATGTTCCTAATAGATTCTGCAATTCTACCCATGAACCTTCCATCATGCTACCTCTCTCTCGAAAACCCTTTTTCTTAAATCCTGGTTTCAGCCACCATCCGTACTTATTCTTCCACTACTGTTTGGTGGTGCTTTCTATTCTGACGCACTTCGGAATGTTTGTCACTTTAAAGATGCTAAAGAAGTGGAGGTTGTTGAGACAAGATTACCATACCTTGACACCAGTGTGGTGCATTATTGTGTCATACCTGTGTCTTTACATTTAAACTCTGAGTGGGAGTCACAGGTTCTTGTGTTTCCTTCACAACTGTTTTCGTCACTGCCATCTTCACAGTCCCAATCACCATCGCAATGCCATCGTAATGGAACACAGTTGCCATCCAAATAACACTGAAACTGTTTTCTGTGACAACCACCAGGTGGCCTTGTGGCTGTAGGGGCAATACAAACATTACATTTACCAATTAATGCAATTATTTGAGAAAAAGTGATAAGACTAAGGCAATTATATTAATTGTACTTTCTTCAGTACTTTAATAGTTCATATTTTACTGAATTTCCCTAGCACCCTTTGTGTGGTGAATCCACAGTCAAGGCATTATGTTTAACTGTTTTGTGGTCTGGTTAATACTGGAGTACCATTTCAAAATTGAATGCTTCAGTAGAGCTTCATTAGTGCAGGAATTGAACGATTAATTAGATGCAGCATTAGAAACCACAAATGTTAATTGAAACAAAAGTGTTCACTACTTACAAATAAATCTCAGGTATGGCTAATTCTACAAGCCAGAGCAATACATGATTGGAAAAGTGTATTTTAAAAAAACTGAATACTATGTTTTCTGATGCTTTACAAGGCGCAGTAAAACAGATTGAATAAAGATTTCAGAACTCTGAGGCACTTACTAATAATGCAAAAAAGTAACAGTTGTTAACTTGCTTTATTTAAAGAAAAAGGGCACATCTTCTCTCCTTGTCTATTGGTAATAACCAACAGGCTGCTTTGCGAAACTGTTATAATGAAACATGCCCAAGTTTGGCCCATGATGAGTGAGATTCAGGCAGCATTATGATGACTTAAATAGCCTCCAATGTCAATGATTGAGCAGAACAAGAAACTAATTAAGTAGAGCTAAAAGTCCTGTAAAGTAGAAATGCCTTGTTCTTTGCAAATGTGACAAACAACATAATCTTTTAAAGGTGGAACCAATCATTCATACATGAACCTGCATAAAGTCCATTCATTTGTATACCACATGTAAAAACTTAGAAAATAAGAGCAGGAGTAGGTCATTTGGCCCTTTGAGCCTGCTCCACCATTAAATATGTTCATGGCTGATCCTCTATCTCAATGCTGCACTCATGTGCTCTCCCCATATCCCTTGATGCCTTTAGAGTCCAGAAATCTATATATTTCCTTCTTAAATATGTTCAGTGACTTGGCCTCCACATCTTTTTGTGATAGCGAATTCCAAAGGTTCACCAATCCTTGAGTGAAGAGGTTTCTCCTCATCTCAGTCCTAAATAGCCTACCCCGTATCCTGAGACTGTGACCCCTTGTTCTAGACACCTCAGCCAGAGGAAGCATCATTTCTGCAATCAATCTGTCCATGCCTATCAGAATTCTATACGTTTCAATGAGATCCCCAGTGAATACAGGCCTACTTGGGCCAATCACTTCTCATACGACAATCTTGCCATCCCAGGAATCGGTCTGGTGAACCTTGGCTGCATTCCCTCTATGGTAAGTATATCCTTTCTTAGGTAAGGAGACCTAAACTGCACACAATACTCCAGGTATGGTCTCACCAAGGCCCTGTATAGCTGCAGTAAGACACCTGTACTCAAGTCTTCTTTCAATGAAGGCCAACATACCATTTGCCCTCTTAACTGCTTGCTGCACCTGCATGTTTGCTTTCAGCGATTGGTGCAGAAGGAAACCCATGTCCCCTTGCACAACATTTCCCAATCTATCACCAATTAAATAATACTCTGCCATTCTGTTTTTCCTAACTTCACACTTATCCACGTTGTACTGCATTTGCCATGTAACTCTTTTGAGTACAAACCCGTTTCCATCTGCTCCTATTCAGATGAAGTTACATTGTTTCATAGTTTGCCATTGTGAGATTTGAACTCTTGATCTTGGGATTACAAACCCAGTACCATAACCACTTGGCTATTTAGGCCAAGCCTGCATTTGCCATGTATTTGCCCACTCACTTAACCTGTCTAAAGTGCCTTGAAGCCTCTTAACATCCTACTCATCACTCACACTCATTCATAGCCTTCCTCCCCATGGAATGGAAAATAAAGCATTATTCTGTGATATTCCAATGACGGATTTACCTTTGGCTCTCCCTACATTCACAACAGACCTTTCTCATTGTGGAAATCCCCAAATCATCTAAATGGGGATTTTGAGTGATTAATTCAACTTGATGGAGCATAACATGCTGCTCTGTTATTTAACTGGTTGAGAGCCAGTGAAAATTTTGAGCCTGATAAATGAAATATTTCAATAATGAAAAAATATTCTTGAAAATCAGCTTCATTTTTAGTTTAAATGTATGTACTGTAGGTATTCTATATGGAGTCTGTAAATTAATTTATTTCAGAATCAGCATTCATGGTATAGACATTTTATAAATAAATATTTTAACATATTACCAACTACTATTTATTTATTCAATAGTTCCAGGCCTAACATCAAATGTTTTCAACTTGTTGTACGAACAGCAAAGCATTGTGAATCAGCAATCTGTCCCAGGAACCATCTGACTTTCACTTCCAATGATTCTGACAAAAATGAAAATAGGGCACTTTCTACAGGGTTGACCAATCCATAATGCCAATTCTATAAAATGGAAAACTTATGTCAACATTTCCAAGACAGTGCTCAAAATCCCCAAAAAGGAGGCAAAACCCATGTTGATTAACAGTAGGAACTAACAACTTGCTTTCCATGCTTACAATAGTCACTATTAGAACAAAAATAAATTATTAAGAAAAGCGCATTTGGATTTGTGGTCTGAGAGCTTGGATGGAATGCTGTATGGCAATATATTTGTGGCTAATTAATGGCTACTTAAGAGTCTCCTCCTGTCGCCACTAGGATTTTACCTGCCATGGGAGAGGCCACTGCCAAGGCTCCAGCCTGACAGATAAAACTAGCAAATTGGTGGCTGGGCAAGGGGGTGCAGGATGTCGCCTTTTTTTTAACCCCATGCCCAATGAAGGCTGCACCCCTCTTCCCCCTGCTGAGGCATTTCCCCACCCAATGTTTTTCCTTCCTCACTGCTCTGTCTAATCCAGCACTCCAACCCCTGGCCAGGGCCTGCCAGCCCAGCCCCACCCCAGTGAGACCCTGGACTCACCTGGTGGTCTGGCTCCATCACAACACAGATTCTTTGAAAACTCGCTGCAGCCACCAGTCCCGGTGGCACTGCTTGCACAAGAGAGCTGCGGGCCATTTGATTGGCCAGCAGCTCTCGGAGGCAGGGCTGCCTCCCCAGTGAGGGCAGAAGGCCTGCCTCAAGGCAATTAACAGCCAGAGATCTGTAAATTGTCTGCAGGGTGAGCCAACCAATCTGGGGTTTCCTTGCTCCAGACATTTACATGGGGTGATGCGGAGTGGAACATCACCAACTTAAAATTTAGCCAATAATTTAAATATGCCTGGTAGAGAACAGTTTCTGCATTACCTAACCTATGGAGTTATTTCTCATTGTCTGTCCGGAAATATTCTCCTTTCAATTTTGAAGTTATGGGATGATGGAATACTTAATCGGGGGTGGGTGACTATTTTCGATTAACTCATAAGAAAGACCTTAATCGATGCCATATAAGTGGAGGTTGTTGACAGAAGGTCACTTTTAAGTTCAGCATTCCTAAGATATTTTTGTCTTCACTCATATGGTAAAATTGACATTAACAGATTTCAGTGGGTGCCTTTTGTTTATTTTGTTGAAATAATGAATTTAAAAACAAATTTTGTTCCATGGATTCATCATACAGCTGAGTTATCATTATAAATTTTGAAAAGATTTATATCATTAGACGTACTGGAATTTTGTTTTCTATAATCAAGAAGTGCATTGTTCCTTCTCTTAGCAATCCCTAAGCATTGTGGTTGTTTGATAGGATTCACTTATTTTAAAATATCTTCAAAAATAATGGCATTCATCAAATGAACACAAACATTGGGTGAATCACAAGGGTCATTTTGATCACAAATCCAGCTCTTTGTAACAGAACTAGGATAGTCTGTATGATCGTGAATTTAATCCACTGTGGGGGGAAATATCAATAACTGCTTTTAATAATATTCTATTCTGGATGGTTAGTAGATTGCATAGTCCAAAAAGTCTTTTGGTCACTACTCCTATTTGAACGTTATGCACATGCCAGTTTTGTATTCACATTTGGAATTAAATATGCAGTTTATATCTACATTATATATGTTCTTGGGCATTTTATAGATCTCAAAATCTTGTCCTCTCTCAATCTTCATAACTAGCTAGAAGTATGTGCTGATTCCATCCTTAACATATGAATTAGGAGCAGGAGCAGAAGCAGGAGTAGGCTATTCGGCCCCTCGAGCCTGCTCTGCCATTTGGCTGATATGATTGTGGCCTTTACTTGCCCATCTATCCCATATAATCCTTTGACTGCCTTGATAGGCAAGAATCTATCTAACTCAGCCTTAGAAATATTCAATGACCCTCCCTCCACTGTTCTCCGAGGAAGAGAATTCCAGAGGCTAACGACCCTCTGTGAGAAAAAAATTCTCATCTTTGTCTAAATGGGAGACTCCTTATTTGTGCTCACTCACTTGACCTATATACATCCCTTATGTCCTCTCACCCATCTTTCTGTCTTCAGAAAATTCAGCAACCATGCATTTGATCCCTTCCTCCAAGTCATTGATAGAAATTGCAAATAGTTGAGGCCCCAGCACTTGTCCCTGTGGCACTCTACTCATTACATCTTGCCAACCCAAAAATTACCCATTTACCCTGACCCCTGTTTCCTGTTAGCTAACCAATCCTCTATGCATGCTAACATGTTACCCCCTATACCATGAACTCGTAACTTGTGTAGTAACCTTTGATGTGGCACCTCGTCAAATGTCTTCTGGAAATCCAAGTACACCACACTATTAACTTTGCAGATAGATTTGTGACTTAGGTTTTGCTGAAATGTTATTTGTGGTGACAAATTGTTACAAAGGCTACTTCTCTCCTCCCCTCACTGGTGCACCACAGATGAAATGTAGTCTAACAATTTGAGAGAGGCAAGTGCATGACAACATTTGTATCACAGTGAGCGTTTTTGCATATTTCTGATTTGCCCCTAGATATTACAGCTTTTGAAATGTGTGATGCAATCATTTAGCGCACAAACCTGGTTCTGTACAATTAGCATGGGTTTCATCGCTAAAATCACCACAGTCATTGTCTCCATCACAGATCCAGTGTTCAGGAACACAACGGCCGTTGTTACATTTGAACTGAGTGTTTGTACAGGAAGGAGAACAGCCTTTCTCATCACTGCCATCCCCACAATCATCATCTGTAACAAATACAACACTATTAAAAGTACAAAATTTTCAATCATAGGTCACAGATGGTTAATAAAAATGCCTAATGGCTATCAACACTGAATCCCATGAAGAATGGCAGTTACGAGAGACATGCAAGTTTATAATAAGTTTAGAAAAAATTATCTTCTTTCTCAAAGACACTGATCCTTGCTAAGGCACTGGTTCCATAGATGACTGTAATAGTCCTTGTCCAACTTATTATTTTCATATGTAATCCTAGAGTGCAGGCTGTTTGATGCTGAGACATCACAGCCTACCCTGATCCTGTCCTCACTCAATATTTGGACACATGCAAACTAATTAGCAATGATTCCCTAATGCAGGAGAGTGCTGAGACCAATTCTAGCAAAGCAATATGCCCTGGGCAAGATTGAACTAACTCAGCACTAAAGACAGCTCAAACCTATGATCTTCTGGGCAATGTTTCAGCATCATTCTTGGTGGTGTAAACCATCAGGATAGTTAATAATTCCAAGCAGAACCTAAAGGCAGTAAATATCATTTCATTTTTAAATGATCAGTGTTTTTTTTGCATCAAGAAGAGTTACATGGACAGCAGCTATCAAGATGATGTTGCATCATTAATTCTTTGAAATACAGACTTGGGGCAGAATCTTCTGCTCTCACTGGTGGCGAGTTTTGAGGCAGGAAGGGCATGTAATTAAGCTGGCTGGAGGCATGTTAGAACCCCGCCCCCTTCTCGCCTCCACCAGAATAGCCTCTTCCTATGTTGTAATGTTTCCATAAGTGTGATCAAGACACTTCAAATGTTTCTAACTTTTGGAAGCTTCTTTTAGAGATTTCAAGTATCATTTCTAAAATGTTTTTAATTGCATAATTGCATAGAATTTACAAAACAGTAATAAGCCATTCAGTCCATGTTCACCCTTTGTAATTTTAAAGACAACCAGCAGACCTCCCCTTAATTTCCAATTTTTCAAAGAAGAAGGCCCCAGCCTATTCAATCTTTCCTGATGGTCACACCCTTTCAGTTTTAATAACACCCTTCTAAATCTTGTCTGCACTTCCTGCAGTGCTTCAATATCCTTCCAGTAGTATGAAGCGCAGTACTGCTCACAGTACTCCAAGTGTGATCTAATCAAGGTTCAATATGAGGATGGCATTGCCTCCCTGTTTTGTATTCTACTCATACTATGAAGCTCTAGCTGTTTCCACATCTCAGAACATAGGAACAGGAGTAGGCTATTCAGCATCCTGCTTGTTCTGCCATTCAATCAGGGCTGATCTATATCTCAAATCCATTTACTCACCTTTGATCCATGTCCCTTGATATTTTTACCTCATAAAAATCTGTCAATCTCAGTTTTGAAAATTTAAATTAAACCAGCAGTCACAAACTTTGGAAAGAGGCTATTCCAGATCTCTACTACCCTTTGTGTGAAAAAATCCTTTCTTGTTTCTCTCCTAAATGGCTTAGCTCTAAATCTAAGATTACGTCCCACCGCTATTGATTCCCCCATCGGAGGAAATAGTTTCTCTGTATCTATCCCATCAGGTCCTTTTACCATTTTAAACACCTCAATTAAATCAGTCCACTATCTTCTAAATTCAAGGGAATACAAGCCAAACGCATGCAATCTGTACTCATAACTTAACCCTTTGAGCCTTGGTATCTAATATCTATTATACTGAAACCTTTGGAAAATACATTTTAAAATATAATGTCACTAGGCCAGAAGCTCTGAGGAGTGGCAATCACAGTCGGATTGCCACTCCGCTCCTTTTCACTTCTGCTAGAATGCAACCGCATCTTTCTTGCCCCCACTTCTGACTCACGGCGGGTGAGAAAAGTACAAAACAGTGGGTTCCTGAGGCCTTCTGTCAAGTGCAGCAGTTTCGGAGGAAGTGAAGCCATACCCACTTTTTGACAGCACTAGCTGCGGTAAAGCAGATAAGTTTAAAGATCCCAGCCATTTTGACTAGCCAGGGAGAAGGTAAATGTGTAATATAAGTGAGTAGGATGTGGATGGGTGGGGGGCAAGGGAGAAGGGTTGGGGGTCAGGAGGGCGGTTGGAGGGGGTTGGGGGTGTTGTTGGGATGGTGGGGGTAGCCAGGGGGTCTGGGGAGGTAGTCAGGGGTCGGGAGGTCCTGTTGGGGTTGGGGATGCGGGGGAGGGGCGGGAGGGTTGGGGGCAAGTCAGAGGTTGGGGGGTCAGGGAATGGAGGGGTCGGAGGTAAGGGGTGAGGAGGGTAAAAGGTTGGGGGCAATTGTGGATAAAGGGGTTTCCCATGGGGGTCAGTCTGGGTGTTTACAACAGTTAACCAGAAGATAGAAGAAGTTTTAATTCTTCTAACTTTTTCTGAGTAAGTATTGGTGTAACTTAGAAACATAGGAACATAGAAACTAGGAGCAGGAGTAGGCCATTTGGCCCTTCGAGCCTGCTCCGCCATTCATTATGATCAAGGCTGATCATCCAACTCAATAGTCTACTCCCAATTTCTCCTCATACCCTTTGATCCCTTTCGCTCCAAGAGCTATATCTAACTCCTTGAAAACATTCAATGTTTTGGTCTCAACAATTTTCTGTTGCAGTGAATTCCACAGGCTCACCATTCTTTGGGTGAAGAAATTTCTCCTCATCTCAGTCCTAAATGGTCTACCCCATATCCTCAGACTGTGACCCCTGGTTCTGGACTCCCCCACCACCGGGAACATCCTTCCTTCATCTACCCTGTCTAGTTCTGTTAAAATTTTATAGGTTTCTATGAGATCCCCCCTCATTCTTCTGAACTCTAGCGATTATAATCCTAATTGACTCAATCTCTCCTCATATGTCAGTCCCGCCAACCCAGGAATCAGCCGGGTAAACCTTCACTGCGCTCTCTCTATAGCAAGTACATCCTTCCTCAGATAAGGAGACCAAAACTGCACATAATATTCCAAGTGTGGTCTCACCAAGGCCCTGTAACAATTGCAGCAAGACATCCCTGTTCCTGTACTCGAATCCTCTGGCTATGAAGGCCAACATACCATTTGCCTTCTTTACCGCCTGCTATTACATTTAATTCCCTCATCTAAATCATTAATATATATTTTGAATAACTGGGGTCTCAGCACTGATCCCTGCGGTACCCCACTAGTCATTGCCTGTCATTCGGAAAAAGACCCGTTTATTCCTACTCTTTGTTTCCTGTCTGTCAACCAGTTTTCTATCCATTTCAATACACTACCCCCAATCCCATGTGCTTTAATTTTATACGCCAATGTCTTACGTGGGACTTTGTTGAAAGCTCTCTGAAAGTCCAAATAAGCCACATTCACTGGCTCCTCCTCATCAACTCTACTAGTTACATCCTCAAAAAATTTCTGTAGTTTTGT
This sequence comes from Carcharodon carcharias, assembly GCF_017639515.1. Classification (NCBI taxonomy): domain Eukaryota; kingdom Metazoa; phylum Chordata; class Chondrichthyes; order Lamniformes; family Lamnidae; genus Carcharodon; species Carcharodon carcharias. The sequence goes on along the minus strand of NC_054478.1, from coordinate 43,864,947 downwards.
CAAGAATGATTTCCCTTTCACAATCCATGCTGACTCTGTCCCATTCTGCCACTGCTTTCCACGTGCTCAGCTATTAAATCTTTTATAATGGGCTCTAGAATTTTTCCCAGTACTGAATTCAGGCTGACTGGTCTATAATTCCCTGATATCTCTCTGCCTCCATTTTTAAATAGTAGGGTTACATCAGCTACCCTCCAATCTGTAGGAACTGTTCCAGATCTATAGAATCTCGGAAGATGACCACCAATGCATCCACTATTTCTCAGGCCACTTCCTTAAGAACTTTGGGATATAGATTATCAGGCCCTAGGGATTTAACGGCCTTTAATCCCATCAATTTCCCCAACACCATTTTCCTACTAATACTGATTTCTTTCAGTTCCTCCCTCTCACCAAACCCTGTGTTCTCCAACATTTCTGGTATGTTATTTGTGTCCTCCTTTGTGAAGTCAGAACCAAAGTATGTATTTAGTTGGTCAGCCAGTATTTTTGTTCCCCATTAAAAATTCCCCTGTTTCTGACTGTAAGGGACCTAAATTTTCTTCACCAATCTTTTTCTCTTCACATACCTATAGAATCTTTTACAGTCAGTTTTTATGTTCCCTGCAAGCTTACTCTCATACTCTATTTTCCCCTTCTTAATCAATCCCTTGGTCCTCCTTTGCTGAATTCTAAACTGCTCCCAATCCTCAGGTCTGTTGTTTTTTCTGGCCAATTTGTATGCCTCTTCCTTGGATCTAATACTATCTCTATTTTCCCTTGTAAGCCATGGTTTGGCCACCTTTCCTGTTTTACTTTTGCGGAACCATCCAAAGTTTTTGATTTAAATCACTTTTTCGGATGGTTCCCAGCCCAACGCAATTGTCTAGATGAAGTTAGCACTTCTGGGCAATTGCTGTGAAAACCCTTATCTGGGATCTTTCGAGAGGGATTCCCCAGCCCATCTTCAGGGTATCCCCCAAATTCGACACTGGGGCATTTGGAAGTTATGGCGATATCTGTTGCATCTTTTGTTACAAGATAAAGCAAGAAAACACGCCTCTTAAACAAAAATACCCATGTGACAAAAATGAATGCAGGACTTCAGTCTTCACTTCAAAATCATTGTGAAAAATAAGAGATGGTGCATAAAACACCATTGGAGAATCTCAGTTATGTTTTCAATTTACATGATTCTATTACCTGAATCACAACGCCACTTAACGGTGATGCACCTTCCATTATTACAGGTGAACTGCGTTAGAGGAGTGCAGGTAGGAAATGCTGTTTGAGAGAAAAACATATAAAATTATAATGACAACTTCATGTGCCCTAAAAGTAACTGTCATATATCAGATGTTTAACAATCTCAAACTAAAACAGTGTTAAACTGCCTAAAATAACTTCATTGTTTCTTGTCCATTTCTTTTTTACTTCCTACATAATTCCTTCCCTATTCTTGCCACAGTTGGTTTGTTTTCAATGACGCAAGCTGAGCATTGCTGAAAGAAATAGACATGTTTAAGCTTTTCATCTTGCACTCATCAGGACACTCACAAGAATACCAATATAAGGGGGAAAACAACAATTTTTACTGTATGTGAAGAGAGTGCTGATTGATTGGCAAGTGGCATTGCCATGGAGAATGCACTACTGATGGTGACTGACAGTTAACTGCCAAGCATTGTTTGAAATTTAAACCAGGCAGCTTGAACCTGATTGGTCAAGGCATTGCCATGAGGAATGAGTTAGCGAATGGCTGTCACTTATTTTGTTAAGCTGAAACAGACGCAATGTATGTACATATTCTTTCTGTCTGCAAAGAACAGGGCCCTGTGCATTAATGTATGTAGCTTCTAGTACATGCAAATGCGCCACACTGCAAGCCCAACTAACAATCTTAAATTGGTTGCCAGTGTAATTCTTAGCAAAAGTTACCCGATTGTGGAAACCCATCTAATGTTGGACACTGTGTTTGAGCTTCGTAAACACAGGCTGGTTCGGTACGGTCTGTACCCTGTCCGTTGCGAACAGAGGATCGTATCAAACAGCTGGAAAATGCTGTTTAATATGATCCTCCAGTCTTTGGGACATACGGCCTATGTACCTAGCATCACAATGGCACTGAAATTGAAGTTGAACTGACATCTAAAGTATAAAAAAAAATCTTGTATTTATATAGTTCCTTTAACATAATAACATGTCTACAGACACTTAAAAGGCACATTATAAAACAGAATTTGACAACAAGCCAAGGAGATAATAAGGTAGATGCCCAAAAATTTGGTCAAAGAGCGAGGTTCTAAGGGGTATCTTAATGGGGGAAGAAAAAGGTAGAGAGTCAGCGAGATTTAGGGAGAGAATTCCAGAGCTCAGGGCCTTGGCAGCTGAAGGCATGGCCTTCAATTAAAATCGGGGTTGCTCAAGAGGCCAGAATTAGAGGAACACAGGTATCTAGGAGGGTTGTAGGGCTGGAGGAGATTACAGAGAAAGGGAGGGACAAGGCTGTGAAAGAAAATAATTTTAAAATCAAGGCGTTGCTTAACAGGAGCCAATATAAGCCAGTGAACATAGGAGTGATGGGTGACCATGGGTTGGTGCATATTAGGATTCAAGCACTAGAGTTTTGGATGACCTCAAGTTTACAGAGGGTAGAATATGGCTAACTGTGGGATTTTTGTGATTAACTAGACATGCTACTTGAGGCTGTGTGCACTGTGAATCCTTTGGCTATGGTGCTACAGAAAATTTTATAAACTTAATGACACATTTTTCTCCCTACACGATGATTTTGCACTCATCATAAACAAAATTGTTTCCATAAACAGATCTCCTATGAAAAAAACTGCCACCGAAAGAAGTGCTGTGACTGGGTCAACATGCCACCAAAAGAAGGATCTTAGACCATAAGACATAAGCGCAGAAGTAGGCCATTCAGCCCTTCAAGTCTGCTCCACCATTCAATGAGATCATGGCTGATCTGATAATCCTCAGTTCACCTTCCTGCATCTTCCCATAACCCTTGATTCCTTTATTGAGTAAAAACCTGTCTATCTCAACCCTGAATACAATTAACGACCCAGCCTCTACAGCCCTCTGCGGTAAAGAATTCCACAGGTTCACGACCCTCTGAGAGAAGCAATTCCTCCTCACCTCTGTCCTAACTGGGCGACCCCTTACTTCGAGATTATGCCCTCTGCTCCTAGACTCTCCCACAGGGGGAAACAGCCTCTCAGCATCTACCCTGTCAAGCCCCTAAAGAATCTTATAAGTTTCAATAAGGTCACCTCTCATTTTTCTAAATTCCACTGAATACAGGCCCAACCTACTCAGCCTCTCCTCATAAGAAAACCCCCCATACCTGGAATCAACTTAGTGAGCCTTCTATGGACTGCCTCCAATGCCAGCATATCTTTCCTTAGATAAGGGGGCCAAAACTGTTCACAGTATTCTAGGTGTGGACAAACTAATGCCTTGAATAGTTTTAGCAAGACTTCCTCATTTTTAAACTCCATTCACTTTGAAATAAAGGTCAACATTCCATTTGCCTTCCCTATTACCTGTTGAACTTGTATGCTAGCTTTTTGTGATTCATGCACGAGGACCCCCAAATCCCTCTGTGCTTCAGCTTTCCACAGTCTTTCTCCACTTCAATAATATTCAGCTCCTCTATTCTTCTTGTCAAAGTGCATAAACTCATATTTTACCACATTGTATTCCATCTGCCAAGTTTTTGCCCAGTCACTTAACCTGTCTATATCTCGCTGCTGACTCTGTGTGTCATCCTCACCACTTCTCTTCCCACCTATTTTTGTGTCATCCGCAAACTTGGCGATAGTACATTCACTTCCCTCATCCAAATCATTAATATATATTGTAAGTAATTGTGGCCCCAGCATTGATCCATTGATCCCTTTGGCATTCCACTAGTTACAGGTTGCCATCCTGAAAATGTCCCCCTTATCCCAACTCTCTGTCTTTTATTAGTTAGCCAATCCTCTATCCATGCTAATGTCCTACCCCCAATACCATGGGCTCTTATCTTATTATGTAGCCTTATCGAATGCCTTTTGGAAACCCAAATATATTACATCCACTGGTTCCCCTTTATCTATCCTGCTAGTTACCTCCTCAAAGGATTCTAATAAATTTGTCAGGCATGATTTCCCCTCCATGAAGCCATGCTGACTCTGCTTGATTATATTATGTATTTCTAAATGCTCTGCTATTACATCCTTCATGATAAACTCTAATGTTTTCTCAATGATGGACATTAAGCTAACTGGCTGAGAGTTACTTGTTTTTTTGTCTCCCTCCCTTTTTGAATAAGGGTGTTACATTGGCAGTTTTCCAATCCTCTGGGACTTTTTCAGAATCTAAGGATTCTTGGAAAATTACTACCAGTGCATCCACTATCTCTGTAGCTACTTCTTTTAATATCCTAGGATGCAACCCATCAGGTCCAGGGGACTTATTGGCCTTTAGCCCCATTACCTTCCCTAGTGCGTTTTCTCTAGAGATAGTATTGTATTTATTTCCTTCCCCCCTTTTGCCCTTTGATTATTTAATATTTTTGGAAAGCTATTGATGTCTTTTATCGTGATGAATGATGTGAAGTATTTATTCAACTCCTCTGCCATTTCCTAGTTCCCCATTATTATTTCCCCAGCCTCATTCTCCTAGGGCCTCTCTCTTCCTTTTCATATATTTAAAGAGGCTCTTACTGTCTGTTTTTATATTACTTGCTAGTTTACCCTCAAAGTTTATTTTCTCCTTCTCTATTTTATTTTGATCATCTTGTATTGGTATTTAAAACGTTCCCAATCCTCTGGCTTATCACTAATCTTTGCCACACTGTATGCTTTTTATTTTAATTTGATACTATCCTTAACTTCCTTGGTTAACCATGATTGGTTTATACCCTTCCTGGAATCCTTCTTCCTCACTGGGATATATCTTTGTTGTGAGCCATGAACTATTTTCTTAAATGTCTGCCATTGTTCATCAACTGTCTTTTCTGCTAAACTCCTTTCCCAATCCACTCCAGCCAACACTGCCTTCACTCCATTGTAATTACTCTTATTTAATTTAGCACAGTTGTTTCTGACCCAAGTTTCTTGCTCTCAAACTGAATGCTAATTTCTACCATGTTATGGTCACTGTTTCCTAGGGGATCTTTTACTCTGGATCATTTATTAAAGCTGCCTCATTACACATCACCAGACCCAAAAAAGCCTGCTCCCTGATTGGATCCACAACATATTGTTCTAGGAAACTATCCTGAACACTCTCTATGGGCTGGATTTTACCGTCGGCGAGCAGGGCGGGGGTGGGGCCCACTCGCCAGTGCGTAAAATGACACGCAGTGACATCATGTGGAACTCCTGATGTCACCGGGCCCCATTTAAATTTTCAGGAAGGCGAGGGCGCAGCAAAATCAGCTGCGCGCCTGCCAACCTGTCAATGGCCAATTGAGGCCATTGATAGAGCAATTAAAGTAATTAGTGAACCTGCCCCTCCAAACTTAAGGTTGGCGGGCAGGCCAGGAGCCCCAACGGGAAGTAGAAAAAACATGAAATCTCATCCACAGGTGGGATGATGTTTCATGTACTTAAAAATTTTGATAAAGTTTTTTTGGAAATTATGAACATGTCCCAACTCATGTGACATGTAAGAGAATTTTTTTTCTATTTTTAATATTTTTGAAAGTAGTGGCGATCTCCCTGAGACAGCACTTAGCCTTAGGGAGATGAGTGCGCTTGTTCGTGCACATGCGCGAAAGAGAGGACTCTCGATTTTAGGCATTCCCCGCCACCCCCCCCCCCCCCCCCCCCCCCCCCCCACCCGCCCGCATAGGAAAAGCATAACACTTCTGTGTGGACATCATGCTGGGCAGGCCTTAATTGGCCCGCCCACGTAAAATGGCGCCTATCGGAAGCACACCCACCCATCAACTTTACCCCCAACGGGGGGGAAAATTTAGCCCTATGAATTCTTGCTCGTGGCTACCTCTGCCAATTTGATTTTCCCAAGTTACTTGAAGATTAAAGTCACCCATGATTAATGTACTGCCTTTTTTACATGCCCTCATTATCTCTAGATTTATTCTCTGTCCTACAGTATAGCTATTGTTAGGGGGCCTATAGACTACTCCACCAGTGTCTTCTTCCCCTTGTTATTTCTTACCTCTGCCCATATGGATTCTACATCTTCCAATCCAAGATAATTTCTTACAATTGCACTTATTCCATTTCGTAATAACAAAGCTACCCCATCACCCTTCCTTCCTGCCTGTCTTTTCGAAAATTCACATACCCCTGAATATTTAGTTCCCAGCTTTGATCTCCTTGTAACCATGTATCCGTAATGGCTATAAGATCATACTCATTAACCTCTGTTTGTGCTGTTAATTCATTTAATATCTTGCATTTGTATTGTGTCTTTCACATCCTTGGGATGTCCTAGACCATGTTACAATCTCTTAGTCTTTTTGTAAGTGTGGTCACTGTTGTTTTGTAGGCAAGCATGTCATTATATTGTACATAGCTAACCCTGATCCTTGTGGTACCCTGCTAGTTATAGCCTGACAACCCGAAAATGTCCAGTTTATTCCTAGTCTCAGTTTTCTGTCCATTAACCAATTCTGAATCCATGCTAATATATTACCCTAATCCCACGAGTTTAAATTTTGAGTAATAACTTCTTGTATGGCACCTTATGAAATGTTTTTTTGAAAATCAAATGCACAACATCCACTGATTCTCTTTTTCCATCTTACTAGTTACAATATCAAATCTGATTTCCCTTTCATACATTCATGTTGAATCTGCTTAATCATATTTTGATTTTTTAAATGCCCATGGCACTAATAATAGCTTCTAACATTTCATCTATTACTGATGTTAGGCTAACTGGCCTATAGTTCCGCATTTTCTCTCTTTCTCTATTCTTAAATAGCAGGGCTATGTTTGCTACATTTTAAACCTTGGGAAGTGTTCAAGAATCAGAGAAATTCAGGAAGATCCAAAACCAATGCATCCACTATCTCTGTAGCTACCTCTTTTAAAACCCTCCAATGCAGGTCGTCAGGTCCAGGGATTTGCTGCCACCTGGCCCCATTAATTTCTGCAGCACTATTTCTTTACTTAATACTGGTTACTTTAAGTTCCTCCATCTCACTATGAAGATAGATAAGAAGTATTTGTTAACGCTGCTGTCATTTCTTCATTCCCATTACAATTTCATCTGTTTCCACTTCAAATTGCTGCATGTTTACTTCTACTAATCTCTTACTATTTACATAAAAGTTGAAACATTGATGATCTTTTTATGTCTTTTGGTAGTCAAAAATTCATGGTCCATAATATGCTAAAATGCCCTTCTGAATCCATTTCTTATCTAGCTTGGCAATTGGCAGTCCTTTTGAATCAAGCAGTGTTTCATAGACCTCTGCATTGTGATATATGGGTGTTGACATTGTTAGCCAGCCCACAATGTTCAAATTTTCCATCACAACTAAAGATATGAGCAACCTGCACCATGAATTACGTAATGGCAATTATTTCATGTTAACACCTGGATCTCTGAAGCCAGTTGTCACACTCAGTGGTGTGTTAATATTTAGCTATTACTGTCTTTCTACACTTGCTTTAATAGTTCAGTCATCAGATAGACTGGAATAATGTAAAAGTAAAATACTGTGGATGCTGTATTAATACCCCAACTGCTGAAATAAAAACAAAGTGCTCGAGAAAAACACAGGAGGTCTGGCAGCATCTGTGGAGAGAGAAACAGAGTTAATGTTTTGAGTCCAATACGACTCTTATGGGATTGAGGAGGTGTAGAAATGTGATGAGTTTATGCAGTTGCATAAGGGGGAGGATCAAGTGGAAGAAAAAGGAAGGCCAGGAAAGGTTAGGGGGTGGGGGAGATAAATACCGAAGATGTCATGGAACAAAAGGCAAAGGGAGTGGTAATGGTGGTCGTAAAGAAACAAAGCATTGGTCCACAGTAGGCATTCTTAGTCGGAATAAAAATCAGCTCTGTTTCAAAGCAAAAATATGAGAACAAGGTACATAGTTGAGGGGGGAAAAAACAAAATGGAGTTCATGATCTGAAGTTGTTGAACTCAATAGCTTAGAAGGCTATAAAGTGCCTGAACAAAGGATGAGGTGCTGGTCCTCCAGCTTACATTGGCTTCGCCGGACAATTGTAGAAGGCTGAGGGCAGAAAAGTGAGCAAGGTGGTGAATTAAAATGGCAAGCAAACGGAAGGTCAGGGACATGCGATGGTGTTCTGCAAAGTAGTCTGGGTTTTGTCTCCCCAGTGTACAGGAGATCACATTGTAATACACTGGGCTAAACTGAAAGAAGCACAAGTAAATCACTATTTCACCTGGAAGGAGTGTTTGGGGTCTGGCACTCTTGTTTCTCTCGCCGTACATGCTACCTGACCTCCTGAGTTTTTCCAGCACTTTACAAATTCACAAAGACTGAATTTTTAAACTCCTTCCCTGATTCCTTTCCACCTTCCTCCTTAAATTTGGCATTACTAAGCTCAATCTCATTATGAGGTGGCGATTCATCAGCAATTCTGCAGGGGTGGCACCTATTATCGTGTGAGGGGTGGTTCTATAATGGAAGAGAAAACATGCTAACTTGATCACTATGGAGTCTCCTGTTAATTTCTTCATAGCATTTTTGAATGTTTGAACTGTTCGCTCGGCCAGTCCATTCGAAGAAGAGTGGTATGGTGAAGTTTTTACATGAGTAATATCGTTGAGGCAGATAAACCGTTGAAACTCAGCACTTGTAAATGCTGTGCCATTGTCTGATACAACCACTTCTGGTTGTCCATTGTCGGTGAAACTTTGTCGTAGCTTGTCAATTGTAGCAGAAGATGTTGGTGACTTTACCTCATATATGTCCATCCAAGTTTTAGTAAGCATCAACAATAAGGAGAAACATTGTTCCCATAAAAGGTCCCACATAGTCAATATGCAATCGCACCCATGGCCTTCCTGGCCACTCCCACAGGTGTAACAGAGCTGCTGGAGGTAACTTTTGCACTTGCTGACACTGCATACAACTTCTCACTAAGCTCTCTATTTCTCCATCCATTCCAGACCATGATAGATAGCTGCGTGCTATGGGGCAGAATCTTCGGCTCGGTGAGCGAGGGCTGGGCCTGCTCGCCAAGGCATAAAGTGAGGCGCAGGGACATTGGGCGTGCATCCTGACATCACTGTGCATCATTCAGATTTTCAGTTCGAGTCAGTGCGCGCCCGCTGAACTGTTAAAGACCTATTAAGACCAGTTAACTAACAAATGAAACAATTAACAGAGCTGCCCGTCCAACCTTAAGGTTGGCGGGCAGGCGAAGAGCGCAGGCGGCCTTCACATTTATCATGAAGCCTCATCCACAGGCAGGATGAGGTTTCATGAAAGTTTTTAAAGTCTTGTAAAATTTTTAATAAAATTAATAGACATGTCCCAGCTCATGTGACAGCTCCACATGAGGGGACATGTCTTAAAAAAAAAAATTACCTTTATTAAATTTTTTTGAACTTAAACTAATCTCTATGCCTCAGGGAGATTTCTGTGCTCATTCGAAAGAACACAGGCCCCAACTCAGGCAACCCCACCCCTGCCCGCACAGGGAGTGCTCAGCACTTCCAGGTGTGTGTCACGCTGGGTGGCTTTAACTGGTCTGCCCATGTAAAATGGCGGTGCCCAGCCGATCGCAGACGGTGATCAGCTGCGTGCACACCCGTGCCCGGTCCCGTCCAACCCCCCCTGACGGGGAGAAAATTCTCCCCATGGTCTTCATTCAGGAAATAGCTAGATGTGCACTCTGTAATTTAGTTAACAAAGGCTTTTGTCCTTTTGGAGGAACAATCACTGTAGCTCCCCACAATAAGACACCATCCTGGCTGGTTATCTCATATCTTCTGTGAAAATATGGTTTCATTTCATTAGATTCCTGTTCTTGTGACCAACCATGAAGAACTTGTTCTCATACTTTGGATAAGCCTAGGTCTCGACTTGTCCAATCCCTAACCTCTCTAGCACATACTGGTGATGTATCTAAGAAGTTCAATAATAAAACAAATTCTTGAGGAACTGGAACATCCTCATTGTTTTCTTTCAAAGACGAATGGCCAAGTGCATCAGCGTTTACAATCTGATTTCCAGGCCTGTGGATGAAAGTATACTCGTACGCTGCCAGAATCAACGCCCATCTCTGTATTCTTGCTGAGGCTATGTGTGGTATAGCCTTGTCCTGGCTGAACAATCCTAGTAAAGGCTTATGGTCTGAAATGATAGTAAAATGATGCCTGTGTACATATTGGCGATATTTCTTGACACAAAAGATGATTGACAAGCCATCTTTTTCTATCTGTGAGACCTTTTCTGCTGTGTTGAGCATTCTTGATACATATCCAATAGGTAATTCTGAACCATCAGCCAATCGATGGGAGAGCACTGCTCCCACTCCGTTAGGAGATGCCTCATATGTCAGAACTAACTCTTTTCTTTGGTCAAAATGTACTAATAGGGTGGGTGAATGCAACAGCTGTTTCACTTTTGTGAAAGCTTCTTCCTGTGGTGTTTGCCAAGGCCAATGTTGTTTTTTCTTGAGTAGTTAATACAAGGGTGCCAGTTCTGTCAACAAATTAGGTAAAAAGCGTCCATAGTAATTGATCATCCCCAAGAATGATTTTAGCTCGGAGGTGTTCCTTGGTGCTGATGCCTTTGTGATGGCTCTCACTTTTTTTCAACCGGGTGGAGACCCTGTGCATCTACCCTGTGACCTAAATTGAATACCCCTTTTGCTTGAAATGTGCGCTTTTCTTTTTTTAAATGTACACCCAACTGTGAAAAATGCTTCAATGCTTCAAAGATTCTTCCAAGTTTGCCAAATGCTCCTTTTCAGTGAGTCCTGTCACTAGAACATCATCTAAATAAACTACAAGATGAGGCAATCCCTGCAGTAAATTTTCCATTGTCCTCTGGAATATGGCGCATGCAGAGGATATACCAAAAGGCAAACAAGTTTATTGGTACAACCCTTTGTGTGTATTAATTGTGACAAACTTCTATGAGGTCTTCTCTAACTCCAACTGTTGATAAGCATGGCTCATATAAAGCTTTGTGTAAGCGGTACCACCTGCCAACTTAGCATATAAGTCTTCAGTTTTTGGGATAGGGTGTCTGTCCAACTTAGCCACTTTATTGACAGTCGATTTGTCATCTCCACAAATTCAAACACTTTGTTCAGGCTTAAGTATGAGTTTAGTGCTGCCCATTCTGAGAACTGCACAGGTCGTATCACTCCCAGTTCCTCTCCTCGTTTCTTTTTACTTGTCTGTAAACTGTGGCTGCTTCCCATTTCTCATCAGGGCTGTACATTTTTATGCCCCTTTTGGCTGGGACTCCCCACCCATCATGGAGGATGGCCCCATGTGGCTTTTGAGTTCCTCACTGCACCTTCCATAGCCAATGCTATTTCCTGCACCTTCTGAAAATCCACATTTGTTTCAGACAGTAATTTCTTCTGAATCGCATCTTCATTTATACAGCACACCAAATGATCATTCCATTTGTAGATGCACCAAACTCGTAGTATTCTGTTAACTGTTCCAGACTTGCCACATAACAAGCAATTGTTTCCCCAGAGGCTCTATTTCTTGAGTTAAATTTGAACAATTGCTTCATCACCGAGGGCTTGGACTGGGAATGATTCTTCACAAGGTGCATTAAATCATCAAAACTTTCTGAATCCGGGGCACTGGGTGCCATTAAACTTCAGATCAATCCACATATCTTACTCCCACATGTGGATAAGAAGATTGTGTGCCTCTTTCCCTCCCCTGCAATACCATTAGCTTGGAAAAAGAATGTGAGGCATTCAACATAATGAGGCCAATCATCCACCATTCGGTCGAAAGGATCAACTCTTCCAAACTGTGGCATGCTTTGAGAGGACTGCTTCGATGATTAAGAAGGGAGTTCTACTTACAATTGCCATATAAGATACGGCCTGATTTTGGTGCACTTGATTTCCTTACTCGCTTTTGTTTCGTCCTTCCTTGCTTTTTTATCATCTCATCGCCAGTTGTTGGATCCTTTGTTACTAGTCTAGTTGGACCAATAGATCCGCTTGTTTCAGGGTGACTCAGTTGGTACCATAGATAGAGCTGATCAGTAGACAGCTCTTATGTAGAACACATTCTATTCATTTATAAAGGAACTCAGCAGCTAAACTTGTGCACTTATAACTAAAATACTGGCAAGAAATTTCCTGTCGGCGAGCGGGGGCGGGGTCCACTCACCGATGCGTAAAATGATGCAGAATGACATCGGGCGGAACTCCTGATGTCATCCCGAGTCATTTGCATTTTCAGGTAGGCGGGGGCGCAGCCGAGTCAGCTGTGCACCCACCGACCTATCAACGGCCTAGTTAAGCCATTTAAAGAACAATTAAGCTCATTAGTGGACCTGCCCTTTCAACGTTAAGGTTGGCGGGCAAGTCGGGAGCACCGGTGGCCACATGAAAAAGCATGAAACCTCACCCGGGGCATGATGAGGTTTCATTGCTGAATCAAAAAATTAAGAGACACTTATAATTAATAATATGCTCATGTCCCAATTCATGTGACATTGTTACATGAGGGGACGTGAATGGTGAATGAAATTTTCACTGCAGTGACTTTTTTACTTTGGGAGCCTATCTCCCTGAGGCAGCACTTAGTCTCAGGGAGATCGGAGCGCACTTCTGACTTTAAGAATCCACATCACCCACCCCCAACCGCCTCCCCCCTCCCACCCCACCCCCCACCGCCCCCTTCACAGGAAGCGCATAGGGCTTCCCCGCGGACGTCACACTGGGCGGGCCTTAATTGGCCCGACCACGAAAATTGGTGGCCCCCCCCCACCCCACCCCAATCGGGGGTGCAGATAGGATGGCCGCCCACCCACACCTGCCCCTACACCCCCCACAACCGAGGAAAAATTTTGCCCACTGTCTCTACATAACAGCCTGTTACTCTAAACTACTCACTACTGACTTCAAGCTATAAACTACTAAGGCAGCCCACACTGCTCTGTCATTGGATAATGAGGTCATGTGATCTTCTATTATAACATTCTTCTTAAAGGTATATTACACATCAGATTACCACTACTGGAATAATATATTAGTTTGCATGCATTAATGTTCTTCCTGTTATTCTAGCCACCAAAAACAATGTGCTTTTGATGATATGTTTTTGAACAAAGACATGAGCACAATTAAAAATCACCCCATTATAGACAACTATTCTTCATGTGAAGATCTCGACCATTGATCTGCCTTTGGAGAAGTAGCTGTTTGGAGGTTTAAAAATAGATTTATCCTAAATATCTAAAAATATTACTTTGAAATAGAGAATTAAGTTATTTTGTTACACAAAGGGGTAGATTTAGATTTTTGTAATCGTGTAAAATGGGTCAATGGAAGTGAATGTGAATGAAAATCGTGAGTAATGTAAAACGGATTGCAGACTCACTGTCGCTCATTTAACACTATTGCATAAAGCAGGGATCTACCCTAAGCATTGGAAAAAATGTTTGTTAAATCCTTGCATAGAATAAAGGATGACAACTAAAACCATGTGGCACAGATATTCCTTCCCTCTGCATGCAAACTAATTTAAATATAATATTGAATAATAAATGATTCCTGCATGCATATTCTCATCACGTCTCTCAGAAGTATTTCAAATACAATGAATTACTTTCATCTGCAAGAACTGATTTGTAGGCAAACATTACAGCTATTCTGCATCAATAATGTTCCACAAACAGCAATGTGATGAGTAATCAGTTGATCTGTTTTATCTGATGTTAGTGGTGGGAGGACATTTGGGCAGAATAAGGTGATAATTCCCTTCTTTAAGTCATATCATGGAAGTTTTAGAGCCCTTTAGAATGAGCCGACGGAACATCAGATTAACATCTGAGAAAAATATGTTAACCACCAAATACACCATTGCGACAAATAAGGACTCGTTAACATTATTATTAGGATTATAACCAACAAACAAGTTTATATTTGCTGGCATTATTTTGATGAGTTTCCATTAGAAATTGTAGACCATGATTTTCTTGCTGACATCCTCAAATGTCCAGTATAATTTTGCAATTGCTGGCCTAATCTTACCTACCACCTTCAATAAATAATCTTAACACTAGTTTTGTTCTGAGCTAGCCACAGTTAAATTGCAATTTGGCATCCACTGTCACAGAATTTTTACAGCACAGAAGGAAGTCATTCAGCCCATCGTGTCTTTGAAGTGACTGCACAATCTTCAAAACCTCTGAATGTGAGTTTACTGAGGATTCAAATTGGTAACAAAACTAAATCCACTTGTGAAAATTATATTTACCATTGTGCTTGTCATAGTGCACAAAGGAAATTTTGGCCCATGAATGTAGCCATTGTTAATCTGTAAATGGAAGTTTCATGGTTTTCATCATATGTAGCAATTAATACTCAATTTAGTGTTTCATTGAATCAGCACATTTATAATCAACCAAAATCCACCAAAAAACATGAGCTATAAAGGGTGGAAGATAAAATTATGTTAATAAAAAAAAAGCTTTGATTTTGTCTAGACAGATGGTCAAGTGATTAAACTTAAGGCTTATAAAAACAAGGGCACTTGGCTCAAAATGAAAATCAGGTCATCATTAACATTGATGCTAATGATATGCTGTGAGAAATTCACACTAGCTTTCCAAACATTCACAGTTTGATAAGCATTTGCAGCCAATTGTTCCATTTGGATACAGGACAGAAAACTAGTTCACATGTATCAATTAAAAGTTGGCAAGATGGCACAATTAGCAATCATAACTGTCTGTGCTTTGGATGACAGGGAGCCAATGCAACTTACAAAAGTTCAGCCAAAAATAAAATTTATGTAATGCAAATACTTGTCAGAAAGCTCCTTGTGATTACCTAATAATGCTACATCAGGCATATAAGGCGTCTCTATCTGTGAAATAAATTCATTGACTAAATCCATTTTTCTGTCATGGAAACATTGTAGGTTAATAGACTGCTGGCCATATGTTATAATAAGACAATTAGAAAGTAGCAGCTTGAATTGTTTGGTGGATTCTTCATTTTCTTGAATGATTGATTGTGACAGAAATGTGGGACAAAAATGTGAGAATGTATTAAATCAAAATCGAATTGGTGGCTTAGAATTTACAGTAGCTGAAAAGATTAATGGGCCATAATTTGCTGTAGGAGTAAATCACATGGCATCTGCCATTAGTTAAACTTGCCCTTGTCCATTTAATCTTGACGATATTTTGCATTGCAAGTTGATGGAACTGAGATGAAAAGGTTGCAGCGAAGGAAACCAGGCATCCAGGAGCTGAACAAACAGGGTGAGCAACTGTCAATTGTCTTAACGATGCAGATTGAAAGATTAAGATCAAAGAAAAGTACAGCACAGGAACAGGCCCTTCGGCCCTCCAAGCCTGCACCGATCATATAGCCCGTCAACGAAAATATTTTGCACTTCCGGGATCCGTAATGTGGTGACCAGAATTGCACGCAATATTCCAAGTGCGGCCTAACCAAGGTTCTATACAGCTGCAGCATGACTTCCCAGCTTTTATACTCAATACCCCTGCCAATGAAGGCAAGCTTGCCATATGCATTCCTGACTACCTCATCCACCTGTGTTGCCATTTTCAGTGACCTGTGGACCTGTACACCCAGATCCCTCTGCCCGTCGATGCACTTAAGGGTTCTGCCATTTACTGTATAATTCCGGCCTGTATTAGACCTTCCAAAATGCATTACCTCACATTTGTCCGGTTTAAACTCAATCTGCCATTTCTCTGCTCAAGTCTCCAACTGATCTATATCCCGTTGTATCCTTTGACAATCCTCTTCACTATCTGCAACTCCTCCAACCTTAGTGTTGTCTGCAAACTTACTAATTAGCCCAGTTACATTTTCCTCCAAATCATTTATGTATACTACAAACAGCAAAGGTCCCAGCGCTGATTCCTGTGGAACTCCACTAGTCACTAGATTGTGAAATAAAAGCACAAGAACTGAGAAGGAAATGTAAATAAGAATGGTCGAATTCAATGTCAAATCAGGTTCAGTGAGAGAAATAATGAGGCACAAAGAAATTGAGATTGAGAGGGAAGCAAAAAAAAGCAGAAAGGAAAAGTTAAAAAAAGTTTTAATTCTAACTTTCACATTTTAAAAATGTTGTACTGCAAGACTTCACACTTGCAATAATTAACCTTCAGTATCGGAGAGGTCCATTGGCAGGTAATTAACAATTAACCAATCATTAAAAGAAGCTTTGACAGCTAACACAGACTTAATTAAAGATGCATGGACATTAAACAGCTCCAAGACAGGCTCCTTGTGTCAATTTAGACCAGCATTAACTTTCTGTGATGACTTTAGCTCATATCTACTGCACAAACACAAGAATTTGATGTTGCTCAATGCATTTCAATGGTGAGGCAGACACCAAGATGCCATGCTGTACCTCAGATAGCAACTTTTGGATATTCACATTGTGCATTTGTCCTTGCATGAAGTCGTTGTGGCATTTCCACATATTACTTTGGGGGCTGTTAGCCTGCCAGTTATTTTGGCAGCAAATTATGGCCCAGCGTGGATAATTTGCCATTTGTTATTTTGCAAGCCTATCAAAAGAGATATAAATAATATTTTATCAGAAACATATGCAGCTAAAAATGGGCAATAGTTCACGGGAACAATAATCAGAAAAGAAGCATTTAAATACATGGTGGTAGAAATGTATTAATTTTGCATTGGTCATCTGTTGCACACCCCACCCAATATTCATTTCCATTGACATTAGGAAATAAAAAAGGCTATCCGTATTTGAAATTAAGCTCTAAGCAGTCTGTTGAAAACAATTCAATGGTTTGTAAGAGTTTCTACTGCACAATGGAGTGCAATTTGACTACATCAAAACTGTCAACTCTGCTCAACTACACAGTTGTGAGACCTGACCAGTTAGCAAGGTTTGAAATATTATAATGTTCAATCAGCAGTATCTAGAATAGGGGCCAATGCTATCTTCAGGACAAGTGTGGTTAGAGGTTGGTGAATAATTAGAACAGGATATACAGATATAAACCATTTTATACTTGGAAGACATATATTGTGAACTTATTTTTATATATATCACTTTTATATTATTAAATAAACTGAAAAGCATGGCAATTTGGGAAGCAAAGAAGAAGAATTGGTTAGAACAGAAGTACTTACTAGGCTGAAGATATGCAGGGATAGACCTTTGAGAATTCCCTGACCTCCTGTCTTAATTTTGGGGGAAGATTGACAGAAGGTCCAGCAAAGTGTTGAGTTCTTGATTTACTAAACAACTAATTTAAATTAGATGCAAAACTGACTTGATTTTGCCAGTTCCACAGGCACAAAATGTTGGAAAAAGGTCCATTTTCTGGACTTTGCCTGTTTTCCTCAGGTGATGTGTAGCCACCTTAAACAGGCGTTAGGCCTCTTGCATGTGTTAATAAGAAACCTGTAGAAGGATCCCTCTCCAAAACTGGTCAGAAAGTGAGCAGGATCTACTTGGATCAACGGGTGATATGTCATGCCAAAACTGGTTCAACAGAAGACAGTGAACTGCCTATATCGATGAGCATGTTGACGAATCTGGGTTGGAAAATGAGCCTAAGCAAATTTTTACCCCTTTATGTTTCAATAAATGAATATTTGCATTAGTTATAGTTTTGGGGCAAAATTTGTGACTTAAATTTATGTACTGGACTAAGTAAAAATTTCCTTTGACTTTTGACAGCAATAAAGGGAAGAAATTGATTCATGAATACAGATGCAGATGTTCCAAACCCAAATCTGATTTACACTAACGCCTTGACACAATTATGTTAGGATTACTATGATTAGAGTTTGTTGGTGGGTTGAAGAAATCAATAATGGATTTTGTTTTCTTGTGAATTTCATTGGTTTTGAATGTTTATGTTATAGAATACCTCCTGCATTTAAATAATCATCTATTTTGGTTTCAGGCGTAGGTGGAGTGAATCAAAGGGTAAAATAGATTGACAGGTGGTCCAAAAATATAAATTATGGACTGAGAAAGGTAATTTCAGTAATTAATCTGCTCTTTTGAAAAAGCATGCACAAATTGCTCTACCAAACTTGCTTTATTTCCTGAGAAAATGTCCTTCAAAATTTCTTCCAGAACTTCAAATATAATGAGATGAAATGTTATTAGAATATCTATCTAATCTTAAAGGCCGCAATATTTGATTTGATTGATACTTTCTACAGGTGACATTATGGCAGGATTTTTTGGATGGCAGGATTTCCTGCCTGGCCACTTCAAACATCAGTGGGGAATGCATCCCCACCAATTACAGCAGCCCTTCAGCCATTTAAGGTTTTGAGGAGCATTAATTGGCTGGATAGGGGACCTCCACCCACACTCGGGTGGAAATCCCACCTCAGAGAGCCACTGGGCAATCTGATTGGATGGCAGCTCTGCAGCCCCAGCAGTGCCAGTGGCTGCAGTGGTGAGGAGTGGGATTAGATTCTTAGTCTCAGAGTCTTGAACAAGGTCATTCCAGGGGTTCTCAGCGCGGAGAGTGGGTGTAGGACCTGAGGGGTGGGGAGAGGGGAGTGGGGGTCTTGATGGAGAGGCCAATGGTGGATGGAACAGCCATGGGGGCAGACCTTGGGGGTGGCATCCAATGTGGACAGGGATCCTTGAGGATGGCACTCTCCTTTTTTGCCCAAAGCCTGAGCAGGGTGACCTGCTAGGCTTTCCCCTGCTAAAAAGTTACCTGTTATAAAAGTTACCTGGACACTTTATTCCAGGAGACAGTCACAACCCTTAGGATAGGGTCTTCTGATTTGGTCAGTGGTCAGTGACAGGAGGATGTGACTGCAAGTGATGTAGGTACAGGGGCCTTGAGGGCAGGAGTGCAGGAGCATCAGCCCTTGCAATTATCCCACAGGTTTGAGATTTTTTCAGCTTGTTTGGATGAGAGTAGGGCTATAGGGTGGATGAGTTGACTAGCCATGGCAACATGGTACAGGAAGCCATTCAAGTGGGGGGATGTAGTGGTAATAGGGGACAGTATAGTCATGGGGATTGAACCATACTCAGCAGCAAAGGGCGTGAGTCCAGACAGCTGTGTTGCCTGACTGGTGCCAGGGTTCGGGACATCTGCTTGGGGCTGGAGAAGAACTTGCAGTGGGAATGAGAGGATCCAGTTCTCGTGCTCCATGTTGATATCAACAACATAGGCAGGACAAAGAAGGAGGTTCTGCATGATCAGTGTGAGGAGCTTGATGCCAAATTAAGAAGCAGAACCTCCAAGGTCATAATCTCTGGATTATTACCTGAGCCGTGTGTGAATTGGCATAGGACAAATTAGATTATGTAGATGGATGTATGGTTCAAAGACTGGTGTGGGAGAAGTGGGTTCTGATTTGTGGGGCACTGACACCAGTACTGGGGAAAGTGTGTTCTGTACCATTGGGACAGTCTACACCTGCATCGTTCTGGGACCGGTGTTGTTGCAAGCTGTATAACTAGAACAAAGAACAAAGAACAAAGAAAAGTACAGCACAGGAACAGGCCCTTTGGCCCTCCAAGCCTGCGCTGATCATATTGCCCGTCAACTAAAACATTTTGCACTTCTGGGGTCCGTATCCCTCTATTCCCATCCTATTCATGTATTTGTCAAGCTGCCTCTTAAATGCCTCTTAACTAGGGAAGTAGGGAGGGATTTAAACTAAGTAGTTGGGCAAGGGATCAAATTTGGGAAGATGTGGTAAATCAAAGAGCAAAGACAAGGCAAAAGAGACAGGTATCATTATGGGAAATGAAAAACAGACCATGACAAGAAGGGATGGAGAGAACAAATCTAACAGTAAATCAAGATGAAACTCGATGTTATAAAAAGAAGAGAAGGATAAAACTAAAGGCTCTATCTAAATACATGAAGCAATCGAAACAAAACAGCTGAACTGAGTGTGCACATAGAAATAAATAAGTATGATTTGATAGCCATTACAGAGACATGGCTGCAGGAGGACATGGATTGGGACCTGAATGTTAAAAGCTATAGGACAGTTAGGAAGGACAGGAAGCACGGAAAAGGTGGAGGAGGGTGGCTCTATTAGTTAATGATACTGTTAGCACAATAAGGAGAGAAGATCTAAGTTCAGGAAATGAGAATGTGGAAACGGTTTGGGTAGAGATGAGAAATGGTAAAGGCAAGAAGTCACTTGTGGAAGTCGTGTACAGGCACCCTAATTGTAACCACATGGTATAAAGGAGCTTGTCAGAAAGGCACGGCGATAATTATGGGAGATTTTAATCTACATATAGACTGGAAAAGTCAGATGGGCCAAGATAGCCTAGATGAGGAGTTCATAGAATGTTTCCGGGATAGTTTCTTAGAGCAGCATGTTCTGGAGCCAACCAGAGAGCAGGCTATACTAGACCTGGTATTGTGCAATGAGATGGGATTAATTAATGATCTCATAGGTAGCAATGACCATAATACAATTGAATTTTACATTCAGTTTGAGGGAGAGAGGAGTGGGTCCGAACTATGACCTGAATTTCACAATTGGCACACGCACCAAGTTGGTGAGCCCGGAAGTAGACATATAATGCACTTCCAGGCAAGATCACGTTTCTAATGCTGGATGTCCAATTAAGGGCTGCCCAGCGTGAAATGTGTCTGCTCAATGGTCAGAAGGGCCAGGCGGGGATGGGAGTCTTTAGGTCTAATGGCCACCCAGTGGGGGATTTAAAAGCAGCAGAGGCAGCTCCCTGCAGGTTGCAGGGGGAACTTTGTATCTTTTCAATTGTTTGACAAAACATCTTTTTTGAGTTGCAATGGTACCTGTACCTGTTGGGCATGCTAAGTGGGGGGGCAAGTCCTGTGGGCACTCGGCTCCCCCATCTCGGTTGAGTGCCTCGGAATCCTCATGAAGGAGGTCAGTGCCAGGTGGGACATCTTCATCCCTAGGGATGGCAGGAGAAGGCCACCGCATCTGACCAAGAAAGCATGGGCAGAGGTAGCAGCCCAGGTCAGCGGCCACGGTGTTATGTGACACACATGGGTGCAGTGCTGCAAAAGGTTCAATAATCTGCTGTACTAGGCAAGGGTGAGTAGCGAGTCGGCATGGATCTGTGTGGAGAAGTGTTACGGCTGGCCGTCCCCCTGTGGTGCTCAGGGGTCTAAGAGTCTGAGTGTCAACTGCCAATGACATCAGCACCAGACAAGGCAGTGAGCTCTGGCTGCTTGGCCTGATTGATTTGTGGGTTGAGGGTCATGAATCGGATGTGCCCCCCAAGGTGTTTTTCAGGTCAGTTGGCCAGACTTCAATCGCGCCGCAAGTAGACAGCGGACTAATCAATGCTCCTCTGTCTTTCAGAAGAGACGCGATAACAACATCGAGAGGTCAAGGACAAGCGGAAGCACCCCAAACCTGCTCATATTGATGAGGAACAAGATGGATGCCTTAGCGATGGAGTATCCACACCCAGCTCATTCCAGCGGCCGTGGAGAGGCAGGGGTCTCTGATGAAGGTAAGAGTGCAGTGCACAGATGTGAGTGTGTAAACGTTGTTGTGTTGTCTCATCTATAATGGAAACCTCAAACCTGGAGCCCCTATTGTTCATTGAAAGACAATGGCACCATGCAGCAGATCTCCATTGTCTTACCAGCCCTCCTTTCTTGCATAGTGACAGTGTGATGACTGATACCAATAACTTGGCGTTTTTCTCCCCTAGAATGGCCAACCAGCAAATGATTGCAGGATCCTGATGAGCCACCTTTGATGCTGGAGGACCAGTGGCCATCAGATGCACCTGCATGACACCCCCTTTCTGCACCAGGCACCAGCGCACCAGCACTTCAGTGGCATTAGATCATCAGCTACAATGTTGGTGCACAGCAGTGAGGGCATGACACACTCGCATGAGGTGCATGCGGAGGCAAAGAGTGTCCAGGGTGTTGGCAATTGGAGGACGGCTGGAGTCTAGGTCCGAGCTGAGTCTGAGGCAGGTGACGAGCCTCTGGAGTCGTGCATTAGGCGGCATATACTGAATGTCCAGTGGGATGTGCAGGAGAATCTGGCAGAGATTCCTGAGGGTTTGCGTGCCTTGGTCTCTGTCATGGAGGAGTCCATGCTGAGTATGAGTACTGTGTTGACCCTGAGCACCGAGTGCATTGTCTCCTCCATTGAGAGAGTAGCGACTCACATGGAGAGATAGCTCCATAAACAGAATCAGGGGTTCCTGGGGTTGCACTTGGACCTGCAGGCCCTTGCACAGGAGTCTCTGCCAGTGAAAGAGATGGATGAGGCACCTAGTATCTCTGCTAGGTGCCCGTCCATCAGTGGCGAGCAGGGAGATTCATATCAACTTCACGTTGGTCCATGAGCTTCTTGTCGTCTCTGCGGGCTCCACTCAGGGCACTCTGGATGCTGGCAGCAGCTCCTCTATCTCTCTGTCAGTGACTGTGGAATCTGATGAGGCCACCATGACTGAGGAGTGCCCAGTTGTGGCGCTGGACACTCTTTCCCAGACAGCCTGCACAGGCTCCACTTGCCAGGGATCGACTTCCAAGGTCATCAAAGCCAAAAGGACAGCAGAGACAGCCGACTGCCTTCAATGCCGCTGCCAGCGAGAGAGGAGTCACCAAGATGCAGCACTCGCAAACGTACGTTTAAGGCACAAGAGGGACTTTTCACGGGTGTTTTGTTAATTTGTTTACTGTTGTGACCATTAACATCTTGTATTATTATGTTCATTTTCTGTGAGTGCAAACATTATATAAATTTTGCTTTTGTGTTAATGGCCTAAGTATGCTTCACTTGTTTTGTAGCTGCAGGGCGTGCCAGTATCTCATGTTGGACGTGAGTGGCTCTAAACCTTTGGCACCGAATGGACTTTGGGTTCAATGGAATAGGTCATTTCAAATATTTGGTAAGGAGATGGCACCTCTGGCATGAGGTGAAAGCAGTACCTTGGCAGCCTAGCTGAAGGAGCATTGAATCAAGCCCTCCCTGGTGCCCTTGCCTCCATGAAGGTTCCAGAGATCTGCCTCCACGTCCTCAATGTGTTCTTCCCTGGGCTCCTTTTCTGATCCACCACTGGAGTCATCATCTGCGGCCTTTGGAGCTGCCTCAAGATCCTCATCCTCCGGTGGATTCCCCTTTGCCAGAGCCAGATTATGGAGAGTGCAGCATGGAACAACTATCAGAGACACCCGCTCTGCAGGGTACGGAAGTGCCCCACTGACCAGTCCGGGCATCTGAGTCTCATCTTCAGCAGATCTGTGGTCCTCTCTATTACCATCCTTGTGGAGGCATGCTTCCTGTTATATATCAGCCCTGCTTTTGTTCTTGGGTGCCAGAGAGGTGTCATAAACCACCTTTTCAAGTGATAGCCCTGTCACCCTGCAGCTAACCATCCAGTCCAGCTGGAGCCATGAACAGCTTTGATACCTGTGAGTGCCAGAGAATGTAAGTGTCATGGGAGCTAGCAGGGCACCTTGCACAGACTTGCAGAATCTGCATCCTGTGATCGCACACTATCTGCACATTCATGGAGTGGAAGCCCTTCCTGTTGACAAAGGCACCTGGCTCACCTGCTGGTGCCTTGATGGCCACATGTGTGCAGTCGATTGCACCCTTGATGTGGGGGAAGCCAGCAATCGCAGCGAAGCCTTTGGCTCGCTCAGCCTGGCTGGACCCATCTATCTGGAAATGAATAAATTTCATGACCCACCTGAACAGGATGTCAGTCACCAGCTTCATGCAACTGTGGACAGCTGACGGGGACTGCACACAGATCCCCCACTGACCCCTGGAAAGAGCCGGAGGCACAGAAGTTCAGTTGGAGTTATCTCTGGCCCAATCATCTGACATATGGAGGTCACATTCTCCCTGGAGAGGTGGCACCTCCTTTGGTACTGCACTTCTGACATGTTGAGGTAGCTGCATCGCTGTCTGTACACTCTGGCAGCAGGATAATGGCGTCTTCTGCGGCCCCTTCTGCCTTGGACTCCCTGCTTGCCCTGCACCCCTTGTGCCTGCAGCTCTCCTCCCACAGGTCACTCCCTTGGATGCTGCCTATGTACACCTGGCCTCCTTTCTCCTCTGATCCTCCCTTCTCAGAGGAGCTCGCCACCCGTGGAGTAGACGATCCCCACTACCAGAGAAACAGAAGGCTGTCTGGTGATTGGGAGGGTCAACATGGTATAAATTCTCCAGGGGCCATGGAGAAACCAATCAGTCCTGAGATGAAGGCTAGCAATGCAAAGACTGAAGCTTGAAACAGAGATAAAACTGCCAAGTTTCACCAAGCAACCAGCAGCAAACTATCTCCTAAACCCCTCACCACTCACAATGGCAATGCTCCAGAACTTTTTATCTCGCCCTTGGATGAGATTTTGTTAAAAATAGGCTGCCTGTCTGCCTGCTTTGCCGGTGCAACATAAAATTGTGGACAATGGTGATTTTAGCAGCCCTAATTGGCTCCGACTCCTGCGCACCCGTGCCCACAGCCCTCAGTATTGCTCGCTTGTGCAATGATGTCAGGATGCATGCCAGACATCATTTTGCACAATTTCATGTGCATTCAGCTCAGGTGCTTGCCCACCTGGTCAATGTAAAATTCTGGCCTATATTTTAAAACATTAATAAGGACAATTTATGAAGGCATGAAAGCAGAACTGACTCAAGTGAATTGGCAAGCTAGGTTAAGGGATAGGTCAGTAGAGGTGCAGTGGCAAACATTTAAGGGAATATTTCATAATACACAGAATAGATACAATCTAACAAGTAAGAAAAATTCCAAGGGATGTACACACCATCCATGGTTAACTAGAAAGCTTAAAGCTAGTATCAAACTTAAAGGAAAAGCGTATAACTGTGCAGAGATTGGTGCAATGTCAGAAGATTGAACAGAATATAAGGAACAGCAAAGGATGAGTAAAAGATTAATAAGGAGGAAATAATTAGAGTACAAGTAAAAGATAGCCAGAAATATAAAAACAGACAGTAAAAGTTTCTGTAAATATTTAAGAAAGAAACGAGTTAACAAAGTGAGTCTGGAGAATTGATAATGGAAAACAAGGGAATGGCAGATGAATTGAACTGGTATTTTGCATCAGTCTTCACTGTAGAGGATACAAGTAACATCCCAGAAGCAGCTATAAATCAGGAAATAGAAGGGAGGGAGGAACTCAGGAAAATTACAATCACCAGAGGAGCAAATTGTTGGGGCTGTGGCTGACAAATGCCTGGGTCCTGATGGACTTCATTCCCAGGGTCTTAAAAGAAGTGGCTAGTGAGATTGTTGATGCAGTGGTTTTAATTTTATGAAACTCCCTAGATTCAGGGAGGGTCCCATCAGTTTGGAAGATAGCAAATATAACTCCATTATTCAAAAAGGGAAGGAGACAGTAAGTGGGAAACTACAGGCCAGTTAGCTTAACATCTTTCATAGAGAAAATATTAAAAGCTTTTATTAAAGATGTTATAGCAGGGCACATGGATAAGTTCGAGGTAATCAGGCAGAGTCAACATGGTTTTGTGAAAGGGAAATCATATTTAACCAACTTATTAAATTTCTTTGAAGAAGTAACATGTGTTGTGAATAAAGGGGAGTGGGTGGATGTGCTGTACTTAGAATACCAGAAGGCATTTGATAAGGTGCCACATCAATGGTTATTGCTAAAAATAAAAGCTTATGGTATAGGGATAATATATTGGCTTGGATGGAAGACTGGCTAGCTAAAAGGAAGCAGAGAGTTGGCATAAATGGGTCTTTTTCATGTTGGCAAGATTTAACAAGTGGTGTGCCACAGGGATCATTGCTGGGACCTTAACTGTCATATAAATAACTTGGATGAAGGGATGGATGGGATGGTTGCCAAATTTACTAATGACACTACGATAGGTAGGAAAAGTACGTTGTGAAGAGGACATAAAAAAGCTACAAAAGGATGTAGATAGGTTAAGTGAGTGGGCAAGAGTCTGGCAAATGGAGTATAATGTGGGAAAATGTGAAATTGTCCATTTTGGCAGGAAGAATAAAAGAGAAGCATGGTGAGAGATTGCAGAGCTCTGAAATGCAGAGCGATCTGGGTGTCTTAGTGCATGAATCACAAAAGGCCAGCCTGCAGGTATAGCAAGTAATTAGAAAAGCTAACAAAATGTGATAATTTATTGTGAGGATTGACTACAAAAGTAGGGAGGTTATGCTTCAGTTAAACAGAGTGCTAGTGTGACCAGATCTGGAGTACAGTGTGCAGTCTTGATCATCTTAGTTAAGGAAGGATAATTGCATTGGAAGCAGTTCAAAGAAGGTTTATCAAACTAATATCTGGAATGAGTGGGTTGTCTTATGAGGAAAGGTTGCACAGGCTAGGCTTGTATCTGCTGGAGTTTAGAAGAGTCAGAAGCAACTTGATTAAAACATATAAGATCCTGAGGGGTCTTGACAGGGTGGATTTGGAGAGGGTGTTTCCTCTTGTGATAGAATATAGAACTAGTGGTCACTGTGTCACCCATTTAAAATGGAGATGAGGCAATTTTTTTTCTCTCAAAGGATCATGAGTCTTTGGAACTCTTCCTGAAAAGGCGATGGAAGCAGAGTCTTTGAATATTTTTTAAGGCAGAGGTGGATAGATTCTTAAGCAAAGGGGTTATAGGTAATTGGGGTAGGAGTGGTTGCAGATTTGCAGTTGCCATCAGACCAGCCATAATCTTATTAAGTGGCGGAGCAAGCTCGAGGGGCCAAATAGCCTACTCCTGCTCCTTGTTCATATGTGCGTATGTTCGTGTGGCCACTCTTGACCTCACTAACAAGCTCCTACCCCTTTGCAGGACCTGCCTGAGTGGCTCTTTTGAGCCTGACCCTACTTACCTAATTCCGGGGCCTTATTCCATGATGTTTGCTCCAGGCCTCCTATACTTTTTTTTAAAGTTATTTGTTCAAGGGATGTGGGCATTGCTGACTAGGCCAGCTTTTATTGTCCATCTGAGGGCATTTAAGAGTCAACCACATTTTTGTGGGTTTGGAGTCACATGTAAGCACGGAGATTTCCTTCCTTAAAGGGCATTAATGAATCAGATAGATTTTTATGACAATCGGCAATGGTTTTGTCGTCATCATCGGACTTTAATTCCAGATTTCAGCATCTGCAGTAGTGAAATTCAAATCCAGGTCACACCCAGGTATGAGAGCAATTTCCTTTGCATAACACTATTCATTTAATTTATGGGAGAGTGTCTGTAAATAATGAAAAAACATCCCACTAGATACCAAAGATGCAATCAACATCCAGTCTTTGATTGACTAATAAGTATTCCAAAGGTCAATTTATCACTGGCTGTGAAAGACATTCTACCCCTCATTGGCAACTACATCATCTGAATTGCTCTAGGACCCAAAGAATGCTATAAGGTTTATCTCTATTTGTACCAAGATGGATCCTCCCAGGCTTGACTTGCATAGCTAGGCTACACCAGGTATTAGTCTTGCTCTTTTCTCTGAAAATGATTTTTTATTTTGCTGTTTGATTTATGCCAACGATGTGGCAAGTTAACTCACAAGAGAATAATAAATCTCACTTGTGCTTCCTATCTCTAAAATAATAAAACACCATGGAATCTACTTTCAAAGGTCACAGCCAAGGTTTGAAGAAGGTAAAGCATAAATCTAGTCTACTAAAACAAATTTAATCTTGTTCTGTTACTCGATGGTATCTGTGATCACTCTTACACAACATAAGAGTACTAGAAACCACCCGAGATGGAATATGGTGCTGATTATGCTTTTTTTTCTGCTTATATAACAAATTAGCTTTTGCAGTATTTTCTGAGCGGCTGTGTTTTTGTTTAAAACCTGTGCCAGAAAGGAACTAAAAACAAGAATCGTAAAACAGAGGATAATCTGAACCTATAACATCATTTGAGAAGCAGAGTTCTTGATTTTAAAAGTCCTTTATTGAGGCATGGTTTGCAATTAAGAGCTCTTTATTAGCAATGAGCACTATTGAAGAGATGCTTGACAAAGCAATAACATGCAACCTAGTTTAATACTTTTTATTGGGCCATAACCTCCGACTGGAGTCAGAAAGTACTGGCCCGCAGGAATTAAAACAAACAAACTCACTCTTACCTGGTCTTGAAAATTAATTTGGCACTTCTATGCGCCAGTGCTGCTTGGGGCCTGCAACAAAAGTCCCCTTGCAGGCACCAGCAAAGTGCATCTCCAGCAGATTCAAGGAGGCCACACCAACACCCCCCACCCCCCCCCCACCCCCACTTTATTACAGCACTTGTTGCTACAAGGTAGGTAAGTTTAAAGGGCCAGGAAAATTGATAGGCCAGGGGAATGTAAGCCTGTAAGATAAGTGGATAGAATTTGGGGGGGTGGGGTGTGTCTGGGGTGGGGGGTCAGGAGGTCTTTGGGAAGTCCGGTTTGGGGGGGGGCATTGGTGGTCCAAGGTTGGGGGCAGAGCTCGGTTGCAGGTCCAGGGGCGGGGTCGGAGGGGGTGGTAAGAGGTCCGGGGAGGTTGTGGTGGTGGGTTTTGGAAGACCAGGGGTTTGTGGAGGCGGGGTTTGGATGTCCAAGAAGGTCATGGATGAGGGAGGGGGTCCAAGATCTGGGGAGATTGTTGGGGAGGGAGGAGCGAGGTCTATGGGGTATTGTTGCAGGGGGAGGGCTCCCAAGTCCAAGAGGGGTCAGGTGGGGGCAGTTTTCGAGGTCCAGGGGGTTGTATTGGTGTCGGACGCCCAGGGGGTTCGGAGGTCCAGTGGGGTGGGTTCGTGGGGTGTCCAAGGTCGGGCGGGGGGAGTGTTGGAAGTGTGTGTGGAGTGAAGGGGAGGCATCTGAATTTGGGGGTGGAAGTCAGTTGAAGGTCTGGGGGGGTGCAGGGTGGGGGCTGATGGGCCGATGGGGATGGAAGTTTGTGGGGAAGGGTCGGGTCCCAAATCCTGGGGGGGGACGGTCAGAGGTCATGTGGGGATCAGAGCTTGGGGAGTGGAGAATGTAGGAGGTCAGGGGTGGTGTTGGAGGTCGGCAGCTGTGGGGAGCTTAGGAGTAGTGGGGGAAGCCCATGGTTTGGTGGGGGGTGAGTTGGGGGTGCGGGGGGAGCCCCTTGGGGTTGGACTGGGTCTTTACAATAGTTACACAGAACTTAGAAGAAGTAAGTATTGATTTAACCCTGGCGTAACTATCCGAAGTTTGTGGTTTAAACCACAATTTTGGGTGGTTCCCAGCACAGTGCAATTGTCCAGAGGAAGTGTGCACTTGTGGGCAATTGCCATGCAAACCCTTAACTGGGAACTTCCCAGAGGGATTCCCCAGCACATCTTTGGAGTACTCCCCAAATCTGATGCTGGGGGGTCAAAAGTTACGGGCCATTAAGTTTTGGACTTTTGTACCTCATGATTACAAAACACCATCTCTAAGCTGATGGAGGAGTCTATAGAATTGGTAGTTGCAGGTGAAGTTTGCTTAACTGATTCTCTCTAAACAATATTAAAAACTTTTAACAACTTTATTTAGGAATTTGGGTTTTGTATCTTGAAGAACAGTAAAGAAGATTATTCAATATCTAAAACTTTTAGTTGTTAGCAGAAAGTCTATTTTCTGATAGAATACTTATTCAATATTTATATTCTAATCTGGCTCCGAGTAAACCACACATGTTTTTAATCTCAGCTAGTTGATTTTAATATATAATAGTGAGAGAGAGGATGAGGTGAGGGAGAGAAATAGACAGAGGAAAACAGTGAGGAATGAGTCAGCAGAATCATACAGATTTGTGGTAGCAAGTATAAGTCCCTTCTGTGATATTGCCTTTAAATGTTAACAGTTTTAGAAAGCACAGGTAATTAGATGCTAAAAGATGTGTGTCAAGACCACCACTACCACATCCCTACCAATCCCTTCTCCAAAGATACAGAATCTAGTTCACTAATGTCCTTCATGGAAGGAAATATGCCATGCCTACATGTGACTCCAGTCTCACAGCAATATAGATGACTCTTAACTGCTCCCTGAAATGGCTTAGCAAACCACCCAACAAATCACAAACAGAAAAACTGAAGAAGATTAAAACCATACACATCACTCGGCATTGAACTATGCACCAGAATTGAAAAAGGCATACCCTGCCAAATGGCCTGCTCTGGCTCCTAAGTCCTATGTTTCTAAGTTCCTATTCTAAGTTGAACCTGTAAAATCCTCCTCACTAACATCTTGGGCTTTTGCCAAAATTGGGACAGCTATCCCACAGAATAGCCAAGCAACAACCTGACGTAGTCATGCTTAGCAAATCATACCACCTTGCAACTAATATCCTATATTCTTCCATCACCATCTCTGGGTATGTCCTACCCCATTAGAGGTGGCATCAGAGTGGAATACAACCAAGAGGAAGCGGCAGTGTGTGTCCTCAACATTGACACAGCACAAAGTCTTGTGGCACCAGGTGAAACCAGTGGTAAAGTGCCAAATTTCGAGGTGCAGGGAATCTAAGGAAATGTGTTAGCCATTCTAAATCTACTATTATGTCATTTAACAATGTATTAGTCATTTGAGTCCCCAAATGTCAGCAAAACTATACCTTCTAAGTGAAAAATATTAGTACCAATAGGCATTTTCTTTTGAACCATGTGGTGTTTTGAATTATTAGTCTTTAGCATAGCTAGAATTTCATTATGCAACAGTTTAGATATTTAATACAAACCTATTAAAGATGTGAATTATAGAAAATTTTACTTACTTCTGACTGGGGGGTGGTATTTAGAGGGGAAACTGCTTTACTTGATTTATATTAATAACTCAGACCTGGGTGTACAGCGCACAATTTCAAAATTTGAAGACGATGCAAGTCTTGGAAGTATTGTGAGCTGTGAGGAGGATAGTGATAGACTTCAAGAAGATATAGACAGGCTGGTGGAATGGGCAGATACGTGGCAGATTAAATTTGATATAGAGAAATGTGAAGTGATACATTTTGGTCAGAAGGATGAGGAGAGGTGATGTAAAATAAAGGGTACAATTCTAGCAGAAAAGCAGGAGCAGAGGGACCTGACTGTATATATCCATAAATCATTGAAGGTGGCAGGATAGGTTGGGAAAGCAGTTAATTAATTATACTGAATCCTGGGTTTTATAAGTAGGGGCACCGAGTACAAAAGCAAGTAAGTTATGAACCTTCATAAAACATTATTTCAGCCTCAATGGGAAGGATGTGAAGGTTTTAGATAGGGTGCAGAAAAGATTTACAAGAATGGTTCCAAGAATGAGAGACTTCTGTTGTTTGGATAGATTGGTGAAGCTAGCTGGGGCTGTTCTCCTGGGAGAAGAGAAGGCTAAGAGGAGATTTGTTAGGCATGTTCAAAATCATGAGAGGACTGAGCAACATAAATGCAGAGGAACTATTCCTATCAGCAGGAGGTCGAGAACCCTAAGGCGATTAACAAAAGAACCAGAGGTGATGTGATGCAACAAATGGTTTGGGTCTGGAATGCACTGCCTGAGCATGTGGTGGAGACAGATTCAAATACAGTTTTCAAAAGGGAACTGATAATTATCTGAAGAGAAGATTTTACAGGGCTACCGGGAAAAGGGAGTGGGCCTAGCTGCGTTGCTGCTGCAGATAGCTGACACAATATTCTGAATGGCCTCCTTCCAAGCTGCAACCATTCTATGATTCTAGTCTACATACTTGCAAGGAAGTTGCCTCGCCTGCGCCCCCGCTGTTCCGGCTGCCTCACCTGTGCCCCCGCTGTCCCGGCTGCCTCGCCTGAGTCCCCGCTGTTCCGGCTGCCTCACCTGCGCTACCGCTGTCCCCGCTGCCTCACCTGAGCCCCCACTGTCCCGGCTGCCTTGCCTGCGCCCCCCGCTGTCCCGGCTGCCTCGCCTGCGCCCTGGAAGTTACCTTCAAAACTTACCATCCTACTCTTTGCTGCTCGTCCAATCACAGGTTGTTTTCTCTCTGCACTTGCTTCTGATAGGCCACTAATCAGCCTATCAGCAGCAAATGCTGGGAGGAACCAGCCTCTGATTGGGTTTACAACATTTTTCAAATATAAGTACATTGAATGTTTGGCGGGCCGTTTTGAGTTGGACAAGTCCGCTTTAAATAGAAGGTGCCGGAGCACTGCTCCAGTACACTCTGACAGCACTACACCACTGAGTGAAACATGGGCAAGGAAGCCTCCAGTTGATTACTACTTACTGCTAGCCCACAGCTGATGAGTCAGTGCTCCTCCATGAACATGATTGGGAGTAGTACTGAGGTTAGCAAAGACACAGACTCTGACTGGGGGATTACAATGTCCATCTCCAGGAAAAGCTCAGTAGCACCATTACTGACTGAGTTGGCTGAGTCCTAAAGGACATAACTGCTAGACTGGATCTTTGGCAGGTGGTGAAGGAACCAACAAGAGGGAAAAACCTACTCGACCTTGCCCTCACCAATCTACCTGTCGCAGTAGCACCTGTCTATGACAGCATTGTTAGGAGTGACCACTGCACAGTCTTGTGGAGACTTCACACAGAGGATACCATCCATTATGTTGTGTCATGTTCCCACCATGTTAAATGGGATAGACTCAGAAGAGGTGTAGCAGTTCAGAACTAGGCATCGATGAGATGCTGTTGGCCATCAGTAGGTATTCAACCTCAATTTGTAATCTCATAGCACGGCATATCCCTTGGTCTACCAATACCGTCAAGCAAGGGGATCAGAAATGAAAACTGGAAATGCTGGAAATACTCAGCAGGTCTAGCAGTGGGGAGATGGTGGCAGACTGGTAATGTTGCTGGACCAGTAATCCAGAGGCCTAGGCTAATGCTCTGGGGACAGGGATTCAAATACCACCATGGCAGATGGTGGAATTTAAATTCAATTAATAATTGGGAATTATAAACTAGTCTCAGTAATGGTGACCATGAAAATAGCATTAATTCTTGCAAAGACCCAACTGGTTCACTGAAGCCCTTTAAGGGAAGAAAATCTGTCATCATTACCTGGTCTGGTCTACATGTGACTACAGGCCCACAGAAATGTGATTGACTCTTAACTGCCCTCTGAAATAGCCTAGCAAGCCACTCAGTTCAAGCACAATTAGGGGTGGGTGCAAATGCTGGCCTTGCCAGCAACGCCCACATCCCATGAAAGAATAATAAAAAAAAATCTGCGGAGAAAGAAACTGGAGTAAATATTCCAGGTCAAGAAACTTCCTTCGGTTCTGAAGGAAGGTAGAAATGTAAAAGGCAAGTGAAATGGGGGAGATCATCAAGGTGTGCAATCATGACTGTAGGAGTTCTTAATGGCAAAGTCCAACAAACGTCAGTTGTTTCATCAATGACCTTCCTTCCATCATACTGTCAAAAGTGGGGAAGCTCACTGAAGATTGTACAATGTTCAGCACCATTCACACCTCCTCAGACACTGAAGCAATCTGTGTCCATATGGAGCAAGACCTAGACAACATTCAGGCTTGGGCAGATAAGCGACATTCATACCACACAAGTGCCAGGCAATGACCATCTCCAACAAGAGAGAATGGAATTACATCATTGAAATCCTACTATCAACACCCTGGGGTCAGTTATGACCAGAAACATAACTGGACTAGCCATATAAATACTGTGGCTACAAGCGCAGGTCAGAGGCTAGGAATCCTGCAGCGAATAACTCACCTCCCGATTCCCCAAAGTCTGTCCGCCGTCTACAAGGCACAAGTCAGGAGTGTGATGAAATCACTTCCACCTGCCTGGATGAGTGCAGTTCCAAAAACACTCAAGAAGCTTATAACCATCCAAAACAAAGCAGATGGCGAAATTGGCACCGCATCCACCACATTAAATATTCACTCCCTCCACCACAGGTGCACAGTAGCACAGCACGTACGATCTACAAGATGTGCTGCAATAACTCAGCAAGCCTCCTTCAATAGCACCCTCCAAACTTGTAGTCTCTACCATCTAGAAAGGACAAGGGCAGCAGGCAGGTGGGAACACCACCACCTGCAAGTTCCTCTCTGTTTCCAGCCCCCTTGTGTCTACCTTCTTGACTTGGAACTATATCGCTATTCCTTCAGTGTCGCTGGGTCGAACTCCTGGAACTCCTTCCCTACAGCACTGTGAGTGTACGTACACCAGATATACCGCAACAGTTCAAGAATGTGGCTCACCACAAGCTTCTCATTAATAATGGGCAATAAATGCTGGCTCTGCCAGTGATATTCACATCTCCTGAATGGATATATAAAAAAAATAATGGTCCAGTGTGAAATCCCCAACAATTTTGAGAGCTGGGGAAGCTTAAATTCCAAATCAAACACATACAGCGGAATCGTCCCAGATTTGCACTGAGTGCAGTAACGAGCAGGTAAAACGACATTTTACTTGCAGGCCACAATGGCAGCTTCTCACTCTGTATTATCCCAAACCCATCGCATTGGCGGCTTCTCAAGCCGTATCATCCCAAACATGCCTCATTAGTTATGCATTCTTAGGAAACACCCCATTTTGATGGCAGGCAGGCTCTCATTTGCCCGCCACACTATCACCTTGTCGCTTCATCAAGCCGGGTGCCATATATAAAGTGCAGCCACACTCAAACCTCTCAGTGCTTCCAGGCCATGACTACTGCACAGAAAACAGGATGGCCCCAAAAGGCAAAAAGACTGCAGTGCTCCGATTCAGTGACGCATTCCTCAAACGCCTTTTGAACACTGTGGAGAACTGTTGTGTTGCACTAATTATCTCTACTTTGGTTCACAGGGAGCCCTGCCAAGCGACAGACACCCTCAGCCAGGCATTCCCTCAGCTCCATCCACGTCTTCACTCCAGCCAAGAGGACACCTCCTCCATTGAAGAGTGGGAAATAAGCAGCTTGGAAGACCCATCACAACACAACCTGCACCAACGCAGAGACACACACCTCGGTGGGATCTCGACCTAGAGCAGGCTTGGATTCACAATCTGGTGGTCGCCGCACAGACACATGTCCACAGCAGGAAGAGGCAGATTCAGCCGAGCTCCCCGGCACTCGGACTGTTGGGGAAGAGGCACCTGTTGATGTCTGAGTCATATGATTTCGATTTGGCCTTCTACTCATTGTGAGTCAGCAGAATGCGTGGGAACATCACACAGAGCTGCTGGAAGCCCTCAACAGAGTGGCATGCGAGTCGGAGGAGTGCGTCCGCCTGCTCTCTGAAGAAGTAGTGCTCACATATGCACATATGGAGATCTCCATGGGAAGGATGGCAGGTGCCATGGAGATCCTGGTCCAGTAGAATGTGAAGATGCACACAGACCTGCATTCCATCGTGGGAGCCATGGGTGAGTTCCTGCAGTGGCAACACGAGAGGGAAGCGGGGCAACCCGA
Organism: Carcharodon carcharias; assembly: GCF_017639515.1. Classification (NCBI taxonomy): domain Eukaryota; kingdom Metazoa; phylum Chordata; class Chondrichthyes; order Lamniformes; family Lamnidae; genus Carcharodon; species Carcharodon carcharias. The sequence continues at coordinate 43,829,476 of NC_054478.1, read as the reverse complement.
CGTTCCTCCAGGTGCTCCTTCCCCTCAAGGAGTCAGACCGGGATCCCTGGGTATCCAAACAAAGGAGGAGCGGCAGCTGGACACCCCTGGATCATACACTCAGGAATCTCAGAGGCTGCTCATTCCCTCGACCTTATCCTCTGCCACCGCAGAGGAAGCAGTCAGCCAACTAGTGATTCTGGAGGGAGAAGTGTGTGTGTGTGGCAGGGCCTTTCAGAAGCTCGTGCAAGCATTCTCCCACACACGCGGGTTCTTCCCGTATCACACTCACCTCACTGTCCTGAACATTTTCAATGCTGCCATTTGGGGTTCTCTTTCAGTTGTCTATCTAAGATGACGTGTATTTCTGCCCACCCACCGTGACTCTCATTTCACGTTTGATTTGGACAGCATGGTCTGGATTCAGTTTTTTGTGTGCTCCCCCATTTTACCTCCTCCCCAGTCCCCCATTTCCATTCCAGCATCATTGTTGACCCCTCTGGCATCACCTGCTGCCTCCCCTCCATGACTTACCAGCCAAAACCCTTTTCCTTCGGGCATGTCCAGGTGAACGTGTACGTTTCCTTCCTTCCTGAAAATCCCACCCCAATACACATTAACCTCCCCGATCTCCTCCTTCCCACCCCCAGCATCTGTGTCTGCGTCCAAGTCCTCACCAACTAGCCTTGCCATCCCTTCTACTGCTACCATCGAATCCTCATTCTTGCCCCCTACCACCTCACTCCGCTCTCGGTCATTCTCACCATTCCCTCGTACCCGCCCACCCTCAGCTCACTCCCCAGGAGGCAGTCATGGACTCATCAGAGCCCTCCCTTGCATGCTCACCTGGACATCCCCCTGTCTGGACCACTTCCTTCCTGGACCCTCTTTCCCCCTTGGAATTCCTCCCCCTCCTGGATACCCCCCACCTGGACTCCCTACCCCCGGACCACCCCCAACTCCCCGCTTAGTCCTTCCCCCTTGCCAACTGCATTCTCCACCTCTACTTCTTCCTCCAGCCTTACTCCCTCCCCTCTCCATACTCCTTCCTCTCGCCTGGACTCCCTCCCCTGTCCTCACTCCTTGCTCCCACCAGTCTCCCGCCCCTCTCCACACTCCTTCCTCTTGCCTGGACTCCCTCCCCTGTCCGCACTCCTTCCTCCCACTGGTCTCCCTCCCCTCTCCACACTCCTTCTTCCCCTCTCTTCACTCCTTCCCCCCTCTGAACTCCTTCCCTTACACCTTCCACCCCACTTACATCTACCTCCCCAGTTGCCATCTTCTCCCCCGATACCCTCTCCTCCCCCGTACTCCCTCCCCTCCAACCTACCCCTCCGACACCTTCATCCCCCTTCTCCCAACCTCACTCCCATGATACCTTAATTCACCCCTCCCAAACCACCCCACAACACCTTCATTTCCTCCCCAATCTCACCTACCCAACACCTTCATTCCCCCCTCTCCCAACATTAGTCCATCCTGACACCTAATTCCCCCACTTCAACCTCATCACATTTGAACACCTTCATTCACCCCCTCCCAGCCTCACCCCATCCTGACACCTTAATTCCGCCCCTCCCAATCTCACAACCACCCCTGACACCTCTTCCTCTCCCAGTTAATCCTAGCCTTCCTCTCCCACCCCCCGGTACACCTTCCTCCCCCAAACACAGCTGGACCTTCCTCTCCACCCCCTCGACCATCATCCATTGTGAGCAGATCCTCAATGGTGACTTTCCAACTTCTGTGAGCTGCTTTGCAGCAGAGCCATGTCCATGAAAGTCCACCCAGCATGCCATGGACGCTCCTCCAGTGTACCATTACTGTCGGACTGCAGCATCTTCTGTTCCTTGGATGTCCATGATGTGAGCAAAGCTCTGGCGCTAAGTCCCTACTTCTGCACGTCACACTTGTGAAGGTGTGTTCTGCACCGGTGTACAATCATGCCGATGTGGGTGGACGATTCAGCTTGGGGGGTGGAGTGGGGGTTGGCCTTATAATCATATGCATATGTATTACAGCGAGGTTCCTGATATCCAATAGCGAGAAACGTGGCCCGCCATTGACGTGCTGAGCAGACAATCACAAACTGGTTTCACAACATTGTGAAACCGATTTTTGGCCTTCTTGCCATATTGTCTGTTGATGCCACTGCCAGTGGGCATGGAACATTCTGCCCATAGTCTACATTGTGCTGAATTTTACAAAAGAAATTGCTTGCCATTAGAAATAATCACATCATTTACATGACTTTCTAGGGGTAGTCATCAAATATTGCAAAAGCCCAAGGCCTGCCCAGGACTAGGCATTTGCTTTCATGACCTAAGCCATAGAAACTCTACTTATACATTTAATTATCTATATATGGGTTATCAAACAACTTGCAACTCATCAATCTTTTCTGGTGAAATACTCTCCATTTTTCTTCACACGTCCCATTTTTAAAAAAAAAGTATTTATAGATAAAAAATGCAATTTCTGAATTTTTACTCTGTGAATTTGTCATGATTTCCCACTGTTTCATGCTTCATGTGTCACACTCAGAAACAGTCTTTACTACTTTTCTTTATCAGCCATAATAATGCCTACAAGCTTTGATGAAATAAATTGAAGAATTGTAGCAATTATAATGATTTCAGCGCTAATTTTAACCATCTTTTTTTGTCATGTTCTTCACACTTCAATAAAGCACTTACATCAATTGAACTCAGGTTAGTTTTAATCTTGCAGAAACTGTACAGTTATTACTTCAGGCAAGATTGAGGTGATAGCTATCAGCATCAGAAATTAGCAGCTCTGCAGTATAATGTGCTAGCTACCTTTCAATACTCTGTTGCTTCTCATAGCCCATCTGGTCAAAAGAGCAGAAGCCTCATAACCTAATTCCACTCAATGTGGTTAGTTAGATTAGATCTATCCGCAATATTAAATAAACTTGACATTCCCACTACATTCAGCAATGGAAAGCTCATAATTTATAATGCAATATTCTTGATAAGCTATACATTCTAAATGATGAACTGCAATACTGCCCATAGCAAACCAGTAGATTTTACAAGGAGCCACTAACCACATGACACAGCTTCATCAGATCGGTCTCCACAATCATCTTCTAAGTCACACACCCATGACAATGGGATGCAACGTCCACTGGTACAGGAAAACTGAGTGGGTTGGCAAGTCTTCCCTGCAATGAAACAACAACAATATGGATCAGAACATAGCAGATGTCAGGAATTAATATTGTTTTTCTATAATTGAACTACTTTTTCCAGAAGGGGCACCAGTCGCCTGGAAGGAATTTCAGACAAGGCTTAGGTAAAAACAAAAACAAAAAAAACTGCGGATGCTGGAAATCCAAAACAAAAACAGAATTACCTGGAAAAACTCAGCAGGTCTGGCAGCATCGGTAGAGAAGAAAAGAGTTGACGTTTCGAGTCCTCATGACCCTTCGACAGAACTTGAGTTCGAGTCCAAGAAAGAGTTGAAATATAAGCTGGTTTAAGGTGTGTGTGTGGGGGGCGGAGAGATAGAGAGAGAGAGAGAGAGAGAGGTGGGGGGGGGTGGTGTGGTTGTAGGGACAAACAAGCAGTGATAGAAGCAGATCATCAGAAGATGTCAACGACAATAGTACAATAGAACACATAGGTGTTAAAGTTAAAGTTGGTGATATTATCTAAACGAATGTGCTAATTAAGAATGGATGGTAGGGCACTCAAGGTATAGCTCTAGTGGGTTTTTTTTTATATATAATGGAAATAGGTGGGAAAAGGAAAATCTTAATAATTTATTGGAAAAAACAAAGGGAAGGGGGAAAACAGAAAGGGGGTGGGGATGGGGGAGGGAGGTCATGACCTAAAGTTGTTGAATTCAATATTCAGTCTGGAAGGCTGTAAAGCCCCTAGTCGGAAGATGAGGTGTTGTTCCTCCAGTTTACGTTGGGCTATGTCTGTCCTTGGCTTGCTGCATTGTTCCAGTGAAGCCCAACGTAAACTGGAGGAACAACACCTCATCTTCCGACTAGGGACTTTACAGCCTTCCGGACTGAATAATGAATTCAACAACTTTAGGTCGTGAGCTCCCTCCCCCATCCCCACCCCCTTTCTGTTTTCCCCCTTCCCTTTGTTTTTTCCAATAAATTATAAAGATTTTCCTTTTCCCACCTATTTCCATTATATAAAAAAAACCCCACTAGAGCTATACCTTGAGTGCCCTACCATCCATTCTTAATTAGCACATTCGTTTAGATAATATCACCAACTTTAACTTTAACACCTATGTGTTCTATTGTACTATTGTCATTGACATCTTTTGATGATCTGCTTCTATCACTGCTTGTTTGTCCCTACAACCACACCCCCCCCCACCTCTCTCTCTCTCTCTCTATCTCTCCGCCCCCCACACACACACCTTAAACCAGCTTATATTTCAACTCTTTCTTGGACTCGAACTCAAGTTCTGTCGAAGGGTCATGAGGACTCGAAACGTCAACTCTTTTCTTCTCTACCGATGCTGCCAGACCTGCTGAGTTTTTCCAGGTAATTCTGTTTTTGTTAAGGCTTAGGTAGATTAAGTCAAAAAGAGATAAATAACTTTTTTTTTAAAATTTAAAGAATCCAAGAATTATTTATTAAATGAGATCTGATAGTTTTAAAATATTCAAAGCGCAAGCAATTGCACAGGCTAATCTTAAAGATGGACTTTGTGTAGAATGGAAATCTAGTTCTTCCTTATCACTCGGCTAAGTATGATTACACCCCATTTTAATGAAATACTACACACCTTGTGCTATTAACTTAACCATTTCCATATAATGTTAATTTTTCTCCTATTTGTTTGTAAATGTTAATTTACTTTTCCACCCATTACTATGAGGTATTCTCAGACCATTTCAGCCATATTATGTGATCATGATTAAAATACTTCTAAATATTAAAATAATCTTCATGGAGTCCATAATTTGGCCATTTGAACCTGCACTGCTCCTGTGAAAGTATTATTCACTTTTTCCCCATACGCTCCAAAGTTTTTCTTCATCAAGCATCCAATAATTTGCCTTGTAAAAGCTATTATGCATTTCATTCCTATCACTGTTTCTGACTCCCTTAAAAGCTTCACTTGCAGTGCTTATGTCCTCTCCTTATTCTTCCTCCAAAAATTTATCAATGTATAATATTTAAATGCTTCATCTTCAATAAAGACACACGGGCAGAAATTTACATTCCCCTGCTGATGGGGTTCTAGGCAAAGGGCAGCTGTAAAATTTCCAGGATGGTCTTTCCATCGGGCTCCTACCCGCCCTGACCTCTCCACAATTTTATGCTGGGATGACCAAGGCCAAGGCTGGCCTGCCCACCCTTGCCCTAGTTGAGGCCCTTAAGTGGATAATTATTGACCACTTGAGGGCCATTTCCTGACCAGCTTCAATTTTTGGGCTGGTGGGAGGAGTTCAGAGGCAGGGAAGAAGTCCAAAAAATAACCAATTCAGACCTTGGCTGGGAGGGAATGGGGTTGGGGTGGGGGGGTGGGGGGGCGCCTCCATCAGCAGCCATCTTCTGGCACTGCAGGCTCTAGAGAGCTGCTGGCCAATCTGATTGGCTGGCAGCTCTCTGAGCTGGGACTACCTCCTGAGTAAGGGACGGAAGTCCCGCCTCCCAATAAATTAATGCTTGTTGGAGTGTTAAATGGCTGTGGGGAAGGAAATATCGGTGAGGATATATTCTTCGCTGTCTCCTTGGATGGCAGGAAGGGAAACCCCACCATCTTAAAAACCCTGGCCAAGGATCATCTTTATTAATTTTTTTTCAAAACAGCATGATAAACAATTAGAATTCTCGTTAGTCACGTTAATAATTTGATGTGCGCTAGATTTCTTTGGAAGGCCGTGCATGAGTGAAAGTTAATGAGGGGCTAACCATTCAGCTGCAAGATGCAGATTTCAAAGATGAGAATACATGTTCATGTTACCAGAGTATGTAAATTCTTTAAATATAATCGAGTTTACAAAGATGTCTGCAGATGCCACTTAGCTCACTAAAGGAGGTTGCGTCTGAGCTTCTGGCCCATTGTCAAAAGAAATAACCTGCATTTTTTTTCACATTTTCATGACCAAAACTGTGTTACATCCAATGAAGTATTGTTTGAAATGTAATCACAGTTGTAATGTAGGAAACATGACAGCCAATTTTCACACAGCTAGCTTCAACATATAGCGATGAAATAGCAACCAGATAATCAGTTTTAATGATGCTGGCTGAGGGATAAATATTGGCCAGGATACAGGGAAAACTGCCCTACTCTTTTTGAAATGGATTGCAAAAGAGAAAGAGTTTAAGATTAAACCGAAAATGTGTGCTTATGACAGATGTCAGGTCGATAATACAATTTTGAACCTGGCTGAATATATTCAGAGGGGAATTGAAAAAGCAAATAAGAGAAGCAAAGAGAGCAAATGAGAAGAGACAGGCAGCTAACATAAAAAGGAATCCAAAGTCTTTTATCGGCCTATAAATAGTAAAAGGGTGGACAAGAAGCAATAAGGTCAATTGAGGACCAAAAAGGGAATTTATGTATGGAGGTAGGTGCATGGCTGAGTTTCTAAATGAATACTTTGCATTTGCCTTTACCAAGGAAGAAGGTGCTGCCCAGATCACTGTGAAAGGGGAGGTAGTTCAGACACTTGAAATGTTTAAAATTGATAAAGAGGAGATAGTGGTTAGGTTGTCTGTACTTGATAAGGCACCAGGACCAGATGCGAGACATCCAAGGATACTGAATGAAGTGAGAGTGGAAATTGCGAAGGCTAAGGCCATAACTTTCCTACCTTCCTTAGACTTACGGGTGGTGCTAGAGGACCGGAGAATTGCAAATATTACACCATTGTTCAAAAAATGTGTTAAGATAAGCCCAGGAATGACAGGCCAATGAGTTTAAGCAAGGTGGTGCGAAAGTTTTTAGAAATGACAATGCGGGACAAAATTAATAGTCACTTAGACAAATGCAGATTAATTAAGGAAAGCCTGCATAGATTTGTTAAGGGAAATTACATATTTAACAAACTTGTCAGAGTTTTTTTGATAAGATAACAAAGTGGATTGATGAGGATAATGCTGTTGATGTGGTATACATGGACTTCCAAAAGCCATTTGATAAAGTGCCGCACAATTGACTTGTGATCTAAGTTAGAGCTCATGGAATAAAAGAAAGAATAGCAACACAGTACAAAATTGGCTGAGTAACAGGAGCAAAGAGTGGTGTTGAACAGTTGTTTTTTGGACTGGAGGAAGGTTTATATATTCCTTATATATTAATGACTTAGACTTTGGCATTTCAAAATTCGTGGATGATACACAGCTTGGGAGTATTTTGAACCATGAGGAGAATAATGTAGAACTTCAAAAGCACACAGACAGGTTGGTGAAACAGGTAGGCAAGTGTCAAGTGAAATTTAATGCAGAGAAGTATGAAGTGCATCAAGTAAGGATGTCAATATCCTGCTCAAAACGTTAACTCTGTTTCTCTCTCCACAGATGCTGTCAGACCTGCTGAATTTCCCCAGCATTTTCAGTTTTTATTTCCGATTTCCAGCATCCACAATATTTTGCTTTTATAGTAAGGATGTCAACAGTTCTAGTTCAGGAGTGCAGTGCTCTTCACATCGACTGTATTGGATGTTCTTTTGCTCACTGAACAGGGCAGATGGTATATTATAAGCACATAAGCACAATTAACATTTAGTTCCTGCAGTGTTATTAGAAACACTATTATTGCTCAAAAAGAATAAGCATGAACAGACATGTTGATTTAATATACTGTGAAACTAATGTACCATTAATATTGCATATACCAATAATTCTGCACACCCCTCCAATTCCTGCAGCCTTTGTGCCATTCAAAACAACTTCTAAATAAATCAACAATTGAATGCTTGGATGTAATGAGTTCTTTACAGTGAGGTTGTTGTATTGCCCATTATTTGTTGCCCATCTGCCCTCTGATTATGCGTAGATTTGCCATTAAAAATAAAAGCAGTGGGGATTGTAACGTACTGATGCAGCAATGCAAATGGAATACAGTAGGTTTTCATTCCCATCATGGAGTAACATGGTTTCACATCCACTACTTGATTTGAAATTCATTTATTCTGAATTCCTAATGTGTTAGACAAACTGTTATATCCTGTTAGGTGAATTGCACATAGCTAGCAATATCAAGGAAACTTACCCAATTTGCTAAGGCTGCTGGTCAGGAATAACTTGTTTTACTGAGTATCGGCACTAGCGCAATATAAAGGCAGTTTGTCTTACTTTGGCGGATATTTTTCCTATATTTTATCAGCTGCCTTTTTCGTTTTGTGCTCGTATATATCCTATGTTATGACTTGGATGTAATATTCAGATCTTACATTTCTGGACTTTCTATAATGCAACTTCTACTTGGTCTCTGACGAAGTCCGCCAAGTTATTGACACATAGACCTGGATTTTAGATACTGGGTTGGCTGTGCAGAGTTGGGACATTTCCCGACCCGGGAGAAAGAGGCCCAGAAGGTGGGATTTTTGTTCTGGGGTCAGGGGTGGGAGGGGGTGGGGGGTGGTGGGGGTAGGTGGGTTGGCAGGCAGCGGGCTGCATTAAAAGTTGGACCTGTCACCGCTGGAATGAGTGCAGTGGCTGCCGGGTGTGGTGACGGGGTGGTCAGAAGGCATCCCTCTCTGCACTGGCATTGTGTGGAAGATTGTAAAAAGACAATGGGAAGGATTTTTCCCTTGGCGGGCGGGTTCGGGGGGTGCGGGTGGGGGCAGTCGGGAAGCCGACTGTTGCCCATGATCGGGGCCAGACTGTGATTTCACGCTACGAGGCCACTTAAGTGCTCAGTGCTGCCTGTGTTGGGTGGGTGGAGGAGGGCAAACGTGAACTTCGTGCATACGCATGGGTTTGCACTGAAAAAGCTCCCTGAGGCACAGAGCTGCCTCAGGGAGATGAAGAGTTTTAAACATTAAAGCTAAAGATTTTAAAAAATGTTACAAAACATGTCCCTTCATAGTCAAGCAGAGTCAGCTTGAAGGCGACATCATGCTTGGCAAATTTACTGGAATTCTTTGAGGAGGTAACAGGCAGCACATATAAAGGGGAACCAGTAGATGTAATATATTTGGATTTCCAAAGGCGTTGGATAAGATACCACACATAAGGTTACTTAATAAGTTAAGAGCCCATGGTGTTGGGGGACTACCAATAATATACTAATATTAGCATCGATGGATGATTGGCTAACTAATAGAGGACAGGGTTGAGATAAGGGGGGCATTTTCAGGATGGTAACCTGTAACTAGTTGAGTGCCACAGGTATCAGTGCTGGGGCCACAATTATTTACAATATACATTCATGACTTGAATGAGGTAAGTGAATGTACTGTCGTTAAGTTTGTGGATTACACAAAAATAGGTGGGCAGGCGGTGAGGATGACACGCAAGAGTCTACAGAGGAATATGGACAGGTTAAGTGAATGGGCAAAAAACTTGGCAGATGAAAGATAATGTGGGAAAATGTGAGGTTATGCATTTTGGCAGGAAGAATAGAGGTGCTGAATATTAATTAAATGGAGAAAGACTACAGAAAGCCACAGCACAGAAGGATTTGGGAGTCCTTGTGCATGAATCCCAAAACGCTAACGTACATGCTCAGCAGATAATAGGGAAGGCAAATGGAATGTTAGCCTTTATTTCAAAGAGAATAGATTATAAAAATAGGGAAGTTTTGCTGAAACTATACAAGGCACTAGTTAGACCACAGCTAGAATACTGTAAACCGTTTTAGCCCACTTATCTAAGGAAAGATATACTAGCATTGGAGGCAGTCCAGAGAAGGTTCACTCAGTTGACCCCAGGTATGAAGGGATTTTCTTATGAGGAGAGGTTGAGTGGGTTGGGCCTGTACTCATTGGAGTTTAGAAGAATGAGAGGCGACCTTACTGAAACATGTAGGGCACAATTTTCAGTTTTGGGGGGGAGGGGAGAGAACGCAGATGCGGGCATGGGCGGGCGTGGACTTCTTTACCTGGGCAGGCCAATTAAGGCCCGCCCAGCGTACTTGCCGACTCCCGTGGATAGCGGGAGTGTGTGTGCAGCAGCGGGCGTACACAGTCTGCTGGGTCCAATGGCGACCCAGCAGTCTGTTTAAAAGAAGGCCTGGCAGCGTCCTGTAGGCTGGTGACAATGGCCAATTCGAGGGGCGCACCAAAGGGGGTTGGCTGAGCAGGCCAGGTTGCAGGGTCTGCCACAGGAGCAGGGCAGGCTGCAGGGTAGGCCAGTGGGGGGCCAATGCACCCCTCATTTTTCAGATGAATGCCTTGCCGCCCTCCTCAAGGTGGTGGCAGCACGGCGGGAGGCATTGGTCCCCCAGGATGGGAGGAGGAGGGCCCCCACCTGACCAAACATGCCTGGGTGGAGGTGGCAGAGGTGATGAGCTCCCGTGACGTGGTGCGGCTTACCTGGATCCTGTGCCGTAAGCGCTTCAACAATTTGTTGCACTCTGGAAGGATGAGTGCCATGTTGGCATTGGGCATTTAACCCAACAGGTGGCCTTAGGCTTTGAGGCACCCCTCCCCCACCAAGTCTTACTGTTGTGACTGTATTGAATCATGTTGGGCATTTCTCGTACACTGGGTGGGCAAGCAGATAGTGCCCATGCTTAAATCAACCTGAGTGGTTCATGAGGAGATGAGTTCTCCTCCGCACCATGTATTGCTCTTAGTCGCACAAGACTATTCTGGGGACAACCTGCAGGAGATGCACATACTCAGAACTCCAACACATGTCCTATGCAGGGTGATGAGATTGTGGAAGGGGAGCCTCAAAGTGTTGTGGCCAAGAACCATCTGCTGCCATCAACGCTGCATGTAGTTGCGCTTCCTTGCTAAGGGAGCAAAGACCGTGTGGTTCCTAAAGTGATGTATGCTGAATGTGTCCAAGGTGGCCATTGGTCGGGGGGGGTAGGGGGGAGCGGTGGGGGGAGTGGTGGTGTTGGGAGCAGGCGTAGTATCTTTGTGTGAATGATCAGCAGTAGCAGGGAGAGGAGGTACTGGAGGCCTGATGTGGCCCACTGTGGTTGGGGTGTGGCGTGCGTGTGCAGAGTCCATGAGCAATTAAACGCAATGAGTGGTCTTCTATCTTTCTCAGGAGAAGAATGCTCATAATGCGTCGGAGTATGCGGGGACTGGAGGGGGCTAGGCTCACCTCCTCATGTTAAGCCGCATCGAGCAGGAGGCCCTTGAGCTTGAGAGGCGCCATGCACCCAGGCCCACTGGTGCCGCTGGGGCTGGGGCAGAACGGCCAGGTATTTGAGGCCAACAGTGAGATCCGCAAGTCTTCCCAACATCCATAGCACTGATGCTTGTTCAATTTGTCATTGTTGCAACATTGCTCGGTCACAGAGTGATAGAGTCAGAGGTGTGGAGCACAGAAAAAAGTCCTTCAGTCCTTCGAGGATATGTGGGTCAAACATGCATCTAAGTCTTATCCCATTTTCCAGCACTAGGCCCATGGCCTTGTATGCCATGGCAGCGTAACTGTACATCCAAATACTTATTACATGTTAGGAGGGTTTCTGCGTCTTCCACCCTTTCAGGCAGTGAGTTCCAGACTCCCAGCACCCTCTGTGTGCAAAAGTTGCTCATCACATCCCCTGTAAACCTCCTGCCCCTTACCTTATTCTATGCCACCTGGTTACTGATCCCTCTGCCAAGGGGAAAAGTTCCTTACTGTCGACCCTATCTAAGTCCCAGGTAAGTTTAGACACCTCAATCATGTCACCCCTCAATCTCCTATGCTCCAGAGGAAATAACCTCAGTCAATGCAATCTCTCCTCATAAGGGAAACTCTCCAGGCCAGGCAACATCCTGATAAACGTCCTCTGCACTCTCTCCACTGCAATCACATCCCTCCCATAAAGCACATTCTGCACGCCTAAGCAGCGTTTTCTGCAGTTGGAACATTACCTCCCTGCTCCTATATTTTATGCCTTGGCTAATAACGGCAAGTATGGCATATGCCTTCTTAAGCAGCTTATGTATCTGTCCCGCTACCTTAAGGGACCAGCCGACATGTACACCAAGGTCCCCCTTATCCTCGTTAGTTCCTACGGCCCTACATTCATGGTGTATTCCCATGCCTTGTTTGTCCTGCCCAAGTGCATCACTCCACACTTATCAATATTACGTTCCATTTGGCATTCATCAGCCCATCTGACCAGCCCGTCTGTATCCGCCTGTAATGTAAGGCTATCCTCCTCACTATTTGCCACCCCACCAACGTCTGTGACTGTTGGTTCTGGAAGTTGAGTGCATAATGAGCCAGAGGGAAAGAGATAAGGTTTGTCACTGTGTGCACGCTAACTGATCCACTGTTGTTCATTTCAGCATCATCAGAGCAGGGCCAGCAGGAGGAGCTGCAGATGCCCCCTCATGCCTGAGGGCTTTCAAGTGTCACCTGCGTCACACCATTTTTGCAAGGCAAGGATAAGTGCAGGTACTAGCACCTCATGGGCATTGGAACATTGGCTATTGTCCTGGGGCACACTGGAGAGGGCACTTCACATTCGCTGGAGGAGCTGGCAGAGAAAGAGTGCCGAGGGTGCCAACAGTCGGAGGACTGCAGGGGACCAGACACATGCTCAGTCGCTGCCTGATGATGTGTCTCTGGAGTCGTCCGTGAGGTAGCGGGTGCAGGAAATGCAGTCGGGTGTGCGGGAGTGATACATGAGGCTGTGCTTCGCTTGGTGTCTGTGGTAGAGGAGTCCATGCGGAGCATCACTGATGCAATAAGCCTCAGGGCAGAGCGTCATGCTTCCTCCATGGAGAGAGTGGTGACTCTCGTGGTGAGAGGCTTCCAGGAGAACAGTCAGGTCCTCCTGGGGTTATGCTCGGACCTGCAAGCCCTCACAACACCATTGGCCACAGCTGGTCAGTGCCAATGTGGGAGATGGTGTGGGCTTCAAGCTTCCCAGCTCGTTGCCCATCCATCCACAGTGAGCAGGGAGGTCTGAGGCGACCTCATGCCGGTGCAGCAACTGCCAGTTGTATCTGCGGGCTCCTCTCAAGGCGCTCCAGATGAGAGCACCAGCTGCTCAACCCCTCTGTGACTACTTAATCCAGTGAGGCTGCAATGACAGGGGAGATGCCAGCTGTGCAACTGGCAGATCCCTCCCAAGCGGGCCCAGCACAGGCTCCATGGGCCAGAGGATGACCATCAAGGTAATCGAGGCCAACAGGACAGCAGAATCAGCAAGCTGTCTCAGATGCCAATTCCAGCAATGAGGCAGCATCAAGATGAAAGCATAAGGCACCGTAGGCGCACCATGGGTTTCTCATTGGTGCTTTTGTGTTGTACGAAATTAGGGCCTTATAATTTAGTTTTGCTCGCTTACAGTATTGTTTTGGAATTGGGAGAACATCTGATGTTTAAATTAAAAACCAGATGTGTGACCATGGCTGAGGGTGGCTCGTTTGTTCTGCATGTGCATGTTTAAGATAAATGTCATGAGTTTTTGTTTGGACATTGAAATTTATGTCCAAAGCCCTTAGTCCCTGCTGATGATCTGGCAGATTTTGCACTTCAGTGCCGAGTGTGGATGCGCCAGGCAAGGCTGGTCCTGCTGATTCATTTGTGTTGTGCTAGCTGAAGGCTCATTGGATTAAAGCTTCCCTGGTATCCCTGGCTCCTTCTTGGCGTCCCGGGTCAGCGCCTACCCCCTCAGCATTCCCCTGTGCATGCTCATCCTCAGAATCAATGCTGGACTCATCAAGTGCACCCACATCCACTGTGTCAACATCTTCATTGTCCACTGCATCCCCCCTTTCCAACGCAAGATTGTGTAGAGCGCAGCATGCAACCACTATCACCAACACACGATCTGGGGGGTACTGGAGTACGCCCGCTGAGCGGTCCAGGCATCGGAAGCGCAACTTGAGAAGACCGATGGCTCTCTCCACCACAGCCCTTGTGGAGGCGTAGCTCCTATTGTACCGCTGCTCAGCTTCTATTCTTGGATGGTGGAGAGGGGTCATGAGTCACCTTCTGAGGGGATAGCTCTTGTCACCCAGCAGCCACCTATCAAGCCAAGCCAGAGCACTGAAGACCCCTGACACCTGGGAGTGTCTGAGGATGTAGGCATCATGGGAGCTGCCTGGGTACCTTGCACAGACTTGTAGAATTTGCATTCTGTGATCACACAGTATCTGCACGTTCATGGAGTGGAAGCCCTTCCTGTTGACGAAGGCACCGGGCTCACCTGCTGGCGCCTTGATGGCCACATGTGTACAGTCTATTGCACCGTGGACGCGGGGGAAGCCAGCAGTGGCCGCAAAGCCTCTGGCTCGCTGTGCCTGACTTGCCTGGTCGCAGCGGAAGTGGATGAAGGTCAATGCACGTCTGAACAGAGCATCTGTAACCTGCTAGACACAAGTGTGGACAGATGATTGGGAGACACCAGAAAGATCACCAATCGAGCCCTGGAAGGAGCCAGAGGCATGGAAGTTGTGGACAACTGTGACCTTAAGAGCCATTGGCATGGGGTGTCCGCCCACACAGTTAGCGGAGATCTCAGGGCCAATCATCTGACAGATGTAGTTGACTGTCTCCCTTGACAGTTGGAGCATCATTCGGCACTGCGCCTCAATCATACTGAGGTAGCTGCTTCGCCACCTGTATACCCTGGCAGCAGGGTAGTGGCGTCTTCTGTGGCCCCTTTCACCTTGGATTACCTCTTGCCCCTGTGCCCCTTGTGCCTGCGCCTGTTCTCCCAAAGGTGGCTCTCCTGGAGGCTGAATGTGCACTCCTGGTCTCCTCCCCTTTCTAGCCCTCCCTTCCTCCTCAGAGGAGCTGCCTCCAGCGGACATGTCAGATCCCATATCCAGGCTAAAGGAAGGCCTCTGGGAAGCTGCAGACCTGCTAAAAATTCCTAACTGCAGAGTGTTGACCTGAAGGTTCAAATTACACAGAAAGCTGCTGGAATGCGTTCTGAACTACTGCAAATCACACAGGCAAATTTAAAATACTTCCTCCAATAAATACTCCACAAAGCAGATTGACGACCCCACTGAGCCCTCTTATCCCACCTGCCTGTGCACCGACCAAACATCACACGGGCACCTAAAAATCGCCGTCGATTGACGAATTCAGGGCCTTAACTAGCCAGTTAATTAATGGCAGACATGAATCGAACTTCATCGCGTGTCCGCCCAGCGAAATATCGCAATGGCGTGCGGTGACGTCTGGATGCTCGTCCGATGTAACCGCACATCATTTTACGAGCAGACGTTCGGGTCCCGACCCTCGCATGTCAAACTGAAAATTCTGCCCATAAGGTTCTTCAGGGGCTTAACAGGGTAGATGCTGAGAGGCTGTTTCCACTTGTGGGAGAGTCTAGAACCAGAGGGCATAATCTCAGAGGAGGGGGTCACTCGTTTAAAACAGAGATGAGAAGGAATTTCTTCTCTGAAGGTAGTGAATCTGTGAAATTCTTTGCCACAGAAGGCTGTAGAGGCTGGGTTGTTTAGTATGTTCATGTCTGAGATAGACAGATTTTTAATCAGTAAGGGAATTGAGGGTTATGGGGAAAAGGCAGGAAAGTGAAGTTGAGGATTATCAGATCAGTCATGATCTCATTGAATGGCGGAGCAGACTCGATGGGCTGAATGGCCTATTTCTGCCCCTACATCTTACGATCTTATGGTCTACAAATTGGTAGCTGTGGTTCCTACATCATGAAAGTAACTAGACCTCAAAACTACTTAATTGACCTAACGCACTTTGAAAAGTCCTGAGATCATGATAGGCAGTACATAACTGCAATATATTCAACTTATCCAACTGAAATTTCATTTGTGATATTTTATTATATAGCTTGTAAGGCTTGCACTGAAAAGCAAGTACTTCTCAATTTCCACCACAAATTTCCTGAATATTTCAATTATACTAATCAATTTTTGAGGTTTATAGTGGTTCTTTACTTGCTAAATACATTTAAAGGATAATCATTACTGGAGCATCCTGCTTAACTGCCAAATTTTAATTACCACAGATGCAATTGCACTTTTGAGAGTCATACTTTACAAAATTAGGCAATATCACACAACTTTTGCTAATGTTGGTAAACTGCAATGAAAATGGGCATATCAGTTCTTTTTGAATAGAAGATCAAATGGGTCCATTCAACTTCAGAAGGTCTGCCAGAGGAGGACCCTCAATTTGACAGTATAATTCCTGATATCAGCCGTGATCAATGGAATTGCCCTGCTAATTCTGTATACATAATGAACTCTTAACAGTCCTCTCTTAATCCCAGAGAAATTATTTCTGATATTACTTGTAATTACAATATCTATAAAATTCAAATATTAACTTTAATATTTACTGAATAAACTAAAGATTGAAGCAGGAAATTTGTCACTTGTTATTTAAAAGCAAAGATTAGCAGAACATGAATATCACAATTAATCATCACATATTTTTGTGCATAGTTTAACTTTTCTTTGTGCTGCTTGTTGATAGCTTCCAGTTGGATTACTTCCATTAATTTTATGTCAATATACCATCGACTTAAATTCTATATATGTAAAAATTAAGCTCAGTTCATATGAAAGTATTTACCATCCTATAATTGGAATATGATTTAAAATTTTATAATCTGTTTTACCTCGCAGCTTCATCAGAATACAGCTATTGCTAATTGCCAAGACTTTGGCCCGTACCAACCTAGGAAATTAGTTAGCCTACCAGATTTGGGAGATTTTAACTTTCTCCAGTTGGCAGAAATGGGGCAGTCTGGGATTGAAAATGAAGGTGCTGAACTTGCCCCCCCCCAATCCAGCTCTGTCTCTATTTTCCTGGGTCCTTCTGCTAGGTAGCCGAAGTAGCTGCCTGAATCTGGTGGAAGCCTAATACAGCTACGCAAATTGGAGTTCTGTGAGGCTTTTTAAAAATTGGGTGGCATCTGTCAGGACAGTCTGCTCAGAAAAACCTGAGGTTACGGCAGAAGAGGCCCAGAAAGGTGAGTGCTAAATTAATCTTTGTGAGGTCAGCAAGAGCAGGTGTGCTACTCTGGGATCCGCAAGCATAACATGGGCTGCTGTTGCCCCGATGCCTTTCTCTCCATTCCATGATCAAAACCAACCCCCCAGGCTACATTTTTTGGCTGGTTCAGCCTCTGTGATGTCCAATATTTTCTGCACCACAGCAACCATTTTTCAGCTGAACAAAAGATAGCTTTTCAGGGAAATTTGTGGTGGGCTCTTAATACTGTTGTTCCGTAGCACAAATATGTTAGTTAAGTCTTTTACAAGTGAAATGTACTTAAATAATATTCAAAAAAGAAAAAGGAATGATAAATTCAAGTGATAGAGCTCATAATCTGTAAACAAGGTTCTGTGTCATTAAAAGCTAAAGTTACCTCTTGCCATTGTTGAATATAGTTTGTTGGAAATTCTGCAATAAATTCTTGAGTTATCAAGGATTTGGTAAAGAACCATTTTCCACTTCTGGCTCAATGGTAAAACCGCTTGTGTTTAATTTCAGGAAAAAAAAATCACAAGCTGAAAGCCAGGTACTTAGTGAGCCTTATCACTCAAATAAAGTTCCCTGATCTTTATTAATCAGACCAGGTACACACCTGCTAGACAGCAGTGGTGCACAAGCGCAAGATAGTGATGGAAAATGAAACAACAGGAGGAGGCTGCACAAATATCCCCATCCTCAGTCATGGGAAATCCCAGCACATCAGTGCAAAAGACAAGGCTAAAGCATTTGCTACCATCACAGCCTCCTCCTGATGTCCCCAGCATCACACATGCCAGTCTCCAGTCAATTCAATTCACTAACTCCACGAGATATCAACTAACAGCTGAATGCATTGGATACATTGCAAAGTCCATGGGCACTGACAACATCCTGGCAGTAGTACTGAAGATTTGTGCTCCAAAACCAGCTGCATCCCTAACCAAGCTGTTCCAGTACAGCTACAACAATGGCATCTGCCCAACAATATGGAAAATTGCCCAGGTAAGTCCTGTCCAAAAAGAGCTGGAAAAATCTAACTTAGCCAGTTCCCACCCCATCAACCTACTCTTGATCATCAGCAAAATGATGGAAGGTGTTGTTGACAGTGGGATCAAGCTGTACATCCACAGATCACTGATGCTCAGTTTGCATTCTGCTCGTGCCACTTGGCTCCTGGCCTTATTGCACAGCCTTGGTCCAAACATGAGCCTGACTTTTACGCTCCCCCACTGGTGGGTTTTTAGGCGGGGAGGGGGGATCGTGAAATTGAAGGGACGGGATTTTCTCAAGGTCTTGCTTGCTCCAACCTCGCAATGATTTTACGCTGGGGTGGGAAAGGCCTTGGACGGCAAGCCTGCCCTTTCCCCAATTGAGACCCTTCAGCAGCCAATTAATGGTCACTTAAGGGCCGTTTCCAGCCCCAAATTTTAGCCTGGTGGGAAGACTGAAGCTCTGTAGAGAAGCTCAAAATAGATCAAGGTTACATCCAAGGTGGGAAGGGGGTTGTGCCTCCTGCAGAAGCCCACTTATGAAGTCGCACACCCCCCCAATACCTTTAAGTTCTGGTGGTCTCCAGACCTCCTCCACCACCCTGGCCTCTCCCCTGAGACCCCAATCACCACCCCTGCTGTGCCCCAGGCCTTCCCTACCTGGCCCACCCTGGAACCCCCTGAACTTACCTAGTTCTCCAGTTCCCGAACTTAATATCTGATGTCTTCTTGAATTTCCTTTTCTATCGACTGCAATGCTGTTGCTATAGGCACTGCAGAGCTGATTGGCTGGCAGCTCTCTCAGACGGGACTTCCTCCCGAGTGAAGGGCAGAAGTCCCACCTGCTACCAATTAACGCTTAATGGCGTGGAAATTGGAGCTGGGGCAGTCAGAGTCAGTGGGGGTGTGTTCCCTGCCGACTCTTCAGTGATGGGAAACAAGACGCCGCCTTTTGAAAAATTCAGATCATAGACAAATAAATGGAAGTGAAGAGGTGAGGTGAGAGTGACTGCCCTTGAGATCAAGGCAACATTTGACTGAGTGTGGCATCAAGGAGCCCTAGCTAAAACTGAAGTGATTGGGAATCAGAGAGTAACCTCTCCACTGGGTGCAGTCATACCTAGCACAAAGGGAGATGGTTGGGATTGTTGGAGGTCACACATTAGTTCCAGGATATCACTGTAGGAGTTCATTAGGGTAGTCACCTAGTCCCAACCATCTTCAATAGCTTCATCAATGATCTTCCCGCCATCATATCACCAGAAGTGGGGATGTTTGCTGATGATTGCACAATGTTCAGTACCATTCGTAACTTCTCAGATACTGAATCAGTCTGCGTCCATATGCAGCAAGACCTGGACAATATCCAGGCTTGGGCTGATAACCGGCAAGTAACGCACAAATGCCAGGCAATGTCTATCTCCTCTTGACATTCAATGGCATTAACAAGGATGAATCCTCAACTATCAACATCCTGGGGTTTACCATTGATCAGAAACTGAACTGGACCAGCCATATAAAAACTGTGGCAAGAGCCAGTCAGATGCTGGGAATTCTGCGGTGAGTAAGTCACCTCCTAACCTGCTAAAACCTGTTCATCATCTCCAAGGTAGACTTCAGAATGTGATGGAATACTCTCCACTTGCCTGAGTAAATGCGGCTCTGACAACACTCAAGAAGCTTGACAGCATTCAGGGCAACGTTGCACTGTGACAACTCATCAAGCCTCCTTTGGCAGCACCTTCCATACTCACAACCTCTACTACCTAGAAGGACAAGCGCAGCAGATGTGCGGGAACACCACCAGCTGCAAGTTCCCCTCTCAGCCACTGGCCATCCTGACCTGGAACTATATTGCCTTTCCTTCATTGTCCCTGGGTCAAAACCCTGAAACTCCCTTCCAAACAGCACTGTGGGTGTACCTATGCTACATGGACTGCAGCGGTTCAAGAAGGAGGCTCACCACCATCTTCTCAGGATTACTTAGAGATGGGCAACAAATGCTGGGCCTTGTTCGCAAGAGCCCACATGAAAGAATCAAACTTTTAAAAACTGCCTACCCATTCTGCTTTTAGAAGTAAAATTTGCAGTCGGATAATGAATATGAAGAATAGAAGATGCTGGTGATTTACAGAAAGATTGCTCCATATACCATAACTCATCCAATATTTCTGAGATTGCAATATGTTCAGTACTGAAAAACATTCAACATATGACTGTAAACATCCATCTTTATAACTTTTGCAGAGCATCAACGGAGACAGGAAATGCAATTGCAAAGCCATTAATGTTTAAGATTGAGATGGTGATTATAATACTTGATAGATTGGGTCCATTGAGATTTCATATTAAGCCAAAATGAAAATGTGTCAATTGGAGCAACTTTAAACGTTTTCATCTCTATGTGGAAAAAAGGGAATTTAGGGTATAATTTATGTAGATGATACACTGGAATAACTTGACATGGGCTGAAGTTTTTTGACTTCACAGGAGGAGCTCTTCCTCCTCCTGGACCTATCAAAAACAAATATTTAAAAGTTTCAAGTCTTTTAATAAGCTTTGGCTAAGCCTCTCAAAACCTCGTTAAATGACTGCAAGTTTTGTGGCACAGGCTCTGCCCATTTGTATCTGCAAATTGCACTGGGGGTCCCACAACTTCTGGAGGCTGCAATTTGCAAATTGAAGCAGTCTTCTGGCTGTTTCATTTACAGGTCAGCCTTAATTTGGCATCAGTGAAATGGTCGAGGTGCCATCCGATTTTCAATTGCTGTCCATCCAGTTTTTAGAGAAGGAGTCTGTGACTGGCAGTTGAAAATTGCCCTCTTGACATCATAATCTCATTGCAGCCCAGAGATATTTCAGGCCATTGTTCAAATAATTGATGAAACAAACAAATATTTTCTAATTTGTTTACCACATGGGAGGATGGAGCTCATGGCTAAGGGAGTAAACCCAACAAAATATGGAGTGGAGTCGTCACAGGCCGTAGGTGTTCCCCTTATGTTAACACCTTTCGCTTCACTTCAGCTAAAGTACAACTTGACAATGAAACATCAGGCCTCCACCAAAACGGAGACAGGGCCAAATTCCATTTTTATAATTACTGCTTTATCTTTAACTGTATCTAGTTGTGTGTGTGTGATAGTATGGGTGAGTTATGTGAGTGAGATGTCACGTTTTAATTAATCTCTGGGGCAAGTGTGTGAGAAATAAACTAACCTTCCTCATTTTAAAGTACAAAGGCTTGCTGCTGGGCTACTTAAATTGGCTCAATCACTCTGAGGGTAAGAAAATAAACACATTCATGTACAAATATAGTGATCATGGGCAATGAAAAGTAACACCTTAAAACTGTCCAATGACACTATGCAAACAAAGAAGAGTGACCTTTCGACTTGAAAGCTGGAATGTGAGGACGAGATGCCCTGCCGTGAACAATGGCCCACAATCACTCCTCACACCTGCAACTAACTAGGTCCAAGACATATATAGGCTCTTGTCTTTCCTCTGGAAAACAGCCCATATGGTTGAGAGTTGGGTGGAGATGCAAGGCAAGTCTGCGCATCCTAAAACCATACTTAGGCTACCGTCATGACACAGTACGTCATGACAGTACTATAAATCTTTAAAGGCATAACTTTAAAATCTACCTTTAAAAACAAACTGAAAGTTAAGATGGCTCCTCAGTGTTATTAGGCAGTTTTGTGGATTAAATCATCTGATCTCTCAAGGGAACAAAGATAACTTCTCTGATATTGACTCACTACGGTTTCGACCAGGAGATAAACAAAGCTCTATCAACAATTCATTATAGAAATGCAAATCTGGCTTTGGCCACCCAAATATCACGAGGTGGGATAAGACTTCAGACAGTTAATTAAGTTAGCACAATCCCTTAATTGGGGTCATGACTCAACACTGATGTGGGGTCACCAGATATAGTGGCCATCTTTGTTAAGTTCCAACAGATGTTTAGAAATTAAGCCCTAAACCAAGACAGGGTTTTATTGCTTGTCATAAAGCTCTTCACAGATAGCACTAGTGCGGGCTGTTATCCCTTTTATACAACTAAATGGGTACATAGTTAAACAACCTAATAATTAGCAATTGAACTTCTTTAACTGTATCCTTCCCTAACAATCTTGCCTCCTTGCTAAAGGTAAATCAGAAAATTCAAAATGCTTTTCAGAGATATCTTCAGAGATGCAGACAGAATTCCATCAGAGAGAGAGGGGGAGAGAGAGAGAGAGGGTGTCCAACAGGACATTGGCCACTGCAGCTAGTTAAGCAACGAAGTAACTCCCTACAATATCTTGAGAGAGAAATGAAGCCTCCCTGTCTCCTCTAACCTGTTCCATCTTCAAACTTACCTGTGAAAACAACCTCCGGGCAGATCAACCCTAGGAACCATTACAACTACTGAGAAATCTCTGCATTTTCAAGGTTTTCACTTCAGTAAAAGTACAACTCAACAATGAAACGTCAGGCCTCCACCAAAATAGAGACGGAGTTAAATTCCATTTTTATAATTACTGCTTTACCTTTAACTGTATCTAGTTTTGAGTGTGTATGTGTGTAGTGTGGGTGAGTCGTGTGAGTGAGACTTCACATTTTCATTAACCTCCTGGGAAAGTGTGTGACAAATAAACTAACCTTCTTCATTTTAAAGTACAAAAGCTTGCTGCTGGGCTATTTAAATTAACTCAATCATTCTGAGGGTAACACCTTAAAATTGTCCAGTGACACTATGCTGCAAACAAAGAAAGGTGACCTTTCGACTTGGGAGCTAGAACGTGAGATGAAATATGTCCCACCATGGACAATGACCCACACTCCACATGAAGTGTACGCAAGACAGCCCTGATTGACCATGAGCTACAAAAGTTTGGTGTCAACATTGCCGCTGTCCAAGAAACCAGATTAGCTGACACAAGTTCTATTCGAGAGGCAAATTACACCTTTCATTGGCACAGAAGGGTGCTGAAGGCGGCTGTGATCATGGTGTAGGCTTCGCAGTGAGAAACTGGCTGACATATTTAATTGAGCCACCAGTAGCAACTTCGGAGCACCTCCTCTTCCTGCAGTTATCATCTGATGAAGGCGCAGTCAACATCAGATGTGTCTACGCACTTACTCTGTATGCCAGCATTGCAGACAAGGAGCATTCCTATGACTCCTTAGGTGACATTTTGAGGAACATTCCACATGGTGAGAGGTTATTTATTCTACATGACTTCAACGCATGTGTTGGGGCAGACAGTGATTCATGTCTGACGTGCCTCAGTTGACGAAGGGTGGGCAAAGCCAACGACAACAGGCAACTCCTTCTTGAACTTTGGGCCCTGAATGAACTCTACATCACCAGCACCTTCTTTCAGGGTAGACATCACCACAAGGTATCATGGAGACACACAAGATCTAGATATTGGTACCAGCTGGACGTGGTCATCATTAGAAGGCAAAATCTGCCCACTATTTTACATACGTGTACCTACCACAACAAAGATTGTGACACTGATCACTCGCTTGTCAGCAGCAGAGTGAAGGTGCACGCATGAAAATTTTGCATTTCCCAATATGATGGTCCGTCATGTATTAACAACCCTTGCACAAGTAACAATAACAAATACGAACACGTTGTATTATTGTTCAAATGATTGCTACCCACCAATGGTTTACTGCAAAGTGCCAATGGTTTGATGAAGCTTAGAAGTCACTAAGTTGAGTCAACTATGAAGCAACAAAAGCATAATTTGGAAAAGGCGGAACCCACAACAGGAAACTGGTTTGAGAGCCACTCAGCTGAGATGACATCTGTCTTTGATGCAAAAATTAAAGCCTACATGATGCATAACATAAATCCAAGAGCTAAAACACTGTATGACCCGAAAGTAGCCTGGACAGATGGGCAAAAGACGAAAAAAACTGTGAAAATTAACATTGGATCAACTTATGTCAAGAAATCCAAACTGACTGTGACCATGGTGATTTACAAGCCATGTACAAAGGGGTCAAGAGGGCACTGGGCACTGCCAATACCAAAGTTGCTCCCCTGAAGCCTATCCCCAATTGCCTTTGAGAAGGTGGTGGTGAGCTGCCTTCTTGAACCGCTGCAGTCCACGTGCTGTAGGTACATGTTAGGAAGGGAGTTTTAGGATTTTGACCCAGCGACAGTGAAAGAACAGCAATATAGTTCCAAGTCAGCATGTTGTGTGGCTTTGAGGGCAACTTGCAGATGGTGTGTTTCCATGCATTTGCTGTTCTTGACTATCTAGATGGTAGAGGTCATGGGTTTGGAACATGTGGCTGAAGAACACTGGTGAGTTGCTGCAGTGCATCTTGTAGATGGTACACACTGCTGCCACTCTGTATTGGTGGTGGAGGAAGTGAATATTGAAGGTGGTGGATGGGGTGCAAATCAAGCAGGCTGCTTTGTCTTGGATGGTGTTGCGCTTGTTCAGTGTTGTTGGAACTGCACTCATCCAGGCAAGTGGAGAGTATTTCAACATACTCCTGCCCTGAGCCTTGTAGACAGTGGACAGACTTTGGGGAGTCAGGAGGTGAGCTATTTGCCACAGAAATTTCAACCGATAAACCTGATCTTGTAACTACGGTATTTATATGGCTAGTCCAGTTCAGTTTCTGGTTAATGGTAACACTCAGGATATTGATAGTGGGGGAATTCAATGATGGTAATGCCATTGAGTGTCAAGGGGGAGGTGGCCATTGACTGGCACTTGTGTGGTGTGAATGTTACTTGCCAGTTATCAGCCAAAGCCTAAATGTTGTCCAGGTCTTACTGCATAGGGGTATGGATTGCTTCAATTTCTGAAGAGTCTTGAATGGTGCTGAACATTGTGCAATCATTATCGAGCTTCTCCATTTCAGACCTTATGATGGAGGAAAGGTAATTGATGTAGCAGCTGAATATGGTTGGGTCTATGACACTACCCTGAGGAACTCCTACAGTGATATCCTGGAGCTGAGATGACTGACCTCCAACAACCACAGCCATCTTCCTTTGTGCTAGGTATGACTCCAACCAATGGAGAGTTTTCCTCCTGATTCCCACTGACTCCAGTTTTTCTAGCGCTCCTTGATGCCACACTCAGTAAAATTCTGCCTTGATGTCAAGAGCAGTCACTCTCACCTCATCTCTGGAGTTCAGCTCTTTTGTCAATGTCAATGTCAAAGGCTATAATGAGGTCAGGAGCTGAGAGGTCCTAGCAGAACCCAAACTGAGCATCTATGAGTAGGTTATTGCTATCAAGTGGGGTAAGTGCCATTTGCTAGCATTGTCAGTGACACCTTCCATCAATTTGCTGATGATCGAGAGTAGACTATTAGCGCAGTAATTGGCCTGGTTGGGTTAGCCCTGTTTTTTCTTGACAGGGCATAACTGGGCAATTTTTCACATTGCTGGGTAGATGCCAATTTTGAAGCTGCACTGGACAATTTGGCTAAGAGTGTGGCTAGTTCTGGAGCACAAGTCTTCAGTACGATTGCAGGAATGTTGTTAGTGCCCATAGCCTTTGTAGTATCTAGTGCCTTTAGCTATTTCTTGATATCACGTGGAGTGAATTGAATTGGCTGAAGACTGGCATTTGTGATGCTGGGGACATCAGGAGTAGGCTGAGATGGGTCATCCACTCAAGACTTCTGGCTAAAGACCGATGCAAATACTTTAGCCTTGTCTTTTTTGCTGATGTGCTGGGCTGCCCCATCATTGAGGATGGGGATGTTGTGGAACCTCCTCCTCCAGATAGTTGTTTAATTGCCCACCCTTCACGACTGGATGTGGCTGGACTGCAGAGCTTAGACCTGATTCGTTGGTTGTGGAATCACTTGGCTGCTTATGCTGTTTGGCACACAAGTAGTCCTGTGCTGTAGCTTTACCAAATTGACACCTCATTTTTAAATATGCCTGGTGCGGTTTCTAGCATGTCCTCTTGCACTCTTCATTGAACCAGGATTGATCCCCAGCTTGATGGTAATGGTAGGGTGAGGTATATGCTGAGCCATGAGGTTACAGATTGGGGTCAAATACAATTCTGCTGCCGCTGATGGCTCACAGTGCCTCATGGATGCCCAGTTCGAGTTGCTAGATCTGATCAAAATCTATCCCATTTAGCATGGTGATAGTGCTACACAACATGATAGAGGGTATCCTCAATGTTAAGGTGAGACTTTGTCTCCACAAGGACTGTATGGTGGTCACTCCTATGAATACTGTCATGAATAGATGCACCTGCAACAAGTAAATTGGTGAGGGCAAGGTCAAGTAGGTTTTTCCCTTTTGTTGGTTCCCTCACCACCTGCCGCAGACCCAGTCTAGCAGCTAGGCCCTTTAGGATTCAGCCAGCTTGGTCAGTAGTAGTACTACCATGCCACTCTTGATGATGGGCATTGAAGACCCCCATTCTGTGCCCTTTCCACTGTCAGTACTTCTTCCAAGTGGTATTCAGAATGGAGTATCACTGATTCATCAGCTGAGGAAGGCAGTAGGCGGTGAGCAGCAGGAGGTTTCCTTGCCCATGTTTAACGTGATGGCATGAGACTTGATGGGGTCCAGTCAATCTTGAGGAGCCGCAGGGCAATTCACTCCTGACTGTGTGCTACAGTGCAGCCTCCTCTGGTGGGTCTGTCCTGTTGGTGGGACAGGAGATACCTAGGGATGGTGACAGTGGTGTCTGGGACTTTGTCTGTAACATATGAGTCCATGGGAATTATGAAGTGAGGCTGTTGCTTGACTAGTCTGTGGGACAGTTCTCCAAATTTTGGCATTAGTCCCCAGCTGTGACAAAGAAGGACTTTGCAAGGTCGCCAGGGCTGGGTGTGCCATTGTTGTTCCTGGTGCCAAGGTCAATGCTGGCTGATCCATCCAGTTACATTCCTTTTCACCTTTGTCATGCTTTGATATAACTGAATGGCTTGCTAGGTCATTTCAGAGGTCATTTAGGAGTCAGCCACCTTGCTGTGGGTCTGGAGCCACATGTAGGCAAGACTAACTAAGGATGGCAGATTTCCTTTCCTAAAGAACATTAGTGAGCCAAATGGGTTTTTGTGACAATCGATGGTCACCATCGCCAAGGCTAGCGTTTAATTCCAGATTTATTAGCTGAATTCAAATTCCACCAGCTGCTGTCATGGCATTTGAACCCATGACCCTAGAGCATTAGCCTGGGCCTCTGGATTGCTAGTCCAGTGACACTACCACTACCCCACTGCCTGCCTGATGTAGGATGTTGGATCCACCAGGGTGAGCGTGAGAGCTGGATAGGACTCACTTTGTCTGGCCTCAAAACCTTGAACCCTTTCTTGCACTGGAACCACATCCTGTGCACCATACTTTGGCTGCTCATCTACTCTATGGATTCCAAACAAGCTTGATTGGTAGGGCCAACTGGCCTCCTCCAGCCACTTCCTGGAAAGAGCACTTATCTTTGTGCCCTCACTGCTTTCAACATCACCTCAAGTGATGCAATGATGATGTGCTCTATCCCTTCTGCAATCCATTCACCTCCTCCTTTCCTGCCTGCAAATGAGTAACTCAAAACACACACTGATGCTTTTGTGAGTTTTACTGGCATCCCTTTAAATATTCAACCCCCACTGGTGTCCAATGTAGGTACTGCGGGTGGGACGAAGAGTCAGAAGCCCTATTCCGGAGGCAGCCTCCTAATTGGCTGGCTGCCACAAAAATCAACCAGAAGTCACACTACTCAGAGGGTTACGTATCAGACCTGGAAATGGTCTTGTGGCTTCAACGGAAACCAATTCCCTGAGATTGTGTCTGTTGGACTACTCCCTGAAAATATGGAATTACTACTAATGGGTTGAGTGCCTTGTCTAATTTCCAGACGTAAACCATGTTAAGTGCAGTAGCATTATAAGAAAGTGCTTGAAAGTGTGGACAATAATGAATCACATTGTAATGAATCACTGCTGAAACCTTAAGATTAGAATTGCTACTTTTGCAGCGCACAATCATATTAATTATGTAAGGACATTTTGAGTGAAATAATTGTTACAATTATTACATGAAAATGAAGCTTTTTCAGTCACAAAAAGCCTCATAACTTTCTAATATTACCTTTAAGTATACACAACGTTGATTCCTCAGAGTAACAAATATAGTCACTAAAGTTCAGAAATCAATTTGACAGCGTAGACTAAACAAAAATACAGCAAGCAGAGGCAAGCGGATATTTTATGTTATGTATCCTGAGCTGCTTTCTACAGATCATGAGCCCTTTCTGAATTCACCATTAGACAACTTATACCTAAGCTAGGACAATAACTTATCATAATTTTGAAGTTTTGGAGAATTTGATTTCACTCATGCAAAGCTTATTATCATGGCCTACGAAGAACTAAAGTCATAACATTATTCACATTGAACCATAATTAAAGGACAAAGGTTGAAATTAATATTGTTTCATACTTTCTATAACTTAGGTACAAATCTCTATTTCTAACTAGTTTTTATTGTTAAATATAAATATTATCAAGACAAGAGTATTGTCATGCCGAGAAGACACGAATAAAAGAAAAACCTAAAATAAATTTGTTCCTCTTCCATATTCTCTTGTTATTTTTTAATGGACAATTACTGTCCAATGGACAAAGGCTAACTCATCATCCTCCTGGAATGCAACATCTCTTTGCATTGTATGAATATACCAGCCAAGCCAACACAAAGGACTAGTAGATGAGGTGTCGGCACCAGCCAACTCTGGATGAAGGCAGACCTACTTGTGACTCCTCATTTCCAGCGTTGTGCTAGTGGTTCTGCAGTTATCTGCTCAAAATACAATGGGTTTGCTAAATGGCTTTTGGGTCCTGTTTTCAGTTGTGGTTTAATTTCAGAAGAGAAAACTGGACCAAGCTAGCAACCTGCTTCTGATGTCCATCTCTGTCAAAGTCAGATCTCCAGAGAGAATCCTGTATTTCGCTACAGGGTGAACTAATTCCCAGAATATAAGAATACTTTACTGCATCTTCATAGGTTCCTAGGACAAAGGCTAGGAATTCTGCCTGACAAAGCCACCTTAAAGAACCTTCTTTGGACATTGACTTACTGGAGTCTACTCATATGAATTAATGTCAACAACTTTTTTTTAAGTAACGCACAATTTGTAAATTCTTTCCCTACCTTTCTACTTTGTATGCTTATGAGTGTGAGGGTGTGCCATGATCTATCCCTCAGTTTTTGAATGTGTTAATAAATCCTAGTTTTGTTTCACCTTAAAGGGTGGAATTGTCCCAGAATTGCACTAAGTGTGGTAGTGGGCATGAAAAATTATGTTTAACCCACCGACCATAATGGTGGGTTTTCACGCCGTATTGTCCGCTTTCCACCTCATTAATTATGCAGCCACAGGAAACGTCTTACTGGCAGACAGCCTCTGAATTGCCTACCACATTGTTAACTCACTGGTTCCTCACTCCAGGTGCCATTTCTAAACTGCAGCCACGCACACAGTTTTCACTGTTTGCAGCCCAGGACTGCTCCAGTGTAGGCTTGGCCCTGAAAGCCAAGAAGAGTTCAGTGACTCATCACTGGAATGCCTTTTGGAGGCCTGCCATGATGTCCACCACCCCCGCTGTGGCCACAAGAGGTCCAGCAACCTCACCATTTCAGCTTGGGAGTCGGTGGCAGTGGTGGTGTCAGTGCCAATGCTGCAGAGAAGAGGTTGGCCATCCAGTGCAGAAAGAGGATCTCATTCATACTACCAGGGTAAGGCAATCATCTGATCACTCTAAACTCACACACTCACAAGGCCATCACACATTCACTGGCATCTCACTCACTGCCAGCTCAAGGGACATCACCACTCACTCTTTCACACAAACCCTCACATCTCAATCTGGCCACACCTCCTCTGGAGACTGATTCCTCAGCCCTCACCACCTTGAGGCCACTTGCACAGATCAACATGTGCCCCCACACACAACTGGGATACCCCACTTCCCGAGTATAACCTTCACCCTGCAGCCTCTTCCCTTACTTGATGCCACTTCTCCCCCTTCCCCTAGCCCTAGCCCTGCAACCATAGAAAAGCCACCTCCACCATTTGGCTGACCTGGTAGGTAGAGACCTGCCTGTGTGACCCCCTAAAAATGATGTGGTGCAGCCTGTGAAACCTGGCGCTGATGACTGCGAGTGCTGCCCAAAACAAGGTAGGCAAACAAACCTCAAAGTCCAGGTGCACATTGCTATTGTACAGTTGTGAAAAACTTTAGCATGTAATCAGGCCAATGTGCCAGGATGATCCAGCGAGGAGGGATGGTTCCAGCAAGCAGGGCTTATAATGAAATTAGCTTCCTGACATGTGGTGGTGGAAAACACGGCATGCCATTGACAGGTAGAGCAGATGATTGCAAACCGGTCTTACGAAGATTTGAAACTGACTTTTGCGATCTCCCGGTATTTTCTGCTCCCACTCACTATGATACCGGCTGCAAACAGGAGCAGACGATTCCGCTCAAAGAATTTGCTGTGGAGTTATTTTTAAACATTGAACCTCATAAATCAGGGCTTGGGGAACACACCATGGCCCATTTCAACAAGGGAAAGGATACTAAGGGAAACAAATTAAATTAGAAATTAAAACTATCACTGTCACCAGCAGAAGAGGGAAACAGTGATAATAATTCAATTTATCTCACCCTTGTGTTTGTAACAATATGAATACTCATTGAAAACCCCCCTTATCATTCAGTTTGAAGGTGTATTTTTAACCCTTTACACTGGAATAACCATACAAAGCCACAGCTCTATTATTGCAAACTCTTGGGCCATGAACTTTGGGCTTCATTGGGCAGGTGGAACAGAGGTGGAGGGGGCCTGATAATACTGGTTCTGGCCAGTATGCCAGTTTCCTCATTCCATTCCCAGCACTGGCCATTATTGCCAGGTTCGGCAGGGCTTCATGTCTCCATGAGGTGGGTAGCTGTTTGTAGAGAGCCTTGTTAACAGCCAATACAGAAGGCTGATTGGAACTTTCCAATCCAACCTTCAGTTTCTCAAACTAGCAGTGGGGAGGGGGTTGGTGGGAGGGTGCAGTTTAACTGACAGGATGCTGGCAACTAGCGACACAATGGAGGGCTAGCATTCTACGTAGGCCTGGTGGGCCTCCCTACCTGCCTGGTTGCAAGTCACAGGCCACCCTATACATAAGAACATAAGAACTAGTAGGATTAGGCAATTCAGCCCCTCAAGCCTGCCCCGCCATTCATTACGATCATGGCTGATCTCATTTCGGCCTCAACTCCAATTTCCCGCCCTCTGCCCATAACCTTTCAACCCATTACTAATTAAAAATCTGTCTATCTCTTCCTTAAATTTATTCAGTGTCCCAGCATCCACTGCACTCTGAGGTAGTGAATTCCACAGATTCACGACCCTTTGAGAAAAGCAATTCCTCCTCATCTCTGATTTAAATCTACCACCCCTTAGCCTAAAACTATGGCCTCTATTCTAGGATGCCTCACAAGGGGAAACATCTGCTCCACGTCTGCTTTGTCTATCCCCTTTAGCATCTTATATACCTCAATTAGGTCTCCTCTCATCCTTCGAAACTCTAGTGAGTATAGGCCTAAACTGTTCAATCTCTCCTCATAAGACAAGCCCCACATCTCTGGAATCAATTTAATGAACCTCCTCTGAACCGCCTCCAGTGCAACTACATCCTTCCTCAAGTAAGGGGACCAAAACTGTGCACAGTACTGTGCAGAGGAATTCCGCCATCGCATCCCTCTTCCCTTCCACCTGAGAACCCCCAATCACACACTGTGCTGGGGCCTGGCTGCAGGAACCATTTTTAATCAAGAAAAGTTGGTGAGGGACCACCTCCATCTTGAATGGCCCTCTCAGCTACTTAATCATCCATTGCAGGCTGCTGCTCCTTTTAAACTGGAAAGCATCTGATTAATCCTCCAATTTTGAGGGCCCACTTATTGCCCTTAATTAGACAGGAAAACTGCCTGCGTGCCAATTAAGGAGGCGCCTCTTTGAAAGTCCCAAAGAGTGACTGTCTCCCACCTTCCTGGGGGCAGGTTCTGGACCTGAATATGGTTATGACTCTGGTTTTCTGTCCCAAGAAGGAAAATCCAACCCTTGATGTTTGATTTGTTCTTCATTTACTTATTCAGATGAGTAAACAAGATTCATAAAGAGATAGTGTAGGTAACAAATTTTGTTCAAAACTTGAACTCTATTATACATCTGGATTATTATCCAAAGCACTTTCACTGCATTTCAAAATGTTGGAACCCACTAGAAAAATTACCTGAGCAAGTTTCATTTGATTCATCCTCACTGTTGACACAGTCATTAGCTCCATCGCACAACCACCTTTTAGGGATGCAACGATTATTTTGGCATCTGAAGTGATTAGCAGGACACGTACTGTTGTCTACCAAAAAAAAAAAGATGGCTGGTCAGTGAAAACCAAAAGCTGTAAATAATATGTTAATTAATACAATTTGGAACTGTAATATGAATCTAGGATAAAACAGATAGATGAATTATACATTGTCTTCAGTTCGAATTCTAATGAATTGTTACTTCTCCGCTGAACATTGTCTCATAATTTTACCCTGTCACTGGCAATAGGCTAGATGGTTATGGTGCTAAAATGCAATGCTTTATAGCACTAATTTGAAGCCACATTCCACTCTGATTTATTTATACTTTTTACCAACTATTAAATAACGTTTATTACTTATAGATTATTCCCAGTTGGTTATCAAACTACTGTCATTCTATCCATAAAATGCAAATTGTCAAAAATGAAATATAGGAAACAAAATCAGTTGTGTCAACAAGTCTAATATTATTTTCGATACACTGGAATAGCTGAATAATAAAGCATCACACTTGTATGATGGATTAGGCTGTCAATTTTAGGCATTCATAAATCTTTTAAAATGTTTTAATGTTTATTTGATAATTTGTCTCAAAATGATAAAGCTGAAATTATATTCTTCATGTTAGTTAAATCTTACAAGAACATAGAACGAGGTTACAAATGAATAAAGTAACAAGGCATGTTCAAATCTAATATATATTTTTAAAATAATTCATTTTTTAACATTATGCAACTAAAAGAAAAGCAAGCTGTGCAATTCAAAACGTACAGCAGATGTCTTGATCTTCATCACTGCCATCAAAGCAGTCATTATCACCATCACATTTCCAGCGTTCCTGAATGCATCTCCCATTTCTACATGCAAACTC
The DNA here is from genome assembly GCF_017639515.1 of Carcharodon carcharias. Classification (NCBI taxonomy): domain Eukaryota; kingdom Metazoa; phylum Chordata; class Chondrichthyes; order Lamniformes; family Lamnidae; genus Carcharodon; species Carcharodon carcharias. The sequence continues at coordinate 43,796,213 of NC_054478.1, read as the reverse complement.
TTCAAAGTGGCATTGCTGGAGAGTTGGTGGGCCAGGTTTCACTGGAAAAAAGGTAATAAAGATTAGAACTATAGAAATTAGTGTAGCCAATAAAATAATGATGCAAATAAATTTTAGCCGAAAATTGAAGTTTAACTTAAGTTCAAGTGCACTTGGGGTGCCATTTCCTGATTGTGCCCAAACTGCAAAGTCTACGCCTATAATTTTATCAGAATACTGTATATACTACATCTGATCTATAAAGCATAATTATGCAGGTACAATTACTCATATGAATAGCTCACTTTATATCTCCACTAAGCCTGAAGAATTTACTGTGCTAAAAATATCAGTAAAATAAGGAAATGGCAGACATTTGAATAATTAATTTTCCTCTGCTATAAATTCTGATGCAGAGATAAAATTGTCAAAACTTACAAGGAAATGAATTTTGCATCAGGGAAAGTAACTCACCAAAATTAACATAGGCAAAGTAATATTTAATAAAATAAGTAAAAAGATAATAGCACGAGTGACATATCACCAGGAGCAGATGGTTTCCATCCCAGGGATTTAAAAGAAGTAACGTGAGGACAGACATTGCAGATACCCTCATTATAATCTTCCCCAGTTCTCTTAATTTGGGAATTGTTTTAGATTGCAAAATTGAGCATGTCACTCACTATTTCAGAAAGGTTAGAGATGGAAACCAGGGAATTATTGACCAGTTATCTTAACATATGTTGTCGGAAATTACTAGATTACTGGTCCACAATTAAGGACATAGTGAATGAACATCAGTTGATCAGAGAGAGACAGCAAAGGTCTGTAAAGGGTAGGTCATGCCTGATGAATCTGATTAAGTTTTTTGAAGAGATGACTAAAGTAGTGGACAGGGAATATCTATGTTACTTATATGGTCACACAAAAGGCATTTGATAAAGTCCTGAATAAGAAGATGTTAGCTCAAATTGAATCTAAGGAATTGAAGGCAAATTATTAATGTGGTTAGGAAATTGGCTGAACAACAGAAGGCAGAGGGTAGGGATAATAGGCAGGTATTCTAATTGGCAGGGTGTGACTAGTCGTGTCCAGCAAAGATTTGTGATGGGGCCCCAACTATTCCTGTTTTTACGAGCGAGAGATGATGGGATAGAAAGCCACGAATCCAAATTTTCCCATGACACAAGGATAGGCAGAAGTATGGATGGAAGCATAAAATTACAAAGAGATATTGGTAGATAAGCAAATAGGCAAAACTATGGCAAATAAAGTTCAATGTAGGCAAATGTGAGGTCATCAACTTTGGACCTAAAAAGCATAGTACAGAATATTTTCTAAATGTAGAAACATTGAAGGTTCAGATACATAGATCATTCAAATGCTATGAGCATGTACAGAAGATAGTCAAAATGGCTTACGGAATGATTCCCTTTTTATCTAGAAGACTAGAATACAAGGGGGTAGAAGTTATGGTTCAGCTATATAAACTTCTAGGCAATAGCTCGGGTAGGATACGATGGCTTTGGAGAGAGTGCAGCATTGGTTTACCTGCATGACACTGGCAGCCAAGGGTTAAATTATGAGGAGAGATTACACAACCTAGGGTGTTCCCTGGAATTTAAGAGGTGATTTTATTGACTCAAAGGGTAGAAATTTGAAACTCTCTTCTGCAAATGGCAAGTGATGCTGGGTCTGCTGTAAATTTTAAATCTGAGATTGATATTTTTTTGTTTACCAAATGTATTAAGGGATATAGAGCAAAGTATATATATGGAGTTATGTCACAGACCAGCCACAATTTCATTGAATGGTGGAACAGGCTCATGGGGCCAAATATCCTGCTCCTGTTACTACATTCCGATCTTCCTAATTGTTATATTACCAGATTTAGAACATCACTGATTGAGGCTTTAGGATAATTATCCACCAATCCCTATTACCAAAGATGTTCAATATAATACCATAATCTGGGCTTCAAATATTAATCTACACAAATACATTAACCAGATATAATTAAGCCTGAAAGAAGTCACATCTAGAAATCCAGCTAAACAACACCTCATGACCATAACAAAACTAATGTGAAATCTTATAATCTTTAAATACCCTCCATCAAACTATTTTACTTTAAAATTATCCCATAGCATTTGTACAAACATAATAAGGAACAGTTAAAAGCAAAATACTGAGGATGCTGGAAATCTGAAATATGGTCAAAAAATGCTGGAAAAACTCAGCAGATCTCGTAGCATCTGTGAAGAGAAAAGCAGAGGTAACATTTCGAGGCATATGGCCCTTCTTCTGCAGAAGAGTCATGTGGACTCAAAGGACTCAGAAGCTTTGAGGTTCTGCTTTCAATTTAGCTCTTAGCTCATCACACTCCCTCAGCAGGCCTCTTTCCTAGTTCTACCAATGTTGTTGGTACCTACATGAACCATGACCACTGGATCCTTTCCCTCCCACTGCAAGTTCCTCTCCAGCTCAGAGCAGATGTCCTGAACCCTGGCACTGGGCAGGAAACTCAGCTGCCTGGACGCTCACTCTCAGCTGCAGATAACTGTGTCTATCCCCTGAATATACTGTCCCCAACTACCACTACATTCCTATTAACTACCCCGTGTAGTTTCGGCTTCCTGTTCCATGGTGCCATGGTCAGTTTGCTTATCCACCCTGTAGCCACTGTTTTCATCCATACAGGCTGCAAGAACTTTAAACCTGTTGGACAATTGCAAAAGCTGAGGCTCCTCCACTTCTACTTTCTGGGCCCCCATACCTGCCTCAATTGCAGTCACACCTTCCTGTCCCTGACCACTGACCAAATCAGAAGACCTTATCTTAAGGGGTGTGACCACCTTTTGGAACAAGTGTCCGGGTAATTTACTCACTTACAGCGTCTGAAATTCAGACTCTGGCTCACTTGACTCTGAACCAAGTCTCATCTGGCTGAAGGCACTTATTGCAGACATGTTTGCCCTGGATCACAATGGCAACCAGGAGCACCCACGTTCTGCAGTCACAACAAATCACATGCCCTGCCATCATTACCTGAGTTTTGAAAGATAAATGAGAAAAATACTCACCAACCAACCAGCTAACTGTTTTCCTGTGATGTCAAACTTTGATTTTTCAGAACTTGGCCAGTCCGTCCGAGCCACAAACTGGCTCCGCCCCTCTCAGCTCTCATACTGTTCTGTTCCCCACCCCACCCTCTTGGTTCTCATGCTGTTCCATTCCTCCCTCTCGGCTCTGAGCTTTTTTGTACCCCCCCTCTCAGCTCTGACACTGTTCTGGTCCCCACTCATGCTGTTCTGTTCCCCCCTCCAGCTCTCGTGCTGTTCTGCGCCCCTCCAGCTCTCTTGCTGTTCTGCCCTCCCCCCACCCCTCGGCTCTTCACACTATTCTGTACCCCCCTCAGTTTTCAAGCTATTCTGTGCCCCGGCCCCAGCCCTTGTGCTGTTCTGTCCCCAATTGGCTGTCACACTGTTCTCTCCCCACACTTGGCTCTCACGCTGTTCTTACTGCCCCTCTCGGCTCTTGGCACTGTTCTTACCAACCCTCTCAGCTCTTTATGCTGCTCTGCAGCCCCCTCTCTTGGCTCTTGTGCTGTTCTCTCCCCCACTCTCGGCTCTCGTGCTGTTCTCACTGGCCTTCTCGTCTCTTGCGCTCTTCTGTCCTTTCCCTTTCTTGGCCCTCGCACTGTTCTGAAACCCCCCTCTCAGCTCTCTCCCTGGCTGTGATGAGGGTGGGAGAAGTCAGGCTGATTGGGCCGAATTACCTGTTCCTGTGCTGTAAATTCTATGCAACTATTCGTATAATTGCTACATATAATTTCATTTGTGACCTTCCATCAGATTACTTTTGGGTTTTTTTTAATGTACCAAAGAATGATTGAGCTGTCTAAATGTAATGTCTTACAACAAAATTCCATCTTGATTTGTACAAACATGAAGTTTGAAAGTTGTTTTCAATAGCAGAATAATAGCATTTTCTTGTAGATCATAATACAATGATATAATTAAAAGTTAAAACAAATCAGCACAAAAATCAAAATTGACATTTCAATTAACTGAAAGACAAAAGGTTATTGCACATTTGGAGTCTGAATGAAAATTTCTACTTTTCCTTAAATGTTAATTAGACATTAAAAATGTTATAACAATAGTCACATAGTCTGAGTTCCATGATGTTCAATAGACCATAAAGATCAAACAATTTTTGAAAATGCTTAAAGATGGGAGGAAAGAATTGCTTTAATGAGTTTTCTCATGAAAGCTTTTCATGGATGCAATTCCTAAGGACTGGTCCACGAAAATATAGAAAAAATTGTGTCCTCATCCTCCTCGATGCAAAATAAATTTGAGAAACAAAGCTGAATCAAAGTCCAGGTCCTCAGTCTACTTTCCCTCAAGGTCATCGTCGATCTGCAGAGATAACTCTGTTTCTCTCCACAGATGTTGCTTCATCAGTCGAGTGCTTCCAGCATTTTCTGTTTTTACTTTCGTTTCAAGTTTGACTTAATTCGGATTCGATTACTTTGTGTGTCCTTTTTTTGAAAAACAAACTTCCTGCCAGCAGTATTAGTTCACATTAGAACCTGCCTATCAGGTTATGAGAGGTTGTAGCAGCAATCTGAGGACTGTTCTTTTCTATATTTATTTCAGAGCAATCAAATAGCTGCCTTGAAATTCCTCATAGGCTGTATTGGATTGGCCCCATTTCTGAGAATTTTTTGTTAGTTGCCTTGAAAGGGATGGTGCCTCCCATATGCAAGGAGAATGGTGGCAAGGGACGGGGACACCCAATGCTGAGCTGGGTCCCCAAATAGAACTTTTAAAGAATCGTTTTGAGGAGTTGGTCCTCTCAGGCAGAGGGGATTAGAAAATTGGAGGAAGATGATGTCAGACATTAGCCTAAAGTGTGGCCTATCCCTTGGTAATGAGGTGCCTCAAACTGACTACAGTTTGCTTGCACACGAACCGGGGAGAAACCTCATCCTGAATGAGACACAGCCAGAGTGAATGTGGTTATTGGCAATTTGGAGCACAGTGGGAATTGAACTGGTAAGTCTTTCTCTTCAATTTCTCTTTATTTTTTGTAAGTTCAGTAGTCTAATTAAAAGGTTGGTAATGTAGCTGACTCAGCTGGCTGTGTGACAGTTAACTGTCAATCACCTGAAGCCTGATTAGGGCCTGAACAAATGTTTATTACTATTTGAAGCTTAACTAGCCTGAGTCATCTCAACTCACCTCAGCTCTATTTAAGAAAGGGACTATTTAGAAGCACACTACAGTGTGCTTGCACACAAACATCCTGAGTGAGACACAGCCAGAGTGAGTGTGGGTATTGGCATTTTGGTGCATAGTGGGAATTGAATTGCAGAGGGGAAGAGTGCTCTTTGCATTTTTTTCTTTGCTATCCAACTTCTTAAATCTTCAGAGAGTGGTCATGCCCTGCTGCAGCAGTAGAGGCTGCAAGGGAAAGGAATGACTGGTAAGTAGTGGGTAAGGTCGGGTAAGTATTTACTACTTTTATCGCTTATAGTTTAAGGTCTTTTGTGGTTTATAGTTTGTATATTCTGTAGTAACAAGGATCAGGAAAGAAGGGCCTTAGAGTAATTGATTTAAAAGGTGTAATTTAAAGGGATTAATCATGGCAGGAGAGCTCAAAGCCATGGTGTGCTTCTCATGCTCCATGTGGGAAGCTGGGAACATTTCCAGTGCCCAGGACCAGCATGTGTGAAGGAGGTGTGTCCAGCTGCAGCTCCTGGAAACTCAGGTTTCAGAGGAATGGTGGCTGGGGTCACTGTGGAGCATCCATGAGTCTGAGAACTTCATGGATAGCACGTTTAGAGAGGTGGTCACACCACAGCTGAAGGGACTTGAGGAAAGAAGGGAATGGGTGACTACTGGGCAGTCCAAGAGAAACAGGCAGATAGTTCAAGAGTCCCCTGGGGTCCCGCTCGCAAATCAGTTGACCATTTTGGAGGCTGATGAGGGCACTGGTTCCTCCAGGGAGTGCAAACAGAGCCAACCTTCTGGCACCACAAGCAGATTGTCTGTAGAGGAGGGGAGGAAGAGAGGAAGAGCAATAGTAAAAGGGAATTCTATAGTCTGGGGAATAGATAGGTGCTACTGTGGCCATCAACGTGACTCCAGGTTGGTGTGTTGCCTCCCTGGTGCCAGGGTCCAGGATGTCCCTGAACAGCTGCAGGGCATCCTGAAGGGGGAGGGTGATAATGCAGAGGTCATGGAACATGTTAGTACCAATGACATACATAGAAAGAGGGATGAGGTCTTGCATCAAGAATTCAGGGAGTTAGGCAGTAGATTAAAAAGCAAGGCCTCTCAGGTTGTAATCTCTGGATTACTCCCAGTGCCACATGCTAGCGAGCTCAGAAATATGAGAATAGCGCAGATGAATACATGGCTTAAGAGTTGGTGCAGGCGGGAGGGTTTTAGGTTCCTGGATCACTGGGACCATTTCTGGGGAAGGTGGGACCTGTACAAGTGGGACGTTGTACATCTGAACCAGAACGGGACTAACATCCTTGCGGTCGGGTTTACTAGTGCTGTTGGGAGGAGTTTAAACAAATTCAGCAGGGGGAAGGGGCACAGAATGTTAGCAGAATAGGGACACATCAGAATACAGTAAAACAATCAAGTCAGGGGAAGTACAGCTGCATTAAGTTTCAATGGAGTAAGGCAAGGCTGGATGGCCTTTACTTTAATGCCAGGAGTATTACAGGTAAAACGGATGAGTTAAGGGTGAGGATTGACACATGGAATTGTGATATAGTAGCCATCACTGAGACATGGTTAAGGGAGGGGCAGGATTTGCAGCTCAACATTCCGGAATATAAAATCTTCAGGTGAGACAAGGGACGGGGTAAAAGCAGAGGAGGCAGTGCATTATTAGTTAAGGAATCAGTTACTGCAGTAAGGAGAGATAATATCTTGGAGGGGGCATTCAATGAAGCTTTGTGGGTAAAGCTTAGGAATAAAAAAGGGGCAGACACATTGTTAGGTGTTTATTATAGACTTCCAGGTAGTCAGCGGGAAATTGAGGAGCAAATATGTACACAATTTGCAGAGGTGTGTAAAAACAATAACAATAGGGTAATTATGTTTGGTGATTTCAACTTTCTCAATAATAATTGGGATAGGCATAGTGTTAAGAGCTTGGATGGAGTCGATTTCTTGAAATGTGTACAGCAGAACTTTTTAGGTCAACATTTAGAGGGTCCAACAAGGGACAGTGCAGTGCTGGACTAATTCTGGGGAATGAAGCTAGACAGGTGGCTGAGGTGGTGGTAGGGGAGCATTTTAGTGATAGTGACCACAGCATGGTGCAATTCAAGCTTGTTATGGACAAAGAAATCGACAAGTTGCAGAAAAATGTTTTGGATTGGGGGAGAGCGGATTTTAGTAAAATAAGGCAGGATCTGGCCAAGGTAGACTGGGAACAACTACTTGTGGGGAAAGCTAGAGGAGCAGTGGGGGTGGGGGAGGGGGGGTTCAAAAAGGAAGTGGGGAGGGTACAGGCTCAACATGTTCCCCCTAGGGTGATAGGAAGGAGTAACAAGCCCAGAGAACCATGGATGACCAGAGATATTCAGGATACGATGAGAAGGAAAGGAAGAGCTTTTCGCAGATACAAGGGAAGCAAATCAGTGGAGGCATTAGTGGAGTACAGAAAGTGCAGGGTGGAGCTTAAGAAAGCAATTAGGAGAGCAAAGAGGGGATATGAGAAAGCTCTGGCTGGTAAAAGTATGGAAAATTCCAAGATATTCTATAAGTATATCAATGGGAAGACGATAACCAGGGAAAAAGTAGGGCTCATAAGGGACCAAGGGGGCAATCTGTGGGTGGAGCCACAGGACATTGGTAGAGTATTGAAGGAATACGTCACGTCCATCTTCACTCAAGAGATTGAGGATGAAGGTATCGCACTTGGGGAGAGAGACTGCGAGGTTCTTGAGCAAATTGATATCAGGAGTGACAAGGTATTGGAGGTGTTGGCAGGCTTAAAAGTGGACAAATCTCCAGGTCCAGATGAATTGTGTCACAGACTGCTGAGGAAGGCAAGGGAGGAGATTGCAGGGGCCCTGACCCAAATTTTTAATTCCTCTCTGGCCACGGGGGAGGTTCCAGAGGACTGGAGAACAGCTAATGTGGTTCCGCTATTTAAGAAGGGTTGTAGAGATAAGCCAGGGAACCACAGGCCAATGAGTCTCACGTCAGTGGCAGGGAAACTATTGGAAAAAATTCTGAAGGAGAGAATCTATCTCCACTTGGAGAGGCAAGGTTTGATCAGGGATTGTCAGCATGGCTTTGTCAGAGGGAGATCATGCCTAGCAAATTTGATGATTTGATTGAATTTTTTGAGGAGGTGACCAGGTGTGTAGATGAGGGTAGTGCAGTTGATGTAGTTAAATGGATTTCAGTAAAGCCTTTGACAAGGTCCCACATGGAAGACATAAAGAAGGCAAATGCACATGGGGTACAGGGTAATTTGATAAGGTGGATTCATAATTGGCTTAGTTGTAGGAGACAGAGGGTGATGACAGAAGGATGCTTTAGTGACTGGAAGCCAGTGTCCAGTGGCGTACCACAGGGATCTGTGCTGGGTCCCCTATTATTCATCATTTATATAAATGACATAGATGATTATGTGGGGGGTAGGATTAGTAAGTTTGCGGATGACACAAAGATTAGCCGGGTGGTTAACAGTGAGGTTGAGTGTCTTGGGCTACAGGAAGATATGAACAGGATGGCCAAATGGGCAGATAAATGGCTGATGGAATTTAACCCTGCAAAGTGTCAGGTGGTACACTTTGGAAGGAGTAATTTGACAAGAAAGTATTCAATGAATGGCATGACACTAGGAAGTTCTGAGGGACAAAGGGACCTTAGCATGTTTGTCCATGGATCTCTGAAGGCGGAGGGGCATGTTAATTGGGTGGTGAAAAAGGCATATGGGACACTTGCCTTTATCAATCGAGACATAGATTACAAAAGTAGAGAGGTCATGATGGAGTTGTATAGAACCTTGGTGAGGCCACAGCTGGACTGCTGTGTGCAGTTCTGGTTGCCACATTATAGGAAGGGTGTGATTGCACTGGAGGGAGTGCAGAGGAGATTCACCAGGATGTTGCCTGGGATGAAACATTTAAGTTATGAAGAGAGGTTAGATAGACTTGGGTTGTTTTCGTTGCAGCAGAGAAGACTGAGGGGAGACCTGATCGAGGTATACAAAATTATGAGGGGCATGGACAGGGTGGATAGGGAGCAGCTGTTCCCCTTAGTTGAAGGGTCAGTCACGAGAGGACATAAGTTCAAGGTGAGGGGCAGGAGGTTTAGGGGGGATGTGAGGAAAAACTTTTTTACCCAGAGGGTGGTGACGGTCTGGAATGCACTGCATGGGAGGGTGGTGGAGGCAGGTTGCCTCACATCCTTTAAGAAGCACCTGGATGAGCACTTAGCATGTCATAACATTCAAGGCTATGGGCCAAGTGCTGGTGAATGGGATTAGATAGGTAGGTCAGGTGTTTCTCACGTGTCGGTGCAGACTTGATGGGCCAAATGGCCTCTTCTACACTGTGTGTTTTTGTGACCCACATTAGAGCGTACCAATGAGTGTGTTGAATCTCCGCCTTTAGATTTTCAACCCCCAAATGTTTTTGAATTTTTCTAACTGAAACATTTGTTCCTCCTGGTGGCCACATGAGGTGCTAAGGTGCTACAATGTATTAGTGATGCACTTCAGATTAGCATTGGTTCACTTCTATAGTGAGATGGCATCAATTACCAAGTGTTATTTTGCTTAGTTATTGCATTTTTCAGTGCACATTAAATTGAGTTTTCAAATGAAAGTTTTAGCTTATCTTTTCGCCATTAAGCCTAGGCTTTCAGGTGACCTATTTTGAACAAGAACAGGGCATTCTCCCAGTGCCCTGCCAACAGTTATCCCTCATCCAACACTATCAAAAGCTGACTATCTGGTCATTTCTCTCATTGTTGTTTGTAGGATTTTGTTGTGTCCTAATCAGCTCATATGGTTCATGTAACAGCTTCAAAAGTATTTCATTGTCATTTGACTGAAAATTCTTCCTTTTAAAGGACATTTTGAAACATTTTAACCTAACCCACTTGTCGGGTAACTAAAAGGATCAGATGCTTTATAGCCCGCCTGGCTTTACTCTCCAGTGAAGTCAAGGGAGGGTAATAAAAACAGAAAATGCTGGAAAAACTCAACTGTGGAGAGAGAAACAGAGATAACGTTTCGAGTCCGTATGATCCTTCTTCAGAGCTCTGAAAAAAACTGGCATTCTACCCAATCCCCTAGGTTTCATGCCCTGCAAGTTAGATTAAAATTACCACCCATGTCTTCCACCTTCAAAGTTAAATACCTAAATATTTCCAGAACTATGAAAATTAATGTTATACATGATTCAATATTTTCCATTAGTAATATCAGTATCAGCTTGGTGGAATCAGCATAACCAGCGCAAGAGGTCGAGCCAAATGCGAATGGGTAATGTACAAAAACAACTTACATTTGTGTTTAAGTTGATTTTTTTATGCTGGTTTAAGATTCAGTAGGCTAGAACATGTCCCGCTTACAATATTGGCCCTGCCATCAGAACAAAATTGTGGGATTTCGATGATTGCACTGGTTAAGAAAGGAAATTTGTCTCATTTTCTTAAGCGCGTAGGAACTTGTAGGCATGGTATTAAAAAGTATTTAATTTTCTCAAGAAACTGACCAGCACTCTCCCAATGTAAGTGTTAAATGGTGCAGTATTTTTGTTTTAAAGTCATTTTCAGTGCTTTTAAATCAAGTTACTCACAGGTGGAAATGCTAACTTTTGGTATAAAACTGTTATGTTCCTTCTGTTGGGTCACTTTGCTCACGAACATGGTTGCACGCCTATCTACTGGGACTGAGTTGGTAAACAGTATACTGCAGATGCAGAGACCAATGTAAGATGAAGCACATGTTGTTTATCAGCAGAACACATGTGCGCTTCTCAAACCAGACTCTATTCTAAACTACTGATTAACAATGTCGTCCACTCTGCACAGCAATTGGGCAATACAGTCATGTGGTCAATCTGCTCACATTCTCTTAAAAGTGTATTGCACCTCGGATTACCACAAAAACCCATTGTCAGCTGTCGTAGTAAAAATGCACTGCGTTACCATTCTTAAATACATCAAGGAATGATTTTTAATGAAAAGGAAAGAAGGATATACTTTATTATGGTGTCTGATTGTGTTGGTTCATGGACATTTGTGATTATGCAAATTAACTTTATTGAAACCTTGAACGGATACATAACTAGTGCATTTTGGGTGCAATTTCCTGATTATACCCAATGTGAAAACACTACCTTTAAATATGCATAAAATAGCCAATTAATAACATCAGTAATTGACAGGTTAATAGTTTTTAAGTTAATTTTAAAACAGGACATTGATCATATTTTAAGGCACAAAATCATATAAATTATCCATATAACTGTTTTTTGCAATAAGGCATCAAACACACCAGGGAGTGAATATATTTTGCTGTGTTTTTATTGATTTCTCAATCATGTACAGCCTGATATACATTTCACAAAGCCATCCCATGTTTGGATTGTTTGGTGCTTGTTGAAGGGGTGCATTGCTTTGGTCATTTTTTTTGCACTGAAAGCTGTGCAGGTCAAAGGGTCAAGTTAGTTGGATTGGTCTTAGTATTTGGGGATTAATCTAGTCAGAGGATGCGGGGGGTGGGGGGGGGGGGGGGGTGGCGGAAGACCAACTTACCAGTGGCCATGCTTGGCTTGAATAGCCAAGTGGTTATGGTACTGGGTTTGTAACCCCAAGATCAAGTGTTCAAATCTCACAAAGGCAAACTATGAAACAATGTAACTTCATCTGAAACAGATAGAAACGGGTTTGTACTCGAAAGAGTTACATATCGTTTATTTAAAAGATTATCAAGACTTCAAATCTCACAATGGCAAAATATGAAACAATGTAACTTCATCTGAAACAGATGGAAACGCGTTTGTACTCGAAAGAGTTACCAGTGGCCATAACTGGGAGGGAGGGGGACAAATTATTTCTTATGAGTGTGCAGATTGTTGCAACAGCTTGTTGTCAGTGAACCTTAAGGAATGGGTCCCTGCTAGGAATAAGCAAAAAGCTCAATTTATCAGCTTGAAATAGGTAAAGGAATAGGTTATGTTGTGAGTGTTGTTTTACTCAAAACTGCATAAGGCAAACTACTCAAATGATTATTCTTAGGTGAAGACAGCTGTAACTAGCCCAAACAGGGGCTATAGTCAATTGAGGGTTCTGTGATAGTGAGAGAGCAACCGGCCAGAAACTTAAAACAACTAACCATAATTGCAATGCAGTGTTAAGATTTTCAGTTAACCTTGCTTAAATAAAATGCTTGCTGGAATACAAAAATAAATTAGTGCTTGGAAATAAGAGTGACCTTAATGAAACACCTTGGGCTGGATTTTCAAGCTGGGATTGGGAACCAAGTTCCGGATCCTGCCCCCCTGCCGTAACATGGTTTTTAAATGCAAAGTGCCTAATCCGCTGAGAGGTGGATTTGGCATCCAATTAGTGGCATTTGGGGGAGAATTTTTAGCTTGGTGGGCGGGAGCGCACCTGACCTAGGCTGACTGTAAAATGACGCATGATGATGTTGGGCGAGTGTCCCGTGTCATCACACACTCATTCGATATTTTGGTCAGCAGGTATGCGTCGGAGTCAGCAGCGTGCCCGCCAACAATTAAAAGGCCTATTAAGGCCATTAACAAGGTCATTGAAACAGTTTTCTTGCTGCCCATCCAACCTTATAGTTAGCGGGAAGGTGAAAAGTCCAAGCAGCCTTTGCATTTTTTAGGAAACCTCATCCACGAGCAGGATAAGGTTTCCAACAGCAGATAAAAATAAAATAAAATGTTTTAAATTTCATTTATAACATGACCCTACTCATGTGACACAGTCAGATGAATGGGGACATGTTTTATAAAATTTTTAAAATCTTTATTTCTATTTTTTAAAACTCTTCATCTCCCTGAGGCAGCTCTGTGCCTCAGGGAGATTTTCAAGCATGTACTTGTGCGCATCCCTGCACCTCCACCCACCACCCCACCCCGCACAGACAGCACTGCCACTCGTGTTTCACACTGGGCAGACCTTAATTGGCCTGCCAGCATGAAATTGTGGTCTGGCCCCAAATGCGGGCACCGACAAGGGCAAACTCCTACCCCTGGAGTGTCCTGGAAGTGGGATATGGAAATAGAGTGAGTGCCCTTTGAAAAGGTGAGCAGCAGCTATAACTCAGCCTGCCATTCCCTTAGGAGATGGCGCAGGAAGGTTCACAGAGAGATGATGTGGGAACGGGCAGGCATTCACGGGAGGCCTCGTAGGTTTTTGATTCCTCTTTTGAGGTGTTAGCTCAGGCAATTGCTCAGAGGAGACAGATATTTTTCAGGGCATCAAGTAGAAGAAATGTGCCCAGAGAAACCAAAAGGGCCTAGGTCATGTTGGCTGCAGAGGTCAGCAGCAGATGGAGGACATGGGTTAAGTGATGTAAAAGATTAACTGACCTGATAAGATCTGGTTAAGATGAATTGAAACACCTGGGTTCCAAAGGAGAGTCACATTAGACTCAAAATGTTAACTCTGTTCCTCTCTCTCCAGATGCTGCCAGACATGCTGAGTTTTTCCAGCACTTTGTGTTTTACTTACCTGAGTGACAGGCCTCTGCACACAGCAGCATGCAATAGGGCTGAGCAGGCTGAGTGCCCGTTCTCTCTTCCATTATCAGAGTAAATGGTCAGGTGAGATGTTAGCCGGCATCATATATGGGGTACAATAGAGAAGAGGGTATCACTGAGGAGCGCAACAACTTATGTCAATGTTATGCTGGCATAGGCGTTGGAAGCCAGGTTGCTCATATGTCATTTTCTCCTCATCATGCAGGATCAGAGAGCTCACAACAGTCACAAATGGATGGTGGTGTGGCAGGCCTGATCAACCTGACGCCGATGGAGGACGCAGTGCTGTGAATTGCTAGGGTACCATTGCGGCAGGCCACTGGCGATAGCAAGGCTGGGAGGTCATTTTATAGCTCTACCTTCAGGTGAAGGGCATGGAGGAAATGCCGGCTATAACTCGATTCCTATTCCTGCTCCTATTACTTCTGTTCTTATGTCAAGTTCCTGAGGTGTCAGAGGTAGGTGAGTTTTCAAATGTCAGAGAACTCTGAGGCATTCCAGAGCAATGGACAGACATGAGAGGAGTCCATTTATTTATTTATTTAGTGTCTGTACAGTCACAGAGCCAACCAACAGCTTTGTCAGTGGCTAGATGGAGTTCTTCAAGCCTGCCTTCAAGTTTAGTCAGCGGACACTCCTCAACAATGTGAGTTATTGTTTGGACTGCATCACAGCTGCAGCCTGGATGGTTTTGGTGACCCCACTAAAGCTGGGTGGCTGCCCAGAGGACTTGGCCAGTCCAGAAATGGTTTAAAGGGCCCATAATCGCCATGGGAGATCAAAGCTGGGTAGGCGGACAGTGGGTCTACTATGAGATATTGGTTTCTAGTGGATGTTTTCTCCTCCCAGTACGCCTGCCATAGGTCATCAACTGTTATTCCTCAGTGTGGTTGGTTTAACCATATGAGGTGGTGTGAGGGAAGGCATACTGCTGGTACATTGAGGAGGTCATTGAATAAAGACAGGCTTGGGTTGGAGTAGACCTTCTCTAGTAGCTTGCCTGTAGCAATTACCCTCTTGATGTGGTGGGGTGGTGACATCAGGGCTGGGGGTCAGGGGAGGTTAGTTGGTTGAAGAGTACACATTGTTGAGTTGAACTACACATCGATAAGTTTGGTGTGGACAGATTGGCATCATACAAGGACACAGTATTCTGTAGTTGAGTACGTAATTGCAAGAGCAGAGGTCCTTAAGGTCTTGGCCTATGATCTCCATGAGGTACTGAAAATTCTCTGAGGAGGTTGTTGAGGGTTTTAATTTTTTCTGCGGTCTTGATGAGGTGCTGTTTGTACCCAAGGGTTCCGACAAGGGTGATGCCCAGTTAAACAAGGTGCAGATTGTGCTTCAGTCTCTGGCCATCCAGGGTGATTTTCCCTTCCCTCTTGGTGCTGGCAATGTGAAGATGGAATGTGCTCGAGCATGTTTAACTGGTGCTTGGTTGTAGGCACAATGTCTGGCAGCAGTCGGCCAGCTTTGCAATATTGTATTTAATGCATCTTCCAGCTCAGGGAAAGTCTGAGCCTGTATGCCACAGCAGATGTCATCTGTGTAAATGTCCGGAACTGGGTTGGGGACAGGTTGTTGGTGTACAAGTTGAACAGGTTGGGCTAATTTAAGATAACTTAAAATATAACAACACATTTGCACCGTTATGACTCAATGATTTGAGTGCTGGAACCCTTCCACTGAGAGAGTGGCCAACCTCTTGGAGAGTCAAAGGCAGCATTACTCTGAATTGATGCAGGAGCAACACGCTGACTTGCACAGGAAGATTGAGACTCACTATAGCAATAATTGCTTAATGTCGTTAATGATGTAAAGATGTTCTGGTTGATGCCAGCTACATCCCAGCCAGTGGCCTCATCCAGCTTGCCAGAGGACCATGAACAGGCTGAGGCAGTTGAATAAACTGATGAGGGGCCACCCAATCAGTCCCATTCCCCCACCCTATCCTTGTGGTCCTGAAGGTTTATCTCAATAAACTTGGAGTTCCAATTTCCATCCAAGTTCCTTCTTAAATCATTGATCGTCTCTTCCCTTGTGGGAAGCAGGTTCCAGGTCATGACCATTCACTTTGTTAAAAAGTTCCTTCTCACATTCCCCCCTGCATCTCTTGCCCCCCCAAACTTTAATTCTGTGTTCCCTAGTCCTTAGAACCCACCCACCATCCCTAATTGTAAATGGTCAGGCTGCTAATGAAGGTGCAACAGATGCTGGCAGCTCACTGTTAATCAGGTTCGAGGTCCCATGGATCTCTTGGATGGAAGGTCCTTGCATGGTGAATATTTAAGGCCCTCAGAAAGACCTAAAGAAATTGATGCTGCCACATTTTTATTGAAAAGAAACAATTTGATTTGAGTCCAAAGTCTTTTTTTGCCATGTGGCAATGGCATAATATGAAAACTCAGGTCACACTGACATGGATTAACATCTAATTCTGCAAATACATAATATCAGTTTTTTTTTAATTGTTTAAAAATCCTTTGCCCACTTCCTATTTTTAAATTTTGGGCCATTCACAACAGGAATTTCAGATTATTCTCCACCTCTGTTCTCAGACATCATGCAATTGGAAAGCAGGTATGTTGTCATTTAATGACATGAAGTCATGCAAAATGGGATTGACCAAACCACTTAGACGGATTCCTATATTTTACATGGAAAAATAATTTGAGATGGAAGGAAAAAGGCACAATTTTGATCATCCTTTTCTTTTCTCATCTCAAAACAGTTGCTTCATGTTTCCACAGTATTTTGTCACATACGCTTTATTCATGAGGTTGTTTGGGGACAAATTTCCTCGAGGTTCTCCAATTCATCTGCCTTTACTGCAGGAACCCTGGAAAAATGTATGAACAGAATTTGCATCATTTTCCTGAGGCTTCCATTGCTCTTTCAATGAAGTTACTGCAGATAAATGGGAGAAACCCCAAACGCACCTCCATTTTGTTGCCGATCATTAAAAAGAAACATCATTATCTTGAATCTTTTAATATATGCTCACTTCTGGACATAGAAAGAAAAAAGACACAAGAAACCTGAGCTAGAGATTTGGAAGAAGAATAATTTAGCGTATTACTGACAATTTCATTCAGAATGCCCATTAGGATGGCTGAAACTGTTTGAATGTTGGTTTAAGAGATTATTAGGTCATTGCAGAGGGAGGCTTACCTTCATCAAGCTTATTCTGTTTTATTTAGAAATGGACGCATGGCACCAAAAGTTGAAAAGTACTGAACTCCCTCAGCTAGATAAGCATGAAAATTCATCAATAGACAGAATATTTTAAAATCAAAAGCTTTAAAGGGAATTAAATTGGTTAAGTTTGGCAGTTGGCTATCTACAACTGGACTTAAAAGCCAGCTTTAAGATTAAGTCTGCTCTGCTAACATCACAAATTTCTGCATGCAACTGGCAAGATAACAATGGAACAAACTCTTTAGTGATAACAATGGCTGGCTACAGCAAAGAGAGCTTCCAGCCACAGATGAGAATTGAAGTTCTAATCATCATGCTGCTGCTTAATGCCAGTTCACAGTTTACTAACTCGGTCTGAGAGTTGACTTAAACTTTCATTTCAATTTACAGGTTAATTTGGTGTTTTTCTCATGGGCATATAGCCCCAAAACCCATAGAATTTGAGGCTCAATCTAGTGCTGCCAGCATTTCACTTTTTTATATTTCTGCTCACATTTTATATTTCTGCAGGGGAAGCAGGTTGGTGTAACAAGCATAGAGGGAAAATTTCTCCCATTCCACCCAATATCAGACTTTGCAAAGAATCAAAATTTTCAAAAAGGCTCTTCACATCTTCATCTGATTTTTTTTCAATGAATATATAGAGGGGCATTTTGCCCATCAGTGAAAAAAAAGGAACTAAGGATTCAGAAACAGGAATTAATTTTCCAGCATGACATTTTCTGAGTGTGATCCAGGTTTGTGACTGAGCCAAGTAAAAATCCAGAGATTTGCAAAAAGAGCAGAATGTGACACAATCTGTAGGGATGACCCTTAACATTGCTGCAATCACAGAAACACAGGATTGTTACAGCACAGAAGGAGGCAATTTGGTCCATTGTATCTGCACTGGCTCTGAATGAACAAATCGGAGAGCCATTCCCCCACCTCGTCCCTCGCCTGCACATTCTTCCTTTTCAGCTAACAGTCTATTTCCCACTTAAATGCCTCAATTGAACCTGTCTGCACCATGCTGTCAGGTAGTGCATTTGAAACCTTAACCACTCACTGCATGTAGAAACTTTTTTCATGTCACTTTTGCTTCTTTTGCCAATTGCTTTAAATCTGTGCCCTCTCGTTTTCGATCCTTTCACGAGTGGGAACAGTTTCTCCCTGTCTACTCCGTCCTGACCCCTCAGGATTGTGAATACCTCGATTAAATCTCCTCTCAGCGTTCTCTTCTCTGAGAAAAACAGTCCCAACTTTCCCAATCTATCTTCAGAACTGAAGTTTCTCATCCCTGGAACCATTTTTGTGAATCTTTTCTGCACTCCTTTCAATGCCTTGACACCCTTCTTAAAGTGCAGTGTGCAGAACAGGACACAATACTCCAGCTGAGGCTGAACTAGTGTCTCACACAAGTTCAACATAACTTCCTTGCTCTTGTGCTCTATGCTCCTATTAATAAAGCCTGTTTGCTTTATTAAGTGCTCCCTCTCAATCTGTCCTGCCACCTTCAATGACTTGGACACATATACACCAAGGGCCTTCTGTTCCTGCACTCCTTTTAGAGTTGTACCCTTAATTTTATATTGTCTCCCTGCACTCTTCCTACCAAAATGCATCCCTTCATGTTTCTCCACACTGAACTTCATCTGCCACTTGTCTGTCTCTTCCACCAACCTGGCTATGGGTGGAATCATCTGGTCCCATTGGCCTTGAGCGGCATGGTGAGTGAGGAGGGGGGGAACAATGTGATGAGAAGACTAAAAATCAGTTTTATGACATCGAAAAACCAGTTTGCGATCATCCGATCCGTCCGTCAATGGTAGACTGCGTTTCCTGCCGCCGCACGTCAGGAACCTAAGATCAATACTTTTGCATCTCATGATGAGCCCTGTTCACCGGAATCATCCGCCCCCCCCACCCCCCCCCACCATGTTGCATCATCCGGGCATATTGGTGTCAGTGCACACCCACGTGTTTCACAAATGTATACAAGTGACGTGCACCTGGTGACCTGAACTTCGAGGGGAACTTGGAGGTGAGTGCACAAGCATCATCTGCAGGACATCAAGTAAGAGGCGTTGTGCATTCATGGGGTGGGTGGGGGTGGGGGTGGAGGGGCGCAGGCAAGTCGCTTTTTCCCAGCTGGCTTTCAGAGCTGTGCCAGGACAAGGGCTCCAGTGCGGGTCAGGCCGGTGGGGTGGGATGGGGGGGTGGGTTGGTCAGCACAGACTGAATAAAGTAGACAAGCACATGCTGGGGGGATGGGGGGAAGCCGGGGGGTGGGGGGGGGGGGGTTGATTGGGTGGGGGGGTGCATTTAGCAGCTACGCCCTTTGAAAAGCCTGTCAAAAGTGAGCATTTTTCTGCAGCTGAGACCGTTCAGCTGCAGCTCCATTGACAGGCTCGGAGTTGGGCCTCTGACACTTTTCTGCCCACCCTAGCAATGTAAAAGCATGAAAGTGCCACCAAATGCTCCAGAACTTTTCGCCCCTTGGGCACAGGCTGCAAATTAATGTACATATTTGGGGGCAGCAGAGCAATTGGCCGGCTGGGCAAGTTGTAAAATCCCCTTGCGAAAGGTGGCCATAGTGCAGTCACTGGTGAAGGTGCTCACAGCCCCTTGCAATGTCTTTATTAAGGTTTGGATCAGCATTCCTCATGGTTCAAGCTAACAGCACAGCCTTGCAGTGCAGTATGGGAGAATGTCTGCACCTGAGCTGAGAGCGCAGCATGTAGTCCAGTGGCCGAAGCTGTGGTCAATCAGTCAAGTGGAATGGGGTGGATGTGGATGGGGCTTCAGACAGCCAATGAACACACTACACACTAGCCATCCAAGTGGTGGCCAGCACTCTCCTGCTTGTGTGAAGGGGCCTTCAGACTTAACCAAGAGATGTTCTTAGGACACATATACCAACCCAGACGTCTCTCGTTTTTAATCCTGCAGGAGGAGAACATGAGGATCATGGAGCCTGGTGATCTAGCGGTATGCCTCATGGCTTACAGAGACCAGAGGAGAAGAAGAAGAGCTGCGGAAGCGCCTGACTCAGCAAAGGGAGGAACACCTTCCTCGAGGTGAAGGAGCGGCAGAGCCTCCTGCACAGGAAGCTGAAGATCCACAGAGAGTCGTCCCTCCTGGGGCTTTTTTAGACCTAGGGTATACAGATGATGACTGTCATTCCTGCAGATGACTGAGAACCAGTGTCACCAAAGTCTGCGCATGTCTAGGGAACTGGTTGGTCACATATGCCACCTGTTGCAGGATTTGGTGTCACAGGGACATGGAGGGCATCTAATGCTAGTGGCTGTGAGAGTGACCGCAGTGCTTAATTTTTACTGGCTCTTTCCAGTGCTCCAGAGGTGACCTGTGTGGGATCTCACAAGCCTCCATGCACAAGTGTGTCCAGGAGGTCACAGCCACCATCCTCGCGAAGGCACAGAACTTTGTGCATTTTGTCTGGGATCAGGAAAGTTAGGAGCAAGAGCGCTGGGATTTGTGCAGATCTCTGGTTTTCTGTGGGTACAGGGTGCCTTCGACAGCACTGACATGGTACTTAGATCTCTATGGCAACAAGCAGTCAACTAGGTCAACCGCAAGGGCTTCCTCTCTCTGAATGTTCAGCTGATGTGCGACCACCACAAACGCATCCTTGTAGGTCTGGCATGATCCCACGATTCCTACATCCTTAGCAGGTCTCAGATACCTGACATCTTCCATGGTCCAGAGAAGCTGCAGGGTTGGCTCCTCAGGGACAAGGGCTACCCACAGAGAATGTGGCTGATGATACCCATGCGGCAGCCTCAGACTACAGTAGAACGATGTTAATACAAGGCTCATGCCGCAACCAAGACTTAGGTGGAGTAAATGACAGGCATTTTGAAAATGTGGTTCCGGTACCTTAACAGGTCTGGTGGAGCACTGCATCATTGTCACTTGTTGCAAGCTACACAACCTGGAGCTGCAACGGGGGAGAGGACCTAGCTGAGGAGGAGATGGAGGAGCTGCACATCACCTTTGATGAGAAGGACATCGAAGAGAATGATGGTGATGAGGTCCTCGAAGGGCGAAGACGCAGGCGATGAGGCATCACACTGGCCAAATGAGGCAGGCACACTCAGCAGGCCCTCAAAGCCACAAGATTCATGCAGGATGATGACAAGAAGCAGAGAGGACAGTCCTGATATCCTCGTCTTGCATCTGTGAACATTTGAGTCCACGTGGCTGATGGCAGCGCACATACCCTCAGTGCTCAGGCTCATGTCATGGAGACGCAGTGGAGGCCCTGATAGTTGCTAGATTGAAGGACGATGATGACAATATGCTGTGAGGACACTCCTTAGATCTTTACATAGCCTCTATGATTGTCTAACTCCTGTTTGGCTGTGGGCAGCTCACTTGTGCTCTGTGATCAGGGTCATATCATGGAGATGCAGCTGTGAAACTTTAAATGCACTTATCCTTTGTCAGCCTTCAACACCTTGTCAGGAAAATAAAATAATTCTAATAACGTTCTTGAAATTTATTGTAAAATAGTGGTGTGTGTGTGTGTGTGTGTGTGTGTGTGTGTGTGTGTGTGTGTGTGTGTGTGTGTGTGTGTGTGTGTGTGTGTGTGACTTAATTGGATTAAAGGCAGCTGGTCTGAGGGCTTTAATGTAAACATGATAAACATGGGAAGTTTAGAATGTAAGATGTAAAAGGACATTTGCATTTTTAAACAAACCAGACTAGATTGTTTTCAAAGGAGGGGTGAAATGTGTCACCTAGCCAGGTGAAGTTTAGAAACAGTTTATTTTTCCCAAAGATTACTGGTAAAACTTATTGCTATGTGAGATTTTTATTATCAGAATGTAAAGTTCAAAGACACAGGGCAGGATTTTTCCCATGGCAAGGGTGCTCGGTGGCCCCTCACCCTGCGATTTCAGGCCCGCCCAGTGTGGATCGTGAGTCGCGGTGCTCAGCGCTATCTGTGCAGGCAGGGGGAGGAGGGAGAGCCAGTCCTAGCATGCAGTTCACGCATGCCCGTGAAAGAGTGCTTCAATCTCCCTGATGCATAGAGCTGCCTCTGGGAGATGAAGCGCTGTGTAAAAAAAAACAAAGAAATTAAAAATTTAATAAAACGTCCCCTCTGTCACATGAGCTGGGACTGATTTTTAATTCAAAAATATAGTTTTTATTTATTGTTTATTTGCTTTTAGGAAACATCATCCTGCTCGTAGTTGAGGTTTCCTAAAAAATGTAAAGGCCGCTTGGTATTTTCGCCTGCCCGCCAACCGTTAGGTTAGATGGGCAGTGTAAATTTGAAATTAATTAGATTGTTAATGGCCTTAATGGGCCTTTTAATTATATGCGGGCGCGCAGCCAACTCTGGCGCGCACCCGCTGAATGACACTGTGCAATGATGGGATGCATACCCGACGTCATTGCCCGTCATTTTACTCTCAGGCACGTAGGGTGCACGCCTGCACATCCAGAGTAATATTCTGCCCACAGTGAAACAATTCGCATTCAAAGGGGAAAATATGTATTTAGGAGTGAGGGCTGTGTATAAAAGCAGCCACTCTATGATCTAACACGTGTAAAAAGCCTTCAGCATCTATGCCTCAAGCTGCTGTCTTTAAAGAACTGAAGTTAAGAAAACTCACTTTGAATTCGACTGGTTCAGGGTGTTGTGTCTTACTTTGCATGGGCTTTTAAAATCTACGTGTCTCACTGTTGCCTGAATGAAAGTGTAACTGGGAGTCAGATTAAGTAGGGGATTTAGAAGTTATAATAATAGTAATTTGTAGATCTATGTATGTGTTTAAATTCATTTGTTCTATTAATAAAGGTTTAATTTAGTTTGGTAAGAAACTTACAAGACTTGGTGGTCTTATTACTACTGAATTCAAGTTACATAACTCGAAACTTATACGAATTGCAAACCAAGTTGCGGCAGTTGTGTCAAGATTCCCTTTCGAACAACTCAGCATTTACCATTGGCTGTGCCATAGCAACCTGTCCCCTTCAGGAGCACACCATCACCAGTCACAGATACCGAAGAGATGGGGGACCAACTGCACCTCAAAGATGCTGAGAGCGCACAGGTAGAAAGATGGAACTCTGTAATGCCTGTCCACAACATTCTGGCAGCACTGGCAAGCACTGTTGGGGTGTAGGCATCACTAATGTGTCCAGTGAGTGTGAAGCTAGACCATCACTTTGGTCTGAAGGTTACACACTGCACAGGGAAAGAAGTGGCCCCGGACTAAGACACCTGCCTTTATCTTGTGCAAGACCCAAGGTTTCACATCTGAGTGACATGAACACTGCTCAGCATAACAAGAAGCCATGGGCAAGGTGGCATTCTTGGTAGTTTATTTACAATAGTGAACATTATGTACAAGTGATTAACACCTGTGCCCAGGCTGTACAACTACATCTTCTTAATGCTTGGCCTAAATAGCCAAGTGGTTATGGTACTGGGTTTGTAACCCCAAGGTCAAGAGTTCAAATCTCACAATGGCAAACTATGAAACAATGTAATTTCATCTGAAACAGATGGAAACGGGTCCCCCAACATCCACAGCAGAGTTAGAGACAGCCTGCTTTGCAGGAGTCCTCTAAAGGGCCGAGACCTGGAGGGCCTCGGCCTGCTTTCGGGGCCCTGCTGTGTGGCAGTGGCACCCTCCTTGACTTGTGGAGCTGGAGCTGCTGGGGTCACAGGAAGAGGAGATTTAGATAGGCCGGACACCCCCAGAGTCACCTAAGTGAATGGTCCTGGGGTGTGCGCCTGCTGATCTTCCTCCCTATGTGCGCCTGAGGCCCCTGGCTGACTCCTTAAGGAGAAGGAGAAGCTGGAGTGAAATTGAGCTGCCAACACACCTCTCGCATTGACACTGTTGGAGACCAGTGATGGAATACAGCCCACTCAGATGTCCTGGACCAAGGTCTCCATGGCGGTCACCATACTGCCAGTGTTGGCCTCAGTGCATTGGCATGCCAGACTGAAGGCAGGCGGACTCCTCCATTGTGCCTTGCAATTGGAGGACTGCAGCAGGCATCTCTTCCTGATGTTCCCGAGCTTGCTTTTGCAGCTTCAACAACTGAGGTATGACCAAGTCCAGAGGCTCCTCATCTGACTTGGACTCAGCAGATTTCTGGCCTCCAGCAATCCTCTGAGTGCCGGAAGCCTGGGAATTCCCTGCCACCATCTTCTGTGGATCAGACAGTGCGATGTGCTCACCAGATTATGACCCCAATGCTACTCAGGAATAAGGCCCACCGAGCTGTGTGTCACTGAGCTGGTGGAGGGTGTGGGTGAGCGCTGCGATGGGTCTTCAATTAGGGTGACATCAGACTCTTCTTCTAAAGTGTCTTCAGAGCTTGAGTCAAGGAACTAGCTCATGGACCCCCTCGGCTGCTTCCCAGATTTGTCTTCAAATGCAAGGAGAGATAATTAGTGCTTGAGAGTGTTCAGAATAGGGAAACTCACTCACAGCATGGTCATCTGATGGATGTTGCACTGCTCGATCCTCACTTGGTTGAGCACCATCAACTTCACCGTCAGCACAGGAACGGTCCAGGTCATCATGGGCCAGCTGGATGACTCTATTCTCAAAGTCTGCGAGGAT
This sequence comes from Carcharodon carcharias, assembly GCF_017639515.1. NCBI lineage: Eukaryota > Metazoa > Chordata > Chondrichthyes > Lamniformes > Lamnidae > Carcharodon > Carcharodon carcharias. Next base: position 43,771,652 of record NC_054478.1, on the reverse strand, counting down.
CTTGATGTTGGGTATTCCCCTACCAGTCTGTGACCTCTCCTTTCTGTTGTGTGCCAGCTTGTCCTGCACGAATACAGATGGAGAAAGTGTGAACAGGACGCCTGTCAGGCCAGGTGAGAAGGATGTCTGCCATGGGTGGGTGGTGAGTGGTGAGAACACAATCCACAGGGCAGATGATTGTGTGTGTGTGAGAGTGAATAGGGATGTCACTTGAACTGGCAGGGAGTGAGATCCCTGTGGGTTTGTGAGTGTGTGAGTTGAGAGTGACGAGAAGGGTGACTTACCCTGGTGGAACAGAGGGAGATCATTCATCCGCTTTGAGCACCGGGTGGCTGCCCCCTTTTGTAGGGCTTTGGCACAGACCACATTGCCATCACCTCCCATGCTCAATTGGTGACCTGGCTTGCTGGTCTTCGCCCAGAACAGGGGTAGAGCACTTCATGGCGGGCCTCCACTGCATCCAGTAGGTGCCCCCAGGAGGCATTGCTAAATTTGGGGGCAGCACGTTCTTGCAGCAGTTTTCGAACCCTGAGAGAGTGCTCACTCTGAACAGGGGTGTACTTTAAATATGGCACCTGGATTACTGAAAGCCCATGGAGGCAGCGGGGCAGATGAATCAGAGGCCAGTGATCCGGAGTGTTTCCCAGGAACGCATTATTAATGAGGCAGGATGCACCGGGGTTGGGGACTATATGGCAAGAAAACCTGCCATTATGGCCGGTGGATAAAACAACATTTTTCACGCCCGCGACCTCACTCAGTGCAAATCTGGGACGATTGCACCCTCTGAGCTTTTGAAGTTCTACATTATCGTTCTCACAGTTCATGATGCTTCCAAGTTTTGTATCTGCAAATTTTGAAATTGTGTCCTGTATACCAAGGTCTAGGTTATTAATATATATCAGGAAGAGCAAGGGTGAATATAAATGAAAACGAATGAAAATCAGATATTTTAATTGTGTGCACAGCAATAGAGGAAGAAAGATCAGCAGCGGGTGTATAATAACATGGGCCAGCACTACTGGAGGAAAAGTGCATGTGGGTCTGTTTATTAGCGTTTTTATTTCTCCTTACTGAAACTCACACTGCATATATTGGGGGAGAAATTTGTTTGTGTAGATCATTGAAGAACACCTCATGAGCCCTGCAGACAATGATCTGTGGCACTGCTACGCCTGGAGAATCATAATATGTCTGCCAGCAGTGCTACACAAACAAATTTCTTCCCCATTGTCTTTGAAGGTTCTTTTTAAACACCATCAGAAACTACAACAGACAATATAGGATTGACAATATAGTATATACTAGTACATACAGCAAAGGAACAGGCCATGTAGCCCAATGAGTCCATACCAGTGTTTATGCTCTACATGACCCTCCTGCCAGCTTTCCTCATCTAAATCTACAATCATAACAACCTATTCCATTCTTCCTCCAATGTTTGTCCAGCTTCCTGTTCAATGCATCTATACTATCCACATCAGCCACTCCCTGTGGTAGCCAGTTCCACATTCTCACCACTTTTCTGGCAAATAATTTTTTCTAAATTTCTATTTTTTTCCTTCTAAATTCCCTATTGGATTTCTTGGTGACAATTCTAAATTGATGGGCTCTGGTTATGCTCTTCTCCACAAGAGGAAACATTCTCTCTGTATCCACGCTATCAAAACCTTTCATAATTTTAAAGATCTCTATTTGGTCACCCCCATCACATTTAAAAAAGCAACACTTTGACAATTCATTTCTTTTATTATCCTTTCCTGAACTTGAGCACCAATCCCACCCTTTTCATTTTTTTCTTCTATATATGTATATATATATATATATTATAAATGGGCAAAAAGCACCTCAAGGTCTAATTCTTGTATCTATTAGCGTTCAAAAAATACATCCACCAAATCAACCTTTTTTATCCTTTCTTTCCAGCCTAAATTTCAATTGCAGAATTTTTAGCTCGTCGGGCGGGCACAAGCCCAACGCGACCGAGTGTAAAATGACACGCGATGACGTCAGGTGAGCATCATAGCGCATTGTGCGACTCTTTTCAGTCAGTGGGCAAGTGCCTCAATCGGCTACGCGCCTGCCAACAATTAAAAGACCTATTAAAGCCATTAAAAAGGTAATTGAAATAAACTATTCACTGGCTGTCCAACCTTACGGTTGGCGGGCAGGCGAAAAGGCCAAGTGACCTTTGCATTTTTTTAGGAAACCTCATCCACGGGCAGGATGAGGTTTCCAACTGCTATTCAAAGTTAAATAAAAATTAAAACATTTCATTAATAACATGTCCCTGCTCATGTGAGAGAGTTACGTGAAGGGATATGCTTTATAACATTTTAAAAATCTTTATTTTTAATGTTTTAAACTGTTCATATCCCTGAGGTAGCTCTTTGCCTCAGGGAGCTTTTCCAGCGAGCACCCACGTGCATGTGCGAAGTTCTTGCTCACCCTCCTTGCACTCCCCCCCACCACCCCCCACCCCCTCCTGCTCCACGTCCCTCCCCTGCAGTGCAAGTGCAGCAGCATGCGTTTCACATGAAATTGCAGTCTGGCCCCGATCACGGGCGGAATTCGGCTTCCCGAATGCCCCCCCCAAGCCCACCCAATGAGGGAAAAATCCTCTTCCAAGTGTTTTCTTTGTCAGCAGCAGTCGGAATGTGCTGATGTCAGTGGCCAAGCTGTTCAACTGCATACTTAATGATGCCTTATGGCTGCCCAGAGAGGTAAATCAGCCAATATATTTTTAATATTCCCACACGGAATTCTGGTAATTGGTCAGCTGATGACAACTTAAAATTGTTCACTGCTTGCTTGCTGGAAACAGAAAGTTCCTAAAATCCTCTAAAATACTCTTGGCTTATTTGATGTGTTGATGCCATTTCACGGGAAGTGGGTTGAGGTGGACTGCCTAATGAGTGTTAATTACCAAGTCCACTCAGGTGACCAAAACGCTCAATATTAATGTTCTGACCACAAGCAGGAGGTAAAGCTAATTATAGCTAACTATATGAGATTGCTCGTCCACTAGAAAGTTAATGCAACCATGCTGGTTTTTACAGTTGCTCTGAGCTCAAAGGTGTAAAGACATTCTTCCCGGCCAACTGTTACAGTCCATTTTGATTCATCGATGTGTCTAATGTGTAAGTATCTTTTTTGATCCACCGTAGTCCCAGTTTGGCTTTCTAAATCATTAAGGTTCCACAGTTTCTTAGCAAATATCTGCTCCACTAGGCACTTGATGAACTGGGGTGAGTGGAAATGTCCAATTTCACATAAAAACTTGCCCTCAGAGATGCAGGTTCAAAGTTACAAGAATTACTGAAGCTTTGAGGTTTTTTAATGGCTTGAACCTTCCTACATGGGGAGCGGCAAACAGCTCAATTAAATCATTGATGCCCCTGGGGACCCTAAGCACGCCAGGGAAGTTACGCTGCAAGTTTAAACTTTCGATTGCAACTTTTACCTTGCTGGCTTACTGTACACATTCCTCCAACAGTGGGATCAAATGGCCAGAACCACAGATACTTGTGCTGTTGCGCTATACTTAGCCTGGTTTTTATATGCATTTACTTAGAGCTTTTCCTAACAGGTGTAAAGTCGACTGAGGAGCACAGCTCAAAGTAAAACTGCTGGAGTGTCAAAGCTCAAAGTAAAATAGCTGGAGTGTCAAAGCTTCCAGCACCCCACCCCCCAACAATGCCAGAAGAGTCAGCATTGGTTGGGGGGTTGGGGGGGTTGTGGGGGTGGGGGGTGGGGTAAGAAATGCTCGGGGGTGGGGGAAAGGGTGAGCCGGTAGGGAAGTGAACATTGTCGATGGGATGAAGAAGAGGGCTGGACAATGTTGGGAGGTGTAAACACTGTCGGGTGGTATTGAGGGTGGGGGTGAGCACTGTCGGAGGGTTAGCTGGGTAGTATTGGAGGTTGATTGGTACATTTAAAAACTCTACAAGTCAATAAATGAAAGACAGGCATTACAGGGCATGTCTTCAGTACATGATGAAAAAGTTGGCATGGCTTCACTTGCCACTTAGCCTCCTGAGTGTGTTTGTCGCTGGAGTCAACCTGCAGCCAGGACTGGAAGGTGAAAAGGCTCCAGTGTAAAATGGTAAATGGACACTTTAAATTAGAGTCAGCGGCGGGAGACACTGAAAAGAGTATTATTTTAAGGCTGAGCTTAATTTGTACCATCTTTGACGTAGGCAGCTATCTGGGACATCGCTGGCAGTGACATCATGGGCACTGCAACTGCATATGCGGGGAGTGTGCCTTCTGCAGTTGCATGCAAGCACTAAATGTTATGTAAAGGAAGAGTTTGTTCAGCTTCTCACTACCTTAAAGTACATTGCTATTCTATTTTGTGCTTTATAACACTTGGCTACAACCACCCTGAGAACAGAATTTCTATGGGATATCCCCTGCCATGATAACGTGAAGCTCCGATCCAGGAAGGGCAGTGGATAATTCAGTATTTATTCTTTATCCTGCAAGTGACCATTATGATATCACAGCTACACAAAATGCCTGTGCCCAATCTACCTCAAACCAGTAATTGTAGATCTTAAAAAGGACAAACTGAGATCCAGTTGTAAGTGTACAGCAATCAGGATTACCGAATAAAAACAGGATTATAGAACAAAAATAGTAAATGCTGGAAATACTCAGCAGGGCAGCTGACAACTGTGGAGAAAGAAATAGAGTTAAAGTTTCAGCTTGATGAAGTTCCATTTGAATTTATTTCAGGTTTCCAGCATCCACAACATTTTGCTTTTGAACCTGCATTATGGGTTGATATCCTGGACGAAATTGCATCTTTACGAAAGGTGGCTTTACATTCAAAAGGAAGATCAAAAGTGTAATTTCAATAATGTTATGATCCCCTTGGGGTAATTGTAAGCCAAAATAACCAAATTTACTGATGATTCCCAAATGAAGAAATTAGCAACAAGATTCCACTTTTTGTAGCTATTTTTTAACACAAATCAGAATTCATGAAAATGAATTCACAGGAAAATTGCAGTTGCTATGAGCTATAAATTATCCATGGAATAGCAGATACAACAAAGACTACCTCATGAGATGATAAGCATTCGTATCACTCCCTGTCCAAATGTAGCACCATGTGCAATCTGATTTGTGTTAAAAAATAGCTACAAAATGTTGAATCTTGTTGCTAATTTCTTCATTTGGGAATCATCAGTAAATTTGGTTATTTTGGCTTACAATTACCCCAAGGGGATCATAACATTATTGAAATTACACTTTTGATCTTCCTTTTGAATGTAAAGCCACCTTTCGTAAAGATGCAATTTCGTCCAGCCTTTCCAACTCAGTCCCCAGAAAGTAGGATTTCTCATTTCTTCTTACTCAAAGGATTTGGGCCTTGAGACAACTGCAACAGTGTCTCCACTCCAGCCAGAGACAATCATCACCCAAACAACACACTCTAGCAGAACCTCTTTATCAAGACTCTCTTAATGATATAGGTTCCTCAGAGACTCCTTTATCCTACTCTTTAATAAACTTTGTTAAACAGCATGGTCAGCTCTGGCAAAACCAAAGCATAGCTTTAGAATTGTCCAATTCATAATCTCTGCGCTAACCCTATTTTCTGCTTTCAGTCCTTTTTAACTGTATTAAACACAGAGCTCCTTGTAAATGTGCCTTCTCTGTTCTTCCCCTTCTGTATCTCTTCTTTGTCCCTGTCGACATGGCTTCTGTATCTCAGTTTTCTCCCTGTGGTAGCGCTTCTAAGTCAAGGGTGGCCAGGTCACGTGGATAAGTATTTATTTTTGTCCAAGAAAATTACAATTGATCCCTTATCATTGTTGTAAACTTTTTGAAGTCATTTTCAAACATTCTTAAAACCAATTACAGATGTCACAGACATTTTAAAGAAATTTCAAATTTTCCATACTGTACTGCTTCCTGGTCAAAAGTCATCACAAGAGAGAAGGGACAACATGCGAAATGAACTACCATGTCAAATGGAAAGGGGACAGATATAAAATGGTGGACTTACATTTGCAGGTAACATTGTCCTCATCCAAATGTTGACCATCAGCACAAGCACAGACTCTGCCGCCAGGAATTATCAAACACAGACTACTGCATCCACCATTATTTCCACGAGTTGAATTCTCACCTGAAAGGAAGAGTGCAAAATCAGAAACCAGAGTTCAAAAACTTGTAATTATTACTAACAGAGTATATGTTCAGTACCTTTTCTTTGCAGTTAATTACTCTCTGCCCATATCCTCCTTTCATGTCCTAACCCTACTTCCTTCGGTTTCTTCCCATGGAGTGAACTATCACCAATTCACTTGCAACGTTTTAAAAATTCTTTCATGGGATGTGGGCATTGCTGACTCAGCTAACACTTATTACCCATCACTAATTACTCTTGAGAAGGTAGTGCAGGCTACTTGATGGAGGTACACCCACAGTATATTAGGAAGGGAATTCCAGGATTTTGACTCGGAAAGAGTGAAGCAACAGTGATATACTCCCAAGTCAGGGTAATGTATGCTTTGAGGACAACTTACAGGGGTGGGTGGTGTTCCCATGCATCTGCTGTCCTTGTCCTTCTACATGGTAGAGGTCTCAGGTTTGAAAGATGATGTTGAAGGAGCCTTGGTGAGTTGATGCAATGCATTTTGTAGATGGTACACATTGCTGCCACTGTGCGTCGGTGGTGAAGGGAGTGAATGTTTAGGTGCTGAATGGGGTGCCGATCACGTGGGCTATTTTTCCTGGGATGGTGTCAAGCTTCTAGAGTGTGTTGGACCTGCACTCATCCAGGCATGCTCCTGGTTTGTGCCTTGTAGATGGTGCTCAGGCTTTGGGGAGTCATTGTCCACATAATTCCCAGCCTCTGACTTTCTCTTCTAACCACAGCATTTATATGGCTGATCCAGTTTAGTTTCTGGTCAATAGTAACCCCAAGGGTGTTGGTACTGGGAGAATCAGTGATGGTTATGCCATTGAATGCCAAGGGGTGAAGGTTAGAATCCCTCTTGTTGGAGATGGTCACTGCTTGGCACTTATATTGCGCAAATGTTACTTGTCACTTATCGACCCAAGCCTTAATGTTGTCCAGGTCTTGCTGCATATGGACATGGACTGCTTCAGCATCTGAGGAATCACAAATGGCATTGAATGTCGTGCAGACATCACTTCTGACCTTATGATGGATGGAAGGTCATTGATAAAGCTGAAAATGGTTGGGCCTAGGATACTACCCTGAGGAACTCCTGCAGTGAGGTCCTGGGACTGAGATGGCTGACCTCTAACAACCACAACCATTTTCCTCTGTGTTAGGTATGACTCCAACCAATGGAGAATTTCCCCCCGATTCATATTGACTCAGTTTTGCTAGGGCTCCTTCATGCCACACGGTTAAATGCTGCCTTCATGTCAAGGGCAGTCACTCTCACCTCACCTCTTGAGTTCAGCTCTTTTTACCATGTTTGGGCTAAGGCTCTATTGAAGTCAGTAGCTGAGTGACCTTAGCTGAACCCAAACTGATCTTCAGTGAGCAGGTTATTGCTAAGTAAATGCTGCTTGATAGTACTGTCGACAACCCCTTCCATCACTTTGCTGGTAATCAAGAGTAGACTGATGGGGCGGTAATTGGCCAGGTTGGATTTGTCCTGCTTCTTATGGACAGGACATACCTGGGCAGTTTTCCACATTGCTGGGTAAATGCCTGTGTTGTAGCTGTAATGGAACAGCTTGGCTAGGAGCATGGCTAGTTCTGGAGCACAAGTCTTCAGTACTATTGCCAGAATGCTGTCAGCACCCATTGCTTTTGCAGTATCTAGTGCCTTCAGACATTTATTGATATCATGAAGAGTGAATTGAATTGGCTGAAGACTGGCATCTGTGATGCAAGGGACCTCCGGAGGAGGCCGTGATAGCTTATCCACTTGGTACTTCTGGCTGAAGTTAGTTGCAAATGCTGCAACCTTATCTTTTGCACTGATGTGCTGGGCTCCCCCACCATTGAGAATGGGGGTATATGTGGTGCCTCCTCCTTCCCTAGTTGGTTGTTCAATTGTCCACCACCATTCCCAACTGGATGTGGCAGAACTGCAGAGCTCAGAGCTGCTCCATTGGTTGTGGGATTGTAACATCAACTCTGTTTACTGCATGTAGCCTCTGCTGTTTAGCATGCAGGTAGTCCTGTGTTGTAGCTTCACCAAGTTGTGACCTCATCTTTAGGTATGCCTGGTGCTGCTCTTGGCATGCCCTCCTACACCCCTCATTGAACCAGGGTTGATTCCCTGGCTTGATGCTAATGGTAGAGTGGGAGATATGCCAGGCCATGAGGTACAGATTGCGAATCTGCACTGCATTCTCAAAATCCCAAACATCTAGCCTTTGGCCCTCTGTTCACTACAACATTTCTGAAGCTATCAATATGCTCAACTGGAACCTCACCTCCACCTTTGTTACCCCAGTCCCCAACAAAAACATGACTCACTTTCACCCAGACCATTGCCAGCCCGCATCTCTGTTCCATTAAACCCAAGGGATGCTGACTTGAAAGGATATAGCAAACAACTGGTTTAGCCATCCAGTGTCAGATCTGTCTAGACCATACATAACACAATTGGGTCCTGTTCTCATCCACTAAAAGTGCTCACTATCCCAGGATCATTGTAAAGATAACCTGGGCTTCTTTTCTCCTCTTAAACCCTCTCCCCTGTTTTCTCTACCTCATTTCCAACAATAAGTGCAAGAAGCTCATGGACCTTTTTTTGTCACTAAGGTTAAAAACATTTGATGAACTGCCTCGCCATGACCCTCCCTTCCAGCTGTCAACTTCCTCTTGGCCTAGCTGTTTCTTCCACCTTCTCCGCTATCTTCTCTCATGCTCTCCCTGAGCTCATCTTGAGCCTGAGTCTCACCGTCTGCTTCCTTGACCCTATTCCCACTAAACTGTTGACCACCCAACTTGCCCTTCTGGTTCCCATGTTAACCGATATAATGAGCCATTCTCCCTTTTCAGGTGTTGTCTCTCTCTCTCTCTGTTTCTCTTTTAAATCAGACATCATAACTCCTCTCCTCAAAAAAACCTTGACCATACTTCCAAACTACCATCTCATTTTTCACCTTGCTTTTCTCTCCAAAGTCCTTGCAAATGTGGTCACCTCCCAAGTGTGTGCTTATCATTCCCAGGACTACTGGAACTGTTTGAATCCCAAAAATCATGTTTCTGCCTGTACCACAATACTGAGATGATTCTTATCAAAATCACTGCGGATATCCTCTGTGACTATGACAAAGGCAAACTATTACTCCTCATCTTTCGCAACCTTTCTGTCACCTTTAACACAGTTGACTACACCATTCTCCTCCACTCGTCTCCCCTATCATCCAGCTGGGTGGTACTGGTCTCACCTGGTTCCATGCTTATCTATTTAAACATAGCCAGAGTATCACTTGCAATGGCTTCTCTTCTTGCTCCTACACAATTAACTTTGGCGTCCCCAAGGATCAATCATTGGGCCCCTCCATCTAGCTGTTGCTCCCCAGCAACATCATCCAAAAATAAGGCAATGGTTTTCACATGTACACTGATGACACCCAGCTCTACCTCATCACTACCTCTCTTGACTCTTCCACTGTTACTAAGTTATCAGACTGCTTATCCGACACCCAGTGCGGGATGAGCAGAAATTTCTTCCAACTAAAAATTGGGAAAACTGAAGTCATTGTTTTAGTCCCTGCCACAAGCTTCATTTCCTAGCTTTCAACTCCATACCTCTTGCTGGCAACAGTTTGCGATTAAGCCAATCTGTTCACAAACATGGTTTCATTTTTTACCTGAAATGAGCTTCCAGTTACATATTTATGCTATCACTAAGGCCTATTTCCACATCCATAACATCACTGATCTGCCCCATCTCAGCTCAGCTGCTGATTAAACCCTCATTGAAGCCTTTGTTACCTCTAGACTCAACTATTCTAATGGACTCCTGGTTTACTCCAAAATTCTAACCTCTGTAAACTTGAATTATTCAAAACTTTGCTGCCTTGTCTTAACTCACAGCAATGACTGCTCTCCTATCACCTCGGTGCTTGCTGACTTACAATGGCTCCTTGTCAAGCAACACCTTGATTTTAAAATTATCATTCTTGTTTTCCAATCCCTCCATGGCACCACCTCTGTAACTTCCTCCAGCTCCACCACCCTCTGAGGCATCTGTGCTCATCTAATTCTGGCCTCTTGTGCATCCCTGATTTTAATTGCTACACCATTGCTACCTGTGTCTTCAGTTGTCTTGGCCCTAAGCTGTAAAATTCCATCCTTGCACCTCTCCATGTCTCTTTCTCCCTTTCCTCCTTAAAAACTGCTTCTTTGACTGAGTTTTTGGCCTTCTGACCTATCTCTTTATGTGGCTCGGTGTCATATTTTGTTTTGTAATGCTCCTGTAAATTGACTTGGGATGTTTTGTTACATTGAAGGCGTTGTATTAATATGCTTTGCTTCTTGATGAATAGTCTTTTTATATACATTTAGAATAGCAAATCTTATCCTACTTATTTTAACTAAACCATTTAAAAAATATATTTGCTATATTTTATTTTTATTTATATTTTATTTAATGTTGACAATGCTTGTTAAATACAAGGGAGTAAATTTCCAGCTCCACCCCTCCTGCTCCACTCTGAATGGTGTTGTGGTGGCTAGCCAGCAGAAAATTCCAGCGAGTCATCCAATGGTCTTGACAGAGGGCTGTTGGTTCATCCTTCAAATCAAAGATGGCCATATCCATCATTCGGAGGGGTTTGGTAGGGTTGCAGTGGGTATGTAGGTACTGTTAAGGCTGATCTATGGCCTGAAGGTCCTGCTGCAAATAGGACAGGACACCACAGGTGATTGAGTTTGGAATGAACTGCTAGCTCGAGATTTCCTCTCCTTGTGTTTTCTCTCTGCCTCTAATGTACACTTGGCTTCAAAAGAGGCTGCATCCTTTTTGGCACACTAGGTGCAATGATCCTGAATGAGCTTCCTGCAGGAATCAGGGTCAATATCCAAACTCTTAAGCAAAACCTTTGGAATGTTTCCTTTGACTCCAGACTTGAGATCTCCATAGAAGATGCGCTTTGGTAAGCAAGTACCATGCATTCTGGCTACAATACCAACTCAATTCAGGTGTGATTTTCTCAATATGATATTTGGCATGCCAGCTCAGGTGAGCACTTCAGTGTCTGGTATTTTGTCCTGCTATCTGATCCTCAGAAGTTCTCGAAGGAAGTTCAAATGGAAGTGGTTGAGGTTTTTGGCATGACACTGGTACAGTACCCCCACCCCACCCTCATCCCCTTACCACCCAATTTTTCTGGGTACTACCACACAGTTTCTGCCAGGTACAAGACCTCACAATTGCTCCAAACTAAATGAGTCAAATTCAAAAAAGTTTTTAAAAAATTTTATGATTTAAATGTTTTGCTCAGCTTAAAACATGTTAAACTATTTAAACTTTTGCAATAGAGATTCGAATATGTCAAATAGTGTTAATTACCAGAGACCTTTTTACATGTGTGTGTGCACATATATGATATAGCTGCCTTTCCTGTCATGTTCCAAAGAAAATAATCCTGTGTGCCCTATTCAGACAAAATGCTAATTATGTGAGGCTGTCCAAAAGTATTTAGCACCTTTTATGAAGGAGTTAAAGTTCCTAGCTGATAAACTTATTGTACGACCCATTTTATCTTCACTGCACTAAACATTCAGTCATTTCAACAGAATATATTAAAATTGTTCTGCAGCTCCAAATTCAGATTATAAATTGCACTCTTATAAATAAAACTGCCATACAAAGATTGTCAGGAATAGTTTAAATCAAGGTATGCTTAAATAGACTGCACTTTAATAGCAAAACCTTGTACACATGACAAAGCTTGCTCTTCACTGTAAACTCTTCACAGGTTTTTCTTTCAGAAGGAAAAAGAAAATCTAAACACAAAAATGTCAAACACACCGATAAAACATAAAAGAAAATTTCTAGGAAGCTAAATTGTGATGAAATTAAAATTTTATCCTTAAGGAGTGGAAGATTACATGGGGCAGGATTTTGAGGTCATCTGGTGGGTGGGCCTGGGAATGGCCAGGACACAGTCTGCCACTTGCGATTGGCCCCTGACCACCATTTCACACTGGCCGGCCAATTTGGGCCTGCCTATCGTCAAAAGCGGCCCGTCACTTGTCGGGAATAGCCGAGTGGGAGCGGGTGCCTGTGCACTGCAGGTCCAATGGTGACCTGGCAGCCGGTTTAAAAATGACCCAGGCAGTCCCTGGGAGGCAGCCACGGAAGAACGTCTCCTCTGAATCTTCAATATTCAAGTTATGGAGTCGAGTGTGGCTGGCGGCATAAGGTGGGAGGGCAGGTCGGGTGGGCAACTGACCCTGCTTTTCAGGTGAGTGCCTTGCCATCCTCCTGGAGGAGATAGTTGCCAAGAGGGACACCCTTGTCTCCAGAGGTGGAAGGGGAGGCCACCACACCTCACCAAGAGGGAATGGGAGGAGGCGGCAGTGCTGGTGAGCAACCATGATGTAGTGCAGTGCACATGGGTCCAGTGCCGGAAGTGGTTCAATGACCTGCTGTGTTCAGGAAGGGTGTGTACCGTATTGGCAAGGGTGAGTGTGCAGAAGTGTTAAGGTGTGGCCGTCCTCCTGTGGACCTTGGGTGCTAGACTCTGAGCGCCAACTGCCAATGATGCCGAGCTGGCCAAGTGGGTGGGCCCTGGCTGCTTGGACTGAGTGCCTTGCTCGAGGGCCCCGACTCGGATGTGACCTGCGAGGTTTTCCTCGGCTGGGGTTGGCCAGGCTGCAATGGCGCTGCAGGTAGAGAGTGGATTAATCGATGCTCCTCTGTTCTTTCAAGAGAAGAAGAGCCAAAACCAAGCAGAGAGGTCACGTACAGGTGGAGGCCCACCCAACCAGCTGCTGCTCAGCAGGTTCGAGCAGGACGCCCTTGAGCTTGAGAGCCAGCACATACCCCATGCAACTGGGTGTGGAGAGGCGGGGGTGCCAGACGAAGGTAAGAGCGCAGTGCACAGAGGTGAGAGTTTCATATTGTGCAATGTTTCTAGTGTAGTCCCTTCATTGATGGGAACCTCAAACCTGGAGTCCCCATTGACCATTGGAAGGCGATGGCAGATTGATGCAGATCTCCATTATCTCACCAGGGTGCCTGGCATGCACAGTGACAGTGTGGTGCATTTATGACATGTCCTTGTTCTCCCTTTTAGATTCTCCGGCACTCACTCGCTTTCTGGCCCCCAAAGGGCCACCCCTGATGCTGGAGGACCACCGGGCTTCACTTACACCTGCATCACACCCGCTCTCTGAAACAGGCACCAGCGCAGATACCAGCACCTCGCTAGGCATTAGATTGGCAGCTAGAATGTCGGTGCACAATGAGGGCACTTCACACTCGCTTGAGGTGCAGGTGGAGGCAGAGAGTGCCCAGGGCACCGGCAGTCGGAGGACTGCTGGAGACCAGGATGGTGCTCAGTTGAAGGAAGACGGTGAGCATCTGGAGTTGTCCTTTAGGCAGCAGTTGCTGAATGTCCAGCGAGATATGCAGGAGAATCTGGTGGAGATCCATGAGGGTCTGCATGCCATGGTCTCTGTTGTAGAGGAGTCCATGAGAAATGTGAGCGTCTATCGCTCCGTTTTCTGCGGCCCCTTCCTCCTTGGACTTCCTACCAGCCCTGCGCCCCTTGTGCGTGCGCCTCCTCCCACTGTTCGTTCCCCTGGAAGCTGCACTGGGACACCAGGCCTCCTCTCCCTTCTGCCCCTCTCTTCCTCAGAGGAGGAGGTGCTACCAGTAGAGATCACAATGCCCATTACCAGGGTAACAGAAGGCTGTCTGATACCTGGAAGGGTCCACACGGTCTGAATCCTCCGGGGGCCTTGGAGACACCAATCAGTCCTGAAATGAAGCCTGGAAATGCTAAGAATGAAGCTCAGAATAGAGATGAAGCTGTCAAGTACCAATAAGTCACCAGCAGCAAACTATGTACCAAACTCCCCACTACTGATACTGGCAATGCTACTCACACCTATTATCCCACCTACGGATGTGATTTTTGAAAATGTCAGCTGGCCGCCTGTCCATTTTGCCCGATTTCATGCTCATCACATGGGCAATGAAACATCGGAGTCCATTGGCTTTTTAATGGCCTTGAGCGGCCTCTTAATTAATGGCGGGTGTGGCTGCAGCACCCGCTCATGCCCACTGACCAAAATATTGCAAAGGTGCGATGATGTGGAAATGCTCACCCAATGTCATCACGCGCTATTTTACCCCTGATTGGGTTGGGTGATGTAAAATTCTGCCCATGGTTAAATGATGGAGAATTAAAAAAAAAAACATTTTTTAAACAGAAGTTGAAAGAAAAAAATACAAGGTAAGGGGAAATAGCAACTGGAAATTGGAAGGAATGAGCCAAGTTTGAGAAGGGATTGGAGAATGATTGTCTTTATATTTAAGTACGAAATAAATTTCTAATATATTAAACAATGATCATCTATTTTGCTTGCCTATGTCAGTTTAATTAAGAAACTTAAGTAGCATTCTTTCTTGTTCTTATTTGTAATCTTTAAAGGTTAGAATGCAACATTATCATTTCCAATGCAATCAACCAAACAAAAACACTTTTCTGATAACCTTTCATGTGTTATTTGCGTGAATAAATATGCATCAACTGCTGAGTGCTGACATTTGTGGGTGAATAATTGTATGGTTAATTCAAGGGTAAATATGTTGTTCTGGTCCATAAACACATCATTACTGCAAATAAGACGTGTGAACTGTAGGTAATTGGTATCATTTATCCAAATATGTTCAGCCAAGATGTGCACATTTGTTATAACTTTTTTTTATACATTCAGGACTATTAACTGAATTTATAGGGAGATCTGAATTCTCTCTTCATTTTCGCAACGTTACAATATGCCACAGAAATTTCCACTGAATAAAGAGTTAAATCAATATGTGGAAAACTTCAAGTGATATTTCAGAGAAAAAAATAAGTTCATCACATGATTAAGATCTAGTGATGGATTTAACGTTCAGTTCAACTGCATTTAACAGGTTCAACACTCTGTCTCACCTATATATTACCTAACCTATCCAAATTTAATGATAATAGCCCTACATTTTCACAACATTAGTTATGTTGCTAATACACCAGTTTAAAAAATGTCAACCAATCAACTTTAGAGGAAGCTATACGCAAAGACATTTGCAAATCACCTGGTGCAAATCCTGGCCTATGTCATGTTTAGAAGCAAATCATTTCAAGGCCCCTTGCCCCACCGCAACAGGGCTATAAAATTCCGGCCTAAGAAAAACTCAATACTTCTGATCTTATTTTGGCTGTCCTGAGTACAACTGCACACAAGCTTCAGTTCCTTTTCCATTTCTCCTTCGTTTCAAAGGATCATGTTCATTCCTTATCACTTTTTATCATTCCTATCTATAGATCCCCCTATGCCATGGGTCCTAATATGGGAGATGAGGACTCTGAGGAAGAGGTGGAGGTAGACATGAGCCCATTCTTCCCAATGATGAAAGGTGTAAAGGTTCTGGAGGAGGAGTGGACAAGATTACAGAGCCAATGTGTTGACCTTAACCTGTCCGCTGCTGTCCCAACCCAACTCCCTCTCAATTTTTTTTTTTACTGGTGGCCCTTGCTACCTCTTTCCCAGCAACAGCTCAGGAAGTTGCAACAAGAGGTATTTAGAAGGAGAGCCACCAGCTGATTCATCAAGCATGATGGAACCAATGATCCAAGACGTAGACCAGCTTGTGTCCTTTTCCTAGTGCAAGCTGAGGAGAAGGCTGTCAATAGCTTCAGAGTTGTGTGACATAGTCTTATGGACACACACCTCAAAAGAAAGATGATGTATTGTTGCAGTTGATCACTGTATAAACATCAGCTGTGGTATCAGATTTTGAATAGCTTTTGAAGCTATTAGAGATAATTTGTCAAAGTAGGTATCCACCTGATGCCCTGAAGATTTACTGTGGTGTAAACCTGTGTAGGGTGCATTCAGGATCTTTCTTAGCTTTTGAGACATGTTTTGAGGGACTCCACCAGATCTTTCCAGTTGGTAAAATCTGCTCTTTAAATCCTCTTCACCACATACCTTGTTACAGCAAGAGCCTCATTGTATATGTCTTTCTGACTGGGTTCTCAGTTGCCACAGTGGAGTCATGAGCCATTGCAGTAGGGACTAGGTCTTGTCTTCCAGGATCCCTCCATTTACATGGTCATCCACAAGTAAGATTAAATGCATCTTGACATCTGACTGCATGATGTGCTTGACCTTCTGTCATGCATCACAGAAAATCTGTACATTGAATAAATGAAATATTTTCCTGCTCACCTAATGGAAAATCTTGTTCTGTTTGTGCCTTCAGTCCCATTTGTATACTATCTGTAACACCCCTGAAATTTGTAGAACTCCCTAGGCTCTCTCCTCTGCTGTTTGGATGTATATTAAATGTTATAAATTGAGGAACACATCTGATCAGTTAAATGTGACTTGGTTAATGTTACCCAGATCCCTTGTGGTAAATTGGAAGAATGCAAAGCAAAAAAAAAACAGGGCTGTGCTTACTTTCCTAGCCAATGTCAGAGGAGTTCTGCCAGTGGAGTGAGGTTGCAGATCTTCACACAGAAGACAGCACAGGTATGTAATGGCAATCTTGGAGAATAGCACATCCGAGAGATGACTGAAGGACCTGTGCAGCCTACAAACAAACTGTAGAGGATAGTGCCTGGTGGACTGCTGGCTTATGTCAAGCTACTTCCTTTTCACTTCTCACATAGAGGAAGGCACTGGTGTAGTGGTAATATCACTGGACTAGTAATCCAGCAGCCCAAGATAATGCCCTGGGGGCACAGATTCAAATCCCACCATGGGATTAAAAAAAAAAGCTAGCCTCAGTAATGATAAACTATCATTGATTGTCAAGAAAACACTATCTGGTTCACCGGGGCCCTTCAGAGAATGAAATCTGCTGTCCTTATCTGCTCTGCCTACATGAGACTGCAGACCAACAGCAATGGTTGAGACTTAACTGTCACCAAGGGATGGGCAAGAAATGTTGACAAGTAAAATCCTTCTCCATCATAAGATTGGAACAGCATAACAACTACTTGCATTGAGATAATGCCTTTAACTTAGGAGCTGTGTCATCAACTAAATAGAAGACATTAGAACAAGTGACTAAAAACCTGCTCAAAGAAGTTTTAAGGAGGGGAGAGTGAAACAGACAGAGATGTTTAGGGAGGAAATTCCAAAGTTCAGGACCAGTCACCAACAGCATAGAAAGGTATCCCCATAGCTTCTCCCCAGTTACTCTGAGCATGTGGGTTTAGAAGATTGGGGTTCCAAAAATGTAGGGGTGTGGTGAGACTCCAGCATCGTGGCAGGTAAATTTCAAGCCTCAGTGAGCAGAATGGACAGACAAATAGGTTGAGGAGATGTTCTGAGAAGCCAGAAATCCAATTCAGTGTTTGGCTCTTCAAGTTTTTCAAACTCCCCATATCTACCTCTTAGGTAGATGTCTAGCTGCTACCAGGGTAGCAGCTGTCCTGTTATATCAGATGGATGTTGTTGAGAATATAGTGTTGGTGTGCTAAATCAGGAAATTCTTGTCTATAGTATCAATGAGCAGCATACATATGCAATTTAGTGCTGCAAGATTTGGGTGGGCAGATGGTGAAATTGACTAAAATGAATGAGGAAACTTTTGTTTGGTGCTTAAATAACCCATAAGTGGCTGATTACCCTAAAGTGCAAATTTCATCAATCTTCTTTAGCACAAGTATATTGCAATAATGGCTTTAAGTGCACAAAATAGTAAAATTATTCAAGGGCAATATTTTTTCAAAATAATGCTTGAGACTTTATTGTTTCTCTATAAGGTATAAATGGTGGCACGGAAGAGAAAAGACAACATATACTGCATTAAAAATCTTTCATTGCTGCTATGGGCATTTTATTGATTCGTGTAATAATTTGTTTTTAGCCCGCCAGAATACATCAATCTTAGAATGCAACTGGCTTAAAAAAAATTAATGTTTAGCTTTTATGTTTAAATTCTCTGCAGTACCCGCTCTAATCTAATATTGTAGATTAAAAATGACCAATAAATGATTGTTAGACATTCATAATTAGTTATGAGCTATTTTATATTCTTTGTATATATTAGTGTATACTACTAGAATTTACTGAGAATATCTGATATAAATATTAAGGCTGAGGTCGATCTTTACTGCGGCTGGTTGCATTGCAGCACTGATGTATCCTACTGAATTTAAAGCAAATAGCTACATGATTATTTAGTCAATACAATGCCCAGAGCAACAAGGGCAGCTTTATAACATTTATTTTTTTAACTACAGTCTTCCTTTCTGATGACCTCTGCTATTATCTTAAATAGATGACAAGTCTGAGAGAAGGGTGTTAGAAAGATTTATATTTGCACAGGACCTCATCATGACTTTCTGAAGCATTCCACTGCACTTAGGATATAGTGCATTTCTTTGAAGAAGGGTGATTGTTGGGATGTTGATGAATACAACAACCAATTTGTGCAAAGTCAGACCCCATAAACAACAATTGGATGAATGACCAATTATTCTGATGAAAGGTTATTGACCTGAAACATTAATTCTTGTTTCTTTCTCCACGGATCCTGTCTAACCTACTGTGTATTTCCAGCATTTTCTGATTTTATTTCAGATTTCCAGCATCCACCGTAGCTTGCTTTTACTTTTGGACCATTTATTCTATTTTTTTTTGATTATTTTAGTTGAGAAAGGCACACTGACCAGGCAAATGGGAAGACATTTATTTGGCTGTTCTTTAATGGCACCATCAAATGAAAAACACAAGCAAACAAATTTGGCCTCAACTGAATGTTTTATTTAAAGGAAAGCACTTCTGGCAGTTCAGAACTCTCTTGGTGCCACATTGGATCTCCAGCCTTGTATATGTACTCAAATCCTGGGGTGAAAATTGAACCACAATTTTTTGACTCAAAGGCAAGAGTCCAATTATGTTGACATAACTGAAGCTGATGAAATTAACAAAGATCAGTTTATCAAATGAACAGAAATCAGTCTTCCAACCATGGCTAATCTCAGTAGCATCTCATTACAAAATTACAATCCCGTATAATTGGTTGTGAGTATCTAATAATAGAATTGCTAGAATTAATGATAGCGATTAAACAAAGAATGGGATGATATAATTGTAATGCATACACCGTTAAAGTACAATTATTACGAATTTCAGTGCAAGAAGTAATCAAACAAGATAATATCCTTAATGAAAAAGCTATTATTTTTTTGAAAATCATTTGCATTATTTTGTTTGGGAGGAAGAAAATGAAAAGTCAAATGACTTAGTTTCAATATAGCACTCAATATAGTTTCAATATAGTGCATAAAACAATGAAAAAAAAGCCAAATTCTTGAAGAAAATAAACTCTTCTGCACAGATCATTAAAGTCTCAAGCTGTTAATACCTTAGGGCTTTCAGCTAATTTATCAGGAGCCTTTTTTTTAAGTGGACATAAACTTGTGACATTCATCTGCACAATATGCAATACTGCAAAAGTATGTTCAAGTCAAAGGCCAAAAAAAATAGTGCTTATGAATCTACTTTAAGTAGGACACAATAGGCCAGAAATTGGCCTACTTCAATTTTCAGGCAGGAGGATCATGACTTTGATATGTTTGTGTGGTTCCCTTGGAGGTGGGCAACACATCATGCAGTCACCTCATTACTTTGATTGTAGTGTGTGACGAAGCAGCTACCACACTGTGTTCTGCCTCTGTGCTATAAGGGTGCTGAGCAGCATTGTGCTAATAGCACATAAAGCAGCCAGCCTGGTCTTCTTAAAGGAAACCTGTTCCTTTTAAAGGAAAGCTGTAGCAAATAATGTTGCTACAAGTTAAAACATGGAAAATAGAGCACAAAGGCAGTGAGAGGGTTGGTCTCAGGGTGCCAGCTGCAACCCAGGAGGCCATAGTGGTGGAGGTAGGCAGGAGGAGAGACACCATAGTTCTGCTCTTAAGGACCATCCTCAGAAGAGTGATAGCAAATGAAAGCACGAAGGTCAATTTACTGTGCCTCGACCCAAGAACTTGACAGCAGTGCCAAAAGAAGTCTAATGACTTCACATAGTTGGTCAAGGTCAATGCACATACCTTCCCATGATAACTCCTACTGAACACATAATCAATCTCTGATGCTGCTCAATGCAACACACATCTATCATTCACCCAGCAGCAGTCCCTGGCACTTAGAAGTCAAGACTAACATCCAGATACTCCACCTCATTCTCATACGCCTAAAAATATTGCCAGTCTCACACACAATTCCCACTGCCTCCAATTACCTCCAGATATTCAGCTGCTGTGGTCTCATCACCAAATCACAGTGCAACGCAATCAATAATACTACGCTCACTTCTTTATGGACAAAGTGGCACACAATAGAAGAGCAAAACCAATGGGGGACAAGAACACCTGCATCTCCTAAGCATGATGGAGGAGATGGCTTTCTGCATCATGGGACCAGTTGCAAAAGAGCGTGGGTTATCAGCATCATTGAAAATATTGAGGATGATCGTATGTCCCTGTCTTATGCCCCTTCTCAACTCCCAGCTCACCCTCATTCTGCTATTTGGCATGATGAACAAGCTGCTGATGGTGTGACCATGGACCTCTTGCTTCCTACCCAACAACCTTCTGTTTTTGATTGGGGGAGATGGTGGTTTAGTGGTAATGACACTGGACTAGTGATTCAGAAGCTCAGGATAATGCTCTGGGTCACGGGTTCAAATTCCAGCACAGCAGCTGGTAGAATTTAAATTCAATTAATAAATCTGGAACTGAAAGCTAGTCACAATAATGGTGACCATGAAACTATCATTGATTGTTAGTAAAAACCCAACTGCCCTTTAGGGAAGGAAATCTGCCATCTGCAATGTAAGTTCTGCCTACATGTGACTCCAAACCCACAGCAATGTGGTGGACTCTTAACTCTGAAATGGCCACTCAGTTCACAGGCAAGTTAGGGATGGGTGACAAATGCTGACTTTGCCAGTGACACCCACATCTCTTGAAAGAATAAAGAAAAACAAATGCTGCCCTGTCCAGCCATAGCAAATACTGAGGGAAAAAAGAAAGAACAACAGCACAGTACTGAAGAAGAGGCCCAGTTAATTAGCTGACACGTGCAGACACAGTTCAGATATCGGCACTTTGAAGGCTAGCATGGAGTTGAGATCAGCACACAATGAATCATCGGGCATAAGTGGGCTGCAGCCAGGCCAGGGGGAAAGACTGGTCTGTTTACCAGCTCTCCGGAGAGTGAGGTCGCAGTTGAGTTCTACTGCGGACGATCCAGATAAGAATGTCAATAGGGGGGCCTACAGGGGAGCACGGGTGGGCATGCACACCAAGATGCTAGATGCCTTGCCTGGCTTGCCAGACAGACTCCTGCCACCATCAGGAAGAAAGAAGGAATTGGCAGAGGACATCACACGGCTGTCCACCCAATACCTCTGCTCTATTTCCCTGTCATATTGCAGTCCCAGAGGCATTGCAATTGTAGCCTCATACTTACTGCAGCCTTTGAGCAGACAGGTCACCAAATTCTCTGGCCTGATAGTGTAGCAACACAGCCTGTTAAAACCAGGAACACACCACAGCACCCCCAAAGATACTCCAGAGAACTTCCAGAGACTTTGCAACAGCAGAGATTATTTAAAATGACTTTACCTGCAAGCTGGGTTCTTGGCCCCTTAAGTAATAAGCATGCTGGACACCCCTTGCCGACGTAGGTTTGTTCTTTGGTGAGTTGTCCAATGGAACTAGGTGGTGCAAATTTGGAAGTTGGGCTATTACATCAGCCAGTAGGGCTGAGTGACATCATGATAATGCCACCTCTCATGTTCCTGGTGCATGCGGGGTGCATGCAAATGCCCTGCTGACATGGGGTGCCACATTGGTCATGCCAGAAATGGTTAGAGGTGCAACCCGCCCCATTAAATGGCGGTTCAGTTTCAGTTAAATGGCCATCTCCAGGAGAACTCCAGATCCGTATTTTTTCACTCGGTGAAAAGTGTCAGTGCAGTTTTTTGCCATTTACTGTGTGTGGGGAATATAGTAGTTAATCAAGTTAGAACTTTACTAGAAATAAGATTTCCATGAGATCTATTAATGAAAAACTGCATTTGTATTTTGTCATATCATTGCGGGTGATGTTTTTACTCTGTCTTGTCTTTTTGTATACAATTCAATGAAGAGAATTAAGGGAAAAATTCTGCCCATAATATCTTTCTATTATAAATGCCATTGAAACATGCCACTGATTTCTTTGATGAAACTCTGTTTTATTATCAACAAAACAATTCAGTTCATATTATATTTCTACATCAAATCTGAGCCTGGTGAATGAAACATTTACAGAAAATGCAGGAAAAAACATGTAAGTTCAAGCTCATCAGGACAAATAAAGCTTCCATTTGTGGTAAGAATTGTTTACATAAACTGCCTGAGCAGCGGAGACTGAAAATAGTAAAATGCTGAATTTTCATACGCAATAAGTTTCTCAAATGTCCTGCAGGATATGACTGGAAATTTGCATAAAGTGGATTTAAAACTGATACTTCAGGAAGACTTCAAAGACTGACAACTATTTACATTAATCCAGCAGACAGGATGGCAAAGGCAAAAATATTGAGAATATTCAAAATGCAGCTGCATGTTCTGATGACAAAGTTAAGGCATAAGAAGAATAAGATTTGATGGGACATACTGTGATTGTGGCATATAAGTCGACCTTGGAAGCTTCAAAAAAGTCCTGCCAAAAATGGAGGTCAACTTATACACCAAGTATAAATGGGAACTGCCAGCGTTGGTGCAGTTGTCATTTTGAAATGAGAATAGAAAAGCAGGTAATTCAAATTAAATCAATACATGATGTTTATTTAATGAAATACCTCTACAAGGATAGTTTGAATCATAATTGTTATGAATGTGAGGTTTTATAAGATAATTATATTTTGGACTGTCTCTTTAATTCAAGATAAAATGGTGTAGTAAAAAGGGTCATGTGATCTACGATTTCTGCCCCACAACAAGTATGTGTGGCTTGGTTACCATGGGGACAAGGGGGTCCAAGTTGATTCTTAATGGGAGCAAGGCACAACATGTTCACAACTGAAAACAAAAGCAGGAGCAGCAACTGTGGACAGACTTCCAGTCTCTGAGTTTCTGAACAGAAAGGGAAAGAGAGAAAGATCTCACAGAGGTTGAAGACTGCAGTTGGTGTTGTCAGCAGAGGGGAGATAGCTCCGTGTCCTCTGCAAGCTACCAAGCAGAAAGCGGCAGGTATGACAGTCTCTGGTCAAAAAGACAGATCCTGTGCCACTCTCAAGACTGTGGAAAATTTACCCTGGCAAGGCCAGGAGGAGAAATCACAAGACTGGGAACTTAATTTTGGGCATTGCTTTATGTTTGAAAATTACCATAGGCTTTAATTTTGTTCCGTGCAGATTAGTACCGCCATGAACCTTGTCTTCTCTTGTCATGTGATTTTCACTGGAACTATTTTCAAACCTTTCCAGCCCATTGTTTGGTCTTAAGGTAGTCTCTGAGTGGTCTTGGTCTTCTGACACAACACTAGACATTATCATTCCATAAAGCAGCTAAACAACTATCTGTTGCTCTGAAATATTTGCTGGATTCAGGGAGGAATGGTCCCGGAATTGCACTAAGTGCAAAAGCAGGTGTGTAAAACAATGTTTTACTCGCCGGCCACAATGGCGGGCTTTCACGCCATATAGTCACCTTCCCGCCTCATTATTTATGCAGTCACAGAAAACATGCAGTTTCATGGGCAGGCTTCCTCTGATTTGCACGTCACACCGTCACCTCGCCACTTCCTCACTCCGGTTGCCATATTTGAACTGCAGCTGCACATACAGCTCTCAATGCTTGCAGCCCAAGACTGCTTCCCAGAAGACTTGGCCCCGAAAGGCCAGAAGATTGCAGCCCACTGTTTTTCTGATACATCCCTGGAACACCTTTTGGACGTAATTGTGATGTCCTCTATCCTCATCATGGCCGCAGAGGCCAACCAGTGTCACCATTCTGGCTTGGGAGGCGGTGGCAGTGGTGGTCATTGCCAACACTGCGCAGAAGAGGTTGGTCATCCAGTGCAGAAAGAGGATGAATGATCTCATCTGTGCTGCCACAGTAAGGCAACCATCTCATCACTCTAAACTCACACATTCACAAGCCCATCACACATTCACTGGCATTTCACTCACTGCCAGCTCAAGGGACATCACCACTCACTCTCTCACACACATCCTCACATCTCGATCTGGCCTCATTTCCTCTGGAAACTGCCTTCTTTGCCCTTACTCTTTTGAGGCCACTTCATAGATCAACATGTGTCTTAACACACACCCTGAGATACCCTCCTCCCCCAGTACTGCCTTAGCCCTGCAGCCTCTACCCTTGCCTGAGGCCAATTCTCCCACTTCCCCAACCAAGCCCTAGCCGTGCAGCCATTGAAAAGCCACCCCCCGCCTTGCGGCTGGTCTGGTAAGTAGAGACCTGCTCGTGAGCCCCCCTAAGACGAAATGGTTCTGTCTGAGAAGCCTGGCGCTGGTGACCACGAGTGTTGCCTGCAGCAAGGTAGGCAAACAAATCTCAAAGTCCCAAGTGAGGTGCAGCTCATCAGGTGCACGTCGCTCATGTCCAGTTGTGAAATGCATCGTGATCCAACTTGGGGGAATGATTCTGGTAGGCAGGCAAATGCATTAAAACTATGTTACAGATGTTGGATGGCGGGAAACGTGGCCCGCCATTGATGGGCGCAGTGGACAATTGCAGTCTTGTTTCACGATGGCGTGAAACCAACTTTTTGCCTTCCTGCCATTATTGTCTGCTCATGCCACCAAGCATGCCCACCGACAATGGGAGCGGACAATTCCACCCTCAGTGTTTGATTTTGTCATGAAACTATAATATTTTTCATAATGTTATTGTAGGTTTATGGGTGTGTGTGGATGGTTCTGTCTGTGTGACTGATTTAATTGAATTAGAATAGATGGCCTGCAAGGTTGAAATTATCAAAAGAATTAGGTGTAAAAGTAGAGTTTCGAAATGGAGGTGAACAAGCAAGGATGAGGGTTCCACCGATAAGGTGTGAATGAAATCTGCATTTTTAGATAAATGAAAGGGCTGTTTGATTTTTAAACGGATGGCAGAATGTTTATGACTTAACAAGATAAATAGGGCAAAGTTATGTATATTTTTCCCAAAAGGAAAAAGGCCATACTGACAACATTAAATATTTTTATATTATGGGAAAAGGAAATTTCTGAAGGCATGTAGAACAATGGGATTTTACACATTAAAGAGAGAGAAACATATATGATGGATGCAAGGTTATGAACGGGGTGGCTGTATAACATCTTGAAAGGTACATCATGTAAAGCAGCCTTGGGGAAAAGCCTCTAGCCATTTTTGCAGAAGTCTGCTGTGTCCAGTAACTAAAGATATATTAAAAGCTATTGGAATATCACTGGTGAGTAGATGCTGTGGTAACCTTGCTGGATTGCTTATTTAAATTTAAAATCTATTTTGGACTGTTGTGGTGTGTAGTTGGGAGTCAGGTTAATTAGGATTTTTGGGATTTGTTATATTATCAATAACTATAATCTTATGTCTTTGTTTGAATTCTTTTCTTTTGTTGATAAATGTTTTATTTTAATTTTAAAATCTCTAAAGTTGTTAATGGACTCACTTCTTCTGAATTCAGTGCACAAATCTTCTCATAATAAATACAAATTGCAAAATTGTTGTGATAGCTTGGTCAAGTTTCTCTTGTGAATTTGGTCCACCTGGCACATATCATCTGCCACACTGTAACACCACTTAAGTGCATATATATGCATTACATTTCTGGTGACAATGTAAACATTCTGATGATTTTTGAGGACCCATTGCGATATAAGCTTCACAAAATCACCCCAGTGGTTGGTCCCTGTTCTCATGGCACATTTGGTCTTGGGCATCTTCTTCAGGGTGGACTCCTTCTTCTTCCATTCTTGCACCAGTTTTTCACTAACATCGAATTCCCTCGCTGCAGCCTAGTTATTTGACTAGTTAGCAAATGTTACGACTTGTAGCTTAAAACCAGCTTCATACTTCATTCCTTTTGTAGGAGTACCTATTTCTGTTTGCCAGTTGCCATGTATAGTCAACTCTGTGTGGGCATGTCTTAAACTCCAGCACATTTTCTTGGCACCAAGGCCTGTATTGCCTGCTTGATCCATGCATTGACTTATAAGGTGAGTATAACCTTAAACATGTATTTCTGAGCTGAAAAATTGAGGCCGACTCCTAATAGCCCTAAACATCGATTTGATGCAGAAAAATGGGGGCATCTTATACACCAGGTTGACTTATATGTCATGATCAGTGGTATGTCCCTGATTTTTCTTACGAACATATGGAGCAAGTTTGACAAAAAATGTATTACAAAACACCGTTATCTTGCTAACAGTATGAGGTACTTTCTTTTTACCATAGTGCACACAGATCTCCATAGATATATTTATTTAACCTGTTTATTGATTACACGATTCTGTTTAAGGGTATAATTTAAGAAGTGTGATTGTGGTTAGTTGGATTTTTTTAAAATTCCAGTATCTCTATATCTTTATTTTATTTAACTTGTATTTACTTATTTTACTTCTAATACTGGATTGGATGAAACCACCTGATATCTGAGTGAAATTGTTTTGCTCCAAGCTGATCTAAATGTAGAAAAAGGTCAGATACTTTTCTGCCATTTTGATTATGTCAGAGTGGCCTTTTCCAATTCCTTTTAATCATTCTTTCCTAGTCCTTTCTCTGTTGCTTATTGGTATTTATTTACAGGACGATCTCTTATTGTTTGTGTCATTGCCTGTCCAATTATTAAAATCCCACCAGCACTTTGCACTAACTCTGGGGAAAGCAAAATTTTTTTTCACCCTAATATACGCATAAAATCTATATGTTATTGTATTTCTTGCGTAGGCACAGGCTTCCTGTTTACAAACTTTCATTCCTTCTGTTACAAATTTTGGTCATGTTTTTCTGTCAGTATTCACTAGCGTAACCTGCCACGCTAACAGTTTCCAATTGACTTTAACATGTCAACTGTCACAATGTGCTTTAATGGTCTGGCCACTTGGTGTCACTATCAACCAAACCTCAGAAGTCTCCTTTCCAATTCTAATCCCCCTCCTGTAGATATTCTAAAAGCCATCGGCAATGCCACCAGCAGTTTTCCGGTAACCATATAACTTTAAAGAACAAATTTGGAAAAAATGGCATCCAAGCACTTTCTTACAAGCACATCAGCAACAAAGGATAATTCATAAGCCTACTTTACTATCCCAGATATGTTGGTTTTTAATGCTTTCAGTTATTAAAAACAAACAAACTATTTGGTGACATGGAAACTACATTCATTTAAGTTTACAAATCCATCAAATTTTAATTGACTGAGATTTGAGAATAAATTGTTTGATCATCAAGTTGCCTTTTTAAATTTCAAAGCAAGGTCACCCATATAATTTCGACACAGCTTCATGATTTTCAATTCCTTATTTAATTTGGCACTCAAATATGCCAAGAGGCTTGATGAGTAATTTTTACCACTGTGGGAGTCGTGTTAGTCTGAAGTTCTGCTTCAACTCCTTTCAATTTGAATAGCTATAACTCCTCAAATAACACAAAGAGCTCAGTGTTATAATTTTAGTCTTTTCCACTCTGCCATATTTTAGATTATTCACAAATGCTGAACCAATTCTCCTTGGCTTTCAGAGTATTTGATTAGACTTGATAATCCCAAATGAGAATGGGGCAGGTAGTAGCTAAAATGACAGTCACACTGGGGGATGGTTCACAATCTGATCTTGACTTCTTCTTGCCCGACACAAACTTACTTACCCTTTTATTAACCAGGAAACTTGTTTTGTGGCGGAGGGGCAGCCTGCTGGTGGCAGGCGGAGAACTTTAGACTCAAAATTTGTGGCTTGATGATGTCATCAGTATGTCAATACAATTTTAACTAAATCATCAGCAAACCTGCCAAATAACACTTGCAGGACATCAATGTAGGTGTCACATATGGTATAGGGTGCTTTCAGCAATTGATCATCATATTGGTTGCAGTTTTGAGAATCAAATTGTTTCAAAAGTTTAGCCATTACAGAATAACAATGAATCACAAAGGCATTTGCAGGTTTTACTCAGGATACAAAAATAAAACTAGTTATTTGACGGCAATTAACTTATATGGTTTTGAAGGATTGTACCTGTCGTTTTTATTCCTCCTGCTAACTCACCTTGTCATATCAATTTCACCAAATGTCACTGCATAAAAATTATGGTTCTGCTCAGCTGCTGTTGAAGGCGATGGTGCGAGAATCTGTCTGATGAGTCACACTGTTGTGGCTGCTGTGCAAATTTTACTTTACATTCTGGCAAGTGCTGCTGCTGTAATTACTCATGTCTGGCCACATGCTAAGGTCTTGGTACAAACCTGCAGCAGTAGGACTTTCCATAAGGAGACAAGAACATAAGAAATAGGAACAGGAGTAGGCCCGACAGGGATACAGTGGCGTAGTGCTAATGTCACTGGACTAGTAATCCCAAGACCCAGGCTAATACTGTGGGGACATGGATTCAAATCCCACCACAACAGCTGGCATGAATTTAGTAATTCATTTAATAAAACTGAAATATAAAGTTAGCCTCAGCAATGGTGACAGAGAGCAGGATCTTCTGCTCTCTCTGATGGTGAGCTTGGAGTTGGGAAGGGAATTTAAGGAGGTGGGATGGTGATGTACCTGAATCCTCCCACCTCCACCAGAATTAAGTTATGGATGGAAAGGCCCGCTTCCTATTGAGGTCAATTAATGACCACTTAAAGGCCTCATTTTGCTGCCACTGCTATTAGTTCAGTTGTAGGCAAGGCCTGGCCTTCTTGGCATGTGACGTGCATGGCAGCTAAAACTGTACTGCCACCTTGTCACTTCCTGGGGTGGTGTCCCTCAATCAAAGGCGCTCAGTGTTTGATTGAGGAACTGAAAATTGGGAAGGGGGTGTGTGGACTTGCTGAGAGCCATTGGCCTGTCCTTGCTGCTGACCCCCCTGCACCCCTCTCCCCACCCCGCATACTCTCACCCACTCCCACCACCGCCCTCACATGACTTATCTGTGGCCTGTGTTGGGTTTCTCCAACATGAAAGGAAACCCAATACTGTCTTTTCAAAATTTTATCCTTATTGCCATTTTTCTTTTAAATGAACTTTTCTGCTGAACAATTAAGATGGCTGCTACAAGTCATCTGATCACAGGGGCGGCCCTTTGTTTGGGAGCTATCCCTAGGATTTTCAAAGACAAAATAATTATTTTCTCAGTTTTTGTAATGCGTAGAGAGCTACTAACAGATTCATATCACACCTAGGAATGTTCAGACCAGTTTCAAAGGAAACTACAGGGATGTTATTTACATCTGATAAGTTCACCTTGATAGTGGAGTCAGTGGGTCTCTCTAAACAATGGCATCCGAAACATCAGACACTAAATATGGATGGTGCCTTTTTCAAAATCTAATGACTGGAACATTATCAGTCCTGAAATCAAAAGCAATCCCAGACGATGGATAAACATCCCTTTTTGAAGTCATGGTGGAGAAGGATGTTACATGACCCAAACCTCTGGCTTGCATCTGTGGGCTTCGCAGGCAGTCTGCTGTATTAATATCATACTGGTGAGGCAAGAAGCAGGCTCCTCCAGGCTCAACAACAACTTGTCCATCTAGCCTTGTTCTGCTGGAAGATTTTATACCATCATCTACAGGACTGACTCAATTCCTGTGTATCTACTTCAACTTGAGGGATCAGCACCAACTGAAAAGTGAATTCTACAACTCCCCAGCGAAACTCAAATGCCTATGTGAAATAATTCCTCGTGGGACTCTGACTTTGGACTCTGGAACTCACGTGAACTCATATTCATTTTTCTGTCGTTCTTGCACTGTAAAACTCTTTTTCTCTATCGAACCCTGCCACCCTCCACGTCCCCGCCACCTTTTACTATGAGTGCGTGTATGTGCGTGTGTGCGCGCAGAGTGGGATGTTGCTAACGCTCCTTTCTCTGGGTTTTGAATGTGTAAAATAAACTAACCTTTCTGAGTTAATCCTAACTTGAGTTTGCTGTGGATTATTAGTAAAATTGGGTCACAAAAACTGAGGGGTTGGGAATAAAACAGCACCACCGATTCTTTAAACACTAATTTAAGACAGCTTCTGCTTACAGAGGGGTGGTAAGAGGAAAACTCTTTTTCCTGTGGCCCTGGGACTCCAGTGTCTGCCCTTCTGGTCGCAGCCACGGCCGCCCCAGTGGTGCTGTTGAGCACAAGTGCTGCCGGCCAAATTCTCGGTAGGTTAGCCTTCTGCCTCTGCTGTCTTGATTCCAGGGGAAGGCCTGCCACTGGCCTTGCCACTGCCTGATTGACTTGTGGTTTGGTGGTCCTTCCCAAAAAGTAGTGCAGGCCTCTTGCCAGCTCCCCAGCCTCTTGCCAGCTCTGGTTCACTAATGTCTTTTAGTGAAGAAAGTCATTCAACTGTATTCTTCTCTGCCGATGCTGCCAGACCTGCTGAGTTTTCCAGGTATTTCTGTTTCTGTTTTTGTTTTGGATTTCCAGCATCCGCAGTTTTTTGTTTTTATATTTTTGTTTTTATCACTAATGTCCTTGCCTGGTCTGGCCTATATGTCACTGCAGACTCACAGCTGTCATTGACTCTTAACTGCCCTCTGAAATGGTGTAGCAAGCCACTCAGTTTTAAGGCAATCAGGGATAGGTAAAAGAAAATACTGGCCTTGCACATCACGTCACATTCCATGAAAGAATAAAGAAAATATGGCCTATTGAGCCTGCTCTGCCATGGAATAAATCATGGCTAAACCTATAGATCAACTCCACTCTACCACCCCCATATTCCTCAATTCCCTTAGTCCTAAAAAAAAATCTATCAATTTCTGTCTTGAATATACTCATTGAGCATCCACAACCATCTGAGGGAGAGGTTTCCAAAGCTTCAAACCCTCTGAGTAAAGAAATTTCTCCTCATCTCAGTCCTAATTGACTAGCCCCTTATCCTAAGATAATGGCCCCTAGCCTGTCAAGCCCACTAAGAATTTTATTCATTTCACTGAGATCACTCTTATTCTTCTAAACACCAGAGAATATAGGCTAATTCTACTCAATCTCTCCTTACAGGACAGCGCTCTCATCCTAGGAATCTAGTAATCATTCATTGAACTCCCTCCAAGTATATCCTTCTTTTGGCAAGAGGATCAGCACTGAACACAATATTCCAGGTCTGGTCTTGCCAAAGCTCTATATAATTGCAACAAAACCTCCTTACATACTAATCCCTCTGTCCCATAAATCAAGAGACAAATTCTTGAAAAACTTAGAAAATTTATTATGAAAGTCACGAGTTGCTGTTTTTTCAAACATAAACCAATATAGGTTGAAGGTGGATTTATAAACCTCATTAGTGATTTATTTAATCAATAACAGGTCACACAAGATCTTTACAGAGAACTGTATTAATGCACTTGAAAATGTGTTATAAAACAAAGTTTTAAAAAGCTCCACTTGCCATTCTCCTTGAAGGGTCTGACCTCGCACCACAGTAAAATGATTTCAGAAAGAGCTAATTCAGCCGATTATGACTGTGCTTCTTTCTTAGAGCTACCCAATTAGTCACACTCCTCCACTCTCTCCCCAATGTCCAGTAAATATTTTCCCTTCAGTTATTTATGCGATTCCCCTATTGCACCTGCTTCCACCCACCCTATCAATCAGTGAAGTGCATTCCAGATCATGATCAGAATTCAAGATGGAAAAATTAATAGATGAATCTGTTGATAGGGTTAGATGAAATAAGGTGGGATGAAGCTCATGTGGAACATAATGTCATGGACAGGAGTGTAGGGGGGTGGGGGAGGGAGGTAATTTAAACAGCACTAATTTCTCCTCTTACCTCCCATCCATAAAAGGAAAGGTGTTTTTGATTTGAGTCCCTCTTAAGAAGCGGTAGTGTATTTCCCACCCCCATGGTTTTCGTGCAATCCAATTTTCTATTAATAACCTCACATCAAACTCGGGATTGGGTGAATTAAAAGAGTGAGTTTATTTGCACACCCACAAAACATGGAAAGAGGGTCGCAACATTGCCTCTACGCACAAACAGTAAAAGAGAGGGTAGGAGAAAAGAAAGATTTACAGTGCAGCGACCACAGAGAAAAGAAATATTGGGCAGAATTTTCTCAGAATTGCACTATGTGCAGTAGCCGGCGGGTAAAATGGAGTCCTACCCACCAAAGAAAATGGAGGGTTTTCAAGCTGTATCATCCCGAGCCCACCTCATTATCTATTTATTCATTACGAGGAAACACGCCGTTTCCACGGCGGGTGGGCTCTCATTTGCCTGCTCGTCCTCACCCCATTGTTGCATCACATTGGCCGCTACCTTTAAAAGGCAGCCACCCGCAAAGTGCTCCTCACCACCGTTGCCCAGGAAACATGGCCAGCAATTGAAAAAAGATGCTTCAACGACGGGTCCCTCGAGGGATTGCTGGATGCTGTGGAGGCCACCGGGATGTGCTGTGCTCCCAGAGATAAAAGCAAAAAACTGCGGATGCTGGAAATCCAAAACAAAAAACAGAAATACCTGGAAAAACTCAGCAGGTCTGGCAGCATTGGCGGAGAAGAGCAAAGTTGACGTTTCGAGTCCTCATGACCCTTCAACAGAACTAAGTAGAAATAGGAAAGGGGTGAAATATAAGCTGGTTTAAGGTGGAGGGGGGGAAGAAGGGGGGTGGGGGGGTTGTTGGGACAAGCAAGCAGTGATAGGAGGAGATAACCAAAAGATATCACAGACAAAAGAACAAAGAGGTGTTGAAGGTGGTGATATTATCTAAAAGAATGTGCTAATTAAGATTGGATGGCAGGACAAGCAAGGTAGCTCTAGTGGGGGTGGGGTGAAATAAACCATGGGTGGAATACATTTAAAAATAATAGAAATAGGTGGGAAAAGAAAAAATCTATATAAATTATTGGAAAAAACAAAGGGGAGGGGGAAGAAACAGAAAGGGGGTGGGGATGGAGGAGGGAGTTCAAGATCTAAAGTTGTTGAATTCAATATTCAGTCCGGAAGGCTGTAAAGTGCCTAGTCGGAAGATGAGGTGCTGTTCCTCCAGTTTGCGTTGAGCTTCACTGGAAAAATGCAGCAAGCCAAGGACAGACATGTGGGCAAGAGAGCAGGGTGGAGTGTTAAAATGGCAAGCAACAGGGACAATATGGTGGGGTTCCAAGAGCCTTGTGGAATGGCCTTTTAATTATATGCTGGTGAGTTACAATTAACTCCCCGCTGACTGATGGGAGGAAACGCAGCTCACCATTGGCGGGCTGAGCGGACTATTGCGACCTGCCTTCCCGCCGTCATGAAGCAGGTTGCGCCATATTTTCTGCGCATGCCACCTATCACACCCGCTGCCAGCAGGCTCAGAAAATTCCGCCCATTGTTTCACGTGTGTTCTGGAGTCCAGATTCAAAGTCCAATGAGGTATTCCTTCAGTGGGTTGAAAACCAAAGCTGTAGAATTCACTTTTCCAGTGGTGTTGACTTCACACAATGAGATAGACATGTAGAGATGAGTCATCTCGTAAGTGATGGTAGAGAATTCCCAGTAGAAGCAGTGTAGATTGGGCCAGGTGTTCAGCCTGGGAAGAGTTCCTTCTCCTTGAGGCTGCCAGTCAGATGGTAAACAATAGACTGAGCTTTTCAGTTCAGCAAGTCAATATTACTGGTTCCAGAAGTCAGAGGCCCATGTCACATGACTCCCACCTCTCCACACTCTCTTTGGCAAGGGTTGTTTATCCCTCATCTGGATTCCTAACATTTTTAAATGTCCCAACCATTAAGAATTGAAAGGATGGTTGTGGGCCCTTTGTCTTATCAGATGAGCAGACTCCTGTTGACCAGCCTGGGCTATGAAATGCAGATGGCCTTTGTATAACTCACATTGAATTTGACATGTGCAGCCCACAGGGGGTTGTTAGTGGGTCCCCAGAGATAACAATGTGAAAGTTACCCCGATACTGCCAGGTAGCTTCTTTTGTTCAGGAGTCACAGACATTCATAGATTCAACCATTTGTAAAGGTACTTGTCCAGTTTTTTTAAATTTTAGGAATAGCCGTGAGGGTATCTATATATATTTTATAAAAATATACAGTGTGAGGTCTTAGTCCTCTCACAATAAACAATTGCATGGAACAGTTAGGCTAAACACATTTTAGCTATACTTTTGCCTGGGCTTTCATTGCAAGATAGTGGAGTAGTGGTAATGTCACTATACTAGTAACCTAGGGGCCCAGGCTAATGGTCTGCGGAAACAGATTCAAATCCTATTATTCAACTGCTAGAATTAAAATTTAACTGATACAATCCAGAATTTGAATCGAGCTTCAGTAATGGCGACCATGAAACTATCACTGATTGTCAAAAAGACTTACCTGGTTCACTAATGTCCTTTAGAGAAGGAAATCTGCCATCCTTATCTGGTCTGGCCTACATGTGACTCCAGATGCACAGCAATGTGGTTGATGCTTAACTGCCCTCTGAAGTGGCCTGGCAAGCCACTCAGTTCAAGGGCAACAATGACACCCACATCCCTTTGAAAGAATAAAGGAGAAAGAAGCAGAATATTCTGCCCAGTGGTTGGTCTCTTCATACTTAAAGGAGCAGGATCTGAACATGAACACCTATGGTTTATCAAGTTTTGTTTTTTTCCAAGAAAGGCACTCTCTGTATATTATGGCTTCACTATGGTGCCATTTTCGATTTGACACAATTTTTAGGAGCTCATCTGCATGAGTGCAAGGCACAGATGAAAAAGAAAAAGTGCTTGTGAGTTTGTAGAGAAAATAGCTAATATCACATATCAGACACAATGCCGTCCATTCATAAATGACAGTTCAGACACTCCTGGAAAGTGTCAAATATAACACAGCAATCCGCACAAGAGATTTCTTACTTTGTGCCTACTGTGTTATTTTGCATTTTAATAGGAATTATAAATCATGATGGACTAATGTTATTTTTATTCTTTTGTTTAGCTGTCCTGCTTAAGCTTCTCATAACAAGAAATAATTAAAAGCTAGATTTACAAAATAACATCTATCTTTTCCTTACATAATTTTTTTGTCGAGATTTGTCTAATTAAATGAAGAAATTTGCTTGTTTCAGCATTCTGCATGTACAGTACCTTGTAGCTGTTGTTGCTGCTGAGCATCATAGATTCTCAGTCCAAATAATGGTGGTCTTTCTTTTCGGAGCAGTGAAACATTCCTTGTTATCAAATCCAGTTGAAAAATGGTTCCATTTGTATATTCAGTCCAGAAAATAAATCTTCCATAATGCGACAATCCAAAGGGGTGATTCACTTCTTTGCCACCATATACTATCTGTAATATGTGTAAAAGCATAAAAATAAATATAAATAACATTCAAACTGAACAGAACTTGATAGCTAAAGAAAATAAATGATCAGCCATGAATACATTATTGTATTGCTCCAAGAATCAATCAGTAGATGAAGCTATTTCAAGTACCTTTGACAAAATCTATAGTTACTGTGCCTAATATTTTGACTGAAACTTTTATGGTCGTTCAATATTCAGGCAGAATCCAACAGTGATTATAGCATTTTCTTTTCAGTGTAACAGACTAAAGCCAGAAATTAGGGT
Organism: Carcharodon carcharias; assembly: GCF_017639515.1. NCBI lineage: Eukaryota > Metazoa > Chordata > Chondrichthyes > Lamniformes > Lamnidae > Carcharodon > Carcharodon carcharias. Next base: position 43,735,705 of record NC_054478.1, on the reverse strand, counting down.
GCGTGACTTTGGGGTGCAGTGGTGGGGGAGGCAGAAGGGGTGGGAGGAGAGTGAGGGATGGGGGGCTGTTGGGTGAAGTGTTCAGTCTGTGTGCTTGAATAATGAGGGCCTGAGGCACCTCTGGTATTTGTCCATGGGCATAATTTCCTGCAGGAAGTGAGCTGAAAGGAATAGGGGACAGCTTGTGAGTGAAGTCCCTTTGAAGATTAGGCCTCATTCACAGTTACAACCACCCTCAAGTATGTGAGGAAAGGCAGGCGGGGCAATTGAAGTGGCGGAAGTGGATGAGGACATCAGTGACAGGGAGGGGGGCCAATCAGTGATTGGGGCTGGAGTAGCAGATATTAGGGCATGGAGGTCACTGAATTTCCAGGCCATAATGTTTGTATTTAACTAACCTCTTTCCTGTTCATTTGGCTTAGCTTGTGTAGAACCCCATAAAAAATAACAAATACATCACTGAGTTCCAATTACTATTGCTTGTTTCATTTTGGGGGCCAGAGGTGGAATTTATTTTTGAATTTATTTTCACTTTGTTGTAAAATCCTTTTACTCTTGAGTCTTAGTGTCATGAATTACATAATTATTTGCCATGGTACAGGAAAATAACCAGGGCACACTCACCATTCTATCTGTGCCATTTAAAAAAATTCTTTCAACGTGATCATAGTATGCATCACACCAATATAGTATTCCACTGGTGTAGTCTAGGGTTAAACCATTAGGCCATAACATCATTGTTGTCACAAAGAGCTGTCGATTGGAACCATCCATCCAAGCTTTCTCAATTCTTCCTGTCATGTTGTCTATCTCTTCCTCTTCCCAATCTGTCCAGTACATCCAGCTGCATACAATGCAGTAACACGTTATTTTTTTTTTTGCCAGTGATAAATTATATTGATATAATCTTTATAGTGTGATATCTGAAATCTTCAACAATCTGTTTTTTTTTCCCACATTACCCAAAAGGGATAGAGTTATTATAAACAGAGTATATGATATACAGCAATGGTTATAGAAACATACATAGAACTTTTACATTATCTGCAATTCTAAAATATGCAAGACACAACAGCATGCCAAATCTAACATCATATACAGAAAGGACACAAGTACAATGTAATAGTCCTTCAAAGTGTATTCCTGAATTAAAGAAAAAATTACTTGACTACACACTTTCAGGTTTGTTCTTCCTTCGTTAGCCACCATCTAAAACTTGCTAAAGATAAGTAAAAGTAGTTGAGTACAATTAACAAACATATATTTTCACTTCAATTTACTAAACTTTTCAATTAAGCAAATGAAACCATTGGCTATTAAAAGAGCTATCCTGAATATTCTATTTCTTTCACCATCAGTCTTCACGTTAGAAATCCGACAATTAAAATACCCTAATTTAACTTTAACAACTATTTCCTGTGTGGTTTTTTTTGTCAGCTCTGTGAAATACATATTTTCTTTACACTTAAATAGCTAGTGATGTTGACTGGATTAGAGGATTTATTGTCCCAGGCATCACAAGCAAGCTGAATTGATGCTAAAACTTGCTGAAGCATGCTACGTAAACTCAGCTTGAAATTTTCACCCCTGGGATTAGTATCTCCTCTATGCTGCCTCTGGCAAGACATCATAGTTCTCTCCTTGCTTGCATCATGTGTGTGAATCAGCTATTGGCTCCTTTGGGACAGTAAAGGGGCTGGCAGCATTGACAGCAGTACCTTTGCATCCCTTTGGGAACCACTTCCCTGCTGTTGGTACCGCACAATAAATTTACCACCATGTACCATTATTCAATGTTTCTGCTTCAGACCAGTGTTTCAGGAGTAAATATATAAAGACTGTGGGTTGAAACTTAGGGATACTTTGCGCGGCACAATCAGTCATTAGTACTAATTATATTCTAATTAAAAAAAAACAAAAAAAAAACTTTTAACAGTAATTGTTTGCTTTTGGTCATTTTAAAAATTTTTTATTCTCAACTCCTATGGGCAATGAATTCCCTGATGTTGGTTCCACAAGTGGCCATTATTCATACATGAAGATCGAAAGGGATTGTGGGTGAAACAATTTAACCACAGGGTATATCGTAGCTAACCCTGTTTCTACCCTGACTTGATGTCCACATTTTCACCGGGGCTCACGAAATCTGGCTGACCCTCAGCGAGTAGGCCAATTGTGGTGCCCTGCTCATACTGGACTTGCCTAACTCTGCACAGATCAGGGATCAAAATTATGGCCTTCCTGCTTTGGTTGGCTCAGTTACGCCCTGCGTATACTTACTGCATCAGCAAAGGTGAGTGTGAAGTTCTGTCATTGATAGTTTCACACAACACAATAACAGAATTGTTACAGTGTAGATGGAGGCCATTCAGCCCATCGTGTCTGCACCGGCTCTCTGAGCATTTTAACTGAGTGCCAATCTCCTGCCTTTTCCCCATGACCCTGCACATTGTTTCTATTTAAATAATCAACCAATGCCCTCCTGAATGCCTCAATTGAACCTGCCTCCACTACACATCCAGGCAGTGCATTCCAAACCCAAATTACTCACTGTATGAAAACGTTTTTCCTCATCTCGCATTTACTTCTTTTGCAAAACACTTTAAAATTCCACCCCCTGGTTCTCGATCCGTTTACGAGAACAGTTTCTCCCTATCTACTCTGTCCAGACCCCTCATGATTATGAAAACTTCTATCAAGTCTCCTCTTAGCCTTCTCCTTTCCAAGCAAAACAGTCCCAACTTCTCCAATCTTTCCTCATAACTGAAATGTCTCACCCCTGGAACCATGTGCATAAACCTCTTCTGCATTCTCTCCAATGCAGTCACATCCTTCCTATAGTGTGGCCCCCAGAACTGTACACAATACTCCAGCTGAGGTCTAACCAGTGTCTTATATAAGTTCATCATAACTTCCCTGCTCTTGTATTCTAGGCCCCTATTAATGAAGCCTAGAATACTAGAATACTGATTTATGTACATATACACCCAGGTCTCTCTACTCCTGCACACCCTTTAGAATAGTACCCTTTATTTCGTACTGTCACTCCATGTCCTTCGTACCAAAGTGTATCACCTCACACTTCTCTGCATTGAACTATATCTGCCACCTATCTGCCCACACCACCAATGTGTCAATGTCCTTTTGAAATTCTACACTGTCCTCCTCACAGTTTACAATTCTCCTAAGTTTTGTGTTGTCCACAAACTTTGAAATTGTCCCCTGCACACCAAGATGTAGATCATTTATATATATCAAGGAAAGCAAAGGTCCCAATACCGACCCCTGGGGAACTCCACTATAAACCTTGTCGAGCCCGAAAATTACCCATTAACAATTACTCTCTGTTTCCTATCCCTCAGTCAATTTTGTATCCACATTGCTACTGTCCCTTTTATTTCATGACTGATAACATTCCTTGCAAGTCTGTTGTGTGGCACCGTATCGAACATCTTTTGGAAATCCATATACATGACATTAACAGCCTTGCCATCATCAACCATCTCTGTTGCCTCTTCAAAATAACTCCAGTAAGTTAGTTAGACATGATTTTCCTTTAACAGATCCATGCTGACTCTTTTGAATCAATCCACATTTTTTCATGTGACTATTAATTCTAACCCGAATAATTGTTTCTAGAAGTTCCCCCACAACTGAAGTTAAATTGACTGATCTGCAATTGCAGGGCATATCTTTACAATCTTTTTTGAATAAGGGTGTAATGTTTGCAATTCTCCAGTCCTCTGGCACCTCCCTCGAATTCAGGGAACATTGAAAGATTATTACCAGTCCTCAGTGATTTCCACTCTCACTTTCTTCAATATTCTTGGATGCATCTCATCTAGTCCTGATACCTTAACAACTTCAAGTACCGAAGGCTTATCTAATACCTCCTCCTTATCAATTTTAAACCCTTCTAGTGACTGAGTTTCCTCCTCTGTCACCACGGCTTGGGTAGCATCTGCCTCATAGGTAAAGACAGATGCAAAGTATTCATTTACTTATTCACTTATTATTTATTTTATAAGGGCTTTTGCATTGCAATTATGCTCTGAATTATATTTTTTAAGTGGTAGATTTCTAATATAAAGTCACCAAATCCAAAGCCTCCCAATTGCGTTGGCTTCATCAAGATCTATCCAAGACAAGACAGTGGAGTGGTTTCTCAACTCACAGATAGCTGAATCAACTCCATAAAATTCAGTCTGTGTCGTGCTGCTGCTATGTAATAATGGGTCACAATGCTATTGTTTACAAATTATTCTCATTGGCATGACTTTGGGTTTTCTTGATGACAATGTTGCAATGAAGGTTCTAGGCTTTATCAATTGCGCAAGGGTTTCATTGAAGCTTTGCTAAAGTGTATAGGATGGGATTACAGGATAACCCAGGAAATCTCTCAAAACTCTCCCTGTTGGCGTGGATAGGGGTTGAATGATCTCATCATGATTTCCCTAGCTGTAAAATAGCTGGGACAAAAAGAAAAAGCACAGAATCAGGGCACACCTGGTTCTGTCCATTTTTTTAGTCCCAGTTGTGTCTTGGCCCAGGCTGAAATGGTGCATCTGGAATTGCAAAGAGGATAGTATATAGCAAGGTCTGACCATTTTGTTATATTGCACTCTCAGTTGGGGAGGTATAAATAAAGTCAGATCATAAAATGGCTGGCCTGATGTGAGTCCACATCTTTTCTTCGAAAAGCTCACCTGGAAGAAATGCTACCTCTGACAACATAAACAAAATCTGACTTGCCATTGAACTTGAACCTATCCAATGTACAGGACAAGAGAAAAATACAGGAATTCATATGTACAGATTAGTTAAGATGTTATGCGGTTCTTGGTAATTAAAGACCTCACCAATGGAAGGTAGAATGCCAAGATACATATATAATTTTTACGGTGTGGCATATGTTTAGTTTTATATATCTAATATACGTAAATCAGCCATTGGTTTCAGAGAGATTCAAATAAGCAATTGATGCAGAAGCAGCAGTTGCTCCCACTTGGGAACGATTTTCCTGTCACTCATACTATATTAATAGATGTACCATGAGACAAGATTATGCAACATATCTCATTTACATCACAGTTTTAGTTATCAGGGCAGGGGAATCATTATTAATTGAAGCTCAAGAATATTCAATGGCAGTGAATTACTCATTAAGAGTAAGAGAAAAAAAATAAATTCCATGTTATGATTTCTAGCAAATCATTTCTTACATTATAGAAACTACATTTAAATATTTTTTAAACTAGATCTACGATAAGATATTCCTGAGAAGCTTGCAGTCGCTAGCGCTATATGTTTCTCTATTCACTGATCTTAGCAATTGACGTAGGTGTAAAGTGAGGAAAACAGCTTTGCACTCACATTTGCTTTTCCACAAAAATTAACAAATTGAGGAAATGGTATGTCTATAATTTTCATGGGAACAAGTAACTGCAAACATTTATGATTGGAACCCTTCTTCATTTTACAGTAATCAGTTTTTGTTAAAAATCAACAAAAAGCAGGTATTGCTATGTCTAATATATACTGACAAGTGGAATTTGATTACTTAGCTGACATACCCATGGGACAACTGGAGAAGAAATTGATTTTATTTAGTAACTCATCCATCTTCAATTTTCTGTTCTGATGAAATGCTGAGAGAAACTTATTGCCTAATGGAGACCAAAAACAGCAATGCCAAAAAGAATTATGACATCTAATTAAAATGAATGAGGACACAAACTTTACCTTAAAATCGTTTTCATCAGTTGCAAACACAACTCTGTTTTCTGTCCTCCTGCCATTTTTTAAAGTAAACAATGCATATTTATTTGTTGATGTGCAAAGTAATTTTCTAATGGGTCTTTTGACTGAAAAGTAATTCTGCACTCCACACATCGTGGAGCCGGGCAGCCAAATACGACAAAAATCTCCAGCACGAAGCACGAAGCACGCAGCATTAGAACCACATTTGTGGGCCAACAATGCATTTGTCTCCTACAAAATGGACTCAGCTACATGGGATTAAAACAAAAAACAATTGAAAGCGCATGTTTAATTAAACTGTGCTGTTTTGGTGACTTAATAACATAAAAATTGTTTATTGATTGGAAAATTACACTTTAGTTATTCCCATCTGTGGTCATCAAGTATGTTTGCCTTGTGTCATTTGATGATTTATTTTGAGTAAAATGCACAGGCGCCAAAATGAGTCATTTTAAGAAAGACTGCTAATTGAAAGGGCATAAATTTAAAATATAATCAGTTGGTTAAAAATCTCAAACTGTGGTCATATAACTCTCAAGGGGTAGACAATATACACTACTTTCCAGACAGTGGCTTTTTCAGGAGGTCCTAATGGAAAGTGATGAATGAAGTCAAGAAGATGTTACAAAAAAAATAATAACCTTGAAAAATGCGAGATGAGCAAACAAGATTCCAGAAACTGCACATCAACTGCTTTTTAAAGCAAAAAAAAAATAAAATGACCTGAATGTAGGCGACAAGAAAAACAATTTTTATTTAAAAAAACTATGACACATCAGCTTTCAACTTGGTGAGCAAGAGCTGGCTGCTGAATGAAACTATATTGAATGTATTGCTCTCAAATGGGAAGATGTACACACGGGGAAAATTTTCCCCGTGTTAGGGAGGGAGGTGCGGGAGCGGGCGCGCCACTGATCAGCACTCCTGATTGGGGGCGCACTGCCATTTTACATGGGCGAGCCAATTAAGGCCCACCCTGCATGATATCCTCCAGAAAGCGCTATGCGCTCCCTGTGCGGGTGGGGGGCAGGGTGGAATTCCCTCAGCCAGGAATGTGTTCTTTCATACATGCACGCGAAAGAGCACACTATCACATGAGTTGGGACATGTCCATAACTTTAACTGATACCTTTATTAAAAATTTAAACACCCTCATGAAACCTCATCCTGCCCATGGATGAAGTTTCATGCTTTTTCTGAAGCCCACCAGGGCTCCCGGCCTGTCTGCCAATCTTAAGGTTGGATGGGCAGGTCCATTAATGATTTTAATTAATTTCTCAATGGCCCCAATAGGCCGCTGACAGGTCAGCAGGCTAGCAGCTGACTTGGCTGTGCCCCCACCGACCTGAAAATAGAAATGACGCAGGGTGACATTGGGAGTTCCACCCAACGTCATCCCGCGTCATTTTATGCATCAGCGAGCGAGCCCCGTCCCCACTCGCCAGCCGGAAGGTCCTGCCCATGGACTTTTACTGGTAGTAAAGTAGATTAGGGATACATCGTGAGCTTATGTTACTAAGAAAATTACATTAGTTAAATTGTTAATTTCCTCCATTAAAGGAAGTGGGCCAAAAATAAACAATGGTACAAAGAAACCTAAAGTAAGCGGAGTGAATTTAATATGAGTAAAGCAACAGAACTGATGAAAATAATAGGATGATGATAGATCCCTTATATACTCATGTAAAAGCTAAATATTTGAGACCAATTTTTTAAGCCAAAAGCCATGGGGTCAACTTTTGCATGGGTAATGTTTTTGAGGGGTTGACATAAGTACTTGATTTGGGTCGAAAAAAGGCTGATGTAATGGAGCAAAGACAAAAACCAACAATACTAAAGAATTCATATTATTTCCCTAACATTTATTTATTTTAAAACTTTAAAAAGTATATACATTTCATCAAAGATTTAAACCATAACAAACTAATTACAACACTTCATGGTGAAATACTTCAAAATCACTCTAATCACCATCTGAATCACCAAACAATTCACCCTATTAGCCTGATTGTGTGACATTATCATATGGATCTTCCTCGTCTTCATCATCATCGGCATTGGTAGTATTGGTAACTTTGACATCAACAAGTAATCAGCTTCAGTATCTTGAGCGCATTCAAAATTCAACATTGTAGAAATGACTTTTTTGACAATATTGCATCAAGTTCATTCCACACATCTATGAACCATTGACACCTGAGCGAATGTTTTTTGCCTTCCAGCATCTAATTGTTCCACATCTTTCAGATACTCCTTGAGAGGTTTATTTATACATACGTCCAAGGGCTGAACACATTTGTATGACAACAGGAATTAACTGCCATGTTGCTGTTGGTTGATCTCACATCACGGGCTACATCATCAACAAGGCGGGATTTGAACATGTCCATGGAAAGCAAACCATTTTTCTTTGCATAGTTCTCCTGGCTACAGATTCCACATTTCTTTGATCCATTTCTTACAACTGCCTTCATCCATCCAGCCTTTCTCGTGTACATGGATGACAACACCTTTATGAAATTTATCGCTGGGGAGTGTTTTTTGCTTGAATATCACCCTTGTCAATCGCCACACAAGATGGAACCACCATTTCGGGCTCGGCATGATACTGAACTCTTCTTCCGCCGTCTTCGTCTCCGGGCTCACTTCTTTGGGCAGGAGTCCTCTCCCAGTTCAACGGATCCTTTTACCCATCTTCAATATTCTCCCTCCACCTGGACCCCTCCCTCTGGATTCTTACCTTCTCTCGATCTTTTCATTGAGAACTGTCGGCGCGACATTAGTCGTCTCAATTTCTCTGCTCCTCTCACCCATTCTAACCTGTCTCTCTCTGAACTTACTGCACTCCATTCTCTCAGGTCCAACCCTGACATTGTCATCAAACCCGCTGACAAGGGTGGTGCTGTTGTTGTCTGGCGCACTGACCTCTACCACGCGGTGGCTGAGCGTCAACTCGCAGACACTTCCTCCTACCTCTCCCTGGACCATGACCCCACCACTGAACATCAAGCCATTGTTTCCAGGACTGTCACTGACCTCATCTCCTCTGGGGATCTCCCTCCCACAGCTTCCAACCTGATAGTTGCCCAACCTCGGACGGCCCGCTTCTATCTCCTACCCAAAATCCACAAACAGAACTGCCCCGGTAGACCGATCGTCTCAGCTTGCTCCTGCCCCACAGAACTCATTTCTCGTTATCTTGACTCCCTTCTCTCTCCCCTTGTCCAGTCCCTTCCCACCTACATCCGTGATTCCTCTGACACCTTACGTCACATCAACAATTTCCAGTTCCCTGGCCCCTACCGCTTCCTCTTCACCATGGACGTCCAATCCCTCTACACCTCCATCCCCCACCAGGATGGTCTGAGGGCCCTTAGCTTCTTCCTCGAACAGAGGCCCGAACAATCCCCATCCACCACTACTCTCCTCCGTCTGGCTGAACTTGTTCTCACGCTGAACAATTTCTCCTTCAACTCCTCTCACTTCCTCCAAATAAAAGGTGTGGCTATGGGTACCCGCATGGGCCCCAGCTATGCCTGTCTCTTTATGGGGTATGTGGAACATTCCTTGTTGCAGTCCTACTCCGGCCCCCTTCCACAACTCTTTCTCCGGTACATCGATGATTATTTCGGTGCTGCTTCATGCTCTCGTCAGGACTTGGAAAAATTTATTAATTTTGCTTCCAATCTCCACCCCTCCATCATTTTCACGTGGTCCATCTCTGACACTTCCCTTCCCTTCCTTGACCTCTCTGTCTCAATCTCTGGTGATAGACTGTCCACCAATATCCATTACAAACCCACCGACACCCACAGCTATCTCGACTACAGCTCCTCACACCCCACTTCCTGTAAGGACTCCATCCCATTCTCTCAGTTCCTTCGCCTCCGTCGCATCTGTTCCGATGATGCTACATTCAAAAACAGTTCCTCTGACATGTCCTCCTTCTTCCTTAACCGAGGTTTTCCACCCACGGTCGTTGACAGGGCCCTCAACCGTGTCCGGCCCATCTCCCGCGCATCCGCCCTCACTCCTTCTCCTCCCTCCCAGAAACATGATAGGGTCCCCCTTGTCCTCACTTATCACCCCACCAGCCTCCGCATTCAAAGGATCATCCTCCGCCATTTCCGCCAACTCCAGCATGATGCCACTACCAAACACATCTTCCCTTCACCCCCCTTATCGGCATTCCGTAGGGATCGCTCCCTCCGGGACACCCTGGTCCACTCCTCCATCACCCCCTACTCCTCAACCCCCTCCTATGGCACAACCCCTTGCCCACGCAAAAGATGCAACACCTGCCCCTTCACTTCCTCTCTCCTCACCGTCCAAGGACCCAAACACTCCTTTCAAGTGAAGCAGCATTTCACTTGCATTTCCCCCAACTTAGTCTACTGCATTCGTTGCTCCCAATGTGGTCTCCTCTACATTGGAGAGACCAAACGTAAACTGGGCGACCGCTTTGCAGAACACCTGCGGTCTGTCCGCAAGAATGACCCAAACCTCCCTGTCGCTTGCCATTTTAACACTCCACCCTGCTCTCTTGCCCACATGTCTGTCCTTGGCTTGCTGCATTGTTCCAGTGAAGCCCAACGCAAACTGGAGGAACAACACCTCATCTTCTGACTAGGGACTTTACAGCCTTCCGGACTGAATATTGAATTCAACAACTTTAGGTCGTGAGTCCCCTCCCCCATCCCCACCCCCTTTCTGTTTCCCCCTTCTCTTTTTTTTTTCCCAATAAATTATAAAGATTTTCCTTTTCCCACCTATTTCCATTATATAAAAAAAAACCCACTAGAGCTATACCTTGAGTGCCCTACCATCCATTCTTAATTAGCACATTCGTTTAGATAATATCACCAACTTTATCTTTAACACCTATGTGTTCTATTGTACTATTGTTGTTGACATCTTTTGATGATCTGCTTCTATCACTGCTTGTTTGTCGCTACAACCACACCAACCCCCTCCACCTCTCTGTCTCTCTATCTCTCCGCCCCCCACACACACACCTTAAACCAGCTTATATTTCAGCTCTTTCCTGGACTCGAACTCAAGTTCTGTCGAAGGGTCATGAGGACTCGAAACGTCAACTCTTTTCTTCTCCGCCGATGCTGCCAGACCTGCTGAGTTTTTCCAGGTAATTCTGTTTTTGTTATGGAACCACTGTGAACTGCTACTTCTCATGGCCAGTCATCTTTACAATAACATTTTTTTTTCATCAATCTTAGTAATGGTCTTGTTTGTTGGCATGTTAAAGTTCATTGGTGGTTCCTCCATTTTTCCAATGTAGGCCAATGGATGCATATTGTTCTATGTCAGATGACAAAATGGTGGAATTTGATGATTTTATCATTGAGTTTGGGTGGCAGACGCTGTGAATTTTTTGACGGAGTATTAAATTGAACATTTCATGGCTCTTTTGCACCAAATGGCACTGGCCTTGAATTGTAGAATACATCTTTCTTCGTTTCTCTAAGGGCATTAAGTCGGATGTCTCCGTGGGTGATAATATTACCATTTTGCCGATACTTGTTAACCACTTTTTCTGCCATTTTCTCAGTATTCCTCTGCTGGTGCATTTGATCTTCGGCATTCTTTCTAGTTTATTGGATACCTTTCTCCAGTCTCTAATTATTTTCTTGGAAACATTAAAATCTCTTGCTGATGAGCAGCAAGTCTTCTGGGCAAATGCTACAATTTTCATTTTAAATTGAGCTGCGCAATTGTTATTCTTTCTCGAAGGTCTATTGATAGACCATGTGGTACACATCAGTCTTGTTGATTGGCTGGGAGATTGCCGCTAGAATCAACAGAAGGAAAATTTAAAGGTTCCCACATGTACCTTTAAATTAATGAACCGTAGTAATTACTGGTAAGTAATTAGTAACTACAGTACAATTTGAGCCCTGAAAAACTAGTGTTGGCTTTTCCGCAAGGTATCTGAAAAGTTCTATTTCATAGGTCAAACATCATGGGGTCAACTCTTGTACAAGTCTATACAGTAAATCCCAAGGTCTATTGTGGTTTCCACCCCAGTGTATTAAAAGATGTATGTGAGGAATTATCAGGTGCATTATTTATAATTTTTCAAATCTCTCTAGATTCAGGAATTGTGTCCTTGGATTGAAAAAAAACTGCAAATGTCTGTCAATTATTTAAGAAGTCAACAGACAACTACCTGTTATTTTAACATTGATCATCGGGAAATTACCCAAATTTATCATCAGAGACAAAGGGGAAGGATGTCTTTATCTGAGGAAGAGTGTTTCTTGCTATAGAGGCAGTGCAGCGAAGGTTTACCAGACTGATTCCTGGGATGGCGGAACTTACATATGAGGAGAGATTGAGTTGGCTAGGATAATATTAGCTGGAGTTCAGAAGAATGAGGGGGGATCTCATAGAAACCTATAAAATTCTAACAGGACTAGACAGGGTAGATGCAGGAAGGATGTTCCTGATGGTGGGGGGGGGTCCAGAACCAGGGGTCATAGTCTGAGGATACGGGGTGGACCATTTAGGACTGAGATGAGGAAAAATTTCTTCACCCAGAGAGTGGTGAGCTTGTGGAATTCGTTACCACAGAAAGTAGTTGAGGCCAAAACATTGTATGTTTTCAAGAAGGAGTTATAGCTCTTGGGGTAAAAGGGATCAAAGGATACGGGGAGAAAGCGGGAGCAGGTTATTGAGTTGAATGATCAGCCATGATCATAATGAATGGCAGAACAGACTTGAAGGGCCAAATGGCCTACTCCTGGTCCTATTTTCTATGTTTCTAAGTTTCTATGTAATGATAACCCTGTAGGGTAGAGAAAGCGGGTAGCGGATTAAAAATAAAAAAAAGGGAAACCCAACTCCAATCTTCCTTCAACCCACCCACTTTCCTATTCACAGAGCCACAGAATTGTTACAGTGTAGAAGGAGGCCATTTGGCCCACTGTGTCTGCACCAGCTGTCTGAGCATTTTAACTTTGTGCCAATCTCCTGCCTTTTCCCCGTAACCCTGTACATTGTTTCTGTTTAGATAATTATCCAATTTAGATATTCATCCTCACAATGTCTCACAGCTCCCGATAGTCCCAAAGTGAAAATTCAGCCCAGAGATTGGTGATAAAGGGCTTTCTGATTGTCAGATTTGACAAATGGGATTTGCAATGGGGCCTCAGATCTTCACTATACATATATTGTTTCTTTACATCCATCCAAGTCAAAGTTGTGCATCCAAATTTGCAGAAGGCACTAAGTCAGAAGGCGAAATATGTTGTGTAGATATGAAACAAAATAAGAACAAAGGCAGGCTGATTGAGTTGCTTTGAAGATGGACTGGGAGACAGGAAGCTTCAAAGTGATGGTAGATGCATCAAGAGGGGAGCTCAATGTCTTCCCACTGACACAGGATATTCCCAACGAAGGAAAGGACAGCTCCAGGGCTGGCCAGCAACCAGAGGTGGGCAATCAACAAAAGCAGTAGCAGTCAATTAATGGCCACTTTCTGCTTCACTACCATTTTACTAGCCTCAGAATGGACCCTGCTATTTGGCGAGACTGCCAAGTAATCTATGGTGGCCTCCCAGTGGATTTCCAGGAGGGGATGGGGTGCCAACCTTAATGGCCTCTCCATGACCCCTGGAGGTTTCTCCTGGCAGCAATGACCACACTCACGACTCCAACACCGCCACTGGAGGGTTCATCACTCATCCCCCAATTGCCTGGATTACCTGGCCTTCGAGAACACCTCAGAAATGCTCTCTTCTTCATCCTGCAGCCTCAACAGTAGCCACCTCAATCAGTGGCACTTTTGAGGCTGCCAAGCTACCCACAATCTGATTGAGGTGTTTAAAATTATAAAAATATTAGATCCAGACAAGCGATTTCCTCAGGGTGGGGAATCCAGAGCAAAGCGTCATGTTCTTAAAATTAGAGCTGGACTCTTGAGTGAAATCAGGAAGCACTTTTTCACCCAAAAAAGTAGTAGAAATACAGAACTCTCCCCCCAAAAGGTTTTGAATGTTGGGTTAATTGAAATTTCAAGACAGAGATCGAGGATTTTTATTAGGGAAGAGTATCAAGGACAGAGTTCAAGGGCTGGTAAATTAAGTTGTGATATACACAGTAGCCATGATCTAACAAAATTGTGCAATGGGCTCGAGGGGCTGAATGGTCTACTCATTTTAGTTGATGGAGATAATATCGGGCAGCATTTTCCCGTTGGCAAGCGGGGGGGGGGGGGGGGCGGGGCCCGCTCGGCAATGTGTAAAATGACGCGCGGTGATGTCGGGTGTGCGTCCTGACGTCTCTGCGTGTCATTTAGATTGTCAGTTCGGCGGGCGCGCAGCCTGTTAAGGCCTGTTAAAAACTAATTAACTCAATTTAATGAGCTGCCCGTCCAAGCTTAAGGTTGGCGGGCAGGCGAAGAGCCCAGGCGGCCTTTGCATTTTTCATGAGACCTCACCCATGGGGGGGGTGTCAGGTTTCATGAACTGTTATAAAATCTAATAAAAATGTATACATTTATTCTTTGACATGTCCCAGCTCATGTGATAGTGTCACATGAGGGGACATGTTTTAAAAATTTCAAAATCCTTTTTTAAAGTTCAAGACTGAAACAAATCTCCCTGAGGCAGCTCCGTGCCGCAGGGAGATCTCTGCCCTCCTTTGCGCGCAGGAAACCACTCAAGGAATCCCCCTGAGCACAGGAAGAGCACAGCGCTTCCGGGTGTGCATCATGATGGGCGGGCCTTAATTGGCCCACCCACGTAAAATGGAGGCATGGCCCCGATCGGGGGCACCGATCGGGTTTGCGCCTGCCCCCACCCACCCCCGCACAACCCCCCTGACGGGTGGAAATTTCTGGCTATCATGTGTAACTGTGACCCTCCAGCTTTAGCTAATTTCCAATTCCATGGAGTGCTTCTGGAAATACAAATTGCAATATAAATATATCACACATTGGACAGGAAAAACTGTTTACACTCAACCGGCACTGTGAGATAGAGGCTAGAAAACTGCCTAAGGCGAGGGCCATTGGTGAACTTGGCTTGAACAGACTCAAATTAAATGTTACTCCTAAAAGTATTTATTTGCTGTCCAATTCCCTCCAACGTTTTACCATTTTCTTTTACAAAGTTGATAATCTCAGTTGATTTTCCACATCGCATGCAAGCGACAAAATGGCAGCTCATGTCATGAATTAAAAATGGTGATTTTCTTGCAATGTCAGTGTTCATGAAGGAAAACTTGCAGTTAGCAACCACGATCTTGATCAGTCATTGAGTGAGACCGCAAGACTTTGATAACATCCAAAGGCTGCAGGCAAAACGAAACAGAGCTATGTGTGGAGGTTTGGGCTGCATGCAACGAATAGTCATGAAACTTGGAGGAAGCTTTATCTGACAACTGTAATGGAAACTATCCTTCAGAGAATTAGGGACAAGCCATGGCTGCCACTTGGCTAATGTGTTGCACTGGTTTTCCCATTCCACTCAAGAGATAAATAGTTTCATTTAGGTTTTGAAGCCTTATCCTTCCCACAATGTTTCACGGACAAATAAGATCACTGCTGACATATTGCTGATCTGTATTTATTTCTTGGCATATAAGTAAATAGATTTAAAAAAGTGATAAACCTTGCCTGAGGCTGGATTTATATCTGTTATGGCATTTGCACTTATAAGAACAACATTTTGGGGATGATGTTCAAGAATTCCAGCCCTTCCGGGCACTCTGCTAAGTCCAGTATTTCCTGACAGCACAGGAAGAGCTGTAAAATTGCAAGGCTGGTACAAGTACTTTTCTTGTCACTAACATTCGATAAAATTACTCTTACTGGTAGCTCCAGCAGCATTAAGTGCCATTAAGTGCTGCGAGAAGAATGGTTGGTAAAAAGTAACTTTGAGTATACATAAGAGAAGGCCACAAGTAAAACTTGGAAACAGGCACTTCTTGTGATAGTGCTCACTGCTATATTGAGCAAAGTCATTTGGAAATAGTTTCTTTAAGGAAAACAGTTCATTTTAATAAATTCTGTAAAAGGCAGCAATTTAAGTTTCACTGATCAACATGAATATTAAAGATAGAAATTAATTAAATGGAAGCAAACAGTCTATAAAGCGAAATAGGTTGCCCCGATGTCTCAATAGGTAAATACGTAATCTACTATGGTAGTGAGGCCTACTGGGGGTAATTTTCAGCTTTGCCATTTGGTAACTGGGCAAAGTGGATCACTTTGTTGTATTAAGATAAATGCAACAAAATTTGGGTGGGTTCTATAAAGAGCAGACAAAACTGAACATGAATCCTTGGATGATTAGGCCTCATGTTTGGTCAGTGCCAAGTCAACTGATTTTTCACCCTTATTATAAGTAAAGAAAGGCTTGAACTTATATATAAATTAAAAATAGAACATGCTGGAAATACTCAGCAACTCTGGCATCTGTGGAGAGGGAAACAGAGTTAATGGCCTGGATTTTCAAAACAGGGGGAGTTGGGAAAATTCCAAGCTTAGCCACCTACTTTGGGAGAAAGTGCCTGCAAAAGCAGTATCTTCATTGCCAGGGGAGATGGAGGGCACGGCAGGTGCAGGCTGGACTCAGGCCAGCCGACCCGGGAAAAAGTTTGGAGACAGCCCCATGGGCTGCTGGCTGCTGTTTAAAAGGCCTGAATTGGTGCTGAGGGACTTCGTCCCAGTTGAAATAAAAACACAAAGGCCCACCAGCCCTCACCCTCCTCGTGCTCTAAACACTTCCCATGCCCCATCCATGCCATCTCATGTCCCCCACCTGTCTCCTATGGCCCCTCATACCACGTATGCCAAACTCTGCAAAAGCATACATAATGAGGCTTGGCTTAGAGCCCGGATATTCATTACCTTGTTGAAACAGCTATGCCCCAGGGAAAACATTGTTTGATTGGTAACTCAAGCTCTTTGATCTCTGTTGTCAATTTCACAGGGGAGGATTTTCACCTCGTTGGGCAGGCACAGCGGGTGAGTCCGGGAGTGGCTGCAAAACTGACCGCCACCCGCGATTGGGCATGGATCTCGATTTTACACTGGCTGGCCAATTAATGACCAGCCAGCTTGAATCGCATACTACAATGCTCAGCACTGCCAGGATCGGAGTGGGAGGACGGCAAGCACATAAGTCAACACATGCGCACGGGTGTGCTCACAGAGTGCTCTTTAAAGGCACAGAGCTGCCTCAGGAAGCTGAAGATTTTTAACTTCACAAATTAAGATTTTAAAATTAAGGAAAAAATGTCCCCTCATGTGGCTTAGTCAGGGACATGTTAAAAATGAATTTAAAAAGTTTTTATTGTTTTTTTAATCAATGGTTGAAACCTCACCCGCCCGTGGATGAGGTTTCGCAAAAGATGCAAAGGCCGCTTGGCCTTTTCGCTCACCCAACTGTAAGGTTGGATGTGCAGCGAAAAATTCAATTCAATTAATTGATTAAGGGCCTTAATAGGCTTCTTAATTGTCAGCGGGCGTGCTGCCAACTCCCGTGCGTGCTCCCCCACCGAACTATCGCGTGGGTGCACAATGGTGTCAGGGCACTTGCCCAACGTCATCACGTACTATTTTTCTCCCATTTGGGTCGGGCGCGCACCCGTCTGATGAGAGAAAACTCTTCCCATAATGTTTTTTACACAAGATTAAGTGATTTCAAGGGTTTGTGGAGTTTTTTTAAAATTATTAATACTTTAAAGCAGGCTTATCCAACACTCAGTCCCAGGCTGGGTGGAGGAGGGTGGAGGCTGCCTTGCCAGGCCGGGTAGGGGAGGGAGGAGGCTGCCGTGCCGGGTTGGATGGGGGAGGATGTTGTCATGCTGGGCCAGGCTGGAGGATGCTGGATGCAATGGGGTGGGAGGTTGGGTCGCACAGGGGTTGCATGGTGAGGGTGAAGAGACCCACTGCCTGGAGTTATGGGAGAGAGAGTGAGTGAGTGTGGGGGAGAGAGAGAGAGAGAGAGAGAGAGAGTGAGTGTGTGTGTATAGGAGACAGAGGGAGAGAGAGGGGGGAGAGAGAGAGAGTGGGAAAGAGAGAGAGAGTGAGGGAGGGAGAGAGTGAGTGAGTGGGGGAGAGAAAGAATGTGGGAGAGAGAGAGAGAAAGAGAGAGTGAGTGTGTAAAAGAGAGAGAATGAGAGAGAGTGAGTGAGGGGGAGAGAGAGAGAGTGAGTGGGAGAGACAGAGTGAGTGTGGGCATGCATGTGTGTGTGTAGCTGACTCACTCGCATTCCCAGGATTTCCACTCACCCTTACCAAAATAAAATCATGCATCCTCGCTTCTTGCCACAGAGGGTTATATTGTTGCCATGATGACTGTGGATACCAATGCTCAAAGAGCGTGCAGGATTCTACAGGAATCCAGTAAGTTTCCCTTCAAAACATTGCTAGGAACGCTAGGGGTGGCATGAATCTGCCGTCCTCTCTCAGGATGACATTATTCATCCCCTTATCACCGCCACTGCACCAGTGCCCTGCTGTTGCCTCTCAGCCAGTCAGCCCAGACTGTTGTTATCCACACCGATTTGGTGCCATTTGAAACCAAACTTCCAGGGCCAGAGCTGCTCGAGGTCATCCTGCAAGGCCATCTGCAGTCCCCGCAGTGTGAGTCAGTGGCCTTCCATGAGCCATGCTGCAGTTATTGGGGTAGCACTGCACAGGAGCACTAAAACTAGCAAAGGCACATGGAAGACAGGCACTAAGGGAATGCACAAGGGTGATTAGTTGATTGGAGTTTGGTTATAAAGTTGATTTGGAATGTTTGTTTTGTGGTGGCTTGTATGGCATTCTGGCCAAGAGCATGCCGTGATGGTCAGCAACAGACGAAAGGTAATAGGTGGGATTGTTTTTAAAGGGGTAATTAGAGTTGCATTCACCGGTACCATGGTCAGATGAGCTGATCACGGACAGCTTGGCCGGAAAGGGGCTTTGTTGATTGCCTCTTCCATTCCTCCTCCTCCTCAGCTGTTCACTGTATACCTAATGAAAAGGCTGTGCTGTCATGATGGTGCAGGATGCATGTGGAGAATGCAACAGAACCCAATGAATCATGAGGTGCACCCTGGAAAGTACTGCAGAGGTCCTCTAGGGCACTCCAGACAGCAGAAATGTTGCTTAAGCACCTGAAAGGTCTGCTGGATGACATTTTGCGTGTAAGCATGATTCTTCATGTTTAAGCTATATACGAATTAGGAGCAGGAGTAGGCCATTCGGCCCCTCGAGCCTACTATGCCATTCAATAAGATAATGGCTGATCTGAATGTAACCTCAACCCCAAATTCCTGCCTACCCCCAATAACTTTTCACCCTCCTTGTTAATCAAGAATCTATCTAGCTCTGCCTTAAAAATATTCTAAGACTCTGCTTCCACTGCATTTTCAGGAAGAGAGTTCCAAAGACTCACAACCCCCGAGAGAAAAAATATCTCCACATTTCTGTCTCAAATGAGCAACCATTTATTTTTAAACAGTGACCCCTATTTCTAGGTTCTCCCACGGAGAGGAAACATCCTCTCCACATCCGCCCTGTCAAGACCCTTCAGGATCTTAAAGGTTTCAATTAAGTCGCCTCTTACTCTTCTAAATTCCAGTGGATACAAGAAAGGTACAAACTGCATGCCTGAGTCAGGAACCAGGTGGTCAGCAAGCAGCTCTCGTATTCCTGTTGCCAGCCTCTAGTTTCCCTTGGTGGTTCAAATGCTGATAGTACAGAAGAATGCTGAAGAATAAAGGCATCATGACAGTCACCAACCAGGATGTTGGGCATTGACCTGCATTATATGCTGAGGTTGGGTGCACATCAGCTGGATTTTGAGAGTGTAGAAAACCTTCTGGTTGCAATAAATCTACAAATTTACATGCAGCGTCCACAAAGCGACATGAGTAGAGTCAGTGGCACCATGCACCATGCGGAAACCAGCTGTCCTGGCTGTCACTGTATTCTTACTTCACCTACTTCTCCCTGACAAGAGAGAATGAAATGTATTCAGCTCTACTTGTATTCAGAGCAACTGCGGATGGTGAACTAGGAGATGTTGGAAATCTCACCCTTGCTCCAACCTGGAAGGAGCCCAATGTGAATAAATTAGTAGCCATGGTCACCATCAAAGAGACTGGCAATGCCGTCCTCACACTGCTCTGAGGTTGTAGGTGTGTCAGCAACACATTTCAGTGAGCAAAACAGAGGCATCGCACATACTGTTCCCCACTGAGATTGAGGTAGGAACATTGCTCATTATAGGCCCTTCCTCCAGTTGGGATCCATTCTCCTGCTCCTCCTCCCTCTTTGAACAGCTTATCCTTTTTGCCTCCTCTGATACTTTCCCTCCCATGCTGCAGGCCAAGGGGGATGGAAATTACAGCATCCATGGCTTGGAGTAATTGATTTGCCCAGAACCCTTCAAGTGAGATCCAAGGCCTTCGTTGCATGCTTCACCACTCCCTGTAGTTTTCAGCAACTCTGAGCAGTACAAATTCCAAACACATTTACTATCTCAGCAACAGTCAGTAGAAATCAATCAACAACTAAGCTGAAAGCGGTTGATGATCCCTTTAAATAGCACTCCTGCTGCTGAACTCATGTTCAGCTGTTTGAGACCAAGAGCTGATATTAGCTGGACTGTTGCGGTCAAAAAAAGCACGGCTGCTGCCAAATTAACATTACACACTGACTGATGCTCTGCCTACTCTCCACACTTCTGGTGCATGTACCCAATGTCCACACTAACAACCCATCTGAAATGCTATCCAGCAAGCCCACACCAGGGGCAGAATTTTGCCCTCGTCGGGAGGGCGGGCCTGGGAGCAGTCACAAAGCCGACCACAGCCCGCAATCGGGCCCTGACATGAATTTCATGCTGGCTGGCCAATTAATGCCTCAAGGAGCTGAAGATTTTTATCAATATAAATAAAGAATTTTAAAATAACGAAAACATGTCCCCCAGTCACATGAGCAGGGACATATAAAATATGAGTGCAAAACTTTTTCTTTTTAGTCACTGGATGAAAGGCCCGTGGGTGAGGTTTCACCAAAAATGCAAAAGCCACTTGGCCTTTTTGCCCGCCTGCCAACTGAATGGTTGGACAGGCAGTGAAAAATTCCAAACAATTAGTTGACTAGGGGCCTTAATAGGCCGCTTAATTTTCGGCAGGTGCGCTGCTGGCTCCCGTGCATGTCTGCCGACTGAAATATCGCGCGAGTGTGCGATGATGTCGGGACACTCACCTGACATCATCGCACATCATTTTACGCTTATTTGGGTCGGGTGCGTGCCCGCTTGACGTGCGCAACATTCTGCCCCAGAAGTGTGCTAGTGACACAAATGCCATTTTGGACCTCAAATGACACTTCTTACAATGAAAATAGGGATGCTATACAATTACATTTTGAGGCAATATGTGTGGATGTCAGATGATGTCAAGTTTATATTGAGTCCCTTATTGACAGCCTTAACTTCTCAAGGAACTGCCACTTGCATTAAATAGAAACAGGTGTCTATGAATTCTGTCAGAATAAAGCTTGATAACAATTTACTTTGGCAATAAAATTATCAATAAGTTTTTCGTTTGAAGTATCAACTTCTCTCTCTTCTATCCTACTCTATTCAACAAATATTCCTTAGAACTAACCTCAGATATACATTTCTACTGCACCAATTCACACATGCAGCTATATCCAACCATGAGTGGGCACCTTCAAGGGAGGAGAGAGGAAACTGGAGGTGAAGAAACTATTTGAAAAAGTCAGGAAACAGCATGGAATAAAAGCCCTGGCCAACAGCTGCTCAGACATGAAGCCCCTGGATTATGCTAATAAGGGGCCTAAGAGGTCTATGCCTCTCTGACACTCAAGCCAGAAAAACACTAAACATAAGAAATCTTCAGCATTCAGGATTACCAGGTCGACGTGCATCCTAACGTGCAGCCCTGAAAGAGTCTGCCACCAAAAAACTTAATTTTTTTTTAACCTGCTTATATGAATGTGAACTGCTCCTCCTGGCTCCACATTAAAATACTGGGCTGCTTCCAGCTGCAGCTTGCTTCCTTGTGATTGTCTTCTCTCCCCTTCCAGACTTATTCTAGATCCTCAGCCAGAATTTCAGCTGGCCAATCTTGTTGGCACCCCACCCACCTCCAGCATTGTGACTGTGTCTGCAGCTCATTGGCAATTTAAAAAAGAGAGTCTGACAGAACAGACTCTTTTGGCTTGAGGAACGTGCACTGCACCCAAATTGTGCCCAATTTCTAGGGCAATAAGTTAGCCTGGCTGACAACCCACAGCCTCCAGTGTAATTAGTGCTTCTACTTGTGTAGCTGGACTGGAATTGTTGTTTAGAACTCCTGTTTCCATTGTATCTTGTGTCCATAAAAAGAACTGTTTAAGGATATAAAAGATTTTATGGGTAACATTATATTAGACTTTGAAAATCTAGGAAATAATAATTGCTCATTTGCAGATTTACTGTGGATTTCCTGTAGGTCTATGATACTAACAAAAGCCTTTTACTAAACAGTCACAATGTACAATCTGTATTAAATGCACCATCCTCCAGGGGTATCAAACATATTTCTTGTTTTATTCAACAAAAACCTATAATGAGTACAAGCTTACTAATTATACTATCAGATTGAGTCTCCTCAAGTTTGTAAAAGAAAGCACTTACCCGTGTAAAGGATCCAGAACTATTGCCCTTGGATGCGACATTTCACCTTCTACCAAAGTCTTCCTAGTCTGAGAAGCCTTCTCCAGTCTTGCTACACTTATAGTCTTCTTGTAACTATCATCTGTCCAATACAAGTTATTTCCAATCCAGTCCACAGCAATACCTTCAACATTATTCACACCTAGAAGTTAAAAGCAAGAAAATGTGATGACATTCTGGAGGTAAAATGGCATTGAGTTGGCAAGTCTCGGTGAGTTCCATCAGCCCTGTAATCACCTCTTGTCCCAAGTTAAAATCAGGGCTACAGTTCTTATGCATAGAATGTATAAAGTGTGTATAACTTTGATGATATTTTCATCAACACTGTTTAAGGAGTTGTTATCGCTCATCGATTGAAAGCTGATAATACACAGCAAGATGATACACAACATAGGTTAAACGCCTGATATTTAACATTACTGGGTTGGAGAAATACAATTACACTCCCTTGTACCATTGTGGGGATGGTCTCAGACTTTGCCAGTATAGACGTTTTGTTTACACTGCTGCATATTGGAGGAAAAACCAAAACACTGTTCAAAAATAACTGCCACTTACATAGAAATAAAAATGGAAAATGCTGTCAACTTACATAGAAATTGGAACCTGTTATTTCCAATACAATCTATGACAGCAAGGCACCAAATGCATCAAATTTGAGGATTGTCAGATATAACATACATATATTTTATGAACCTAGCAAGTTGGAATTATTTGTCCCAAGAAATCTGCCTCAATCTGATGATTTCAATGCTCTGCTTTCCTTGCTTTCAGAAATATACCCAATTGTTTCATGAATGGATTTTTACAAATCATTAACAAAAGAAACATTTAAGAAGCTAATGGTGAACTGCCTTCTTGAAGCTCTGTAGTCCAAATGGTGAAATTAGTTCCAAAGTGATGTTTGGGTTTTCCAGGATTTTGACTCAATGAAAATGCAGGAAAAACAACAATATACTGGTATATTGAAGTCAGGATGGTGTGCAACTTGAAGGAGTGCCTGTTGCCTTTGTCCTTCTAGCAGCTGAGGTTGTGGGTTTGGGAAGTGCTGTTACTTAGCGAGTTTCTGGACTGCACGGTACATGTTGCAGCCACACTGTGCCAGTGGTGAAGGACTGGATATTTAAGGTGGTGGATGGGTCATTGATCAAAAGCACTGCTTTGTCTAAGTTGGTATCATCCTTCTTGAACACTGTTGCAATTACATCCATTCAGGCATTTGGACAGTGTTCCATCACATTCGTCACTTCTGTCTTGTAAGTAGTGATGAGGTCTTAGGAAGTTGAGTGTCGCTCATTGCAGAATATTTCCTCTTTGACATGGTCTAGTAGCTACAGCATTTATGTGGCTGATTTAGTTGAATTTCTAGCCAATGATGACTCCTTGGATGTTAATTGTCAGAATTTAAGTAATTGTAATGACACTGAATTTCAAGGTAGGTGGTTAAACTCTCCCTTGTTGGAATTGGTCATGGCCTGGCACTTCTGTGGTATAGTAATGGGCCACATCAGCCCAAACCTTGATATTGTCCAGGTCTTGCTGATTGCAGGCATGGATGGCTTCATTTTCTGAGTAATTGCAATTGGAATGGAACATCGTTCCTCCATCAATGAACAGCCCCACTTCTTATGATGGAGGAAATGTCATTGATGAAGTAGCTGAAGATAGTTTTGTCTAGGCTGCTGCCTTTAGGAACTTCTGCAATGATGTCGTGGGTACAAGACCATATTGATTTTCCTTTGTGCTAGATTTGGCTCAGAGAAGCAACAGGAGACTTTTCTCCCTGATTCCCATTTACTGAAGTTACTCGAGCTTCTGCCACACTTTGATAAACGAAGCCTTGTTGTCAAGGTAGCCACTCTCTCCACACCTCTTTTGCTCATATTTAGATCAAGGTTGTAATGAGATCTGGAATGGAGTGGAAGCCAAACCAAGCATCGATGAGCAGATTATTGTTCTTGTCAAGTGATAACATTGTTTATGACTACATCCATTACTTTGCTGATGAATGAAAGTATGTAAGCTGATACATTGTTGGGCTGAGTATATCTTGCTTTTTGGGGACAGGACATACTGGGCAATATTTCACATTGTTGCTTAGATGCCAGCGTTATAGCTCTACTGGAATAGCTGACTTATTCGCCTGGTCTTTTCCAAGACCTTTTGAAATTCTCTTTTTCTTTGTCTAGAAAACAACATAGACTATCACTGAATTACTTTTAAAATGTAGTCAATATTCCCTTGTTATCTGCTCAAAATCTTAATTTAGAAATATCCATTAGATCTTTCTTTTTGTCTCCCTGTGAGTAAATAAAAAGTGACCAAGAGAGTTCCTGATACAATTTGTAGGATATGATTATTGTTGTCAGGAAAATAGCTACCCTTCTAATGTCTAACCAATTTGTTACCCAATGTATAATATCTCTTTTTAATCATTACCATTCTGTTTGGCTATAAGTCTCTTGATACAGACTTAGTAAATGTTCCCTGAAAGTTAAGATATATATCAAGGCATATGGTACTAATTTTATTGTCAAATCTACTACATACTTAAAAAATTTGAATATATTTGTTAGGCATTACTTAGCTTTCATAAATCTCATTAAATGCATTTAAATTCTTTCCTTAACAATGTCACTCCACTATATTTCCCTCTATTAATGTCACACTAGAAAGAATATTGGCCTGAAATTACACATTGCAATTGTAACAGATGGATCCTTACCATGTTTCACTAAAATTCTCCTCTCCGCTATTTCGAATAGATAAATGGTTTAACACTGCCACTAAAATAGTAGGGAGAAGAATTTCACATGAATGTGTTAAGCATTTGTATGCTAATGTACTGTCAGGAGCAAGCTTGCAATCTTTTTCACTTTTTTAATGTCAGAAGTTGTTTTCCAATCTTCTGGTACAATCCCAGTGTTCAATGAGCTATAAAACATTTCTGCTCCAGTATCCACTATTTCCACCTTAATTTTCTTAAGTGCGCCTGGATGCATTAAATGTGCTCCTCACTGAAAATTTAAGTACTCCATTTTTATTGCCTTATGTCATGTGCCAGAGTGTATACTTTACCTTTTATGTTACTATTATTTTCTTGGAGAGAGAAAACTAATGTTTCCATCATTCTATTTTCCTCATACACTATTTTATTCTCATGTTTAACGGACTCATTTTTTTTCTTTTGTACTTTAACTATTACAAGAAGCATATTCAAAATTTACTCTAAATAACTATTTAGTTCTTCTAGTTTTCTCTTTTCATGTATAAAAACAAAAAAACTGCGGATGCTGAAAATCCAAAACAAAAACAGAATGACCTGGAAAAACTCAGCAGGTCTGGCAGCATCGGCAGAGAAGAAAAGAGTTGACGTTTCGAGTCTTCATGACCCTTCGACAGAACTTGAGTTCGAGTCCAAGAAAGAGTTGAAATATAAGCTGGTTTAAGGTGTGTGTGTGGGGGTGGGGGGGGGGGGGGCGGAGAGAGAGAGAGAGAGAGAAGTGAAGGGGGGGTGTGGTTGTAGGGACAAACAAGCAGTGATAGAAGCAGATCATCAAACGATGTCAACAACAATAGAACAAAAGAACACATAGGTGTTAAAGTTGGTGATATTATCTAAACGAATGTGCTAATTAAGAATGGATGGTAGGGCACTCAATGTATAGCTCTAGTGGGGGTGGGGAGAGCATTCGCCCCTTTCATGATGTTACTGAGAATCGTAATATTCTCATTGCAACCAGGAGTTGCCACCAGAAATCCCTTCTGCCTCAGGTCAATCTGGACCGCTTCGCTTCAGCGCTTGGCGATGATTTTTGTGTAGAGCCGTAGTAAAATCGGGCCGATTGTTATTAGCCGCCAGTTGTCTATATTCTTTAAATATCTTAAAATCTTTTATGCTCTCCCCACCCCCACTAGAGCTATACCTTGAGTGCCCTACCATCCATTCTTAATTAGCACATTCGTTTAGATATTATCACCAACTTTAACACCTATGTGTTCCTTTGTTCTATTGTTGTTGACATCTTTTGATGATCCGCTTCTATCACTGCTTGTTTGTCCCTACAACCACACCCCCACTCCACTTCTCTCTCTCTCCGCAACCCCCCCCCCCCCCCCCCCCCCCCCCCCCCCCCCCCCCCCGCCCCCCCCCACACACACACACACCTTAAACCAGCTTATATTTCAACTCTTTCTTGGACTCAAACTCAAGTTCTGTCGAAGGGTCATGAGGACTCGAAACGTCAACTCTTTTCTTCTCCGCCGATGCTGCCGGACCTGCTGAGTTTTTCCAGGTCATTCTGTTTTTGTTTCTCTCTTTTCATGTGTTATTTTTAATTTTTTTTTAATACATTTTCCAATCTAGATATGAAGGCAGCATCTCACTGAATATGGCAATGGAGTCCGAGCAAAACTAAGATCAATATAGACCAAAGAGAATATCCTCCCTTTTGGAGCTCAAAAGAACACGAATGGATTGGCGGCATCAGGAGCAGTGATAAAAACAGAAAATGCTGGAAAAGCTCAGCAGGTCTGAAAGCATCTGTGGAGACAGAAACAGAGTTAATGCTTCAAGTCCGTATGACTCTTCTTCAAAGCCATACTTCAGCCTGTGGGTGGATCCAGAGATCTGACACCACTGAATGTTCCAGAAAGGATCTGAGCTGTATGTTGGAAATTCTGTAAATTCCAAGGTGTTTTAAAGTATTGTAAATAAAGATTTTGAACTAGAGTCATCATCTGAGATAATTTAGTCATCTAAGGTATACAGTAACCTGGCACAAACATAACACCTACTTACTTTCAACACTTCTGTCAATTCTTATAGATATTAAAGCAAAACACTGTCAAATGTGTAGCATAAGGTTATCTGGTGTAGCAAGGGTTAATGTGGGACTAGGAAACAGTACTGCCCACTGTGTGATGTAAAGAGACACATGACCTGAGACTTGAGTCAATTGTAGACTAGACAGAGACCTGTGTAGGAGCAAGCATGGAGTTAGCTCATAGCTTGAGCTATACCCTGTATATATGTACATAGTTACATATTAACAATAAACACTTGAGCCAGGACTTTCTGGCCCCAACATGGTGGGACCCACTATGGGAGATTTGGCGGTCCAGCCAAAGTCCATTGACTTTCGACAGGAGTGGACAATCCCTGAGGCGGGCACAGCCTGAAAATCCTGCCCTTAATTTTCAACCATACATGACTCAGAACCGCCTCATGATACCTACTGAACATACAACATGGTGGCAGCTAATGGAAAAACCCAGAACTTCTGAGAAGATGAAGCAGAAATTCAAAAGCTGGAAAATTAAAGGAGCAGCATTCTGACATGACTGATGGCACAAAGGGAGATTGCCTGAAAGATGTTCCATTGTAGAATTAGGAAGTAGGATGATAGAAGAAAAACCTCCACTATGCAGCTGAGGACTCTGCAAGGTCTCGTGGAAGTCCATTGTGAATGCCCACAGTGTTGCAGAGTCAAAGAACCTAGCAGGGGTGAGAAAAATTCAGTTCTAAGTCAGGACTATTTTAAAAAGCTTCAGTGCAGTACAAAAATGAGAGTAGTCCATTTCCAAAAGCATCTCAGCCAGCCCGGGTTCAGATTTGGCGCTCTCCTACGTGGTGGTCAAGCTTGTTGTGAGAAAAAAAAAGAAGAGGAAGGTTTAAAACCACAGCCAAAGTCTGGAATCCACTGTAAAACACACCACAATCCACTGATATCACAGGGAAGACCCCAAATCATTTATTTAACAAATCACTTCAAAAAGCTATACCCCAAAGATGTCACTACCACCATCACTTCGGCTGCCCGCCAAAACATGAGAAGAGCTAGAAGACTCTTTGAAAAAGTGGTTACTGTGGTACCATCTTTTAAGCCTGCACAACATTTAAAGATGCTTTCATCTGAACTTTAAAGCAACCATGGACAACAAATCAAAATTACCAGGCAAATTTGGACTGATCCAAGGGCCAGATCAAAGACAAAATTGGGACTTCGGCAAAAAAGTTTCTTAAGAAAAATGGTACCTTTAGGATTAGATAAAAAGACAGAAGCTGAACAAGTGAATACATTACTTCACTCAGTAGGTCCGATGGCTGATGATATTAACATGAGGCAAGGAGCAAATGGACCCTCAGATAAATTTGATGAAATATCAAAACAATTTTACACATATTTTAATCTAAGAAGCAATAACATTTTAGAGACAGCGAAATTTAACAAATGGGTCCAACAACCTGGAAAAATTGGTTGTTTTTTTAATAAACAAATTATACGGATTGGCTGAAGGCTGTGACTACAGTAACCTTAAGTCAGAATTAATAAAGGACAAAATGTTGTTGGAGTGGCTGACAGTGCCCTTTCAGACATACTACAGGCCGATGAAGATCTGTCTCTAGAAAAGGCCATCCAAATTGTCAGACAATCTGAAATCTGCCAACAGCACCATTCCATTTTACATGGCGAAAGAAAGCCATGGTGCAGAGCAACCCCAACTGTCCAGCTAGTGAAATACTAAAGGGGCAGAGACAATCCAGGCCAAGGAAGGCAATATCCAAACCAATCATGGGAGAGGGTTAGGACATATGTCAGTGCTGTAGAGCTAAACAACCTCACAGGCAAGAACCATGTCCAGGAATCTCAATGCAGTGTTTCAACTGCAACTGCCTGGGACAGTTAAGAAAGCTATGCAAAGCTAAGACATTCAGATGAATGGACAATCCCAAGGCAATCCATGAGATTGAGGTATCACACCAGGAAGAGACCCAACCATGCTTCTTGGGTGATGTCAAGGATCCTCGTTTCCCTTTTTGGAATGTAGACATCTCAGTAAATGATTATTTCACTGACTTCAAATTGGACACAAGAGCCAGTGTTATGGTCCTCTCAGATAAGGAACTGTGGCTGTGAGACCTCTGGCCATGAACGACAGACACACCACTCTATGGACCTGGAGGAATCAAATTTTCAGTTATAGGCATGAGCCTAGAACAGTTAAGGTATGGTGACAAGCAGATATTCAAAGTCATGTACGTGACCCGAAACTAATCTTTTTCTCCCTTGAGCAGAGAGGCCTGTGTTGCCTTTAATCTTCTTAAAAAGGCAGAAGACGTCAGACAAGCTCTGTAATCAACTACACGGAACAGAAAGTTCCTGAGAGGTCCACCAGGAAAGAGACTCTTGACTGGGACTTCAGCTCTGAATTGTCTTCACTCTTCGCAGAGCTGGCTTGTCCAATTTCTTTGCAGGCTGAAGAAGCTCCTTTTTGGTCAGAGCAACCAAACCTTCAGATAATCACCACTGTCCTTCGTGTGGAAAACACACATGAAAATGATCAGCAAAAGAAAAATGAGCCCAACACCAGGCTCCAGTGGTTGCTATCACACAAACGGTCAACACCATAGCACAGACACTGCAACCTCCAGTCAATGCGCAAATCTGCAAGACAATGCTGGAGTAAGAAACTAACGACCATCAACTCACCAGAGCACACCTCAGTGAGGCACATGGAAGTGCCATTGATTAAATCCAAATTACAAGGTGAGCCCACTGATGAGAAACTTCCAGAGGACTGGGAGAGACACCTTCAACACAAAGATCATGGCGGACCACACGGAAAAAGATAAACCAGGTTTGTAGCATGAATGAACAGAGTGACCACTCTCTCCAGAAAGAACAGGATTAGTCAGCGGTCCCCGAGCAGAGCAGATGGGGAGATGAAAAAGAGAAGCTCAACGCCAAGGAGTGGAAAACGTTTATCAGAACCAGACAACTGAATGCCAGAAATACAGGCTAGAGCTCAAACGTCGAATCAACAAAGATTGCCCAAATCAACACAGCCTACCACTCCTCCGAATGTGACCAGAACAAGTTCTGGAAGAATTGCCAAGCCTCCAGATCATCTAAATTTATAAAATTTATAAAGTGGGGGAGAAGGGGTGGTGTGATTGTAATATAAACACGTTGGGAAAAGACTTCGGGGAGGTGTAGTATAAAGGTATCTGGCATAGCAAGGGTTAAAACAGTACCACACCCAGTGTGATGTAAAAGAACACGTGCCCTGAGACTAGGGCCAGTTGTGGACTGGACAGAGACCTGTGTGGAAGCAAACATGGAGTTACTTCATAGCTTTGGCTATACCCTCTATATATGTACATAGTTATGTGTTATCAATAAACGCTTAATGTCCAACCATAAAAAACATAGATCCTCTTTGTGAAACCTTATGAACATACAACAAACAACATACAACAAATGCTTTTTAAAACAGCAAGTTATTACACACTATAGGACTTTCCAGAGTCTATTTAGGTAGCCCAGTTTTCAGAGAAATCATCGAAGTTGGTCAGAAGTGATCGTCCCTTCTGGATGAAGGCTGGCTGCTGCTCACAAGGTTATTTATTAAAACAAAAAATTATGTTTCCTCCTAATAATTAATTCCATTATTTTATCATATATTAATGTAAGACTGATGGATCTGTAACCTAAGTCTGTTGTGTCACTATTTTTCATAATGGCACATGTAAACCAATTTACAAGCTACCAAGGACTTTCCCGTAATATATCCACTCACTATGACCACCAGTGCCTCAAAAATCTCATAGGAGTCAGACAAATACTATCCATTCTGAGGAACTAATTTGTTTTAAGCACTTTAGGTCTGTCTAGGAATTCCATTTGATTTATGCCAAAGTGGTTCATTCTGCTGGATTATTCCTATTAAGGGAGACCATATTGTTCATATTTTCCCAAGTGAATACATGGAAGTAAAACATCATTGAGTATATATTAACTGTATTCTGTTCACACTCAGTTTCACCCCGTTAATTATGGTTCACACCCTTTCTCTGATTGCCCTCTGGGTTGTAAACTTTTGAAAGTTTTTTTTTAAACTGTTAAGCTTTGCATTTAAAGATAAGCTTTTCTCCAGATCCCTATTTGCTACTTTGACCCTTCTTTTAACACTTGTTTGCAGATAACCCTATTCAAGTGGCTACTTTCAACTTCTTCTCTGCAAGATTTGTAGAGATTGTTTTCTTCCCCCTTATTTCACTTTTCACTTCTAATTAATGGTTAATCCATTTAGGGTTATATTTATTGACTTCAGGTATGCATATATCCTACATGTTTTGTATCATGCATTGAAAGGTGTTTCATTTAACATTTACTAGTGTTGTACATTCCCCAACCACTCCGCTCCCAAAAAATGCTTAATTTGTTAGCTCACCTCCTTGCAATTAGCCTACTTGAAATAATTGATCTTGTACAGGTTCTTGTTATTTTTAGGCCTTGAGTCATGATAAACGTGTTTACTATATACCACGGGAGCCATCATTTCCATTTACTATGTATTTGGGCAAAACCTTCTGGTCTTCGAATTGTCGGAGACCGGATGTACAACTGAAGATGTGCGTCTTGAACCTGTGGAAGTCCTAATGTGTGGACTTACATGGGAATTGTCCAGCAAGTTTGAACTTCTGATGGGCAAATTCCCTGCTTCCCGGAACCCTCCGTGAATGTTTAAAACTCTGAGTTAAAGTTGGAGACTTCGGACAGATCTGGATAGTTAACCCAGGAAATGTTAGACAGTTTAAAATCCCAAACTTCCAACTGCCCGCTTGACTCAACTCTCCCCCAATTACCCAACCTGAATACCCATCTGACTGCCCGACTATTCCACAACCTGACCCGTCTACCCTCCCCAACCAGACCTAACAGCTCCCCCAACCCTACCACCCACTCACCCGTCTAGCCACTCTCTCACCTAGCCACTCGCCCACCTCATCACCCATTCAGCCACTCACCCATTCACTTATTCATTTCCTAACATTCAAAGACTCTACCTTTAACCTATTATATAGTAGTCGGTGCCATAAAATGGGGGTGCGTCCTGACTTGTTCCCCCTCTACTCTAATCTGGCGTTTCCTGAGGAATGGTGCAAAGCACACTTCTTTGACAACTGGGATTGAAAGATCCTGAAAGAAATGCACAGCAGTATCGAACTGCGGGAAACTTTGATCCCAGTAGCAATCGCTCATCATTGCCACTGCTTGGAAGTTCTGGGCTTCTGGATTATATACCTATACCAATTCAAGACATGCACTGTAGCTCTAGCTTCCCTTGATGCACTGGATCATGAAGCAGTCATTTGTTATGTTTGCTAAATCGGACTGTGAATCACACAGTTATTTTAAATGTAATTTTGGTTGATTGCGCTCTCCTTTCTTCCAATAGTTCCAAATAGTTTTTAAAAGAAACGTGATCAAATACCTTCTAAATGTTGTTGAATGTCAGGGGGAGATGGTTAGGTTCTCTCTTGTAGGAGATGGTCATTGCCTAGCACTTGTGTGGTGAGAATGTTACTTTCCACTTATCAGTCCAAGCTGGAAGGTTGCCCAAGCCTTGCTGCATGCAGGCACAGACTCCTTATGTATCTCAGGAATGACGAATGGTACTAAACACTGTGCAATCACCATTGAGCATCCCCATTTCTGACCTAATGATGGACTGAAGGTCAATGACGAAGCAGGTGAAGAGCCTAGGACATTACCCTGAGGAACTCCTGCAGCAATGCCCTGGGGCTAAGATGATTGACCTTCAATAACAACAACCATCTTCCTTTGTGCTAGGTATGACTCAAACCAATGGAAAATTGTATCAATGATTCCAATTGACTTCAATTTTGCGAGGACAATTTGATGCCACATTCAGCCAAATATTATCTTGCCATCAAAGGTACTCCCCTCACCTCTTGAATTCAAATCTTTTGTCCCTGTTTAGACCAAGGCTGTAATGTGGTGAGTGGCCCTGGCAGATTCCAAAATGAGCATCAGTGAGCAGGTTATTGCTGATTAAGTGTTGTTTGATATCACTGTTGACAACATCTTCAATTACTTTTCTGATGATTGATGTTAGACTGATGGGGTGTTAATTGGTTGGATTGAATTTGGCCTGCTTTTATCGGGTAGATGCCAGTGTTGTAGCCATACTGGAACAGCTTGGCTAGGGAGCGGCTAGTTCTGGAACACAAGTCTTCAGTACTGCAACAAAAACAGAATTACCTGGAAAAACTCAGCAGGTCTGGAAGCATCAGTGGAGAAGAAAAGAGTTGACATTTCGAGTCCTCATGACCATTCAACAGTTCTGCGGACTTTGCAGGGTCAACTCGCAGGGTGTGCCTTTGTCATTTCCAATGCCTAGGTCAATGCTGGCTGTAACCTTTTGTTTTATTCATTTTCAACTTTTCTGTAGTGATTTGATACAACTGAATGGCTTGTTCAACATTTCAGGGGGCAATAAGAGTCATCCACATTTGAAAGTGCATATCAGGTATAAACAGTGGTTCAGCTGGTAGTACTGAGTCAAAAGGTTGTGTGCTCAACTCCAACTCTAGGACTTGAGCACAAACATCAGCACAAACACAAACTTCAGTGCAGTACTGATGGAGTGCTATTGTCAATGGTGCCGTCTTTCAGATGAGACGCTAAACTGAGGCCCTGTCTGCTCGCTCAGGTGTACTTAAAAGATCTCTTGGCACAATTTTAAAGAGGAGCAGGGGAGAACTTCCTGGTGTGCTGGCCAATAATTATGCCTCAATTAAGCTCACTAAAACAGATTACCTGGTCATTATTACATTGCTGTTTGTAAAAACTTGCTGTGCGCAAATTGACTGCTGCATTTTTTACATTATGACAGTGACAACACTTCAAAACTATTTTATTGGCTGTAATGTACTTTAAGTCATCTGGTGGTCATGAAAGGTGTTAATGCAAGTCTTTATTTCATTTCAGATAATGACACAGGGATGGAAATAAGAAAACTTGATAATAGGTGAAACATAGAGTTTGAGATTTGGTTTAGGATTGATCAGGACATCCAAGTTGTGCATTAACTGTTTTAGTTTCTACATCTTCAGAGCCTTTGTGATCTCCTGAATACAAATGAACTTTGCAAATTGTGAGGTATCTGTATATTTGCCTTCTGGTGTCTGTTAAAAACCTGGCACATAGAAAGACATGATTGCTATTACATTCAGAGCTGCAGGTGAAACAGTACTATCAAAAAGGTTGATTCCAAATTGACATGTAACATAATGCAAATGATTTGGTTTTAGCCTGTAACTTCTCTGAAATAAGACGATCCTCTATTCTCTGGAGGTTTCTTCTTCTGTTCTCTCCCTGCTCTTATAAACATCCAGTGTCAAAATATGCACTGACATACAATCATTTGTCAATAACAACTAAATTAGCAGCTAATTCAAATGTGACTGAAAGCTCAAATAACGTTTGAAAAATCGGAAGTCTGCTTTTAGCTAACTCTGCCTCCTCATTACTTGGTGTAATTGGCGTTTAGTCATTGATATAAACCTATGTGGGTGCACAATGTGATAAATGAACATTTGTGGCAATCTCAGCTAAAGCAGGATTACCAGCAAAATAATCATAGCATCACATTACTCCAACGTTGATAATTCTGGCACTCCTGTATTTTTTAAAAATAGTTATGTGGTAACACAGAATTCATAACGCAATGAAGGTGGCAACCGTAATTGTACGATCAAGCTTAAGTATTTGTGGCAGCTTTTAAATTTAAAATAACCTCAGAGGCATGTGCCTCATTGCAGTCTGCAAAGTTTATAAAAGCTCCCTCCTTCAAAGTGACATGTACAAGATCCATACACCAACTATTTTATTGGATGATAAGAATCATTTGCAATGTCGGACATGTTACAAAAGGTAGATTAGGACTATCGCAGCAAATGCAAAAGCACAGAAAAGTGTGTGCTCTCGCTATGTAGAATGGCATTTATGTTCAGCCCTATAAATGAAGAAAAAAACTTTCATGAAGAGTTTGTTCAAAATAGTGTACTCTTTTCACTGAGAAAGCATTGGTGATGTTCTGGTCAATATCATGACCATAGTAATGAGTGTAATCCTATGGTTCTTGACAGGTATTATTTCCAGAATTCCACTGAGAAAATGTAAGCAAAGGATTTTTCTCTCCAAAACTGCCCAAAAGCAGAATTCAGAATCATGACCCAAGAAGAAAGGATATGTCTAACTGTACAACAGGGCTCCTGTCAGTTATAAGCAGGGGCCTCCAACCGTGCAGACATCTGGGAAGCTAAATAATTCATGACCCTTCATTTACAAATCGCAAGCAATGTAATTCTATTTGGCAGATCAACTGAAAAACAAATAAAAGTTATGTGCCCTATCTCATTAATTAGGATTAATGATGTCAATGAACTGTACTAATTAATTTTCAAAATGTTCTATTTCAGGATCCCATTATTGTCACTTTATTCCTTTCCCCAGTTAGTTAACGACTGGGCTGAATCAGAAGTGGAGCGCATAGCTGGCGGACATTTGATGGGTGGAGGTAAGTCAAAGTTTAGGAAGTGTTTTATAGAGGTGCAGGGGGAGCAATTA
This sequence comes from Carcharodon carcharias, assembly GCF_017639515.1. NCBI lineage: Eukaryota > Metazoa > Chordata > Chondrichthyes > Lamniformes > Lamnidae > Carcharodon > Carcharodon carcharias. Next base: position 43,699,797 of record NC_054478.1, on the reverse strand, counting down.
AGGTAATTCTGCTGCCAAAATATTTTCCTTTAACCATTACATCAACTTTACTCATCACAACTTCCAATAATTATTTTAAGGGACTGTGGTTTGACTTCTTTTTCAATGGGGCAGCGGGCCAGACCATCACTTCAGAGGCATCACACAGTAGAGGATCAAAGTACCATCAGGAATCTGTCTATTTTCCAGCAACCCAATATGCATGGCCTAATGAAGTTCCTAACTGTTTCTAGTGGGAGCAATAGCTGCCTATCTTAAGGCTTGCTCAAAACAGCAGCAGCAAACTCCAGATGAGAAAATGCCGATAAATATTTTATTGTTATCTTGGTCTTACTATCTCCCCACCCCCTTTCTAGTCAGAGAACGGGATGGTACAGAAACCATAACTAAATCCTCTATCTTGTCAATGCATTCCTTCTTTTGAATAATATGTATTCTTTTTCTCTAGTGTATATGCGAAACAATACATGCATATAGGCCCTTGTATGCTATCAGCTCCACTTCATGTTTTTCATTTGTTTTCCTTTATTCCCACCTGTAGTCCACAGTTTCTCAACAGAGCACATATATCTCTATTTCACCACAGTAACATTCTAGAATGACTTTTCAGCCATGTTGTATCACTAACACTATCATGATACAGGTGAATGGAGAAGGAGAAACTGTGGCTAGTGGCTGAAAATTTATTCTGCAGATATTTATATTGAAGTTGTATATCCATTTCAGTCACCCCACACCTTTAAGTTGGAACTTTATTCAAGATGTAAGTGAAGGTCATTAAAATTCTTCTTTCATATGTTTGGATAAAAGATTTGCCCATTAGGATATTACTGAGGAAATATATAAATATGCATATGTGCTTAATTTTACTAGTTTTGAACAAATGGCTTCATTATGATTTTGAGTTGAATATTTTAGTTATTTTCCTGTGTTTTCCAGAACATGCATGGAGATTTTGTTCATATTGTGAGAGAAGGAGCTATTCCACTGGAGCAGGAGAAAAGGATAGGTACTTTTTATATTACAAATAATTTTTAGCACTGTGAACACAGAAAGATTATTTACAATGGATTGGGAGTCAATGCTCACTGGACCATCAATTTGAAGTGTCACCGAAAGATGAAATAGAGGCGGTAAGAAAAAATTCTTTATGTTAAGCTGCTAGAGCATGAAACGACTTGTTAGAAGGAGTATTCACAGCAGACAACATTGCATCATCTTTGGTAAAAATGCAAAACATTTTAGAAGGGGGAAGATACATTACTATTTTCTGAAGTAGGGCAGTAGAATTAGTTTTGCCTTATTCTAGAACCAGCTCCAGCACAGTGCATTAATTATCTTTCTGTGAAAATATCCACATATATTTAAATAATACTTATGGGCTACTTGAAATAAATTATTCTATTCAAAATCATGAGCTCCTTGAATGCCAACACAATTCTTGCTCCTATCAGCGCCACTTACTTTTAAGTGGCTATGTCCTTCTAAGTTTTCCGATCATCATCTGACAGCACCCTTTAAGGGTTGCTGGTGTGTAATTTTCTGTTGGCCCCCATTGCAAGCTGCTAGTGTCAGGGCTCAGTATGAACTAGGGTTGACTGAAATTAGGCAGGCTCAAATAACACCTCATGCTGAGTTAATGCTTATGTCTTCTCTTTAAGTAATTTTGTTCCCCATCTATACAACAGTGCCAAGTAAAACATAGAATAATCTCTGCTGCATAAATGCTATTTACCCTACTCTTCATGAAGTAAGCTCTTTAAAATGTTATTGCATCATCTGGGCCTGAATTTTCATGGAGTCGAAATGACTTTTGAAAGCGTAGGACCCGATTCCGGGATTCATGGCACCCCAAACATTCATTCCCTCCACCACTGATGCACAGTAGCAGTAGTGTGTACCATCGACAAGATGCACTGCAGGAATTCACCAATGCTCCTTAGCCAGCACCTTCCAGACCCATGACCACTACTATCTAAAATGAAAGCAAAAAACTGCGGATGCTGGAAATCCAAAACAAAAACAAAAATAAAAATACCTGGAAAAACTCAGCAGGTTTGACAGCATCTGCGGAGAGGAACATAGTTAATGTTTCGAGTTCGTATGACTCTTCAACAGAACTTCCATTACTACCTAGAAGGACAAGGGCAACAAACATATGGGAACAGCACCACCTGAAAGTTCCCCTCTGAGCCACACACCACCCTGACTTGGAAATATATTGCCATTCCTTGACTGTCGCTGGGTAAAAATCCTGGGCCAGGATTTTCCGGTCACAGCGCAGGGCGGGGGGGTGGGGTGGGGGGGGGTGGGGGTGGGGGTGGGTGGGGGGGGTGGGGGTTGGTGGGGGGCCCCCTCGCCGACATGTAAAATAACGTGGGATGATGTCGGGCGGAACTCCCGATGTCACTCCACCTCAATTCTATCTTCAGGTCAGCAGGGGCTCAGCCTAATCAGCTGTGCGCCTGCCAACCTGTCAATGGCCTATGACCGTAAGTTTGGCGGGCAGGCCAGGGGCCCTGGTGGGCATTGGAAAAAGCAATAAACCTCATCCATGGGTTGGTTGAGGTTTCATGTAGGTTTTTAAAAATTTAATGAAAGTGTCACTAAAAGTGATGGACGTGTCCCAACTCATGTGGCACATGAGGGGGCATGTCAGGGAATTTTTTTTTCTCTCTGTTTTTAAAATTTTTTAATGTGGAGCTGATCTCCCTGATCTCCCTGAGGCAGCACTCAGCCTCAGGGAGATGAGTGCGCTCTTTCATGCGCATGTGCAAAAGAGCGCACTCTTGGCTCAGAGAATCTGTCCCCACGCCTGCACAGGGAGCGCATAGCGCTTCCTTGCGGACGTCACGCCGGGCGGGCCTTAATTGGCCCGCCCACATAAAATGGCTGCACATCCCCGATTTGGGGTGCCAATTGGAGGTACGCCTCCACGCACCTGCTCCTGAATTCCACCCCCCCAACCCCCACCCCAATGCGGGGGGAAATTCTGCCTCTGGACCTCCCTTCCTAACAGCACTGTGGGTATAACTACACCACATGGACAGCAGCGGTTCAAGGAGGTTGTTCACCACCAACTTCTCCAGGGCAATTAGGGATAAGCAATAAATTCTGGCCTAGCCAGCGGCACCCACACCCTATGAATGAATAATTTTAAAAATTCTCAACGCCCCCAATTTTTGTCAGCGCAAGATAATGGTGCAATGAGTGAGTTTATACCCTGCACTCCTGGCCTGACTGGCTCCGCAGGGTAGGCGTCTGCAATTTTTGTAATGTGGGGCCATCTTCTCCATGACTCATGGTTCATGGCCCCTCAGAGGAGTCGTGAACCATAGTCTGGATTTGGGAAGCTTTTGAACAACAAGTTCAAAAGGTCTTACTGATGCCCCCACCAGGCCAACACATGCCCCCAAAGAGTCTCCATGGCCCCTCATGCTGTCCATGTCAATTCAATGTCAACTCATGACTCCCAACTCATGTCCCTTGCTTGACTGTGAGCCCAGGCCAATAAAAGCATTAGCTCAGCAGGGGTCCTGTTTTAACAACTGAAGTGAATTGTTGACTTTATTTGATCGACATTTATAAGTGGTTCTTTAAGTTGTTTTTTCTGTGATAACTTTTGTCAATGTCTCAATGTTTATTTGGGAAAACGTAAGAGGTGTGAAGTGTTTGAAGCCTCTGTTATTGATACGTTAATGATCATTCTGGTTGAGACTTTTATAGGGTTGTAGGAACAGCAGTTTTTTTCCCCAAATGTTGATGATTTTTTTCTCAGCAGTTCCACCCTTGCTATTGTTATTATATGGCTCATTGGTCAAATAATTAGTGAATTCTGGGTGAAATAGCATGAAAGGAGCATGAATTGGCATGGACTTTATGAGGGACCATGGGAAGTGGATCATCATGAGTTTGATAGATGGGGGGGGCCATGGGGAGTGGCTGGGAGTGGTGATGGGGGACATGCGTTGGATGGACAGTATGAAGGGCTATGGCTGGGTAGGCATGAGTTGGATGGACAGTTTGGGAGGCCACGGGGAGTATCTTGGGGGACTTGAATTTGACAGAAATTGACATGCATCGTAGAAGGGACCCTGGAAGTTGGGTGGGAGGTGAGGGGGCATGAGCGGTGAGGACTAGAGCATCTAAAATCTTCTAACACAACTGGGATGATGTCCCAGAGAAATGAGGCAAGCCTTTTAACCAGCCCACTTCGACACTTGCCTGCTCCCGTGTCCATTGATGCTCTGCTTCCAGGTCAGCAGGCTCGACGCCATCCCACACCCATCCTCTACTCCCCAATTCCCCAATCAAATATTGTGCGCACCGGGGCAATTTCTACCCTGGCAGGTGCAGCCCATTTCCCTACTGAAATTAACCATTTCAGCAGCCAAAATCTGGCCCCTAGTCTTCATTTCCTTTCCTGCAATTAAATTTGCCATAATACAGCTTCCCTTCTTCCTTCAGCCTTGTCTATCAGTTTAAATGAACATCAAGAAATCCCAGGGCGTTCTCCTCCGCTGTTTTGATCAATATTGTTTCCTCACTAACACAAAATGAAATAGACTAGTCGTTCATCCTATTGCCATTTGTGTGATCTACCAATGGCCAAACAGTTGCCACATTTGCCTGTGTGAGAATGGTTGCTGCACTTGCAGTGGAAGTGTGCTTTTCTGAATGGAGAGCTGTGACTAGTGGAGTTCCGCAGGGATCAGTGCTGGGACCTTTGCTGTTTGTGGTATACAGAAATGATTTGGAGGAAAATGTAACTGGGCTAATTAGTAAGTTTGCAGACAACATTAAGGTTGGAGGAGTTGCAGATAGTGCAGAGGATTGTCAAAGGACACAACGGGATACAGATCGGTTGGAGACTTGGGCGGAGAAATGGCAGATGGAGTTTAATCCGGACAAATGCAAGGTAATGTATTTTGGAAGGTCTAATGCAGGCAGGAATTATACAATAAATGGCAGAACCCTTAAGTTCATCGACGTGCAGAGGGATCTGGGTGTACAGGTCCACAGGTCACTGAAAGTGGCAACGCAGGTGGATAAGGTAGTCAGGAAGGCATATGGTATGCTTGCCTTCATTGGCAGGGGTATTGAGTATAAAAGCTGGGAAGTCATGCTGCAGCTGTATAGAACCTTGGTTAGGCCATACTTGGAATATTGCGTGCAATTCTGGTCGCCACATTACCAGAAGGATATGGAGGCATTGGAGAGGGTGCAGAGGAGGTTTACCAGGATGCTGCCTGGTTTGGAGGTTATTAGCTATGAGGTTGGAGAAACTCGGATTGTTCTCACTAGAGCGACGGAGATTGAGGGGCAATTTGATAGAAGTTTACAAAATTATGAGTGGCATGGACAGAGTAGATAGTCAGAAGCTTTTTCCCAGGGTGGAACAGTCAATTACTAGGGGACATAGAGTTAAGGTGAGAGGAGAAAACTATAGAGGAGATGTGCAGGGCAAGTTTTTTAGCCAGAGGAGGTGGTGGAAGCAGGTACGATAGTGGTGTTTAAGAAGCAGCTTGACAAATACATGAATAGGATGAGAATAGAGGGATATGGATCCCGGAAGTGCAAAATGTTTTAGTTGACAGGCAATATGATCAGCACAAGCTTGGAGGGCTGAAGGGCCTGTTCCTGTGCTGTTCTTTTCTTTGTTCTTTGTTCACTTCAAAATAACTATATGAATGAACATGAGACACTGTTGACAGATGTTAATCAGGTGTTATTCAGAACCATTAAAGATTGCAGCATAGGAGATTGTTCAGACCATTGTGTTTATGCCAGCTCTTCACTAAAGTAATTCAAAACTAATCTCAACAGTCTGCAGTCTTCCCTGTATCATCCCCTTAAAAAAAGATAATCTCTGTCTCAACTATTCACTAAACCAAAACATTCAATGCACCACAAAAGGCATTTTTGCTAAACATTCATGCATATAGATGCAAGTGTTTTTTTTCCTTTTCTTTTCAATTTACAGCCTAAATAATTGCTGTGGTAATCTGAGGTGCAATATACCTTTAAGAGACTGTAAGCAGATTGACCACATAACCATATTACCCAATTGCCGTGTAGTGCGGGCTACAATGTTAATCAGTAGTTTAAAATAGGGCCTGGTTTGAGAAGCATACATGTGTTAGTGCTCTGTTACTTGTGTTAATAAACAGCGTGTGCTTCATCTTACATTGGTCTCTGTGTCTGCAGTATCTTGTTTACTAACTCACTCACAATGAGATGTGCAACTGTGTTCACTGAGCAGAGTAACCCGATAGAAGACAACATAACAACTGGCAATGAGGCAAAACACGACCAGTCAATGACACCAAAGGAAGCAGCAGAAATTCAACAGAGGTAAATCAGCCGTGCCTTGCAAGGCGAATGTAAGCACAGCCTTCATCATAGTCGTTGAAGTTATCTTCCTCCAGTATGACACAGTTTGGCCATATCAAACCATTTGATCAGACCACTGATGACTGGTCACATTATATCGAACGCCTCGCATTCTTCTTTTTGGCCAATGACGTATCTGCGGTGGAGAAGCGGCGAGCGATCCTCTTATCGACATGTGGCAGTAAAACATACAACCTAATTCGTAGTATAATGGCATCCAACATCCCAGATTCCAAGAGTTTTGATGATTTGGTAAATCTTGTGAAACACCTCTTTCAGCCGAAACCCTTAGTAACAATGCAGCATTTTAAATTTAATTTGCGTTGTTGCACCCCTGGAGAGACAGTCACTTGCTATGTGGCAGCTTTAAAACAACTGACAGAGCACTGTGAGTCTGGGATGTTGATTACCCACATTTACAGAGACAGATTAGTCTGTGGGATTAATAAAGAAGTTATTCAAAAAAGGTTGTTGTCAGAAACGAATTTAGACTTCAACAAGGTGCTGGAGTTGGTGCTCGCAATGGAGCACAGCCAGGGATTCAGAAGCAATCAAGGGAGCGCAAAATGGCACCTTGCTTCATGTTGGGAGGGAAACACTGGTTAGAAATGGCATGGAAATGTAGGGCTCCACGGAAAGGTGGGAAACAGCCACCATTAACAGCGAAAAGCAATGGTTTAACAGAGAAAACACACAATAATAAGGGCAGACATGGAACCAGGCAGCCTGCATGCGAACGACAATTTAAAAAGATCATGTGTTTCCACTGCCATCGTAACGGGCACATTATGCAATATTGTAAAGACAGATTAAGACTGAACTTTAAGCAAAAAGGTACAAATTGTGAAATCCACATAATAGAGGAACCAGAAGAAACACAGTCAGAATTTTATTCACTACACAGCTTAAAAATAGGTAAAACAGAGCCAATCTACGTGACAATGGAAGTCAATGGGAAACCCATCCGAATGGAGGTAGATGCAGGGGCATCACGACAGTAATAGGGCAACATATGTTCAAATAGCTGAATGGAGGAGGCCACTCATTAAATCTGGAAAATTCAGGTGCTAAATTAAAAATGTACACCGGTGAAGATGCACGAGTAAGAGGTATATGCAAGGTTCCAGTACAGTATGGAAATCAGTTTGTTAATCTACCCCTTAGAGTGATAGCAGGCAGCAGATCAAGTCTCCTCATAAGGAACTGATTAAGAGTAATTAATCTCGAGAGACTACTGGGATCTCAATCAGAAGCAGGAAATTATTATTTTGAAAAAAGAGTATGTAAAGACTCAACAAAAGGAACTCATAGCAGTGATGCTTCAGGACAGAGTTCGAGTTGAAGTCAGTAACCTCTAAAAAGAAAAAGAAAACATGCTGAAGGATATTCGCATATTTCAAGATTCCCTCAGATCCCAATTTCTACCACTAAAAAGGTATGAGGAAGAACAGAAAGAATTCAGCATATCTCTGGCCGAGATGAAGAATAAATTACCGAGAAAACACAACAATGCTTAATTCTTCAGGAAACATCTAATAAATATAAAAAAGAAATGGAAGAGCTGAACAATCAGCTAAGTGCAAGCCAAGAAGCTTTAAAACTAGAGACCCCTGAGATTTCAAAGGAGCTGACAGATGAGGAAATGCTGGAAGACTCAACCACTGAGTTCACTCAAGTTGAGCTTATACTGAAGCCTAGTCTGCCCAACAGGGAAATTGAAAAGAAAGCCGAGATTAAAGTCAGCGCTGCCAAGAAGAAAACCCAACAAAAAAAGCCACATAGGAAGAAAAAACAGGATTCCTAACAAGGCCCCAAAATTATTTTTTTCTACATAACAGGAAGCTGGTCATATCAGGTTGAATTTAGCCTTGCCCAACATGCTGATTCTAAGAACCTTCCTGACAGTTGAACTTCACATTGTTGAACTTGGAGGGCAGGGGCAGCAGGAGTGCATGCGATTGGGCCCGAAAGAGGGTGCAAGCATTCCCGTTGGAGTCTACACCACATATAGAAGGAACTCCACTTGGTTTGGGAGTGCCTGTAGGATCCGTTGATCTGAAAGTCGAAGAAACAAGTTTACAGATTCTTACTGGAGACCATAGTGGACAGATGACTCCTGAGAGGGAGGCCTCAGATAAACCTTCTGAAGTCGCAGCACTTCAACGTTTGATATGTTTGAAGAAGCCTTCAGAGAGACTGAATTTGTAAATAATTTATTCATGTAAATAGTTGATATATTGTAAAGATTGTAAATTGTGCTTTTGAGTAAAGGGGGAGGAATGTGGTAATCTCAGGTGCAATACACCTTTAAGAGAATGTGAGCAGACTGACCATGTGATGGTATTACTCAATTGCTGTGTAGCATGGGCTGCAATGTTAATCAGTAGTTTAGAATAGGGTCTGGTTTGAGAAGCACACATTGTGTTAGTACTCTGTTGCTTGTGTACATAAACAGCATGTGCTTCATCTTATATTGGTCTCTACATCTATAATATCTTGTTTACCAACTCACTCACCAGTAGATAGTGCAAAGTGACACATTAGAAGGAACATAACAGTTGCACTTATTCTTCTCATTTTGTCCCTGTCTGCTAAGTGCCACTCTTATCATTCTAGTCTTTTTCACTGTATTGTGTACATCTCTATTTGCAAATCATAATTCTTTTTTCTGTCAGCAAACTCTTCCTAACTAGGCTTTAAATAAATATTAAAAAGGTTAATGCTCTAGTCTCACTGGCAGATGTTCATCCACCAATTAATAATACTCCAAGAATATTCCATGACAGTTCCTTTCAAGGGTTTTAAAAAAACATTTAAATCAATTTAAGCACCAATCTGGATGGTATTTAGCACAATAATTGTAACAAATTGCAGTTAATAGTGTTCTTAAAAGGGCCTTTCCATATTAAAGCAATGAAGGGCACAATTAATTATTTTAGCCATTCACTATTCCTTCCTTTTATGTTTCTGCATCTTGTGCTATAATACATCCAAATTGTCATTTGATATATTAAATACTTTGTTGGTTCTGCATTCCTGTTCAAACATGTAAAATTATGGTGGGGATTGACTGGCCATATCTATGATCCAGTGAGGTTCATCAACACTCTCTCTTTTGATTGGCTGAGAGGCTCCTATTGGATTTTTTGGGGCATATTTTTATTATCTCATTACTAAAATGGGAGATAGTAGGAAAGCGCCAATAAAGAGATTGAAATGAAGTTTCTCCAAAAATGTGATGCAGCAAAAATACAGATTGAGGCAAAAAATTAATTAGAGGACAGAATGAGAAATGTAAAAGGAAATGAAAAAGGGAAAAGACACAATAGGGTTAGCAGAATTAAGTGCTTAGTTTTTCTTTTAATATTTCTTTAATTATCCCCCATTTTTGTTTCGTAAATGCATTTTTTCCTCTGCAGTTAAGTGTTCCAATTACAATAGAAGGAAGAGATAAATAGCTAACTTGCATTTATATTGCACATTTTATAGCCTCAGCATATCCCAAATTACTTTACAAGCTAAGTACTTTTGAAGTGTAGTCACTGTTGCAATGTTCGAAAACTCAGCAGTCAATTTTGTGTACAGCATATACAAACTACAATGAGATAAAGGACCAGAGAATCTGTTCCAGTGGAGCTGGTGAATGGAGTAAAATAAGTGGCCTTGATATTCAGATAGCTTTATTATTGTCACATTTAAAGTGTCATTCATTAAAATATGGTCAGTAGTTATCAGAAGAGTAATCTCACCCTGAGCCATGTGCTTGATTTATATTTATAATTATTATGTTTATAGTATATTTATATTTTTAGGGTGCATTACACAATCCTAGACATCAAGCACAACTTCCAGCAAAAATGAGGTTAGCCAATAAAAAGTCAACATACAGAAGTGAGAATTCCTTTTAACCTGTCAATGAGCCTGAAATAGGTAGTCCATGGGGAACATGCATCAGAACCCAGAGGTCAACCAAACTGGGCCTTGAGCCTGGCCAGCATATTTCCAGCAAGCTAATTATACTAATCACATCAAGAGGCAGCTTGACATATCCAAGAGAATGAAATTGGGCTAGTTGCTTCCTCTTTGCAGTGACCCTCAGGTACATCCTGGGAGGGAGGAGTGATCGGGGGAAAAGAGCAGGTGATCAAATGGGAGTGTGATTGGGAGGGACCCACTAGTGGCTTTCAGGACTGCTGTGGAGTCAGGTGAAATACTCTTCCAAAAAATACTTTGACATTTGGTGAAGACCTGCAGCAGACACTTTAAGGAGCATTGGAAAGGCAGTTGTAGACATGGTTACCCTGAATGTAGGTGGTCTGGTGCCAGCTGCAGTCAAGTAGCACAATTTCATGAAGGAGTCTTCCAATAAGCATTGAACCCCTTATTTGCATATGCAAAGGGCCTAATAACTATTTCAGGCATGAACCATGGAGAGCTATACTGGAGCCTTTACCAACATGAGGCCAGGTGCACGTTTGGTGTGGAATGTTTGCTCACATGCTGCCACTTTGGTGCCCAAATTATGCCTGTATATCAGCTATGACATCAATAAATTTCTAAATCACTCTGTTTGGTATTGGCATTGGCATTGAATAAAAAGAGATAGATTTACTATCTTTGATGAGTACTGCAGAAAATCACTGAGTCCACTGCATATATCATTATTATTAACTGAGACACTTAGTTCTCATGCCTTGCAATTTGGTTGTTCAGAGACTGACATTAATTCAAGCTGCCATTATAAACATATGATCGCTCAAGTCAAAGCTCATAGTTTTAAACCATTAGGAACATATTTTATAGTGAAGTCTTGGAATTTCTCTGTATGCTTTCTTATTCTTATAGAGGTTGTTCAGAATACAAGTTCACTTGATAGGTGGATAATTTTGTTTTTGGGAGGAGAGAACAGTTAAAATTCTGTCCCTCACTGTAGCTACCAAAAAACCCTGTAGTACTTAAAAGAAATAAGTTGCTTCCAGATTTTCTAATGCCAGTTGCTTGTCCCAATAGAACAGAAAATACTGTTTACGAAAAACACTATATGGAAAAAGATGCACGGAAAAGAATAGACAAGTAGTAGAAAAATTGATGTGCATTATCAACCAACGATTACGAAGATCTCGCTCTATCATTATAGACAAGCATCATGAGGATTTCAATTTACTTACCATCTTTTAGGATTGTCTCTCGCCCTGTGCCATCGATTTTCTGTCGTCCAATTAAGAAGCTGGTTGTGTCAGCAAAGTAGATGTAATTTGTTTCTGCATGAAAATCAAGAGCTCTTGGATTGACAAGGTTTTCTATTTGCATCATATATTCATCAACTGCTTTTGTATTCAGATCCATTCCTCGAATGATTCCTGGGCGGCCTTTTCCATAAAACAGGAACAGTTCATTCTTTGGCTCTGCAATGCAAAGATTAAAAAATGACAAGGTGCAATTTTATCTTTCTTCCCGTTTCATTGCACTCTTAACAATAACAGTTAATGACTGAAATCAATTAACTTTTTCTTTAATGACATGAATGAAATCTGAGAATAGATGTAGGCAATTAAAATGGATATAAATTGTGATGCTCTGTGTAATTATTGCAATCACCAAAATAAGTAATTAGTTCTTCCTTGAGAACATCTTAGGCTTGTTGTTTGTTTTCTTCAGGTATCTTTCAGCTTACATTAATATGGATAATAATGTCAGCAGCATTTGACCTCGGGAGCTCTAGTTGTAATGAAGCATATACTTTGTATTTACAAGTTTCTATGATGAAAGGTCAACAACTTGAAACATTGAGCCAAATCTTCTGAGGAGTGACAATCAATGTCATACTGCCACTCTGGCATTGTTTAAAAAAAATAGGAGTAGAGTTCTGCATTTCTCACCCGAACTTCCGAACCAGGCCTTTTCAGAAATGCAGAGCATACATGTTCTGTGAGTCCTTCCCCATCGCACAGGATCATCGGGGAAGCAGGTCAAGTCCCTTTTTTACAATACTCATTGTCGTATTTTGGTAAGTCTTCATTCACAAACACAGTGAAAAGATTTGGGACAGTTAACCTTTTTCACTGTGTTAGTGAATGAGTGTAAATGGGTAGAGTGGTAGGGTGCCAGCTGGGTGGTAAGTGGCAGGGTGGGTAAGGAAGCAGGATGGGGGGGTGGGTAGGGTGGTAGGTGGCAGGATGTGTAGGGTGGTATGTGGCAGGGTGGGTAGGGCGGAAGGGGTGCCAAATGGATGGGGGGTGGCAAGCCTGATAGGGTGGTGCAGTCAGGTCAGGTTGGGTCGGGGTAGGGGGAGACAGAGGGTCAGGGAGGGAATCGAAGGGTCGGAGATAAATCAGAGGGTCGGAGGGAATCGGAAGATCGGAGGGTGGGGAGGGAGTCGGGGGCGGGGGGTGGGGGGTGTTGCTGGTCAACTGTATAGTTACCCAGGAGTTAGATATGATTTTTTCCTGGATAACTATTCTGGTAAGTGAAACTTGCCAAAGTCTTCGATTCTAAATCAGAATTGGAGACCTTTATGTAGGAGTCCGCACATGGGGCAATTGCCCATCAGAAGTTGAAACTTCCGGGCAGTTCCTGCTGAGTCATTGCATTGGGATTTTGAGGGATCCTCCAGCACATCTTCCAGGGTACTTCTGATGTACGACCATGTGGAGACCAGAATATCTGGGCCATTTAATCTATTTTCCTCTCCACAGGGTACACTGTGACCTGTCCAGTATTTCCAACAGTTACTATTTTTCTTTCAGATTCCCAGCATTCACAGTACTTTGTTTTTGTATTTTCTACTTGTGTTCTGTTTAAGCTGTACTTAAAGATTATTTACATTATATCACATGCAAGCAACCAACAGTTCCTCAATAAATGAACTTAAGAATGGCTACTTGGAGGTTGACTTCAATTTTGAAATTTGTGATATCAATTGCCTGCCCAGGGGAGTTAGCTTCTAAACTATACTGACTGTCAAGAAATTCTACAGATTCAAAGTGCTTTATTTCGTCAGCAAGTAGAAACATTAAAATTAACTGTGGGGTTCAACAACACAAAGAACAATGTTGTTGTCATGTTAATAGCTGATTGTGGCTGTGGACTCCCAATATGAGACACTGTATGGTACTCTGCACTATATACAGGGTCACCTGACCTGGGGTTGAATGTCAGATAGCACATGTAGGAGCCTGTCTTGACAGAGTTCAGATACTGCAGATATGTATTCATGTTAGGAAAATGTGTTATCAATAAAGTTAGCCCAGCTACAATGTCAATGGCTTGTGTGCATCATTAACAAAACACAAGAAACAAGATATGGCATCAGAAGTAAATTAAATGCAACAATGGAGGTTCTGAAACCACCGACAGAGCTTAGCTTGGAGGGCAATCTCGCTGAAAACTGGAGGTGGTTCTGGCAGCAACGGGCAGTGATTAAAAAACACCCTCAGGTACAGTCTTCCATCTTTCTTCACATAACAGGGGGAGAAACCCTAGAAGTCTATAACACATTCACATTTGAAACTGATGAGAAATGAAATGGCTTGAAAGAAATGATGGAAACATGTTAAGCCTACTGCAACCCTAAGAAAAACATCGCATACGAAAGATATATGAAAGTGGCATATGAAAGATACCAATGTTTTATGTGCACGCAAGGCAATGACAACATTAATCAGCACATAACTGAATTGAGAAAACAAGCTAAATCATGTGAATTTGGAGAGCTTGAGGAATCACTCATCCAAAATAGAATAATTTGCAGGATCACTAATGACTCTCTGAGAGAACAGCTTTTGAGAGAAGTTGATCCCACACTGGAGAAAGCAATAAATATCTGCAAAGTGGTAGAGACAACAAAACACCAGATTAAACAGAATATGATAAGCTGCACAAAGTTAAGCAGTCAGGTGCAATTAAACAGAAAAAGCCCTGGGAAAGAACAAATAGATAACCTGAAGGTAAAAAGAATAAAACAGCTATTAAAACATGTAAAAGCAGCTGATGTGGAACAGAGCATTTACTACATTGTTGTCCAACGTACAGAAGGCAGTGCAAGAACTGTGATTAACTAAATCACTTCGCTAAGATGTGTAAATTGAAGAAAGTGCAGACGATTGCAGACATTGATGCAGGCACTGAAACTGAATTTTTCGTTGGTGCAGTAGCAACAAATTCCAAAGAAGACGAATGGAAGATTGATTTAAAAATTGCCAACATGATGGTTAATTTCAAGCTTGACACAGGTGCACAATCATGTCATTCCCATAAGCCTGTATCATAAGATAAGCAAAGAAAAACAGCTAACTAAAACAAAAGTGAATCTGTCTACTTATACAGGTGAAAAAAATAGCTGTAGAAGGCAAGTGCACACTTAAGGTGAACTACAAAAAACCGTCTCAAGCACTTCCATTCATATTGGTGAAAACTGAGGCAAAAGCCATTCTTGGAATCAAAGCTTGTGAAAATCCGAAGCTAATAAAGAGAATAATGACTGTCACCACTGATAATATCCTGAGTCAGTATAAAGATGTGTTCTAGGAGATTGGCTGCTTACAAGGAGAACACACCATCAAAATTGACGAAACTTTGACACTGAAAATACACCCGCGCAGGAAAATACCAGTATTGCTGAAAGGTCACCTGAAAGCAGAAAGGAGAAACTTCACATCATCAAGGCAATTGAAAAAACGGCCAAAGTAGGTTAATCCAAATGTAACTGTAGAAAAATAAGATGGGAATCTGCAAGTCTGTCTGACTTCCAGACACATAAAACAGGCAGTACAAAGAGCATTACCAGCTGCCCACAGTAAAAGAGATCACATCTAAGCTAGCTGATGCTAAACATTATTCAGTATTGGATGAAAGTTCAGGTTTCTGGCAGGTCACCTGGATGAACGCAGCTCCTATCTCTGTACCTTCAACACACCATATGGCCGATACAGGTTTTTATGCTTACCTTTTGGTATTAATTCAGCTCTATAGGTGCTCCACAGAGCAGTAAAGCAGCTGTTTGAAGGATTAGAGGGTGTGGAAACCTATATTGATGATGTGCTGGTCTGGGAGCCTCATGAGAAGAATGTGACCACTGGCTGAGGCAGGTGTGGCCAGATCTAGAGAAAGGAAGCTCAAGTTGAAGGAGAAAAAGTGTAAAATAGAACTCCATGAAGTCAAGTACTTGGGACATGGGCTAACAAGTGAGGGACTGAAGCCAGGCCTGAGTAAAATCAAAGCAGTTATAAACATGCCAACCCGAGAATGTAAAAAAGAATTGGAGATGTTTTTGGGAATGGTGACTTTTCTTGGGAAACTCATTTTGAACATGTCAGACCTCTCAGAGAACTTCTACAAAAGGACATGGAATGGCACGGGAACAAAGTCACCAAGAAAATTTGACCTGTCTGAACAGAACACTGACCCAGACACCAGTGATAAAGTATTAAGATGTCAGTCGGTCAGAATCTCAATGGACGCTTCAAAGACTGGCCTGGGAGCTGTCCTCTTGCAAAATGAGGCACCAGTTGCATACCTTCAAAGGCAATGACTGAAACACAGCAGCCGTCTGGCCAAATAAGAACATAAGAACGAAGAGCTGGAGTAGGAAATTCAGCCCCTTGAGCCTGCCCCGCCATTCAATACGATCATGGCTGATCCAATTTCTCGCCCTCTCCCCATAAACTTTCAACCCATTACTAATTAAAAATCAATCTATCTCCTCCATAAATTTATTCAGCGTCCTGGCAACCACTGCATTCTGAAGTAGTGAATTCCACAGATTCACGACCCTTTGAGAAAAATAATTCCTCCTCATCTCTGATTTAAATCTACCACCCCTTAGCCTGAAACTATGCCCCACAAGGGGAAACATCCACTCCACATCTATTTTGTCTATCCCCTTTATCATCTTATATACCTCAATTAGATCTTCTCTCATCCTTCTAAACTCTAGCAAGTATAGGCCTAAACTGCTCAATCTCTTCTCATAAGATGAGCCCCGCATCTCTGGAATCAATCTAGTGAACCTCTTCTGAACCACCTCCAATACAACCACCTCCTTCCTCAAATAAGGGGACCAAAACAGTACTCCAGGTGCAGTCTCACCAATGCCTTGTACAGTTGCAACAACACTTCCCTATTTTTATACTCTATTCCTTTAGCAATAAGTGCCAAAGTTCCATTTGTCTTCTTTATTACCTGCTGTACCTGCATACTAGATTTCAGCTAGCTTTCTAGAGAAAGAAATGCTAGCAGTTGTGTTTGGCCTATAATGCTTCCACTTGTTTGTCTATGGAAAAGACGTGGAAGTAGAGTCTGATCATAAGGCTTTGGAAACTATACTTAAAAAGCCCCTGAACTGTGCACCACCAAGAATCTACAAATTACTGATGCATATGCAGAAGCACCAGCTCAGAGTTAACTACAAACCGGACAAGGAAACGTACATTGCAGACACTCTGTCATGTGCATACCTACCCATCATGGAGGAAATGGAAAAAACACAGAAACAGACGTTCACATGCTGACAAAGAACTTACTTGTGGCTGTAACCGAATTGGATGAGACCAAGAACAATGCCACCCTGAGAAAACTGCAGCATATTGTGCAAACTCTCTGGCCCACACATTGGAGTGGAGCCCCTTCTGCTGTACAAAGGTACTGGAACTTTAATGAGGAAATTCATGTAGCAGAAGGAATATTTTTCGAGGGAGTAAAAATTGTAATTCCTGCAACACTGGGGAAAGAAATGCTGCAGCACATACATGAAAGTCACCTTGGCATAGAAACATGCAGGAAAAGATCTCAAGATGTATTGTATTGGCCTGGAATGGAAGCACAAATCGGTGAAATGGTGAATGTGTGTGCAGTGTGCCAAAAATACTATATCGCACAAAAAAGAACCACTTCAACCACACACTGTTCCAGGGAGGCTCTGGCAGAAAATTGGAGAGGCCTTGTTCACATTTGACAACCGTGAGCACCTACTAGCAGTAGATTATTAGACAAAGTTTTTTGTGTCTGTGCTGCTGAGAAATGATAGTAAGAGCATCACCATAATAAATCATTTAAAATCAATTTTTGGTCACCACGGCATACCTGAAATGCTCAGCTCAGATAACGATCGACAATTCTCAGGCACTGAGTTTCACAAATTTACACAGGACTGGGAGTTTTGCCACACTACGTCAAGTCCCAAGTATCCACAACACAACGGAACGGTAGAATGTACCATGTAGACTTTAAAACTTGTTGAGGGCGGCAAGGGCAGGCGGAAGAGACTTCTACCTGGCTTTGCTGGATTTCAGGAATACTGCATTAGAGGGCTTTAGATTATCTCCAGCGCAACACCTGATGGTGAGAAGACTGAGAACTGAGCTTCCAACTGAGCCCCAACTGTTACTGCCACAGCCAGTGAGCTGCAAGGTGCAGGACCTGCTCAAACTGAGACAGTAAAAGCAGAAACTGTACTTTGATCGAAGCGCCCAACCTCTGAACATGGGGGAGACAGTGAGGATTCAGCATGAAGGGATCTGGAATCCTGCTGTTGTTGCGGGAATCACAGGAGAACCAAGGTCTGACACAGTACAGACTCCAAATGGATAACACTACAGGACGAACTGGAAATTCTTACGGAAAACAAATGAAACACAACCCTGGTCTGAACCAGAAAGAGTAGTTGACGGTCAAAAAACAGAATGCACCAGTGAAGCAACAGATAACCAGACAAAGCCTGAGCATCCTGAGAACTATCCAAGGGGTGACAGTGACACAAGAGCTGGAGAAGGCTCCTTGTTCTTCAAAATCACCTCTGTTACCATTCAGAACATCCAGTGGACGAATTGTGAAAAAAACCACAGAGATACAGAGATGAGTAAAACACAAAGCAGACTGATCAAAATAGAGTGAGAAAGAATAGATAAGAGACTTTGTGTACTTCAGTTGTACAAAAGTTTTTTTAAAAAGAAATGTGATACTAGCTGATTGTGGTTGTGGTATTAGGTGCTATACGATACTCTGTACTATATACGGGGTCACCTGACCTGGGGGTTGAAGGTCAGATAACAGCCTGTCTTGATAGAGTTCAGACACTGCAGATATGTGATCATGTTAAGAAAATGTGTTATTAATAAAATTAGCTCAGCTACAATGTCAACAGCCTGTGTGCATCATTAAATGAAGAAACAAAAAACAAGACAGCTGTCAACAGGTATTAGTGGCCTGTGACCTGAAATTCCTCTTCCAGTATAAAAAAATTCTGACTTTCTCTGTTTGACTGCTTGTAATATTGCAGCAATGTGTGGCTTCGAACTATGTAATTAGTGAAAATGTGGTTCAGTTAGTGGATCATTAATTATGATGAGAAAGAGGTTATCTCCCGTTTTTCATTAGGAGGAGTTGTTTGGAGTTTAACATACCTACCAGCATTATTTTAGTCAAAGATTTCCCCTGTAACCTGGGATGCAACTGTACTGTCTCTTCATCATTTCCTGAGACTGAATAACCTGGAAACGAGCTGTTGAATGTTTCAGTACTACACCATGCAATGGGAGCAATCTTAACTTTTAGCAATGATTTTAAATGGACAATATTAAATTGCCAGCTTATTATACACCACATTTTGACCTGAATAGAGACAAAAATGAGGTGTTGGTGTGTTAATAGGTGGTTAATTCAAAACCACTCATTTTCCACCTTCACCTCAATTTAAACTATAGTCTATTGTATTTACCTAATGTGTCAGAGATTTTAACAAGACAAAACTTTCAAAAATATTTTTCATATTCTGTAATCTTTGTGAAAATAGAAATAAAATGCTATTTTCTGCACTTAAGGAACAATACTGGATATTGCAATCTAGTGTTTGTCATAGTAAGATTACAGTTAGACTATAGTGCAACTTGTTTTGTCATTAAATAAGAAAGGAATCTTTGTATGTAAAGAGTGCTGAACCATAGTGACATGGAAACAGAAAAAAGGTACAAAGCTAGGTTGAGTGAGTCGGAGGGGGCATCGAATGAAGCTTTGTGGGTAGAGCTTAGGAATAAAAAAGGGGCAGCCACATTATTGGGTGTTTATTATAGACCCCCAGATAGTCAGCGGGAAGTTGAGGAGCAAATACGTGCACAATTTGGAGGTGTGTAAAAACAATAACAATAGGGCAATTATATTAGGTGATTTCAACTTTCCCAACATTAATTGGGATAGACATAGTGTTAAGGGCTTGAATGGAGAGGATTTCTTAAAATGCGTACAGGAGAACTTTTTAGGTCAATACGTAGAGGGTCCAAGGGATGGCGCATTGCTGGACCTAATTCTGGGGAATGAAGCCGGACAGGTGGCTGAGGTGCTGGTGGGCGAGCATTTTAGTGATAGCAACCACAACATGGTACAGTTTAAGTTTGTTGTGGACAAAGAAATCGACAAGTTGAAAAAAAAATGTTTTGGATTAGGGGTGAGTGGATTTTAGTAAAATAAGGCAGGATCTGGCCAAGGTAGACTGGGAACTGTTACTTGTGGGGAAATTTACAGAGGAACAGTGGGGGGGTTGTTCAAAAAGAAAATGGGGAGGGTACAGGCTCAACATGTTCCCTCTAGGGTGATAGGAAGGAGTAACAAGCCCAGAGAACCATGGATGACCAGAAATATTCAGGTTATGATGAGAAGGAAAAGAGAGGCTTTTAGCACGTACAAGAGAAACAAATCAGCAGAGGGATTAGTGGAGTACAGAAAGTGCAGGGTGGAGCTTAAGAAAGCAATTAGGAGAGCAAAGAGGGGATATGAGAAAGCTCTGGCTGGTAAAAGTAGAGAAAATCCTAAGATATTCTCCAAATATATCAATGGGAAGATAATAAACAGGAAAAGAATAGGGCCCATAAGGGACCAAGGGGGCAATCTATGGGTGGAGCCAGAGGACATCACTAGAGTGTTGAATGAATACTTAACACCCATCTTCACCCAAGAGAATGAGGATGAAGGTATCGAACTCGGTGAGAGAGACTGCGAGCTTCTTAAGCAAACTAATATAGAGAGTGACAAGGTATTGGAGGTGTTTGCAGGCTTAAAAGTGGACAAATCTCCAGGTCCAGATGATTTGTGTGACAGACTGCTGAGGGAGGCAAGGGAGGAGATTGAAGGGGCTCTGACCAAATTTTTAATTCCTCTCTGGCCATGGCGGAGGTGTCTGAGGACTGGAGAACAGCTAATGTGGCTCCGCTATTTAAGAATGGTTGTAGAGATCAGCCAGCGAACTACAGGCCAGTGAGTCTCACGTCAGTGGTAGGGAAACTATTGGAGAAAGTTCTGAAGGAGAGAATCTATCTCCACTTGGAGAGGCAAGGTTTGATCAGGGAGAGTCAGCATGGCTTTGTCAGAGGGAGGCCATGCCTCACAAATTTGATTGAATTTTTTGAGGAGGTGACCAGGTGTGTTGATGAGGATAGTGCAGTTGATCTAGTTTACATGGAGTTCAGCAAAGCCTTTGACAAGGTCCCACGTGGGACACTTATAAAGAAGGCAAATGTACATGGGATACACAGGGTAATTTGAAAAGGTGAATTCAAAAGTTGCTTAGTTGTAGGAGCAGAGGGAGATGACAGAAGGATGCTTTAGTGACTGGAAGCCAGTGTCCAGTGGTGTACCACAGGGATCTGTGCTGGGTCCCCTATTATTCGTCATTTATATAAACGATATAGATGACTATGTGGGGGATAGGATTAGTAAGTTTGCGGATGTCACAAAGATTGGCCCGGTGGTTAACAGTGAGGTTGAGTGTCTTGGGCTACAGAAAGATATAGACGGAATGGTCAAATGGGCAGATAGGTGGCAGATGGAATTTAACCCTGAAAAGTATGAGGTGAGACACTTTTGAAGGAGTAATTTGACAAGGAAGTATTCAATGAATGGCATAACACTAGGAAGTTCTGAGGAACAAAGGGACCTTGGCGTGTGTCCATAGATCTCTGAAAGCAGAGGGGCATGTTAGTGGGGTGGTGAAAAAGGCATATGGGACCCTTGCCTTTATCAATCGAGGCATAGATTACAAAAGTAGAGAGGTCATGTTGGAGTTGTATAGCACCTTAGTGAGGCCACAGCTGGAGTACTGTGGGCAGTTCTGGTCGCCACATTATAGGAAGGATGTGATTGCACTGGAGGGGGTGCAGAGGAGATTCACCAGGATGTTGCCTGGGATGAAACATTTAAGTTATGAAGAGAGGTTAGATAGACTTGGGTTGTTTTCGTTGGAGCAGAGAAGACTGAGGGGCAACCTAATCAAGGTGTACAAGATTATGAGGGGCAAGGACAGGGTGGATAGAGAGCAGCTGTTCCCCTTAGTTGAAGGGTCAGTCACGAGGGGGCATAAGTTCAAGGTGAGGGGCAGGAGGTTTAGGGGGATGTGAGGAAAAGTTTTTTTTACCCAGAGGGTGGTGACAGTCTGGAATGCGCTGCCTGGGAGGGTGGTGGAGGCGGGTTGCCTCACATCCTTTAAAAAGTACCTGGATGAGCACTTGGCATGTCATAACATTCAAGGCTATGGGCCAAGTGCTGATAAATGGGATTAGGTAGGTAGGTCAGGTGTTTTTCACGTGTCAATGCAGACTTGATGGGCTGAAGGTCCTCTTCTGCACTGTGATTCTGATTCTGAGTGGAGCACTGCATTAATTTTGGAGTGGTCGAACATAAAGCGCCACAGATACAATAGCCAAAAGGCGTATACTGTAAACTACAATGATGCCGTGACATTGAATCATGTCATCAAAGTGAATTTGTTAAATTTAATCTCTAAAATATCTTTGAACTATACAACAATACTAACTGCAGGACCTGATCTATTTTAGTACTGTTAACAACATAAAATTGAGCTCAGTGTCTTAGGACCCATTAAAGCAGTTGGTGATAACCAGAAGTTTTCAGGATGGGATCCAGGAATTTGCATTCATTACTGCCCTCCAGTGATGACCTCAGCACAGTCTGTATGGTCAGGAATAGCGTACATAATTTGGCAAGGGAAGGGGCAAGTGGACAAAGGACTCTATTACTACCATCTTTCAAACTGAGACGAAAAGAGCACAGGCACTAAGAAACATTTATGAGTTGACACTGAGAATGTCTAAGTAGTCTGAGTAAAACATCATGGCAACTTCAGAGAAATGTATTCTACCATTGTGGGCAATGGAATGACACATGTTATAAAACAAGGAAGCCCCATTCTTAGTCACCAGTTGGAGTAAATAAGGCAGATGCCACATTTACCAGCTCTGATGAGGAAAGCAAATGTTCAAATACCATGAGTTGGAATAAGGAAGATGCATGCACAGCTTACAGCTTAAATATGGCACATGCATAATTACTAGATGCCATCAGGAAGGCACATATGCTGACAGCCCAGGACATTTAAATTTTCTCAGTATGTTAAAGATTTATGTATATTATGACATTTAAACAAAACCTCATATTACACATCCAGTACTGGACGTCGCTTAATAAAACAGCAGCAAAGAAAAATACAAAGGGTAAAAATCAGTATGTGTTTTCATGTTTTCAGATTCCAGAACATGTGCCTTGAAGTGGAATTTATAGCCCTACACCAGAACTACGCTCAGTGCCATACTGGTTTG
Source organism: Carcharodon carcharias (assembly GCF_017639515.1). Taxonomy (NCBI): domain Eukaryota; kingdom Metazoa; phylum Chordata; class Chondrichthyes; order Lamniformes; family Lamnidae; genus Carcharodon; species Carcharodon carcharias. The sequence continues at coordinate 43,676,806 of NC_054478.1, read as the reverse complement.
GCCATTCAGTAGCAGTTCCTCACAGCTGTCAGAAAGAGATGCCGCCATCACTGAAATAAGTTAATAAGTGTCATGCCCTTGATTAGGGAACTTTTTGCGAAATTGATGTCCTTGCACACCTGAAAGGTCATGCCTTAAACCCACCCAGCAAGTTATGATGGTGATAGTCAACAAATAATCTTCAGAATTGGTACTTAAAGGGATCCTTACCTCCAACAAGTTAAATATCTGATTCATCATTTTAGGCTTCTGTGGACTTCTGGGCAATGTTTCTGGCTGTTTTGCAATACTTAGTAAATTTATGGAAGACTGTAACTGTTTTACAGGTTCCCTGCCTAAGCATTATTTTTCCTTTAGCTTTCTCGAGTACAGCTTATCTTATTTATCCCAAGCCCTTTATATATTTTTTTCCTTATATATTATCCACTGATAATAAGATCATAACATTCATTTTGAAAGTACAAACCGTTTTCAAATGTTTACTGCTGATTGGCTATAAATATATTTCCAGTGGTGTTTTGTTTTTTAAGTTCATTTTGTCTTAGAGTTCTACAGTTTAGAATTCAAAATGTATGGTTTTTGGCAGGTGGATATGATAGATTTAATGTCCCATCTGATTTTGTAAAATCAGAGTTTTACTTGTACTGGACAACTTATTCGAATGATGTAAAACCGTCAAGGGGAGTTAAAAGGAAGAAATCATGTATAGGGTCAGTAATGATGCTATATTCACTTGGCAACAAAAAGTACATGCAAGATTAGATGAAAAGCAAGTAATGACCTGGACCATCCGAGGAGCGACAATCATCATCAGATTGATGCTCCGCTCGAAAATCCCCCTGATTCAATGCTGCTCTGCATTTCTTCCAGGATCTTCTAAGCCCGGCTTTTCCAGAAATGCAGAGCACAGCATTCCTCAGAGAGCTCTATCAAAGCAGAGTAGAGTGTGAGGGAAGACAGGACATGTCCCCTTTTTATGGCTCCAGCTGCTGAAAGGTAAGTTTAAATGTCCACTTTGAATGTCAGTGAATGGGTGAATGGATGAACGAGTGAATGGGTAGGGTGGTAGGGTTGGTAGATGGGTGATGTAAGTGGGTAAGTGGATAGAGGAAGTGAGGTAAGTGGGTAGCGCGGCTGAGGTGGATGAGGTTTGTATGTGGGTAGGGTGGCAGATGGGTGAGGTGGGCAAATGAGTGAGGTAGGTAAGGTGGCAGTCCGTTGGTTTGGGGGTAGTTGGGTTGAGACGGGGAGAGTAGTCGGGTTGGGAGTAGTCAATTGGGATTGGGGGGATAGTCGGGTAGTTGCGAGGTGTAGTTGGTGGGTGATTGGGGGGTCAGTTGGCAAGTTACATGGGTGTTAGTCTAGGTTTTAATCTATCTAACATTTCCTGCATAACTATACAGTTAAGTGCATCGGATCTCTCCCAATTCTCCAACTCAGAGACATTCACAGAGGGTCCCAGGAGCAGGGCAATTGCCCATCAGAAGTTGAAACTTCCCAGGCAATTTCCACGGAGGTCTGCACATCAGGACGTCCACAGGGTCCCGATGCGCATCTCAGTCAACAAACCAGAGATCAGAAAATTTGAGCCAACATTTTTATAGTTGGTCTTTACATCTTTAGTCAGTGAGTCAAATCAATGCAATTAAAGGACATTAGTCAATTTTTGTACTCTTCTCTAAGGATACCTGGGAAATTGAAAACTTTTCCACTCTGCAACTTAACAACTGGCACTGCCAGGACACATTTAACATATAGATGCAGAACAATGCTTTCCCTTCTCAGCTCCAACATAAACCCTTCAATCCAATCTTAGAGTCTCAATGGCTACTGTACCCATGAGTAGTTTGAAACTGTGCATTTTCTACCTCAGCTGATCCTTTTATTTTAACATTTAATTTTAGTAAGATATTGCTAAAGTTGTTAATATTTGAGATAAGATTGTTACATTACCTTGGTCATGTCCGGGGGAACTGGCAAAGAGGTGGCACAGTTGGCATACAAACCCCACCATTCACTTGTGGAAAGTTAGATTCTAATCCACCCCAAACAGAAAGATGTGTTTGGGTTTCCTTATACTTTTAATCAGTTCAGCATCTCAGACAACTCCTACAGGTGAACCCACAGTCCTTCTGAACTAGATTGCATTGTACCTGACCAATATCTGGGTAATTTGTAGCAGATCCAACATCAAACAAAAAGCCTTCATCGCTGCATTCCTAGTTACAGGCCATGATATGTGCCCCTTGACTTCAGAAGGCAAAGAACGAACACTTCACAGGACAAAAGCTTAGGTTACATTCTAAACAGATTTATTGAATAGGAATTGGGGTAGGTGGACATACAGTGCACTAGTTATAAGCTTAACTACTCCTCTTCAAAAGAGAGAAAGTAGCAGCTGCATCTGTTGTTACATTAAACTTTGAAGTGAGCTTGAGCTAGCTCAAGGTCATCTTATGTGACAAATTGCTGAATTCTGTACAGACTCTCTCCGGCCTGCCCGATCTGACAGCAACAGATTTATTACTTAATTGGAACAAAATAGATTGTTCAAACTTTGTTGATGACCAAGACAATTTAAATGTGTATCTCTCCAACTCAAATAGAACTGCCAATAAAACATACTCTAAAAGAAAATCCAGAAGGTGTTCCAGTTTTCGATTGAAAGGCATGAAATCGCCCTCAGATGTTTGACCAGACATAACGTCAATATCCTGGGCCAGTTATAGCAAAAGACCATGGGCCCTTTCCTGTCGGTGAACATGGTTTCAAAGCCTGTGGCCTAAATTTTGCTGATGGAGGGAAACACACCCCTGCCAACTCTGAGTGCCCCGCATTCACTTCACGCTCGAATGAATGTCAGTTGGCTGCGGGCAGGACTTCTGCCTGGCACTCAGGAGAAGATTCCAATCCCAGCAGCGACAATAGCTGCAATAGACTGAAGAGGAACTTCAGTAAGGTGCCTGAGCTTAAGTCCAGGGACTGGAGGACAAGGTAAGTTTAAGGCATTCGGGGGCAGAGAGGATAGAGGAGGCCTGGGGGTGTGCAAGTGGGCATTTGGGATGTTGAGGGAGAGGTCAAGGATGGGGGAGTGAGGCAGGTCCAGTTGCCAGTGGACCTTTGGGGGGTGGGCCCGCAGTCAGTAGGTGACCCCAACCATACAGCCTCCACTTTACCGACCGAGATCTACGCCTGTTCCTTCTTGAGCTTCCCCCCGCGCCAGGTAGATCCTCCCACCAGCCGAAAGTTGAGGCTGGGTGGTCAACACCCCTATAATTGGCCGCTTAAGGGATTTCAATTGGCCCATCTGAGACCTTGCCCGCCCCAGCAGGAAATCACTGTGAGGTCGAGGTGGGCAGGAACCCAGAGCGGGTGCCTTCAATTTCATGCTCACCTGCCACCTAAAAACCTGCTGCCGGGTGAGTGTGAAATTCAGGCCTGTATGTGCAAGAATGGAAAGGAGGAGTCAATATCACCGTACATCATAGGCAAAAATGCTTAAATTTTGATGCAGAAATATTGCAAGGGCTAAGTTGAATAACCACAGAAAACAAGTGCAGGGATCACAATCCACAATTACTCCATGCCTATTCAATGTACTGGAAGCAGCAGGTCAACCTGTTGCTTCCTGCTCATTATAGTGATTGCTGTGTGCAGCCGGTGCCATCCCCGGTGCACATATTACCTGGGGGCCCAATATAGTTAATAGTTAGAATTACTTCAGCTAGCCTGGCAATCTTAAAGGGAAGCTTTATTGTGGCTGCTTGAGGACCTGACATAATTTGGAATAGTGCGAAGAATAATGGCTGACAAGGGAAATAGTACTTGCCAAGATTTAGCGACACTCCACCTCTTCCACCAAGATCTTCAGTCCAAAGCAGAAGAGATGTCCTGCATTGGCAAGGGAGCCAGGTGGCCTTCCACGCATGCAGACAAAAGACTGCCAAGAGCTTTGGAGGTAAATGTGAGTTTACCCCAAGGTCTGGGTGAAGTGCCACAAAACGTTCAAATGACCTTACATGAGTGGCCAAGGTCGGTGAATATATCTTTAAATGTCATACCCTACCAACTGCACTATTACCCACAGCTTCTGCACTCACCTACCAATGCTTGGTAACAATCAGGACACATACCAACCATTCATATGCTGCACCTCACCCTTACACATTTACTACTGCTGCAAGCCTCACACTCACATTTCACAGCTTACTCACAATGCAGCAATTCAACTATGATAGCCACATAACCCAAACATGCCACATGACACTCACTGAAACACTTTCCTTTCTCTTGCAAGGGAAAGTGGCATACAAACAGAGACAGCTAGCACTAAATAAAAGGTGAGAGGCATGTCAGTGTTTTCTGGCTCCCATGAAGGGAAAAGGGTATGGCCATAATTGAAGGGCCACTGCTGAGGCTGTGACCACTGGACAGGCTGAATCCACTGAAGATGACTGTATTCTCATACCTAATTTTCTTTATTATATCCCACTTCCCCCTCTCCCAACAATTGCTCCTGACTTCCAACCATGCATGAACTTCATACTTTCTCCTCTACCCCTCGCCACAACTTGTCACATTTTCCATTCAGATACCCAAAATATACAACCTTCCCAGACAATGGAAGAAGACCATGATCACAATTAAAATACATTGGGTGGAACTTAATGTTGACAAGGGACAGGTTTCACCTCCCTGCTGGAGAAATGGCAGGAGATCAACATCACCTCCATTAGGGAAGGCCTGCTGGAAGTAAATGCCCAGCAGGCCCTTAATCAGCCAGCATCAGGCCTTCCCTGGAATTTAGGACCCCAGAGGTAGAAATCCCACCTCCCCAAGAGCTGCCGACTAATCAGAGCCCAGCAGCTCTCCATTGCCCATCAGCACCACCAGGAGTGGTGGCTGTTGTCAGTAGTGCCTCCTCCAGGAGCCTTGGATCGCCGAAGGGCACAGGCCACAGGTGAGGGAGGGCAGGATGGGAGTTGCGGGGAAGGGCTACTGGCTGGGAGGGTGGTGGATAAGGGTTTAGAAAAAAGGGCATGGGGTGGTGGTGGCGGCTCTCTGTGGGCCACCGCCCTGCCAATGCTGGGTCCCTCAATCAGTCACTGAGTGCCTTTGAGTAAGGGACCCACCCTGAAAGCCCACAAGCAAACGCAAAAGGGCAAGATACAAGCTGTGTGGGATGAGACCCTTAAGTAGACATTAACTGCCTACTTAAGGGATTCAATTAGGGTCTGGGTGGGACATCTGTCCATGAGCCTTTTAGAAATATGAAGCTTGTAAGGCTGTAATTTTTTGGGAATGTTTCTTTTTTTTAGGATAAAATGGAAGAATGAAGGGGTCCTGTGACCAGTTCTGAATTCTGCCTGGCAAAACTCCTGCATGGCTTGGTTGTTAAAGGTTAAAGGGGGGCCCAGGTTGCCTTGCTGAGAACGTGCAAAATGTTCACACCTGTAAACAATGACCAGGGCAGTTATACAGATGGTGCATGGACTGTTAGTCTCCAAGTCCCACAGGGAAGTCAGGTTTTATAAAGGATTAGATGTTAAACTGCCTAGTTAATTTCAAGTTAGAATTTGGGAGCTAAAGGATAGCCAATTAACATTCCAACTTGGATACAAGGGGAAAATGGGGAAACTTTTCAGTAGCTTAGAGTACAAGTTGCCTATTGAAATAATGTTTAGTTTGTTACAGTAAAAGTCTTAAAATTTAAATCTTGTCCTGTGATCCTTCGAGTCAGTCACTGAAAATGTGAAATGTTAATAATTTTTTAAAAAGTTTTCAATCTCTACAGGGATTGTATCAAGCCTTCATGCCCTGCACTTAGTCAGGCGGTGCTGGGAATCCCACACCCTCCCGCATAATTAATGACCCCCCCTCCACCCCCTTCCGAACTCACCACCAGGGTGGCATTAAATTCCACCTCTTGTCACTTATTTTCACAGTCACAGCCACCAGTTCAGGTACTAATACTGCGCATACCTTAGAAGATATAGGCTGGGATTTTCCAGTCCTGTCGCGGGTGGGACCCGCCATGGGTGAGGCGGCGCCCCAGCCAGAAGTCCATTGACTTGCGGCGGGACTGGAAGATGCCGGTGGCAGGCAGGTGTGGAAAATCCTGCCCATAGAAGCAGAATCTGTACATGATTAGATAACAGGCAGAAGTGTGCTGTGGGGAGTAAGGATAGCATTAACACCAGCTCACTTCACTTCTGTGAATTTTACTATCCTGTTTATAAAAACGCATGCATAATAACTGACAATGTAGTTGTTACAAAACAGCTACTTCATTTAACTTTTCTTTTGTGGAATTCATCCCCTTGAACATGTTGATGAGTCTAAGCTAAGTGACACAACAATCCCCAGAGACCGCATAATGGCCTGCAGTACCAAAGCTCCGAATTGCTTGCCACTTAAGATGTTTTGTGTTGTTTTGCACTTATAATAATAGCAATTGAAAGGTTAATGTGGAGTTGCAATTCTTTATGTGAAGCACCCTCCTCGTGAGTAATGCAATGCACTGTTCAGAAATTCAGCAATTGATAGTTCCTCACAATGCTACCTCTGGAGGATGTATAGGCAAAATTCACCCACAAAACTACCTTTCAAATAGGGTCACAGTCAGGCCATGTAAATTCAACTATATATTCCTGATCATGTTAAATAACAACTTCCACCACTATGGTCAGCCATCACACCTTCTCTACTGGCAAATACAAGAGTTCTGCAGCAGGGGACTCAGATGAGGACTTTGATTGTCCAGATTGCAGAAGGAAGTTGACGGGTGCATGCACAAGATGTTTGCTGCATAGAGAAGCCTACATTCAATGTCAAGAAGCATGGAGACAGCCAGAACCATCTTGGTACAGGACATTATGCAGAGCTTGGAGCCCATCCTTTCCAGCATGGAATTGGTGGTGAACTCTATCAACACATCTGTGGACCCAACAATGGTGCAGATTCTGACAGCCGATGTCTCAGCTTCCACCAAAAGTGTGAGTACTGCATTGGAAATTCAGATTACTGTCCTGCAAGGTCAGCTTGCTGCCATGCAAGCTCAGACTTCGGCTATCATGAATACAGAAACATAGTTGAAGTGTAATGACACTTATCCCCTAATGAAGCTTCCCCACCTGGACATAACTTCCACCATTCGCCCCTACAAGATCATAGTAGTGGCAGTATGTCTCTCAACAACAAATCACACCTTGGCCTGACCCGCTACTTCACTGGCACTTCTTCCTCCTTTGAGTGTCTCACCTTGTTCTGCCTGCCTCATCTTTCATTCAAAATCCTTGTTCTCACTATTAGGTCCTGCTGTCACGTACTAAAACTGCTCACCATTCCAGGATCATGCCGGAATGCAAAGATAACATCATCCTTGTATTCAAATTCCTCCGTGGTCTCCCCCCTCCCTATCTCTGTAACATCTTCCAGCCTCACAACACTCTAAGATATCCGTGCTCATCTAATTCTGGCCTCCTAACCAGCCCCAATTTTAATTTCTCCACCATTGGTGGTCATGCCTTCAGCTGCCTGGCCCCTAAGCCATGACTTCCCTCTGTAAACCTCTGTGAATCTCTCTCTTTCTTCTTTTAAAACACTCCTTAAGAATGTAAGAACATAAGAAATAGGAACAGAAGGAGACCATTCGGCCCCTCGAGTCTGCTCCACCATTCAATAAGATCATGGCTGATCTTCTTGTGTTTCGATTTCCACGTTCCCATCTAACCCCGATAACCTTTGATTCCATTGCCTAACAAGAATCTATCTACCCATGCCTTAAAAATAGTCAATGACCCCGCCTCCACCACCTTCTGAGGCAGAGTGTTCCAAAATCACACAACCCTCCAAGAGAAAAAAAATCTCCACATCTCAGTCCTAAAAGAGCAACTCCTAATTTTAAAACAGTGCCCCCTAGTTCTGGATTCACCCACAAGAGGAAACATCCTTTAGGCATCCACCTTGTCAACGCCGTTCAGTACCTTATATACTTCAATCAAATCACCCCTCACTCTTCTAAACTCCACTGGAAACAAGCCCAGTCTGTCCAACCTTTCTTTATAAGACAACACACACATTCCAGGTATCAATCTAGTAAACCTCCTTTGAACCGCCTCCAATGCATTTACATCCTTCCTTAAATAAGGGTGCACATAATACTCGAGGTATGGTCTCACCAATGCATTGTATAACTGAACCATAACATCCTTACTTTTATGTTCAATCCCTCTCATAACAAAGGAGAGCATCCCATTAGCCTTCTTAATTACTTGCTGTACCTGTGTACTAACTTTTTGTGACTCATGTACTAGAATACCTAGATCCCTCTGCACCTTAGAATTATGCAGTGGATCTCCATTTAAGCAATACTCTGTTTTTTGTTCTTCCTGCCAAAGAGAACAACTTCACATTTTCCCACATTAAACTCCATTTGCCAGAACCTTGCCCACTCACTCAACCTATCTATATCCATCTGCAACCTCCTCATGTCCTCTTCACAGCATACTTTCATAATTATCTTGGTGTCATCTGCAAACTTAGCTACCATGTCTTCACTACCTTCATCTAAGTCATTGATGTAAATCATGAACAGTTGAAGCCCCAGTACAAACCTCTGTGGGACTCCACTTGTCACATCCAGCCAATCAGAAAAAGACCCACTTGCGCATACTCTCTGCTTTCTGCCAGCCAACCAGTCTTCTATTCATGCTAATATGTTACCTCCTACACAATGCACTTTTATTTTCCGTAATAATTATTGATGTGGCATGTTATCAAATGCCTTCGGAAATCCTAGTACAGTACATCTACAAGCTCCCCTTTATCCACTGTATATTACTTTATGTTACTCTTGCAAAAAACTACAATAAATTGGTTAAACATGATTTTTCTTTCACAAATCCATGCTGACTCTCCCCAATTACTTTGAGCTCTTCTAAGTGCCCAGCTGTACCCTTCTTAATGATCGATTTTAATAACTTCCCCATGACAAACATCAAGCTAACTGGCCTGTAGTTTCCTGTTTTCTGCCTCCCTCCCTCCCTTCTTGAATACAAGAGTTATATTTGCTACTTTTTAATCTGATGGAACCTTTCCAGAATCTATCAGATTTTTGAAAACTAACACCAGTGCATCGACTACCTTATTAGCCACCTTTTTAGACCCTAGGATCTAGTCTGTCGGGACCTGGATGCCTGCCAGCCCTCAGCTTCATCAATTTGCTCAGTACCATTTGCCTAGTGATTTCAATTTCACCAGGTTCCTTTCTCCTGTTCACCTGCTGATTTGCAGCTATTACTGGAATTACTTAAAACCTGCCTCTTTCACCATCCTTTTGACCATCTACTCTCATATCGCTTTATCTAGCTTGGTGACTAATTCTGCTTTACAAAACTCCTGTGGAACATGCCTTGGAACGTTCTTTTATGTTAAAGGTATGATATAAATATAAGTTGTTGTTGTAAAGGAGAATAACTCCAGATCTTTCAACCATCTACAGAACACTAATCCCTCAATGTTGGAATCATCCTGGTGAACCTCTTCTGTACCCTCCCCAAAACATTCACATATTTGCAAGAACAAGGGACCCAGAATTGGACACAGAGGCCTGGATCTTGCAGTCAGCGGCAAAGCCAGAGATGTAAACTGCTGATTGCATTTAAAACAACATTGTCAACTTTCACATAAAGTTCCCACTGCAGCCTATCAGTGGCAGCTTGGATCCACCAGCAAGGTGAGTAGGGAGGCCTAGTGGCTTTGCGCAGTTCCAGTAAAGCCACATCCCCTTTGATGACAAGAGCTGAAGATGTGCCCCTTGAGGTCTGCCTTCAGCTCAATTTGCTTTAAATGCTTTTAGCCATTTTAAATGCTTTCATTAATGTACTTTTAATTCTAGCTCCCCCCGCAGCCAGGTCGCCCTCACTCACCTGGCTCCCTGGTTCTACTCCCATCCCCCACTCCCCTGCAAACAACCCTGGCTCTGCTCAGCCTCCCCTCCCCCAATATCTTTGGCTACATTCTCAAACCCCAGCCACCCCCCATCCCCCACCATAATTTACCATGAACCTAGACATTCACTAAAATTTCTCAGTAAGAGAGGCTATATTGATGAAGCAGAATAGTGAAAGGATTTTTTTTTCCAGTATAAAAATACTATTGGATTTGAAGATTTGTTTTTACAGATTTATGTGTAATCTAGAAGGGCAGTCATAAACAATGTGAACACATCTTTTTTTTTAAGCATTTGTACGGAAATTATTCCTGTTAGAATGGAGAGTTCGCCATTGAAAATAAGTGATGTAGTTGAGATGTGTTGGTACTGTTCGGCGCTTTATGGGCAACTAGATGCAGCACTTCTTCAAGAACTATGCCTGAAGTAGAGTTGACAACAAAGATCTCCTGTTCCAACTTTGTAGTTTGTGGAAAAAATAGAAAACCTACACACAAAGTCAATGGACAGAGGAGGGGCTGGCTATAGAAGTCATGGTGTGATACAAGTAGTGTCAAAAGATTCGGACTTGTAATGTTGCAGCCAACACCAACAACACTGGAAAATTCAGTGCATCCACAACTACCAATTGTCTTTGATAAAGGGCAGTTTAAAGGAATGGAACTGTGGGTCCTTTTTTATATCAAAAGTGTAAAAACTGCTGCAATTACTGAACTGACATCTCTGACCTTGATCAGTGCATTAAACTCAAAGGAAAAAATAAAAAACAAGCAATTAATATTTAATTCCTGCAATCTGGAGTTTAACTGGATCAAGTTACTTGTGCTAGAAAGTATGGGCAGACAAGGGTGAATAAATTGGAAAGGCTGTGGAAAGATATAGGTGATAAATGTTTCTATAGTGACAGTACCAAGAGGTTATTGCAAAATTGAAAAGCTTTCTGTGACCAGCATTGGAAAACGACAGGCACCAGGTAGCCTCGAGATTTACAGCTTTGTTAAGCTAGAAAACAAAGCAATTCCCTAGTTTCCATGAAATATCTATGTGCATAATCCATTCATTGCCAGCTATTCATTGTTTATCTGCTTTTTTGTTGCATCTGATCCCATGTGGCCTGTTCCTATCCTGCTGATGAACTACTTGGCAGTATCAAAAGGTTTATTTTATTCCTTTCTAGCACTGATTTCTGGTGGTTTTGTTTATGGCGAGTAAAGCATGAATGGAGGCAAGTTAATAAAATGTCCTACTTGATAAGTGGCACGCAGCTTTGTTATGTGTTAGATAACTGAAACTTACACTTCACTTCTGTTTACCTAATTGTCAATAATATTGACAACCACTTATTTGGGTTTAGTAAAACGTTACAATAGAAAATAAACAGTTTAGTATTGATCGCACTATCACGCACCTTGTTGTAAAACATTAATTGAATTATTTCTCATCTTTTGTACATTAACTACTCAATATTTATGACATTGCTTAATCTGATTGAATGATAAACTGAATGATGTCAAATGAATAATGTTACTCTCATTCATCCCTAATGTATGATTAGTAATAATAACTTCAGAGGAGAATTAAGCTAATAGAAATGGTAATGTGAAGTCTTTTTGCTTTGCATCAAAGCTAAAGTTGTAATGTGAATTTGGAGTCCGGGTCTAACCTGGATACAAAATAAGGCTCCTTCTCTGATTAAAATTAGATGCCTGAAATGAAACACAGAACTCTCTGGGCCATATTTTCATATAGGTGATAGGTGGATGCTGAGGCGGCGAAGATTAAGTGGCCCTCCTCCATTTGCTGGGACATCAGGTCAGTTTGGTAGATGAGTGTGAAGCCCACTAACACTGATCCCCACACCATTACTCCCTATAAAAATTTACTGAAGTTCTTTGAGGGTGTAACAAGCACCCTGGATAAAGGGGAACCAGTAGGTGTAATGTATTTTGATTTCCAAAAGGCATTCGATAAGGTGCCACATAGAAGGTTACTATACAACATAGAGGCTCATGATGTTGGGGGTGATATATTAGCGTATATAGAAGATTGGCCAAATAACAGGAAACAGAGAGTCAGGATAAAAGGGCCATTTTCAACTTGGCAAATCATAACTCATGGAGTACCACAGGGATGAGTACTTGGGCCTCAACTACCTATGATCCATACTTGTATCCTGCCCAGTACAGGCATGAATATATTACAAACCTTAAAGCTATATGTAAAAAAGTGTACACCAAAAGCTGTTTAAAATGACTGTAGCATAGCATATGACTTGGCAGTATTCAGTTCCAGACAGTCCCAAAACTCAAGTAATACCTAATTAAAATATGGGCAATCACAACCACTTGTGAAATTCACATATCCCTTTTGTTAAGGGTGGACCACCAACAGAAAGGACCATGGATAATAGAGACATCAAAACTCAATGGGTGCTAGACAAATTTGAAATGGATCTCATCACCTTTCATTGTATTGAGATGGCTCCTCATCCTGAACACAAAGATCTTGGCTGTCTGAAACACTCAGGATGCGGGAAGCTACAGCAAAGGAGGTTCATCAGTCTAACACACTACCTTATTTGCAAAAGGACTTTTGGAGGTCAAATGGGCAAGGCAGCCATGTTTGTTACCTGCTTTTAAAAGATAACAGAAAAAGCTGTCCTGAAGCACATACCATCAGAAACATCATCTAAGCCATCAAAGCAGCTGCAAGACAATTATGCAGCCAAGGTATTATACAGTTTTACCATGAAAGTGGGAGAAGGACTAACCACCCAAACTGCCCCAATTTCAAGTTCACTTGACAGCTGACCTTCTGATAATTCAACTATAAGAAGCCTCGCAGCTTAATGAGAACACCCAGCTTTTACAAGACCTGCATTCCAGCTAAAGAATTCATTCATCCAAGAAACTACAGGCCTGCCATGAAATGGACTGAAATAATTCCAGATTGTAATCGTATTTTTAAAAAATCTTTGTGTGTGTGATAGCGTGTGTGAAATGTCATGCTTAAACTGCCATGGCAAGCACATGAGAATAAATAATCTGCTTTATTTATCAATTCACAAAAGCTCAATGTTGGAATATTTACATTGGGACTAGCCACTCTGAGGGTAAGGAAACACATTAACCTCACACTTTAAATCACTTTGATCATGGAAAACACTAAAGCACAAAAAAATCTGTCTGTGACACTTAGATGGAGGGACCAACTGTACTGTAACCAGATTTGCTGATGATAGGTAGGAAAGCAAGTTCAGTAGAGGATACAAAGAGGCTGCACAGCGAAAGGTTAAGTGAGTGGGCAGATGCAGTATAATTTGGGAAAATGTGAGGCTGTCCACTCTGACAGGAAGAATAGGAAAGCAGAATATTATTTAAACGGAGAGAGACAACAGCATAAAGGGAGCTGGGTGTCTTCATACATGAATCATAAAAAGTTAGCATGCAGGTTCAGCAAGTAATTAGGAAGGCAAATGGAATATTAGCCCTATTGTAAGAGGGATGGAGGTAGGAAAGTCTTGCTACAACTGCACAGAGCAATGCTGAGATTACTCCTCAAGTTTTGTGTGCAGTTGTAGTCTCCTTACTTAAGAGTGATATACTTGCTTTGGAAAAGGTTCTCTTGGTTGATTCTTCGGATGACAGGATTGTCTGATGAAGTAAGGCTGAACAGATTGGGCCAGTACTTTGTGGAGTTTAGAAGAATGAGAGCTGATCTTACTGAAACATGTAAGATACTGAGGGGCTTGATAGGGTAGATACTGAGAGAGTGTTTCCCCTCATGGGGGAAGCTAGAACTAGGGGACACAGTTTAAAAGTAAAGGGTCTCCAATATATGACCAAGATGGGTCATGACTCTTTGGAAGTCTCTTTCGCAGAGAGCAGTGGAGGCTGGGTCATTAACATATTCAAGGCTGAGTTAGTCAGATTTTCAATCAACAAGTTCATCAAGGGTTATGGGGGGGCAGGCAGAAAAGTAGAGTTAAGGCCACAATCAGATCAGCTATGATCTTATTGAATGGTAGAGTAAGCTTGACCGGCTGAATGGCCTACTCCTGCTCCTATTTCTTATGTTCTTATGTTCTAATGAGTTTGCTGAGCACAAATTGGCTGCTGTTCTTCCTATTACAAGCTACATAAGGAGGCATTAGGACAGAAAACCAAAAACCTGGCCAAAGAAGTACGTTTCAAGAAGCATCTTAACGGAAGAAAGGGAGACTGAAATGTTTCGGAAGGGAATTCTAGTGCTTAAGGCTTTGGCAGCTGAAGTTATGGCCACTAATACTGGAGTGATTTAAATAAGTACAAGGAAATCGACTCTAACCTTGTATGTAGCTTAAGTTATTTTTTCTTGATTGCTCATTAATACATTCTCTCGGTTTACAGTGAAATATGCCAGAAGATCACTGAGCATAAAGGGAGAAGTAGATTTACTTCACAGGACGGATGAAACATCTGATCTTAAACTGGGAACATTGTAATTCAGATTCATTAAGATTTGTCCGCTATGGATCAATTCAGAACTCACATCCTAAATCTGTCTATTCAGTGGAAGTAGATACAGTGTGTAAAAAAAAACAATTGCAACATGGTTAGCCTGTAAAATGCAACAGAAAGATGAAAGAGCAGATGCTTTTATAATATGGCTAAATATAGTGTTATTTATTAATGCATTAATTGTGTACCCCCAAATTGTTATCTGCAAGTACTTTGCTTTATTGAATTAGATGCTTCACCAAAAAGACTTTTTAACGGAAACGGATCTGTGTTGAAACATGGGTGTTGACTTACTTTTGCAAGACTTCCCATCATTCCCTAAGGTGTAGCCAGTCCTGCAACGACAGGTCCTTGCCTTGTGGCTGCTGCTGAGTAGGCAGATGTGAGAGCATCCTCCAGGTTTATCATACAGATCCAGCTCACAAGCATGGCTTCTAACTGAGAAAATCAATGGGAAAATTCCTTTTAGACAGGTAACTAGAAAATCAATATGATTGAAGGTGGAATTATGAAATCCTCCACCTGAGACAAACAGATGTAACCAATTTTTCCCTCATAAATTACCAATTGTTGAAATAAATTGAGAAAGTGAATTTAGATAAATTTGGAAATAAACCCTGTAACCTATTGTACAGTTCCCAAGATTATAGAATGGTGACAACTTGTCCATCAAGCTGCCACATGCTTTGAGTCACAGCATCTTAAAGATGAGACACAGTGGTGGCAGAGAAGGAAAGGAAAGGACACAAATCTTGCACTACCTTGTGGGTCGTCTCTTGAATTGAGGGACAGCCCATGATGATTAAATCAATGAGTATGTGTGTGCACACTTGTGCACCTGTTTTTGTGTGTATTTGTTGCTGATAAAATCAAAACAAGGAGTACAACAAAAAACAGCAACAACTTGTATGTACATAGTGCCTTTAATAGTCAACCACTCTAAGGCACTTCACAGGTTGCAATCTGTGTCTAAATGTCAGTATGACGGACTTGGTTAAGTTTTCTGCAACAATCTATGCCAGAAAAATATCATGTACATCCAATTAATACCCAATGAACTTGATCTAGAAACATTTTATATATTTTTCCCACAAAATTGATTTGTATTGTGTTTTACTTTGCACTGAAGCATGATCCTTCCTATGAAGCACCTGCAGTTCTCCCCCTGCAGACCTACTGTACTGCAGTGCGTACTCAAATTGGAGATAAATTACACGGTTGGCCTATTTTTGAATAATTTGCATTATTGGTTAGAAGCCACCAAAAAATAAATTGAGATGCAAAATGGCATCAAGCAAATTAAATCTTCCAAAACAACATTACAATGCAAAAAATGAACAAGGCGCAAGGTGAATATAAACCAGGCTCTAAAAAATCAAGAAATATTTATTCCAGAAATGCAGTAGTCCTGTAATTTAGCAAATGAAAACACTCATAATTGGCTACTTTGGAACCACTGGGATTCCAATGAATTATTCAACATTCATTCGAGGTGGGGGGGGTTGCGGTTGGGGGGTAAAGAAACGATCACTGTGAATATATTTTGATGTTTTTTTTATATGCATGCTCAAATTAAAGATTTTATTTTGCTCAACAATACACCATTCCATCAATAAACCTAAATAAACTAGTTCACTTGATGTGCACCAATTTTATAAGTTACCTGACCAGGCACAAATGCTGTTTATATTTGAACATGACTACTAAAGTAGTCTGTGAAATGAGACTAGGACTAAACCAAATAAAAGACCCTGCCTTTTGACAAACTAATCAAGTGAACTATTTCAATTAAATGCTTTCCCTTCCCTAATGATTTTGGATTGAAGGGAGTCAGGAGTTTGACCACTTGCAAGTTTAAATTTTTTTGTCATGATTCAGTACCTTGTAAAGTTGATTCTTTTTAAACAATCAGGTTTGTTTAGCTCCACTTGATATGTTCAAAGTATTGTAGAACAAGAGGAAAGTTTAAATATGTACATAAAATCATATGATTTATACACAAAAGCATAACACACTCTTGCTTTTTTGCAACCAACACACAAAGTAGAATCATCAGGATCCGAGGGTTGTTAATGCTTTCTGTGTTTCAGAATTTGACACAAACATTATTATCTCTGAATACAGCCCTCTTATCTTCACTTTACTGCAAATTCTTTGGGGGAATAAATCAAACAAAGGTTGCAAAAACAAAAACATACTTGCTTCCTGTCCTTCAATCAAGTGAAACATGCCAGAAATGAGTAAAAATTTGGGAAAAGCAAACCACAAATATTTTGAGAACCAAAGCCTAGTTTCAGTGTGTGTCTAGAAAATATCTTCCGAGATTGTAAAGTCAAAACATATTTTTGTTACAAAATGTGTGGGAACATGTTAAATATACTTAAAAATTCTCTAGTATGAATCTCCCAAATAACAGCAACAGATTTTATTTTCACGCTATTGAATCCATAATGAAGGTACAATGTCAATAGATGTTATGTTGCAATAATCTTGCCCAGCTATACGATATATTTTGAGAACCCATATGCTACTGTATCCACAGCCTCAGACATAGCAAGTGCATACTGAAAAATCACAGAAACCACCTGTAAATCTGACATTCTCTGATTGTATGCAAGATCCCATCAGTATCACTAAACATAAATTTCCATTTTTTCCTGTGTATTCGTACTTTTTATATTGAAAAATATTAATTGATTGTGCTGGTACACCTTTTAACTTGCCAGACCAAAGGCTCTTAATCCTTGATGGGCCCAATTTTAATTCTGCACAAGTGGATGGATTTTAAATGAGTTAAATCAGGGTTGATACGTCACTGGCCAAGTGTAAAATAAAGCTCCCTCAAGTCTGCCTCAAGCATGTTTCTTAACCTTACTCTCTGCAAAATCAATTCAGCCCACCAGCTGTTCTATACTGATTACAAATGGAGTTGAGAATACTCAGATGGAGGGTACATAGAGCTAGTAGACCAAAAAGAATTTCATGCTCTCAGTTTGGCTTGAATTCACTTCTTGTTCCAAGAAATTAAGGGACAGTGTGACCAGCCAGTTCAATTGAATAAATTTTGTGAATTATATAATGACTAGAAAACAAACATGATTCAGATGCACGCAAAATATTTTATTATTGATATTGGTATCTTACAGCATCTTATATATGAAATGAAAATTATTCAATGTATTACTTTGAACAAACACATGATTTATCTGTATGTAATTTAATATTTTTATTGCAATCGTGCAGTGTGCAATCATTTTTGAATATCTTTAATAATTATACATACACAATATTTTGTATACATTAATATTAAATAGTTAAAAAGTTGCACTGAACATTTATGCACTTGATTACTAAATGCGTAAAAAAAATTCAAAAGGCCTTAGTAAAATAATTTGAATGGTAGCATTTTCTTTTGTCAAATTATGAATATTTTTTCTTTTCGGCAGCATGAGATGATTGCCCAGATTTTGCTATAAAAATAACGATGAGGCTATCAGCGTTAACTGGTATTAAGGACGAAATCAGACATAAGAACATGAGAAATAGGAGCAGGAGTAGACCACATGACCCATCGAGCATGCTCCACCATTCAATACGATCATGACTGATCTTGGGCATCAATTCCATTTTCCTGCCTGCTCCCCATATCCCTTAATTCTCAGAGAGACAAAAAAATGCCTATTCCACCCTCAAATATATTTAACAATGGAACATCCACAGCCCAATGGAGTAGAGAATTTGAAGGCACCCACAACCTTTCAGTAAAATAATTTCTCCTCATCTCAGTCCTAAATGATCAGCTCTTTATCCTGAGACTGTGACCCCAATGTTTTAGATTCCTCAACCAACGGAAACAATCTCTCAGCGTTGTTTCTTGGTTGAGTTGATGTTTTGGCTGAAAGTGAATGTCTTGAAAAGCAGGGATTTCTCCTTGGCTACGAAGTAGATCTGCCAGACATTGAGAACTCAGGTGAACTTGGTGTCATAACAGGTTGGAGGAGAAAGTCCTTGTTCCTCTTGAAAGGTTTTTGCAGGTATATACTTAGGCTACTTAACTGATGCAGTGGCTGACGGCTCTTTGCAGGACTCTCCCTCTCTCTCTGAAGGAAGTCGGTCTTGAAGTCTCTGAAGATGTTTCTCTTAAAAGTCAGTTTGAACTTCTGTTAACATCTTTTGGCAAAGGGCAAAAATGGCTGCTGTATCATGTGACCTCACAGCAGTGTTGAGTCACGCTCCAATTAAAGTATAGTAGTAATCACATTAAGCAGTTGGATTCCTCTCCCCTCTCTGGTTTCAGTAGCCTTTTTGTGTTTGAAAAGGTAAATCCACATTGTTTTTTACAATGAATGTATCAATAGGGCTTTGTTTATCGACTAGAGCAGAATTTTACCCTTGGCAGGCGGGCTCGGCGGGGGCAGGTGGGGACGGTTGGGAAGCCGCCCGCCACCCGCAATCAGCAGCGCACCGTGATTTCACACTGGCGGGCCAATTAAGGCCCCAACACCCACCACCCCCCCCACCCCCCCCACCCCCACACCCAGTGTGAAAGGTGGCTGGGAAATCTGCAAGAAGGGGTGGGTCCAATTGCGGCCCGGCGTTCAATTCAAATCCGGCTGAGGCAAGTCCCTGAAAGGCTGCCATGGAAGGACGCTGAAGTCTCCATGGTTACCGTTGCAGGTTGGACACGGCAGGCGGGAGGGCAGGTCGCTGGGGCAGTTGAACCTGCCTTTCTCGGATGAGTGCCTCGCAACCCTCCTGGAGGTGGTTGAAGTCAGGGTGGAAACCCTTGTCCCCAGGGACAGGAGGAGGAGGCCCCCCCCTACACCTCACCAAAACGGCCAGGGAGAAGGTGGCATCCAGGGTCAGCAGCCACGATGTGGTGAGGTGCACGTGGGCGCAGTGCCGGAAGTGCTTCAACGAACTGCTGCGATCATGTTGGCATGTGTCACTTTGCAGAACAGTTAAGAGCTTGCCATCCCACCGCACCCCCCCCCACCACCCCCCACCCCCCACCCTCCCCCACCCCCCCCCTCACCCCCCCCACACCCCCCACCCCCACCCCCCCATTGAGTCCTGAAATGAAGCCTAGAAATGCTCAGAATGCAGCTCTGAAGTGAGCTAAAGCTGTCCAGTTCACAGAAGCAACCAGCAGCAAGTTTGATCCAGAACTCCTCGCTACTCACATTGTCAATGCCAATGACCCTTCTTATCCTGCCCGTGGATGAGCTTTTGCTAATTGTGGCCTGCCCGCCTGCCCGTTTTCCCA
The DNA here is from genome assembly GCF_017639515.1 of Carcharodon carcharias. Classification (NCBI taxonomy): domain Eukaryota; kingdom Metazoa; phylum Chordata; class Chondrichthyes; order Lamniformes; family Lamnidae; genus Carcharodon; species Carcharodon carcharias. The sequence continues at coordinate 43,657,089 of NC_054478.1, read as the reverse complement.
TGCAATGGCCAAAAAATCACGTGGGTTATGTAAAGTCAACTGGTGTGTCAAGAGCCTTAACTGGCTTCTTAATTAATGGTGGGCGTGCCTCCAACTCCCACCTAGCGGAATAGTGCGAGAACGCATGTTGACATTGGCACACTCGTCATTGTGTGTTAATTCACGCCCGAAGTGGTGCACCCGCCGAGCGAACAATTCTGCCCCTAGTCTGATGAACATTGAGGCAGTATCATAAAGAAGGTCCTCTTTTTTCTCTCTGAAGGTACTGTTTCATAATCCACAAAAGTGTCTGGTGGTCCTCTGAAGCCATCTTCAATTTGTCTTTTAAAGTTAGTTTTTAAAACTACATTTTAAAGAGTCATAATAACTTCACATCAGTATGGCCATGACAAAACTATTTTTCTTCTTTTTAAAATTTCTCTCATAATCTTATTCTTTTCGTCTCTTTACTTTGTTTTCTGTGCATTATCTTATATGAAATTAAATATTCTATCCTGTAGGGCACTGAAAAAGTCAGCGCTGAATAAAAACCTGCCAACATCAGCAGCCCCGCAGCTTTTTAAGGCTCCGAGTAGTGTTAATTGGCTGGAGACAGGACTTCCATCTCTTACTCAGGGGGCAAGGTCTGCCTCAGGGAGAAGCCTTAGCAGCGCCACTAGGTACAGTGGCCACTGCTGAGAGAGGAAGAGGCCCTGCAGCCTACAGAAAGTAGGTCAAAGATATATATATTTTTAAATCACTGTTAATGGAGTGGAAAACTCTTCAAGGGAGGTTCTAGGGTCAAGGGGGCTGCCTTTCTCCTCACCGGCCCACTCTTTTATTACAAAAACATTTGCTCCTAACTGGGGCCCCACCTATTGGGGGTGGCAGTCCACTGTTGACAAAATGCCAATGGCCTGTTTAAATGGTCCTTAATAGGACCTTTTGCATTCAAATTGGCTTCTTGCCTCCGTGTGGCAGGACGCTTGTCCACTCCCTTACCAGTCATCGGTAAAATGCCCTGACAGTTGGACATAGTCGGGGAGCTGATGCGCCACAGCTCCACCTGATTTTGCTGGCTCCCCTGCCTCATTCGGACCTCGCACAAGCTGGTACAAATCCCCTGATTCTTCCTTGTTCAGATTCTGTGTGCTCAGAAAGAATTCTTCAGTCGGATTGGTTGAAGAAAATTGGGCCAGGTTTTCAACTGCTGGCAGGGCCAAAACCAGGTACAGGCGCAGTTCAAAAATCCTCTTCACATATGTCTTCACCCAAGAGAATGAGGATGAAAGTATGGAACTTGGGGAGAGAGACTGCGAGGTTCTTAAGCAAATTGATATAGGGAGTCACAAGGTAGTGGAGGTGTTGGCAGGTTTAAAAGTGGACAAATCTCCAGGTCCAAATGATTTGTGTCCCAAACTACTGAAGAAGGCAAGGGAGGAGATCGCAAGGGCTCTGACCCAAATTTTTAAATCCTCTCTGGCCACGGGGAAGGTGCCAGAGGATTGGAGAACAGCTAAAGTGGTTCTGCTATTTAAGAAGGGTTGTAGAGATAAGCCAGGGAACTACAGGCCTGTGGGTCTCACAACAGTGGTAGGGAAACTATTAGAGAAAATTCTGAAGGAGACAATCTATCTCCACTTGGAGAGGCAAGGTTTGATCAGGGATTGTCAGCATGGCTTTGTCAGAGGGAAGTCATGCCTAACAAATTTGGTTGAATTTTTTGAGGAGGTGACCAGGTGTGTAAATGAGGGTAGTGCAGTTGATGTAGTTTATATGGACTTCAGCAAAGCCTTTGACAAGGCCCCACATAGGAGACTTATGAAGAAGGCAAATGCACATGGGATACACAGGGTAACTTGATAAGGTGGATTCAACATTTGCTTAGTTGTAGGAGACAGAGGGTGATGATAGAAGGCTGCTTTAGTGACTGGAAAACCGTGTCCAGTGGCGTACCACAGGGATCTGTGCTGGATCCCCTATTATTCGTCATTTATATAAATGACATAGATGACTATGTGGGGGCTAGGATTAGTAAGTTTGAGGATGACACAGTGAGGTGCTTAACAGTGAGGTTGAGTGTCTTGGGCTACAGAAAGATATAGACGGGTTGGTTAAATGGGCAGAAAACTGGCAGATGGAATTTAGCCCTGAAAAGTGTGAGGTGATACACTTTGAAAGGAGTAATTTGACAAGGAAGTATTCAATGAACGGCATGACACTAGGAAGTTCTGAGGAACAAAGGGACCTTGGCGTGTGTGTCCATAGATCTCTGAAGGCAGAGGGGCATGTTCGTGGGGTGGTGAAAAAGGCATATGGGACACTTGCCTTTATCAATCGAGGCATAGATTACAAAAGTAGGGAGGTCATGTTGGAGTTGTATAGAACCTTGGTGAGGCCACAGCTGGAGTTCTGTGTGCAGTTCTGGTGCCACATTATAGGAAGGATGTGATTGCACTGGAGAGGGTGCAGAGGAAATTCACCAGGATGTTGCCTGGGATGAAACATTTAAGTTATGAAGAGAGGTTGGATAGACTTGGGTTGTTTTTGTTAGAGCAGAGAAGACTGAGGGGCGACCTGATCAAGGTGTTCAAGATTGTGAGGGGCATGGACAAGGTGGATAGGGAGCAGCTGTTCCCCTTTGTTGAGGGGAACATAAGTTCAAGGTGAGGGACAGGAGGATTGGGGGGGATGTGAGGAAAAACATTTTTACTCAGAGGGTGGTGACAGTCTGGAATGCACTGCATGAGAGGGTGGTGGGGGCGGGTTGTCTCACATCCTTTAAAAAAGTACCTGGATGAGCACTTGGCACATCGTAACATTCAAGGCTATGGGCCAACTGCTGGTAAGTGGGATTAGGTAGGTAGGTCAGTTGTTTCTTACGTGTCAGTGCAGACTTGATGGGCCGAAGGGCCTCTTCTACACTGTGTGATTCTGTGATTCTGTCTCTGGATCCCGACACCTGGGACAGTATCCAATTTCAAAGTGATGTTGGAGAGGAGGGAATGGGGAATCTGTTCGCCTCCAATTAACAGCCCATTGAGCTCCTTTAGGAATTTGTTAACAGGCCAAAGTGGCTGGGACTACAATTTTCAAAGGAATCTCTAGCGAACCCGAATAGTCTAGTGGATACAAGAACATTGCTGTCAGATTCACATCTTTACCTCTGTTTTTGGACTGTTGCATACCGTCTTATGCCTTTATGCTACTGGTCCTCCAAGCTGCTGCCTGCTGTCTTTGGCAAGGCAGCGGCAGGTCCTTTTAGGTTCTGCGGCTCAGATTCTGCAAACAGCTCCTGTTTCCTGGAGATGCTCAACACCACCATGCTTAGCTCACCTCCTGCCCAATGAGGCGTTTCAAAATAGTGTGAGTGCTGCAGCCGAGGCATGAAATTGCCACCCGGAATTTATCCAGGCATCCTGCTTTGAAAATCTGGCCCATGTTATCGCTTGCCCAGAGAGCAGACACCACAGATCCCCTGTAGAAGGTACCAAGCTGGAAATGATCTCCAGCAATGGAAAAGTCTCTGGGCAGCTGTCAACTGATGACTGGTGAAGGCAGGGTAAGCAACTCTTGGGGAAAAAAAATTGAGGCACACTTTGTTATGGTGGGCTGGCTGACCCAGGGGGTGGGGGGGGAGGTTTCTGGGGGGTGTGAGGTGCAGGGTGGTGGTGGGGATAAGTGTGATGGGAGGGTTTGGTGGGGGAATCTGGCTGGCAATGGCAAAGCTGTGAGAGCACTGGCAGTGGGGGGTGTTCTGGCAAACCTCTAAGTGTGGGTCACCAGAAAAATGAGCACAGCATGCATGCACATTTGCTTAAAGATCATGGGTCAAAAATACGGGACAAGCAGCATCCCAGCAAGAAACAACCTGGGACATAGGACAAACACTCAAATATGGGATAGTCCAGTAGAATCCAGGATGGTTGGTCTCACTGGGTGTGGGCTGTTTCTTCGCTGCAAAGTCCAGGCCTATGATCAATATAGAATTTCCAATTCATGATTCCTTGAAATCCACCATTGGGTATAAATTGAGTATAAATACTTAGCAGAAATCTCAACCCATTCATTTTAAATGGGCTAATGCCTCAATGAAAAATAATGGAGCAAGGAAATTCAAATAAATGTTTTAAGCATTCATAATAAGCATTCCAAGTATAATTTTTTTGACAGCAACAAATATCACTCTTCTAAACTCCAGCAGATACAAGCCTAGCCTATCCAACCTTTCCTCATAAGACAACCAGCCCATTCCAGGTATTAATCTGGTAAACATTCTCTGAACTGCATGAGCATAAAATTAGAATAAATTGGATTTTAATGTTGAAATAAGCACTAATAAATTATCTATGATATGGAGAATGTCTTGAAAACAACATTTATAAAGTATTCTGCTTCCCTGTTGACTTTCTGAATATTTTTCTCAAAATTGTGAACACTACTGGCTGCTAATGGAAGTAGTGGCTTACAGAACTAACTGAGCCATTATGGAGTTAAAGTTGGATGTCCAAATTATGAGATTTAAAACTGTTCTGGGTTAACAATTGCATTTACTGATGCTGTTTCATTTTACCGATGCATGTGGTCCACTTATTCTGTAGCTCATGCTGACATTTAACTGTTTGATTATGGAGTGAAATGTATTCATAGTTAGGCTCCATCTTAAACAGACATGACTATGAGTACATTGATGTGCAGCTAGGAAAGGCTTAGAGCTTCAACTTGATCTTAAATGTGATTTGTTTCACGACGCTTGACTGAGCAAAGGCTTTGCTCAGCTTGGGTAAAGAATGACATTATTCCTTTTTTTTCCCTCTCTTCCTAAAACTCGGCATCCCTGCTGAGAAAGCCATCACAAAAACATTAAAGGAAGGCATGGACTTTTACTTTGAATTTTGCGGAGTGACTCCCTGGGGTTAGCAAATGCTGTCATTTGGAGTTAGGCAATGATATTTGATGCTTTCTACAGTTCTGAACAGTGATCACATTTCTTGAATTTCCTCCTGTGTAAATTCATTGGCACAACCTGAGGGTAGATTGGAATTCTGAGGGTTTTTTTTGTAATTTTATGAAAATTCAAAGGAATTTTAACGTGTTCTTATCAGTTACATCTTAAAACACATCTCTACAAACATCAGTGTTTTCTTTGTTATTCAGATTTTAGGCCGAATTTTTGCCTGGGTGCAAAGGTGCATTTTGATCCACGAGTGGCCATGTTTAACTTTTTTGGGGGGAGAACCAATCTTTATCTGCATTCCCAGCCGTGCGTCATTTTCCTCTGGCCTTTTTGAGGGTGGGGAATTACTAGCATTCAAAACGCACATCTGCCCTCGCCAAGGTCGAGATCCCCATTTCAATTGGAGGGCAAAAATCTGATTTGTTCCCGTACATCATTCCTATCTGATGGTGCGGGGTTTTGGAAGCCCATTTAAAGTGGTTGGCGAGTTCCTGAAGAAAATGGAAAGCCTGCGAGGGAGTCAGGAACATTATGAAAGTGTAAAGTGTTTTCACGCATTTAAATGTCAATATTAGGTGTTGTATTGTCATATAGATGTGCTTAACATGCAATGTTTCATCCTAAGGATCTTCCCTTTAAAGGTAAGCTGACCCTTACATTGACCAGCCAGGTAATTTGTTCATGTGCATTTCAGTGTTTATACACTAAATGATGCCATAAAACATGTTACAAAATGTCCTGTCAGCCTGTGCTGTCATATTTTTCACTGTGATTTAAATGGCTCTGGCTGATTAAAAAGAAACTGGTTTTGACACTTGAAAAAATCTACACTTCAAAAAAAAAATCTAACCACTGAGGCTCCTTACATTGATTGACAAGCACCCTGCTTTCAAATTGAAATCAGCACCTTCTGTTCTTTCCTTCATGGAAAGTAGTCTATTCTTTGGATGGCTGTGGCCATTCTGAATACTTGGCTGAGTTTCCAGTGCTAATAGGCTTTGGCACAGAAGGTGTTTCTTTCATCTGAGAATGAATGACAGTTTCAAGAAGTGGTAAAACAAGGTTGTGTCTTTGATGTGGTTTCTAGTTTGTTGACACAAGCTAATAGGATTACAAGTATTACAATTTTTTTCCCCACAAGTCAGGATGGAATTTTTCTCCTATATCAATGATATTGGGCTTTTGTTAGATGGTACATGGTTTATTTTTTTACTCCCAAAGAGTGTAAAATATTTTCCATCAATCTTGCATGGAACCTGAGGATTGTACATAGTGCATACTAGGTGAGGGCATGGAGGATGAATCAGGGCCATAGAAGTGGCAAGAGTGATCTGAAGGGGCAAGGGCTGGCATTGGAGATGGGTGAGGGAGAGAGGTGAGGGGTGAAGTATAGGGGGTCGTTAAACACCGTTAGAATCTGGGATACTGTGTTGGAAAACTGAGGCTGGCCCCCACAACCACTTACCTCATGCACACTAGCACAGCTTGCAAACTGCACCTGACCCCGGTGTGAAAATTGGTGTGTGAAATCATACATGGGTCAAATGTGTAAATTGTGAGCCATGAAAGTGCATGGGTTTTTTTTTCATTTATTCATGCATCGAATGTGGGCATCACAGGCTGGCATTTATTGCTCATTCCTAATTACCCCTGAGAATGTGGTAATGAACTGCCTTCCCTGTGATGTAGGTATACCCACAGTGCTATTTTGGAGGGACTTCTAGGATTTTGATCCAACAACTGTGAAGGAATGGCTTTATATTTCCAAGTCAGGATGGTGAGTGGCTTGGAAAGCAACTTGCAGGTGGTGGTGCTCCCATGCATATGTTGCCCTTGTCCTTCTAGGTGGTAGAAGTGGGAGCAGAAGGTGCTGTCGAAGGAAATTTGCTGAGTTGCTGCAGTGCATCTTGTAGATGGTACATTCTGCTGCTTCAGTAAGCTGGTGGTGGTGAGAGTGAATGTTTAAGGAGGTAGATGCAGTGCCAATCAAGCAGGCTGCTTTCTCCTGGATGATGTTGAGCTCCTTGAGTGTTGTGGGAGTTGCACTCAGGCAAGTGTACACTATTCCATCACACTCCTGACTTGTGCCTTGTAAATGGTAGACAGGCCTTGGGGAGTCAGGAGATGAGTTAATTGCCACAGAATTCCTAGCATCTGGGCTGCTCTTGTAGCCACAGTATTTATATGGCTAGCCCAGTTCAGCTTCTGGTCAATGGTAACCCCCAAGATGTTGATGGTGGGGATTCAGCGATGGTCATGACATAGAACGTCATGTCAAGGAGAGAGGATTAGATTCTCTTTTGTTGGAGATAGTTATTACCTGGTTCTTGTGTGGCACGAATGTTATTTGCCACTTATCAGCCCATGCTAAATATTGTCCAGGTCTTGCTGCATAGGGACATGGACTGCTTCAGTATCTGAGGTGTTGTGAATGGTGCTGAACATTGCCTACACATCAGTGGATATCCCCACTTCTGACCATATAATGGAGGGAAGGTCATTGATGAAGTAGCTGAAGATAGTTTGCCATAGGACACTGCGCTGTGGAACTCCTGCAGCAATGTCCCGGGACTGAGGTGATTGACATCCAGCAACCACAACCATCTTCCTTTCTGCTAGGTATGACTGCAACCAGTGCAGGATTTTCCCCCAATTTCCATTGACTTCAGTTTTGCTGGGGCTCCATGATGCCATACACAGTCAAATGCTGCTTTGATGTCAAGGGCAGGCACTCTCACCTCACCCCTTCGCTTCAGGTTTTTTGTCCATGTTTGGACCAAGGCTGTAATAAGATCAGGAGCTGAGTGGCCCTGGCTGAACCCAAACAGAGCACTAATGAGCAGATTATTGCTGAGAAAGTACCACTTGATAGCATTGCCAATGAACACTTCTACCATTTTGCTGATGATCAAGATTGCATTGACTGGGTGGTAATTGGCCTGGTTGGATTTGATCTGCTTTTTGTAGACAGGACATATCTGGAGAATTTTACACATTGCTGGATAGATGCTAGTGTTGCAGCTATACTGGAACAGCTTGGCTAGGGGCACAGCTGGTTCTGAAGCACAAGTCTTCAATACAATTGCTGGAAAGCTGTCAGGGCCCATAGCCTTTGCAGTATCCAGTGCCTTCTGCCATTTCTTGGTATCACATGGAGTGAATCTGATTGGCTGAAGACTTGCATCTGCAATGCTGGAGATCTCAGGAGGAGGCTGGGATGGTTCAGCTTTGTCTTTTGAACTGATGTGCTGGGCTCCTTCAGCTTTGGGAATGGTGATATTTGCAGAGCATCCTCCGCCCATCGTTGTTTAACTTTCCACAACCATTCATGACTGGATGTGTCAGGACAGCAGTGTTTAGATCTGATCCGTAGGCTGTGGGGCCTCTTAGTTCTATCTATCACAAGCCAAGATGGAGATTCAGCCCTTCACATCCAGGTTTTCCCTTTTATTTTGCTTGCTAATTAGTAAGTCCAATCAATAACTTTTTTTAAAAAACAATGCCAACTTTACATTTCAAAATCTTTTCATATGGAAACCTTGATTTTTTCCAAAAGCCTGTAAAACATTATATGGTAAATTTTAGGTCAGTGGAATGGGCAATCGGGATGCACAAGTTGGGCAAATTGTGTCAGGGATTCATTTAAAATTGCTAATCCATTGAAAATACATTTAAAAACCCGGAAATGAGTCTGGATTTTATCTGGGCCAAGCTCAGCACTAGAGTCACAGTGCACCCAAAATGTAAAGACCAAGAATTGATATAAATTGGTCCTCTGGCCTCACTAACATACCCAAATCGAGCTAACAACATTGACGACACTTAAGTGGAGAGCTCGTTTGAGTAAGGACAGCAATGTTAGCAGGTACCACTCAAGTAATTTCCAGGAGGGCGGATTGGAAGAGCCTTTATGAAACTGGGTTTTATGCTCCTGGATGGCATGTTTGGGGAGGGGGGTGGATGATTTATAACATGCAGCACATGGCCTTCACAACACCTCAATCTGTCTCACATTTTACGGGGTAAGGTTGGGGGGGGGAGGTTGCAGGGGGTGCCGTGCGGTGGAACCATCCAGCAGTGCACCCCCACCCCCCACCCACCGCACCCAACCTTGTTAATGATGCTCCTTAAGTGGCCAGTCATCCTGTCAGATCGTTTATCTCCTTTACCACTGACTACCAATGTGAATATGACACAAATGCCTAATTTCACTGCATTGCTGTACATCCTATGGTGCAAGGGGTCATTGATGACCAATAGAATCATGGTCCTCCTCTGTCACCAGCACTTGTTCCTCTTCACCTGTACTCTAGAATTTGCTCAGTGCTCTCTCCTCAGGAATATTATCTGAATTGTATGCAATGTTACCAACTCTGCTGGAGCTTGCCAATATTAATCAGAGTGCAGCAGGTGCTAGATGAATTATGTCTTACTGTGGGCTTGTGAGTGGCTAAGAAATAAATACTCCACTATTATACAACTGGGGAGTAGATATTTCCTTAACTCCTGCGAATTGGGTGGAACGTTAAAAAAAGCAAAAGATGACCTAGCTTTAACTTCGTGGCTCCAGCTGCAATTATCAACTGAGTCAGCCACTCAGAGTTAAGAAATATATGATAGGTATACAGAAAAGTTTAGCAAATGTACACAGAGCACCACTCCATCCCTATGTGAATGCATTAAAGACTCTTGACATGGAACCTGAACTGGTAATTGCAAACTTTGTAGAAGTGTCTGAAAGGGAACCAAGCTGACATTTGCTTGAATCATGAATTCAGTTTAAATCATAGAATCAAACCATTTTACAGGACATTATTTGACCTATCATGCCTGAATAGAGATCTCAAATTCATTCTCTATTCATTTAAATCCATTTCCCTGTACCGTAGCAATTTTTAAAACAAGTTCATTTTTTAAAGCCTCATGATCCTGCTTTCATCATCTAAATATCCTCTTAAAAAAGTAAATTGCCTCTCACCATTCCTTTCACAATTTAAATAATGATAAATTTATGTATTCTAGCTACAAACTTTCTGACCAGTGAAAATAGTCTTTTTTCCCCAATTTACCTTTTTAAAATTGCCACATCATTTTGAACACTTCTACCAGATCTCAATTCTTTTCAGAATAATATCCTGCGAAAATGCAGCATTTCCTTTTTCACACTTTTGAAACAGAGCTGCTAATTAATAGTGAAGTAGTCAGTGGTGTTATGTTATAGATTCATATCCACTGGGAAGTGCACTGAGACTAACACTTATTTCACAGAAGGTACTTAAAACTACTCAGAGGAGACCATCACTGATTCTGCCAAGCTTGGATTTGGGCTGAAGGCCTGGAAGCAAAGCACATGACAAGGTCTACTCAAAAATATTGGAGAACTGCAGAAATGAATTACAGTAGCATACAGAGCAACCAGTAAAAAAATTTAAAAATGCAATGACTTACCTGTTGGTTGCCTTAGTTTATGGTAGATGTGTAGAACTCGGCCATTCTCTAGTTTTGCTAGTGTTTCAATGTCTGTGCCATTGAATCTGTTTATTTTAGTGATGCTTAATTTGTATTTCGCAGTGAAATTATCTAAGTTGATGGCATAAATGAAGTTTTCAAACACTGCCAAACTGTAAAGATGTCTAACCTGCAAATAAAAGATAGCTTAGTATTGCCATCTGCTAAATTATCACTGCATAATTTCTAAGACAATAAATCAGGCAGCTTTCAGATTAATGACACACATTTTATACATAATCATTACCACAAGCAAGAATTCATTTGCCGGTCACATTTGGGAAAGCTGATGTCTATCTGTGTTATAGTCACCCGCATTGTTCCATCATTCTAATACAAATTATTTCAAGGCTATCTCTCAAATCTCATATGTGAATTTGTCTGTTTTATTCAAATAGTTGAATATTTCAAATACAACAAAAATAATCTTCACTTATGCATAGTTTGTAAAGCTTGTAAAGTTTAACATTTGTGACAGGATAAGGATATATTAAACAGACACAAGTTATCAGTATATGTTTTTCAAGAGATGATTTAGAAATGCCTGTTCACTTCTTCAAATACAATTGCCTCCTGTAATCCTGTTCCTACTAGAACACACTCCATAGCCCACAAACTGATGACAGCTCAACCTCTCGGTGGCTCACCTCCTGCTTGACTGCAAACATCACTAACCTAAGTCTGGTAACTGACCTGAGTGCTGAAGTCCAAGGTTTCAGCTTCCCACAGCAAATCTGGACAATCCTCAACAGCTTGAGGATGGGCCAGGGAAGATGTAGCCACTTGCTTCACATGCAGAACATGAGGAACAGCTGAAGTTATGACTGTGGCCATCCTAGTCAGACTACCATCTATATATTGAACTTCTGTCCTGAGAGATCCATTCCTGGTGGCATGACAACCATTCACATTGCGTCAGCTAAAGCCATTGAATAGATTGTTCACCTCGCCATTAAACTATCAAACCCAGCCATACAAATAAAAAAAAACCTAGGATTACATTTTGGAAGAATTATACAGTTGATTGTTGGAGCGAACCATGAAGATTGGAGAAACAAAACTTACTTTGTAATTCATTCAGGTATATTGAAGGGCCTGAAGTAGAAATAGACAACTATTTCACAAAGTCAGAACATTTTCTCAGAGAATTTACCACTAATCTATTCCCAGCAGCAAAAAAAAAGTGTACATTCACCAATATTGTCTGATAACTGTACTCAAAGGGAACATGGTTTGGAGTTAGGGTCACAACACTTCAGTGGCAATTCCCTGACAGATGTAGGGAAACTGTCCTAAAACTTGTCTTAAATATAACTTCAAAATGGAGCTTCAGGAGTGAACCTGAGCTCTGGGAAACCAAAAGAGCTAATTAAAATAAAAGTTCAAAAGTATTTGTATGAAACACAGCATTTCTTTACAAGAACTATGAGGACCACACTACAGACATAATGGCCTAGAAATTAGATCACCCAGCCAACTACGTATCCACGCTGCCACTTTGCTGGCAAGTCTCTTATAAAATTAACGATTATCAAGGTCATGAGGGTCCAAACACAGTAGAGAAACTCATCCCATTGACAGATTGGTTGAGAGCCAAGGGTCACTGATTTAAGGTGAGTAACAAAAGAAGTAACAGCAACATGAAGAAAAGCTGTTTTCTACACTGAGTGGTTATGATCTGGAATGCACTGCTTGCGAACGTGATGGAAGCAAGTTCAATCACAGCTTGCAAAAGGGAATTGGTTACCTATCTGAAGAGAAAAAAATTGGAGGGCTACACAATCAATAGGGGAATGAGATTAGCTGAGTAGTGCTTACTGAGAGCTGGCATAGACATGATGGGCCGAATAGCTCCCTTCTGTGTTGTAACCATTCTAATATTCTATTCTATGTCGCACTTTATTAAATGCCTTTTGTAAGTCCATATACACCACATCAACCAAATTATCCTCTTCAACTCCCTCTGTCATCTCATCTAACAACCCAATCAAGTTAGTTAAACACAATTGTCCCAAGTGCCTGTTAATTTTGTCCAGGTTATCATTCCTAAAAGCTTTTCCACCACCAGGGTTAAACTGACTGGTCTGCAGTTGCTGAGTTTATCCTTACACCATTTTTTGAACATATATGTGACATTTGCAATTCTCTAGCCTTCTGGCAACACCTCCATATCTAAGGAGGTATGGAAGATTATGGCAATTACTTAACAGTATCCACCCTTACTTGCCTCAGCAACTTGAATGCATCACATCCAGTCCTGGTGATTTATGAACTTTACAAACAGCCTGTCTTTCTAATACCTCCTCTTTAGCAATTTGTAGCCTATCCAGAATTACAGCTACTTCCCTTTTTGCTATGCCTTTGGCAACATTTTCTTCCTTGGTAAAGACAGATGCAAAGTACTCATTTGGTATCTCACCCTTGCCCTATGTATCCCTATGTAGATCCTCTTTTTAGCTGCAGCAACCCCCTCCTACCCCGTCTCTTAACTACCCTTTTACTGTTTACATGCCTTTCGGGCTTTTGGATTCCCTTTTATGTTATCTGCCAGTCTCTTTTCATTTGCTGTATTTGCCTCTTTTCTTTCTCTTTCTTCCTTTTCCTCTGACCTTTTTCATGTTCAGCCTAGTTCTCACTTGTAAACCAGCTTGATAGCTGTCATATTCACCCTTGTTTGCTTTATCTTGCGATCGCATGCATCATTCAGAAAGCTCTGGCTTTGATTGCCCTAAATTTTCCCCTCGTGGGAACATACCTCAACAGTACCTGGACCATCTCCCATTTGAAGTCAAACCACTGTTCCATCACAGTTTTGCCTGTTAATCATTACCTCAGACAGATCTGTTTGCACCCCACTGAAATTGGCCCTCCTCCAGTTAAGTATTTTTACTCTAGGTTGCTTCTCATTCTTTTCCATGGCTGACCTAAACCTTATAATACAATGATCACTGTCCCCTAAGCACTCCCCCATTGACGCTTGATCCACTTCACCCACCCTATTTTTCAGAACCAGATCCAGCAATGCCTTCTTCCTTATTGGGCCCAGAACATACTGATCAAGAAAATTCTCCTGAGCATATTATAGAAACTCTTTCCTCTCTCTAGGCGTTACACTATTATTCTCCCAGTTTATATTACAATAATTCCAGTCCCCCATTATCACTACACTATAGTTTTTGCACCTCTCTGTAACTTCCCTGCAAATTTGCTCGTCCATATCTTTGCCATTAGATTGTGGCCTATATAATGCACCCAGTAGTGTAATGATACCTCTATTGGGGCTTGACTCTAACAAAAGAGAATCTGTCCTTCACCTCTCCAGAACATCCTTTTTTGGCAGCACTTTAACATTCTCCTTAATCAATAGACCACTAGTCCTCCTTTCTTTCCTTCCTGTTCTTCCTATCTTTCATGATTTGTTCTGAATCTATTCAATTTAGCATGCTGGTAGTGCCACACATCATAATTGAGGGAATCCTCAATGTGTAGGCAGTACTTTGCCTCCACAAGGACTGTGTAGCGGTGACTCCTAACATGAACAAATGCATCTATGACATCTAGATTAATGAGGATGACATCAAGTATTGGGTTCCCTCACCACCTGCTGCAGGACCAGTCTGGCAGCTATGTCCCTCAGGGCTTGTTGTCAACAATGGTACTACCATGTCAATCTTGGTGATGGATGTTGAAGTCTCCCACCCAGAATATGTTCTATTCTTTGCTAGCCTCAGGGCTTCTTCCAAGTGATTTTAAACATGGAGACTACTGATTTATCAGCTGAGGGAGGGCGGTAGGCAGTGATCATTAGGAAGCTTCTTTGCCCAGTTTTGATCTGATACCATGAGGCTTCATGAAGTCTGGAGTCAAAGTTGAGGACGCCAGTGCCATTCCCACCTGACAATATATCACTATGCCACCACCTCTGGTGGGTCTATCCTGCTGGTGGGATAGGAACTACCAGGAATGATGCTAGAGGAGTCCGGGATGTTGGCTGGCATATGACTACTGACTGGGCAGGGTGTGCCTTTGGGTGTGCCTGAATCTGCTACCTTGTTTGATGCCAAGTGTTCTGTCCAGTTTTATTTTTACTACAGCTTTTTGTTGTAGTTTGGATACAACTGAGTGGCATAGTTACATAATAGTTTGACAAAATATATCCCCAGAGAAGTAAAGGAAAGCTTTTCCTTAATTGATAGTCATTACTGGGGAGGGGGTGGAGTGAAAATTGTAGGAAATAAATTATCTCCTCGTACTAAAATATTAATTTAGCACAATACACTCTTAAAGATCAAACTTTGGAAAGATACCTTGGATTTGCAGAATGTCACATTGGCGGAAATGGCAGTAATATGTTTAACCCACCATAGTTGGCTCTATATCTGCTTTTTTATGTAAAGACATAGAACCATAGAGGCATTTCAGCACAGAAGGAGGCCACCTGCGGGCATCCTGTTGAGCAACCCAATCTGTCCCATTCCCCAGCTCTGTAGCCCCATAGCCTTGCAAATTTATTTCCCCCAAGTGCCCATCCAATTTCCTTTTAAAATCATTCATTCCCTTTGCTTCCACTAGCCTCATTGACAGTGAGCTCCTGATCATTATCACTTGCATTGTAAGGAAGTTCTTCATCACATCTCCTCACATCTCACACCCAAAACCTGTGTACCCAACTCTTAAACAAGCGTTGGGCAGAATTTAACGTCCTGTGGGCGCCTGACCCGGTCAGGCGTAAAATTGCGCGAGAAGACATCATCGCAAGCACACTCACACCATATTTCACTCAGCGGGTGTGCTCAAAAGTCGGAAACGCACCCGCTGGCAATTAAACGGGCAATTAAGCCCATGAATAGTGCAATTGTCTGCGATTTTTCACGGCCCGTCCAACCGTACCATTGGCGGACAGGCGAATCGGCCAGGCGGCCTTTACAGTTCTCACCAAATATCATTCAAGGGTGGGATGAAATCTCCGTTAGGGAATAAAATAAAAACAAATATCTGTGGACAGCATTTTTATGAGGTATGCTTTCAGGTGTTTGATGGTGATGCATGGACATTTTTTTGCAGCTTTTTACACATTTATTTCATCATTTGCAGGTCTGTTGCCGCAGTCTGCCTTCAGGGAGCTCTCTCGCAGCACTCACCTGAGCCCACGGTGACGTCACTGCCCGCCCTCTTCCTGCCCCCTCCCCCGCCCTGGCAGTGCTGAGCTTTTCAGTACGGGTTTCATGCTGGCTGGCTTTTAATTGGCCAGCCAGTGTGAATTTACGGTTGGAGGCCCATCGCGGTCTCTGGTTCATTTCCCAGCTCTCCCAGGTGATCTTCCCGCTGATCGTGTGCGCCCAGCAACCTAAAAGTTCAGGCCACTGTGGAATTGACAGAGATCAGAGAGCCTGACGTGTCAACCAAACAGTGTTTTCTCTGGGCGTGGGTGTTCTGGTGCGCTAATCATTGTTTGGACTCTCAACCAAACCTCATTATGTATTGCTTCTCAATTCTGACCAAATCAATTCTATCAGGGACATCGTCTCTTTTGAATACTACAATGCATTCCCTCATCAGTACAGTCTCTCCACTTCCCTTTCTGAACACCTTAATCTTTGAACATTATGCACCCAGTCCTCACCATTTTTAAGCCACATTTCCATTATGTTCCCACACACAGCTATTTGCGTTTGTGGCTCACCAATCTTATTCATCATGTTTTGCACATTTACATACATGCATTGCAAACCTGTCTTTGTATTCCTCATAGTCCTCTTTAGTCTGGTCCTAACTAATATGGTACTACTTCCTTCTCTGGTAGTATTCAGCACTCTGACTTTATGCACCTTATTCCTCTTTACTCCACACCTATAAACTGATGCCTACCTCCCTGGCAATTAGATTAAATCTTCCACAACAACACCAGTGAACACCTCCAGGATGAAACCCATCCGACTCCTTTTGGGGTGTAAACTGTTCATCTTGAACAGGTGCCTCCGCTCCAGAACTTGTCCCAATGCCCCAAGAACCTGAAGCCCTTCCCTCCTGCACCATGCCTCAAACCACACATTGAATGCCCCTAGCACATGGCTCTGGGAGTAATCCAGAGTTTACTACCTTAATTCAAGATCCTTCTTTTTAACTTCTTCCCTACTTCCTGAAAATCTGACTGTTGGACTTCGATAACTGCCATCTCTATGTTATTGGTACTAACATGCACCTCAACTTCTGGCTCACATCCTCTGAACATCCTTTTCTAATTGCAGATCATCCACTAAATTGCTGGTTGTCAAAAATTAAAGTTATATTTTGTGGGCGTTTTGATGAAAGGTCACAGACATGAAACATTAAGTCTGTTTTCATCTCCACAAGATGCAGCCCAACTTGCTGAGTATTTCTGACGCTCTCTGTTTTTATTTCAAAGTTTTGCTTCTTTTTTTGTCTTTGCAGGGTTTATTTTTGTCGTGTTCTAAAGTGTTCATTTAGGCAAGATCAATGAACATCCTGGTTGTTAAACAACACTGAATTAGGAGAAGACCAATGTTTTAAATATTCACAGCCATGTTCCACATTAGGAAGAACCTTGCAAAAATATCATAAACAGATCCATTCTACTGGTCTGGAAATCACAACAGCTTCTTATTTTGACCCATTTTTGTATCACCTTTGAACTTTCACACTTTCAGAAGCTATCAACTTGAGTTTCTCTCAAACTACCTTAAACGATTTATTTTCTGATCATTCAGGACTGGAGTAATCTATATTGCCACTAAGACAGATTTTCTTGAGCACTTAAGTGATCATACGATGAGAAATCGCTTTAGTCTGATAAGCAGCTTCTGCTTTCCCAATCTTTCCTCTGTCACCTTTCAGACTTCAAATTGCTAATATTTTTTACAGGTACAGTGAACACTAAATCCACTGAGCTTAGGTTCAAAGTTCACAAACTTCATGCAAAATTAGTGATTTAAAGAGAAAATCCTGAAAATATAGCAGTTGTACTGGGATCATGTACATTGTGGGATTCTACCATTGACCCTGCCAAAGTTTTCCAAACCTCAAAAATGCAGGTGGACACAGGCCACCTTGCTGGTTCCTCTCACTACTAACAGGAGTCTCTGTATGTTAGGGGCTATTTGATGTTTTTTTAAATGTCCCTTTCCCTAACCTTAGGATATATACAGGTTTTAACAAGTTAAGCAGCATCCCTGTGCCAATGCTATGCCAAATCCCAATTTATATTAAGCTTCAATGGAGCTGTGTAGAAGTGGGACATTGAATTCAGGTGACACGAGATAGGGCAGTTCTGTAACACTTTCAGACAGAATGTGAATGGCTCAGTAGAGCTACCACCCAACCTTGAAGTGACAAAAGATAGTGTGATGTCCTGGGGAGAAAAAAAAAATGACTAAAAAGGGGCATTTAATGCAGAAAGCATTAAATGAAAATCAGAGAAGTTAGCTCCAGAGACACAGGAAATTCAATGACCTCATTGAAGGGAAAAGATAGTAGAGGAACCCTCATATTTTCCTCCCACAAATACACTCCAGAAAGAAACATTGGACAGCAAGCCAAACTGACCCCGCTATCATCACCACTTCACTTGAACATCAATCACAAGCTTAACCCGTTCCTTATTTGTCAGTGAGACCCAACGGCATCCAATATCTATAAAATCTGATTTTGGCGGATGATGAAAAATATTCCCACCTGAAAACAGGGCAGGGGCAGGAATTTGGGGTGGAACTCAATTCTGGTCCATTTTATACTGTTCCTTTAAATTGTATCAAGGGAGGTGGGGATGGGGCAGGCGGTGGGGAAGAGAGGAGCAGGGGAAGAGTGGAGAGGCTATGGAACTCACGTCAGCAGCTCTGAACCTTTACCAAGGAAAGGGAATTGATTATCTTCTCAAGAAGCCCACAAAGATTTCCAATTAAAGTCATTCATATACTATTCCATGGCATGTGCCATTGAAACACCTTTCGCAAACATAGTGCACCCACCCTCATCTTGGAAATAATCCTGCCCTCACAGTTCGGGCTAAGGTCTGGATCGAGGGGAGTTCCACTCTGCTTCACTCAGGCTGGCAGAGTAGATTCCCATAGGTTTCTGGACCCAAGTGTCTGGTTTTAGATAGCACTTCATTTGCAAGTGGTGAATAAACGTGAACAATAAAATCATCATTGCACCTGCACTACCAAAGTACCTGCGCACTTTGGAGACAGCACATCAGTTAAATGTTGGCCAAGATTGGACCTATAGTGCCGTAAGTATGATTCTATATAATGGAAAGCACGGCTAATTTGAATTGCAATCAGAATACAAAACACAAAATATGTAAAAGAAGTTGCATTGCTCCACATAATTTATTTTGTGCACTGCTTGTTCATCACCATGAGGAATAATTGCATTAGGTAGTTAAATATTTTCCCATTTCATACCAACTGATAACAAGGTGTAATTTAGAAGTCTTCCAATTATGTGTCCCAAAATTAACTTTGAAAAGCCATTCTAAACAATACCAATGTTTACAATCTTTATTCTTATGCCCACTTGAAAGGAAAATTGTCAAAGTAGTAGAACATTGGCCTAATGTCAGGCTACAAGGCAGATGCCAAGCACTTGCCAGCAGTGCTACCAGCTTGGCAATTTTACTAGTGGCACCTTCCAAAAGGTGGCAATTTCACTGCGGGGCCACCCTCCAGGCAAGGACACCTGGTGAGCTCCTCTTGCAACCGGCCTAATCAAAGGACCAGCAGCTCTGAAATCTTAGCGTCACAACTGGAAAAGTTGGGTGCCTGCTGAAGCAGGCGGGTGACCTTGAGGGTGCCTCAACATGGAGATGCCCTTGAGCAGATATGCAAAAATTAAAATTTTGGGTGTCAAGGGCAAAAAAGCCCCACAGGAGAGAAGACATGTGCCTTCCTGAGCATTGCTGGGGCCTATGCTGCCCAGGGACTCCTTTTTGCTTCATGGAGTCTCAGGATCCATTGACCCCTGCCCTCTGCTGCAGGGAGGCCACTTCCATGAATCTGGCAACCTCCCTATGAGAAGGGGTGTTGGGGGGAACTCAGCAATTGGCAAAAATGCTGGTGGCCCAATAAAATTGCCCCTAATAGGGCCTCACTTATGCAAATCGGCTGCCTGCCTTCACAGAGCAGGCAGCCAATCCAATTGCAGTCAGCTACTGGGAAACCTCCCCGGAAGCACAACAGTGATGGTGCAACAAAATTCAATAGTAGCTTTCAAAAGGGAATTGGATGTATACCTGAAAAGAATAAATCTGCTGGGCTAAGGGCAAGGAACAGGGGAGCGGGACAAATCAGTAGCTTGAAAGGACCGGTGTGGATATAATGAACAGAATGACATCCTTCTACGATGTATGATTCTATGATTCGAATGAATCATTATATTAAATGGCATACCTAGATGGGGCAGTACTGTTAATGAATCATACAAATCACATTAAAAACTCATTTCCATCAAATAGAATCATACAGCCATCAAATAGTACAGCACAGGAGGAGGCCATTTGACCCATCAAGCCTGTGTCAGCTCTTTTGAAGAGCAATTTAATTAGTCCCGCTCAGCAGCTCTCTCCACACAGGCCTATGATTTTTCTTATCCTTCAAGTATTTATGATATTCCCTTTTGAAAACTAATTTAAATCTGTCTCCACCACCCCATCAGACAGTGCACCCTAATCATAACCACTTGCATAAAAATATTTTTCCTCATATTGTCTCTGATGGTTTTCCCAATTACCTTAAATCTGTTCCCTCTGGTTATCGACCTTAGGCCACTGGAAACAGTTTCTCTTCATTTACTCTATCTAAACTCTTCATAATTTAAAACACCTCTATCAAGTGTATTATTACATTCTCTGCTCTAAGGAGAACAATCCAGCTTCTCCAGTCTATCCACATAATAATAGTGCCTCACCAAAATCTTCACATCCTTCCGAAAGTGTGGAATCTAAAAATTGAATACAATGGGCAGAATTTTGCCGTCGGCAAGCAGGGGGCAGTTGCCCGCTCGCCGACGCATAAAATGACGCGGCATGACATCAGGGGAACCCCCAATGTCATCCCGCCCCATTTACATTTTCAGGAAGGTGGGGGCACAGCAAAATCAGCTGTGGGCCCGCCGACCTGTCAATGGCCAATTGAGGCCATTGACAGGATCATTTAAACAACTAAAGGACCTGCCCGTCCAATCTTAAGGTTAGCCGGCAGGCCAGGAGCCCCAGCGGTAAATAGAAAAAACATGAAACCTCATCCACCGCCAGGATGAGGTTTCATGCAGGGTTTTAAAAAGTTTAATAAAGTTTTACTGTAATTTATGAACCTGTCCCATCTCATGTGACATGCAACTTCCTGCTGGACATCACACTGGGAGGGCCTTAATTGGCCCGCCCATGTAAAATGGCGGTAGGGCCCACTTCTCCGTCGGGGATCGGCTCCCTGCCCGCTGGAGATTGGGTCAGGCCCGCCCACCCGACAGGCAGAATATTCTGCCCAATGTGCCAGTTGGGAATTAACTGGTGTTTTATGTAGGCTTTGCATAATTTCTTGGCTTTCGTATTCTGCGTCTCTATTTATAAAACCAAGCATCCCATATGCTTTATTAACTGCTTTGTTAACCTGTTCTGCCGCTTTCTAAGATTGTGTATGAAAATATCCCTAGGGGGTTAATTTTTCAATCAGCAGGTGGGCTGTTCGGGAACCCCAGCGATCGGCTGCACGCTGCCATTTTACGCGAGTGGGCCAATTAAGGCCCACCAGCGTAATGCGCGGCCAGTAACACTCAGCACTACCTGTGCAGGCGAAGGGAAGAAGGAGAGTCGGGGCCTGCGCAAAAGAGTGCAGCAATCTTGCTGGGGCACGGAGCTGCCTCTGGGAGATCAAATTAATAATAAAACTTTTTCAAAAATAAAGTTAAATATTATTTAACCATTTCCCCTCATGTGACGGTGTGACATGAGGTGGGACATGTTTGTGATTTCGGCAAAATTTATTTAATGATTTTATAGAACCTTCAGGGAACCTCACCCCACCCGTGAAAGAGGTTTCCTGAAAAACGCGAAGGTCGCTTGGGCTCTTCGCCTGCTTGCCAGCCTTAAGGTTGGACCGGCAGCTTTGTTAAAGAGCGTAATCCCTTTTTTAATGGCCTTAATAGGCCACTGACAGTTCGGTGGGCATGCAGCTGACTCCGGCATGTGCCTGCCGAACGAAAGGTCGAAACAACGCGTGACGCATGCCCGACGTCATCTCGCGTCATTTTACGCATCAGCATGTTGGGCTCGCCCCCGCAGGCCGACAGCAATATTCTGGCCTAGGTTTCTCTGTTCATGCACCCCTTTAAAATTGTACCATTTAGCTTGTATCGCCTCTCCTCACACCTCTGCTCTGAATTTCATCTGGCATATTTCTGTTGAATCCAGTAGCTAGTCTAAATTCTTATCTTGAAGTCTCTTTCTAACTTTCTCCCTGTTTCTTGTAGGTTTTGTGTCGTGAACAAATTTCAAAACATAAAACAGGCAACACATACATTCCATTGGGCCAAGTCCAAAACATCAATGTATATAAAGGGCAGCAGAGATCATGGTGAACACCACTTGTACATTTCCTTCCAGTCTGAAAACAGCCATTCACAACTCTCTGTTTTCTATCCCTTCACTACTGATATTGTAACCATGCTGCTACTGTCTCTTTTATCCCAGGATGTTCAATTTTGCTAACATGATTATTATGTGGTACTTTAGCAAATGACTTTTGAAAGTACATATCTACATCAACTGCACTGCTCTCACTCACCCTCTCTGTTAGTTTATCAAAGGCTCAATCAAGTTAGTCAAAACATGATTTGCCCGTAACAATCTCTGCTGACTCTTACTTACTTGCCCGTGTTGCTGCTAATTTTCTCCCAAATCAATGTTTCCAAAAGCTTCCCTGCCACTAATATTATGTGGCCTGTAATTGTCAGAGTAATATGCACAAAACATAATAATATCAACTATAGCCAATGTAGCAAAATAAATGTAATAATTTTAGCAGTTGCTGTTTCGATCAAAATTTATTTCAGTAACTTCAGGTCCCTTCTGCCAGCAGGTATCTCCTTCTGTTCATTATAATTTCACCTGTATCCTGCTTTCACTCTTCCATTTGTTATTGATGTCTTTTCCTCTTATTATCTTCTTCACCACTACTTCAAACACTTTGCATCTGTTTCTGGATGATTTCTCCAACTAAGTTTGCTTAGTGCTGACTTCTTTTCCTCAGATTTTCTGCTGCAGCTGCCTTTCTCTCCCTCAGGCCTCCTACATCTATATTTCTAGCCACAGGCAGCAGCTCCTTACCATATTTTACCATATTGGCAAGAAACAATAGCGGGGGTATATAAAGAATGCTCCTTCACGTGTGCAATTTACGTGAGACGTCATAAATGCATCAAAAAAAATTCCATACATGCCTATCAATTTTCTACTGTCCCAAATCACGCTGATGCAATGAAATAGACTGAGGTAGGAACATTGGAAAAGGTCGACACAATTCAGCCTCTCAAGCCAGTTCCACCATTAAATTGGATCATGACTGATTTATATCTTAACTTCACCTACACACCTTGGCTCCTGAACCCATCACATTCTTATCTAACAAAAATCTGCCAATCTCAGTCTTAAAATTTTAATTTGACCTAGCCTAAACAGCTCTTGAGGGAGAGGGGTAGAGAATTCCAGATTTCTACTACCCTTTGAGTGACATTGCCCTCCGATGGCCTCAATCTAATCTTAGATTAGATTGCAGCACAAGTACACCACCCACACCTACCCCCTACCCTCTCCACCCCCCAAGCCCTGGATAGTTCTGCAGTCTAAAATTGTATATTTAAACTGCTTTGACACAGGTGTTAACTGGGTTATTAGTCTCTGCTAGTTTCCAAACACTGGCTGGCTGCAGTCCGAATATAGATCTGGCAATTTACTATGGCCAACATCCAAGAAGACCAGGGTCTCCCTGGAAGGCTGTCTTAGTTTACATTGGGGTTGTCACCTATTTCACTTGACGCTTGCTTTGGGAACAGGCAACACAAACACTCCATTGACACAACTAACAAAGCAGATTGAAATCATGCCAAATTCAGAATAGTGCTGATACTTATCAATTTGTAAGGAACATAAATACAGGTTTGGGCTGTAGACTGACAGACACTGGGAACTGGAGTAAGGTCATCTGAATAGATTTCACTCACTTATTAGTGAGGACAGGGGACAAATGCTTTACAAATGAATAAAGGATCACATTCTGATGGAAATCTATTAAAATATATTTGAACAGCCCCAAAAAGAATGAATATGGGTGAGGAAAAAGCTGCTAAAATGGCAGAGAAGTGAAGCTAGAAAATTTGTCATTAAACAATTGACCTTACATCAAATCACACTTCATCGACATATTGTAAAATCTTCTGCTTACAGAGTATATCATACTAATTACAAAGAATTTTAGGCTGCTAGACTGTTCATTGAATTTGGAGGCCGGAAGAATGACATTCAGTGTTTATTACATTAAACCCATTTTCCATAATCTGGTGGCAGACACATGAATCCATTTAAATTCTAAATAATGTAGAGCTGGATTTTCAGCCCTCACTTGAGGGTGGGATATTTCCTTGATCCCATTCCACCCCCAGGCCTTTTTCTTGGAGGTGGGAAGGAAGGGGCAGTATGGCTACCTGTTCATAGATGGCAAGTGTCAATGAATCTAATTAAGGACCACTTAAGGCCAATTGAAGGAGTCTGACTGGGATTTTCCAGTCAGCTTTCAGCTTCCCAGAGGCAGCAGGGGCCAGTTTCGCTGGCTGGACGAGCCTTCTGGTAGCAGAATGGGTGGAGGGGAAGAGCTTCAGAGAGGCTCAGAGGCCGTTGTTCCCTACTTGGGGGCAGCGACAGCCACAGGCCTTTAGAGGGGTTCACCCCCACCTCATTGATGCTTTGGCTGAAAATGCAATTGTTTATCTAAACTTTGAAAAAGTCAGAGAGAAGGCACCTGCATTTTGCAACACCCTCTCCCCCACCGGCCATGGCATCTTGCTGCTCCTTTCAAGTTGGAACGCCTCAGTTTGGGTTTCTAACTTTGAGAGCATGCCTGGTTTCCTTAATTGGATGGCGAGCCCCCTGCCCATTAATTAGCCAGTCTGGGAAAAATCCCACAGAGCACAAACTTCTGACCTCCAGGGAAAATCCAGCCCGTATAATGTCCAAATAAACATCAATAAGTACTAAATAAAGATAATCTGATCAGTGATCACTTAAAGTAGCTGCGGGTGGAATCTTGTGCCAGGGGCGGGGGTTTTGGCCACTCGCTGGAGAGCTGGCAAGACCCCAGGTCACCGCTTTGCAGGAAAACCCGCCAGTGGAATGTGCCAATCATGAGGTTGACAGGTCAGTGGCAGAGTTTTTCCGCGATCCGGATCCCAGCAACGGAAGTCTTGTCTAATTCTAATTGACTGGTAGCTCTTTGAGAATGGTTATGACACAGGGGAGGTGGTGGCTGCTGCTGGAATAACAAGTGACAAGAAGCCCAGGTCAGAGGCCAGAGGTGAGTGCTGGCAGGAGAGGGTTCATGGGGTGGGAGTCATGGGCAAGAGGGTGTAGGGGAGTCTGCAGCAAGGACAGAGAAGCAGGATCTCAGCAGACAGCAGCCCCCCACCCTGGCCCCCACCTTTCTGATGCCAGGTCTCTTGATAAGGCACTGAGTACCTTTGAACAATGACCCCACCACACCCCCTGCTCCCCCGAAGTCGGCAAGCAAACATGCCATGGTTAGCTTGTCATGCACACTGCATGCAAGTCTCCCGCCCACCGCTCGGTTAAAATTAACGATGGTAGGATTGCCCACTTAAGGGTCTCAGTTAGCGGCAGAGCAGGAAGGCAATCCACAGGCCTTCCTGCCTCGAACTTAATCAGGGTGGAAGCAGGAAGATGGCAGGTTCCCCACCAGCCACCCTCCACCACCAAACTCACCATTGGGATGGGAACAAGATATCGCCCTTTGCTCCTTAGCACAAAGAGCAATTTTTGGTTTTCACAGTCACATGAAAAGATTATTTGTCCCTTTTTAATAAAACATCATTATAAAGATAATGACTACTCACATCACGTCCATGAATAATTGTATGTCTGTTTTTTCCTTCGTAATCCACCACTTCAATGTAATCGAGATAAACATCGGCCCAGTACACCAATTTGGTTACCAAATCAAGTGTGATGGCATATGGTTGTTCTATTTTATTGTCCACAATCCTGGATCTGCTTTGACCATCCATGTCACATCTTTCAATCTTGGCAATGTCCCCATAGTCAGTGAAGAACAGTTTTCTGTCAAAAGAGTAATAACCATGAATGAAGTATTAAAATTTCTGCAGCTAATACAATCACAAAATCAAACCTATTAATGTAATGTAATTTAATGTAATCTTGGGTAACCAAGGGGGTTGAAATTACACATTGCAAATTGTGTTGCAATCTTGGTTTTAATGGTACACATTGCTTATTTTATTAACTAGCTAGCTTTTATTCACTGTTAGATCATATGTGCAGACATGATGGGCCGAATGGCCTCCTTCTGCATGGTAGCAATTCTGTGATTCAATTCTGAGATCAATGATTGTAAGATGCTCACAAGCAAAGTTTCACTTCTTCAAAGTTAACTGCTTAAACCATAATATTTTAGGTTCAATGCTTAATGCTTACATCCAATTAGTGTGTAGTTGAGGAAATATTTGGATAGGAATTTGATCATGCACAGTCTAGGACATGATCCCGTTATTTGCCATTGCCACAAGGAACCTAATGGGGCTAGCCAGCAAGGATCATGGCATGGAAAAGCATCTCTTTTCTTCACGGACAATCTCATTAGAGTCTAGTCTTCAAATGTAACAATTCAAAAAAGGTACAAATCTTATCTTTACTTTGGTTGAATAATATAAAAGCATAATTTGAATGCTTAAATTTATTCTTTACATTTAAAATTTTAACTTTTACTCTAATTTATTCCACATCCCTATTTGAGTCAAAATAGAGGATTTGATGCTGCTTTTCAAATACTTTTACTTAGCTAAACGTGCACGATTTATCCCACGATGTGGTGGCTACTAACCATTGACTAAGATAGACAGGACAAAGTTTAGGTCAAAGCAGTCAGCTAGCATTGCTGCAGGAAAATAGTTACTCAGGCTTTAGGATGTTAACTGAAGGGAATATAGTACACCAGTAAGGAAACTGGGTCATATTGAGTTTTTCCATTTGTGAGAATAGGCCAGGGAATATTCAGAACTATATAATGAATTATGTTCCCTTTCCAAGTTCACAGCAAATAGTATGATTTACAGACTATAGTTTTTTCTCTCCTCTATTGTGTTGAATTATTCTTTGTGCTCGTTAACTGTAGTCAGATAATATTCCACAAGCTGCCTTACTGAAATGTAAGAGATCATTGCAGACTTTTTTTTCCCCAAAATGTATTCTCAGTTTACCTTCACTGCTGGTGGCAAAGAAAAAATAACATTTTTCCAAGATTATTAATTTTTAATGTTGTTTTAGGAAATGCAGCACACCAGGGATAAGGAAGCATTGCTGTCACTGATCCTTATAGTTACAATGAACTGATATTAGTTTGATTTCTGTTGAATTGCTGTATATATCTTGTTTTACTGTTTCAGGCTTGACAACAATAATAAAAGTAAACTTGTAAGACATACATGTAAAAATATCACTCATTACCATAAGATTTAATTACATATACAGTAAATCTCCTAACCATGAAGCCTTTTTCACCTCAAAAATGATGCACAACACAATAAAGGGCAACATTTGATTAGTATCATTAGTGTTGTCAGTAACAGTGTTACAAAGTGCCCTGGCATAAAATATGAGTTTTATTTAGTAGCATGATGCACAGGCCTAATTAATCATCTAATTAACAGTAATGCACTCATTTGAATGAGCATCTACACACTGAATTAATGCAGTACACTGATGAAGAAAGGGCTACTTTGGGCACAAGCTGAGAGATGCCATTTTTTTCCCCCAGGTCTAACATTAACTGAAAAATAAAGATCTAAGACCTTTGAAAACAGTGACCCAAAATGTTTTGCTTAATTTTCTGTTTTTAATGATTTTTAGTAATTATAGGTACAATGTCACTTCTACTGAGGTGGAAGAAGACCTGAATATTGAAGGATACATGACATTTAGGAAAGACAGGCAGCTAGGAAAAAGTGGAGGGTGACTCTGTTAATTAAAGATGGTATTAGGCACAACAGAGAGGGATGACCTAAGTTCAGGATGTAGAAGCGGTTTGGGTTGTGATGAGAAATGATAAAGGCAAGAGGTCACTTGTGGAAGTGCTAACCAGGCTCCTTAACAGTACCCACATGGTAGAACAGAGTAAAAAGGAAAAATAATGGGTGTGTGTTAGGAAGGTATAGCAATAATCATGAGGGATTTTAATCCACATATAGACTGGAAAAATAAGATGGGCAAAGGTAGCCTAGATGAGGAACTCATTGGAGGAACAGCAAGATCCTCATCTTCCAACTAGGCACTTTACAGCCTTCTGGACTGAATATTGAGTTTAACAATTTTATATCATGAACTCTCTCCTCCATCCCCACCCCCTTTCCGATCCCCCCCCTTTTTTTCCAATAATTTATATAGATTTTTCTTTTCCCACCTATTTCCATTATTTTAAATGTATTTCCATCCATTGTTTCATCTCTACCTTTTAGCCTATTTCGTTTCCTTCACCCCACCCCAACTAGAGCTATCTGTACCTTGCTTGTCCTGCTTTCTACCCTTAATTAGCACATTCCTTAGATAATCTCACCACCTTCAACATCTCTTTGTCCCTTTGTCTATGACATCTTTTGGCTATCTTCACCTACTACTGGCCCTCTATCCAGCTCTACTTGTCCCACCCCCCCTTAAACCAGCTTATATTTCATCTCTCTTCTATTTTTATTTAGTTCTGTTGAAGAGTCATATGGACTCGAAACATTAACTGTGTTCCTCTCCACAGATGCTGCCAGACCTGCTGAGTTTTTCCAGGTATTTTTATTTTAATTTTTATTTTTATTTTGGATTTCCAGCATCCACAGTTTTTTGCTTTTATATGAGGAGTTCATAGAATGTTTTCTGGATAGTTTCTTAGAACAGCACATTCTGGAGCCGACCAGAGAGCAGCTATACTAGATCTGGTGCTGTGCAACAAAATAGAATTAATTAGGCTTCCCTAGGTAGCAGCATTCATATGATTGAATTTTTACATTCAGTTTGAGGGAGAGAAGAGTGAGTCCAAGACTAGTAGTTTAAAATTAAATAAGGGCAATTATGAGGGCATGAAAGCAAAGTGAATTGGCAAATTAGATGAAGGGCTAGGTCAATAGAGAAGCAGTAGCAGACTATAGCAAGTTAAAGGGATATTTCAGAATACACAGAATAGATACATTCCAATGAGAAAGAAAAATTCCAAGGGTAGGGCTTACCATCATTGGTTAACTAAAACAGTCAAAGATAGTATCAGACATAAAGAAAACGCATAAGGATTGGTTGCATGTCAGAAGATTGGACAGAATATAAAAACAAGCGAAGAATGACTAAAAGATTAATAACGAGGGAAAAATTAAAGTATGAAAGAAAGCTAGCTAGAACTATAAAACAGATGATAAGAGATTTTATAGTAATTTAAAAAAAAGAGTTACAAAGTGAGTGTTGGTTCTATAGAAAATGAATCTGGGGAATAAACAATTGAAAATGAGGAGATGGCAGATAAGTTGAACAAGTATTTTCTTCCCTGCATAGGATATAAGTAGCATCCCAGAAATAGCTGTAAATTAGGAAATGGAAGGGGGGAAGGAACTCAAGAAAGTTACAATCACCAGGGAAGTGGTACTGAGCAAATTGTTGGAGCTGCAGGCTGACAAGTCCTCAGGTCTTGGTTTTAATTTTCCAAAATTCCCAAGATTCAGGAAAGGTTCTATTAGATTGGAAAATAGTGAAATAAATGAAAATAAAAGCAGAAAATGCTGGAAAAGCTGAAAACGCTGGAAAAACTTAGCAGGTCTGGCAGCATCTGTGGAGAGAGAAATAGAGTAAATGTTTTGAGTCCATATGACTTTTCCTCTGCTCCACAAGGCCAGATGGAGGTGTGAGGATGTGGGTAAGACAGTGTATGGTGATGTCCCTTGAGCTTGCAGTGAGTGAGAAGCCAGTGAATGTATGATGGGCTTGAGTGTGTGAGATTAGAGTGATGAGATGGTTGCCTTACCCTCTTGGCACGGATAAGATCATTCATCGTCTTTCTGCATGGGATAGCCAACCTCTTCTGTGAAGCATTGGCACTGATTTCTACTGCCACCGCCTGCTCTGTCTGGAGTGTTGAGATTCCTCCTCCTCCTGTGGCCAGACTGGGGGCAGAGGGAATCACGGCGGGCCTCTGCAATGTCCAAATGGCATTCCAGGGATGCGTCACTGAATCAGGGGGCTGCAGTTGCAGTCTCCTTGCTTTTAAGGGCTACGTCTTCTGTACAGCAGTTCGAGGCTGGAAGCATTGAGACGTGTGCGCACGGCTGCACTTTAAATATGGCATTCGGTGTGGGGAAACGGCAAGTTGATGGCGTGGCGGACAATGAGAGCCTGCTCGCCATCGAAATGGTGTGTTTCCAGGGAATGCATGATTAATGAGGCGGGACTGGAACAATATGGCGTGAAAAGCCGCCATTGCAGTCTTTGTTAAACGTTCTTTATCCCGCCTGCTACTGCACTTTGTGCAAATCTGGGATGATTCTGCTCAGAATCTTTGAATATTTTTAAGGCAGATCAAGATAGATTCTTGATGAGCAAGGGCAGAGAAAGGTTATCAGGGGTAGGCGGAATGTAGAGTTGAGGTTACAATCAGCTCAGCCATGATCTTATTGACAGGCAGAGCAGGCTCGAGGGGCTGAATGACCTCCTCCTGCTCCTAATTCGTATGATCATATCTTCATCAGTTGCGATTTGGAAAGGAAGTAATACAGCCCTGAAGAAACACACTGGGCAGGATTTTCGAGTTGGCAGGCAGGCACGGTCGACGGACTTGGGAGCGGCAGAGAAATGCCCAGCTACCCGTGATTGGCTCCCGATCGCGATTTCACGCTGGCTTGCCAATTAATGGCTAGCCAGGGTGAAAGGCGCGCTGAGAAGCTCAGTGCTGCTGGGGTGGGGACGGGAGGAGTGCGAGTGCACATGCATGGCGGGGGGGGCATGCACTGAAAGCTCCCTGAAGGCAGAGATCACCCTCAGGGAGCTGGGGAACATTAAAATCAAAAATAAAGATTCTGAAAATGTGCAAAATATGTCTCCACATTGGACCAACTCATATGAACATAAACATTATAAAAATGATGTCAATTTTTAAGAAAACTAATATTGGAAACTTCATTACGCCCTTGGATAAGGTTTCCTAAAAAATCCAAAGGCCGCCTGGCTGGGTTACCTGCCTGCTAACCGTAAAATTGCGTGGGCACTGAAAAATATGTTTAAATTAATTGATTAACGGTCTTAATAGGCCTCTTAATTGTCGTCGACCGAAACATATTTTATGCCCGATTGGGCCGGGCACTCACCTGCCCATGAGACATAAAATCCTGTCCACTATGTAATTGCATTTATGGCTCTTTTACCAGCACATTGATACTACTTTTAATTCATCCTTGGGATCTGGGAGTTATTGGAAAGAATGCTATTGTGGAGGCCTGGGTGCCCTGAGAAGATGGTGGTGAGCCACGTTCTGGAACCATTGTAGCCTGTGTGGTGAAGGTGCTTCCAGGTGCTGTTGGCCAGGGAGCCACAGGATTTTGACCCAGCCAGTACTCCTCTATGTACTCCTTCAGCACCCTGCAAAATGTGTCACTGCGAAAGAAACCAATCATGTAGCTTGCATGCTGCTGTATAGTGTTGGCACCACAATGCAGTAAACGTGGCTTGAACAATGCCAAATATTATAGCAGCTCTAAAAGAGACAATCACAAATGTATAAAAATAACCAAAAAGCTGAAGCAATTAATATCCTAACAATGGACAGTTTCAGCACTTAAAAGAGTAGCAAATGTCCATTTGTCTTCGTGGTAGTAACAACATGAGAAATTATACTCGGACAAATGCAAACAGTAGAGACACATAAGGGTTTCCTTTCAACTTACAACCAGAGTATAAAATCCATATTTTGGGTCAGGCACATATTGTAGAAACCAGTCTATTTATCTTTCCATTAATATTATTATAGTGCGAGAAAGCACATAGGAAGCAATTTCTGATGAACTGAGTTTCTGGTTTGAACTTGCATTCTCCCAATCTAATTCTGCAATGCAGCATATTTACTCCCACTCTGTAGCTAAGTTCATGATTAGTACCCCAATGTGCCTTACTGTCAGGGCTCAGGAGAACTCATAATTCATTCTTGCCTGTACTGTTCATAAATTATGGATCATTCCATACGCTTTTGAAAATAAATCCATTTCTAGCGATTATCCCCTACTTGTGTAGGCAGTACAAAATTATGGTAATTTTACAAAGTATGAATAATCTTGCGCTTTACACATTTACATTGCTGTCAATTGAGTTTTACAATTATGTGTGACATAAAAAATTAAAACAGAAGGAAAAAAAAATCTGCCTTGATGCTGACTCAGACACATTTTAAAATCTTATGGGGTAGAAATATTTTATGGTCTGTTTCCCAAGATCGTAACTGATGATGGTTGGCAACTCTTGTTGGAGGTATTCCTGGAGGTCTGCTCACATAATGTGACCTCTGATCACACAACCTCAACAAATGCTATTACAATTGCCTCATAAATATAGGGTATCCTACAATTGTGTATTTTTGCTGTTGTAAGACAAGTTAAGAAAACAAAAGACTTGCATTTATATAGCACCTTTGCTATAATATGGGGCAGGATTTCCTGGTCGGCGGAACTCCCAAAATCACCCCACATCATTTCAATTTTCAGGTCGGCGGGGGCGCAGCCGAATCAGCTGTGCGCCCGCCGACCTGTCAGTGACCTATTGAGGCCACTGACAATCTCATTAACATCTTTAATGGACCTGCCCATCCAACCTTAATGTTGGCGGGCAGCCCGGGACCCCGGCGCACCTCAGAGAAAGCATGAAACCTCATCCATGGGCGGGATGAGGTTTCATGTATGTTTTTAAAAAATTAATAAAAGTTTAACTAAAGGTGATGGACATGTCCCAACTCATATGACAGTGTCACATGAGGGGACATGTCAGGGAAATTTTATTTTTCTATTTTTAACATTTTTACATTTGGAGCCAATCTCCCTGAGGCAGTACTGAGCCTCAGGGGAATGAGTGCGCTCTTTCGCACCCATGCACGCATCCATAATGTGGTCTTACAAGGCTGTATACAATTGCAGCAAGACTTCTTTACTCCTATCGAAGCGGATACCTTCACATTTTCACATTAACTTCATGGGCAGAATTTTCCCCCCATTGGTGGTGGGGAGTTCAGGAGTGGGTGCGTGGAAGTGCGCTTCTGATCGGTGCCCCCGATTAGAGGTGCACCGCCATTTAATGTGGGCAGGCCAATTAACGCCCACCCAGTGTGAAGTCCACCAGGAAGTGCTATGCGCTCCCTGTGCCGGCGAGAGGGATTCCCTGAGCCTTGTAAGACCACACCTGGAGTATCGTGTACACTTTTGGTCTCCTTACCTTGCTATAGAGGGAATGTAATGAAGGTTCACCAGACTGACCTATTTCCATTATTCTTAAATGTATTTCCATCCATTGTTTTGCCTCTGCCTTTTAGCCTATTTCGATTCCTTCACCCCACCCCACCCCACCCCCACTAGGGCTATCTTTACCTTGCTTGTCCTGCTTTCTACCCTTAATTAACACATTCCTTAGATAATATCATCTCCTTCAACACCTCTTTGTCCTTTTGTTTGTGACATCTTTTGGTTATCTCCACCTATCACTTCCCCTCTCTCCAGCTCTACCTGTCCCACCCCCCACCCCCTTAAACCAGCTTATATTTCACCTCTTCTATTTTTACTTAGTTCTGTTGAAGAGTCATACGGAATCGAAACATTAACTGTGTTCCTCTCCACAGATGCTGCCAGATCTGCAGAGTTTTTCCAGGTATTTTTATTTTTGCTCCGGGATGGTGGGATTGTCATATGAGGAGAGATTGACGAGACTGGGCTTAGATTGTCCAGAGTTTAGAAGAATGAGATCTCATTGAAGTATACAAAATTCTTACTGGGCTTGACTGGGTAGATATAGAAAGGATGTTTCCCCTGACTGAGCAGTCTAGAAACAGGGCACACATCCTCAGAATAAAAGGTAGGCTATTTAGTACTGAAATTAAGAGGAATTTCTTCACTCAGAGGGCGGTGAATCTTTGGAATTCTCCACCCAAGAGGGTTGTGGAGGCTTAGGAATTGAATATGTTTAAGACAAAGATTGATAGATTTCTAGGTATTAAAGATATGAAGAAATGTAGGGATAGTGCGGGAAAATGGCATTGAGGTAGAAGATCAGCCATAATTTAGTTGAATGGTGGAGCAGGTTTAAGGGGCTGAATGGCATACTCCTTCTTCAGATTCCTATGCTCCTATGTTCACCTTTCACAACCTCGGGGCATCCCAAAGCATTTTTAGATATATGAAGGGGTTGTTTAGGTTTCAAAGGGATGATAGGATGTTTACAACTAACAAGATAATCAAGGCCAAGCAGTGTGTTTATTTTTCCCAAAGGTACTGACCATATTGGCAACAATGTTGAAATTGTAGGAAAAGTAAATTTCCAATGTCATATAGAACAATGGAATCTACAGATTAAAGATAGAAAAACATTTTAAAGAGAATGGAAGGCTATGTTGTGGAGCCACATAAGATTTAAGAGGAGCATATAAAACAGCCTTGGGGGTGCCTCCAGCCACTTTAGCAGAAGTCTCCAGTGCCCAGTAACCAAGGTGGAGGAAAGCCTTTGGAATTCCACTATTGAGTGGGTGCTATGGTAAACTTGCTGGCTTACTATTTAAATTTAAAATTTATTTTGGACTGTTGTCTTAAAGGGCGTGTGTTGTTGGGAGTCAGGTTAATTAGGAATTTTAGGGTTTGTTATAATATTAAATAACTGTGATCTTATGTATGTGCTTGAAATCTTTTGTTAATAAACATTTTAATTTAGTTTTAAAAATAAAATTAAAAATATTAGGGATTACTTCTGAATTCAGTGCACAAATCTTCTCGTAATAAAAAAAATTGCAAAACTATTGTAATATCGTGTCCAAGTTTTCCATTTGGATTGGGTCCACCTGGCACACATCACCTGCCACATCAGAACACAGGTGAAGAAAGGGGACTGAAGAAGGGGGAGGGCTTTGCAGAATGCCAAGGAACTCTGATTCCCCTTGTAATCTATAATAACCAAGTGAAATTGCACTGATAGCCAATAATAATGCTGATAAGTCAGATTCTCCTTATAGTCAACACTTAAACACTAATTCTCTTGACACTGCTCCCACTTACCACATTGTTGTTGCTCTAAATTCTGCAGGAAACGCTGGGCCCATGCCTACCCCATTCCCCAATCTCCCTCTCCACTGCCCAAGTGACAATTCCCCAATCCTCTCTCCTTGCCAGAGCCCCAATTTCCTAAGCCCCATTTATCAGTCTCCCTCTCTCAACACCATCCCCAATCACCTTCTGCCTGATACTCATTCTCTAATCTTTATCTCCCTCCAACTGCTGATGTCCTGTCTCTCTCACCCCTGAACCCCAATCAACAGTCACTCTCTCCCACCAATCCCCTGCCCCAAGTTCATGTTTGCCACAGCACTGCACATCTCTCTCTGCTCCAACTCTCCCTACATCCTCAGCCGCCAATCAACCCCGTGGGATAGGATCTCTGCGACAGTAGAGTGTTGGGTGGGGATTGGGGAGGAGAGAAGTGAAAACTGGTGGTATCATTGAGTTTCTTTGCTGCAGGAGCCAGTGATATCACACAGTTGGGGAACTATAGCTTTGAAGGAATATTTGAAGTGAGGGGTTCTCCTGAGATTCTAGCAGCAGTGCCTGGGGAACACTTGTCCAAATCCGTGAGACACCCAGGCAATCCAGGGACGTCGGTAACCCTATAATGGATAGTGTTCTTCTCGCATGTGCCCAAACAATGGGTCACAAAGCTTGAGGGGCTGGTGTCTGCCAAGATTCCAAAGACAGCTTGATTCTTTCCTCAGCTCCAATTTGAGTTAGCTGCCTGGCTGACGGGGGAATTGCAGAAAGATCCAGGGGGAGAGAAATAGGAAGGCATGAGCCTGGATCGCAGTATACATTGTCACGAGGCTATGCCCCTTTAATTTTGAGTAAAATGATTTTTGAACTTTCCACTGACTGAAAATTTTGTCATTTGAAATGAGACAGAACAAATTACTGAAAAATGCAAGGCAACCTTCCAAGGTGAAGGTGAAAAAGCAAACTGGGCACTCCTCAGGGGACTGTGAAGAGAGGGACATTTCCTATAATTCAAAGAACCATCAAAACCCATCACTGTCCAAGGAAGAGGCATTAAAATGTAATGTGCTGGATATTGAAACATTGGCTGCCAAAGACAGGCCCAACCAAAACCCCTTGGGAATACACAATGGGTGAAGTATAACAGCCCAGGCTGCAGTCACTGCAGAGAGATTGCCAGTGACACAGGGAATGTCACGAAAATTTTTCAGCAGCGGTAACAGGCTGAAAAGCTGTATTCTCTCCCTTTCTTTTGGAAAAAAGTGTATTAACCGGTACGGAAATCAGCTTTACTAGAAATCTATAAGTGAATTGAGATCTAGTAATAATTGCAACATCTTCTATATCTGATTGCATCCACAAAACCAACTAATCCAAATCAGCCACAATGTTAGAAAATCTATGCCTCAAGGACAATCAAAGGCCGCTTAGCTGTATATATATTTTTTTCTTATTGGACTCTAACTTCCCTTATTTTCATACCTCTGCATGTGTGTATGTATGTGAGTGTGTGTTTGTGTGTATGTCTATGTGTGTGTGTGTGATATCTTGTCTTTGTTCTAGTAGGTTGGATGGTTGATAAATTTGATTTTTCTTTAACTCAAGAAAACCCTGTTTAATTGGCTCCTTATTGCCCACTGCATAAATAGTTAAGTACATTTTGATTTGGAAAAGGCATATCCTCATGAAAAAAAACTTGTTGTGACCAACCAAGGAGGTTCATGCCTTGTCATCTCATTATAAAAACATGCGAAAATTCCAGCAGAGTTTCTGTGCCTCCTGGCTCCACATTGAGGTGCAAAATCTAATTGCCAGTTTTTTTTCAGCAGCCTCTAAGTGAACCCTTTAAGGACCTGTAATGACTTGGTAGACCGGACAAGTTTCAACAAGAAACAGATAAACTTTATTACAGAGAGCTTTTCAGATGCTACATGCTTAATAAGGGCTCTCATCAGGAAGCCCCACCCCTGGTTACCTGTGTTTAGGGCTCATTGGTCAGAGCCTCCATGAACATCCCATGGCCCCTGATTGACAGTAGGAGAGGCTATATCTTCAGTTATTACATTCCCTCCCCCTTTATTCTTTGTACAGTTTCTATTTACAGAGAATATTTGAACATCTAACAACATATACTATATACAATTTCAGGTGATTAAAGATTAAGTCACTGAGGTGCCCCGCTTATTCACTTAGAGCAGCATAGCTCTACCACTTGAAGGTCCCCCACAGGATCGACATGATTATGAGCTGCAGCATGAGACACATCACTAGAAAGTGGCAGTTCTGTGTTTGGCAACTCTACAGAGATATCGGGCATGTCTACTCTAGGTTGATCTGTCACCTCAAGGCTTGAGGTTCTAGTAGGTTTGATGGTTGATCACAGGTGGAATTGTTGGTTGTTGGAATGTCTCTCTATTACAAATAAGGTCCAAGTGTTTTCAAAACAATTCAGTCTTCCACTTCCACCTGGAAGGATAAGGGACCAGTCCCTGAAACAATGGTTCCAGGAACCCAACAAGGTCCAATTCAGAAATTCCACATGAATACTGTGTCTTCTATAGTGAATGTGTGGGCTTTGCTATGAATATCGCGATTCAATTTTTGATTACTCTGATTCCTCTCTACCTTCCCCTTTAAGTTTGGAAACACCAGACTTAACCTTCTATGTAGGCGGCATTCCATCAATAATTCAGATGGTGTTGAATCCAGAGCCGAATGTGTTGTTGTACAATAACTGAGAACAAAGCAGGAAAGTCGAGTTTCTAGAGTACCTTCTGATAACCTCTTCATTCCAGATTTGAAAGTTTGTACATCTCTCTCAGCTAAACCGTTTGATGAGGGATGTTATGGAGCTATTTTAATATATCTGGTTCCATTTAAATTTATGAATCTCTGAAACTCTGTACTGGTAAAGGCTGTACCATTAACAGAAACAATGATTTCTGATAGGTCATGTATGCAAAAGCAATGATGCAGCTTCTCGATACTTGTGCTTGATGTTGGTGATCTGACTTCATATACATCCATCCATTTAGAATGTGCATCTACGATCAACAAATACATGGTACCTAAGACTGGTCCTACATAACCAACATGTAATCTAACCCAGGGTTGACCCTGCCACTCCCACGGATGCAGTGGAGCTGAAACAGGTAACTCCTGTTGTTGCTGACAATGGAGGCAGTGCTTAACCATGCTTTCAATGTCACTGTCAATGCCTGGCCACCAGACAAAAATTTGTGCAAGAATTTTTATCTTTGATTTGCCTGGATGTGCACTGTGGTGCTCTGCCTAGAGTGGTTCTCTTCCTTGCGAAGGGACGACAACTCTTGATTCCCACAACAAAATTCCATCTTGACAGTTTAACTCAGTTTCTCGGGCGTTGAATGGTCTCATCTCTTCAGGTACAGGCAAATTTGCCCACCCTTGCAAAACAAGGTCTCTGACTTTCGACAAAATTCGATCTCTGTTCGTCCAATTTCTAATTTGCTTTACACACACAGGTGAAGAATCCAAGAAATTCAGTGCTAGCACAACTTCTTGTGACACTGGAGCATGTACAATGCTATAGTAACGGGAGATGACCGAGTGCATCCGCATTTACAAGTGGAAGCCAGGGCAGTACATAAAGGTCTACTCATATGCAGATAATATCAAAGCCCAATGTTGTATTCTTGCTGATACTATTGGCAGAATGGCTTTATCCTCACGAATAAATCCATTAATGGTTTATGGTCGGACACAACGGTGAAATGTCACCCATACAGATACTGGTGGAATTTCTTCACTCCAAATATTACTGATAAACCTTCCTTTTCTAGCTGAGAATAACCCTTCTCAGCCATGGAGAGGGCTCTTGAGACATAGCCAATGGGCTTTTCTGATCCATTTTCCGTTCTATGTGATAACACAGCTCCTACACCATAAAGAGAGGCATCACATGTTAATACCAATTCTTTCGATGGGCCGTAGTGCACCAGTTAACACGACAAATGCAACAGTTTCTTTACTTTCGCAAAGGCTTGTTCCTATTGTGAATTCCACGGCAAACATGGACAACAAGTGTAATAGTGCTAACAAGGTTGATAAGTTAGGCAAGAAGTGGCAATAGTCATTGATCATACATAGGGAAGACTTGAGTTTGGTTACATTGGACAATGAGGGCACATCGTTTATTGCCCAAACTTTCTCTTCTACTGGGTGCAGACCCAAAGCATCCACCCTGTGACCCAGATAAGTAATTTCTGGCAAAAATAAAAATACCTGGAAAAACTCAGCAGGTCTGACAGCATCTGCGGACAGGAACACGGTTAATGTTTCAAGTCCGTGTGACTCTTCAACAGAACCAAGGAAAAATAGAAGAGAGGTGAAATATAAGCTGGTTTAAGGGGGGGTGGGACTAGTAGAGCTGGATAGAGGGCCAGTGATAGGTGGAGATAACCAAAAGATGTCATAGACAAAAGGACAAAGAGGTGTTGAAGGTGGTGATATTATATAATGAATGGGCTAATAAGTGACATTAAGGGTAGAAAGCAGGACGGGCAAGGTACAGATAGCCCTAGTGGGGGTGTGGTGGGGGGAAGGGATCGAAATAGGCTAAAAGGTAGAGATAAAACAATGGATGGAAATACATTAAAAATAATGGAAATAGATGGGAAAAGAAAAATCTATATAAATTATTGGAAAAAAAGGGGGATCAGAAAGGGAGTGGGGATGGAGGAGAGAGTTCATGATCTAAAATTGTTGAACTCAATATTCAGTCCGGAAGGCTGTAAAGTGCCTAGTCGGAAGATGAGGTTCTGTTCCTCCAGTTTGCGTTGAGCTTCACTGGAACAATGCAGCAGGCCAAGGACAGACACGTGGGCATGAGAGCAGGGTGGAGTGTTGAAATGGCAAGCGACAGGGAGGTCTGGGTCATGCTTGCGGACTGACCGAAGGTGTTCTGCAAAGCGGTCACCCAGTCTGCATTTGGTCTCTCCAATGTAGAGGAAACTGCATTGGGAGCAGCGAATTGAGGGAAGTGCAAGTGAAATGCTGCTTCGCTTGAAAGGAGTGTTTAGGCCCTTGGATGGTGAGGAGAGGAGAAGTGAAGGGACAGGTGTTGCACTTTCTGCAGTTGCATGGGTAGGTGCCGTGGGAGGGGGTTGAGGTGTAGGGGGTGATGGAGGAGTGGACCAGGGTGTCCCAGAGGGAACAATCCCTGTGGAATGCCACAAGGGGGGATGAAGGGAAGATGTGTTTGGTGGTGGCATCATGCTGGAGTCGGCAAAAATGGCAGAGGATGATCCTTTGAATGCGGAGGCTGGTGGGGTGATAAGTGAGGATAAGGGGGACACTGTCATGATTCTGGGAGGGAGAGGAAGGTGTGAGCTGATCACTGCCAGCGATCGGGGCCGCACCACCATTTTACGTGGGTGGGCCAATTAAGGTCCAGCCAGTGTGATGAACGCCAGGAAGCACTATGCGCTCCCTGTAATTTCTGGGACTTGAAATGTACATTTTTCTTTCGTTAGTCATACGCCAGTTTCTATGAATCTTCTTAGCACCGCCTCCAGGTTGGCTAAGTGTTCAATTTTGGTTGATCCTGTGATCAGAACTTCATCTAGATATACCGCCACTCTGGGGTGTACTTGTAAAAGACTCTCCATTGTACATTGGAAGATAGCGCAGGCGGACAATACTCCAAAGGATAGGTGAGTATATTGATACAGACCCTTGTGTGTGTTGATAGTCACATATCGTCTAGACATGCTATCCAGCTCTAATTGTTGGTAAGCATGGCTCATATCCAATTTTGAATAGGGTTTGTCTCCAGCTATCTTTGCATATAAATCATCCATCCTTGGAATGGGGTACTTACCTAGTTTGGCTGCCTTATTTACGGTTAATTTATAGTCTCCACAACTGTGTATGGTTGGGTCAGGCTTAACCACTGGAACTATTGGTGCTGCCCATTCTGAGAACTGGACAGGTTGGATGATGCTCAGCTTTTCTAACCAGAACTGTTCTGTATCCGCCTTCTCCTTCAACGCATAAAGCACAGCTCTGGCCTTAAAGAAACTTGATTTCACCGAAGGATCCACATATATTTTTGCCTGCAAGCCTTTTAACTTTCCTAATTCATCCTGAAATACACTGTCCTATTTCCTTAGCAGTTCAGGAACTCCTCCTATCTTCAGATGAAATATTTCAGACCAGTCGAGCTTGATTTTCTGCAACCAGTCTCGACCCAGAAGACTGGGGCAGAATTTTCCGTGTGTCGAGCCTGGCCTGACCCAATCGCCAGCGGGTGCAGAGCCAATCACCGCCAGCGATCGGGGCCATACCATCATTTTAGGTGGGTGGGCCAATTAAGGCCCGGCCAGCGTGATGTCCGCCAGGAAGAGCTATGCGCAACCTGTGCAGGCGGGGGGAATCTCTGAAATCGAGAGTGCGCTCTTTCGCGCATGTGCACAAAAGAGTGCACTCATCTCCCTGAGGCTAAGTGCAGCCTCAGGGAAATCGCCTTGACTTTTAAAAACATTAAAAATAGAAAAAAAATATTCCCTTACATGTCCCCTCATGCGACAATGTCACATGAGTTGGGATATGTTCATTATTTCCAAAACAACTTTATTACAATTTTTAAAACCCTCCACTGGATGAGGTTTCATGTTTTTTCTACTTGCCGCCAACCTTAAGGTTGGACAGGCAGGTCCTTCAATTGCTTAACTGATCCTATCAATGGCCTCAATTGGCCATTGACAGGTCAGCAGGCCTGCAGCTGATTTTGCTGCGCCCCACCTACCTGAAAATTTAAATGGGGCGGGATGACATCAGGGGTTCCACCTGACATCATCCTGCGTCATTTTACACGTTGGCAGGCGGGCCCTGCCCCCCACCCCCAACGGCAAAATTCTGCCCTAGGTCTTTCTCCTGTCAGTATGATCACTGGAAGCTGTGCTGTCTGTTACCTATAAGGCACTGGTACTGTGGCAATGCCCTTTACCTGTATAGATTTTGCAGTGTATGTCTTCAATTTAGCAGTTGTCCACTCCAGATTCAGTGGCTAATTTCCTTCATTTAGGTATTTAAATGTGTGCTCGCCCACCTCTGTGGTTGAGGCTCCAGTATCTACCTCCATTATTAGTGGATTCCCATTAACTTGGATAGTGACAGTGATAGGTTTGTAAGTTTTGTAAGGTTTGTTACAGTGGGGATGTCATACAGGGAATAAATGTTGTTGTTGGCAGCTTCAGCTTCTGCTGTATTTTTCAATTCAGTCACGCTGGGTTGCTGCTTTATGGGCTGTTTCAACTTCACCCTGCATGGCCTTACCACGTGACCTTTCTTATGGCAGTAATGACATTCTGCCTTCTTGAATCTACAGGTGTCCAATCCGTGGTCACCCTACATCTATAATAAACTATCCTAGGAGTCACTGCTGAAGTGTTTCTACTCAGCCTTTTCAAGTTTCTAACTGTGGACATTGCCTCTTGCTTCGATGCTGTGTCTGGTTTTCACGCCGTGCCCGGCAGTCAGTTCCCATCTCACATGAAGAACAGTGTTATGTTGTATGTTTTGCAAAGCCTGCGAGTCTCTCACAGCACTTTCCATTGTGATGGACATTTCAAGTCGATGTCAACATCGGCAAGTAAACAGCAATGAATGGCGTCATCGTGAACTCCAGAAACTAATCGGTCCCGCAGCATATCATTTAATATGTCCCTGAAGTCGCAGTGTTCTGTCAACTGCTTCAACTTTGTTATACAGGTTGCGGTGGATTCTCCCGGGGCACTAACTCTGGAATTAAACTTAAACCGCTGCATTATTATGGATGGCTTCAGCTGGAAATACGTTTTCATTAAAGGATATAGAATTGAGCGCACTTGGGGCCATCAGGCTGTGGATGAGATTGTATGCCTTGCTACCACATACACTCAAAAGGATTGCTTTCTGCTTTTCCTCCGTGGTAATTTTGTTTGTTACGAAATAAAAACCAAGGTGCTCTACATACTGGCTCCAACCTTCCATGGTCACATCGTAAGCATCGATTCTGCTGAAGAATGGCATGGCTGGTGAGTACTTTTCTTTTTCCTTAAAATTCGATGTATTCATGTTAACAAGGTGAGGTGCGGTGTCAGAGCTATTTTATCCTCATCGCCAAATGTAAAAACTTGATAGACTGGACAGGTTTCAATAAGAAACAGATAAACTTTATTACGGAGGGCTTTTCAGATGCTACATACTTGATCAAGACCTTTGTCAGGAAGCCCCGCCCCTGGATTACCCGCACTTAGGGCTCATTGGTCAGAGCCTCCACGAACATCACGTGACCCCTGATAGGCAGCAGCAGAGACTATAGCTTCAGTTACTCCAGGACTACTCTAGATCCAGAAATAATAGACTATTCTTAACAAAGCCCAAGACTATATTCCAATATGAAAATGTGACCTGTGCTTTTTTCAGGTTGACGTGGGGGTCATCTAAAAATAATTCCCTGATGTATTTAGCAGTATTACAAATGCTTGAGCACATTGAGAGTTGCCCATCACGCTGCTAAGTTAATCATGGCTGCACCCATTTTACAGACACATAATGGGTGCAACATTGCTGAATTTTTCTCCTGTAGTTTTGCCATTGATCAGCATATGACAAATAACATGAATAGACGAATAGCTAGCACCTACTTAATCAACTGAATATTGCATCACACCAAATTAATCAATATTTCCACTTAAAAAAATCATTCGCATTCATTACAGCATAAAATATATCCTCGTTAAATTTTCATTACTCCACATTTTAAGAAGTAAATTTAGAAGTATACATTCAGACATTATGTTCCTGAAACAAATGGAATCAATTTTGAAGTTGTATAATGTTGAATGAATAATAAATGTGATTCCATCAATCATGAGATTATATCAATCATGTTTGTCCTAACTGAATGTAAGGAAAGCTAATTTTACATTACAGCTAATAGATCAGGAACTAAACGTGAAGGCAAAGGTCGCCCATCAACATATAAGCACTTCCTCTTCTCAGGGAGCTCTCCTTCACCTGATGAAAATTTATGCTTCTTGCATGCACTGAGAACAGCTACAATCAATCACTCAAATAAAACTCTGTTGTGTTTTGGGTAGTAAAGTCTAATAAAGCAGCAAATGAGGAATTTGCAACA
The DNA here is from genome assembly GCF_017639515.1 of Carcharodon carcharias. Lineage (NCBI taxonomy): Eukaryota > Metazoa > Chordata > Chondrichthyes > Lamniformes > Lamnidae > Carcharodon > Carcharodon carcharias. Next base: position 43,612,924 of record NC_054478.1, on the reverse strand, counting down.
TTGGTTCTGCACAGAGCAAACTTCCAGTCTAAGCTCTGTCTTGTTGATACTTTTACTGGGGTCTCCGAGTAGTAGTTATGAACAGGAATCTTGACCAATGTTTTCCTTCCATAGGTAGGCTGAGGTAAGCCATTAGCTATCATCATCATATTTATCTTGTTATTTTATCAGTGGAGAATATAAGCCAGAATCTTCAGGTTGGCGAGCGGGGACAGGGCCCGCTTGCCGATGGGTAAAATGACGCACGGTGATGTTGGGTGTGCGTTCCACCGTTAACGCGAGTCATTCAGATCTTGAGTTCGGCGGGTTCACACTGGAGTCAGCTGCGCACCTGTCGAACTGTCGAATCAACTGTCAAAGGCCTATTAAGGCCATTTAAACAGAAATTGAACTAATTAACTGAGCTGCCCATCTAACCTTAAGGTTGGCGGGCAGGCATAGAGCCCAGGTGGCCTTCACATTTATCATGAAACCCCATCCATGGGCGGGATGAGGTTTCATGAAGGTTTTTAAAGTTTAATTAAAATTTTTAATGAAATTCATTGGCGTCCAAGCAGGCCCCGATTCAGCCGACTACTCCCGCCCACACAGGGAGCGCTCAGCGCTTCTAGGTGTGCGTCACGCTGGGCAGCCTTAATTGGCTCGCCCACGTAAAATGGTGGCGTGCAGCCGATCACAGGTGGCGAACAGCTGCGTGCCCGCTCATGTCCAACCCGCCCCAAAGGGGAGAAAATTCTCCCCGTACAAGCACCAGCATTTCGAATTGCAGCACAGGCTAGGAATTGAACATGGGATTTTCCTGGCCAGTAGAGCTCACTTGAAAACCACACAGTGTAATTATTCAGCTATCCATGAAAGTTCAAAGGGACATATTTTGAAAGGCTGAAAGGATGACATTTTATGACATATTTTTTCTCTGTAACAGGATGAGGTGAAGTAAAATGGGAGGAGGTTTGTATGCAACATAAACCTGTTAGGTTGGGGCTGCAAATTCTGAATAATTGTATTTGACATACTTTCATTGTGGGAAAACATACATTCAAGTGCAAGAAATGTTGCAGATTTCCGAGCACGGCTTTGAAGCACCTCTGGAGAGCAGCACACGTTAGGAGCGCCAACTATAGTGACTCATCAGTCTTTCAAGAGGAATATTTACACAAGTTGCAGTTAATTTGAGAAGCCCATACTAATTTTGCGAGCTACAAATCAAAATTAATTCAGATTTGGATGATTCACTCCAATAAATAATCACAGATATACTAAAAAAAAATCAGTAATCATTAAAATTCACAATATTCTCTTGCCAATCATTCAGGAAATTCTTTTGGAGAGGTCAAAAGATTATTATTCCTTGAGAATATAAATGAAAGGAGGCGGTGGCATAGTGGTATTGTCACTGGTCTGGTAATCCAGGGACCCAGGGTAATGCTCTGGGTTTGAATCCCACCGTGGCAGATGGTGGAATTTAAATTCAATAAACGTCTGGAATTAAAAGTCTAATGATGACCAATTATCATAAAAAACCCATCAAGTTCACCAATGTCTTTGAGGGAATGAAATCTGCTGCCCTTACCTGGTCTGGCCTACATGTGACTCTAGACCCACAGCAATGTGGTTCACTCTTAAAAATGCCCTCTGAACAAGAGCAATTAGGAATGGGTGATGAATGCTGGCCCAGCCAGTGACACCCACATCCCACGAATGAATAAACAAAAAATTGTGCCTTGTAGGAGGAGATTGGATTTTTTTCTGGCTTCTTTTTATTACCTAAGTACGTTTTTTCTGGTCTTCTTGGGACAGACCAAAACCATGTGGAAGGAATCTTTTCAATTGGGGTTCTGCCATCTGTTATCAAGATCACAAGGCCAAAGGACTTCCAATATTTAGGAAATCTAAAATTACAATCATCCTTCTATCACAGAGATTAATTTAAATGTCTCAGAATAGAAATTTGGTACAGTTGCTGTTGGATCTTTCAGCCTCACTTCAGAGGAACTGATCAAGTTATTGCTCACTATCAGTGCAAATTTTAGGTAGAAATATATACAAATTTATAGAAACAAATCCTCTTTCACCTTGTCATAGATATCCATGACGTTGTGACTGTTGAATCAAAGCCATTTACTGCACCGCCCCTTTAAAATGGTCAATAATTTAATATCAGACCATTGGTCTATTTCTTGCTCCTTCTATGCAGTGAAGAGATAAACCTCAATCACAACAACCACTGGCATTTTGACAAAGCAAAAGAATGGGAATCTCCTTCCGTACCCTTAACAGGTTATCTTCTTGCTGTAGATACAGCCTGTTGGCTCCAAGCAATGAAGCTTTTAGTCGAGAGAATCAGACATAGCTGAAGACAGAATGCGCTTTTATATTGCATTTACTAATTGAGAGAGATTCTGTTCAGACTCTTTTTCAAATGATGCTTGCAGGGAAAACAAACAGAAAATTCATTTGGGCTGATAGCAATGATATTGCTGAAAATAAAAACAAACACCTTGGGTGGAATCGCCCCAGGTTTGCACTAAGTGTGGTAGCAGGCGAATACCGCCGGTCGCAATGGCGGGTTTTCATGCCATATCGTCCCAAGCCTGCTGCAATAGTTATGTATTCCCAAGAAAACGCCATTTCAATGGCGGGCAGGCTCTCATTGCTCGCCAGACCATCACCTCGCCGCTTCATCAAGCCAGGTGCCATATTTAAAGCCCAGCAGTGAGCACACATCTCAGTGCTTCTATCCCACGAATACTGCAAGGAAGATTCCAAAATAGGCAAAAAGAATGCAGCCCCAGGTTTAGTGATGCATCACTGGAACACCTTTCGGATGCCATGGATGCCTGCTGCTATGTCCTCTGCCCCCACTCTGGTTCCAGGATGGGCAGCGGCATGACCAGCCAGGCTTGACAGGCGGTCGCAGTGGTGATCAGTGCCAATGCTGCACAGAAGAGATTGCCCATCCAATGCAGATAGAGGATGAATGATCTCATCCATGACTCCAGGGTATGGCAACCATCTTATCACTCTGAACTCACACACTCAAGCCCAAGGAGATGTTCGCTGATGATTGCACAATGGTCAGCACCAGATACTGAAGCAGTCCATATCCAAATGCAGCAAAATCTGAACAATATCCAGGCTTGGGCTGACAAGTGGCAAGTAACGTTTGTGCCACACAAGTGTCAGGCAATGACCATCTCCAACAAGAGAGAATCCATCCATCACTCCTTGATGTTCAATTGCATTACCATCACTGAATCCCCCACTATCAACATCCTGGGAGTTACAACTGACCAGAAACTGAACAAGACTAGCCACATAAATACTGTGGCTACAAGAGCAGGTCAGAGGCTAGAAATCCTTCAATGAGTAACTCATCTCCTGACTCCCCAAAGTCTGTTCACCATCTACAAGGCATAAGTCAGGAGTGTGATGGAATACTCCCCACTTGCTTGGATGAGTGCAGCTCCCACAACACTCAAGAAGCTTGATACCATCCAGAACAAAGCAACCCATTTGATTGGCACCACATCCACAAACATTCACTCCCTCCACCACTGACGCAGAGTAGCAGCAGTGTGTACCATCTACAAGATGCACTTCAGGAATTCACCAAGGCTCCTTAGACAGCACCTTCCAAACACACAACCACTATCATCTAGAAGGATAAGGGCAGCAGATAGATGGGAACACTCAGTACATGGATGTTCCCCTTCAAGTCACTCACCATCTTAACTTGGAAATATATCGCCGTTCCTTCACTGTTGTTGGGTCAAAGTCCTGGAACTTCCTTCCTAACAGTACTGCGGTTGTACCTACACCACATAGACTATAGCGGTTCAAAGAGGGAGCTCATCACCACCTTCTCAAGGGCAACTAGGGATGGGCAATAAATGCTGGCCCTCATCCCATGAATGAATTTTTAAAAAACATACATTCACTGGCATTTCACTCATTGCCAGCTCAAGGGACATCACCACTCACTCTCTCACACACACCCTCACATGTCCTCCTGGCTTCATCTCCTCTAGGGACTACCTCCTCAGCCCTCACCATCTTGAGGCCACTTGCACGGATCAAGTTGTGCCCCCACACACACCCTGGAATATCCTCCTTCCCCAGTACAGCCCTCATCCTGCAGCTTCTTCCCTTGCCTGAGTCCACATCTCCCCTTTCCCCAAGCAAGCCCTAGCCCTGCAACCATTGAAAAGCCATCTACACATGGCTGATCTAGTAGGCAGAGACCTGCCATTAGCCCCACTAAGTGTGATGTGATGCTGTCTGTGAAGCCTGGGGCTGATGATTGTGTGTGCTGATCGAAGCAAAGAAGGCAAACAAACCTTGAAGTCCTAAGTGAAGTGCAGCTTGGTGCATGTCACTTATGTGCTGTTGTGAAACACATCTGCATACTTTCACATTGAAGTTGGCAGACGATCCAGTGAGGAGGGACAATTCTGATGGGCAGGCCTTATTAATTAATGGCCAACCAGGGTGAAAGTTGCACTGAGAAGCTCAATCGCTATCATTAAAATTAACCCTTTACTCTACATAGAACAAGGAAATCAAGACATCAATCAGCATGTAAAGTTGATTGTCACCAATGCTGCCATTTTGGAGCTCAGTGCTCCAGTCAGAGTCCTCTCCTAAATTCGCACAGCAAAGCATGCACTCAGCAACATTCACTGTGATGCAGCATTTAGTTTTGCATTGTGGCCAAGTAGATGCAGTGACCTTAAGTGACAGAGGGAAGGTAAGAATGTGGCAATGTCTGGAATGGGGAATTGGGGTTGCAGTTATTAGAATCACACTCTGTTGAGTTCATGCCTGAACAGCATGGCCGGAAAGTGGCTGTCCAGGTTGCCTCCTCTCTTCCTCCTTTTCTTCCTCATGCTCTTGATCTGCTCGCTGTATTATTTATGAGAAGGATTGTCCCCTCATCATGGTGAGATTGTGCATGCTGATCACAGTGCCCGCTCTGCCAAATACTGCAGGTTTCCTCCAGTGCAGTCTGCAGAAGTGTTGGTTCAGCATGCTTTACTTTATCACATCTCGTGTGGCAGCATGGCTTTCATTGTATGTATGCTGTGCACATGTGCCTTGGTTGCACACCAGAGTCATTAGCCATGTGGTCAGCAGATAACTCCACCTCCCTCTTCCAGCAGCTTGTCTCATTTTGCATGCCCTCTGTTGATTTTGCAAGGAGAATGCCTACTAGTGCTGATCTTGTTGAAGTGAGAAAAATACCTTGTGCACCTGCCACTCCTTGTGGACTTCAGCAACTTTACACAACTATGGAAAGCGCCAAATACTTGTAGTATTGAAGCAACAGCTAGAAGAAATCAATGAGCAACTAACCTACAAGCAGATGAGGATCCCTTTAGATAGCATTGGTGGAAGTTCCTTCCTTTTCCTGAATGCGTGTTCAGTTGTGCAAGGTTAGGAGAGGGAATTAACTGGAGCATTGAACTCCAAAATGGCAGTGCTGGTATTAAATTAGCATTACAGGCTGATTGACATCATGATTTGCTTGTTCTGAATACTTCAGACAGCTGTTCACTGCAACCACACTAGTGCTTTCACTAACAGGGCATCTGCATGACTTGTCCCAGATGTGCACATATGCTGTGGATGCCATTTTGGATGCCAAATAGCACCCATAACACCCAATCTACAGGCGAAATCCAAATTATGCACTGAACATTTTTTGCATTATATTCCATCAGCGGGACAACTGAATAAACTCACCCAGTTGAGGACAGAAAAGCTGAATTACCCATAGCACTGACACAAAAGTAGGGCTTTCTAATCAAAAGTCATCTGCTAATGCATACTTTATGTGATAGTAAATCTGTCAGAACTTCTGTCAAAGTGAGAGGACATATTTGATGCTTTGAATTTAATATCTGTTCACTTTATGTACCTGCCAAGAATTCCATAACCCATACCTACCCTAAAGCAAACGAGTCTGTTACACAGTTGACTCGATTGTATTGTTAACTAACAGAAATTATTCATCAACCCCATCGTTGGCTTCTTAAGCTTTTTAGCATGTGTCATTTCTCTATTTATTAAAAATACAACTTTTTTCTGTGCCATGAACAGAAATGAACTAACAGGCAGTGTTAAAATAATTAGTTGTGAAATGCAAATTCATATGCAGCAACCAAAAAATGGTTGTCAATCAAGATGCACCTGCAACATTGCTCCTTTGATAGTTCCCAAACAGCTAAAAGGCATCTAACCCATATAAATGTTTAAAATGTTGCTATTCTAGCAGTAAGGTATGTCTGTATTTTTTAGAGCAAACCTCTGAACACCAACAGAGTAAAAGTCAATTTACTGAGGAGTCCCTGCAAGTAGCGATAAGCTCACTAAAGGACCAAGAGAAGCACATCTTTGGGAAGGGCAGGAAACTGCTCAGCATGCAAAAAAAGCAAAAAACATAATTACCAACATTGTTGAAAGAAATCTTTTTAAAGTAAACTAATAGGTTCTTATTATACATACCCTGATGAGAGCAAGAATGTACTGCAGAGAGGAATTTTCAAAGGTAAAATAATTGCTTCTGAACCTAAATTGCTCTGACGTTTAAAGGCAAAAATGCCAAATAATAGAGGGATACAGAAGGAACAGGTGGTGGACCTCAGCCACAAAAGCAATCATTCCAGCTGGGTTAAAATGATAATGTACAAAATTTGCAACATGCTTTAATAACATTCCCCTGCTAATACAATGGAAGCATTGACCCATTGAAAGAAACAAATTAATACCACTGTTAAAATAATGGACACAAGAATTTCTTGTGAACAGATTAAAATGTTCAGAACAAATACCTTGAAACAAAGTTATAAACCATTATGGGCAGAATTTTGCCCTAGGTTGGCTGGCAGGCCCTACGGGCTCGGCGGCGGGCGAGCAGCCGAACTCCGCTGCCGAAGTGAGCCCTGCCGCCATTTTAAGTGGGCGGGCCAATTAAGGCCCGCCCAGCGGCCTACCTGACGGGAAGCGCTATGTGCTTCCTGTGCGTGGGGTGGGGGGAGGGATTCCACAACTGTCAAAGTGTGCTCTTTCACGCAGTGCTCCCTGAGACTAAGTGCTGTCTCAGGGAAAGCGCTGAAAGGTTTACAAATTTAAAAACAGAAAAATTTAAAAATTATTAACATGTCCCCCTTATGTGACAATGTCACATGAGATGGGACATGTTAATAAATATGACATAAAATTTATTAAACATTTTTAAAGTAGACATGAAACCTCATCCCACTGATGGATGAGGTTTTATGTTTTTTTTATTGCCCGCTAGGGCTCCTGTCCTGCCCGCCAGCCTTAAGGTTGGACGGGCAGGCCCTTTACCTTAATTATCCTGTCAATGGCCTTAATTGGCCATTGGCCAATGTTGTGAAGCTATTGGAGAGAGTACAGAGGAGATTTATAAGAATGATTCTAGGGATGAAGAGCTGTAACTATGAGAACAGATTGGAGAGTTTGGGACTCTTTTCCTTGGAGAAAAGAAGGCAGAGAGGAGACTTGACAGGTATTCAAGATCTTGAGGAGTATGGACACTCAAGAGACCATCAAGAACAAGAGGGCACAAGTTCAAGATAATTTGCAAAAGGAATAAATGTGACGTGAAGGAAAAATGTTTTCACCCAGAGGGTGGTTGAAGTCTGGAACAAACTTACAAACTTCCTTAAAGGGTGGTGAAGATAGGTTTGATTGAGGTATTCAAAAGAGAATTGAATTACTACCTGAAAAGAAATAATGTGTGATATTATGGGGATAAAGTAGGCGAATGGTGGAATGCTCTTTCAGAGAACCAGTGCAGACTCAATGGGCCCAGTGGCCTCCTTCTGCACTGTAAAGATGCTATGATTCTGTGTGCATCCCCCAAACCCTCATTCTGCCTTCTTGAGCCTCTTCCATCTCATCACTCCTCACACTAACTTGCCTTGGAGGTGCATCCCTCTTCTTTCTATATAATTAAGACCATAAGACATAGGAGCAGAAGTAGATCTTTTGGCCCACCAAGTCTGCTCCGTCATTCGATGAAATCACAGCTGATCTGACAATCATCAGCTCCAATTTTTGCCTTTTCCCCATAACCTTTGATTCCCATACTGATTAAAAATCTATCCATCTCAGCCTTGAATATACTTAATGACCCAACCTCTACAGCCCTCTGCGGTAAATAATTCCACAGCTTCACTACCCTTGAAGAGAAGAAATTCCTCCCCATCTCTGTCTTAAATGGATGCCCCCTTACTCTGAGATTATGCCCTCTCACCCTAGGCTCTCCCACAAGTGGAAACAACCTCACCACATCTAACCTGCCATGCCCCCTAAGAATCTTATGTTTCAATAAGGTTGCCTCTCATTCTTCTAAGCTCCAATGAGTACAGACCAAACCTACTTAACCTCTCCTCATAAGAAAATCCCTCCATACCCAGGATCAACCTCATGAACCTTCTCTGAACTGCCTCCCGTGCCAGTATATTTGTCCTTAGATAAGGGGACCAAAACAGTTCACAGAATTCTAGGTGTAGTCTAACTAGTGTCTTGCATAGTTTTACTAAGATTTCCCTACCTCTATACTCCATTCCCTTTGAAATAATGGTCAAAATTCCATTTGCCTTCCCTATTACCTGCCAAACCTATATGCTAGCTTTTTGTGATTCATACACAAGGAAACCAAGGCCAGAAATTCTCCCCCGTTGTGTGTGGCGGGGGGGTTGTGTGGAGGCAGGCGCGAACCCAATCGGTGTCCCCAATCGGGTCTGCGCCACCATTTTATGTGGGCAGGCCAATTAAGGCCTGCCCATTGTGATGCTCGCCCAGAAGCGCTGAGCAGGTGTGGGGTGGGGGGCGGGGGAATTCCCCAAGTTGTTCCCTGCGCTTTTTTGTGCATGCGCACGACAGAGCACAGAGTTCTCCCTGAGGCACAGAGCTGCTTCAGGGAGATTTGTTTCAGTGTTAAACTTTTAAATAAAGGATCTTTAAACTTTTAAAACATGTCCCTTCATGTGACAGTGTCACATGAGCTGGGACATGTTCATGAAATTTTGGAAAAAATTTTACTGATTTTTTAAAAATGCATTATGAAACCTCATCCCGCCTGTGGATGAGGTTCCATGAAATGTGCAAAGGCCACCTGGGCTCTTCACCTGCCCGTTAATCTTAAGGTTCGATGCAGCTCATTGAATTGTTTTAATTAGTTTTGACAGGCCTTAATAGGCCTTTGACATTTCTGTGAGTGCATAGCCGAGTCGGCTGCGTGCCCGCCGAACTGACAATCTAAATGACACACGGTGACATTGGGATGCACGTCCAACATCACCGTGCATCATTTTATGCATCGGTGTGCAGGCCCCGCCCCCCGTTCACCAACAGGAAAATGCTGCCCCAAATCTCTCTGTGCTGTACATTTCTGCAGTCTTTCTCCATTTAAATAATATTCAGCTCCTCTATTCACCTTGCCAAAGTGCATAACCATCCCCCCACAGATTGGCACTTGATTATTTAGTATTTTTGGAATGCTATTAGTGTCTTCTACCATGAAGACTGATGCAACGTATTTATTCAACCCCTCTGCTATTTCTATTGTTATTCCCCTAGCCTTATTCTCCAAGGGTCTATGTTCACTTCAGCCTCTCTCTTCCTTTTTACATATTTAAAGAAGCTCTTATTCTCTGTTTTTTATATTACTTGCTAGTTTACCCTCAAAAGTTTATTCTCTTGCTCTATTTTTTTGGTCATCTTTTGTTGGTTTTTAAAATGTTCTCAAACCTCTGGCTTACCACAAACCTTTGCCACAGTGTATGTTTTTTTCTTTAAATTTGATACAATCCTTAATTTCCTTGGGTAACCATCGTTGGTTTAGCCACTTCCTAGAATCCCGCTTTCTCACTGGGATTTTTCTTTGTTGTGAGTCATGAACTATTTTCTTATTAATCTGACATTGTTCATCAATCATATTTTCTGCTAAACTCCTTTCCCAGTCCACTCCAGCCAACTCTGCCCTCTTTCCTTTGTAATTGCCCTTTTTTAAGTTTAGCACAATTGTTTCTGACCCAAGTTTCTCACTCTCAAACTAAATGTTAAATTCTACCATGTTATGGTCACTGTTTCCTAAGGGATCTTTTACTCTGAGACCATTTATTAAACCTGCCTCATTATATGTTACTAGATCCAAAATAGCTTGAACCCTGGTTGGATCCACAAATATTGCTCTAGGTTCTTCACATCCCATCTAATCCTCCAGTCCCACTTACCCTCATCATTATGCTATTTGATGTCTCACCCTCATAGTCACCCTCACCAACTTTAACCATTCATCAGGTGAACACATCATGGGGGAGGGTTTTATGGAGCCCAGAAGAGCGGAAAACATGGTGTGCAGGGTAACTGAATCAGGCAGTATGCAAAATTTTGATTTCCTGATGGTGGGCTGAGATGCAAAGATAATATGAGTGTTTGAGGCATGTCGAGTCTCATGCTAGCTGGTGGCAGGTTCATATTTGTAATGTATTTGCATGCCATGAATACTCATTAGCATAAAACTTTTTTTTAAAATTGCCTCCTACAATAAAGATATAGCCAGCAGCGCACGAGAATTTTGTCACACCAAGTTTATGGTTGTTTAAAAGTAGCATACACCAGTTGGCTTTGTGCAGTTTTGTCTGAGATCAGCACTTTTCCTTGTTGAACCCAACGCCACAAGGGAGGGGAGCAGAAGAACAGCAGCTTGCATTGAGACTCAGGACTAGAAATGGCAGGTCAATGGCGAGTGTGGGGGTGTTGTGGAGTTAGATGCGGTCATGGAGAAGTGGAAGAGGAACCCAAGTTGGGCAGAGGGTGGGGTTGGAGGCAAGGAGGAATGAAGTGGATAAGGTCTGGCATCCTGGATGTGGTAGGTGGGGTGGGCGCGTGGTTGTGGGGACAGTCAATCAAGGTAAGAAAATGAGGGGCCTAAAGGGTGGGGTCAATATTACCCAAATCTGGGTCCATCTCAGCATGTTGGCTGGCTGAGTCCTTTCAGGGCTAAGAGTTCACCCACAACAATTCAATTATCCGCACTGAGAGTGATCTTGCACAATGTCCTTGACAATGTATGGTTGGGGGGGGGGTGGTTGGTGGGGGCTAGCTGAGCCTGCAAGTTCAGGAATGTCCCACAGGATGATGGGTACAACACTGAACACTAATATGAACATTCAATAAAGAATGAATGCAAAAACACATCATTGTTTCATCCACAATAAAGAAATGTCCCTAACTCCCATGTAACGACTGATGCATGCCAGCCATGTGGTGTACCAATATACTTAGGTCTTTGACTAAGCTAGTTTCAATAAATAATGATACATACATGAATAAAATGAAAGCAATGGAATGTCAATGATATACAAATCAAATTTAAATTTGAAAACAAAGCACCCATGCCACCTTTGTTCTCTCAATAAGGGCAGTTAGGCAGGAAAATTTTGGCCATGATTCAGAGCCTCAATGTTTGATCAAGTGGCCCTTTTGTAGCCCACCTGTAGCTGCAGCATTGTCAGCTTATGGCAGGTTTCACCCCTGAATAGCATCACCCACCGCGGAATCGCAAGTGTTTCCTGTGCACGTTGCCGGCACTTCAAATTTAAATTGTAATCACGCGAGAATTTGAAAAACGCAAGAGAGCTGAAGTGGCGCACGCTTCCAGTTGCACTGTCGGGAACAGCGCCCACTGACAAAATTCTGCCCATTCCTTCCCTCCTCGTAGAAGAAAGCATGGAACACCAGGATGGGAGAGAGAACTGGAGGTGCCCTCCACCGATGAAATAGCTGATACCTACAGAGGGCGGCGAGGCACTTGAAATAAGTGAAGTTATGGTGTCGCTAGCTGTTGGAGATGGGGAAGCTGGGAGGTCCCAGCTACCTAGTGACATAATTAAATGAAATTCATCTACATGTCATTGAAGGGTTCTCAAAATTCCCACATTTTTCATGTCATCAACAAGGATATGACTTTTGGACTTTTACCTGAAACCAGACGAGAGGAGACAGAATACGCATTCTTCCCTTTAAAACAATCAACACGAAACTAAAGCCCATCAAAATCTTGCATAAATAATCACTACTAACTACTAAGGCAGGAAGACAACAATCAATGCAAATTATGCAAACCCATCAATACTCCACATATACAATGGCTTTCAGTTCAAGACTAGTTATGGGGGCAGGAAAACAATGATAAAGATCATGAGAGCCCATTAAAAACAATGAGACAACAATCACATGGGGAAGCCCACCAAAATCAAACAAAGAACTAACCTTGATTTGGATTGAGATAAGAAATTCAAAAAAAAAACAGTATAACTGGGCCTGCAGATCTAAGTTGTTTGGAAAGCAGTCTGCTTTGGGCAGTGACACAGGAGAGTGATCAAAACAAAAACAGAATTACCTGGAAAAACTCAGCAGGTCTGGCAGCATCGGCGGAGAAGAAAAGAGTTGACGTTTCGAGTCCTCATGACCCTTCGACAGAACTTGAGTTCGAGTCCAGGAAAGAGCTGTTTCCTGGACTCGAACTCAATTTCTGTCGAAGGGTCATGAGGACTCGAAACGTCAACTCTTTTCTTCTCCGCCGATGCTGCCAGACCTGCTGAGTTTTTCCAGGTAATTCTGTTTTTGTTTTGGATTTCCAGCATCCGCAGTTTTTTTGTTTTTATTTTTGTTTTTATTTATATAGGAGAGTGATCAGTTGGAAGCGGTTGAAGCCGAGTTTAAGCAGGAAGCCGAGTTTAAGCAGGGAGCTGAGCCAACTGGAGGAAGGAGATCTGGAGGTTTGCAGGTCCGCAGACAACATCATGGCAAGGGGCAAGGGGTGGCAGGCTCAACCAAAAACAACAAGGCCGGAACCGCAGCCCTCCACAAAGATCGACCACCCACAACTGCGCCCTCCACCCACAGACCGGGACCACGTGGGGATGGCAGGCTCCAGAGGACACAAATAGCGTACCCCAAAATTGTAACCGGCTTACCCGGCTGGATTTTGAACTGTCAAGGAACCCTGGGTTGGTGAGCATGATCCCTGACCTCTCCTAGTTCAATTTAGTTAGGTTTTGGGGGTGGGACAAGGGTAAGGGGATTAGTAGATTGATTTTCCCTCATTATGCCGTGTGTTCCCCATTCTTAACTAAATGTATTTTGTAAGCCTGTATAATCTCAGTGTAATCCTAATGTTATAAGTTCATTTGTGACTTCAATAAACTCACTTTTTCTTGCACCAAAACCAGTTGTCTGCTGCACTTTGTCACAACCCCCAAATAAGTCCAAGGTCTAGAACCCAGGAAGTGGGAGCGATTCGAACCGCTCAGAAGTCAGAGGTGAAGCTGATACACACCACCACCCCCTACACATAGAACACTCACTCGTGTTAAGTTAGTTTCAACAGAGAGTAAAATACAAAGGTAAGTTGCAACATATTCTTATCTTGCCAGGAAAGAAAAATCATGTATTTTATCTCTGACAGAGCCTTGACACAATGCAGCAGGACTCAGTGGAGGTGGTCAATGTCCAACCTTCAGAGGAGCTGATTCCTGCTGAGGGTGCACAAGCCTAGCAGCCCCCCCTAAGTCTATTTGGGACTCTGAAGACATCAGACAGCTTGGCCAGCTACAGGACAAAAGCACCATGGAAGCTGCTCAGGAATCTTGCCCACACCTGCATAAAGATCTTTTTTTGGTTGCAGACTGGCTGCACATTGATGGAGTGGAATCCCTTGTGGTTGAAAAATGCTCCTGACTCTTCTGGGGGTGCCTTATGACAACCTGCACAAGTGGAAATCCAGCCACAAATGCAAATCCGAGCGGTCACTCATTCTGACTGGGGTCCTCGCAGGCAAAGTTGATAAAATTGCAGGCCCTGATGAACAAGTCATCAGTCACCTGTTTTCTGTATTGGTGAGCTGTCAACTGGGTGATTCCAGATATAATTCCCTAGAAGGATCTGAGGGCAAAAAGGTTGAAGGCAGAGATGATCTTGACAGGTTAAACAGTGAGCGAGTCTTCTTCTAGAAGGCTTCAGGAGTCAGCCACAGGCAAACATCACATCCTGGACCTCCTAAGTCAGTTCAGACATATTAAAATTCAGCCTGCAGAGTTTAAATCAAGAAGTAGACACCAGGAATTATAAATTAGATTTAAATGACAAATAGAAAGCAAAATAAAGATTGGGATGGAAAGATGTGACTAAAAGAAAGATAAAAGAGACAACAAGAAAAAGTGAAAATGATATACTTTTAAAAATTAACAGTGCATAACACTAAAAATTAGCTTTAAATTCTGAAGGAATGAGATTCCACTCTTGTAAAAATTAAAGTTTCAGGATCAGAGCGGTTGTTTGATGTTAAATGTAACTGGCCATAATATTACAATTTCACTTGGACCTGAATACACCAATCCTAACTTTATCTACCATGTGTAGTGAGAAAGTACCTCAATATCATGCCCTTACATTGATTTCAATATCAAATCTATCAGTGAGTTGCCACACTTTGTGCAAACTGTAGAGAACCAAGTAAATTGGAATGCAACTTCTGGATTTACACACTGAACTATGAACATATGTGCTCCAGAAGCTGTTCGGTTTACTGCACAATAATGGCAAATGCTATTAGTCTCACTATTATTCTCAGGGAAAATCTGGTCCATTATGTCCTATTTCATCAATATTTCATCAATGTGTACTTCCACACTGTACACATTTATGGATTTGTTGATGGATTGAGGAAAATGCAACATTCAAATAGATAAACTTGTCTGTATGCCCATGAAGAAGTGATTTTAACTCCCTTCACCTGGCAAAAATTGAGTGGTAGTGGAGTTAAAATTGCCTGTGGACAGCAAAATTAGGGTGGACGCAAAACAGGTGCTGGTCCCCAATCCGCAACATCCCTGCTGGGGATGTTAAAATCGATGTTTTTTTTACTTTGCTTTAGAGCACAGTGCAGATACACCAGCAATAAAGCAACATGCTTCAACTCCACAATCTGATGGACCATTACCTGCAGAAAAACAGAAAAAAACCCAGATATCTCATATACCGTGAAATGAATAAAAACATGTTCAATGTTTTCTGGATAATTGCTCATCCCATGCTAAATAGTAAGAAAATGTGACCACAAATGTTAACAGTCGGGGCTTTCGTGGCATTCTCTCTAACACTTCTCTTCTCATGCAATCAGCTTCTCTAAGCAGATTAAGCCTCACCCAAACTGGAACCCTCATCTTTATTCCCTGCTGCAATGATCCAATTTGCCTTGATTGCTTTGCTTAGCAGCAATATTAGAATGATCACTAAATCTCTTGTCAAATTCAGAATATGAAAAATGCCATAGACCTGAAATAATGTGATTTTTTTTTGTTGTGACTGCAATGAAGTACTTCTGGCATGAGAGGGATAGAAGTGGATGCACCAATGATATACACAACAGTTCCATACGTTCCAAAATATATGCTACATTCCAATAGGAGAAACTGCTGGCAGAAGGTCTTACTGCTCACAATGCCCCTGCAATAAAGGCCAACATACCACTTGCCTTCCTTATTACTTGCTGTACCTGCATGCTAACTGTCTGTGTTCCTTGTATAGGGACACCCCAATCTCTCTGAACAGCAACATTTAGAAGTTTTACATCTTTAAAAAATATTCTGTTTTTCCATTCTTGCTGCCAAAATGAATAACCTCACACTTTCCCACATTATACTCCATCTGCCATTTTGTTGTCCACTCATTTCAGATGTCTTTATCTCTTTGCAGCCTCTTGGTATTATCCGCAGAGCTTACATTCCCACCTAGCTTTGTATCATTAGCCAACTTGGATAAATTACTTCTGATCTCTTTGTCTAAGTAATTAATATTGGTTTTAATCAGAGCAAGGTACAAAAAGAAAATCAGAAAGGCAGAATGTGTGGTCTTTATAATCAACTGCAAGATTATAAAGGTTTTGCTAAGCTGTAAAAAGACCTGGGCTGAATTTTAAAAGGAGAGCCAGGATCCCAACATCAAAGTAAAAAGCAGATCCTGAGCCCTCACTAGCAGCGATACCCAGTCGACAATTTTACCACACGTGGCCTCCTACTTGACTGCCCATCCTATTAAGGAGCCTCAGAATGTGGGGTTCCTGAACCACACCATGCAACGTTTAACACAGACTTGACCACCAAGGTACAAGCCATTGTATCACAAAGCAAAAGGCTGCCAAAGAAAAGATGTGTGTTCCAATTGTTAAATTTTGAGCAAAGGTAACATAAAATCCCATGTGTTCCTTGGAATATGGAAGATTAAGTGGTAATTTGATTAAGGTTTTTAAGATTTTGAAAGAAATTGATGGGAATGAGATGGTAAGCAACTATTACTGTTTGGGGAATTTAGGACTTGTGGACAGACCAAAAAAAAGAACAGTTTTTCAGACATGAAATTAGGAAACACTGCAACATGCAAAGGATGGTAGAAGTTTGGAACTCTCTTCCATGAAAGGCAGCTAATGCGAGGCCAATTGCTAATTTTAAATCTGAGATTGTTAGGTTATTATTAACCAAAGGTATTAACAGGTATGGGCAAAGACAGATAGATGAGTTAGGTCACAGACCAGGTCTGGTTCATTCAGTGGTGATGAAACAGTCTTGAGATTAAACCGCCTTCTTCTCTTTCTGTGTTCCGATGTTAAACAATAGGTCCTCGTGACACATATGCTTTCCCAAAGGCTAAATAACTTTTGGGTTTAATTTCATTTTACAGCATCCACACAATTGTCCCTTCTGCTTCTTCTTTAGCTTAGAGACTGGCATTCATTTGCATGGGATAGGGTTTCTACTTTGGGCAAAATTAGCAATACAGGCACAAATTACAATGAAAAATTATGTTAGTTTTTCAAAGTGATGCTCAAGTTTCAATTTCATAATCACAGATGCAAAATCATTCAAGTACTGGTGTAATTGACTTTAAAACATAATTATTTGGGCTTTTGTTTCCCCTTGCATTACAACATGTTCCTTGATATAATTAAGAATGGTACAGTTTGATTAAATCCATTTTCAGCAAAAAAATAAGCAAGAAGCAACTGAGAGTAACCCAACTTTAAACAACTGAAAATAAAATAAATGTACAGAGCCAGTTACTAGATTCATTTATGTACATTAAATTAAATATTTTAATAGTTAAAAGCTTTAAAAAGGTGACAATTTGTGCCGTTGCGCCTCAAAAATCCTCCTTGAAGTTCTGCACATGATTGCAATTAGCAGAAAATCAACATAGCAATTAATTTGATCTGTGGACATGACCAATTTTATGGGTGGAACCAGCATCTAGCATGATGTTTTTAAAGCAATGCAAAATATCACAGAAATTCAGTTTGTACTGAACAAAACTGGCACTTGAAATTCTATCTTATGCTTTGGTTTAGTCAATCTTGGATGTATTATGCTGACAACTTACTGGAAGTGTGCCTAATTTCTCTTTCCTAATTATTTTCTCCACTGTTTCTTCCTAACTATTTCCTGAATGCTTCCATTTGTTTCCTTGGCCAAGTGTTTTTCTCATTGCTTTTTAAGGTCAAGTTTCACTATTCTCCTGCCCTGTCCCCACTCAATGGCCGGGGCTAATGTTAAACCCAAAATTCATCGATGTATCTTTCAAATACAATTCTCAAATATATTTATTTTTATCTACTATTTTATAGAGTACCCATACAACATTATTCCACATCTGATAGGACCAGAAAACATGCCCCTTGATGCTGATTCAAGAATATGCAAGACCATTAATCTCCTCTGATCTCATACCCCTGCTGTGCATGACCATTGTAACATGAATGTGTTGTACTGAAAACACTCTGGGCCAGCGTGTGCTGTTGAAATCATGGCTACGCCAATGGCATGCACCATTATTTATGGGTAAATTTCAAGCAAGGTACCCATGTGCCGTTAAATGTAAATATCCAAAAGTTTCTGTCTGAGTTCTGCCATTAGCTTCACAAAAATAGCATCTTGCCCTTAGACTCCCTGTTTTTATTTTTTTGGACTTATTGCATTTGCCCACTAAACTTGCCAACTAAGTTAAATCTTGCTATTACAAGTGTAAATATCTTTTCAATATCATGATAAGCAAGAAAAGCTATTACAACTATAAAGTCTCAATTTTTCAAGTTTATACATTCTTCAGAGATTTTAAATATGTCAAATTTTAAATTGAAACATTGTTTTCCTTACTTTTCTTTCCCATTGTTGATTCTTTCTTTTCCTGTCTATTTCTCTTTCCCTGCCTAATTTGGCATTATTTAACTGTCTTTAGCATCCTCCCTCTCAGTCCTTCCTCCGTTTTTATGCCAGGCCTTCAATCTGAATGGTTAAGGAGATACTTTGTGGTTACCCCAGGTGCTCTCTTTCCTTCAGTGAGCTGTTGGCAGTTCACACTTACAGCAAATTTGAAGAACAAAACTAACCTAATGTTGCAAAAGGAGGTCAAACTAATATCAGGTGTCATCAGATTCCCTGCTACAACAAACTCTAGCACTAAATTACCTGGAAAAACTCAGCAGGTCTGGCAGCATCGGCGGAGAAGAAAAGAGTTGACGTTTCGAGTCCTCATGACCCTTCGACAGAACTTGAGGGGTCGAAGGGTCATGAGGACTCGAAACGTCAACTCTTTTCTTCTCCGCCGATGCTGCCAGACCTGCTGAGTTTTTCCAGGTAATTCTGTTTTTGTTTTGGATTTCCAGCATCCGCAGTTTTTTTGTTTTTATCTAGCACTAAATTGCTATGCAACTTACCAATTGGAAAACAACAACAATGATATCCTGCTACATGTCAGACAATTTTTCACAAAAAATGTCTACACACGTTAAGGGATAACCAGCTAAATGGTTGGAATCGTCCCAGATTTGTACTAAGTGCGGTAGTGGGCGGGTCAAACGACATTCTATCTGGCGACTGTAATGGTGATTTCTCACACTGTGTTGTCCCAAGCCAGCCGCATTAATTGTGCATTCCCAGGAAACACGCCTGTTCCCATAGCAGTCGGGCTTTCATTCGCCTGCCCACCATCACCTCGCCACTTCATCATGCCGGACACCATATTTAAAGTACACCGCGCGCACACCTCTTAGTGCTTCTAGCCCAAGACTGCCACGCGGCAGACAGGATGGCCCCAAAAGGCAAAAAGGCTGCAGCCCACCATCTACCCCCCCCCCCCCCCAATTCTGTGACACATCCCTCGAATGCCTTTTGAATGACGTGGAGACCTGTCATGATGTCCTCTACCCTCGCTCTGGCTGCAGGATGAGCAGCTGCATCACCAATCCAGCATGGGAGGAGGTGGCAGTGGTGGTCAGCACCAATGACTGCAAAAGAGGACAGCCACCCACTGCCGCTACAGGATGAATGGTCTTATCCGTTCCATCAGAGTAACTCACTCTTCTCATCACTTTCAACTCACGTATTCACAAACCTATCAAACATCCACAGGGATCTCACACCTCAAGGGCTGACACCACTAACTCTCACATGCACCCTCACATCTTCCTCAGGCTCATTTCCTCTGGGTCTCATGTCCTCATCCCATCTATGGCTCACCACACAAACATTCCACACAGTGACATGCGTCCAGCTCAAGTTCTCGCCATCCGTTTACACGCAGCAGAAGACTGATGACATCAGCAGGGAGAGGTCCCAGACCGGGGGGTGGAGTGGCCCAAATTATGCCCCTCACTCACTTTGAGGAGTGTGCCATCGTGCTGACTGGTGAGGACATGGACTGCGCCTGAGGTGACAGTGAGGTCACCAGGGAACACCCTCCTGAGGATCCTGCACCACATCATCCCTCTCTCAATCAAATGGGAGTGCTCTCTCTCCTGCTTTGACTCTGCTGACATGTACTAATTATCTCTACTTTGGTTCACAGGGAGCTCTGCCAAGTGACTGATACACTCAGCCAGCCAGTCCCTCAGCTGCATCTAGGTCATCACCTCCAGACAAGAGGACGCTTCCTCCATTGAAGAGGTGGAAATAAGCAGCCTGGAAGACCCATCACAGTGTTCATCCACACCCTCCACCAGCACAGAAATACGCACTTCAATGGGATCTAGACCTAGTACAGGCTTGGGTTCACAATCTGGTGGTCACCGCACAGATATATGTCCGCAGCAGGACCAGGCAGTTTTGGCCAAGCTACCCGGCACTCGGAGGACTGCCAGGGAAGAGGCATTGTGAGGTCTGAGTCAGGTGACGAGCCTCTGGATTTGGCCTTCTAACTCATCATGGAGTCAGCAGAAGGCATGAGAACGTTAAGCAGAGCTGTTGGAAGCCCTCAACAGAGTGGAACGCGAATCATAGCAGTGCATTCGCCTGCGCTCTGATGAAGTGGTGCCCACATGTGTGCTTTTGGAGGTTTCCATGGGGAGGATAATGGACGCGATGTAGACCCTGGTCCAGCAGAACGCGGAGATGTGTGCAGACCTGCACTCCATCGCGGGAGCCATGGGTGAGTTCCTGCAGTAGCAACACGAGGGGGAAACGGGGCACTTCGACATCCCTCCAGGTGCTCTTTCCACTCAGGGATTCAGGCTGGGGCCCCCGAGCACCCAAAGGGAGGAGGAGCGACAGCTGGACATCCCTGGGTCATCCACTCAGGAATCTCAGAGGCTCTCCTCTCCCTCTGTGTCCCCCTTGTCTGTTAGCTCCTCAACCTCGTCCTCTGTCACCACAGAGGGAGCAGATGGCCAACAGGTGTTTCTGGAGGGAGAAGTGTGTGTATGGCAGGGCCTTTCGGAGCCTTGTGCAAGCAGTCTCCCATGCATGTGGATGTTTCACATATCACACTCACCCAATTGTCCTGACCATTTTTAATGCTGCCTGCTGGGGTTTGCTTTCAGTTGTCCATCTGAGCTGACCTGCATCTCCGTCCACCAAATTATCGCCCACCCATGCAGATCTGATCTCACCCACCACGACTGTCATTTCACTTATGATTTAGAGAGCATGATCTTGATTTGTTTTTTTTTGTGCATTCCCCTGTCCTTTCTCCTCCCCTGGTCACCCATATATCATCCCCCATCACTGTTGGCCCCCCTGGTATCACCTTCCAACTCCGCTTTGTGACTTACCAGCTACAACACTTTTCCTTCAGATACATCCAGGTGAACGTGCATGTTCCCTTCCTGTCTGAAAATCCCACCCTCATCCAGATTTGCCGCCCCTACATCCTCCTTCCCACCCCCAGGCACTGTGTCTGCCTCCAAGTCCCCACCAACCACCCTCCCCATCCCATACTACCGATACCGTCTAGCCCTCACCCTCCCACCCTACTGTCTCACTCTGCCCTTAGTCATTCTTACCATTCCCTCGTCCCACATTCACCCTCAGTTCACTCCCTAGGAGGCAATCATGGAGTAATCAGAGTCTTCCCTTGCATGTTCACCTCAGCATGGCGCCTCTGGACTGCTGCCCCCCTTGGAACCCCTTCCCACCTCCCCAGCCTTGACCACCCCTTTGTCCTCCCCCACCCGCACCCGCCCCCCAGACCATCCCTGCTTAGTCCTTCCCTCTTCTTGACTCCTTCCTCCACTTTTACTTCTTCCTCCAGCCTTACTCCCTCCAGTCTCTGCACTCCTTCCTCCCCCAGACTCCGTCCCCTCTCCGAACTTCCTTTACACCTTCCACCACCCCCTTACACCTACCTCCCCAGTTTCCGTCTTCTCCCCTGTTACCCCATCCTACCCCTGTACTCCCTCCCTCACTCCATCCTGACACTTTCATTCACCACCCCCAATAAACTCACCTCATCTTGACACCTCTTCCTCTCCCAGTTGATCCTAGACCTTCCTCTCTCACCCCCTAGTAAATCTTCCTCTCCCAAATGCAGGTGGACCTTCTTCTCCACATCCTCAACCATCATCCATTGTGAGCAGACCCTCAATGTTGAATTTCCAACTTTCGTGGGTTGCTTCGCAGTGCAGCCATGTCCATGAGAATCCACGCAGCATTCCATGGCGTTCCTCCAGTGTGCCGTTGCTTCAGGCTCCAGAATCTCCTGCTCCTCAGATGTCGACAATGTGAGCAAGGCTCCAGCAGTAAGTCCCAACTTCTGCATATCACATTGTGAAGACGTGCTCTGTTCCAACCTGCAATCACGCCAATGTGGGCAGACAATCCAGCGGAACGGATGACTCCAGCGGGGTGGCCTTATCATGATATGCAGATGTATTACAATGAGGTTCCCGACGTCCGATGGCGGGCAATGCATTCCGCCGTGAACATGCTGAGCGGACGATCGCAAACTGGTTTCATAATATCATGAAACCGATTTCTGGCCTTCTCGCCATATTGTCCGCTCATGTTGGCCAAGCGTGCCCGGTGCCAGCAGACACGGAAAATTCTGCCCATTATCTTCACAAATGCAACCATATCCACATTTACAGAATTTATGCTACAGGGAAGATAGGGATACAGAAAGACAGAGACAAAGCATATTGCTGCTTCTATGCATTTTGCAATGGAATGTTAGGAAGCATGTTTTCCCTGATCAGTTCCTTAGAGACTAAGCTTCCGCATGAAATAAAAATGAAGCAGAAGCTTAGGTACAATCATACAGAAGGAGAAAGAAATCAACAGGTTGATTGCTCTCACTCAGCACCTTAGTAGCACATATTATATAATTGGCACCCACAGGGACACCTAGAAGCATATGTTCTCAATCAAAAATAAACAAGTCATACAGTATTCTATTTTCATTATCATTAGTCTGATTCTTCCAAGTCTACTGCACTTGACAAGCGTGCTTGTTAGAAAAAGGCTGTATTTGTTACTATCTCCCCAGAGACTGATAATTGTTCAAGAGAAAATCAAACTTCCCAATTACAGCTGCAAGAATAATACATCAAGTTTCATGTTTTAAAACTTCTACTGTGTCAAATGACTAAAAACACATTAATTAAGCACTTCTTTTTAGGCAACATATGCATTAAAGGATATAAATAAACAGTTCCTTTTTACATTTATGCATTGCACTCTCCATTGAATTATATTTTTTGTGACAAACAGTTCACAGTTGAACTTGCAATGGGTTGCTTGCTTTTTATTTTCCAAGCCGACTGACCTCTAATCCCAGAGCTATCACTCACTGTGAGGGTTGCACTGTATATTTCTTCGTCCAGCTCCAAGTTAGGCACATCTTTCAGCCTGCTATAACTTCTCATAAACTGGTCTTCAATCTGAGTGCAAGCTCCTACCCGCATTGTGAGATAAATGATAGAAGCAGTATTTTCGCTGCTTGGTGCAGGCCTGGATGCTTTATCTTTTGCTCTCTCTCTACCTGTTAGGTGACAGTGGATCACACAACATAAAACTGCAACTTCTGTCTGTCTGTGATATTCCTGAGTTTATAGGGAATCTCGAAACCTGATCTCAAAATGGCCCCTTCTACACTCTTCCCCATGGCAATGGGAAACAGATTAGCTTTGTATCTAAGTAGAAATATATATCATTTAAATTTGATCACATCTGTCTTTCATCTTAGAAGTAAAGAGACAGTTTACAGTACAATTGTATAGAACTTAATACCAATAATACCTTTCTGGGACTTTGGGAGACTCAGGATCTATGTTATGACTGTAGCAGATATTAATTGCTGAGAAACCCAAATCCCAGAGGGAAACTTGGCTTACCGCCCACTTTTTGTATTCTGAAAATGAGAAGAAAATACACTGATCTCAGCAGTAAGAAGTCCAGTAACCCTTTTGGGATTTTAAAAATTAAAAATAAAAGTTTTATTAACAAGAAGAAAACAAAACTTAAGCACACAAGATTACAGTTACACAACTGAAATTAGTCTTACAAAACATTCCCCAAAAGATTCTCTCCCTGGTCAGATCCCCAAGTAAACACCTTCCAGGCAACACTCCCTTATAGAAGTTTAACTGTAAGAATCTATTAATATTACTGAAGGCAAACTGCTGTAAGTTTAATAAAGGCAAACCACATGACCTCTTAAACTCTCTTCCACATTCCTTCAACAGGGTCGTGAGGACTCGAAACATCAACTGTACTCTTTTCCGCCGATGCTGCCAGACCTGCTGAGTTTTCCAGGTATTTCTGTTTCTGGTCTTGTTTTGGATTTCCAGCATCCGCAGTTTTTTGTTTTTATAACTTTTCCAGCTTGACTGGATGGTTGATTCAAACTGCATCTTCTCCCAGCCTAGAGCTGTTTCCAGGGCATCTTCCTCACATAGCCAGCAGCCAACAGCCAACCAATCCCTAAGCTCCAAAGTACCTTTCTCCTCCTTTCATCTCAGGTCCCATTGTAACCTTTGAAACTCATATCCCTCCAAATATAAAATCTTTCATGTTCTTATTTTGTCTCAGCTTTCAGGTCAATAAATAACCTCTTATGTTTTCCCATGTAATTCCTGTAGAGATGCAAAAATGTTTCTTGACACCTCTGGCTTCCCTTTGACATCGAAACGAACTCGCAACTTATCTAAATTTGCAAATGTTAGACCCAACCTATTTACTTGTAGCTGCCAAAAAAATAAGAAACTGTAATATTCCCCTGAGATAAAAACAAAAAACAAAAAACTGCGGATGCTGGAAATACAAAACAAAAACAGAATTACCTGGAAAAACTCAGTAGGTCTGGCAGCATCGGCGGAGAAGAAAAGAGTTGACGTTTCGAGTCCTCATGACCCTTCGACAGAAGGTTCTGTCGAAGGGTCATGAGGACTCGAAACGTCAACTCTTTTCTTCTCCGCCGATGCTGCCAGACCTACTGAGTTTTTCCAGGTAATTCTGTTTTTGTTTTGTAATATTCTCCTGTTAGATATATGCAGGTTGTAAAAAGGTGTAAGTAAATTAGGTAAAGATAGGGGAAGTTAACTTTTTTTGAAAAAAAATCAAAGAGTTAAAAGTAGAGTCTGGTCAAGTCTGGGATGGAAGCATTTCTGGGGATATTTGTTGGGACAGTAGAGAGATGGAAGGGAAGGAATGCATTTGAGGAAATGCTGAGACCTAGATTGGGATAGCTGTTTAGATCTCTCAGGGGATAGCAGGGTAACGGGTTGGACCACCCAGAAGACAGGGTGTGGACCGTGCAGGGGGTGGGGGGTGCGGTGGGGGTGGGGGTGGGGGTAGGAGGAAGTTACTGTCAGCCTTGGGGGGCACTGTAAGGTAAAAAGGCACTGTGTTGTAACAATTACTGCATTTCAATGCATTTTAAAATCTATAGGGTAGTTGCTGAACTGAAAAAGGGAAGTTTAGCTCTGAGGGTAGTTAAGATAAGATCTTGTGGAACTGTTTTAAAGTACTTTTTACTGTGTGAAACCATTCTTGTGTTTAAGTGTAATTGTGTTTTGTTTTTTCTTGCTTTATTTTTTTAAATAAATGTTTACGCTACTATAAAATCATCACAAGTAGTTGAGAACATCATTTCCTGATTTCAGAACCTCTCCTCATACCATAACAATTGCAAAAAACATTTTGGCAGCTGTTTCAAGTTTCCGTCTGGGATTTGGGCAGCTTGGCATTTACCATCAGCCGTGGCCATAACATACCTCAAACCCTCTATAATATTATTACAGATGTACACCTAACGTCTCTATCCTTTCATGTCTTAACCTCAGACAACCTGTCTCTAGTAACTTATTCCCAGCTGAATCAAATTATTTACACACACACAACCTCCTTCACTGAATAGCACAATATTCCCCAGAAATAGTTTTTTAAAAATTCATTCTCACAGTCTACTCATTGTAGATTCAGAAACCGCTGTCATTGCCTCCATATGTAAATACCTTGTACCTCCCTCTCAATAAAACAATCTGTGTCTTCCCTCCTGATCTTTACAATTAAACCACCCAAGCTTTCTTTCAGAGAAACTTCAGCAAAGGCCACTTGATCCCATTCATTTGTCCCAAAGTATAACAATCTTATAAATCAAAATATATAGTCCTAAAACTTGGTAAACTTATAAACCTCGTATTTGTAACAATTAATGTCGTTTTATAATTTTAACATTGATTTTTAAGCAATTTTTTTTAAGAAATTGAAAATATACTCAAAATAGATGGCAAGTTGGCAGAGTGATTGCTTGACACTCCACTCCACGCTAGCCTAACACCCTACTCTGTACTAGCCTGACAGCGTACACCGTGCTAGCCTGGCACCCTAATCCACGCTAACCTGGCACCCTACTCCACGCTAGCCTGGCACCCTAATCCACGCTAGCCTGGCACCCTAATCCACGCTAGCCTGGCACTCCACTCCATGCTAGCATGGCACTCCGCTCCTAGCTAACTTGACCCTTCACTCTATGCTAGCCTGACACCCTCCTACTCTATGCTAGCCTGACACCCTACTCCATGCTAGCCTGACACCTTACTCCACGCTAGCATGACACCCTGCTCCAAGTAACCTGACACTCCACTCCATGCTAGCCTGATGCACTGCTCTATGATAGACTGAAACCTGAGCCAATGGGCCTCCATTGAATAAAAACACTGAACTGCAGGTGCCAAATAGTGATTCTGATGTAACTTGCCAATGATGGTCTCTCAAAAACTCCCGCATCTGGTTGGGTCATAGGTGGTTCCTGTTAGGAAGAAGAGATGAAGCATGGAGTGGATGAACCTGGACAAGCAGCAGCCGGCAGCATCTTTGTGGACTTAATGGGAGGATTCCTGCTTCCCCTGTCTCCATAGGAATATAACTTGCCAAAATCATTGCACCATTTCTTGGACAGCCTCATTAATTATTAGTTATTGTGTTGAATACTGATATTCTCCATCTTATCCACTTAATTTCATTTTTAAACTTACCCTCCTTTCTCCATAAATCATGAGATTCCAAGATGCATCTTATTGAATCAAAAATGGAAAATATAACTTATATCACTTGTAAATAAACTAATGTCTTTCTGACATCTTCAACATATTTTGCTAAATATGTAATGCTCTTTTGAATTGTTATAAATGGATATTTAAGGCAACACTGGAAGGCTAAATCTCATTACAAAATGTTCTGTAAAAGGATGTTTGTTGCTTCTGCCATCACCATTTGTTTTTTTTTTCCAAAATAGCAGCAACGAAACAACTTTTCAAATTAACCTGTATGGTTAATTTTCTCCTGTTATTTAACTTTATTATAGTTATTTTGCAATTGTTACATCAAATCAAAATAAATGCGTGCAGTTGGAAGCCGAAGCAATTTGAACATGGCAGCTAAAGAAACGTAAGTCTAGCTGATTTGCAGAACACTACTTTAAGACACTGCAATCAACTCTTCAGCACTCTTACTGAACTGAAAAATATAATTGGTATTTTTGGGCAAGATTATTGGCCAGCCAAGAGCAAATTCATTATTCAATTGTTTTTGATCTTTACATTTTTAAGGAATAAAGGTCCCATTTAATCATTTGAAGGGCTTTAATTATAGTGCATCTTCGGGTGGAATTTTCTATGCCTGCTGGCGTTAGGCATTATAGTGGGCATGAGCGGACAATATGGCTGGAAGGCCAAAAGCCGGTTGCACGGTGTTGTGAAACTAGCTTGTAATTCTCCACTCATCACTTTTAGGGGGTTCGCGGGTAGGTCTTTACTTACAAGACCAAGCCATAAGGTAGGGATGGCTTTTCCATGGCTGCAGCACTATGGCCTGCTTGGGGAAGGGAGAGAAGTGATCTCAGGTAGGGAAGAGTTTGCACAGCCAGGGCATTACTGAGGAAAGGGGATATCCCAGGGTGTGTCTGGGGACATATGTTGATCTGTGAAAGTGGCCTCAAGAGGGTGAGGGCTGAGGAGGCCAGATGGAGATGCGAGGGTGTGTGTGAGAAAGTGAGTGGTGATGTCTCTTGAGCTGGCACTGAGATGCCAGTGAATACATGATAGCCTTGTGAGTGTGTGGGTTTAGAGTGATGAGATGATTGCCTTAAAAATATAAAAACAAAAAACTGAGGATGCTGGAAATCCAAAACAAAAACAGAATTACCTGGAAAAACTCAGCAGGTCTGGCAGCATCGGCGGAGAAGAAGAGAGTTGACGTTTCGAGTCCTCATGACTCTTCAACAGAACTGGGTGAATCCAAGGAGAGGGGTGAAATATAAGCTGGTTTAAGGTGGGGTGAGGGGGGTTGGGTGGGGGGAGAGATGTGGAGGGGGGTGGTGTGGTTGTAGGGACAAGCAAGCAGTGATAGGAGCAGATAATCAAAAGATGTCACAGACAAAAGAACAAAAGAACACAGAGGTGTTGAAGTTGGTGATATTATCTAAGCGAATGTGCTAATTAAGAATGGATGATACTGCACTCAAGGTACAGCTCTAGTGGGGGTGGGGGGCATAAAAGATTTAAAAATAATGGAAATAGGTGGGAAAAGAAAAATCTATATAAATTATTGGAAAAAACAAAAGGAAGAGGGAAGAAACAGAAAAGGGGTGGGGATGGAGGAGTGAGGTCAAGATTTAAAGTTGTTGAATTCAATATTCAGTCCGGAAGGCTGTAAAGTGCCTAGTCGGAAGATGAGGTGCTGTTCCTCCACTTTGCGTTGGGCTTCACTGGAACAATGCAGCAAGCCAAGGACAGACATGTGGGCAAGAGAGCAGGGTGGAGTTTTAAAATGGCAAGCGACAGGGAGGTTTGGGTCATTCTTGCGGACAGACCGCAGGTGCTCTGCAAAGCGGTTGCCCAGTTTATGTTTGGTCTCTCCAATGTCGCTTGCCATTTTAACACTCCACCCTGCTCTCTTGCCCACATGTCTATCCTTGGCTTGCTGCATTGTTCCAGTGAAGCCCAGCGCAAACTGGAGGAATCTCATCTTCCGACTAGGCACTTTACAGCCTTCCGGACTGAATATAAATTCAACAACTTTAGATCTTGAACTCTCTCCTCCATCCCCACCCCCTTTCTGTTTCTTCCCCCTTCCTTTTGTTTTTTCCAATAATTTATATAGATTTTTCTTTTCCCACCTATTTCTATTATTTTTAAAACTTTTATGCCCCCCCACCCCCGCTAGAACTGTACCTTGAGTGCCGTACCATCCATTCTTAATTAGCACATTTGTTCAGATAATATCACCAACTTCAACACCTCTGTGTTCTTTTGTTCTTTTGTCTGTGACATCTTTTGATTATCTGCTCCTATCACTGCTTGCTTGTCCCTACAACCACACCGCCCCCCTCCACTTCTCTCCCCCCAACCAACCCACCCCCCCTCCCCCACCCCACCTTAAACCAGCTTATATTTCACCCCTCTCCTTGGATTCACCCAGTTCTGTTGAAGGGTCATGAGGACTCGAAACGTCAACTCTTTTCTTCTCCGCCGATGCTGCCAGACCTGCTGAGTTTTTCCAGGTAATTCTGTTTATGTTTTGAGATGGTTGCCTTATCCTGGCGGCACGAAGGAAATCATTCATCCTCTTTCTGCACTGGATGGCCAACCTCTTCTGTGCAGCGTTGGCACTGACCACCTCTGCCACCACCTCCCAAGGTGGAGTGGTGACACTAATGGACCTCCTGCATCTAGAGTGGGGATAGAGGACATTACAGCAGGCTCCAACGGTGTCCAGAAGTCGTTCCAGGGATGTGTCACTGTTTCGGGGGGCTGCAGTCTTCTTGCCTTTCGGGGTCCTATCTTCTGTGCAGCAGTCCTGGGCTGGAAGTACTGAGAGGTGTACACGTCGCTGCACTTAACCTATGGCACCTAGTGCAAGGAAGCACCGAGGTGACGGTGTGGGGGGTGGGAATTGGAGCCTGCACGCCTGCGAAACGACGTGTTTCCCGGGAATGCATGATTAATGAGGCGGGATTGGGATGAAGGGGCGTGAAGAGCCGCCATTGTGGCCAGCGGGTAAAAGTTCTTTTTCACGCCCGCTCCTGCAATTAGTGCAGATCTGGATGATTCCATCCTTTGAATTGGTCCATGAGAAATAGCTAATTGTGACCATCTACAGAGTTTGGGCTACCTCCACATGCTGTAGATTCCTTTAATTCTCCATTCATCCTAACAGTTATCTTGTATCTCAAAGGAATGAATGAAATATTAATTGACAATGACTGACCTTTCTCCAAAGGAAACAAGTGTTTAAACATATCCAATATACCTTTTGGGTTAAGACAGCATATTTCAACAGAGGGAGGGAAAGAAAGAGAGAGATGAGCAACAACCCTGATTCTTTATAGCAACCATGTTATCTCCTATTATTCCCATATTCAAATATTTGAAAACCAGGCTATCACACTTCATTTTCTGTTCTCCAGCAATGTTTCTTCCAGCACATATAATGCTGTGGCCAGGCAGTTAAATAAGTGATCATCACCATGATGTGGAAGAGCTCATAACTGGGCCTAGGGAACTCAGGGAAACAAAATCTATCACAAAAAAGTGGAATGAGAATCAAGAATGAGAAAAGACCAGCAGTCATATGGGAGCATTTTATGAACAGAAATGATAAAAAAGTGTCACAAATAAGCTGTCATGAAATGAGTGTGATGGTTCTTTTGCACCATAAACGCCCTGCTCCTCACATCTTGCAGATGCCAATCCATACTGAAATCTATTGCAGTGCCTCTGTTAATGGCAAAACTCCGTGACATCCCTCCACTGGATAACAAGCTAAGCCCCTCCCTCACTCCGTCATTCCTCTGAGAAGTGCAATTATTCAAAATATTTTTTAGAGTCTAAACTCTTGTTCAATAAAGACCTGCATCTTGTATGAGCATCATTCTAGTTTTTCCTCACTAGAGTAAAGCAAATGTGCCAGGCTGAACCATTTATCCCACAAAACAGCTTTCTAATCACCCATTTGCTTCAAACAGATATGTCACATCATTTTGGCCCTATAGGATAAATTACACCTTTGTTGCTCAGAGGTCATGGGACACTTCTGAAAACCCTTCATCAGGAATTTCCTGAGTACAGGGGAACATTTCTTAAGGTCCTGGCCTGTCATCTTCTGAGTCCCAACATACCACTTCCACCAGCTGCCACTTCCCGCCAGTTTTGGCCAGGAAACTGAGCAGGTGCATGTGAAAGAGACCTGGGAGTTAAACATTTCCCAGGCTTCATGATGCCAAGGCCAGGAATTTTGAGGCTTGCATTAACCCTTACACCCCCTTGGTGTATCAGCCATGGCTCAGTTTGTAGTACTGTCACAGGAAAGTGGAGATAAGGTCACAATCAGATCAGCCATGACATTTCTGAATGGTGGAGCAGTCTCAAGGGGCCAAATAGCATATTCCTGTTTTTATTTCTTATGCACTTATGAGTCAGAAGGTCCATAAATCCAAGTCCCACTGTAAAAATTATGCACAAAATATTGGCGTCCAATATAGTTACTGAGGAGTGCTGCATTATTGGATGTGTTTTTGTCAGATGAGCTGCTAAAAGGAGTCACAACCTCCTCTCACAGGGAAGTGTAAATGATCCCATGACACTATTTCACGCCATTGTCCAGACCTTCGACCAGTGTCACTAAAACAGATTGCTTAACTGTTATCATATTACTGTTTTTCAGACCTCAATATGAACAATTGGCTGCCACATTTCCTATATTATAACAGTGACCACACTTCAAGAAATATTAAATTGGCTGCAAAGTGCCTTGAGATATCCTGAGGATGCGAAAGGCACTACATACATGCAGTTTCTTCTTCTGCTAATTACATTTCAATTCATCAACACTGTTAGCAATAATATTACAGGTAGATTTTTGGGTCTATTTCAATTAAGGGCAGAAACCCTCATCTCATACAAACAGTGAGTGAGCCTTTTTATCAGCTTCGTACCCATAAGAAATTATGGGCCATTGCATAACGACAGAGTTCAGTCATTTATTCAATCACTGCCACTTAGAGAATTATTTGAAAGTATCAAGGGAGAAGCACACATGCTGTAACCTCTGCTTGGGTTAACCTCAGGTAATTAGCACTCCCAAGATACCTGTACAGCAACAACGTGGGATAACTCACAGACCTTCATTTGATGGATTGGCCTTACTTGGAAAAGAGACATGCAGTTTGGTACAGCAACCTTTGATACTGAAATGAAATATGCATAGATTTCTCCTTCCACATCAAACAGAATGATAAGATAGACGGTGTGGTATACTAAGGTCTAAACCAAAGGGCCAGCCATACACCTTCTCATGTGTGTGTTACTCGTACTAAGCACATACAGCTGGAAGACATATAACACTGTGCGCAATACATATTTTTGCAAGACAATTAAATCTCCATTGTATGACTGGCCGGCACTATTAACATAATATGCACTCTGTACCGTTTGCATGAAGCAGCTGTTGGTTATTTAACACAGCTTTATTTTCAAAACATCTAGGGTGATGAGGCATTAAGTTGCCTAGATCTTAGAATGTTATTTGTATTTCTGTCATGCTACTCAAGTCGTAACAAAATTCATTTAAGATGAATTTGAGGCCTTTGACTGAAATTGAGTGAAGGGCAGCTTGCACGGACATTGTGACTGACAACCGGTAACAGAGGATTAACTAACTAGGAAAAGAAATAACCAAAGAAAGTAGAAAGCTTACACAGTAGTACAGGAACTGTATCAAGACAAAAAGTGCAAAAATGTTTCTTTTGAAATATCTGTTCACAGACAGGTGTTTCCACTCAGTAAGTGAGTGCAGCAATATGCTGACTACAAAACCAGACAGACCACATGAAGAAATCATGGATAAATTTGATGCTGCAGTAGCTATGCCATTGCAATTGGATGTCATATTGTATTAGTTAAAAGTCAATGAGGGCTAAATAGGACAGGCCCCAAAAATGGGCATAGGGCTCATGGTGCATGATAACCCCAAGCCTGTTCAATGTGATGCAGGGAGCTTGCCAATTTCATGCTGCTGGATCATTATCATGATTATTGCACGTAGCCCGTACTAATTGCCCTGTGGAGTGGTTGCACGCCTTAGCAGGGGGTCCAAAATTGTGATAGGCTAGCACCAGTTAAAATTAGCCTGCACTAATTAAAGTCAGTGTGCACCTCTCAAAGAGGAGGTGCATAGTTGCTGGAGTGGGTAGAGGAAGTTCTTGTACTTTGTCATTTTGATGTGGAAAAAGGACAGAATAATGACACAACATGGGATCAAGTGGCCTGCAAGGTTCTCAGATACTGCACTGGAAATCTTGGTGAAAGCGATGAAGAGGGCCATGAGGCCCTCCAGACATATCTCAGTGGAACCACATACCAATGACAGGAGTCAAGCCCGAGGACTTGGATGCAGTGTTGCAAAAAAGTTCAATGATCTCATATGAGTGGACAAGGTGAATGAATTCATCTCCAAATATCATATCCCATCAACTGCACAACTAGCCTAACATACTGCTGTAAACCTGCCAACAATATCTATCAATCAAGACTTTTGCCTAACATTCATAGCTGCACCTCATTCTCAAACATTTAGCACTGCTGTAAGCATAACACCTACATCTCACACCATACACATGTTAGCAGCTATTTAACCATGACAGCCACATCACTCAAACACGTTGAACCACATTTAACGACACACTTCCCTCTCCTTGCAGGTCATGATGGCATACAATCAGAGGCAGCAGGAGCCAGGTAGACCAGCAGGTCTTTATGTTTTTGGAAGAGGTGATACTCACCAACATTGGAGGGGTCATTGCTGAGGGCATGGCCAGCAGCAGAGCTGAAAACAAGGAAGATCATCTCATGCCTAATCCTCCTTTCAGTCCCGCAATCTCTTTTGATTTGTAAGCTGCAGGTGGTGTAAGCATGCATCTCTCTTAATTTCATTGCTTTCCATCCCAACAACACTACCTTGTGTTTTTCTCCATTCAGATACCCAATTGAGATATCTGACCAGGCATTGATGGAAGAGCAGAAGGTGAAAGAGCAACAAGATTGAACTCAATTTAACACTTGGATGCACTTACTCAGATACTGATGCAGTATACACTTTAGAAGATAGCTTAGAGCTGGAATTTGTACTTGGTGAGATACCGGACATGAATTGCCTGCAGCAAGGGTAGGGGTCAAGGATAGCACAGTTGTCAGCTACCCAGAGGGTGAGATTGCACAAGAGTTCTACTGCAGAGGACTCAGATGAGGACTTTGATGGGACAGGCTACAGAAGAAGGCTGATGGGAATGCGCGATTAAATGCTTGGTGCAATGCCACAATGCCAGACAAACCCTAAAGTCTCAGGCAATGTCAAGGATCATGGAAGAGTCTGGCATCAACATTGTACACAGGGCTTTATGTAGAGCTTAGTGCCCATACTTTCACCTGTCCACAACTGCCACTCCACAATTATAATTCCCAATTCCTTTCAGGATTACGCACACTTGGCAGCATAGGGTAGACGCACAATGATCCATTCAGTTTAGCACCCATTACCCTTGTTGTTGTCTGTCTACCAGCCAGTCCAGATAGCTTAGGCCCATGACAGGAAGATTTCAAACCTCTTAGGCCCATAGATCCTTGATCTCACCCTGCCAAGCCATCTGCAGTTGCCTCCACTAAAAGTCAATTGCCTTCCATTAGCCATGTGTAGGAGCACTAGTACAAGCAAAGGTACACAGAAATTTGGCACTAAGGGAATGCACAAGGATTACATTTAGTAGTTTACATTTAAGATGCACTATGGCATGGTTTGATTTATAAATTTGGTTTGGAATACATTTTGTGGTCAACTGGATGCTCCGATGGTCAGCGAGAGAGAGAAGAGAAGGTGTGGGACTGTTAGCAAATTGAGAATTGGGGCTGCAATTGCTGGAACTGTACTCAGGTGAGTTATTCACAGACAGCCTAGCCAGTAAAGTGTCATCTAGGTTGCCTTCTCTCTTCCTCCTGCTTCTGCTGCTGCTCAGCTACTCATTATATAGCTGGTGGAAACGGTTATATCCTCATGATGGCATCAAGGTCACACAACATGCAATAGACCAGTTCGAATCTTGACCCCCGCACCCCCACCCCCTTAGCCCCCACTTTACCAAGTACGACAGGGCTCCATCAGAGCAGTCTGTAGTCAGTTGAAACAGTTTTTGAACACCACTGGTTATCATTAACTCATTCAAGTGGCAACATGGCTTTTGTTCCATTCATGCTGCCCATCTGTGCATGGATGATGCACTGGAGTCATCAGCCACATCACCAAAGGATAGCTCTTGTCATTCAGTTGCCACCCTTTGATGTGTCATGATAGCTCAAATAAATGCAGATGGTATGGCAGATTGTGGTAGAATGAAGACATTATGACTGTTGCCAGGATACCATTGACTTGTATGATTTTCTGGCTATGATCACACACCAACTGGAAATTGAAAAAGTGAAATCACTTCCAGTGGTGGTACATCCAGAGTTGGCATGTGGTGCGGACAAAGCAATATGTCTGCATTTAATGTCACCATGAACTGGGGGAAGCCTCGAATTCTCACAAGCAGTATGTTCATTCTGCCTGCTTCTCTTTGGCAAGAGAGAAGGGAATATATTCAGCTCTTTTTGAAATGAGAGTCTCAGTGACCTCCCTTACACAGCAGTGGATTGCAAAGTGGGACATGTCCCAAATATCTCCAGCTCCAGCCTGGAAGAAGCTTGACATATAAAGGTTCTTTGCCACACTCACCATCACAGCCATTGGTAATATTGTCCTCACTCTGCTTTAAGGTTGTAGTTGTGGCTGCAGCAGATGGCAGATTTCAGTTGTGTTATAGAGTTGATTTTTCAGGCAACTTTTCTAGGTGGAAACATTGAACTTTACGTACAAGACAGACAGCAGCAGCAGTTATGCGCATGCATCTAATTCTATAAATGAAGAAGAACCCACTCCTAGAGGTTTCCCGCACTGTTAATTCATAGGTTAATTCACAGATCATTTGATCTTACAACATAGGATTATTCTTAAAGTGGCAGACCTACATTTCCTAAAACTATAATTACTACATTCTTCCCCCTTTAACTTTTCTGTATATTTTGTATATACAAGGATATTTATCTCATGACATTACAATATTCACACAGGTCATAAAATTACAAGTTCAGTCTTTCAGGTGGTTTCCTGATCTGTGTGGAACGTCGTAGCTCTACGACTTCTGATTCTTTGACAGGAACCACATTCTCTGGAACCACATTAACATCAGGTATCTCAGGCAGGCAATTCAGTGTCATCCACTCTGACAGAGACATTGGGCCTGTCTACACTTGGCTGAGCAACTTCAACAGGAACCATTGGTTCAGCAGTGGTTACAGGTGGAACATCATTTTGTTGGGGTATCTCCCTTCTTCTTAAATGACCCACATGCTTACGCATGATCCGGCCCTCCACTTCCACATGATATGACAATGGTCCGGTCACAGAGCTTACTTTACCAATAACCACACTGGTTCTCCACCGAAATCCCTTACATATACTGCTTCTTCAACAATAAATTATCTCTCAAGACTATGCAAATCATGAGTCACTTTTTGGTCCCTTGGCTTTTCTCCACCTTTCCCTCCAAATTGGGAAGTATCAGGCTTAGTCTTTTTTGAAGATGGCACATCATCAGTAGCTCTGCAGGTGCTGCACCTGTCATAGTGTGGGGGGATTGTTCTGTAGTGAAATAGGAATGAGCAAGTTTAGTTTCCAACGATTCACTTGTTAACTTTTTCATTTCCGCCTTAAAGGTTTGTACTGCTCTTGCCACCAGTCTGTTAGATGATGAATGATATGGTGCAGTCTTCACATGGTTGATACCATTTAGGCTGACAAATCTTCGAAATTCAGTGCTAGCAAATGCAGTACCATTATTTGAGATGATTACGTATGGCATGGATAGGAAAACTTTGGCATAGTTTTTCTATAGCAACGCCTGATGTTGGCAACTTAACCTCATAAACATCTAACCACTTGGAGTGAGTATCTATAATCAGTAGAAACATGGTTCCAAGAAAAGGACCAATGTAATCTATGTGCAATCTCACCCATGGTCTACCAGGTCACTCCCGTGGGCATAATGGGACTGCCACCAGCAACTTTTGTAGCTGTTGGCATTGCACAC
The DNA here is from genome assembly GCF_017639515.1 of Carcharodon carcharias. Lineage (NCBI taxonomy): Eukaryota > Metazoa > Chordata > Chondrichthyes > Lamniformes > Lamnidae > Carcharodon > Carcharodon carcharias. Next base: position 43,575,886 of record NC_054478.1, on the reverse strand, counting down.
AGAGTTTAACCACCTTCTCAATATTGCCGTCCATTCCCGGCCACCAAAGGTAACTTTGCACTGTCGACCTCATTCTTGTAATTCCCAGATGGGCAGTGTGTAACTCTATTAAGAGTGTTTTTTTTTCCTTGTGAAGGAACTACTGCCACATGCACCCCATAATAGAATATCATCTTGACTGCTCATTTCACATCTTCAGTTGAAAAATGGCTTCAATTCATCAGAGACTGGTTCCTGAGACCATCCATGTAACACTTGGCCTCTCACTCGAGACAGGACTAGATCATGATTCATCCATTCTTATCTGCCTGGCACAGGCTGGTGAGGAATCCAGGAAATTCATGACTAATACAAGCTGTTAGGGAATTGGGACATGGTCATTGTTCTATTGCAAAGAAAGGCAACTTCGGGCATCGGCATTGAGTCTGGAAGGCATAGAAATTATAGGCCAGTTAAGGCACAAGGGAGTTTGGCAAGGTTGGATGGTATTTATTTTAATGCAAGGGGTCTGACGAAGAAGGCAGATGAGTTGAGGGCATAAATTAACACACAGAAGTACGATGTCATTGCTGTCACAGAGACATGGTTGACAGAGGAGCAGGGTTGGCAGCTCAATATTCCAGGATATAGGGTCTTCAAGCGAGACAGGGAAGGAGGTAAAAGTGAAGGGGGTATCAAAATATTGACCAAGGAATCAATTGCAGCAGTAAGGAGGGATGACATCTTAGAAGGATCCTCAAATCAAGCCATATGGATAGAATCTAAAAACAATAAAGGAGTAATCACATTGCTGGGAGTGTACTATAGGCCCCCAAACAGTCAGAGAGAAATAGAAGAGTAGATATGTAGGCAAATTTCAGAGAAGTGTAAAAATAATAGGGTGGTAATAGTGGGGGATTTCAAATTCCCCAACATGAACTGGATTAGTCATAGTGTAATAGGTTTAGAGGAAACGGAATTCTTAAAAGGCATCCAGGAGAGCTTTTTAAGCCATTACATAGAAGGTCCTACAAGAGAGGGGGTGGTCCTGGACTTAAGTTTAGGGAATGAAACCGGGCAAGTGGTAGAGGTATCAGTGGGGGAACATTTTGCAGATAGTGATCATAACTTTGTTAGTTTCATGGTTGTTATGGAAAAGGACAAGGATGGGCCAGAAATCAGAGTTCTAAATTGGGGGAAGGCCAATTTTAATAAGATCAGATATGATTTGGCCAGAGTGAACTGGGAGCAGGTACTTTTAGGTAAATCTGCGTCAGAGTAGTGGGACTCATTCAAGAAGGAAATAGGGAGAGTATAGGGCCAACATATTCCAGTAAAGATAAAGGGTGGGATCAACAAATCGAGGGACCCCTGGATGTCGAGGGAAATACAGGATTGGATAAAGAGAAAAAGGGAGGCTTATGGCAGATACTGAGGGCTCAAAACAGCAGAAGCCCTAGAGGAGTATTGAATGTGCAGGGGGGAACTTAAAAAGGAAATTAGGAGGGCAAAAAGGGGGCATGAAAAAACATTGACAGGTAAAATAAATGAAAATCCAAAGTTATTTTACAAGTATATTAAGAGTAAGAGAATAACTAGGGAAAGAGTAGGACCCTGGTGGTAATATGTGTGCAGAGCCGGAAGACGTAGTAGGGTTCTAAATGAATACTTTGTGTTGGTGTTCACAAGTGAGAGGGATGATGAGGGTATGGAAATCAGTTAGAAGGACTGTGATATAATTAAATAAATTAGCATAGAAAGAGAGGAGGTTCAAAGTGGTCTGGCAGGCTTAAAAGTAGATAAATCTCTAGGCCTGGATGAAATGTATCCGAGGCTGTTGAGTAAGGCAAGGGAGGAGATAGCAGGGGCACTGACAATAATTTTCAATACCTCTCTGGCCACAAGAGAGGTGCCAGAGGACTGGAGGAGAGCCAATGTGGTACCTTTTTCAAGAAGGGAGGAAGGGATAAACCAGGGAACTACAGGCCAATCAGTCTAACCTCAGTGGTGAGGAAATTATTGGAAGCAATTCTGAGGGAAAGAATTAATCTACACTTGGAGAGGCAGGGATTAATCAAGGACATTCAGCATGGTTTTGTTAAGGGGAGGTCATGTCTGACCAATTTGATTGAATTTTTCGAAGAGGTGACCAGGTCTGTACATGAGAGCAATGCATTTGACGTAGACTATTTGGACTTCAGCAAGGCTTTTGATATGGTCCCGCTTGGGAGACTGATAACGATGGTAAGAGCCCATGGAATCCAAAGCAATTTGGCAAATTGGATCCAGAATTAGCTGAGTGGCAGGAAGCAGAGGGTGATGGTCAAGGGGTGTTTTTGTGACTGGATGCCTGTGTTCAGTGGGGTTCTACAGGGATCGGTGTTGGAGTCCCTTGCTATTTGTAGTATATATAAACGATTTAGACTTGAATGTAGGAGGGTTGATCAGTAAGTTCACGGATGACATGAAAATTGGTGGGGTGGTAAATAGTGAGAAGGATAGTCTTAGATTACAGGAGGATATAGATGGGCTGGTCAGATGGGCTGACCAGTGGCAAATGGAATTTAATCCAGATAAGTGTGAGATGATGCACTTGGGCAGGACAAACAAGGCACGGGAATACACAATGAATGGTAGGACCCTGGGAAGTGCTGAGAATCAGTGGGACATTGGTGTGCATGTCCAGTGATCCCTTAAGGTAGCAGGACAGGTAGATAAGGTGGTTAGGAAGGCATATGGGATACTTGCCTTTATTAGCCGAGGCATGGAATATAAGAGCAGGGAGATTATGCTGGAACTGTATAAAATGCTGGTTAGGCCACAGCTAGAGTATTGTGTGCAGTTCTGGAATTTGCATTATAGGAAGTGTATGATTGCACTAGAGAGAGTGCAGAGGAGATTTACCAGGATGTTGCCTGGGCTGGAGAGTTTTAGTTATGGGGAGAGATTGGATAGACTGGGGTTATTTTCCCTGGAGCAGAGGAGATTGAGGGGGAATATGATTGAGTTGTATAAAATTATAGGGGCATAGATAGGATAGACAGGAAGGAACTTGGTGGAGGGATCAATAACCAGGGGGCATAGATTTAAGGTAAGGGGCAGGAGGTTTAGAGGGGATGTGAGAAGAATTTTTTCACCCAGAGGGTGGTGGGAATCTGGAACTCACAGCCTGAAAGGGTGGTAGAGGCAGAAACCCTCAAAACATTTAAGAAGTATTTGGATGCGCACTTGCAATGCCATGGCATACAAGGCTACAGGCCTAGTGCTGGAAACTGGGATTAGAATAGTTAGGTACTTGTTTGACCAGTGCCTACCCAATGGGCCAAAGGACCTTTTTCTGTGCTGTAGACCTCTATGACTCTTTGGCATTGGCTATATGAATCCCTGGCTTATGCACAACGGTGTATTCATATACCGCTAAAATTAGGGCTTATCTTTGAATTTGTGCAGAAGCCATGGGAGGTATAGCCTTTTCCTCGCTAAACAGGCCCAGAAATTGTTTGTGGTTTGATGCTATAGTGAAGCGTCGTCCGTGCAAATATTGGTGGAATTTCTTCACGTCAAAAATGATCTTCAGACCTCCCTTTTCGATCTGAGAATATCCTGTTTCAGCTATGATAAGTGTCCTGGATACATAACCTATCGGCCTCTCTGTACCATTATCCATCTTGTGAGATAGCACCACTCCCGTCCATAGGGGGACGTATCACAGGTTAGTACCAATTCCTTTGTCGGGTCGTAGTCCACTAACAAATTTGAAGTGTGCAAGAGCTGTTTTACTTTCATGAAGGCTTCTTCTTGGGGTGACTTTCAAACCAAACGCTGGTTTTTCTTTAGCAGTGAATGTAGAGGGGCTAAAACCATTGATAAATTTGGTACAAATCATCCCTAATAATTTACCACCCTTAAAAATGACTTAAGTTCAGAGACATTCTAATGTGCAAATGCCTCTCTGATTGTTTTAACCTTCTCTTCAACAGGTAACCCTTGGGCAGTTACCTGGTGGCCCAAATAAATGATTTAATTTGCATGAAAAGTGCATTTTTCCTTTAGGTGCAGTCCTACTTTTAAAAATCATTTCAGGACCTCCACTAGGTTAGTCAAGTGTTCCATTTCCGTGAACCCAGTTATTAGTACATGGTCCAAGTAGACCACAACTTGAGGTAGTCCTTGTAGCAATCTCCCCATCGCCCTCTGAAAAATGGCACAGGCTGAGGAAACACCGAAAGGCAGGCCTGTATATTGGTCTAATCCTTTGTGGTTATTTATGGTCACAAATTCTCAGGAGGCACCATCCAGTTCCAGTTGCTGATATGTGTGACTCATGTCAAGCTTTGTATACATTGTCCCTCCTGCTAGCTTGGCATACAGGTCATTAATCTTGGGATTAGGGTACGTGTCTACTTTGGCTGTTTTGTTGACCATTAGTTTACAGTCCCCACAGATCCGGGCAGTCTGATCCGGATTTAGGGCAGGGACTATGCGTGCTGCCCACTCTGAGAACTGAACAGCTTTTATGACACCCAGCCTCTCCAGCCAGTGCAGCTAAGTGTTAACCTTCTCTCTTAGGGCATATGGCATCGGTCTTGCTTTCAAGAAGCGGAGAGTTGCTTCTGGGTTCACGTAGATCTTGGCCTGTTGGCCTTTGATTTTTCCCAGTTCATCCTTGAAGGCAGTGTCATTTTTTAAAGCAGCTCTGGCAGTCCTCCTGCTCGCAACTCTAAGATTTTAGACCAGTTTAATTTAATCTCCTTCAACCAATCAGAACCTAGAAGGCTTGGTCCTCCACCTTCTACCGCCATCATTCATAGTTGTGCTGCTTGGTGTATTTAATAAACAGTTACTCCGGTGACACCTTTTACCTGGTTTCTTCGCCTGTGATCGTTTTCAACTTGGCAGAGATTTGGTCCAAATTTAATTGTTGAGCACCTTTATTTAAATATCTGAAAATGTAGTTCCACTATAGAGGCAGAAGGACCAGTGTCTACTTCTATTTTTAAGGGTTTACCATTCACTTGCAACGTGACAGTAATTGGCTCTGTCTTCCCAACTTTCATGTTGAATAAGGGATAAATGTTAGAATTGGTCGCTTCTGGCTCTTCCACACTACATACTTCATTAGACCTCATTTGTTGCCTGGAAGCCTGTTTTAATCTCACTTTGCAATGTTTCAATATGTGTCCTCTTTTGTGACAAATATAACACTCCACCTTTTTAAATTGGCAATCATTAGGAGTATGATTATTTCCATGTCGTTAAAAATTAGTTTTCAAATTTGATGCTAAGCCATTTCCTCTAACCTATCGGTTAGTGGAGGCTGTTTCCCACTTTGCGGCAGAGTCCAGGCTTTTTGTGCCACTTTTGGCTGCCCATTCCCGCCCAACTGTGAAAATGACACCATTTTGCGCAACTTGAATCGCTTGTGAATCCCCAACAGCACTCTCCATCACAAGTGCTATTTCTAATGCTTTCTTAAAATCAAGATCCACTTCAGCCAGCCATCTTTGCTGAATACATATTCTTGCACACCACAGACCAAATGATCCCTGAGCATGTCATTCAGAGTTTCACCAAAATCACAATATTCCATCAGTTGTTTTAATTTCACCTCATAGGTAGCAATGTCTCCCCAGGGGTCTATTCCGTGTATTGAACCTGAACCTCTGCATTGTGACTGAGGGCTTGGGTTGGAAATCTCCCTTAACGAGCTCTAATTATTCATAGAAGGCCTTCAAATCTGGGGCACTGGGTGCCATCAAGCTTCAAATTAAACATTAGGCTTTGCTCCCACAAATACTCAGGAGAATTGCTCTCCTCTTTTCCTCCCCCATGATTTTGTTGGCTTGAAAGTAGAACTCAAGACATTCTATATATTGAGACCAGTCGTCTGTGGCTGGTTCAAAGGGATCAATTCTGCCAAACAGTGGCATTTCAGATGATATATCTTCCTACTTTTTAATTAGCTTAGATACTCACAATTGCTGGGTAAGGAACAGCACTGGATTTATCCTTGTCACCACTTTGTTATAGAGATGATTTTCCAGGCAACTTTTTTTGGTGGAAACATTGAACTTTATTTATAAGACAGCAGCAGCAGCTACATGTGTGAATCCAACTCTATAACTTCAGAAGAACTCCCTCCTAGAGCTTCCCTGTGCTGCTAACTCATAGGTTTACACAGATCATGTGATCTTACAACACAGGATTATTGTTAAAGGTACAGTCCTATGTTTATCAGAACTATAGTTACTACGAGTAGGCTTTCCTTAATTGAAACATCTCACCTACTGTTCCTCCACAGGTTCAGTTAGGAGAATTGACCCCTGAACACCCCGGGCATATATGGCCTCCTGCTGAGAGCTGTTTTCCCCCTCCTCCTTCCACTGCTAGTAGCATGCACTAATATATGTTCTCTTTGATCATTCTCAAAGGCATACTGTATTCCAAAGGAATAAAAACAAAATACTGTGGATGCTAAACATCTGAAATAAAAACAGAAAGTGCTGGAAAAACTCAGCAAACTGGCAGCATCTGTGGAGAGAGAAAAAGAGTTAACGTTTTGAGTCCATTATGACTTCTTCAGAACCGAGTTTCGAAAAAAAGTCCTATTGGATTTGAAACAGTTGTTAACTCTGCTGCCAGACCTGTTGAATTTTTCCAGCATTTTCTGCTTGTATTCAAAAGGGATTGCTTACCTCTGCACCCTTGTCTGGGTGCAGCTGGTTTGTGCACGGGCCTGAAGTCAGGATCAAATTCTTCAGGCCCTGTCACATCACTCCTTTTAGACTTTAGCAACATTGAACAAATCTAGAATTCACCAAAGCCTTGTACAATTGGTCGAGAAAGCCAATATAAATCAATCGGCAACTAAACAGAAGGTTGTTGACAATCCCTAAATAGGGCTAGATTCCTTCCTAGTACTCTTGGTGTGGTCAACTGAGTGCGTGTTTAAGACAGGCTGTTAGCTGGAGCATTGGCTCCAAAATGACAAAGTTGGCTTCAAATGGTGTTACACCCTAACTGACATGATGATCTGCCTTCTCTGCATATGCCTGGTGGATGTTCGCTACATGTGCATTGAAGTGCTCATCCATAATGCCCTTCTGTGTGACTTGCAACAGATTTTCAATTTGGACATCTAAGGTACTCAATATCACCCCCCCAAAAAAATATGTGTTATAGAAGCTGAATTGTATGCTGATCTTTTTTTGACTTTTCATTTTTGAGTGTAATTTGCGGTCATCTCATCCAGAAAGATTCAGTCTACCTTGGCAACTCGGTGAGAAATAAAGACTCAGAGGTGTGATATGGCGCAGTTCGATGCAACATAAAGGGCAGAATGTTTCCCTTGGCGTGCAGGATCCGTGGGGGTGGACGGGGACAGCCGGGAAGCCGACTGTCACCCGCAATCGGGCCCAGAAGGCAATTTCACGCTGGAGAGCCAATTAAGGCGCGGAGAGGAGTGCGGGCGGGGTGGGGGGAGGGTGGAGAGAGGAGTACGAGCCCGGTGAGCACAACCTGCACGCACGCGCATTAGTATGTGCTACATAATCTCCCTGAGGCAGCTCTCTCAGAAGAAACGTATCTGAAAAAAAAATTAAAGGTTTGATCATTGTTATGAAACATGTTCCCATTCATGTGACTCTGCCAAATGAGCAGGGACATGTTATTTCTGAAAAAATAAAGTTTTTATTTAATTTTTATTTGCTTTTGGAAACCTCATCACGCCCATGGATGAGGTTTCCAAAAAAAGTACAAAGGCCGCTTGGCCTTTTCGCCTGCCCACCAACCGTAAGGTTGGACGGGCATTTAAAAATTTACTTCAATTACCTTTTAAATGACCTTAATAGGCCTTTTAATTGTTGGTGGGCAACTTGACTCCAGCATGTGCCCGCCAACCAAAATATTGCGAGAGTGCGCGATGACTTGGGGATGCACGCCTGATGTCATCACACATCATTTTACACTTGGTCGGGTCGTGTCCATGGAGCTAAATCTTTTACCCAAAGTTCCCCCTACTCTGTCACAACAATGTACCTCAGCTACAACTGACAAAGATCTGTATCTACTGCAGCAGGCTTCGATCAGGTTGGTCTTACTATGGCCTGTCTGACTGACACTGCAAATTTACTGTTAATTTAGGGATTATTTTGTGCTATGTGCCCTTTAGGTTGAAATTGTCGAAATCATTTTATCTCCTATCATTACAGTCAGCAAACAGAGTAGATCCTCTTGTCTCATTAATCTGGATGGATTTGAACTCAAGTCCCAAAGGTTTTTAAACCACAGCATTCAGACTTCATGTATACTTATAGCTAATAAAATATTCATACTGTGTTTGATACAAAGAGAGCCACTGTCGCAATCTAGCAAACTGAAAATAAACTACTACAAGGATTTATCGACTGTTCCTCTCTTTAGTTCATACCTGAGTGGCAGAAATATGCACTAATAATTTATGAAGTGAATTTTTCAACTTCATATTGCCTAATGTATATGGAGTATGCTATTTTGATGACATGTGCATGTAACATAGATTATTGATACACCTACACTGCATTTTGCAAAATATGTGTAGGGTATTGTTTAATGTCCTGATGCTGCACAAGTGAATAGACTACAATCTCCACTTTGGTCATTGTGTATCTTCTAGTAGAGGAACAATAATAGAATAAATATAGGTGACCATTTACAAATAGTTTTCAAAGGTGGGACCAACGATGCTGCAGTATACATAGCAAAATATTACCAGGTGAAGGTGATGTTCTTCTTAGCCTCAGGACAGCAGCACATTTATCATCCAAGACAGTAAAATATATGACTCTTACCTCTTAAAACTCTTTCTCAATATTGTTAAGAAACATGCACTTAACTTTTTTAAAGCTCAGAGGTTGGGAACTCTGATTCCCAAAAAAACTTGGGCCTCCTGTGCATGCGCCAGCCGAGAAATAGATAGATATGCGCAGATTGGTGGTTTTGCATTCTTTAGGCTGAGAGCAGACCCTGTGCACCTGCACAGAGAAGAGGGAGAGGAACAGTCCAAAAAGGCAGGTCAGATGACCTGATATGGAGGGCCATTATCTTGTGCGTGGCCCAGGGAGCAGGACCCGGGAGGGACTCAGGGAGAAGGTCCCAAACCAGGGAGGGAGACAGGGATGGGTCCCAAAAGGTAGTCCCAGGTAAGGGATAAAGAGAGGGGACAGGAACAGGTCCTGTTAAATGAAGTTAAAAGAAAGAAATGGGGTAATAGGCTCCTAATCCAAGAAAGAGCTGCAGGGAGCAAACTTTGAGCAAAGTGGGCATGAGAGGACCCCTGAAGATCCAAGAAGGTTTGTGACTCTGTGCTGTGGGCTGTTGGGGCAAAGGTGTCCCTTTGGAGCAGTGGTGTTCTGCTTGGCATAGCCAAAGATCTGAAAATGTGCTTGGAAGGTGAAGTTTAAGTATGCTTAGAGATCTAGGGGAAAGGAATTTCAGGAGGTGAGACTGAAACCCTGTGAGGTGGGTCATTATTAAAGCTGTCCAAGTAGGAGCAACATTTGAAGAGAATTGCAAGGCAAGATCTTCAGATGTGGAGGTTGAAAGCCCTTGTGAGAAAAATGAAGTCTCAGTGAGATTGGTTTGCTCACAATGTGACAAACATCTGAGTGGGTTGTTGAGAAATCTATATTAGTCACATCTGTCAACTATTGTGTAGTATGTTCTATCCAACCACAGTTCGCCTGTTAATTCACAGAAACCTCATACTTACGCTGAATGTTAGAGTATAAGACAGATAATGTAAATTGTTTTATCTTTCTGAACTTGTTTGGTAAAGTTTATTTTTGTTTGTTCAAAACCCATGAATCTTGTGGCTTTATTCACAAAAGGGATGGGGAAGAAACAGAAAAGGGATGGAGGAGGGAGTTCAAGATCTAAAGTTGTTGAATTCAATATTCAGTCCGGAAGGCTGTAAAGTGCCTAGTCGGAAGATGAGGTGCTGTTTCTCCAGTTTGCACTGAGCTTCACTGGAACAATGCAGCAAGCCAAGGACAGACATGTGGGCAAGAGAGCAGGGTGGAGTGTTAAAATGGCAAGCGACAGGGAGGTTTGGGTCATTCTTGCGGACAGACCGCAGGTGTTCTGCAAAGCGGTCACCCTGTTCGCATTTGGTCTCTCCAATGTAGAGGAGACCGCATTGGGAGCAACAAATGCAGCAGACTAAGTTGGGGGAAATGCAAGTGAAAGGCTGCTTCATTTGATAGGAGTGTTTGGGCCCTTGGACGGTGAGGAGAGAGGAAGTGAAAGGGCAGGTGTTGCATCTTTTGCCGTGGGCATGGAGAGGTGCCAAAGGTGGGGGTTGAGGAGTAGGGGGTGATGGAGGAGTGGACCAGGGTGTCCGGAGGGAACGATCACTATGGAATGCCGCCGGGGGATGAAGGGAAGATGTGTTTGGTGGTGGCATCATGCTGGAGTTGGCGGAAATGGCGGAGGGTGATCCTTTGAATGCAGAGGCTGTTGGGGTGATAAGTGAGGAAAGGGGGACCCTATCATGTTTCTGGGAGGGAGGAGAAGGCGTGATGCACGGGAGATGGGCCGGACACGGTTGAGGGCCCTGTCAATGACTGTGGGTGGAAAACCTCGGTTAAGGAAGAAGGAGGACATGTCAGAGGAACTGTTTTGGAAGGTAGCATCATCAGAACAGATGCGACGGAGGCAAAGGAACTGAGAGAATGGGATGGAGTCCTTACAGGAAGCGGGGTGTGAGGAGCTGTAGTCGAAGTAGCTGTGGGAGTCGGTAGGCATGTAATGGATATTGGTGGACAGTCTATCATCAGAAATTGAGACAGAGAGGTCAAGGAAGGGAAGGGAAGTGTCAGAGATGGACCAAGTGAAAATGATGGAGGGGTGGAGATTGGAAGCAATATTAATAAATTTTCCAGGTCCCAACAAGAGCATGAAGCAGCACCGAAGTAATCATCGATGTACCGGAGAAAGTATTGTGGGAGGGGGCCGGAGTAGGACTGGAACAAGGAATGTTCCACATACCCCATAAAGAGACAGGCTTGGCTGGGGCCCATGCAGGTACCCATAGCCACACCTTTTATCTGGAGGAAGTGAGAGGAGTTGAAGGAGAAATTGTTCAGTGTGAGAACAAGTTCAGCCAGACGGAGGAGAGTAGTGGTGGATGGGGATTGTTTGGGCCTCTGTTTGAGGAAGAAGCTAAGGGCCCTCAGACCATCCTGGTGGGGGATGGAGGTGTAGAGGGATTGGACGTCCATGGTGAAGAGGAGGCGGTTGGGGCCAGGGAACTGGAAATTGTTGATGTGACGTAAGGTGTCAGAGGAATCACGGATATAGGTGGGAAGGGCCTGGACAAGGGGAGAGAGAAGGGAGTCAAGATGACGAGAATTGAGTTCCATGGGGCAGGAACAGGCTGACACGATCGGTCTGCTGGGACAGTCCTGTTTGTGGATTTTGGGTAGGAGGTAGAAGCGGGCCATTCGAGGTTGGGCGACTATCAGGTCGGAAGCTGTGGGAGAAAGATCTCCAGAGAATATGAGGTCAGTGACAGTCCTGGAAACAATGGCTTAATGTTCAGTGGTGGGGTCATGGTCCAGGGAGAGGTAGGAGGAAGTGTTTGCGAGTTGACGCTCAGTCTCTGCGAGGTAGAGGTCAGTGCGCCAGACAACAACAGCACCACCATTGTCAGCGGGTTTGATGACAATGTTGGGGGTGGACCTGAGAGAACGGAGTGCAGTAAGTTCAGAGAGAGACAGATTAGAATGGGTGAGAGGAGCAGAGAAATTGAGACGACTAATATTTAATGTTATGGATTGCTAACTCCATCTTTTGCATTCATAGTTAGTGTCTACCAGGTTAGGAAGAGCATAGGTAAAGTTCAATGAACCTTCCCCAACAATGCACCTTAATTCCAAAATCAGAATATCTCCTCATTTCCTACAAAGGGTATCTTTATAGCATCTCTCAATGAAATTTTTAATTTGGCATAATTTACACAAATTTATGAATCTGGGCTGAATTCAAACCTGTATCCCAGAACAGAAAATGACTATTGCTAACCCAGTATGTCAACCAATCACCTGCTGTATTCTTAAATTTGGCGCAATGATTTAATGACCAGTAAAACGTAGGACAGCACCAGCAACAATGCAAACCATTTTTATTGTTAATTTGTTGGGAGTCTTCATCCTCCCGCACATTCTTTTTTTTTGTTGTTGCAAATATGGATTGAAGCCCGATCCAGAGGAGGCAGAAACAGGAAATCTATTTCCAGAAGTGTGCCAATGGCATTTTGTAACCAGTTTCCAGGAGATACTTAGCCAGATCTGAAGTGATTTGTTTTTTGATTTTTCTCCTTTCTAATAAACCAGCACTCTCTTGCAGCGTGCCAAACAACAAGCACTCAGTATGTGAAAAATTGCTAAAGTAAACTTGTTTCCTTCCTCTCTACAATACACTTTGGTTTTCCCATATGCTAAATTCAATGTGAATAAGACATCATATCAAATAAAACTTGATAACTTTTCAGCAAAAGTTCAAAAATGGATGTTGATTTCATCTTCATAACTAAACCTACTCGATATATGGCATGTTACTATTAATCATTTTAAATTTACCTTTCATTTAACTTCTTACAATGCCAGTAGTAACTTATAAACTGCCTAATGTGAACATAACCAGTATAACATGGGTAATGAATTAAATGACCGCAATGTGTTGCATACATTCATTTATATTAAAAAAAAATATTTTATTAGTCAGAATAAAGGAGGCAGACCACCTGGTAGTAATGTTTTACTGAATTACCAGGGTTAGATTTTAACTCTCTCTCTCTACAGTGGAAATGGTGCGAAACTGTTCCTGCTCAGCTACAATATGGACTTTTGCCCAGTTGTCTGTCTGAATCTATACAAAACATAAAGGATGATAAAGGAACCCAATGGATTTTAATGGCATGGTGAGAGATCATCCTCTCTAAACATTTCCTTTGAGGTTCTCCTGGTTTGCTGCTGCAAGACTGACAGAAACTCTGGTGAATGGTTTATCTGAGGTTTCTGCCTATCTTGGACCAAAGTTGCAGCAATGAAATGGGAGGTTTTAGTTTTTAAAATTCTTATTGTACCATTTTTATGAATGCTTATACTTTTCAAACCAAAAACGTTTCCACCGATTTGTACGTCTTCTTTTTCTCCTTACTGATATGCACTATCAGCATTCTGTTTTAGGCCTATAATTAAAAATATTTATGGAAAATATTTTAAATTATAACTTATATTTCAACTGTGATAGTTAATATGTAACAACATGTGAGCATGAAAATCAATATATACGAATAAAATGATTATTCTAAGGCAGAAGAATGAGAAATATATTGCTTAGTTTTGGTGGCAATCCATAATTGGGACATCAATTTTATCAGCTGTACAACTTGTACATTCCAGCCATATTTCTAACTGCAGTAGTTATCTTAAAGGAGCATCTTACCCTAATTATAACGTAGACAAGTTATGAGATCACTTAATACAATAACCAGATTTTGATTGTGTTCAACTGAGCAAAGCTGCCAGCAGCTCAAATATGAAAGTCAGTCAGCCATACATCTGGAGACTAATGACTCCATTAGTGTTTGTCCTTTACATGCAATGGGATTTTTAAATCAAGTATGGATGAGAGCTGAGCCAATTCCTATAAATGGAGATGTTTATAAAGACTACATAAAGTTAAAATGGAAACAAAATGTAATGGAAATATATCATACTTCCATCAACATTTAAAGAGAAGCTAGTTCACATATTGGAAAGTCTGATGAGAGACCTTCATCTAAAATCATTGCATTTCCTTTCTGTTTCAGATACTGATGGGCCTGCTGCTCATTTCCTGTCTTTATAGTTATATTTCATTCTGTTACAGCCTCTGAATTCTTGAGACAGTGCTGTGTGAGGGGAGCTACTTTCATGTTCCACATAACCTATTCCAAGTATGAACAGACTGTGGAACAAAGCAACAGAAATGGGCTTCTTAGGCCAAGTACATCAGCCAGAAGATAAATTACTTTTCCCAAACTACAACATTTGAAGCTCTGTAGGCACTTTAATCATTCAGTAATTCTACACATGCTTTAACAGATATCAATACCCACACTCAGCTATGCCTGAGGCAGTGACTCAAGCCTTGTTTCATAATGCTCAGCTAATGCTTGCTTAAATAGATGAAAGAAACAGTGCTAATGTAAAGATAGAGAGAATGGAGCAATTTCCACATAGATTTCCACATATGTATCCTCCCCATACTGTTTGCAGGAAGACAATTGAATTTACATCCACAAAGTTGGATCTGCCATAACAAAATGACTCAATTTCCATGGATTAATATAAGCCACTAAAAGAACACATTAAAGCTCAATTTGAAGATGAGGCAGAAATTGGAGTTGGAGGGAGCGAAAACAGGTGAAGAATTAACCTACTGCACATACCCCTCCTCCCCCATGTCTGATGCTTGAGAGACTTTAACATTTTTAAATGTCCCATCATCTGAATTTAGCCCAAAGACTATGGAAATAAAGTCACCACCAATGCTTGGAAGTCAAAAATAGTGGAGGAACAGATTGTCTCTGGTGACCCTTGGAAATGATCCCTCTTGAGTAAGCTGATAATTGGTAGAGGATTGCTGCAATTGCAGGATGTGGAGGAAAGGCCAAGAAAGCTCAAGGTGTCCATCCTGGAAGAGATGTACTATAGTGCTACAAAGAAACTTTAAAATGTAAAATGAAATATTTGTGACCATGATATGAGTCCCAAGATTAAGTGGGCTCTTGTCATGCTCTAGATTAAAACAGCATACATGTTCTAGTGATGTCATCAGGAGGCAACACTGCCATTTAAATTAAGTCTCAACTCCTCAGAAGTAGGCAGCTTCCGCATGCCTGAATTCGGCCAAGTTAAAAACATGGACATCAGAACCTCTCTTTTTGCAGTTTAACTACCTGCATGAACTGTGCCTGCTGGGTGGAATGTAAAAATGTAATTTGAAAAGTGGCTATCCCTGATCTGACACAAAGGGTTCATGTTACCTCAATCTTTGCAATAATACAAGATGCACTACTTCTGTTCCTCAAACCTGCTACATTACTCAAATGTATAATTTTGTCTTAGGGAGAAGAATGATTAAAATTGCAGCATCAAAGGAGCAGAATCTTTGGGACAAAAAGATATATTGAAAACAAAATCAAACCATTAATACAGATGATAATAATTGACCTCCAATAAATAATTATACAAAATTCATATTACTTGCATCTAAGCATAAATTTACATCTTAATATTTTATGTGCACCAGTTCCCCAAAAGGTACGAAAAGGAGTTTATGTTCCAATAATTGAGCTTACGTTCAAATAGAGCTACAAAAGGCAAAAAAAAAATCTGCCTGTTTACTAATTGATCAGACATGAAGCATATCTGGTTTTATTTTCTGAATATTTGCTGCAGAGAATGCATTCCTTTAATGCTGTAGTTTTAACAATCCATCACTTATTAATGATTAATTATTAATACAGCATTGTAATTTTAAAACTTAGAATGTGCTTTTTTAAAAAGGGCCAGGCAAGGATTTTCATTGAAAAAATGACTTTAAACATGGTATAAGCCGGTAAATAAATTGCAATTTCATTGATAGAAATGATGAGGTGGAATAATTAGATACAAAGAAAATAAATATGACATTATGTTTGATCCATAAATTATCTAGGAGTGAAAGAGTTCCACAAATTAACATCATGAAAGTCAGATCAATACAAAGAGGTGTATACCACCGACACATAATATTTTGAAAGCCTCATTAACACAAAAATAATGAGAGGACTAAGCTTGTCTGTAGTACAAGGTCAATTGTGACATTCTATGGTGCAATATGGTCATCTTCTCTCCCAGTCTTGTGCTGCATGAGTAGTGCCACGACAGGTGTTAAGTATTCGGGTGAGGGTGGCTGATTATTGTACTGAGTAACAGTTAATCATTGCTTAACATTGCTAGTAAATGTAAATTCCAATTTAGTGCCAATCATCGATAATTTTGCACTCTGTTTATAAATGAATTTAATTTGAATGAAACCCTCTTTACTTCAGACTCAAAGCTCAAAAGTGTAGAAACCTTTATCCAGAAATAATGACAAGGTTCAGGTCAAGGTGCCAGAAGTAAAAGGAAATAATTCTCATACTCAACAGATCCAACCCTCAGGATAAATTCCCCTAGTTCTTGGTTAAAAACAGAAAATCCCTTTTCAAAACTGCTTATCTCTATGTGTAGCATTAATGGCATTCAACAGGGGTAGAAAGGGATTGTGGGGACTAAGCTGGGCCTGCACTGTTTCTATTATTGCAGTGAAGAAACAGCAAATATTCCTATGTGGAAAACCTTTAAAAGAAAATATAATTTTTCTTGATTGCTTAATTTGCCTTGCACATGTTTTGCGATACACAAGTGAGTGCAAATTAATTGTGTATTTCTTTCAGTTAAAAAAGTGATGCTGGCACAAACAAAGGTAACCTTTCTTAAGAACATAAGAATGGAAGGCCAGAATATTGCCGTTGGCTTGTGGCGGTGGGCCCAACACGCCAACGCGCAAAATGACGTGTGATGACATTGGGCGTACGTCCCAACGTCATTGTGCGTCATTAAGATATTTTGTTTGGCAGGCGGAGGCAGCTGCTCACCCGCCGAGCTGTCAAAGGCCTATTAAGGCCATTAGGAAAGTAACTCAGCTAATTAGCATCACTGCCCATCTGACCTTAAGGTTGGCAGGCAGGCGAAGGGCCCTAGCGGCCTTTGCGTTTTTCAGAAAGCCTCATCCAGGGGCGGGATAGGGGTTCCTAAAGGTTTCATAAAATCAAGATGTAAATTTTGCTAAATTGGCAAACATGTCCCAGCTCACGTGACACTGTCACATGAGGGGACATGTCTAAATAATTTTTCTGTTATTTAAAAAAAATTCAATATGGACTTAATCTCCCTGAGGCAGCTCAATGCCTCAGGGAGATTGTTGTGCTTTCTCGTGCACATGCGTGAAAGAGCGCAGGCTCCGAATCTCCCTCCTCCTCCTGCCCGCCCAGGTAGCGCTGAGCACTACAGAATATCTTTTACGCTGGATGAGCTTTAATTGACCCGCCCACGTAAAATGGCGGTGCGCAGCCAATTGCAGGTGGCAATTGGCTCCACGCCCACCCCCACCCAGCCTGCCTGACATAGGTAAGCTTCTGGCCTTATAAGAAATATTATAAGAAATGGGAGCAGGAGTAGGTCAATCAGCCCCTCAAGCCTGCTCTGGCATTCATTAAGAACACGGCTGATCTGATTGTGGCTACAAATCCACATCCCTGCCTGCACCACCCTCCTCCCCTTCCCCACGGCCCCCCCACCCCCCGCCACCCCATAAGCCTTGACTCCCATATCGATCAAAATCTATCAAATCAGCCTTTAACACATTCAATGACCTAGCCTCCAGATAAAAGCATTCCAAAGATTAACCACCCTCCGAAAGAAGAAATTCCTCCACATTGCAGTGTTAAGTAGGAGATGCCATATTCTGAAACTGTGCTCCCTGGTCCTGGATCCCTCCCCTCAAGGGAAAACATCCTCTCAGAATGTACGCTGTCAAGCCCTCTCTTTGTTGTGTAGTTGTGTTTGTGCATTATGTTCGTTTAGATGTTTGGAATTTATGCATCTTTTTGTTATTGCCTAGAGCGTTTCCTTGCAAATGGCCGCTTAATAAAGATGCAATGTCCACCTAATTTGAAAACATTCTGGGGGGTGCGGGGGATAGCGTGCTGCTTAATCAAAGAGATAAAAACAAAAAAACTGCGGATGCTGGAAATACAAAACAAAAACAGAATTACCTGGAAAAACTCAGCAGGTCTGGCAGCATCGGCAGAGAAGAAAAGAGTTGACGTTTCGAGTCCTCATGACCCTTCAATAGAACTTGAGTTCGAGTTCAAGAAAGAGTTGAAATATAAGCTGGTTTAAGGTGTGCTGGGGGGGCGGACAGAGAGAGAGAGAGAGAGAGAGAGAAGTGGAGGGGGTTGGTGTGGTTGTAGGGATAAACAAGCAGTGATAGAAGCAGATCATCATAAGATGTCATCAACAATAGAACAAAAGAACACATAGGTGTTAAAGTTGATGATATTATCTAAATGAATGTGCTAATTAAGAAAAGATGGTAGGGCACTCCTCACACCCCGCTTCCTGTAAGGACTCCATCCCATTCTCTCAGTTCCTTCGCCTCCGTCGCATCTGTTCCGATGATGCTACCTTCAAAAACAGTTCCTCTGACACGTCCTCCTTCTTCCTTAACCGAGGTTTTCCACCCACGGTCGTTGACAGGGCCCTCAACCGTGTCCGGCCCATCTCCCGCGCATCCGCCCTCACACCTTCTCCTCCCTCCCAGAACCATGATAGGGTCCCCCTTGTCCTCACTTATCACCCCACCAGCCTCCGTATTCAAAGGATCATCCTCCGCCATTTTCGCCAACTCCAGCATGATGCCACCACCAAACACATCTTCCCTTCACCCCCCCCATCGGCATTCCGTAGGGATTGCTCCCTCCGGGACACCCTGGTCCACTCCTCCATCACCCCCTACTCCTCAACCCCCTCTATGGCACCACCCCATGCCCACGCAAAAGATGCAACACCTGCCCCTTCACTTCCTCTCTCCTCACCGTCCAAGGGCCCAATCACTCCTTTCAAGTGAAGCAGCATTTCACTTGCATTTCCCCCAACTTAGTCTACTGCATTCGTTGCTCCCAATGTGGTCTCCTCTACATTGGAGAGACCAAACGTAAACTGGGCGACCGCTTTGCAGAACACCTGCGGTCTGTCCGCAAGAATGACCCAAACCTCCCTGTCGCTTGCCCTTTCAACACTCCACCCTGCTCTCTTGCCCACATGTCTGTCCTTGGCTTGCTGCATTGTTCCAGTGAAGCCCACCGCAAACTGGAGGAACAACACCTCATCTTCCGACTAGGCACTTTACAGCCTTCCGGACTGAATATTGAATTCAACAACTTTAGGTCTTGAGCTCCCTCACCCATCCCCACCCCCTTTCTGTTTCCCCCCTCCTTTTGCTTTTTTCCAATAAATTATATAGATTTTGCTTTTCCCACCTATTTCCATTATTTTTAAATATTTTTAAATCTTTTATGCTCTCCCCACCCCCACTAGAGTTATACCTTGAGTGCCCTACCATCCATTCTTAATTAGCACATTCGTTTAGATAATATCACCAACTTTAACACCTATGTGTTCTTTTGTTCTATTGTTGGTGACATCTTTTGATGATCTGCTTCTATCGCTGCTTGTTTGTCCCTACAACCACACCAACCCCCTCCACTTCTCTCTCTCTCTCTCTCTCTCTCCGCCCCTCGCCACACACCTTAAACCAGCTTATATTTCAACTCTTTCTTGAACTCGAACTCAAGTTCTGTCGAAGGGTCATGAGGACTCGAAACGTCAACTCTTTTCTTCTCCGCCGATGCTGCCAGACCTGCTGAGTTTTTCCAGGTAATTCTGTTCTTGTTTTGCTGCTTAATCAAGTTGGCCAGAACATATTTGCTTCTTGTGGAGATGAAATGTTACAATAGATTTGAAGTCCATTAGTAAGAGGTTTTCATTGCCAACTACCAGAGTGTGGTGAATGGATTTGATTTAATCAATAGATTTGTTTTTAAAAGTACATCTAAATGATCAATAAATAAAGGATTATAAATGAATGAGATTAATAAACATCTTTTTCTCCAATATTCAAAAGAAGCTAAGACTGATGATTATTTCACAACGATAAATGAAGTAATTCTGCAATACAGATAAAAGTATTCAAGATGGAGTGAAAATAGACAACTGCAAAGAACTTGTATTGATTAGCTTGCAAACTCATGTATTTTTGGATGAATTTTCAATCGTTCTGATTGAAAGTGTGTTGCTGACATGATTGGAGCCCCAGGTCTGCTGGTGAAGTATGGATGGACTGCAGCGGTTCAAGAAGTCAACAAATCATCACCTTCAAGGGCAATTAAGGATGAGCAATAAATGCTGGCAGAGCCAGCAACACCCACATCCCATAAACGAATAAATATAAAAAAAGTAAGGGGGCCTTATAAAGTGTTGTAACGTTTTATATTTGGAAATGCAAGGAAATTTTATGCACAGTCAGGGCGAAAATGTGGTCAGTATTTGGAGAGAAAATCAGCTCCCCAATGGTTCCGATGCTGAAGGCAGTTGTCATGCTTTTATAATGATTTAAAGGCACCAATCACTCATAAGGGGTTGGGTAAATATGTTTTGGATTCAGTAATTTAAATGAGACAAAGAAGATCATTTATACGTGGACAGAAAGCTTGAAGATATCAACAGCAGTGCTGTATCTGTGTGCTCTGCTCAAAAGCAAACGTGAAACTAAGACTGCATCACATGACCCACTCCCCTTCCAGTGATGTCATGCTGCTATCCCTTAAAGGTCTATGACAACATCCATCTTTCTTTTTAAAGATACTTTCCTCCTTTCCAAAGTATAACTGTTTACAATAAAAGTTCATTTTTTAGTTACCATAATATAAGTGTACAGGACTAGTGAAGCTATGGGCAGGATTTTACGTCCCATGGGTGGGCGGGCGCATGCCCAACCTGATTGGCTGTAAAATCGCACAAGATGAGGTGCAGCAGATGAGCGTCCCAATGTTATCACTCTGCGGGCGCGTGTGAAAGTCGGAAGCGGGTTCTGCTGACAATTAAGAGGGCAATTAAGCCTGTTAACGGTGTAATTGTCTCTGATTTTTCGTGGCCCGTCCAAACTTACGGTTGACGGATGGGTGAGTCGGCCAGGTGACCTTTACATATTTCATCAAACCTCATCCAAGGGCAGGATGAAATTTGCATTATAAAAGAAAATAAAAATAAATATCTGTGGGCAGCATTTTTATGAGGTGTTTTTTAATTGTGATCCATGGACATTTTTTGCAGCGTTTTTAACCTTTATTTAATCATCTCAAGGTCTGCAGGTCCCTGAGGCAGCTGTCTGCCTTCAGGGAGCTCCCTCCCTGCGCTCACCCGCACTCGCAGTGACGTCATCGCCCACCTTCATCCCACTCTCACCCCAGCAGTGCATGTTTCATGCTGGCTGGTCGTCAATTGGCCAGCCAGCATGAAATCGCAATCGGGGGCTGATCGCGGCTGGCAATCTATCCTAGCCAATCCTGGGCCTGCCGATCGTGTGCACCCACCAAAGGTGAAGTTTCTTGACGATGACTTCAATGTCACTGTTCATGCCCAGTAAATAGACTGTATCTCTTGCAAGTCTTCCTGTCTGATCTGTGGCAATGTCTTAGTGATGAAGTTGTTGACGAATATCAGTTCGTAAAGATCCCAGTATGATACCTGCCTGTCTTTAAAAATGGCTGACAGGGAGGTACCCAGCTTATCCTGGTAAGACTAAAATGGTCTCATGTGTTCATGGACATGCTAAATTCAAACAGAGCATCCTTCAATAACGGTTTTTGCACAGTTTCTATAGTGTAGAATCTTTCACCGTTTCTTCATGTAGCTGCTGGCATTTGGGTTGCACAAAATGTACCAGATCAACTTGGAGAACATCTTCAAGTTCAATGTCAATTAAATCAATGTGTAGATCAAAGGACACCTCTTCCGTTTTCCCTGTGTTAGGCATCTGCTAAGTGGATCTGACGAGACCATCAAGTTGCTTGGCTTGTACCAAATCTCACAGTCACAACCTTGAATCTTTATCAGGAGATGTTGCAATCTTGGCAGTGCACTAATCAACGGTTTTCACCGAATCATCTCCACTGGCTTGTAGTTGGTCTCTACCACAAATATTTTACCAAATAGGTAGGTATGAAAATGCATGATTCCAAACACTAAACCTAATGTTTTAAGCTCAATGTTGGAGTGGTTGCATTATGTTACTACCAGAGAAATTGAATCAAATGCAATCAATTTGCCTTTTTGTAGTATGCATGCTCCCAGACTTTTATGTGAGGCATCTATCTCCAGGGTAGTTGTCTCCCTTGGATAGTAAAATTGCAATGTCGAAGCTTCTGATAATTACTATTTCAGTTCTTCACAAAGGTATTGATGGTCTTCATGCCACAAAAAGGCCCATCCGTTTTCAACAATTCTCTTACAGAGGATGATGTTTGAATGAATTGGGAATGTATAGAGATAGGAAATTAAAGAAACTTAGACAGCTTCAAAGATCATCCTTATCTTGAGGAGTTGGCATGGCTTTGATATCCTCTATTTTACTTGGATTGGGGCCAATGCCAGCAGTAGAATAAACAGTATTGAAGAAATTGATTTGCTTCATGTTGATGTTACATTTCAGACTGTTCAACACCAATCCTTCATTATGTGCCACTTGCATCAAGAAGTGCAGATTATTGTCATGTTCTTGTTTTGTTCATCCCACAAAGGCAATGTCATCGGTGATGCAGATGCATCCTGGCACAGTGCACGTAATGGGGTCCATGTGAGCTAGAAAGAGATCCTGACCAACAGATAGCCCAAAAGGAAGTTATTGAAAATGGTATTGTCCAAACGGGGTACAAAGTGTGTTAAGCTCTTGGCACTTCTCTGCGAGATGTGCTGACCAGTAGCCATGCTTGACATCAAGCTTCGAGGAGAATTTTGCACCTGCATATTTTGGAATTAATGCTTCTAAAGTGCATATTTAGCAAGGGCAATACTTCAAAACTGTATTTAAGTGTCATGGACAGAGGTGTACTCTCAATGATTTGTACTCTCAGTGATAATGACACAGCTAATTGAGCTGCACCTATTCTGTGCATTTTTGTATTAAAGTAGTGATGTCATATTTTTATCCCTTAAAGGCATATTTCACAGCAGTGACTAGCTGAGCCTTAAAAACCATAAGGATTACAGATTTGAGCTAGGCAGTGGTGGGCCTATTGTAATTGGCCTCCCCTGAGTTAGGAACTGCATATATGTGAATGTGAGATGAAGCTCAGGCTAGACTTTTCTGTCTATTCCCCATAAGTAATCGAATGCCCTAATGATATTTGCTGTCTCTATTGTCATTTAATGTGTATGACAGGATTACAGTAGAATTGCAACCCAGCATGGATTCAATCTCTTCAAGATTGAATAAGTGGAAAGGTGAAAATTTGTGGGATACAAAGGAAAAATTAATTAGATAAACTATAAAAAATGTTCTTTATCCTGCAACCACTTAAGGAGGGTCAATAAAAAGTTACACCATACTTGTAGTCCTGCCTTTACCAAGAAAGAAAATGCAGTCAGTCACAGTGAAAATGGTTGAGACACTGGGTGGGCAAACAATTGACAGAGAAAGGTTTGAAAAAGACTGGCTTTACTTAAACGTTGATGAAATGAGCAGTTAAGATGTAGCCGAGGATGCCAAAGAAAGTAAGAGTGGAAATTGTGGAGGCGTTGGCTATAATCTTCCAATTTTCCTTAGATATGGAGATGATGACAGAGGACTAGAGAATTGCAAATGTTGCACTCTTCTTCAAAAAACAGTCTAGTAAGTTTAACTGCAACCGTGGGAAACCTCAGAACTGACCATGCAGGTGCAGCTGCAATTTGAGGTGATATATACCTCCAGTGAACCAAATAGAAGTGCCACAGTGGTACTATGCCGGAAAGCCATTAAGTGAGGATAGAGTGATTGATGGTGATCACATAAAAAGTGGCAAGATCAAGGAGGATGAGAAGGCACAATGAGATTACCTCATAAACAAAAACAGAAAATGCTGAAAATACTCAGCAGGTCTCACAGCATTTGCTGTGAGAGAAAAAGAGAATTAACATTTCAGGCCTGTGCTCTTTCATCAGTCATGCAAGTTATTGTTTGAGACTTTGGTCAAGTGCTGTGGGAAAACAGCGACCCAAATGAAAGGTCTCAATCACAGAAAGGAGAGAAAGATGCATGCGTAATTGTGACACCATGATGCACCTTAGGAATTTAAGAGAAGGATTGGACTTAGAGTAGTGGCTCAGAGAATTGAGGGAATGAAAGTTCTTTTTGAGAGGTGAGGCTGGATTTTATGTCCTCTCCACCCCCCACTCCCCAGCTGGCATATTGGAAGGCATAGGTACTTGTAAAATAAAGCAGATGGCCTCCCACTGCCTTCCTGACCAGACCCAACCTGTCTCCTATATTATGCCCGGTGGGGAAGGGGTCATGCAGCCTGCCTGTTCTGAGGCCTATTGAAGCCCTTAAGTGGCAGGGGAAAGTGGAGACAAGCCTGGTAGCTTTCACTGTGTTGGCTGCTGTAAGGCAGGAGGGTGAGGAAGCTTCCTCCAGGGGGTTCCCTGTGGCCATCAGAAGCACCACCTGTCCCAAGATCAAAGCCTCCCTTTAACCTTTCCCACCGGTCTCTCAAACCTGCTCCCACTCTGCTGGTGTCTGCCAGTCAGGCCTGTCCAAAATACCAGACTTACCTTTAAGTCCGAGATCCATCAGTCTTCTTCTTCTTAGGGGCTGCCTGTAATTCCAACAGCGGCGACCATTCGATCTTGGAACAACTAGCTAGTCAGATTGTCTGGCAGCTTTATAAGGTGTGACTTCCTCCCAGATGGAGGCAAAAGTTCCACTCTGAAACAATTAAGGCTGCTGCGAGCATAATATTGCTGCGGGCAGCGGGTTTTGGGTGAGTTGACTGATGACTGACGTTTCGGTTGGCGATGGGGCAGGCACAAGGAATACCAATAAAATCTAAGCCGTGCTCATTGTTTTGATCATGTTTATTTTGAAGGGCATAGGGACATGACTGGAGGACAGGCACATGTTAGTTCTGTCAGTACTTGGTTTAATGATGGAAAACTGGGTAGTCAATATAATCCAAGCACTGTCATGCAAGGAGTCAAGCAATGAAGTGGTGTGCTTCTTGTATTGTTTTGGAAAGAGCCATGAGAAAAACTATAGTAAAAAATTAAATTGCCTCCAGGTGTATTTAACATTTTATTTTGGACTATTGCAAAAACATCTGTTCTTGACACAAGTGCTAAAATCAAGAGCTCAAAATGTTACTAAATTATAAGTTTATGAAATACAAAAGAACAGAAAACAGGAATCAAATCTATCTGTCCAACAGGTGCTCAGAATATGCAACTATTTCTGAATGGAAAGGTTCAATTATTTTTTAGCTATGAAGTACCATTGACAGCAGCTTTATAAAATGATTCTCTCTCCTTCAACATTATCATTTGTAGTGCTTTCTCCATTATATGGTGACTGACCCATGGCTTCGTTCTTTGTTAGATTATGTTCTGTGTCAAATAGCTCATTCAATATTTACTATATGGTACAAAATTCATTCTGATACTTGTGTTATGAAAATGCACTGCATTTAGTCTGTTTCCACTCAATCAAAAGCATTTTGCATTCCCCTTATGCTCCATTTCCATTAAGAGAATTTCGAATTGCATGTCCAGAAATGCAACTTCTTCATTAGAGGAAAAAACATTTTAATTCCTTCAGTGTAATTCTCCTTTACACTTCATGCAGTAATGGAATGATCTTCCTTCCAATTTGAGAGGATCATCCTGGAAGTGCTCTCTACCAGGCCCAGAACCTGAACCTACTCCTGAGCCCAATTAAAATTAAAGATGCACAACCCAGGTGCGCATGGACGTAATTAGGATTTTACTATAGACAGCAGCCAAGCAGATATCAGGAATGCTTCCTGGGCCTTAAAAGCAGCTGTATCATATAAAAGCTAGGTAGGGTTAAAACCACATGAGAGAGCCAGAAGACTTTTGCTTTATTGCAGCACCTGCAGCTGCATTATTATCTAGATACCTCCTTATGAATAATGTCAAGTTTTAACTTAATATATGCATGCTGGAAGCTGAGATTTGCATGCTGGCTGTCCTAAAATTAAGTTAATGATTCTATTCTTTGGAAATGCATTTTGCTGCTGCACCATGACTGAGTCAGCAAAAGTTCCCCGAGCAGTGGCTATTGCTGACAAGTCAAGCATTTCTTGCTCGTCTACTGCTTTGAGAACTTACATCAATAATGTTCAAAGAGAACTTATCTTAAATATGCACTCAGTTTGGAAGCTATATCCATTGTAAAGTTTCATTTTACAAAAAAAATGTGACGTACAAAAGATAAATGAACACTATGGAGTGTTGCCCCGATCAAGCTCGAAGTTTCAGGAAGATGGGTTTAGCAATAAAAATACTGCCTTTATTTTCACCCAATTTACTAAAAACAAACTTAAGTCAGTATACATCGAGTAAAATAGTTTTAATAAAAAATACATTCTTATCAGGTTCTTCTGGGGAAAATGCAATTACTTAATGCATTTCCATACCAACAGCTGGATTCTCACAGGCTCAGATTGTGCAGGGTGAGAATTGTTCTGATGGATGTTGGAAAATTCTGAACTCTGCTTATCTGAAACAGCAGCTTACTATGAATTGCAAACAAAAAAATTATCAAGGAGAGGTATATAAAAGAGAATGTGGCTTTCAAAAAAAGTATTTAATTAAGATTTAAAATTGAACAAATCACAATCTATGTGCAAACCTACTTTGGTTATTATGAAATATTTTGACTTTCTAAGAACATGGACGATTTACAGGTCAGTTAAAAGAAAATATTAGTGCACACAAGGACTTGGAAAACCTTTATAGTGATTTGATCAATTTCAATCCTCCTTTCTTTTATTCATAGATTCTTTTGACTAGTCCCTCAGAATTGCTTCATATCAGCTGATTGGTAAATTTCTAACTACTTTCCTCACTTTTGATTTTCACGTCACCTTCAGTTCTTATTCGCTTCAAAGTTCAGAGTTTCTGTTTGCTATTAATAATTGTAGTGTTTACATTTTCTAAATATCAGTATACATGATTGATGTTCAGAAGTTTTCTGTCTATTTTCAAAATTCAACTCAATGGTGCTTTAACTTGGAAAAAATAAATCAAAATAGGAGGAGGAAAGACATCACAGAGTGAATTTAGTTAGGTTTGTGGTTCCATGCTACTTTAGTATTAGTGTAAAGTCTATATGAAGGTATAATTTAATGCTACATCATTGCTGCAAAAGGAATGGTAGTGGTTTGATTGTCATTTATGCTTCCCTTCCTTGCTCCCCCGACTATTTTTCTTTCCAATGATTTCAATACTCTCTATATGTCTCTGTATCTGACAGTTATTAAACATTTCAATGTTGATATTTTAGAACAATTAACCTATTATAGGTGGCAACATTCCTTGAAATCAAATCCACATGTTTTCATTTTAAAAAATGAAATGAACTAAATGAGGACATGGAAAGACCCTTTGGCCCAGATTTTGCAGTAGTAATGATAGCAATTTCTGGAGCCCACATGTGTGCAGTTAAACATGGAAATCCAGAAGTTGCTATCAGTAATTCTATGCTTCTACTGTTGAGGTCCCTCCAAGAATGCAATGAGTAAGAAAGAATTGAACTGGTGAGAACTTCCAATCTTATGCTATTAGTTTCAGCATGCCATGAAAGATCTTGAAAGACACGTAGCACAGCACTGCAAGGCTCCTCCAGAGTGACCAGACAGCAAAATTGTTGCTTCAAGATGCCAATAAACTACTTGTTCACAATATTTATGCAGCATTACTCTGTTTATATGCCTACTGTGCACATATTGCACAACTGAGCCATGAAGCATGCTATTAGCGCAGAACCTGAGTCACCCTTTCATTTGCTGTGGTGGGTAAAATACAACTTGCATAAGGTACTGCTGCAGAGTGAATGCATTTGAATTGCTGCAAAGATGCTGGGCATTGATCTGCATGGTGTGTTGCCTGTAGTCACATATCAGCTGCATGCTGAAGGAGTGGAATATCATTTGGTTCAGGTGTTTGACAGAGTTAACATGAGGTGCCCACAAAGCATTATGTATGCAGTTAATGACACCCTGTACCACGGTCAAGCTTGCAATCCTGGAAAACCCTCATTCTCAATCTGCTTGCTTCTTTCTGGACATGACAATGAAATGAAATTCTCTCTCTTTGCAGAGACAACCTCAGTAACCTCCCTTATACAGCAGGGTACTGCAAAATAACAGATGATGCACATATCTCCAGCAATAATTTGAAAAGAACCAAACTCAAAAGTTCAGAGTCAAGTCAGTTTGACAGTCAGAGAATATAATCTTTGCCTTCTCTGAAGGGCAGCAGGAACTGGCATATTTCAGCAGTAACCTTTTTTTTGTGAAGCACTGGTCATGGCTGATGTTCAGGTAGGAGAATTCCTTTGCAAGTTTGGCTTCTGCTGAGAGCTGTTCTGTCCCTCCTCCCCCTACCAGCAGCTTTTTCTGCTGTGCCAAGGCTCTTTAGATTCTCTTTGACATGCTCAATGCCAAGAGGAAGTCCCACTAGACCTCCCAGATCTGGGAGCAACCTGCCATAGCAATCTTTGTGTACTATTGAAATTTTAACCACTATATAAATGACCCAAAATTCAAAGAATTGCAGCAACAGCCAGTGAAAATAAACCAGCAACTAACCCATAAGAATTTGATGACCCTTCAGGTTGTGCTGGTGGGGGTTCCTTCATGTTTTTAATATCTCTGTTTCATATCTCTGTGGAGGATAAGACAGGGTTGTAGGCTGGAGCATGGAGATCTAAAAATGGCAGCATTGGCACCAAGTTTGCACTCAGGTTGATGTCACGATCCACCTTCTCTGCATGTCATTGGGCTGTTGATTGGCTGGAGGCTGGCCTTTTCGTCCATCTGGAGAGGAAGTCCTGCCTCAGAGAGCTGCTGGCGGGGTTGGTCGGGGAGGGGGGGAAACACCAGGCACAGAGGTGGAAAAATTTTGTGGGGGCAAGCCTCCAATAGGCACAGTAAAAATTCCAGTAAAGGTTCCAGCCCCATCCATCCTTGACTGGCCACTAGCTCACCCAGTGTGACCTGTCAGCTGGACACTCAGCACTACTCTCCTATCGCTGTGGGTAAAATCCCAAAAATGGTGGGGAGGAGGCCCTTAAGTGGCCATTAATTGGCCACTCAAGGTCCTTAATTGACCCATGGGTGGGCAGGCCTCCTGACCCCTCCCCTGCTGCATTGGGATCGGCAGCAGGCAGAGAGGCACGAGGATTGGCACCCATGGCATGGCATCCAATTTTACAGCCCCCACTTCTGCCAAGCCACCCTGTGGGGCTGTAAAATCAGTCCCAGATGCGCATGCACTTATCCCTTTATTCAAATGGCGTCTGGCACATTCTGCGTCAGAAGCTTGTGTATGCCACAGACTTCATTTTGGTACCTTAAGGTGTTTCATAGCATCCTAAAATCAGTTGCTATTGAACCCAATTCTGCCCCAATGAGTTTCCTCAAAGAACTTCCAGGTCCATTAAATGGGTTGCATAAAATCTGTACAGCACATATTAAACCTGGTTCACTATTAAAATTAACCAATTGGTCCCTTGAGAACTTGATTGTACACCAAAGATGCTTCAGCCATCTAAAATTGCATGATTGATAACAGATTTTTATTCAGCAGTAACTTGATTTAATCTGAATTAAATTTAGTGTGTTTTACATACCAGCCGACAATTTCTACGTAATACGAATATAAAATTTCATAGAAATTAATCCCACTAATGTCCTAACCCACCTGCAGGGAATTGTATAGAATGTAAGTAAATAAACTTACCCCATGGCTGGATCAAGGGCAATTCCTTTGGGATTGTGTAGCTCCAGATCTAGTAGAGTAATGCAAGTATCACCATTTTGATTGCACACAAATATTCGGTCACTGACATCATCCACAAAGTAATAGTTTCCAGTGAGCCAGTCTAAAGCCATTTGTTCCACATCTGCCAAAGCAAAAGTAACACATTATATCAAAAACACACAGGACAATTTAGTGGTTGGTTGACTGCTGTGCAAGAAAGATCTTATATCCTTTCATGCCTGCAAATTTATTTTAATATCTTGGTCTGATCTTCAGGTAATTGTGCTAAAGAATTCATTATATAACAATGTAATCCTCTCCATCAGAAATGTTCAGCTTTGATCTTTGATCATTATTCAGTGTCTGGTATTCAAGTGCAGAAAAAAAGTAGGTTCAAATGGTATTAAAAAATCTTAAAGAATCTGACATCTTATTTCTGCAGAGAAATAATGTTCCAAAACTTCTTTTTCAGTTAACTCAACATTAGATAGCTCAATTTTTAAATCAATAAGGGCTTTCTTGCATTTGTCAATGCATTAAACTTCAAGTCTTTCCGAATAATACAAGACCCACTAAGACCAGTGAAGTCAGAATGCCTCTTTACTAAATTTGGCCATTCTTTCATCTGCCTTTTCTTTGTCTACCAAGCTGGTTGTGTAACATTGTTCACTTTTCTCCCAAAAAATGTTTTTGTTTAGCAAAATGGCAAGTCTATCAACTTTCTTGAAATTAACAAGAGATTTAAATGAGATATCATTATTTTTGGCCATCAGCTGAGGATTTCAATTCACCATGCATGTAAAGTGTTGGAATGATCCAGAATTGTTTTTGCCTTCTCTTGTTAGGGAGTGAGAAGCAGCAAGAGAACACTGTGGAAGTAAAGCTATTTACAGTGATACAGGAAGACCTGTAC
Source organism: Carcharodon carcharias (assembly GCF_017639515.1). Classification (NCBI taxonomy): domain Eukaryota; kingdom Metazoa; phylum Chordata; class Chondrichthyes; order Lamniformes; family Lamnidae; genus Carcharodon; species Carcharodon carcharias. The sequence continues at coordinate 43,545,283 of NC_054478.1, read as the reverse complement.
TGAAACAATAAACTCCGAAACAATAAACTTTCTCTGTCTCTCTAAATGTTAATGGAATCATCCTACTTCAATCTCTCCAAGGAGAGAAAGCACATGAAGATGCTTACAAATTACCTACTCAGGCAAAAGAGGAATACATAAATGGAAGAATCATAAAATAAAAAATATTTAAAGTTGTAGAATACATGATAGGAAAGAGAAGAGAAAATATATTAGACACACTTGACTATTTGAGTGGACACATTACAGTAATGTTTATAGTTTGGTGTGAAGAGATACTTTAGATATGTGACTTGCGGCCGAAGGAAACATCTGACATTTGCTCAAATCTAATAATCTGGTCAGGCACCGACCCATCGTTTACACATTTTCAACAGACATCAGCTGCATTTGACTTTCAGGCTCTGGAGTCAAGCTATTTAAATCATGGGTGTCTCCACTGAAGTGGGATTTTGGTAGAACAAGAGTGTGAAACCCAGAATGTGCAGATTAGAACAGCTAAGAGCAGATCTGAACTTGATGGGTTTGTTTGGATAGCCGTTTGGAGACAAAATGGTCCTGGGACACCTTTGGAAGAAGTAAGGCACCCTTTCAGAGAGATAGAGCACCATTATTCAAATTAAATATGATTGTGTGTAAAAAGTGCATAAACTCATTGGAATTGTCAAATTTGTCAAAGAACTGTCAAAGCTGTCATAGAGCTTTCAAATGATACATGGCAGGTATAAGGGAAAAGGGTGCTCATAGGGGGCATGGGTTGGCACTAACTTGGCATAGGGGCTATAAAGGGCCACAGGGATATGGGAGTATGAGGGGGCCATGAGGCTGCATAGAGGGGCATGGGTTGACATAGACGGTATGAGGAGCCATCGGGGGGTGGGGGGTGGTATGGGATGGCATGGGGTGGCATTGGTTGACATGGATTAGGCATGGAGAGTGTGTGGGTGGGGTGAGCACTGTAGGACTGTTTTTTGCTCTAATCTTTTTTTTTTAAGTTAATTCAACAAAGTGCCAGAGCAGAGGGAGGTCTTCTACCCAGCCTGTCTCACCTCCCTGCAGCCACCTCACTCACCCTGGGAGCAGCAGGCCCGAATCCTAATCCAGCCTGTGCACCACCTCCCCCTCTCTCCACCTGACCCAGGAGCAAAAACCTGGGCCTTAATACTTTGCTCACTTTTTAACCAAATCCATTTATGACTAGGCTGGTGGCCCCTACAATGTAGGCATCTAGAAAATGTCATTACATCATTTCTCAATCCTGAAGTTTTTTTTTAAGGCTGCATGCACATGGTTACCAATTGCTTCATTTGGCCGCTGACAGACATTTAATTAAAACCGGATTGAAAACGGCTCCAAATTGTCTCCTAATGCTTACTTCTGGTGACGCTCCATTTTCTTACATCCATAAATATTAGATACTGGTTAGACTGATGAAACCAAAAATAAAAACAAATGCATTTTAAGATGAATGGGCATTCAGTTATCACTTTTGATAACTGGAAGCTGGTACTGAGAATGCTTTGTGAAATGCTTTTGTAGTCAATGCTGTGAGGTCATCCCTGAGACGGAAAGCTAGACTGAAAACAAGTACAATAGAAATTATGAAGCATTGAAGGAGTCTTAAAAGAAAAGCACAAATTATCTCCATCAGAGGATGATCTCACAAACTATTTCAGGAAATTATAGCTGATAAAAAACAAAAAGATGTTCTAAATTTTAAAGGCTATCTAATTTCTCCTCATCCTCATGAGTTTTGACCTTTTAAGTGGTCTTTAAAATGACTTTGATACTCTCAGTCCTGGGATTCACAAAACCACAGTCCAAGCTAGGCAGTTAGCTAAAACTGTACCAGTACTGTACCCCAAGGGAGGCAGTGACATAGTGATAATATTACTGGATTAATAACCCAGAGGCCCAGGCAGATGCTCCTGGGACCTGGGCTCAAATCCTGCCGTGGCAGCTGGTGGAATTTGAATTCAATTAATAAAAAAGGCATTAGATACTACAAAGGCTTTGGGGCCCTGACAATGTTCCAGCAACAGTACATGAAGACCTATGCTCCAGAACTAGCCACATTGTTATCCAAGCTGTTTCAGTACAGCTACGACACTGGCATCTACCTTGCAATGTGGAAAATTGCCCAGTTATGTCCTGCCCACAAAAAGCAGGGCAAATCCAACCCAAATAATTACCACCCCATCCGTCTACTCTCAATCATCAGTAAAGCAATGGAAAGGGTCATCAACAGTGATAACAAGTGGCACTTACTCAGCAATAACCTGTTCACTGATGTTCAGTTTGGGTTCTGCCAGGGCCACTGAGCTTCTGACCTCATTACAACATGGAAAAAAGAGCTGAACTCAAGAGGTGAGGTGAGAGTGATTTTCCTTTGCATCAAGGACCCTTAGCAAATATGAAGTCAATGGGAATCAGGAGGAAAATTCTCCACTGCCTGGAGTCATACCTAGCACAAAGGAAGATGATTGTGGTTAGTAAATTAATGCCACTTAAGGGCCTCATCTCACTGCCACAGGCATTGTAATGGAGTTCGGGAGAGGCTCTCACCAACTGGCTAGCCTTGCAGGTGGTGTTGGGGCTCTCTTTGACAGGCCCCTTGGGCTTATCCGAGACCCCCTCCTCAACCCTCCCACCGGCTGTAAGGCTACTGCCTTCCCCCCAAACCCCCACCCCCAAGGTTGGCTTCCCCCATGGCCTCCTAAACCCAGCCCCCAACACCTCACTGACCCTCAAACCCCCAAAGTTTCTATCCATTGCAGCTCGCTTCCTGACTGCTCACACTGGCCTCTGATTGGCTGGAGGTTCTCTGCAGCAGGGCTTCCTGTCCCTGAGGGCAGAAATCCCACCTCCAGCCAAATGACCATGAAATACCTGCAAAGAAGTTTGGCAGGTACCTCCCTCCTCTGACTTTCTACCGGGGAGTGGGCACCAGGGCGCTCCATGTAATTCAGCCCCGGGAATTCTTGTCCCTCTTACCTTACGCTATTACCCAATCCATATTAGGATAATTAAAGTCTCCCATTACAACTACAGTGTAAATTCTTCCACTTTTCTGTAATTTTCTTGCAAATTTGTTCCTCCACTTCTTTCCCATTTGTCAGTGGCCCCTAGAATATACTGAGCAATGTGTTTGTTGTTTCTTAGCTCTAGAAATGGATAGAATGGACACATGAATGGATATTAATATTAGTTACATCCATATTTGTAACATATTTAAATGAATCACATTTAATCCTTCCCTAAAACTAAAACAAAATAAAAGCTGAAGTAGTTTGTAACTTTCTGACATGCCATCTGAAGCTCATAGGTGTTTGTACAAGCTGTACCTGCTGTCTAAATGACCGAAAGGAAGGCACAGCAGTGCAGTATATCTGGCAATACTCAAATAATGTTTTGGAGAGAAGTAATAATGTTTTTGGCAGGTATATGCAAAGTGACATATTCCCATGAACTCAACAAAGATTAGGATTTTGACTAGCTATAATCTGTCCTGACAATGTTTGCTGGCTTGCATTTTTCAATAACAACTTGCAATAACAACTTGAATCTATATAAAGCACCTCCTACGGCACCTCACAGGAGCATTAGCAAACAAAACTTGACACTCAACAACATAAAGAAATACTAGTGCAGATGACCAAAAGCTTGATCAAAGCGGTAGGTTTGCAGGAGTAACTTAAAGGCTGAAAGGGAAGTAGAGAAGGGGACGAGTTTTTGGAGGGAACACCAGAGTTGAAGGCACAGCAGTCATTGATGGAGCAATCAAAATCAGCAGTGCACAAAAGACCAGAATTAAAGAAGTGTGGATACCTTGGAGGGTATCCCTTGGCTGGAGGAGGTGACAGAGATAGGGAGGAGTGAGGCCATGGAGGGATTTGTAACTAAGGATGAAAACTTTAAAATGGAGGCGCTGCTTGACCAGGAGCCAATGTAAGTCAGTGAGCACAGGGCGACGATTGAACAGGATTTGATGTGAGTTGGCATCAGCTAGCCAATAATCTGGAAATATATAAACCACAATTTACTATGATTAACAACTGGGTGAATGTGATGAGGGTGGTATGACTCAGAAGGTGTGGAGATAATCAACAGAAACTCATGCTTTATTTAGGAAATCAGTCACTTTAAGGAATGTCAACATGAGAAATAATTTGTTAAAATTAAAGCTTATGGAAGTGAAGGCAAGTTATTGACTTGGTTATGCAGCAGAACTCAGACAGAAGGGATAGTTTGTATGTACTCAAATTCGAAGGAATAGCGCACCATAGAAAGCATAGGTTCCCCTTGAAACAAGTCCAGTAAAGGTTATCAGAATGTGACCAGGGTTCCAAGGGTTACATTTTGAGGAAAGATTGCAAAAATTAGACTTGCATTCCCTGGGATAAGGAGGGTTAAGTGGTGATCTGATTGAGATCTTTACGATTTTGAAACGAATCAATATCGGGTAAAGAGAAAATTTTTCTGCTGTTGGTGGAGTCCTGGACAGGGGAAATAGCCTTATGATCAGAGCGAGGTGAGAGATTAGGACTCAGTTCACACAAAGGGTGGTAGAAATGTAGAACTCTCTTCCACAAACAGCAGTAGATGGTTGCTCAACTAACAATTTTAAATCTGAGATTCATAGAATTTTTTGCTAGCTTAAGGTATTAAGGAATATAGAGCCAAGGCTGGTGAATAGAGTAGGGACACAAAATCAGCAATGATCTCACTAAATGGCAGAACAGGCTTGACGAGCTCAATGGCTGACCAGTGTTCTCATGCTAATGCCAGGCATTAGATGAGTGAACTGCATACCTAAATTTATATGAGGCAGGTTTCAGAAGAGGTTTTGACAGACCTGAACAATTAGCATGTATCCAGTAGAATGCAAATTGCCAGCTCGGCCTTAATTTTATCCTCATCGAGCACACGTGATCGGTGGGCACGGGAGCGGTCGGGAAATGGGCCATTAACCGTGATCGGCCCCCGATCACAATTTCGCACTGGCTGGCTAATCAACGGCCAGCCAGCGCAAAGCACATGCTGCAAAGCTCAGCGCTGCCGGGGCAGGGGTGGGAAGAGGGCGGGCGACAACGTTACTGTGGGTGCGGCTGAGCTTTTCCGCCGAGTTCCCTGAAGGCAGACAGCTGCCCCAGGGAGCTGCAGACCTCTAAATAATAAAAGCAAGCACAAAAAAGCTGCAAAAAAAATGTCCATGCAGGACAATCAAGCGCGTGAAAGCATACCTCATAAAAATGCTATCCCCAGATATTTATTTTTATTTTATTTCCTAACGGAGATTTCATCCCGCCCTTGGATGAGATTTCATCAAGAATGTAGAGGCCGCCTGGCCCATTGGCCATCCGCCAACCGGAAGGTTGGAATCGCTGACAATTTCACCGTTAATGGGCGTTATTTCCCCCTAAATTGTCGACGGGTGCCCTTCCGACTGCTGCGCGTGCCCTCCGAGCGAAATATCGCACGAGTGCACCATGATGTCGGGGTGCTCGCGCAATTTTATGCCCATCCAGAACAGGCCCGCGGAATGTAAAATTCTGTCCCTGTATTTGGAAGCTCTGTTTCATTGCTGGCATGCCTAAAAAGGAACGATGTGTATCATGGGCGTGTGTTTTATTTCAGCGTTGTAAAACAACATGTCTATGCTGTTTTTTTATAAGAGGCTATAAATATATATGTCTTATTCCATATTTCTTTTGGGTTTTATTTTTGCTTCTAGTAACTTGCAACTGCTTAAACATGATTCAACAGATTGTTCATTAAAAAAACGGTGGGATATTGATAACCTGTCAGCTCAGGAGCTGATGCAATATACGTGAATTTATGTAGAAAGTCCTGAACTAAAATGGTTCCCTTGGTATCAAAATCACACTACATAGGAAAAGAAATTATTGCCTTTCTGTTTATGTTAATTTGCTGTCCACTGAATTGCTGGATATCAGGGGTTTAACTTCAGTACTTGGCTTCCACAAAGTTCCTTCTTGCCCAAGGCAAAACTAAATGATTGACAGTCGTTAAGTGAAGTGTGAGAAGAAATATTAAAGTCAAACATAAGTTATCACCTCACAAAAAAAATCATTTTTAAAAAATTTAATTAAATTTTCCAACTCTTGTAAAATATTTCACTTCCAATAATTGTTTTGAGCTGTATTCCTTCAATGTCTATATATTTATAACAAAATATATTACAAAGTATTGGTAATAAATAAATCATCTCAGAAGCATTGAGATTAGGAAGGTACAAGGCTCAATCCCAACTGTACTGTTAGTTACACCTGAACATTTCTAACAATTACAAAACAGAAACAGGCCCTTAGGCCAAACTAATCTGTGCTCCACAATAGTCTGTGGTTTGATTTCCATGTTGAATAGTATTTGGATCTCTCTTTAGGTAACTCATAGCCTAATTTGTATTGGGAAGGCTTCCCTCTATTTGTCAGTGACTTAGGTCTAACTCAGGTAGGTTTATTCAAAAACGACTTTATTTACACTATATACATATTAAACCTCTAGGTAAGTACATCTGTCTTGTGTACAGACTATCCCATCTTTCTTCAGAGTCTCTATCCCATGACTGCTGCTGTCAGTTACATTATAGTACACATGACTATCTTATTACCATAACACTAAGCACAGCACATAATATGTAACTGAGTGTTAACCTAATCATGCTTTGTCTAACGGTGTGTTTTAAACAAGAGCTAATAACTAGCAGAGTAAACTTGTGATTGGGGTAACAAAATCAGGTTAAAGATAACATGTAAAGAAAATGTGATTATGGCTTGTGCAAAACATCATGTGATGGTTGTATGGGGGGCTGAAACTGGGAACAGAGATTGAAAGGAGTGGTCAAACTTGGGAGACAAACCGATCGAAGATAAAGGAACCAGGTGTATTTGTCACACATGAATCAGGTTCCTCTCTGAGCAGGGCAGCCAGAAACAATGATAAAAGGGGAGGTGGGCAGGCAAGTCCAGGGAACCAACCGGTTGCAGTGGGGACGCCTACCCATGCCCCCCATAGGTCAGATGCCAATCAGGGAAAACTGGTCATGTGAACACGAAGCCAAAATTGACAAGATAAAAACCTGCAGCACACAAGATATAAGCTGGCTAGCTCAGAAGTGGTCTGATCCATCACTAGGAGATGGAGACAACGGACCAATCATCCCTCTTGCTCTGTTTCAGATAAGGCTCCCAAAAGCTAGAACCAGTAATGATTGTAAGTATAAGATTTTGCCAGTGAGTCAATAAAGGTTCAGTGCGATTCTACTCAAACTTGTCTACTGTAATTGAGTGGGATTTGACTTTGGGCCATTGATATCAGCAGTAAACCTATGAACCTGGGAGGGTACTGTCATAAAGGAAGGATAGCCTACATTACTATTAACCCTTATCCTACATCTCTCCACTAGCATAATCTCAATAACAATTTTAGACTATTTTCTTAAACTATATGTGTTACTTTTTTGAACTTCTGTAACCTCCTTTACAGATATAGGTTCTATTCAACTCCAGCTCCAATTCTTCCCTGCCCCCGTATCCTCCACCACCCCTCCTCCCCCCACCCCCCCACGTCACTGTCATAAAGGCTCCAATCTCCCGCAGTATTCTTGGCTTTCTGGGGGGATGTTGTGGACATATGCAGTCGCTCGTCTTTTCTCAGGAAGACAACCACATTGGCGAAGTGGGATAGCAGCTTTCCATGACTGCTGGTAACTTAGCTGTGATCTCTATGACAACGGAACTATAAGGGTCGCAAAACCTTTTCAATGAAAGACTGATCCAAGAGACTTCAGGACATAGACATAGGGAAGGGGAAAAAATTAACATTCTCTCAGGAATTTTCTGCTCCCACTTAGCACACCAAAGAAAGTCCTGAGACATGAAGTATTTTTAACTTCAATGAAAAATTGCACAGCTGTACCATTCACTGCTGCATTGAAGATGAAAATGGTATTCAATAGCTGAGATTTGAATAAAAGCCAGAAGACTAAAAGAATAATGACAAAAATCCTGTACGCATGGCAGGATATGAAGAAAATATTACTTCCCTACAACACTTAGGAAACTACGTTCACTTTCTGTAGGTAATGGTAACATCGGCACAACTGCTTCAGTGTGAGACTGTGTGCTATAGGCAATGCATAAGAAGGTAAGACAACACCATCTTCAGCAATGGAGCGAATCTCCAGAACTAAACCCAGGTGAAATTCTTGTGCAGGACTCCTCAGCTGTAGAAGTTCTGTAATTTTGGCCTTTGCCTCTGCATTGAAGGGTAACTTCAGTGGATGAGATCGAATCGTGGGCATCAACTCACTTTCACCCAAACCAAAAGGTTCTACTTTCACCTTGGCAGTGAGATCCACCTTGGAATCAAACATATCATTCTCCCGGGACAGCTCATCACGGTCAGCCAACAATATACAATGCCTCTCATTGGTAGGTTCAGTGGGACAAATATACAAATTCATCTCTTCGACAGCTAACACAGCTGACTCATCAAAGAAGACAACAGAGCCTTCCTATGTTTTGGCAGTAGATTCAAAGGCTGTACCAATCTTTAGGACTTCATCTTCCAACAGGTCACTTATTGCTACAATGTCCTCTTTCTCATAACCTTCTTCAGGAAAGAGCCAACTTAGGTCTATAAGCTCCTTTTGTGGATGGTCACCGTTGTCTTCAGTGGCTTCTATTTCTGCGCCTTCTAGCCTGTCTTCAAAAAGAGCTGAGAGATCCATTGTCTCCTCCTGGTGTCCAGTGGATGGTGTCTTGGTGACAAAGAATGATCCACTGCTCAATGAATAAACCTTGCCAGCTACTGCTGAATGGAAATCCATCAGTTTATCACCCAACCTTGGAAATTTCTCCTTGAATGGTAACTAGTTGATGTGCTGTAGGGCTTTGTCTGCTATTGAATGCCCAGTTGTATGCATTCATCGCTGCACAGTAAATATGTGCTTTGATTGTGCATGATATAGAAGATCTCTGTAATCTGTCACTCTTTGTGACAAAAGTTGGTGGTTATCTGACTTTTTACTTGAAGACCTGTACTAAATGGAACTTGCAATTTAATGCTTGATAGCTGGTGTGAGTCATTCCAACTAATCGGCCAGTACTGTAACACCAGTGCCATTATCAAGTTTGAAGTCAGTTTTAAAGTCTTTAACTTCGAAAGTAACTGACCAAAATTTTTGCTTTTGATTCTCCTGGGAAATCGATAATCTCATTGCTTTCCTTAGTCCCAATTTCCTGAATTGTCTGTCTGTCATAGGCCAGAATTTTATGTTGGTTGTGCGGGGTGCGCGCCCAAGCTGACAGTGCATGAAATTGCGCAAGATGACATCAGGTGCACATCCCAATGTCATTGCGCATTCGTGCAATATTTCAATTGGAGGGCACGCACAGCAGCTGGAAGTGCGCCCACAGACAATTAAGTGGGTGATTAAGCCCATTAAGGAGGCAATTGTAATCAATTTTATGTGGCATGTCCACTTTTACTGTTGGCGAACAAGCCAATCAGCCAGGTGGCCTTCACATTTTCGCTGAAACCTTGATCCAGGGTGGGATGAAATGTCCAGGGTGAAATATAAACAAAGTAGATACCTGGGGACTGATGTTTTTTGATTTGTGTCAGGTGCTTGTATTTGCTACATAGACACAGTTTGCTGCATTTTTTTTCTTGTCATTTAATCTGTCCAGGTCTACAACTTCCTGAGGCAGCTCCACAGCAGCTGTCTGCCTTTAGGGAGCTCGCTAGAAGCACCCATCCCCACTATTACTATTCTCGATGCTTGCCCTCTTCCTGCCACAAGTTCACCTTTCAGTGCACCATACCCACAACAACTGGAGTGAAAGGAACAATTTGACAAATTTACTGGCCTTTGGGATATCTGATTCATGCTCGCTCAATTACGAGATTCCATCTTAGGCTGAAGTATATGCATCGAATGCTTTTAGGATGGTTTCAAAATCAGCGGAGTTCTCTTCTACCCTTTGTCTCAGGAGGACATCATTGGCAACAGGACCCACTGTGAAGTGGAATGAACTAACCTGGTGCTTCTGCACTTTGGCATGCAAACTCGACACAGTTCTAAACCTGTTTTTTTCACAACTCCCAATGGTGGCCTTTCTCTGGACTTTCAAGATTTTCAAATAGTTGCAGAAGGGGCAGTAACTGCTTGACTGTTACTGGCATCACTACCAATTCTCAATGTGCCTCTCACGAAGGTAAATCTTCTGATTCTTCCTTTAAAGACGTCTTCTTCAATTCCTCCCAATAGGTGTTCTATCGATGACACCAAGTTGTTAGATTGGTGTCACTACTGCTGCTAGCATAGTTTGTGGCTTGGTTTCCACGTTGAATAGTATTTGGATCTCTCTTCAGGTAACTTGTGGTCTAATCTGTAGCTACTCATTAGTGACTTAAGTCTAACACAGGTAGCTTTCTTCAAAATTTACTTTATTTATAGACATAATAAGCTTCTAGGTAAGTACATCTCTCTTGTGTACAGACTATTCCATCATTTTTCAGTGTCTTTTGCCCATGACTGCTGATGTCACTGTTATCATAATACACATCACCACCTCATTACCATAATGATTAACCTATTGCCCTGAACATGAGAATCAACAGTTATAGATTTTACTGATACAGAAACAAAATACTGAGGATACTGTAAATCTGAAATAAAAACCAAAAATGGTAGAAACACTCAGCAGATCTGATAAAAGGCCATCAACTTGAATGGTTAACTCTATTTCTCTCCCCACAGATGCTGCCTGACCGGCTGACTATGTCCAACTTTTTCTGCTTTTATAACCTTGACTGACCCTGCTTCCATAAGCCTTCAGCCCGTTTTATTCACAGACTTAACTCCTAACTTTGAATGTCAGTGTCTGTGGTAACCGCCAATCTTGGAAGTGAATTCCACAGATTCACAACTCACGACATAAAGAACTTTCTCCTGCCTTCTGCTCTAAATCTCATATAAGTAATTCTGTATCTATGCCTCTCATTTTAGATCTGTCAACAATTGCTTCAAACAACCCTGTTCTTTCCTTTTATGAATTTAAGCACAACCTTCATAATTGGTCTGCATTATGTGATTTTCGAACAATAAAAAGCCCAGTTTTTCAAATCTGATATTGTATTTGTCTTTCCTCATGTCACGACTTATTCTAGTTGTACTCTCTCAAAAGCCTCAATAGCAATGGAGCACAATGATCCAGAACACACAGTGCTCTAACTGATGCATTAGTAAGATTTAATATAAGCTCATCATTACCTTCTAAATTTTATATTCTATAACTCAACAACACTCAGGTTTGGGCTGATAAGTGGCAAGTAACATTTGTGCCACACAAGTGCCATGCAACGTCCATGTCCAACAAAAGAGAATCTAACAAGCTTCCTTTGATGGTTAACAATATTACCATTGTTGACTTTCCCACTATCAACATCTTGGGGCAGGGCAGTGGCGGGGGGGGTGGGGGGTTAGGGGTGGTTGGTGGTGGATGTGGACAGTAATCGTTGACCAGAAATTTAAATCAATACTGTGGTTCCAAAAGAAGGTCAGAGTCTGGGAAATCTGTGGTGAGTAACTCACCTCCTTACCCTCCAAAAGCTGTTTATCATCCACAAGGCACAAGCCAGGAGTGTGGCTGAATTCTCTCCACTTGTCCGGATGAGTGCAGCCAAATCAACACTCAAGAAGCTCAGCACAATCCAGGACAAAGCAGCTCATTTGATCAGTATGCCATCCACCACTCTCTCCACCACCAACACACTGTGGCTTGCTGCAAAAGACAATGCAGCAACTCACCATGCCCCCTTCGAAAGCACCTCCCAATCCCATGGCACCTGCCACCTAGGAGAACAGGGCAACAGATAAATGGGAATACCACCACCCACAAATTGCCCTCCAAGTCAAACACCATCCTGACTTGGGACCATATCACTGCTCTTCCACAGTTGCTAAGTCAAAAACCTGGAATTCCCTTCATAACAGCACTGTGGGTGTACCTACACTACATGGATTGCAGCAGTTTAAGAAGGTGGCTCACCACTACCTTCTCAAGGACAATTAAGGATGGGCAATAAATGCTGGCTTTGGCAGCGATGTGCACATACTATGAATGAATTTAAAAAACCACTATAACGCCATCAACCTTTTTTCTAATAGCTTTATCAACCTGAGGTGCTGCTTTTGATGTCTTGTGAACCTGTACCTGCAAGTACCTCTGCTATTCCATCAGCCTGGGCATAATTTCATAGGAACATAAGGACATAGGAACATTCAGAATTTAACTATCACCAGTAAATTTCTTTAACAAAAAGTATCCTCTCAGACTTACTGACACCAAATTCCATCTGCCATTTTTTTAGACCTTTGTAGCTTCCTTCAATTAGGAAGTTAAAATATAAAGTTACGAAAACTTTTTGACTGAAATCATGGAAATGTAGAATCACAGAATCACACAGTGCAGAAGAGGCCCTTCAGCCCATCGAGTCTGCACCGACACATGAGAAACACCTGACCTATCTACCTAATCCCATTTACCAGCACTTGACCCATAGGCTTGAATGTTATGACATCCAAGTGCTCATCCAGGTACTTTTTAAAGGATGTGAGGCAACCCACATTCACCACCCTCCCAGGCAGCGCATTCCAGACCGTCACCAGCCTCTGGGTAAAAAAGTTTTCCCTCACATCCCTCCTAAACCTCCTGCCACTCACCTTGAACTTATGTACCGTTGTGACTGACCCTTCAACTAAGGGGAACAGCTGCTCCCTATCCACCCTGTCCATGCCCCTCATAATCTTGTATCTCGATCAGTTCGCCCCTCAGTCTTCTCTGCTTCAATGAAAACAACCCAAGTCTATCCAACTTCTTTTCGTAACTTAAATGTTTCATTCCCGGCAACATCCTGGTGAATCTCCTCTGCACCCGCTTCAGTGCAATCACATCCTTCCTATAATGTGGCGACCAGAACTGCCCACAGTACTCCAGCTGTGGCCTCACCAAGGTTCCATACAACTCCAACAAGGCCTCCCTACTTTTGTAATCTATGCCTCAGTTGATAAAGGCAAGTGTCCCATATGCCTTTTTCACCACCCCACTAACATGCCCCTCCACCTTCAGAGATTTATGGACACACACACCAAGGTTCCTTTGTTCCTCAGAACTTCCTAGTGTCATGCCGTTCATTGAATACTTCCTTGTTGAATTATTGCTTCCAAAGTGTATCACCTCGCACTTTTCAGGGTTAAATTCCATCTGCCACTTATCTGCCCATTTGACTATCCCATCGATATCTTCCAGTAGCCCAAGACACTGAACCTCACTGTTAACCAACTGGCCAATCTTTATGTCATCCACAAACTTACTCATCCTACCCCCCACATAGTCATCTGTTGTTTATATAAATGACAAATAATAGGGGACCGAGCACTGATTCCTGTGGTACGCCACTGGACACTGGCTTCCAGTCACTAAAGCATCCTTCTGTCATCACCCTCTGTCTCCTACAACTAAGCAAATTTTGAATCCACCTTATCAAATTACCCTGTATCCCATGTGCATTTGTCTTCTTTATAAGTCTCCCATGTGGGACCTTGTCAAAGGCTTTGCTGAAATCCATATAAACTACATCAACCGCACTATCCTCATCTACACACCTGGTCACCTCCTCAAAAAATGCAAATTTTATTAGGCATGACCTCCCTCTGACAAAGCCATGCTGACTCTCCCTGACCAAACCTTGCCTCTCCAAGTGGAGATAGATTCTCTCCTTCAGAATTTTCTCCAATAGTTTCCCTGCCACTGACATGAGACTCACTAGCCTGTAGTTCCCTGGCTTATCTCTACAGCCCTTCTTAAATAGCGGAACCACATTAGCTGTTCTCCAGTCCTCTGGCACCTCCCCCGGGGCCAGAGAGGAATTAAAAGTTTGGTCAGAGCCCCTGCGATCTCCTCCCTTGCCTCCTTCAGCAGTCTGGGACACAGATCATCCGGACCTAGAGGTTTGTCCACTATTAAGCCTGCCAACACCTCCAATACCTTGTCACTCTCTATATCAATTTGCTTAAGAACCTCGCAGTCTCTGTCCCTGAGTTTGATACCTTCATCCTCATTCTCTTGGGTGAAGATGGATGTGAAGTATTCCTTCAACACTCTAGCGATGTCCTCTGGCTCCACCCATAGATTGCCCCCTTGGTCCTTTATGGGCCCTACTCTTTCCCTGGTTATCCTCTTCCCATTGATATACTTATAGAATATCTTGGGATTTTCCCTACTTTTACCAGCCAGAGCTTTCTCATATCCCTTATTTGCTCTCTTAATTGCTTCCTTAGCTCCAACCTGCACTTTCTGTACTTCACTAATGCCTCTGCTGATTTGCTTCCCTTGTATCTGCTAAAAGCCTTCTTTATAAGTCTCCCATGTGGGACCTTGTCAAAGGCTTTGCTGAAACCCATATAAACTACATCAACCGCACTTTTCCTTCTCATCATAACCTGAATATCTCTGGTCATCCATGGTTCTCTGGGCTTATTACTCCTTCCTATCACTCTAGAGGGAACATGTTGAGCCTGTACCCTCCCCATTTCCTTTTTGAACACCCCTCACTGTTCCTCTGTAGATTTCTGCACAAGTAGCTGTTCCCAGTCTACCTTGGCCAGATCCTGCCTTATTTTACTAAAATCCACTCTCCCCCAATCCAAAACATTTTTTTGCAACTTGTCTATTTCTTTGTCCATAACAAGCTTAAATTGTACCATGTTGCGGTCACTATCGCTAAAATGCTCGCCCACCACCACCTCAGCCACCTGTCCGGCTTCATTCCCCAGAATTAGGTCCAGCACTGCACTGTCCCTTGTTGGACCCTCTACCTACTGACCTAATAAGTTCTCCTGTGCACATTTCAAAAAATCCACTCCATCCAAACCCTTAACATTATGGGCAGAATTTTACCCTCGGATGGCGGGCGGGCCCCACCGGCTCGGCGGCGGGCAGACAGCTGACCCCCGCCGCCGAAATGAGCCCCGCTGCCATTTTGAGTGGGCAAGCCAATTAAGGCCCGCCCAGCAGCCTGCCCGACAGGAAGCGCTATGCGCTACGCATTTCCTGTGCGGGGGAGGGGAGGGATTCCCCATCTGTCAAAGTGCGCTCTTTCACACATGCGCACGAAAGAGCGCATTGCTCCCTGTGGCAAAGTCCTGCCTCAGGGAGATTACTGACAGGTAAGAAAAGTCAAAAAATAGAAAAATTTAAAAAATTAACATGTCCCCTTCATGTGACAATGTCACACGAGATGGGACATGTTAATAAAAAGGACATAAACTTTAATAAACTTTTTAAAAACGGACATGAAACCTCATTCCGCCAGTGGATGAGGTTTCATGCTTTATCAGAAGCTCGCTGGAGCTCTTGGCCTGCCCACCAACCTTAAGGTTGGATGGGCAGGTCTTTACTTATCTTAACTAGCCTGTCAATGGCCTCAATTGGCCATTGACAGGTCGGTGGGCGGACAGCTGATTTCACTGTCCGCCCGCCTTCCTGAATATTTAAAGGGATGGGAAAATTCAGGCCTATGTCTATCACAATTAATGTTGGGAATGTTGAAATCACCCAACATAATATAATATAATTAAGGCATGAAGAAAATCTTTCTTATTAAGAATTTATGTAGCATCCTATAGCATCTCTTAAATGTCTCAAGTAATCATTTAAATTCTGAGATCAATAGATTTTGTAGATCAAGCATTTCATCGGATATTGCCGCAAGGCGAGTGAATGAAGTGAAGTTAGAGATCAGCCATGATCTCCTTCAACGACAATACAGGCTCGAGGGGCTGAATGGCCGACTACTGTGTCTGTTCCTATCTCAATGCACTTCACATATAATTAATCAACTCTAAGCACAGTAATTGCTGTATTGTCGGCAAATAGCAACCATTTTTTCCACATATAGCAAGATCTTGGAAATAGCAATGAAATGAATGACTAATTACCCTGTTTATTGGTGCCAAAGGTATCTGGTGAGGAAGATATATGGGCTAGGACAGTGACAGAATTCTTTTTTTTTAAATATTACCACATGATCTACAACAACCACCTAAATACAAGAACAGACAGAGTCTAAGTTTCAGATATCTCCAACATCGCATTTTCTCAGTATGCCACTGGGGATTTAGTCTGGGTTACCAGAGTAGGCCATGAACTGAATCAAATAAATGGGTTTAAGAGATAATTTAATCTTATATATTTGCCAAAGAAATTATTGAGGAGTTTAAAGGCAGGCAGGGGATGATCCATAAAAAAAAAGAAATATTAATCAGCCTTTCCCCGCTCCTAAAAATTTATGCTGTTCGGACTAAACAGCTAAAAACTTTTCAACATATATAAGCAGGATTGCTGCAGTAATTCTTCAGGGTCATATCGCAAAGTGCTACTGCATTTTAAGTTTGGCTTGTAGCTTGTAGTAACTGTGCTAAAGCATATTGATTATCCTAGACATCAAAAGCAGACTGTTGGAGATCTGCAGAAGTGCAAAGCTATCCAGCAGCCTCAAAGAAAGGAGCAGCAGGGAAAACAGAAACAGAAAGTATGTTATAATAAGTTCTCTATGAAGAAGTAATGTGCTGCTGAGATAAAATGCTGTTTCGAACAATTATTACATTAATCAACTATTTGGAAAAATTTATTAATTTTGCTTCCAATCTCCACCCCTCCATCATTTTCACGTGGTCCATCTCTGACACTTCCCTTCCCTTCCTTGACCTCACTGTCTCAATCTCTGGTGATAGACTGTCCACCAATATCCATTACAAGCCTACCGACTCTCAACTACCTTGACTATAGCTCTTCACACCCCGCTTCCTGTCAGGACTCCATCCCATTCTCTCAGTTCCTTTGCCTCCGTCGCATCTGTTCCGATGATGCTACCTTCAAAAACAGTTCCTCTGACGTGCCCTCCTTCTTCCTTAACCGAGGTTTTCCACCCACGGTCGTTGACAGGGCCCTCAACCGTGTTCGGCCCATCTCCCGCGCATCCGCCCTCATGCCTTCTCCTCCCTCCCAGAAACATGATAGGGTCCCCCTTGTCCTCACTTATCACCCCACCAGCCTCCGTATTCAAAGGATCATGCTCCGCCATTTCCGCCAACTCCAGCATGATGCCACTACCAAACACATCTTCCCTTCACCCTCACTGTCGGCATTCCTAGGGATCGGTCCCTCTGGGACACCCTGGTCCACTCCTCCATCACCCCCTACTCCCCAACCCCCACCTATGGCACCACCCCATGCCCACGCAAAAGATGTAACACCTGTCCCTTCAATTCCTCTCTCCTCACTGTCCAAGGGCCCAAACACTCCTTTCAAGTGGAGCAACATTTCACTTGCATTTCCCCCAACTTAGTCTACTGCATTCGTTGCTCCCAATGGGGTCTCCTCTACATTGGAGAGACAAAACGTAAACTGGGCGACCACTTTGCAGAACACCTGCGGTCTGTCCATAAGAATGACCCAAACCTCCCTGTCGCTTGCCATTTCAACACTCCACCCTGCTCTCTTGCCCACATGTCTGTCCTTGGCTTGCTGCATTGTTCCAGTGAAGCCCACCGCAAACTGGAGGAACAACACCTCATCTTCTGACTAGGCACTTTATAGCCTTCCGGACTGAATATTGAATTCAACAACTTTAGGTCTTGACCTCCCTCCTCCATCCCCACCCCCTTTCTGTTTCTTCCCCTTCCTTTTGTTTTTTTTTCCCAATAAATTATATAGATTTTTCTTTTTCCCACCTATTTCCATTAGTTTTAAATATTTTTAAATCTTTTATGCTCCCCCCACCCCAACGAGAGCTATGCTTTGAGTGCCCTACCATCCATTCTTAATTAGCACATTCGTTTAGATAATATCACCAACTTCGACACCTCTGTGTTCTTTTGTTCTGCTGTCTGTGACATCTTTTGATGATCTGCTTCTATCACTGCTTGCTTGTCCCTACAACCACACCACCCCCCTCCACTTCTCTCCCCCAACCCAAACCAACCAGCCCATCCCCCCCACCCCCCCGCCATCACATTAAACCAGCTTATATTTCACCCCTTCCTGGGATTTACCTAGTTCTGTTGAAGGGTCATGAGGACTCGAAACGTCAACTCTTTTCTTCTCCGCCGATGCTGCCAGACCTGCTGAGATTTTCCAGGTAATTCTGTTTTTGTTTTGGATTTCCAGCTTCCACAGTTTTTTGTTTTAATCAACTATTTGGGTTGTTATTTCGTTTTTGTTTGTAATTTCCCCCACAAATCGCGTGACAAATTGTTCGGAGGGCATCCCAACATCATTGCGACCTTGTGCCACATCACAGTCAGTGGACACACACGAAAGCGTGCATGCCGACAATCAAAGTTGCAATTAAGCAAATTAAAGCTCCCAACTGGGATTTTTAGTAGCCAATGCGCTTTTACGCTTGGCGCTCAGGCCGATCGGGCCTTCACCTTTTTTGCATCATTCTCAATCCAGGGTAGGATAAAATGCTGAGAAGATGTTTGAAGGTTGAGGAGTTATGAATTCTGCTGTCAGTAGTTTGTAGTTGCATTCAAGATAATTTGTGGCATTTTGTTGTGTGCAAATATTCTTGGAACAATACTGCATCTCCCCGAAGCAGTTCGATAGCAGTTGTATGCCTTCAGGGAGCTCGTTGTAAACCGCCCTTCCGCACCCTCACCTGTCTTGGCGCCTACCCTCTTCCTGCCAACCACCACCCCCTCTACCCCTGGCCTGGCAGCACTGAGCCTCTCTCAGCATGCGTTTCACATTGTCCGCCAGTTAATTGGCCAGCCAATGTGAAATCTCTTGTCAGGTGCACATATCGCATCCACTTCCTGGCCCATTGATTGTCTGTGCACAACGAGCGCAAAATTCAGGCATGGTGTTCCAGAACTTGCTCCACCCTGAACCAAGCTGTTCCAGTACAGCTACAACACTGGCATCTACCCAGCAACCAAAAAGCAAGACAAATCCAACCCAGTCAATTACCATCACATCAGCCCACTCTCGATCATCAATAAAGTGATGGAAGGGGTCATCAAAAGTTTATGAAGTGGCACTTTCTTAGCAATAACCTGCTCAATGATGCTCAGTTTGGGTTCCACCAAGGTCACTCAGCTCCTGACCTCATTACAGCCTTGGTTGAAACATGGACAAATGTGCTGAACTCCAGAGGTGAGGTGAGAGTGACAGTACTTGACATCAAGGCAGCACTTGATCGAGTGTGGCATTAAGGAGCCCTAGCAAAACTGGAGTCAATGGGAATAAGTGGAAAACTCTCTAATGGTTGGAGAAATACCTAACACTAAGGACAATGGTTGTATTTGTTGGACGTCAACCATCTCAGTTACAGGACATCACTGCAGAAGTTCTTCAGGGTAGTGTCCTAGGCCTACCCATCTTCAGCTGCTTCATCAACAACTTCCTTCCATCATAAGGTCAGAAGTGGGGATGTTCACTAATGATTGCACAATGTTCAGCACCATTCGTGACTCCTCAGGTACTGAAGCAGTCCATGTCCAATTGCAGCAAGACCTGAACAATACCCAAGTTTGGGCTGACAAGCAGCAAGTAATATTTGCACCACACAAGTACCAGGCAATGATCTTCTCCAACAAGGGAGAATCTAACCATTGCCTCTTGACATTCAATGGCTTTACCATTGCTGAATCCCCCACTATCAACATCCTGGGGGTTACCATTGACCATAAATATAACTGGACTAGCCATATAAATACTGTGGCTACAAGAGCAGGTCAGAGGCTAGGAATCCTGTGACAAGAAACTCACCTCCTGACTTCCCAAAGCCTGTCCACTATCTACTAGGCACAAGTCAGGAGTGTGATGGAATACTCCCCACTTGCATAGATGAGTGCAGTTCCTACAACACTCAAGAAGCTAGACACCATTCAGGACAAAGCAGCCTGCTTGATTGGCACCCCATCCACAAACATTCACTTCCTCCACCACCGACGCACAGTGGCAGCAGTGTGTATCATATACAAGATGCACAGCAGTAACTCACCAAGGCTCCTTAGACAGCACCATCCAATCCCATGACTGCTTCCATCTGGAAGGACAAGGGCAGCAGGTGCATGGGAACACCATCACCTGGGACTTCTGCTTCAAGCCACTCACCATCCTGACTTGGAACTATATCAGCATTTCTTCACCGTTGCTGGGTTAAAATCCTGGAACTCCCTCCTTAACAGCACTGTGGGTGTACCTACACCACATGGACTTCAGCGGTTCAAGAAGGCAGCTAACCACCACCTTCTCAAGTGGCATTTAGGGACGGACATTAAATGCTGGCCTAGCCAGTGACACTCACATACCATGAATGATTTTTTTTAAAAAGTACTATTCTAGAGACTTAAGCACAAAAATTAGGATAACACTCATGTACAGGGCTGGGGGGATGCTGGACTAGCAGTGGTGTTGTTTTTTGGATGAAACATTAAAGTGAGGCCCTCTCAGATGGACATGAAATGTAACCATATAACTGCTTTAAAGAAGTGCAGGGAGTTCTTGATAATTTTCTATAGCCAAATTTGCTAAAATTCTGACTTGTTGACAGCATTTATTAAGGTAACATTCTGATTCAAAAGTTACCATAGATGGGAAATTGCACCAGCTGTGTCCTGATTGTGATGATCTCTTTGATTGTGTAAATTCTTTCTTTCAATGAAAATGGGTCAACCACATCCCACCTCCACCCCCACCCCCATTTTTCTTTGCTGTTGAAAACATATTCTCAATAATTGCATTTTCCTAAAAGCACACGTTTCCATCATTTTGTTCAGGGGTCATTTATCACTGATGTGCTGCTGCTGCTGTTGCTGCTCCTGCTGTAACTCTTCCTATCAGGAGATCTGTTGTCATGGTATGTCATGCTCGTCTGTCTTGCGCCACCCTCACATATCCATTATAGTTCATCTGTAACCGCACTGTGACATCCATCATCCAACTACATCTAGGTCAACCCGTTTCTCTGTTGCCCTTCACTTTACCCTCCACGTGTGATCTCTGTGACTTTTCAGCTCTGATCAAATGGCCAAAATACTCACATTTTCTTTTCTGGATGTCACTTTAAGGGCAAGATCTTACCTGTGGCGGGCGGGCTGGGCGGGAGTGGGCAGGGGCAGGCACAGAGCCAATTGCCGCCCGCAATCGGCTGTGCGGCGCCATTTTACATGGGCGGGCCGGTAGTGCTCAGTGTCACTTGCGCGGGTGGGGGTGAGGAGGGAGGGTCGGGGCCTGCGCTCTTTCAGGCATGTGCGTGAAAGAGCACAGGAATCTCCCTGAGGCACGGAGCTGTCTCAGTGAGATTAAATTGATAGTACAAATTTTTAATAAAGGAGAAAAAAATTATTTACATATGTCCCATCATGTGACTGCATCACATGAGCTGGGACATGTTTGTGAATTGCGCAAAATTCAATTAATTATTTGATAAAACCTTCAGGAAAACTCATCCCAACCGTGGATGAGGTTTCTTGAAAAACGTAAAGGCCGCTTGGGCTCTTCACCTGCACGCCATCCTTAAGGTTGGACAGGTAGTGCTGCTAACTACTTTAATTGTATTTTTAATGGCCTTAATAGGCCGTTGACCATTCAGTGGGCGTGCAGTCGCCTCCGGCGTGGGCCCACCAAACGAAATATCTAAACGGCGCACAATGACCTTGAGACGCATGCCCGACATCATCATGCATCACTTTGCGCATCAGCGTGTCAGACCCACCCCCACATGCTGACGGCAATATTCTGGCTTAAGATTTCTTTTCAAATTTCAAGCACCTCTTATGTATCTTATAGTTTGTGTATGGAATTTTAAGCATACGTCTTAGCATCCATGGTTCAAAGGCGTCTATTTTCTTCCACAGATCTTTACTTATTGTTTACTTATCAAGAAAAGCATATATTTTCCTATTTTCATTAAAAGACAAATTTTAAGCCAGGCATTTGTCAGCGTCGCCGGTGATATTACAGCAGTAACAGAAACATGCTTTTTAGTAATGCTCCATGTGTGAAGAAAATATCTGATCACTTTACAGAGCAGAAGAAAATCATGGGCACTAAGCAAACAAAAATAAAAGGGACAAAAAGAGGGGAGCAAAAGCAGAGTTGAACAGAAAAATTTATAGGAGGCGTCTTAAAAGGAGAAGATAGAAGCATGAATCCTTGGGGTAGAAAACACGAGTGGGCAGATGCCTGGTGGCTGGAAGGATGGCAATGATGAGGAAGCAGAGAACAAGGAATAACTTGGAGTCGGAGCAGAAGAAATTATGTAACAGTATGCATGGTTTGAGATGGCACAGTGATGGTGGGATGAGACAACGGATTAGTTTGAGAGTGAGGACAAAATTAAATTGTTGGTGTCGGGGCACGTAAGGCTTTATGAGGGGAAAGAAGAAAAGAGTTGACGTTTCAAGTCCTCGTAACCCTTCAACAGAACTGAGTGAATCTAAGGAGAGGGGTGAAATATAAGCTGGTTTAAGGTACTTGGTTGGTGGGGGGGGGTGTAGAAGTGGGGGTGGGGGGGTTGGTGTGGTTGTAGTGACAAGAAAGCAGTGATAGGAGCAGATAATCAAAAGATGTCACAGACAAAAGAACAAAAAAACACAGAGGCGTTGAAGGTGGTGATATTATCGAAATAAATGTGCTAATTAAGAATGGATGGTAGGGCACTCAAGGTACAGCTCTCGTGGGGGTGGGGTGGAAAGGCTAGCAGGGCATAAAAGATTTAAAAATAATGGAAATAGGTGGGAAAAGAAAAATCTATATAAATTATTGGGAAAAACAAAAGGAAGGAGGAAGAAATGGAAAGGGGGTGGGGATGGAGGAGGGAGTTCAAGATCTAAAGTTGTTGAATTCAATATTCAGTCTGGAAGGCTGTAAAGTGCCTAGTCGGAAGATGAGGTGCTGTTCCTCCAGTTTGCATTGGTCTTCACTGGAACAATGCAGCAAGCCAAGGACAGACATGTGGGCAAGAGATCAGGGTAGAGTGTTAAAATGGCAAGTGACAGGGAGGTTTGGGTCATTCTTGAGGACAGACCGCTGGTGTCCTGCAAAGCAGTCATCCAGTTTACGTTTGGTCTTTCCAATGTAGAGGAGACTGCATTGGGAGCAACGAATGCAGTAGACTAAGTTGGGGGAAATGCAAGTGAAATGCTGCTTCACTTGAAAGGAGTGTTTGGGCCCTTGGATGGTGAGAAGAGAGGAAGTGAAGGGGCAGGTGTTGCATCTTTTGTGTGGGCATGGGGAGATGCCATAGGTGGGGGTTGAGCAGTAGGGGTGATAGAGGAGTGGACCAGGGTGTCCCGGAGGGAACGATCCCTACTGAATGCCGCCGGGGAGGTGAAGGGAAAATGTGTTTGGTGGTGGCATCATGCTGGAGTTGGCGGAAATGGCGGAGGATGATCCTTTGAATGCGAAGGCTAGTGGGGTGATAAGTGAGGAGAAGGGGGACCCTATCATGTTTCTGGGAGGGAGGAGAAGGCGTGAGGGTGGATGCGCAGGAGATGGGCCAGACACAGTTGAGGACCCTGTCAACGACCGTGGGTGGAAAACCTCAGTTAAGGAAGAAGGAGGGCATGTCAGAGGAACTGTTTTTGAAGGTAGCATCATCAGAACAGATGCGACGGAGGCAAAGGAACTGAGAGAATGGGATGGAGTCCTTACAGAAAGCGGGGTGTGAAGAGCTATAGTCAAGGTAGCTGTGGGAGTCGGTAGGCTTGTAATGGATATTGGTGGACAGTCTATCACCAGAGATTGAGACAGAGAGGTCAAGGAAGCGAAGGGATTTGTCAGAGATGGACCATGTGAAAATGATGGAGGGGTGGAGATTGGAAGCAAAATTAATAAATTTTTCCAAGTCCGGACGAGAGCATGAAGCAGCACCGAAGTAATCATCGATGTACCAGAGAAAGAGTTGTGGAAGGGGGCCGGAGTAGGACTGGAACAAGGAATGTTCCACATACCCCATAAAGAGTCACACTGAACAATTTCTCCTTCAACTCCTCTTACTTTCTCCAAATAAAAGGTGTGGCTATGGGTACCTGCATGGGCCCCAGCTGTGCCTGTCTCTTTATCAAAGATATTGCTTATTTCTTGCACTTCATTTGTGAAAGATGACTAATTGTTCTGAGATTAAGAAAGAAATCCTTTTGTTTTTTTCTGACGGATGTCTATTTCTGATGGACAGTCGCCAGATCCCAAGAGCATTCAGAAATTTATTGCAAGGACGAATTGCTGAAGAGCGGTGAGGAATTTCTTCAGAGAAATCACCAGGGCTTCAAAATTATATTGTGAGATAATAGATAATAAGACCTAATACATTCATTTGAAATTTATTTTTTCCCTGCATTAGCAGATTAGAATCTACATATTTACAACAGGTAATGCCTCCACTAAAATGGTCAAAAAAGGATATCAGGAAAACATATTCACACCCTACCGTCATACTGAGCAATTTCAAGGCCAAGGAAAGTTATAATAAAAGTTAAATATTCTAAACGTCATGGGCAGAATATTGTGCTGGTTGGGCAGGCACTTGCCCGACCCGAACGAGCGTAAAATGATGTGCGGTGACGCTGGGTGAGCGTCCTAATGCCATCGCGCATTTGCGCAAAATTTTGGCCAGCGGGAGCGCGTGGGAGTCAGCAGCACCTTATAATTGGCGGGAAGACGAAAAGGCCAAGTGGTCTTTGGGTTTTTTGCGAAACCTCATCCATGGGCAGGATGAGGCTTTGATTGTGATTAAAAGAAAATTAACATTTTTCAGATTAACTTGTGACATGTCCATGCTCACCTGACAGAGTGACATGAGGGGAGATGTTATTCACATTTTTAAATTCTTTATTCTTTGTTTGCAAAATCCTTCAGCTCCCTGAGGCAGCTATATGCCTCAGGGAGATTTTAATGCCTGCACTCCCATGCACGCGCACACTTCCGTGCTCGCGCTCCTCCAGCCCCCACCCCAGCAGTGCTGCAGCGCATGGTTCACGCTGGCTGGCCGTTAGTTGGCCAGCCAGTGTGAAATCCATGTCGGGGCCTGATCATGGGCAGTGGTCAGTTTCATAGCCGCTCCTGGGCCCACCCACCATGCCCTCCCGACAAGGGCAAAATTCTGCCCCATGAGTTACGTGGAGGTATTAATGGTTCCAGCAGCCATACACAAATCAGTCTCTTCCACAGCAATTATGTCACAGATTCCTCTAAAGTTGCTTCAAATTAATTTCTCAACATTTGCACCATGTTTGAATATTTTAAAGCCCACACCTAAACTCTGTTATTTCATTTAAGGCCTTTAATAGAAGGAAATTACCTTGATGTTTGATTTATAGATCTTTCTTCGGTACTTTGAAATCATAGGGCTGATTTTGCTATTGGGTCCCCCCCTGGCTTTTGGTGGAAATAGTGAATAGCTTGGTCAATGGCTTGATTCAGATTCTGGAACCCATTCTTTCCAGAATGGAAAGGGGTGGCAAATTCCATCCAGTAACCTGTAGAGCCTAACATCATGATGTCTGATGACTGAGGTTACAGCTACCACTGAAGTCACAGCAGCTTCCATGGAACTCCAAGTAGCTTCCATGGAATGGCAAAAAGTTGTAAGGGAAGGCCAAACAGCTTCTATTGCACTATAAGCATCTTCCACGGAATGGCAAAGTGCTGCAATGGATCTCAGATGGCTGCCATGGCGACTCTAAGCTCCTTGGATGGAAGGAGCTTGCGCAATGACTGGGTTTGCAGGGCAGGCACATTGGGCCACATTTTCACTCCCAAGGTAGCTCGAGTTGAGAAATTTCTCAATTTAGCATGAAGTTGCTCTGGGGAGGTGGGGGCAGGATGGAGT
This sequence comes from Carcharodon carcharias, assembly GCF_017639515.1. Classification (NCBI taxonomy): domain Eukaryota; kingdom Metazoa; phylum Chordata; class Chondrichthyes; order Lamniformes; family Lamnidae; genus Carcharodon; species Carcharodon carcharias. The sequence continues at coordinate 43,519,351 of NC_054478.1, read as the reverse complement.
CAGGCCAGCCACCCCCAGAAGCAGATCGCAGGAAGCCACAGGGGTGGCTGAGAGCCAAGGTAGGCTGGTGAAAAGGCCCACGTCTGTTCTCTGGGATTTTGTCCCAGTTGTTTGATTACATTTTAGGTCTTCTTGCCCTCACCCTGCATATCCCATCAACCCTGACCCAGATTCATTCCACCTCACCGCCAACTCAATGTCACCACATGGTCCTCACCCACCTTTATATCCCCATGCCAATACTTGACATCTACCACTCCCTAAGCCCCCTCATGCCCTCCATGCCAATTCACCTAGTATAAACTGTGTGCAAAACCAATGGACTTTTTGGTTAAAATAGTATTTATTAAACTGCTTATAAATAAAACAATAATTCATAATTTTTTTTTAAAAAACCTGCTGGTCCTACAACCCTATAAAACTGTCAATCAAATGGACATTAAAGGATCAACAACAGAAGCTTTAAGCACTTGACATCTCTCAAGCTTGTGCAAATAAACATTGAGACATTGAGAAAAAAGATCACAGAAAACAATAACTTATCATTTCACATAGCTGTCAATCAAGCAAGGTCAACACTTTTCTACAGCTAATTCACTCACATAATCCTTTGATAAGAGTATGGGCTCTCAGTCTATGAGCTTATGATGTGTGATTTCTCTGATGGTGCAGGCAAACTACTCACATTCTTGCCAGCAAAAATTGGGGGCGCCAGGAATTGGGGTTGGAATTTCAGAATTGCCTCGTAGCCGCCAATTTTAAATGGCTCTGAAGTCCTTACAACTCCGCAAAAATGTGGCACTTCAAGTTATTTATGTAGAGATCATAGAGGAGAAACCTATTTGATTTTTTTTCCCCGATGGTGCCATTCCTACTTGTTCCACCTTCACCCCACGTTGTCTTTGCTGCTGCTTGTCAACTAGATGACCTAGCCTACTCATGCCCATACTGAGGATGGTGCAGTTTGTGACAGAGCCATCACAACCCATAGCTTTTCAGGGATGTCGCAGGAAAACCTCTGGCCTGTCCTCTTCAAATTCTCAACAGCCATCGCTTTGCATTCTGCTATGACTTAGGGTGCACTTTGTAGAATTTCCAGAATAGGCAATAGTCCTTACAGAGTAGCCATTAAGGGTAAGCATTAGGGTGAATAATTTAATACCTCTAAGTGCTGTTGCTCGTGTCATGGTTTCAATGTTTGTTTTTGTTCCAGAAAAAGAGTGATTATGGTAATTGGGCAGTGGTGAAATTGATGGCCTATTTCTTATTGTGATTTCATGGGAAAAAAGCTGAAAGGATTGAATGCAGATAGTAGGTTTCTTAATGGATCCTTAACGCATGGAAAATATGGAATTTGGCAACAGTGTAAGATCTCTAAAAAAATGGTCTTTAATTATGTGGTGCCGGATGCTCACTGTTTATTAAAAAGCCTCTGGTGTTACTCCTTAAATACCTTGTCCTCCTCCATATTTTTATCCTCCCCTTGTGGTTCCTGATGTTGATCCTCTGGCAATATTTCTGGTCTCTCATGAGTATCAGATTGTGGAGTAGCAACATGTCCCCATGAATCTTCAGCCCTCCAGTCCCTGTTGTCCCTCCTCTCCAGCAACTTGTGCTGCTCTGCTTGTCCTCACTTTCTCCTCACATTCCTCTTCCAGATCAAGAGAGATTCCTAAGCAAGATCCGCATGACCAACCATATCCTTTTTCCTGCTGGCTCCTATAAGATCTCCAAAAAGGTAATGCAGTATAGCACTCATTCTTATTGGTGGAGTCCCCAGAAAAAAATTTTGATAGCATGTTGGTGAAGCTTTGACAAAGTGTCCCAGAAAGTCTCCTTTAGTGTATCAAAGTCCTCTTGAAAAATCATATAGCCACTTGATCTCAATCAGAAAGTGAACAGTGAAAGCTGAGCATGGCTTTAAGTAATGCTCGGAATCCTCACCAATGACTCCTTTACTCCTGTTCAACTAGCTGGTGTCAGTAATTGCAATTCTAGCTGGTATACAGTCTCTTAAATGAACGTTAGGAGCCAATCTTATTGGTAATCGGAGACTTCACTATCCCCTGGGCGTCCTTTCCTAGTGCACACTTGAACTTCTTTACCAAGTTGTTTTTTTCTCTGCTAAAAATGGATTAACCAGCTGCTGCAGCTCAAAGGCCACATCATATGCACCTTGGAGACTATTTAGCCCCTAAACTACCTGAGCCATAGTGGGGGGACTAGCTCTCCTGATTTCTACTGATCCTTTCCCAATGGCATGGCAAAAATTTGGTCCAAACTTGCATCATTCCACTTTTGAGTGAACGTGAACAACCTATCTGATCATTTTATTTGTGTGATCATAAATGGTATTGAAATCTAGCAATAGGTTAAATTATTTAATTTAAGTGTTTCATTGTTTAGATTAAGAAAATAGATAAGACTTCTTCCCTTTTCAGTTGCCTGAAATATTAATCTATCTTTACCCTTGCACATATATGCATTGCCAGCATGTTTTTTTTTATCTTAGACTTTTAGTCTGTGCAGTTTTTCCATTTTGATTTATTCTGGTTCTTCTGTCTATTATGGTGAAAACTATTTAAGCTCATGAAGTCTTTGGGCTGTGCTGGTCAAAAGCAATGAATATAAAATAGCACTGTGCACAGATAGTTGTCTTCTATTCTTCCAGGATCTTTCTATTTGTTGATCTCTTTAAATGGGCTAAGATGGATTTGCTAATTTAGGTTCAATATAACAGTCAGCACCCCTTTTCCTTTAATGTGAATAAAATGTGATCCAATATCAAAATACATTTTAGAAGTTTGCTTCAGCACCTACCTTGAGAATTTGGGTAAGTAGTGTTCATAAACAATACCATATGAGTTAAACAATGCATCAGGTTCCCCATGAAATACAAGTGATGAAGCATACATGCATTAAATCTGATTGGGAATGTGAGTTATGTTAAGTGTGTTATCACCTTGGGATTCATATTCTGTTCTAACTATATGAGGGATATGCAATTTTAGTGATGTCTTTTTTAAAGATTTTCTTAAAAAATGAGAAATGGAGATCCTACCTTGTAAGGAATTATGAGGTTATGATCAGGCAGCTTGTTAAATATTGTAATTCTGAGAATTCTGAGGAGTGGGGTTGAATAAAACTTCTGAGAAATTGCTCTTGATTTTTTTTTATTTAAAGGGAGTTTTGATCACATATTTAAGCTTATTTTCGTTTCTTGGAAAATTCAAGAAAGAAGCATGCAATATCAGGTCACAGAGACTGCATGATCAAAATAATTCATTGAGAAAATATCACAATTTTCCAGAGGCTACAGCTATTATAAAAATAATTATTATCCTACAATAAGTTACTTTCCCAGAATATTCATCCTGATTATTCCTGGTAGCTATTGAAAAGATAAGTCAAATTAAAAAAGGGTTCAGCTGAACTGAAGAATCTTGCCTATAGCCATATGTTAGGAAGTTTAGGTTTGTCAGTGCTTCACTGGTATAACTTTCCTGGGCAGATAAGTCTTCCTGTAATTCAGGAAGAGCCTTATTAAGCTGACAGTTAATGAAAAATGAGCTAGCTTTGAAAATCTCTTTGGACAGTTCATTTTTAATGGAATCTCCCTGTGATGTCGACATGATAAGGAAGATAAATAAGGTGTTGAATCGCAGGATGACTTTTTCATCTCTCTGCTGGTAAAGTCATGTTCAATTCATATAGAATTACATAGAAATTACAACACAGAGACAAGCAAACCCAACCAGTTTGTGTTGGTGTTTATCCTTCACATATACATTAGTCCTAATAAGACTCCACTGTTTTCCTGTTTCTCTGTTAGTGCTTATAACCATCTGTGAAAATGTTTCTCGCACTCTGTGTCCTACAGTACCTACATTTAATTTTATATCCATGCCCCCTTGTTATGGACCCTCAATTAATGGAGAGAGTTAGCCATGGCTCAGTTGGCAGCACACTTGCCTCTGAATTACAAGGTTCTAGGCTGAAGTCCCTTTCAAAGGCTTAAGCACAAAAATCAAGAATTTGTAAAGGAGCAGTGTGGCTCACCTATGCATGCTAGAAGCAACATATACTCACAATTGAGGCCCTGTCCTTTACAAACAGAAAGAACATGTCCACAGATTGTGTATTTTTCAACTAAACAAAAGCATGGGACAGCCATTCCTTATTGCATTATCCATGGAAATGCCTCTACCAATCAGAGTTCACTTATCAACCAATCAGCAGCATCTTCTCAGGCAGAATAAATTGTTATTCCCTTTCAGATTTTGTATTCTTGCAACTCTATCCTGATGAGTGCAAGATGGCAAACTTCAACAACACGTCTCTTCTTTCAACAATAATTAAGTTCTGTACCACCAAGCAACTACTTGCAAATAAAATATTTATGCTTTTGGAGTTAATTCATAAGCACCATGGGGTGCATTTTACAGGGTGGGGTTGGGTGGGGTGGTGGGGGAGGGAAGGGTGAGAACTACTCACCACCACACCCACCCCCGGAAGAACGGAAGGTTGGTCAGAGGTCGATATACCCAGAAAAAGCACTACTGTACCCTTAAAACGCTGCAGGCAGACTAAAGTGGTTGAGAGTGGAACTTCCACCTGCCATGAGGAGCTACTAGCCAATCAGATTGACTGGCAGCTCCAGCAGTCCTGGTAGCACCAGAGTTCAGTATTGGGCACCGCCAGGGCTACAGGAGGGAGCACAAAGAAGATGGATGGCTGCCCCAGAAAGTTAACTCCTGTGGTTTCATGGTGATGAGAGATCCTGGGGCCCAAGGAGGGCTGAGAGTTGAGTGGGGGAGCCAGGTTTTGGAGGGCAGGCAGGGAAAGGAGGGGTTGATGTATTGGGGGCGTCCCCAATGCAGAGGGCAGTCCCCAAAAATAAGGTGCCCAGCACCCCCCCCAATCATTCCCAATTTTTATGATTTAAACCATAAAAAACTGCCTGCCCACTCCCATCAACCTGGCTACGCCACTCATACTATGGTGCAGGCAGCATATTATCTAGGTCAATAGGCTTGCTAAAAGACCTTTAATTATGTATTTACATATGGTGGGTGGGCTGTTGATTTTAGCACCATGGGTGGGTCGGAAGGTGGTGGGCTAGCCACCCAATCCATTTTATATGACCTCCAGGCAAAAAACATGCCCAGCAAGGTGCAATAAAATCCAGCCCCATGGATTTAGTTTTTAGTTTTTAGTTTCTTTTTTGTTACAAGCAGCTTGGTTCAGCATTCAAAAATGCCCCTAAAAAGTCCTGGAAAATTCAATCGCAGGGGACCAAATAGAGAAAAGTTGTCTCCCTAAGCGGTCTGATGACAGAAGCGGCAGCAGTGAGTGAAGCTGGAGGGTGGCCAACTATCCCTGATTTCCCAGAATTTGCCCTGCTGTTCCATGACCTGGACTGCAGGCATGGGGACAGGCCCAGAGGGACGGGCGGGTGGTGGGGGAGGGGGGGGGTGTTGTGGGGGCGGTGGTGAGGGTTCATCTGCTTCCTCGAAAGTCTGTTTCCTGGTCACTGGTGTCAGCAGCACCCCTGACAAATTATCCCTTATTTTTGCTATCGAAGTTTGATCTGCTTCCACCTTTCAATCTAATTAATTAAATTGACACAGCAATAGCAACAACAGCTGCATTTGTAGGCATCAGGGAATTCAGGTTCCCATGAGTCTGTGCAGATTCTGCAGGTAATTATTCCTCTAAACCTGCCCCATTATCCACAATGCACTAGTGCTCATTCCTGTCTGCTATGTGGCTGCCGGGGAATTCAGCCCTTTTAAATATTTGATATTGTACACATTTCAAGTATTTTGGGCTGAATAAGAGTTTCTGTCACAAATTTAATCCAGCTAGGGATACCTGGCCTCCACCCGACTCTGCCCCTCTCTTCCTCCTCAGAGAATGTGCCTCCAGGGTTACAGAAGGCTGTCTAAATCCTGGAAGGGTCCACATGGTCTGAATCTTACAGGGGCCTTGGAGACACCAACAAGTCCTGAAATAAAACCTGAAAATGCGAACAATGAAGCCCCGTACAGAGATGAAGCTGCCAAGTACCAATAAACAACCAGCAGGAAACTATTGCCTAAACTCTTTACTACTCAAACTGGAAATGCTGCTGACCCTTTTTAACCCACCCTTGGATGAGGTTTTGCAAAATGTTGGCTGCCCGCTTGCCTGTTTTGCCCATATGGGCAACATGAAATCTTGGTCAATTGCCTATTTAATGGCCTTAATTAATGGTGGACGGGGCTCTGACACCCCTGCGCGCCTACCGACCAAAATATCGCATGAGTGCGGGATGATGTTGGGACGCTGGCCCAAAGTCATCTTACGTGATTTCACATCCAATCGGGTCGGGCGAGTGATCAACATAAAATTCTGCCTAGGTTGTGGGTGTGCGGGTATAAGAGAAAGAAGGGCAGAGAGACACTGTGTGTGTGTGTGTGTGTGTGTGTGTGTGTGTGTGTGTGTGTGTGTGTGTGTGTGTGTGTGTGTGTGTGTGCACGCGCGTGTACGTGTGTGCGTGTGCGTGTGCACGTCTGTTTGAGAAAGAGGCAGAGAGAGACTTTGCAGGCCATGGGTTCTACACACACTGACTCTAATTGGGGTTTATTCCCACACAGGTTCCAAAGTCCATCCCCTCATCCTCGCCGCTGCTTGTTGGTACAACCTTTGCCCAACGGAGGAAATGACTGTTTGAAGATTGTGACATCAAAACTGAAACCAAACTCATTGGGCAGAATTTTGCCCTTGATGGGCGGGCGGGCCCCATCAGCTCGGCGGCAGGCGGCCAGCCGATCACCGCCACCGAAATGGGCCCTGCCGCCATTTTAAATGGGCGGGCCAATTAAGGCCCGTCCAGCAGGCTAACCGATGGGAAGGGCTACGCGCTTCCTGTGCGGGCGGTGGGGGGGGGGATTCCCCAACTGCCAGACTGCGCTCTTTCACGCACTGCTCCCTGAGACTAAGTGCTGCCTCGGGGACAATGTTTGAAACTTTAAAAATAAGAAAATAAAAAAAATTATTAACATGTCCCCCTCATGTGACAATGTCACACGAGATGGGACATGTTAATAAAAGCACAGATACTTTATTAAACTTTTTAAAACTGACATGAAACCTCACCCATGTTTTTTCAGAAGCCCGCTGGGGCTCCTGGCTTGCCTTAAGGTTGGAGGGCAGGGCCTTTAATTGATTTAACTACACTGTCAATGGCCTCGATTGACCACTGACAGGTTGGCGGGCAGACAGCTGATCGCGCTGTCCCCCTGCCTTCCTGAATATTTAAATGAGGCGGGATGATGTTGGGGCTTTCCCCGACCATCACCCCGCATCATTTTTGTATTGGCGAGCGGGCCCCGACCCCAACTCGCCGATGGAAAAATTCAGCCCATGGTCTACCATGCAGTCATAATCACTCCCTGAGTGTATGGTCTGAAACATGGACAGCATGCTGGTAAATGGGATTAGGTAGGTAGGTCAGGTGTTTCTCACGTGTCGATGCAGACTCGATGGGCCGAAGGGCCTCTTCTGCACTGTGTGATTCTGTTATTCTGTGATTCTGTGAACATATAGAAGGCACCTCAAAGCATTGGAGTCATACCATCAACGCTGCCTATGGAAGGTCTTAAATATTGGCTAGAGTCCTGGAGTCTAAGTTCGGTGGTGGGCACGCAAGTGAGAGTGATTTCCGCTGGGGGGTGGGGCTGGGTGGGATGGCTAACCACGCACGATCTTGCTCTGTTCAGCTCATTACATAGACATCCGCAAGGAGCTCACCGATTCTCATGGTGGGGGTAGGCAGCAGGTCCCCTCCATTACCTTGTGGGGTCGAAGATCTGGGTGTCATATGGAAAGGGCTTCCACTTTTGCCCAGCCACTGCTCTACCCTTCCCCGCTAACCCTTCCTCCCTTCCTTGGTCATCCTCCAAGCAACTTGCATTGCCATCAACTGCTCTCAAGCATGGTCTGGCATTTACAGACCTCCCCATAGAAGACAATGCAGCAGCAACTCACTGTTAATCATGGAAGATGTCGACCTCACTAGGCGCATGCCACTTCATTGGCAGGAAATTAATTTAGAGGGGAAACTTAATTCCAGTGAGGTGGCCTTTTAACGAGAATGCATGACATGCTAATGCATGTAAAAAGGCCTCCCACCATTGTTTGTCAGGAAGCTGGACCCACCTTTGCAGTCCCAGGAACATAATTGCTAAAGGTTAATCCATCGTTGGGAAATTGATTTTTGGCCTCATACCAAATTAAGTTCCCCTGCCCACTAAGCTTCCTGTTACTGGTGGGCCCGGAGGATTCCACCCATTAAGTGGAAGGGCAGATGTGCCAACATCATTGCCCTCTCACAAGCAGGCACCACAAGCATTGAGGCTATGATTGTCTGCCACCAGTTTTGCTGGGTTGGTGATTTTGTTGAGAGGTCACATACCAGGCTCCCAAAGCAGATAGTCTTCTAGCTCAGTCAGAGCTGCCACACCAGAGGAGGACAGAGGGAGTACTTCAAGGATATGCTGAAAGCCAACATGAAGAAATCCAACATTGACATCAACTCCTGGAAGACCACTGCCTTGGACCGAACCAGATGGTGGCAATGTTTGCAGGAAGGATCCCAGCATTTTGTTACCCAGCGACAACAAAATGAAGTGACAGCAGTGAAAAGAACACGCCATAACCAATCTGATAACACCTGACCAGACAGCCCCAGTGACAACAAATACCCTACATGCCATCAAGTGAGCAGATCCCAAATCAGCCTCATCAGCCCCTCCATGGCTCTACTCAGCACACGCATGCTCCTGCTCTGTGTGTAACACAGCTGCCAAGCAATAATAATCTCCACTTTCCCTCCTAGGCACGTCTGCCATGTTGCCCTCAGGCAACTTTGACCCTGACTCCAGAGCTGAGAACATCTCAGATGAGGACCCTGAGGGTAGCACCATTGAAAACCCATCACAGTGCTCACCCACACCTTCCACAAGTGCAGCAACACACACCTCAGTGCCCCCTAGATGTAGAACAGCCTCGAGATCACAATCAGGTGAGCTGCATCTCCATGATATGACCCTGATCGCAGAGCGTAAGCAAGCTACCCTCAGCCAGACAGGACTCCAAAATGTGTGACTTCTTTTTCTATTTTACTATCTCTGCACAGTCAGGTTTTAATAGTGGAAGTTCAATTAGCCAATTTTCTCAGGTGTCACACTCGAGCCTGATATTCCACATTTTATCCGAGTTCCTGGATGACTCCATCTGGACTCCAAAAGATAGAGCTCACCCCTCTATTAAACTCATACTACTGCTGTATTTTAAACTTAACATTAATTTCCTTCCACCCATTTCCGCCACGCGTTGAACAATCTCTTGTATTTTTGCTGCTACTACAATCCATTTGATGGCTCTGCTCACAAACCTCAAATTTCCCACTGAAAACTTGTGCTTCGAATATGTTAGAGAGAGTAGTTTCTGAGTGTTACTGCTGTAGCCTTTCTTCCCTCATTTTCCATGATTTTTGCAGAGTCACTAATACTTCCTCCGCCACAGTCAGCCCTCTTATAACTCAGTGGGGTGACCACTCACTGAAATTATTAATTTAGAAACCTTTCTCTTTCTCTCTGATGTCTTAGGTTGTCTCCAATTTCACTTTATGCCTGAGATCATGAGCTTAAGCAATCTCAGTCGGACAACTTCCTGCAGATGTGTTTTCTAAGCTAACATCTGCTCCTCGAAATGTTGACATCCTGCATGATCTGCATATCACTCTCTTCATATACTGCCATTCTGACTGAAACATGAGCTGTTATAGTTAACTTTATGTTCTTATCTACTTAAAATTCAATCAAACCACTCTGCTTTTACCTCCCTTTGCTCTAAATTTCTGCTCATCAAATTCTAATCAGGAAAGCACTATTCCCACTCTATTCCCACCTCAAGCCATGTTTCGTTCATTCCATGGTTAGCTCCCTGCTTGAATTGGTTAACAACAAGTGTTAATCCCAATACAATGTTAATGCATTAATAGCTTTCAAATGTTGTTGCTCAGCTTATTTGCATAATTATTCACCAATCGTGGTGGAGACTGGGGCACGTATACGGAGTATAGGAGCAGAAGTGGAAAATTGTCTGCAAGTGAAACTTAAAGGGATGGAAACAACTGAATGAGAGTATCACAATGGGGAGGTGACAAAATTTTTGAAAGCCTTAAGAAATGCTCCAAAGTCATTTTGATCCATGTGTTGCCTTTAACAAGCTTTGTGTGACAGGGCATTAAGAAGTGAAGGATAAGAAAACTTTTTGAGGCTTAACTGGTTATGCCACTAGCTGTATCAGTCTAGTATATATCTTAATGGCAGGCACCATCTCAGTAGTTGGCACAATTCTGCATCATCTCAGTAATAAACCCAGATCCAGCAATTTGGATGAAACTTGATGGAAGTTGACAAGTTATTCTAGGTCAATCTATTACTTTCTAAATTGTTTCTGCAATTAAATGTATATTAATGGCCTGGATTTTGTAGTGAAAGTGATGACAAAACTGTCAGCACCCACCATAATTATTCTGCTGGAAGAAATACTGTTGTAATGTCTATTCTTACCAAAAGGAATCTGAAGTCTTTAAAATGTGAGCTAATTCATTGGGAATCTTCTAGATTCTTTACACACCTTTACTATGAACATTGCATTTGCCTATTTTTTGCTGTGTTCATTAATAAATTGTAAACTGCATGGAATTGAAAGCAGTGTTTAATATTTTCTCCTGACTGGACATATAGGGCTGGACTATGTGCTGAAGTTGGGCTTCCTGCACCTCAGCACAAATGTCGGAAGTGAGCCCGCCTCCACTTAACTCGCCCTGCTCTAATTTTTGGGGCGACGGCCCTTTAATCAGTCCGCCTCCAGGAGGAAGTCCCACCTCATAGAGCTCCTGACCAATAGAAGGCCAACAGCTCTGTGCCACCCCAGGATCAGTGGCTGTTGCCAATATTGCAGGAGCCCTAGGATAAAGAGGAACTACAGATGTCCCCAAACCCAGGTAATTCCCGGATCTCGCCGGGCCCTAGCGACGACGGGTGGTGGAGCGTGTTGGAGGTAAAACTGTTTGGGAGTGCAACCCATCCGCCACCCATAAAATCGTGATGAAAGGCCAAGCCAGGGGCAGGTATACTGCTGCTGTCATGGCACTCTAAATTATGGGCCCGGCCACCCGTTTTCCTGCCCACAGGCGACCTGTAAAATTCAATCCAAAAGGAATAATTTTGCTATTCCAGTTGGGAATTCTAACACACAGGAAGGACAAATCAGATAAGCAAATCTCCTATTTGTGTGACTACTCTCGGTTATAGTGCTAGTCCTAACCATGGTAAGTGTTACACCTTGCTGATAATGGATGGGGTACGAAGCTGACCAACTGGTAAACATAAGAACATAACAAGTAAGAGCAGGAATAAACCATTCAGCCCCTTGAGCCTGCTCCACCCTTCAATACAATCATGGCTGATCTGCAGCTTCCACTGCCCATTCCCCATAATCCTCGATGTCCTGGGAGATCTGTCTCTCTCTGCCTTAAATATATTCAATGATGGAACATCCAAAGATTCACAATAGTTTGAGTGAAGAAATTTCCCCTCATCTCAGTCCTAAATGATTGGTCCCTTCACCTGAGACTGTGGCCACCCCAGTCAAACCCCCATCTCTGGGTTTGCACACCTGCGCCCACAGGTTATCAAAGTGGACAGGCAGGAACTAGGCTAGACAAGAGCAGCTCAGCCCTATATTCCCAGGGCCTGGCACTCACCGAGTGAGATGTCCAGCACTCCCTTGTGGATTGCCCAGAGCAGCTTGATCATCACTCGTGCCTTGAGCGCTAACCATCCTGTGAAGCCCCGTCCCTTTTTGAGGATAATTAATCAGGAGGTTGAAATGCCTGATCCCCAACAGAGGGAAGTCAGAACTCTAGCCCCTAATAGATGCAGCAGGGAACTGCCATTGCCCCTGATAATGTGTGTCTGATGTGCCAGCATGAATGAGAGAATGCCTGAATACTTCTGCATTTCCTATTCTTCCTTTCCTAAGACCAACAGAATTCATTTCATTTTTCTCCAACAGGGAAGGTTTGCCTTGTCCGGAAGATTGGAAGGAAAAGATATATATCTATGTCAACCTAGCTACTATATAAAATTATTATTTGGTTTAAAAATGGACAAAGGCTTTATCATGACATGCCTGACTAACCATGACTCATCCAAGAAGAATTTCTAACCTTCAGAAACCAGCAAGGACTTCATTACATTTAAAGAGGTGCCAATGCTCCCTGTGACTACAGAAAATAAAATTCCAAAGAAATGCACCAACACTGCTTAGATTTCTGAGGCAGAACTCTCGCCATAGAGACGGCATGTCTGCAAGGACAAAAAGGACACTGACTCCTCTATTAAACCTCTCAAGGTTGCAGACCTGGAAAAATACATCCTTTGTCCAACACCCAGGAGAAGAAGTGGGAGCTACGTTACATGACCTCCTCCAAGATGCTACAACCTGTAATATTGCTGTGCGAAACAGAACTCAGACAGTCTACCGTCTTGCCATCTAATAAGGCAGCAGCAGAAAGAGTTCTGCCCAGGTAAATTGCCTGACCCTCATCTACACTGTGTACTACTGGAACATCGGCACTCCTGTATCTGGACCTATAAGACTAATCCATCACTACGTGCCCTCTTCTAACGGGGAAGTCCTTGCTCCTGGAAAGACGGATCACCCTGCAACAGTTTCAGCCTGCTAACCTCTGAAGGAATATACCACTGGACTTTTGATTCTGGACTCTGGACTCACGTGAAACTATAACCCTTCTTTTTATCGTGGTCTTGCCCTGTACTCCTTTCTTTCCATTATCCCTCTTTTATTGTATGTGTGCAAAAAGCTGCAGATGTTGTGAAACTCCTTCCTGTGTTTCTTGTGTATAAAATAAACCAACCCCCTTATTTTACCTTATCTCGAGGTTGCTGTGGGGTTATTAATAGGGGTTTGGATCACTCCAAACTGAAGGGTTGGGGAAACTACGCCACCATTTATAAAGGGGAAATCAGAAATCAAAGCACCTTTCTGTTTACAGATGGGTAGTGAGAGGAGAAATCAGGGCTGTTTAAATTAATCTCCCTCCTGTCCATAACACATGCTAGCTTTCTGCCAGTATAAGTACACCCATTTGAAAGCCAACATTTACAAGTTGCACAGCTTTTAAAAAAAATCGACTTTTCTGTGCTTACCAACAATGTGAATAACCTCACAATTCCCCCCATTATACTCCATCTGCCACCTTATTACCCATTCACTTAACCTGTTTATATCTCTTTGCAGTCTCTTTGTGTCTTCTTCACAGCTTGCATTCCCATCTGGCATTGCATCATCAGAAAAGTTAGACACATTACTCTCTGTCTCTTCATCCAAGTCATTAATATAGATTGTAAATAGCTAAGGCACCAGCACTGATCATTGCAGCAGTCCACTAGTCACAACCTGCCAACTTGAAAATGCCCCGTTTGTCCCTATTCCCTGCTTCCTGTCTGTTAACCGATCTGTGAAAGCCTGTTCAAAGCCTGATACAACAGTTTACATTGAAATTGTGGTTAAAAAGTCTGACTAATAACAATTGGTGACAGCAGAAGTGAGATAATTATCATTTACGGACCAACTGAGCTATTAAAAGTTAATTTATAGGAAGTAAAAGGCATTACCATGAACACGAGGTCAGAAATCAATTCCCAAGTGGAGAAAATGGGAAGCAGAAAGAAAGAGATGCAATAAGGGAAAGAAGAGCGTTCACATGCAAGCTGGAGAGGAAAGATTTGTTTGCATCGGTTAGGACTCCTGAAACTGAGAACAGAAAAGTAGCTGGTGGCTGATGAAAAAAGTGACAGTGTCAGGCAGGAACTGAAACAACAGGGAGAGGAAAAGTAGCAACATCATAAACTTGTTCTGGCAAAATTAGCAGTGATAAGTTTTTAAGGTTCAATGAATAGGGCAACAAAATTTGAAGGTTTTTGCTCTGCTAGAAAACTATCACAGGGAGAATAAAGATGTATGGCTACAAAATTTATTGCCTTTATTTCCTATTAGGCACTTAAAACATTTCACAAAAGCACTGCTGAATACGATATTATGAAAAAAAACAGTTTGTGCTTGTTTGAGCTCATAGCCGAAGCATAGATGTAAAAAAAAATGACAACTCCCACTTTACAGCACATGTCTCTTAGAGTGGAACTGAACACATACACCCTCTCACTCAAAGGCAAGGGTGCTACTTAAACCTAAGGATCTCTCTACTAAATTCCTCCAGGATCCATGATCAACACACAGGAATTAAGCTTGTGCATTTTATTTTAAAGGCATGCCAGGAATATGGCAAAGTCAATATTTAATGCACATTCCTGGTTGCCCTAGTGAAGTTGGTGATGCAACTAAGTAGCTGGTAGGTCACTGCAATGAGCATTAAATAGTCAACCACATTGAGCAGCACATATAGCAGCACAATGTCCAAAAGAATTCATGGTGTAGGGCTTAGTCTGTTGGGATTAGGACAAGTTTCAGCACCAGAGATTGAACTTTCACCATGGAGATAGAAGCAGGTTTGCATTTGGGTCAGAAACCTGCCTCCAAAGGGAAACTGATCATTGTTAAGTGTTTCACAGGATGAGCCCTTAATTTATATTGAGACAAGTTTCCTGTTCACTTTGAGCCAATGGGGATGGGAATGAAAGTGGGTCAGATGAAATGTGGGATTCACTTCGACTCCCCACGGCAGCCATCACTGAGGCTGCTGGCTGTCCAGAAGGAGTGATCTGCTGATTGTGCCAATGCCGTCCATTGCACTAGAGGGAAGTGAGAAATTGCAGGAGAGGCAGAGCTAGAACCTGGGACTGGGCCGCCTCTCACTTTGATTAACTGTACATAATATTGGAGGCCATGAGGGAGAGGAGGGAGGCCCTCTTCCCGATGGTGGCAGGAGGAGGACATCTCATTGTTCAGCAGGGACACCTCTCTGTTCAGTGTCATCTGCCTCTGCCTTCAATTCCTCCTCCTCTCTTAACTCCAGCTCTTTGCTCCTCCTGGAAGGAGTTGGCTCCTTCCAGGGTCTCACCATCCTCAAGGTCCACACTCTCTAGAGGACCATGTTATGGAGAGCTCAGCAGACCAGTGCAATGACTGAGACCCTTGCAGGAGGGCATTGGAGGGCATTATCCAACCAGTCCAGGCATCAGAATCATATATTTCAAAGCCCGAGGGCCTGCTCTATGGTTAGCCTAGTGAGAAGGTGGCAATGGTTGTATTGCCTATGTGCCTCTGTCTGGGGCTCCCCCAGACGAATCAGTAGCAATCTTTTCAAGCAATGTTCCCTGTCTCATAAGATCCATCCACACACTTTTTGGAAGTTGCAGTGAAGATCTGAGGAGGCCAGAACAATGAGTGGAATCATGGAGGAAGTTCTTGATGTGGTTACAGCCAAGTTGGATATTGAGGGAGTGGAAGTCCCTCCTGTCGATGGATCTCGCTGGTCTGTCACTGAGTGCCTTGATGATCACATGGGTACAATCAATCATGTTCTGTACCTGGGGTGGGGGTGGGGGGGCACCCAGAGATGGAGATGAAGCACAATGCCCTCTGTCATTAAATGAATGTGCTGTCTCACTCTGGAAAAGAGGGCATCAGCGACCACTGAGTTACAGTGGTATATAGTCATTTTTTTGGTGTCACTAAGGTCCACAGCTGATCCGTGGAAGGAGCCAAAAATGAAGGTGTTCAAAGTCACTTTGATGGCCACTGGCAAGGCATGGCGACCAGTGCTGTGAGATGCAAGGTCTTCGATGATGAGGTCACAGACCATCTATGGCCATTTGTCTGGAGAGTTCTGAATCCTGCAGAACTGGTTCCCTGTCATCTCCAGGTAGCTTTATCTTCAGCGATAGATTCTCTATTGAGGTGCTGGCCTTCAGTGCCTTCCTAACCTTTTTTTCTGTTGTGCCCTACTGATGCTCAGGCCTCTGGCAGTGTACAGGTAGTAGGGAGAGGAGACACTAAGCACACGGGATTTGAATGGGTCAGCACCCCCGCCCCACTCTTGGCATTGCAACATGGAGGGGAAACCCAATGCCTGACCCTGTCAAGGGTGTTGTCCCTCACAGCTATTGGGACCAAATTCTGACAATCCTGCCCTCATTGCCAGCTGGAAGCTTCCTTCTGGGCAGAAAATTCTTTGATTCTTGTTCCTTTCAAGAATCAACTATAGTCCTTCATAGCATCTCAAAGATGGCTGCACCCCACTACATCTTGCGGGTTACTGATGCCACCTTTACCAGAGTTGGACAGTGCATTCATTTAACAGTCAACCCAACTCTGCAGGGTCAGGCATTGGGTTTCCCCTCCATTGTTGCAATGCCAGGGGTGGGGCGGGGGTGCCGACCCATTCAAATCCCGTGTGCTTAGTGCCTCCTCTCTCTACTACCTGTACACTGCCTAGGGAATTCTCTTACCAAGTGCCCGGTTCCCTTTTGCACCCACTGCCCCAATTCTGCCCCCTGCCCCCTGCCAACGGCTACCTTAGTGGGCCAGGGTGTTGCCCTGGGAGAACTATGGCTGGTTCCTCTCTCTTTACCCATCTTCCTACAGATGGTCCATTTTTGACAGCATGAGTAACCATGCGCCCTTTCAGAAATTTAATCTGCAAACCTTGAATAAAGCAAGCCCTTAAACAATTTTAATTTGCCTCAAATGGGATGGTGGCAGGGTTCCTGTCTCATCTTCCCTTGCCCTGGTGATTACTGGCAACAGCATCTCGAGATTGACGCACACCTAGTGCTGGTATTTTTGGGGCCCACATCCACCTCCCTTCATATTTCAGGAGGTCCCAAAGATCTAATCCCTGGGCTAAATTGATCTGGTCAATCAACAAGTGCCATAAGGGAGACAGAAAGCAAACAATCATCCAATCAAGAAGAACTCTAAGATACATTCAAAAAGATTAAATATGCTGTCAGATGTGAGCATACCAGAAAATATGTCATCTTTCCAATCATTGGGTATGGTGCAAAAATTATATCCAATTATAAATAGGCAGCAAATGAAAGGCTAACATTTTACAAAGATGATGATACATCTTCATCTACCATGAGCTGATCAGGTTTAGGAGGGTAGCAGTATGATATTCATTGCATTTTGGAAAGCTTATTGTTGGCCTTTACATAAAGTGATGGTAAATTGTCTACTCTGGAAAGATGACTAAGACATTAGATGCTATAGCACTTTTTTTTAAATTCCTTCATGGGATGTGGGTGTTGTCGGCTAGGGCAGCATTTATTGCCCATCCCTAATTGCCCTTGGGAAGGTGGTGGTAAACTGCCTTCTTGAACCGCTGCAATTCACGTGGTGTAGGTACAGCCACAGTGCTGTTAGGGACAGAGTTCCAGGATCTTGACCCAGCAACAGTGAAGGGATGACAATTTAGTTCCAAGCCAGGATGCTGAGTGGCTTGAAGGGTAACTTTCAGGTGATGGTATTCCCATTTGGCTGCTGCCCTTGTGCCTTTTTAGATGGTAGCATTTATGGGTTTGGAAAGTATTGTCTAAGGAGGCTTCGTGAGTTACGACAGTGCATCTTGTAGATGATACACACATTTGGAAAGAGGTTTGTAAGAGATTTCCCTGATATAGTGATGATTTATTTGAAAAAGAATGAGGATAAGCAAATTGTACTTTCAGATAACAACAATACATAAATATATTTGCTTTCATAATAAACTCCATTTATCAGTATAGGGAGTTGGAAGATTGACAGAGCTCAGTTGTCCATTACTCTGGTGAAACACCTGAACCTCAGGGAACACATTGCTTAATTGAGCCTGCTTGCTTTCTGATCTCTGCTGTCAATATCACAATGTTTATTTACACAAGGTGAAGAGGTTTCAAATGCATGCAGTTTGTGTTACTGTTACTTTAAAAAGTTTGGATGGTTGACAATCTTACTGCCTTGTAAAAGGACTTTTTTAAAAACATAGTTGAAAGTAATGAATGAATGTTTTTTAAAATGTGTTTTTATTTGCACATCCTATTGCCATTATAGGGTTCATTGGTTCTATACAGTGTACAGTCCGTGAATGGGTATAGAAGTGCCATAGCTTGGCATAGGGGGCATAAGGGAGTGAGTGGGGTGCACAGCTTGGCATGAGGCATAAGGGGTGGCATGGATGGCACACAGGGAGTTAGGGAACGTAAGGAGTGAGGGCTGGAGTGGCTGTTTTTATTTCAACTGGATCAAAGTCCCACAGCACCAAGGTGGGCCTATTCAACAGCCCACCTAGTGGCTGCCTCCAAATCTGAGCTGGTCCAACTGTAGCCCACAAATGCTCCCCAGCAATGAAGATCCTGCCTTCGCAGACAAATTCTTCAGGGGCAACAGGCTAAGCTGGGATTTTTCCTGACTCTTGCTTTGGTGATGAAAATCCAGGCCAAGGTTTTATTTTCTCCCCACCCCAGGTATGAAACAGACATTTAAATGTTACACTTTAATGGAGAGTTATGATGAACTTGGTGTGGCCACAGGATTTATGGCTTTGTTGTCTGTTCTATAATAGTTATGAACAGGCTTTTATAATGTTCCTCCTAGTAAACGAGCTGAAATTCATTCCATGATGAGTGCTTCATTGCATAATGTAATGCTTAACATTATTTTGTTGCTATTATTGCTTAAATTGAGAGTCTTAAGGTTGCAATGCCTAATTAATATTTAGTAAACAACGGGTGAGTTAATTCAATAGTTGTTATTAAGAATGTTGATCAGACCCCTGCTTTTGTTCTGGAAAAGTAATTTAGAGGGTACAGATGTGGTTCTCGTATTTTTTATTCATGAAGGTGGTTTTCTTTTGTATATTGCAAGTGACTGTTCCTTTATGTACATTTTTACAAGGCCTGACAGTGAAAACTTCATTAGACCACTTGCAACGGCATCAGCATTCGGGACAAAAATGCATACAGTAAGCCCCCATTTGAAGTTGTCCCATTTTAAGTTGTTTTGCTTTAACTTTGTAGGTATAATAGGGCCAGTATGCACACTTAGCTTTGGGATTTCCATTTTAGTGTTGTTTCATGCTGGGCAAACATACTGCAGGTGACCTGATCAGCATTATTTTGGAGCGGCCTCTCCTGCTCGCCGCCCATCCTGCTTGCTACATCCCTCCCCAACCCTCCCTCTTGCTGACCCTCCTGCTCACTTCACTCCCTGACCCTCCCACTGACAATTCCTCTTACTACCTTGTGAGCTTGATCCCTCTCTTTGCCCCTCTCCCAAGACCTCACTCACAGCGAGGATTTGGAAGAGAGAAGCAGCAAGTGAGAGGGAGCTAAAGAGGTGGGGATTGGGAAGTTCGGAAAGCTGGAGAGTTGAGGAACAGTAGGATCAGTAAGCGAGAGATGCCGTGAGTGGATGGTAAGTAGAAAGAGCATATTTCCTTATATTTTTAAGTTTATTTTATTTTAAAAGTCATTTTGTTTACAAATATAGAAATTTAGGAATATGTAGTATTTCAACTTACAAGGTTCTTTTTGGTCGATAAAGGCCCTACAGAACCTAACTGCGGCTTTTATATTATTTATAATGGGAATACCTGATTTTCTTAACATTGTTCCATAAAGGTTGCAATTTTCAGGAATGCAACTGTAACATTAAGCAAGGAATTACTGTATTAGATACATTGGTGAGCATTTTTTCTTTTGTGTTCACTGAAGACGACAGACTTGCATTTATATTGTCTTGGGGCAATCCCAAAGTGTGGCATATGTTTTAAGTGTAGTCACTGTTGTTGCATAGTAACTGCACCAGCTTCAATTCTTTCCCCCATTCATTTTAATAGTTAGGCTGCTGAGCACATAAATGTAAAACACTAGCCCCTATTTTTGTATTCCATGTGTGGTTGTATGTAGATTTTAACTAAATCCATTTTGCATGTGTGGTTGTATGTAGATTTTAAGTAAATCCATTTATACTGTTCCTGTTCATAACTAAAATCATTAAATCATTTTGATTGAAAAATTATTTGTTTATTTTATTGGTTTCTAAAAAGGCCACTTATACAAGGGCTTTTATGCGCAAAATCAGTCTGCACCTTCAACAAAAAGTGTTTAATTGAGTTTTGGCTCACATCAATCATTTATTTAAAATCCTGCGGGGCAAATATTAGCAGGGGCTCAAAGTGTATCACCTAATTAAATGTCTTGTTCTGCAGATAAAGATAATTAATGTCTGAATTTTATTATCTCAAATTCATTTTTGGATAATTCCTGATAGTTATGATTATTACACAATTAAACAAATTGTATGTAATTGAGCAGTCTCTGTTGAAAATAATGAGAATTCACTATTACCTATTCCCTTCTCATCCAGATTTTCTTCCTACAGTCATGGCATTTCATGTGTTTGATCTTGAAATGCAAACAGAATGGAATGACACCAAAAATATATGAACAAAAATATTAGACAATAATCAGTGTGTCCATCACATTTCTTGAAATCTTACTGAGCAGGGTCACATCAAAATACACCAAAAAATGCTTCATCAATTTGGCTCTTTGAATTGTTGAGAAGTTTATGGGCTGTGTGTCATGAAGTGATATTAATGTCTATAATGTTACTGGAAATTATTTTTTAAATAGAATTGTAGTGGGGTCTCTGGCTATGTGTGTGTGCATGTGTGTGTGTATGTGTGTGTGTGTGTCTTAATTGGATTAAAGCCAGCTATTCTGGGTGCTTTGATGTATAGAAAGAATCAGGTTTGACATGGTAATTAGATAAAAATGGGGAAGTTTAGAAACATAGGTGCTAAGGGAACAATTTGCATGTTTAAATAAACCATTCAAAAGGATGGGTAAATCTTGTACCTAGCTGGGAGATGCCAAGCAATGTGTTTTTTTCAGCTTACTAAAAAAATTGGTGGAATGAAAAGGTTTATTGTTAGGAGAGTTATTTTTTTTAAACTTGTAATACAATGGAAAATTTACAATCAAAGGAAAAGCTAGGTATAAACAGAAAGGAGTTTGTGTGTGTATGTCAGAGACATTTAAGATCTAACCAGCTTGTAAGCTTACAACAGTGTCTGCGAAGGACTAAATTGTGAGGAACCCCATTTTGAATTTGTAAGGTCAAATGTGCTTTGCCTGGTGTCTGTTTAAAGTCTATGGGTTACTGTTGCCTTTGTGAAGATTTATCTGGGAGTGATTAATTTGGGGATTTGTTTAAAAGTTATTATGGTAGTAATTTGTAGACATGTGTATGTGTTTAATTTTTTGTTAATTTATTAAATGTTTAACTTAGTTTTATATTAAAAAGCCTCTTGATGCTCGATGATCTTATTTCTGAATTCAGAGCTGCATCTCAAACATACCAATTGAAAATATAGGTTATGATAGTTCAAGTGCCTCTCTCGGATTTAAACAACTCAGTCTTTACCAACTACACTGCCATAACAACTGGGGGCTCTAGGCAGGATAATATTTGTAATTCCTTGATTGGTTTGGAGCTGGTGAATCTTAAGGTCATGAGTACGAGAAGCACTCTGAATTCAGGAGTTGGTGAAGCATTTTTTTAAGCGGTGGAACTGCAAGATGACTTTGGCAATTGTTAAGACTTGTCTGGCAGTAGAAGATATAACTCTGATTGCAGTACAAAATTATCCAAGAATAAGCTAACAGTTGGCAGATAAGTTCAAATTAGGGTTACATATAGGGGTGAGGAAAGCAGATATAATTAAAGATACAGCACAGCATCTACAGTTGGAAGTGATATCTGACACTAATGAGTCACAGCTGGAGGTAGTGAGACTTCAGTTACAAATGAAGCTGCCTGAACTTGAACATGCAAAGCAACTGAAAAAAATTTGAATTAAAAGCAAAGGAGAGAGAAAGGGCATGTCAAAGGGAGCAAGCAGAAAGGCACGAGAAGGAAAGGAAGCTGGAACTGGAGTTTCAGGCAATAGAAAAGTTTAAAGAAAGAGAGGCAAGGGAAAGAGAGAAAGAAAGAGAAAGAGAATACCAGCCAAAAGGCTGGAAGTTAAAAAAAGAAATCTCAGATTCTGAGGAGAGTTGTGATGACGAGAAAACCTTTCACCTAAAACTCAGTGGGGACATGTTTGAATTTGGTCAAGCTCTTCCAAAGTTTGAGGAAAGAGATATTGAAGCATTCCTTATTTCATTTGAGAAGATAGCTAAACAGATGAAGTGGCCACAGGAGTACTGAACATTGTTGGTGGGATCCAGGTTGGTGGGTAGAGTGCATGAGTTTTATGCTTCGCTTTCTGAAGAAGTATCGGTGAATTATGATGTGATGAAAAAAAATATTTTAAGTGAGTATGAGTTGATTCCTGAGGCATACAGGCAGAGATTTAGGAATATGAGAAAACAGCTTGGACAATTTTATATTGTGTTTGAGAGAGTAAAACAAAGTCATTTTGACCAGTGAACATGGCATTAAAATTTGAGACAACATATGCAGCACTTAAGGAGGTAATTCTTTTGGTAATTTAAAGCTTCAATTCCTTCGGTTGTGAGAACTCATGTGGAAGAACAGAGGTAAGACAAGCAGCAGAAATAGCTGATGATTATAAGTTAGTTCATAGAACTAAACCTTTTTTCCGTCATCTATTTAAATCTGGAAAGGATAGAAAGTGGGCAGGTAAAAGGAAGATGGGTAGTTAGGGAGGAGAAGGAGAAGCTGGAAATTCCCAGGAAGTATTTTTTTCTCAGAATAAAAAAGGAAGGTGCTGAGTCTAAGAGTAACATTCAAAAATTGAGGCGTTTTCATTGTAATAAAGAGGGGTATATGAAGTCAATGTGTTGGAAATTACTGGGAAAATCTGTTGGAATTATTGGGGAGCAGAAAAGTTCTGGAAATAAAAGTACTGTGGGTTCTGATGCTGAGGCACAGGTAAAACCAGTGGTGCATGTAAGGTAAAACAGAAAGAATCAGTGATAGGTAAAGAAGTGGGAATGTGTTCACAATTTACCCAAGGGAATTCTAATGGGCAAGTTGCAGAAATGTTTGAAGACTTATTGTGTGAAGGGAAAGTCTTTCTAAGTGTACAGGGTGAAGTAGGTAAAGGTGTTAAAATTTTAAGAGACACAGGGGCTAGTCAATCCTTAATGTTATGGGATAGTGACATTTGTTGTTCAGAGGGAGTATTGCAGGAACAGGTGATAATAAATAGGGCTCATGGAGATGCTAAACCTACCCCCTTGTGGAAGATAAATTTAAAGTGCAAATGGAGGTCAGGTGAAGTTATTGTCAGAGTAGTGGATAAAAATGCCCATAGCAGAGGTTCAATTTATTTTGGTATAGCAGGGTCACAGATTTGGGTGATGCCTATGACAGTTGAGCAGTCTATAGAAGTGGTTTCAACAGAGATGTTATAGAGAGAGCATCCAGGATTATTTCCAGATTGTGTGGTAATAAGATCACAGGCGCATCGGTTGAAACAAGAGGGGCAGGCAGTTCAAAAGCAAGGAGAAGGTGTCAAAATCCAATTAGGTGGTACTGTGTTTGATAACATTGTTCAAGAGGAAACACTGCAGGACAATTTAGCTGAAGTGTTTAACTCAAGGCAGTTAACTGAGTTGCAGCAAAAGGATTTGAAATTAAAACAGCTATATTAGAAAGCTTACTTGGAAAAAGAAGCAAAATGTATTCCAATATATTATTACCTTAAGGGTGATATTTTAATGAGAAAATAGAGGCTGGATCATGTCTCAGCAGATGAAAGCTGGAGGGAGGTACATCAGATTGTTATCCCAGTGGGGCATAGAAATGAGAAGCTGAGGATTGCTCATGAAATTCCAATGGGGGGACATTTATGAATTTGGAGGACACAGGAAAAGATACAGAGTTTTTTTTTGGCCAGGATTGCAAAGGGATGTAGTCCAATTGTGTAGAACATGTCAGACATGTCAGATAACAGGGAAAGCACAAGCAGTGATTAAGCTGACACCTTTAATCCCAATACCAGCATTTGAAGAACCTTTTTCCAGGGTTAAGATTGTTTGTGTAGGACCCCTCCCTAAGAGTAAAGGTGGAAATCAGTGCTTGCTGACAATAATGTTTGTGTCTACCAGGTTCCCTGAAGTGATACCTTTAAGAAATATTACAACCAAGAAGATTGTGGAGGAGTTAACCAATATTTTTTCAAAATATGGTTTACCTAAGGAAATACAATCTGATCAGTGGTCAAATTTCATGTCACAGCTGTTTAAGGAAGTGATGAACAGTTTGGTGATGGAACAGTATAGGTCAACAGCTTACAATCCAGAGTCCCAAGGGACTTTGGAAGGATAGCATAAAACTTTAAAAACTATGATGAGAGCGTACTCCACAGGATTAGAATACAGGAATTCCATTCTTGTTATTTGCTATTAGAGAAGCTCCTAATGCATCGACTGGTTTTAGTCCTTTTGAACTAATTTACGGTCATGAGGTAAGGAGGCCACTGAAATTGATTTATGAGAAATAGGTGGGTCAAAACCAGATTATGTATCAAACTTCAGGAAAAGGTTGGACAGAGCATGTGAATTGGTTAGGGAACATTTAAAGTTATCATAGCAAGTGATGAAAGTGAAGGCAGACAAGAAAGCGACAGCTCACAGTTTTGCTTCTGGAGAGAAAGTGCTAGTCCTGTTACCAGTACTAGGTCATTCATTAAATGCAAGGTTTAGCAGACCTTACAGGGTTGAAAAGAAATTGAGTGAAGTAAATTATTTAATAAATACTCCAGATAGAAGAAAGAAGCAGAGGGTGTGTCATATAAATATGCTTAAAAAGTACTTTGAGAGGGAAGAGGAACAAAAAGAGGTATTAGTGATGGTGGATGATGAGGAAGAGGTAGAAGTGCAGGACTCTGAAATTAATTTTCCTCTAATCGAATTGGATATAGAGGGGGGGTGCTTGAAAATTTAAATCAAATATTGAGTTAACCTTCCAAACAAGTGTCAAAGTGATTTGGAAAAAGTTATTGCAGTCACACAAACCTATCTTTGGTAAGTCAGGAAAAACAGATTTAGCTATACATGATGTGACTGTACAGGTTTCATTTTCAATAAGGCAACATCCTAATAGACTAAATCCGGCAAAGTTATCACAAGTACAGAAAGAAATTGACTTCATGCTTCAAAATGATATCATTGAGTCTAATTGCAGTGACTGGAGTTTGCCTAAAACCAGATGGAACACAACAACTGTGTATGGACTATTGAAAGATGAATGTGGTGGCAAAAGTGATTCCTATCCTATATTACATATCACATATGGAAGATTGCATTGAGAAAGTGGGACAATCAAAATTTATCACAAAGATTGACTTGTCAAAAGAATATTTGCAGGTACTGTTGTCAGAAAGAGCAAAGGAGATATCTGCTTTTGTGGCGCCAAGTGGACAATATCAGTTTAAAGTCATAGCATTTAGTATGCAACATTTCAAAAAGACTGATGAACAAAGTAATTGCATATCTAAACAATTGTGCTGTTTATATTGATGTTTTCAGTTAGATGTGGGATGAGCATTTTAGTGATGAACTTGGCTAAAAGTGAATGTGCAAAAGTGCAAGTTATGTGCCTAGGCCAGACCATTGGATATGGTAAGGTGGCTCCAAGAGATGCAAAAGTCAAGGCTATCTTAGGCTTCCCAGTGCCTACAACAAAACGAGAAGTTTTGAGATTTCTGAGCATGAGTGGGATTTATTGGAAATTTGTACCAAGTTTTAGCCGTGCGGTTGCTCCACTGACTGAACCATTAAAAAAGAACAAGAAGTTTCAATGGACACTGGAGTGTCAGAAGTCATTTGACAGTTTGAAAATTATATTAACTACATCATCAGTTTTGGCAGTATCCAATTATGCCAATTTAAGAGTTTGACACTGGAATTGAAAAACCGATAAGGTATTTTTCATGCAAGCTGAATGTACAACAGAGAAGATATTCAACGATCGAAAAAGAGAACTTGGGTTTGGTGTTAGCATTGCAGGATTTTGAAACTCACGTTGCAAGCAATTCATCAGAAACAATTGATTATACAGACCACAATCCTT
This sequence comes from Carcharodon carcharias, assembly GCF_017639515.1. Taxonomy (NCBI): domain Eukaryota; kingdom Metazoa; phylum Chordata; class Chondrichthyes; order Lamniformes; family Lamnidae; genus Carcharodon; species Carcharodon carcharias. Next base: position 43,493,218 of record NC_054478.1, on the reverse strand, counting down.
TTAAATTTTTGGACAAATTTTGAGACAAAAGTACAATACTTTTCAAGTGGAGTCTATTATTACAGCCATTTAAGATTGGATTATACATGTTGCTGGTAGAGAAAACATGTTCACAGATGCATTATCAAGAGTTTGAAGGGAAAACTGGATATTTTATTAAAACCTGGGCACTGGATTGGAGTGATTTCTATTGATACCGAGGACTTGTGTATATATACTGTTATGTTAATGCATGTATCTGGTAATGTAATAGTGTAATAGGTATAGGGGATAGCGTAAGATCGGTTATTAAAAATGAAGCAGTCTTTTAAAATTATGATGGTTCAATTTTTGATAGGGAGGGGGATGTCATGAAGAGATATTAATGTATATAATGTTACTGGAAATTACATTTTTAATTAGAATTGTAGTGGGGTCTGTGTTTATGCTTTAATCCAATTAAGACACACATATCCACGCACATAAACATAGACCCCACTACAATTCCCATTTAAATTTTCAGGTAGGCGGGAGCGCAGCAAAATCAGCTATGCACCCGCTGACCTGTCAATGGCCAATTGAGGCCATTGACAGGGTCAATTAAGTAATTAAAGGACCTGCCCGTCCAACCTTAAGGTTGGCGGGCAGGCCACGAGCCCCGGCGGGAACTAGAAAAAACATGAAACCTCATCCATGGGTGGGATGAGGTTTCATGTAAGCTTTAAAAAATTTTAATCAATTTTTTGTAAAAATTATGGACATGTCCCAACTCATGTGACATTGTTACATGAGGAGATATGTTAGGGAAAACTTATTTTTCTATTTTTATCTTTTTTACATTTACAGCCGATCTCCCTGAGGCTGCACTTAGCTTTAGGGAGATGAATGAGCTTTTTTGTGTACATGCACGAAAGAGTGCACTCTTGACTTTGCGAATCCTCCCCGCCCGCAGAGGGGGTGCATAGCACTTCCATGCGGATGTCACGCTGGGTGGGCTTTAATTGGCCTGCCCACGTAAAATGGCAGCGCACCTCCAATTGGGGGGGGGGCGGTGGCGATCGGAAGTGCGCCTGTATGCACCTGCCCTTCAACTTGTCCCCCAACTGGGGGAAAATTCAGCCCTATGGGTTATTGTTGCCTTGGTGAAGATTTACCTGGGAGTGATTAATTTGGGGATTTTTAAAAAAGTTATTATGGTAGTGATTTGTAGACGTGTTTAATTTGTTGTTAAGTTAATAAATGATTAATTTAGTTTTATATCAAAAACCTTTTGAGCCTCGGTGGTCTTATAACTGAATTCAGAGCTGCATCTCAAACATACCAAGTGAAAATATAGGTTATGACAGTTGTTCAAGTTTCCCTCTGGGATTTAAACAACTCAGCCTTTACCAACTGTTGTGTCATAACACAAAAATATTCACAAAGAAAAAAACATTACTGCTTGCCAATTCATTCTCTGTTGTCTATTCCACAATGACTGGTGCTACGTACACAGTGGTAGTTAGTTTTTCAGATCATGGGGCATTAAAACTTATCCTTCCATGTGTGAAAATTCCACATGAAGCCACAAATATGGACTGTAACAGGGTGGCTGTTGTTTCATAGATGCATAGTCCACTGCAAATCAATCTTGAACAGTCAGCATTGCAATCTGTCCTTTACTTGTTTTTTGTCAACTATAAGCTGACTATTTTTGAAGCGTAGAGGAAACAAAGAGAATGTTCTTGACTTCAGCCAAACATGATGTGCCATCACACTGTGGGCCTCAGTCTTGGGAATGTTTTTATTTCATTGCAAGGATGAATTACTCAGCATCATAATTCACTTTGTGCAGCAGGTATGGAAGAATATACGGGGCAGGATCTTCCGATCAGCCGACGCGTAAAACGACGTAGGGTGACATCAGGTGGAACTCCCAACATCATCCCGCGTCATTTCCATTTTCAGGTCAGCACGGGTGCAGCTGAGTCAGCTGCGCGCCCGCCGACCTGTCAACAGCCTATTGAGGTCATTAAAAAAACAATTTAGATAATTAGTGGACGTGCCCGTCCAACCTTAAGGTTGGCGGGCAGGTTGGGAGCCCTGGCGAGCATTGAGAAAAGCATGAAACCTCATCCACGGGTGGGATGAGGTTTCATGAGTGATTTAAAATCTGCACATTGAGTTTTAATAAAAGTTATGGTCATGCCCGAACTCATATGACGCTGTCACATGAGGGGTCATGGAAGGGAAATGTTAGGATAATTTTTATTAAAAATTTGAAGTCTGAACCGATCTCTCTGAGGCAGCACTTAGCCTCAAGGAGATCAGTGCGCTCTTTAACGCTCATGCGCCTAAGAGTGCACTTCCGGCTGAGGGAATCACCTCCCTGCCCGCACAGGGAGCACACAGCACTTCCTGGCAGATGTCACACTGGGCAGGCCTTAATTGCCCCACCTACGTAAAATGGCGGTGCCCCCCCCAATTGGGGGCGCCACTCGGAGGCGCGCCTGCTTGCACCCACTCCCACACATCCCCCCCAACGGGGGAAAATTTTTTCCCATGATATGCATCAGATCTGGAGACCAAACAGCAACCATTTACAGATATAAGATTACAAGTGTTATTGTCAAATGTATAATCTCCTGGGGATAAGTAGATACCAGTAATAAACAGTGGAATACAAATTAGTTCTATAAAACTTAATGTAACAAAGTCAATTATGTGATTAAATGGGATGTGCAATTACTCCATTAATTAGAATTGGAGGGCTGAATTCAATGAACCCTCGTGAATATATGTTGTTTCTTATTTCTAAGAGGGATTTAAATAAATGCTGGATTGTAATATGATTTATAGAATTTAATTTATTTTGGAATATTTATGACAAAGTAGTGGCTCTTTGCTTCAGTCTTATTGGACTAATTGGTCCAGTGGGTGATTCTCTCCATATATTTAAGTGCTGCAGTGGGAGTGGGCATGGGGATGTGTCTTTTTGTTCCCAGATGATCTCTGATGCTTGCGGGCTGCCTTGCAGCAATTTGGTTCAAGCTTCAGTTTTGAGAATATCTGCATTTAACATTTCTAAAGGACATTCTATCTCACCAAAATTAGAACAAACTTGAACATATTCCTGATGCATGTTTTAATCCATTTTCTCATTTTTCTAAGTATCTTCCAGTCACCCCAGTTATTAAAATTTAAGATCCATTTAATGATCGAATTACTTTACAAAATTTAGTGCCACATCTATACATAATGACCCAAGTTTATCTCTTGCAACACAAACAGTAGCCCATCCATTTTAATGGACTATTGTCAGCATGACAGTTAGAAAATGTAAATCAATTTCTTTACAACTTTACCATTTTAATAATTAAATTCATCAAATGAACATGTACTGGACTCAAATAATCATCATTGAGATATGATATTTTCAGAGGAAATGGAGAGATCTCATGAAAGCAGTTAATAAAGTTGACACCTGTGGCTTGCATTCTTAAATATTTGTGTTAATTCTTATTAGGACAATAAGATGTAGACTATGGCTCTATGCACTTTTTGAAAAGCAAGTATAATCTGAAAGTACAGTTTATAATTAAGGTTCTGAAACTGTAGTGCTGCTCGTTACTGTCCTGGTACCGGGGCAGAACAGAGGAAAAAAGGCTACTCCCATTTCGTAATTGAATAGTACTGCACTCAAACTTCCTCCCTGGCTTTTCGGGTATCTACATTCAAAAAACTTTGCGCTTTTGATTCCTGAACTGTTGTCTAGTCATAATCAGGCTTGAGCAGGTTGATATTTTTAAGATGACCCTACCGTTTTTTTGCTCCTTGCTTTGTTGCAGAATATCATTACTATCTTACACTTTGTGACAGATACCTTTCTCCGAACTACATCAGTCAACCTCATCACTCCCTTTGCATAATGGCTTAGTTGGAGGTAGACCATTTGAAACAGCATCAATCCCCCCGAAAGCTGCTGACTTCATTCAGCTGAGCCTCTCCTAAGCCACAAAGAACTGCTCCCCAATTATATTTAAGGATTCCCCCCGCACCTCCACTCCCTGCCCTGATCACCTCACATAAAAAAAGAGAATCCTAGCATTCAGACCAGCACCCTCCTCCTAGACATCACTTTTAACATTCACACTTTTGCTCTTTTCCTCTATTCACCACTTGGCAACAAACATGCTATCCACTTACAGTAGCACCCTTCAAGGCAGAATCTTGGGACACGCACATTGCTGTTTGAAGCTCTGCATTGCAGCAGAAGTCCACTGATGGGATAAAAGACTACTGGCATTCAAGTTACAACTCTTATGGGCATAAGTTATATGAACCCTTCACTACAAGTTATCTGAAGGTATCCAGAAAAAAAAACCTGGCTCACTTCGTAAAAACAATATAATTCTCCTGTGAGGTTTTAATGATTCCTGCCCCCTTAATGATGATGCTACACTTATGACTTAATGTAAGCCCTATCTCCCTGCTTTTGTGAATGATAGAATTCTTCAAACTAAGTGCAAGATCACGTTCATGCACTAATAAGGCCATCAGGAAATCCTAACCCTTCAGTCTTTCCCAAGATGCAGTCGCTTCTGATGCACTTCACCTGCATTGTCTGCAGTCAGTCTTGAGAAAGTGAAATAAAGTCGTATTCAGAACTTCAGTGTTGGATTCGAGTGCTGGATTTGAGCAGTTAAAATGAAGATACAGTTTATCCAATATTAAAGCTCTTCCTCTCAATATATGTGCTATGCTTTGCAAAGTTATCATGGGAAGAATTTTTCCCCCGTCAGGGGGAAGTGCAGGAGTGGGCAGGAATGCAGGAGCCGTGCCTCCGATCGGTGCCCCCAATCGGGGGGCATGCTGCCATTTTACATGGGCGGGCCAATTGAGGCATGCGTGCAAAGGAGCGCACTCATCTCCCTGAGGCCAAGTGCTGCCTCAGGGAGATCGATGCCAAATTTAAAAATGGTCAATGTATAAAAATAAAATTTTCCTGACATGTCCCCTCATGTGACACTGCCACTTGAGTTGGGACATGTCTATCACTTTCAATCCAACTTTTATTAAATTTTTAAAAACCCTCATGAAACCTCATCCCGCCTGTGGATGAGGTTTCAAGCTTTTTCTGAAGCCCGCCTTTTCTTAAGGTTGGATGGGCAGGTCCATAAATTACTTGAATTAGTTTTTAAATAGCATCAACAGGCTGATTCGGCTGCGCCTCCACCGACCTGAAAATTGAAATGACGCAGGGTGACTTTGGGAGTTCCGCCTTACGTCATCCCGCATCGTTTTACGCATCGGCAAGAGGGCCCCCCACCCGCCCCCCCCCCCCCACCCGCCCCCCCCCCCACCCTCCCCCCCCCCCCCCCCCCCCCACCCCCCCACCCCCCACCCCGCCCCAGCCCTCCACTCACCTACCTAAATACCCTGGCCCATGTGTTTGTTAATTGTGCTGATAGTATCTATTTTGTGGAAGTACATTTGTCTTATCCAATATTTATTTTAATTTCAGACATTGTCTAATTTGGATGCGACAGATCATTTCTATTGTATCTCCACCATTCATGGAATGCTTGAACTAATAATATCAAAATTGTAAGGCAGATCATAATAGAATATGATGGTTAGCGTACTGTCCTTTTAAAAATATTTATTCGTTCATTGGATGAGGGCATCGCTGGCTAGGCCAGCACTTATTGCACATACCTAATTATCCTTGAGGAGGTGGTGGTGAGCCACCTTCCTGAACCCTTGCAATCCTTGTGGTGTAGGTACACCCACAGTGCTGTTAGGAAGGGAGCTCCAGGATTTTGACCCAATGACAGTAAAGAAATGGGGATATAGGTTCCAAGTCAGGATGGTGTGTGGCTTGGAGGGGAACTTGCAGGTGGTGGTGTTCCCTTGCATCTGCCGCCCTTGTCCTTCTAGATGGTAGCATTTGTGGGTTTGGAAGGTGCTGTCTAAGGAGCCTCGGTGAGATTCTGCAGTGCATTTTATAGATCCGGACATATTGCTGCCACTATGTGCATCAGTGGTGGAGGGAGCAAATTTTTATGGTGGTGGATGGGATGCCAATCAAGCAGGCTACCTTGTCCTGGATGATGTCAAGCTTCTTGAGTGTTGTTGTGGCTAGACTGATCCAGGCAAGTTAATATCATTCCTTCACAGTCCTGACTTGTGCCTTGTAGATAATGGATAGGATTTAGGGAGTCAGGAGGTGAGTTACTCACTGTAGAATTCCCAGCCTCTGATTTGCTCGTGTAATCTGTTCCCATCGTTATACTCATCATTCAATGTTTAACTTTAAATTCACATAAGTCATTAAAATATTGTAAATATTTTCACATTTTAGTGATGAACAGCAACAGTGAATTGATAACGTTTGTAAATTTTATTTTGTCATAATGTAGTAAATAAAATTCTACAATAGCTTATCAGTTTGGGTAGCTTTGTATAATGACTTTGTTCACCTATTGATGGATTACCATGAATCTGTTTCGATGTGCACTTCCACTCAAATCAAATTATGAATCTGGTAAAACTGCAGTGTCAAGACTACTCAGCAAAGAATGTTATGTTTCACCACGATAGGTATCTCTAATTAAAATATTCAACTGTCTCAAATGGATTGAAGCGGCTGTAATTTTCAGTTTCATCAATTTGTCAATTTAAAGGTGAACCGGTGCCTACCTAATCACGTTCATATTATTTGACAGAATTCATCAATGCACCAGGGAAATCCACAGTGCTGTGTGTGTTTACCAACGACGTTCACAGGCTCTGGTGCTTTGTTTCTGTCCCACAGTTACCTTTTCTAAGTCACATTAAATTTGGAAGCACTGTGAAATATGGGGAGAATAGTGTAGAACTTCAAAAGGACATAGATAAATTGGTAGAACTGATGGACAGGTGGCAGATGTAGTTCAATGTGAAGTGGTTCTTTTTGATAAGAAGAACATGGAGAAACAATTTAAGATAAAGGGTACAACTCTTAAGGGGGTACAGAGGCAGAGGGACCAACGTGTGCATATGCATTAATCATTGAAGATGGCAGGACATGATGAGAGCATGGTTAATAAAGCAGACAGTATCCTCGGCTTTATTAATAGGAGCATAGAGTACAAGAACAAGGAGGTTATGTTGAACTGTTAGAATCGTATCTTTCAAGGCTGAAATTTTCTTTCACAAAATGGAAGGGCCTGGCATGATCTGGTCATCTGGATGCTAACCTGGGATTTTTTTTTTAAAATAAGGTCATAAATTTACCTTGGAACTGTTAGCAAGCTGGCCTCTTCCAAGAAATCACCTGACCCATATGGTACTTGAGAAGGAGTTGCTTGTTTGTGTTGAACTGCAAAGAACTTTAATTCGTGAAAAGCTGGGAAACAAAAAGGCAGTCACAAGGCAGAGGAAAAAAAAACTTTAGTTGTGAACCTGCTTGTTTGGAAGGCAGTCTTGTTGGAGGGCAAGCTGAGGAAAGAAGGCTACCTTGACTGGCTCCCTCTCTCTACCTTACCTAAAATTGTGTATGATTATCAACCTGCAGCCAGAGAACTCTCATTTGAGCGCAACTGATCTGCATTTAGCTCTACAAAGCTAAAAGTTGGTGAGAACTTCCCGGCATCCACTGGGACTAGCATTGTCTTCACACAAGAGAACTCCAGATCAACAGTGTCAAGGCCCTGCAGACTTAATCCTTTATTTTGTAATGCCGATCCTCTAAAGCCCATACCAGCAGACAAACTCTGTTTGCCCTTTTTTTGTTAGTGTGTGTATGTGTGTGTGTGCTGGGGGAATGCTTTAGGAAGAGATAGATAGTTATACTTCCTGATTACAATTGTGTGTTAACCAGTTAAAAGAAGTTCTGTTTTAAACTAAAGTAATCATTATGAGTTTTTGAAAGGATCCTGGTCAGTCTCTTTTCTTCTGGGTCCTAGAGGTATAGGTACATAATTGGCCATTTGGGTGAGAAAATTAAACATTTAAATTAATGGTATGGCCTGCGGAGTTGTGGGGCTTGATAATTTGTGCACTCCTTGCACCCCAGTCATAACAGAACTTGTATGAGACACTAGTTTGACCTCAGCTGGAGTACTGCATCCAGTTCTGGGTGCTGAACTTTAGGACAAATGTGAAGGCATTGGAGAGAATGCTGAAAATATTCAGGGAATGATTTTATTGATGAGGAACCTAAGTTATGAAAATAGATTGGAGAAATTGCCTCAGTTTTCTATTGAACCGTAAAAAAGTTATGATACTGAAGAGGTCATCCAGCCCATCGTGACTGTGCCAGCTAGCAGAAAAGAATAAAAGGAATGAACCACTCATTTTTAATCCCACTGTCCAGCACCTGGTCTGTAGCCTTGCAGGTCACAGCACTTCAGGTGCAGGTCCAGGTACTGTTAAAATGATTTCAGCCTCAACCACCAATTCCAGATGCCCACTACCCTCTGGGTGAAAAAGTTTTTCCTCATGTTCCCGCTAATCCTTCAACCAATCACCTTAAATCTATGCCCCCTGGTAATTGACCCCTCAGCTAGGGGAAACAGGTTTCCCAACCCTATCTAGGTCCCTCATAATTTTGTACGTGTCAATTAAGTCACCCCTTAGCCACTTCTGTTCTAAGGAAAACAACCCTAGCTTATCCAATCTTTCCTCATAGCTGCAATTTTCAAGCCCTGGCAACATTCTTGTAAATCTCCTCTGCATTCTTTCCAGAGCAATTATGTCCTTCCTGTAATGTGGTGAGCAGAATTGTATACATAATTCCAGCTGTGGTCTAATCAGTATTGTATACAGTTCCATCATTACATCTCTGCTTTTGTATCCAATACCTCATCCAATAAAGAAAATCATTCCATAAGCTTTCTTTACCACCTTATCCATCTGTCCTGCCACCTTCAAAGACCTGTGGACATGCACTCCATGATCTCTCAATTCCTCAACCCCTCTCAATAACTGCCCGTTTGTTGAGTAGTCCCTGATTTTGTTTGTCCTCCCCAAATGCATTATCTCACACGTTTCCAGATTGAAAAGATAGAAGGCTGAGAGGAGATTTGATAAAGGTATTCAAAATCATGAGGGGTCTGGACAGAATAGATAGGTAGAAACTCTTCCCACACATGAAAGGATCGAGAATGAGAGGGCGAAGATTTAAAGTAAATGGCAAAAGGAAAGAAACTTTTCACACAGCTTAAGGCCTGGAATGCACTTCCTGAGAGTGTGGAGAAGGCAGGTTCAATCAAAGTATTTAAAAAAGATTAGACAGTTATCTGAAAAGGAAGAATGTGGAGAGTTACAAGAAGAAGTGGGGGAGGTGGGGGGGAAGAATGGCACTAAGTGAGCTGCTCAATCAGAGAGACAGTGCAGGCATGAAGGGCCGAATGGCCTCATTCTGTGCTGTAAAAATTCTGGGATTAAAGTAGTGAGAAAGGTGTTGTGAGTTGTGCATTAGTAAATACCAAAGCAAACTCATGAGAGTAAAAATTTGATATTGCCCATTTTCAGTCTCAACTGATGGCACTGTCCTCATGCAAGCCTGAACTGGAAGGCCGGTGCCTAACAGAACTTTAGCCTGATGTGTTAATGTAATGATATGGGCATGTTGCTGGTGGCCCAAGCACATGCAACTTTTATGAGTGGAAAATGAATATAAGAATGTTGAATTACCCCCACAGTGCCATGACACAAAAATGACCTTTTCTTCACCATATATTATCAGGGCGCAAAATTCATACACTGGTCATCATGTTGTTCTACTGTTGTTAGCTGAATAGAGACTTCATCACGTGGCACCATCAATGTGCTGCCTCCAAGTTGATGTTATTGGGTTGACCAAAGCAAGGCCCAGGCAGATTTACAAAAGAAAAAGATATGCTTTTAGTCATCAAGTAACTACATTAAAGATAAAACCTCACCTTTTCAATAATCGGATTGCTATTAAAATAATGAAATGCATTAGTGGAATTGTGTACTGCTGAGTAGAAGCTGCTCTAAATATCATGGCAATAATGAAATTTATGTATAGTGGAGGGTTTGTTATCAGTGCGTCCTGCAAGTTTCAGGCTTCCACATAACGGGCTGAATTATCCCCCCGTTGGGGGGGAAGTTGAAGGGTGGGCACATACAGGCGCACTTCCATTTGGTGCCCCCGATTGGAGGCACGGCGCCACTTTACGTGGGCAGGCCAATTAAGGCCCACCTAGCGTGACATCCACAGGGAAGCGCTATGTGCTCCCTCTGCGGGCGGTGGAGGGGGAGGTAATTTCTAGAATCGAGAGTGCGCTCTTTCACACATGCGCATGAAAGAGTGCACTCTTCTCCCTGAGGTTAAGTGCAGCCTCAGGGAGATCGGCTCTAAATGTCAAAAAGCTCAAAATAAAAAAATAAAATTTCCCTAACATGTCCACATGAGTTGGGACAAGTTCATAATTTCCAAAAAAACTTTATTAAAATTTTTAAAACCCTACACAAAACCTCATCCCGCCAGTGGATGAGGTTTCATGCTTTTTCTAGTTGCCGCCGGGGCTCCTGGCCTGCCCACCAACCTTAAGGTTGGATGGGCAGGTCCACTAATTACTGTAATTGCTCTGTCAATGGCCTCAATTGGCCATTGACAGGTCGGTGGGCGTGCGTCCCCGCCTTCCTGAAAATTGAAATGGGGCATGGTGACATCGCCACGCATCATTTTACACGTCGGCGAGTGGGCCTCACTCCTGCTCGCCGACAGTAAAACCAGCCCAATGTGTTTGCTAGTGGAGTACTTGGAGGCATTACTGACTAGGCAGACTGTCTTCAAATGTGTAAAGATTTTGATAGGATCGGATCTTTCAAAATCTCTAACCCATCCCTGTGGTTTAAATCAGTTTAAAAGGTAAATCGTAAAAGATATTTTTCAGAACAATTATCCTTTTATAACAGTGTAAAGAATAATTATAGATTACTCATCATCAAAGCATAATATAAACATGACTAAAACTAACCAAGAAATAAAACAATATGTACCATTCACAGAAGAAAGACATTTTTACTTATTAATATTCATTAAAATTACAATCATTTCAAAAACCAAAACATTAACTGTGAAATATGTACATTATGTTAATTAAGTAAAAGATACAGTAATGATGGCAACAATATGTTTGTCCAGTGATTTACAAGGGAAGGCTGACATTCCATGGTCGCATTTATTCAAGTGCTGACAAATTAGTCAACATCATTTAATAATGGGATACCTTCAATGTAAGTCTGAGGAGAACAGTCTTGAAAACTCTTTTTTTAGACAAGCAATTTGGTCAAACTCACTTAACAATGTCAGCTTGTGCTCTTTATAATTAATTTGAAGATGAGGTTGTGAGACAAGATTCAGCAACCTTGGAAAAATGAGCAAAGAATTGAATTAGTCCAATGTCTGAGAGAGGTGCCCAATCAAATTATCATTGTATGTCTCCATGCATACATTTAAAAGTGGTTCACTTTAAATTGCCACCTCGGAAATCTTTGTTTGGTGGTGGGGGCAGTGCGGTGGAGGGTGAACAAGGCCTTTCCCAGACAAGGGGAGGCAGGTTTGACATCATGCTGCCTCTCCTGGCTTTAATCTGAGCCGATTTGAAGTCAAGATGGGAACTTGTGCAGCTGCCAGGTAAGTAATTGAAACATTAAAAAAGCTCATTGTGTTTCAACCAAGGATTCTGGCTTTTACAGCCAGTGGACCGACTTCCCAAGCCGTCACCAGCTCATCAGGGTCACTGAGGCAAATGCACAGTGCTGGAGTGCTTCGTCAGTGAAACTGACCAGCTGAGAAGCTTTTATCAGTGAAACTGAAGAGCTGCAGCTAGGTCCAGGTGATATGCTGCTGCTCACAGGATTCCTTGTCAGGGTGAGCTTTCACTGCTTGGCAGGTGATTGCCAACTTCGTGGAAGTCATTTTACCTGTCTTACACTCCACCCACCTTCAGTTGCACTTCCCTGCTGTCAGCCTTCTCCACTACATGGGAGCATTTTATGTAACTCTACCTTGGACCTCTGATGAAGAGCTAGTTGAGCAGCACTAGCAACACCAACAGCGCTAGCAGCAGCAGAAGCAGCACCAGCACAAGCTGCTTTCTCGGTCACATGCTGCTCCACAGGGCAGAGGGGATAAGCACGGAGATCCACTCTGAGGCCAGACCCCCTTGCATAGGATCTACAGGCAGAGGGTCTGCATTCTCAACATGTGTGAACATCAGTGTCTCGGGGGGTTTTGGTTTCCATGGCAGGCCATTGCTGGCACGTGCACTCCCTTGAACAAGACCTCCTTCCCAGTGGGCCAGATGGGCCCACATTTCCAGTGGCCACTAAGGTGCCTGTCAATGGAGGGCCACCCCTCTCCTATGTTTGAGGTTGTGTACTATTTTCTCCTGCAAGGGGAGGAAGCAGAGAGTTATCAGTGTTAGCAGTGGCAAAAGCCAGCATTTGTGAAGCGCAGCTGTGAGCATGGGTGTGAGAGGGCAGTAGGCTGAGGGTGAGTGTGAGTGTTGTTGGCTGTTCAGATGGGGATGTGAGGTGGCAGCAGAGAGAGGAATGAATGCAGCTTGAAGGTGTGCTGTTCAGAAGAGTGCTTAGCAGGTGATTGCTGAGCAAGTCAGGTTGTGGGGCATGACGCCTGAAATTGTTATGCTTTTCCTACCCTCCTGAGACCTTGGATTTTCTTGATGCACTGCACCCAGCTTGGAAGGACCATACTTCTGCTGCTGACCTCCTTGGCCACTTCCATCCATGTCTACTTATTTGGACAGGTTTTGCTCTTTATCTTGTCCTTGGGAAATATCACCTCACTTCAGTCCCTCAGCTCCCTCAATCGGATCTCAGCAAGAGACCCAGGTGGTGAGGTTGGGGGTGGGGTAGGGTGGGGGGGTGGGGGGAGGGTGGGTCGTGGCGGTGGGGGGGTGGGTGGTGTGGGCTGGGGTGGGCTCCTCTTCATTCCTGGTTGCTGCAGCTTAAAAATCCATGTCTAGTTGAGTTATTGTATCCAATGCCATGGTCCCTTCAATTAAAAATTCTTCCTTTGAGAGATCCAGTGCTTCATTCTGCTCAACAACTCTGATTTGATGGGAAGCCCAGAGGCAGAATAATCGTGCCTTAGCTCAATTAAGGAGCCCACTGAAGCAGTCAGTGGGTTCCCAACCTTTTAACAGACCCAACATTTTGGTAGAAACTATGTTCAGGAAATTCCTTGATTGCCAAACGTGTACAATATCAGCTTGCAAAACTCCTTGGAGAACAGAAGTGCAATCCAAAGAAGAGTAGTTCTAAATACATGCGACTAGACTTTAACCTGGGTTGCCAGTGATCTAATAATGGCTGACTGGCTTGTTTGCCCCAGCACTCCAGCTGCCTCCACCCAAAAAGGGGCCTTTCACCCAATGGCCTGCACACCTGTTTCAGGTGGTTGGGAGTTTTAACGTGAAAATCAGACTTTGATTGTGCACGTAAAACCCCGACGCAGGATTTTCCGGTTGTCGGGCAGGCACGGCAGGTGGGTCTGGAGGTGGCTGGGAAATAGCTCACCACCTGTGATTGGCCCCCCGACTGCGATTTCACGCTGGCTGGCCAATTAATGTGGTAGTGGTACTTATTTGGTAGGCTAGCTGAAGGAGCATTGGATCAAAGCTTCCTGAGGGTCCCTGCCCCCCTGGAGGTTACCCAGGTCTGCATCTATGCCCTCAGCATTCACCTAAGCATGCCCTTCCGCAGACTCATTACTAGACTCATTGTCTGTTGACTGTGCAGCTGCATCAAGATCTTCTTCCTCCACTGTGTCCCCCCCTTTCCAGTGCCAGATTGTGGAGAAAGCAGCATGCAATCACTATCAGTAACACATGATCTTGGGGGTATAGCAGTGCGTCCCCTGAACGGTCCAGGCATTGGAAGCGCATCTTGAGAAGATCTATGGTTCTCTCTACCACTGCCCTTGTGGAGGCGTGGCTCATGTTGTACCATTGCTCGGCCTCTGTTCTTGGGTGGCAGAGAGGCCTCATGAACCACCTTCTGAGGGGATAGCCCTTGTCACCCACCAGCCATCCATTCAGTCGGGCTGGAGCACTGAAGAGCCTTGGCACATGGGAGTATCTCAGGATTTAAACATCATGGGATCTGTCTGGGTACCTTGCACAGACTTGCAGAATCTGCATCCTGTTGTCACACACTATATGCATATTCATGGAGTGGAAGCCCTTCCTGTTGGCAGAGGCTCCCAGCTGACCCACTGGCGCCTTGATGGCCACATGTGTGCAGTTGATTGCACCTTGGATGCGGAGGAACCCAGCAATCGTTGCAAAGCCTCTGGTTCCCTCTGCCTGGCTAACCTTGTCCGTACAGTAGTGAATGAAAGTCAATGTACGCCTGAACAGAGTGTCTGTCACCAGCTTGACACAACTGTGGACAGCTGATTAGGAGACTCCACACAGATCCCCCACTGAGCCCTGGAAAGAGCCAGAGGCATAGAAGCTTAGGGCCACTGTGACTGGCATGGGGTATTCACCCACACAGTCAGAGCTGATCTCAGGGCCGATCCTCTGACAGATGGAGGTCACTGTCTCCCTTGAGAGACGGAGCCTCCTTCAGCATTGCACCTCAGACATATTGAGGTAGATGCATCATTGCCTGTAAACCTTGGCAGCAGGATAATGGCATTTTCTGCAGCCCCTTCCGCCTTGTCCTTCCTGTTGGCCTTGCGCCCCTTGTGCCTGTGCCTCTCCTCCCACAGGTCGCTCCGTTGGAAACTGAATAGGGACACCTGGCCTCGTTCCCCTTCTGGCCCTCTCTTTCCCCTCAGAGGAGACCACAATCCTCATTACCAGGGTAAGGGAAGGCTGTCTATACCTGTCAGACCCCACGCAGTGTGAATCCTCCGGGGGCCGGAGAGATAACACTGAGTCCTGAACTGAAGCCTCTAAATGCCCTGGCTGCAGCACTGAAGCAAAATGAAGCTGTCCTGTTTACAGAAGCAACCAACAGCAAGTGATATCCAAAACTATTCACTATTCGCTTTGTGATTTCCACTGACCCCTTTTATCCCGCCCGTGGCTGAGATTTTGCAAATTGTGGCCTGACTGCCTATTTTGCCCATGCCATGGCCTGAAAACCACACGGGCTATGTAAACTCAGAGTCAATTGGTTTCTTAAGGGCATTAACCGGCCGCTTAATTAATGGTGGGCGCGCCTCCATCTTCACCGCGCGAGAGCATGCGTTCTAACTCCTGGGCATCAACACTAGTGACCCCACTACTCCCTCACTGACCACACTCCCAACTCGCCGATTACCTTCCTGACACCATGAACCCCTTGACTACTCCCCTGACCCGACTGCCCCCCAACCCCCTAACTACCACCTCCCCCCACCAGCCCGCCACCTTGCTTTTTGTGCTCAAGTCCTGGAATGGGACTTGAACTCAAAAGAACCTGACAAAAAAACAAAAGAGTGACCAACTGAGCCACATATGACATGGGAATATAACATATTCGTATCTAATCTATACTGATCTTTTCGACTCAGGCCATTGACATACACAATACTATCCAACAATATTAAGTGGAATTTCCTTCCCTATGCATACAGAACACTAGTTGGGATTTGGGGTTTTATCGGCTCTTTATCTGCCAGGTCCTAGCTGAGCTTTCCTAGATGACTAAATTGTACTGTGCATGGCAGGCCACCACAAAGCATTCCCAAAATCAACTTCAAATGACAGAAACTTTACTGCAGAGTTTGTGTAGTCCTTTCCAACTGAGAATGATGGTGGTGCTAGCAAATGATCTCGAGCTCCTTTGCACCTAAATTACTCAGTGTAACTGGACACCAAGAGAAACCTAGCATAAATCAATGTAGTTCATACTTGAATTTGCAGGGGTGGGGTGGTAGAGCTATGTTAATGAGTTTTGGAGGGTCCAACCAGAAGTATCAGCAAAATTCCAAGTTAATTATGGAATAGTTTGAAACTCACTCATGCCATTAATTCCCAGACTTTTTGTGAGAAAATGGTTTTACAACCTAGATGGACAATTGTTATGGTGGAAGTGTCCATAAAGATCCCAGTCATTACAACACAGACCAAAACTCGCTCAAGATAAGTTATTTTATCTAATACATTGTGCCATTATTTTGATTCCGATTTGAAATTATGGTTTTGTTTCTTTCATGGGATTTGGGTGTAATTCTTATTGTCCATCCCAAATTGCTCTGGAGAAGATGGTGGTGAGCTGCTTTCTTGAACTGTTGCAGTCCATGTGGTGTAGGTACACCCACAGTGCTGTTAGGGACAGGTTATTGAAAATCCTGTTATGACCATCGGGTGTGTTCTCTCCTCAAATTTCCCTCAAAAATACTTTCTACATCCGCTACAGCCTGGGAATCAGTATTGGTGATATTTTTGTCAGTAGATGACTAATACATTTGTCTAACATTTTTTCTCTGCCACTTAACACAGTGTTAAGCATTTGTAATGGAGCCATATACTTCTGGGCTCATGTCATTTGATGTTATGAAGATGGTAAGGATAAAAGATTGTTAATATATCACATGCTGTCACGAGAAGAGCTGGTTTTAGGTATTCTTGCTGATATAATGCTTCGGAGCTACACATTCCTTATTTTAATACATATTATAGCGAATGCCACAACATGGAAAAGATTAACATAAAAATGTAATGTAAAGTGCCATAACAGAGACTCTTATAATGAAAGTGAAAGCCATTTCAAATTTTACTCCTTTCATACAGCCAGATTTGACTTTAAATCTGTTTATTATTCTATGATGCCCAGACAATTTGAATTTATTGCTTTAATGAATGCAATTTACATAATGGAATAATTTTAAAATGACCCTTTTTACATAGAAGGGAATTTTTTCCCCCAAAACATGTTACATAACCTTGAGCAATTCTATAGATTAAAAATGGCCTAAAGGTTAAATTACATTCAACTAAATAACATTGAACTTGATTGGAAGTGCAACATGCAAATTCCACGATAAACAAATTTGAATTTTGATAATATGGATGATTTTACTGGTTTTTCCCTTCCAAATTATATAACACTCTACATACACTATTTGTTCTATTGTGAACAAATTATCAATGAATAGCAGCCTTCACAATTTTGTTTCTTGTACTATTTATTGATTTCACTCCTGTGTTATGCACCTTTGATTCAGTACATGCTGTCAATCAAATTCCTTGCTTTTAGATACTCCTAATAATATATTTTTTAATTTGCTCTTTGTCAATTTTTGACTCATGATTACATTTCTGTGAAGTGCCTTTGGATGCTTTCCTATGTTGAAGGCACTACATAAATGCAAGCTTTTGTTTTTGCTGTTTTTCTTCTACAAGTGCCCTTTATCTGAGTAATCTGGTGAGTATTCAGCCAAGATATTCATATTTATGAAGGGCTGGGAAGCCACATTTCTCCTCAAATGTATCTCATATACAACTTTGCTTTGAGCGTTTGAAATTTTGAACAGGCAAAGAGAATTGAATTCACCTTGGGATATTGTTGAAAGTTTCAAAGTTACATTACATTCAATGACTTGAGCCAAGATTATCTGAGACCTATCTTGATATAGACAAGGTATTCAATCCTTCAATTCAATTTGAATAATCCAGCCTGGTCAACCAAAAAACCTTGCAAACTACATATAGTTCTCCAAAGGCTGAAGTGTGGCTTTTAAATACCCTTCAAACATAGATCAACCTGTAATAAATTAATAACTGTCAATTACTAAGTTAATAATGTTTACCATTAACCTTATAGGAAGTACCAGAGACAGTATACAGTGTAAAGCAACCCCATGTACAAAACTTTCTATTATCTTGTAGGTGAGAGCATGTGTGGCTATCACGGAAGCATTTTATAATGTTGTGTTCATTCATTTGTTCACTGAGCAATTTAGAGGCCAGAATCTTCTGGTCAGTGTGTAGGGGTGGGTCCCGCTCGCCGATGCGCAGAATGATGTGCGTCCCGACGTCACCATGTCACTCAGATCTTCAGTTTAGCGGGCGCGCACAGAGTCAGCTGCACACCCACCGAACTGTCAAAGGCCTATTAAGGCCATTTAAATAGCAATTAAAACAATTAACAGGACTGCCCGTCCAACCTTAATGTTGGCGGGCAGGCGAGGAGCCCAGGCAGCCTTCACTTTTTCGTGGAACTTAATCCATGGGCGGGATGAGGTTTCATGAAGGCTTTTAAACTTTAATAAAATTTTTAACTAAAATTCATAGACATGTCCCAGCTCATGTGACACTGCCACATGAGGGACATGTCTGAATATTGTTTAAAAATCTTTTATTCACTTTTTGGTAATGAAATTAAACTCCCTGAGGCAGCTTCATGTCTCAAGGAGATTTCTGCACTCTTTCACACGCATGTGTGAAAGAGCACAGGCCCTGACTCAGCCTCCTACCCCTCCCACAGAGGGAGCACTCAGTGCTTCCGGTGTGCATCACACTGGGAGGGCCTTAATTGGCCCGCCAATGTAAAATGACGGCACGCAGCTGATCGCAGGTGGTGATCGGCTGTGCACCTGCCCGCGCCCTCTCCACCCACCCCCCACCCCCCCCACCCCCACCCCAACAGGGGGAAAATTCTCCCCAGACAGCATAATTACCCCTGCAGAGCTCAATAAACTCTCCCACAGTGCATTTCTGACACTTGCTCTGTTCCATCTCCTTTAGCTTTCACAATTTTATTCTGTACTACTACAACATATAACAGCGACTACATTTCAAAAGTACTTAATTGCCTGTAAAGTGCTTTGGGACTTCCCAAGGTCATAAAATGTGATATACGAGTGCAAGTCATTCTTTCTTTCACCAAGCCAATGGACAGCAGTAGGCTTTTCTCCAAATGAATGTGAATGAGTGGGATATTGGGACACAAAAAGTTACTGCAGAAGGATATATGGTATATTGTTGGATGTAAGTTTGGTAAGACTTCAACATTCTCACATTCAAACTCAGGGAAGAAGCAGGCCTCCATCTACCTGATATCAAGTAACCATTGTATTACTCACGTTGTGTTAGATCATCCTAGATCCATATAGCAGCAATAGCAGTCTCTGGGAAATCTGAGTAAGAAACCTAATTACATAGTCTATAAATTGATCTTAAAAATAAATTGAAAATATTTTTAAAATCTCAAAATAAAATGTATTGCAAAAATTATTTTTTCCTGTATTTTAATGATACAACAATGCAAACATTTTACAGGACCCAGATATCCCACCTCCTGACTCTCTCCACATGGCCATCAATTTTCATATATTGATCAACTTTTGATTTCATCAATCTCAAAATAATACCACTAGGGGGCTTGGTCTATTGAAGCCAGACCTATCAGGAGTGAAATTAGAGAACACTTCTACACACAAAGAATAGTAGTTTGATACTCTCTTCTGTAAACGGCTAGGTCAATATGTCAATTTTAAAACTGGGATTAATAGCTTTTAGAAGATACTGAGCAAAGGATGGCACATGGAGTTGGTCACAGATCAACACTGAAGTCATCTAATGGCATGGAAATGCTTGAGAAGGTAAATGGCTTCCTCTTGTTTGCAGGACTCAAAACAAAACTAATCCCACCACCCTATTCTGTTTGCATATTTCAAATATTTATCTATTTTATTTCGAAAAGTATAATGGGCCCCAAGTCAATTACTACCATCACAAAGCATCCTCATTTCCAACAACTCACTGCATGATAATATTTTTCTTAATCTCTATCCTCACTCAGTGAGAACTTTAAATTGATAACCTGTGTTACTTACTGCCAACCGCTGGAAATCGTCTTTCCTCATGCAAATCAATCCAAGCTCCAAAAATCATTTGGATAAACACATTTCTCCTAACCTCCATCCTTACTTTTGGCGACAGTTAAATTGATCAGTCTAAGTTACTCAATACCCAACCACAAGATATAGTCTTTCCATTTTCATTCTATCATTTCAAAATCCTGTGTTAAACCTCCTCCTTGCTCCAGTGAAAGTAGTCTTAGTATCTCAAGTCTCTCCTTAGAATTATAGCGTCATAATGCTGGCATTATCCTAGTGAATCTCTGCTGTATAATTATCTTGGCATTAAAGTATTTTTTTTTGCAATGGGACACCCAAAACTGCTAACAACATTCTGTGCCCTAACCAACATTTTGGACACTTATATCTTTTTTTTTGTTTAGCTCTTGCAATTTATACTGCAACATATAAAACACACAATGGGCAGGATTTCCCCCTCGATGGGCGGGCACAGTGGGCAGGACCTGAAATGGTCACAAGACCGACCCCTGCCCGTGACCTGGCTCCAACGGAGATTTCATGCTGTTGGAGCCTGACGTGCTAAGAGCCTCAGCGCTGCCAGGGTGGGGATCGGAAGGAGCATAAGCAGGGAAGTGTGCGCATGCTGGGGGGGAGTCCACACTGACAGCTCCCTGACGGCTGTCTCAGGGAGCTGAAGAATTTCAAAATGAAAAATAAACTTTTTTACATATCATGTAAACATGTCCCCACATGTGACTCGGTCACATGAGGAGGGACATGTAGAAAAGATGTTAAAAAACTTTAATTGTTTTTTTTAGTTGGAAACCTCATCCCGCCCAGGGATGAGGTTTTGTTCAAAATGCAAAGGCTAGCAACTGAACGGTTGAGCGGGCAGCAAAAAAATGCAGCTTAATTAATTGCTTAAGGGCCTTAATAGGCCTCTTCATTGTCAGCAGGCGTGCTGCCACCTCTCGTGCGCACACACTGACTGAAAAATCGCAATGACATCAGGATGCTTGACTGATGTCATCGCGCACTATTTCGCTCCTGTTTGTGTTGGGCGTGCGCCCACCTGACGAGAGAAAACTTCTGCTCAATGTGACTGACCTCTTTATCAGGGAATTGTATTTTTGAGTGTTTAGGCCTGCTTCTGCTAATCACATCCTTCAGCAGCTTTCCACTGAATAAGCACTTGCCTTTCCTCCCAAGATATATTATCTCACATTTATCTGCATTAAATTGCACCTGCCACTTGTCTCCCCATTCTGTTAACTTGTCTATGTGATTAAAGAGTAGTCTCACATTGGATAGTCCCATCGTCCAATATTATTCAGTAAACATCTTCCGCTCTTTCAAACAGGAGACAGCAATACTGATATATAAATGCATTGCACTCCAGAGAATGAAATTAAAAGGACATGAAACGAGCAGGAAGGGATACTAAAACCAAAAGTGCTATAAAAAATGATGAAAATTATAAGGTAAAGCACCAGATATTTCAGCTGTGAGGTGGTAGCAAACATCAAGGGACACATGCAACACAACTGATGCAGAGTGAAGAAAGAGGGTATCTGCAGCAATTAGGTATGGAGAGAGTGAAAAATATTGGAAGGGAATAAGCAACAGGGGAAAACAATTAATCAATAGCATTGTCTGTTGTTCTTTTTTTATTTAAATTCAAACTTAGAATTCAACTGTTGTCTTGTATTTGCCTTGCTTCTAGGGCCAATGACACTGCTGTCTTTAATTAGATGGAGCTGTAACAGGCAGCCAATTTTAATTCTTTGGATTCAACGTTATGGGAGAAATCAAAAGAGACCATTCACAATTAACTTGGGCAGGTAATGCAGCAATTTGGACACATAAAACTTGTTGATGACATGCATGTGTTCAAGTTAGTTATTGGCAAGCTCCACCAAACAAATAGACAAAAATGGGAATTTAATGTTTATTTATAGACACAAAAACAGGAAATGCAGTGCATTTAAGTTGGTGCTTTTCTTATTCCAGATCATGACATGTATGCTTTTGGCAACAAATATGAACAAAATAATGAATGAATGAGCATTGGTATTGCACAGAAATCAGGTTGATTTATCCCTCAACCTTGGCAACCAAATATTGTTATTTATTTAGAAATCCAAGTAGATCCAATCTCAGAGGTTATGATGTTTTTAGCTATGAGTAAGTGTAAGTTCCTACCCTGCATCACTTATTATAAGTAAGAACAGATTTCTACTACATTGTTGAACTGCACGCCTGTGTCTATATTTAGTCTGTGGATGTTAAGTTTGATCAAACTGACTCCAATACATTTATTATTTATCGTGGAGATAAAACAATTTTACAAATCCACTTGAATTGACTACAGTGACAACATTTTTTTGACTGTTTTGTTGCCAGTTATAATTTTACAAAAAAGAAAATTTGAATAAATATAACACCTTTTACAACTTTTGGGTCTCCCAAAGCACTTTACAGCCTGTGGAGTAGGTTTGAAGTAAAAACAAAATACCGTGGATGCTGGAAATCTGAAATAAAAACAAAACGATGGAAATATTCAGCAGGCCTGGTGGCATCTTTGGAGAGAGAGAAGCAGATGTAACATTTTGGGCGGAATTTTCCATGCCTGCTGGCGTCAGAGCGGACAATGTAGTGGGAAGGCCAAAAATCAGTTTCACACTGTCGTGAAACCAATTTGCACCTTCCTCTCTGCCCGTCAATGGTGGACTGCGTTTCCCACCATCGCATGTAAGGAACTTTATTGTAACATATCTGCATATTATAAGCCCAGAATCATCCCTCCACGCTGAATCACCCAAGCACGTCAATGAAGCAACATCTGGGCATGGGGTGGAGCCCTGGCTGCTTGGACTGAGTGTCTTGTGTCTCCAGAGTGACAAATCAGCTGAGCCCTGCGAGGTATTCCTCAGGTGGGATTGGCCAGGCTGCAATGGCACCGCAGGTAGAGAGTAAACTAATCAGTGCTGTTCTAGCCTTTCAGAAGAAAGCATCCCTTAGCAATGCAGAGAGGGTCGCAGACTGGCAGGGGACCCCCACACTTACTGATCCTCACTCATTATGAGCAAGAGGCCCTGGTGCTGGAGAGGTGCCATGGAGAGGTTGGGGTGCCATAGGGAGGTAAGAGTGCAGTGCACTGAGGTGAGAATGTCGGTAATTGCAACCATTCCACTGTAGTCTCTATATTGATGTAAGCCTCAAACCTGGAATCCCCATTAATAAAGAAAGATGAAGGCTCCCTGATGCACCCTGATGATTGGCCATTGACAGGTCGGTGGGCAGACAGCTGATTTCGCTGTCCACCCACCTTCCTAAAAATCTAAATGGTCCAGGATGACGTAAGGGGTTCCTCCCGAAGTCATCCCACGTCATTTTCCTGTCGGCAAGTGGGCCCCGCCCCCAAATCACCGATGGGAAAATTCTGGCCATTGTTTTCTGTCACCTAAGTGGATCAGCCAGGCATTCATAATGTGGCCAGCTAGTAACTGTATCAACAAAAGCAGGCTGAACAGGTATATTATTGTCTTTATATTAATAGAATGTGTAGATAAGGAAGTAAGCAAATTACAATAGATAATGACTAGCAAGCACAAGAACAAACCTGCCAAGCACTCTGAAAATTACTGTGACATTGGTTTGGGGAGCAGTAGTCATGCCTGTAATTTCATATGTGGCTCCATGCTATAAATTAATTAAAAATGTTCTTTCATCTAACATAACATCTAACATCTAACAAGAAGCCAAAGTCACGTCTGGGGATTTGCTACAACTTGATCCAAAAACATTTACCAATGTCTTATTGAAACTTTTTAAATATTCTCTAACAACCAAATTACTTGCAGAGCTATTTGTGGTGTACAGTATAAACACAATATGAATTACCTACTAAACCCCAGGTGCTCATTGATAAACCGTTTAATTTCTGAACCTACATAGAAATCAGAGGGAAATGTTGCATTGAACAAAAAAGCTAAGGTGTCAGCCTTATAAAAAAGAAAAAGATTGCAAAACTATTTATATGTCTAGATGCAGACTATGTCCAAATGCAGCAAGGCCTAGACAATATCCAGGCTTGGGCTGACAAGCGATAAGTAACATTTGGGCCACACAACTGCCAGGCAATGGCCATCTCCGACAAGGTAGAATCTAACCATCGCCCTCTGACATTCAATGGCATTACCATCACTGAATCCCCCACTATCAACATCCTGGGGTTTAACATTGCCCAGAAACTGAACTGGACTAGCCATATATACTGTGGCTACAAGAGCAGGCCAGAGGCTAGGAATTCTGTGGCAAGTAACTCACCTCCTGGCTCCCCAAAGCCTGTATACCATCTACAAGGCACAGGTCAGGAGTGTGATGGAATACTCCCCACTTGCTTAGATGAGTGCAGCTCCCACAACACTCAAGAAGCTTGACATCAGCCAGGATAAAGCAGCCCGCTTGATTGGCACCAAATCTGCAAACATTCACTCCCTCCGCCACCAACACAGAGTGGCAGCAGTGTGTACCATCTACAAGATGCACTGCAGGAGTTCACCAAGACTCCTTAGACAGCACCTTCCAAACCCACAACGCTACCATCTAGAAGGACAAGGGCAACAGACACATAGGAACACCACCACCTAGACATTCCCCTCCACGCCACTCACTATCCTGACTTAGAAATATATTGTTGTTCCTTAACTGTCACTGGGTCAAAATCCTGGAACTCCCTCCCTAACAGCACTGTGGGTATACCTGCACCACATAGACCGCAGTGGTTCAAGAAGGCAGCTCATCACCACCTTCTCAAGGGCAATTAGGGATGGGCAATAAATGCTGGCCTAGCCAGGGATGCCCACATCCCATGAATGAATAATGAGAAGATGATGAACTGGGCTTGTTGTTAACAATAACCCACATCAAAATAAATTGTACCATTAAACTAAAGGATCTGATGTTGAAATTAGTCTGGTAAAACAAGGTGATAATGAATGAAAAGTTTTGTTTTGTACTCCCTCGATTTTATTTTCATTGAAATCAATGGAAAAAGGAATAGGCCGGGGTTTTCTGGCGGCGTGGTGGTGGGACCCACCGTGAGAGATTCAGCAGCCCAGCAAAACTTCCATTGACATCTGTTGCGATTGGATGATCCCACCGGTGGGTGGGGCCGGAAAAGACCGCCCATAGTATGGGGCTCAAAACAGGTCGCCATTACCTGTTTCGTGTTATTTCACTCTGACTGTCACGTCAAACGAATGATTCTTGTGGTGGAATGCACACTCTTTTAAATGTTTAGGCATTATAAAGCTGGAAAAATAGGCGTTTCAATTTAGAATGCCTTTATGCTTTCCACATTATAATTGTTTACATCTTCTATTTTGGAAACATATCATGTGATTTCCCACTATGCAGCGCAGAAGGCATTTGTTTTAATAAAAAGCACATGTTATTCAGACTTCAGAAGGAAGTCCCACAGTGCATGGCATTGACTTGACGATTGTAGGTTCATTTTCAGACAGATTGAGAGCCATGCCTTTATTCATCATCTGTCATCTGTTAACTTTCCATTCAAAGTGCTTATCCTGGATATACTGATATGTTCTTTTCTGAGGAAATATGAGCAGAGTTTTAGAAGAAGCGAATGGGGTCCAAATATGCAAATGAGACAGAAGGCTGCATTCTCTGCAACCTAATCAAATTCCTACTTTCCCCATCATTCATTTCCTTCACTGCAAGATCATCTGTCAACATTATTGTTCCAATTATGAAACACAGGGCTTTTTAATTTTGTATGGAAGCGGCCAGGGGACAAAGTGAATGCCAAAACAGGACAGTTCTATTCCTGAGTATCAACACCCTTCACATAAATAATGAAAAAATGTAAAATATTTTAGCAGTATTTTATGAGAATCACTGTGAGCAGCAGCAATACTTTCACCAAGTTTAAAACAAAATGCTGGTTCCACCTGAACAGTTGAACCACCAGATAAAATATTGCGAATGTTTGTCATAATACTCCTGCTTAAAATATTCACTACTTTTATGAGAACTCTGGCCACTTTAGGTGAAAAAGGAATAAAACTTATCATTTGTACCAACTGATCATAGAATCCTTCCCAAAACCTACTTAAACTGTTGAATCAGGTTTTTTAAAACCTGCCAGAAAAGATGTATGATACTTTTTGAACAACCCAGCATTTTTATAAATGTGATTCATCTTTCTATACCTGAAATTGGATCAAAGCAGAAATAAGATTTTTTTTTTGGGTAAGTAAAATATTTGTTGTACCCCAACAGGAAATAAATGCTTAAGATAATTGTCACATGCTTTGTGCTTGAGGGAAGCACGGGTCACAGAATCAATGCCACTATGTTGGGAACTCAACACCTTGATGCAGTGCCCTGCTGTGCATGTAGGACCACTGAATTTACTCTATAGCAAGGGTTAATTACAAAGGTTTATCCTGGACATCCATCTTTGGCTAATGTTCCCATGCATAATTGCATTGAACAGTTCTTTTTCACATCCATTTATTTCTATTGATAAACAAATGTACTGTGAAGTGCCATTTTTAATCAGCCTTGTGTGATACATAAATTAAACTTCATAAGAATATAGAGTTTATAAAATATGAATAGATATGAGGACTGTTATTACCTTCTGATATCTGACCCTTTATACACATGTACAGTTATAAAAAATAGGCAACCATGCCTAATCACTAACAGATTGTTGGAATGTGAAAGCTAAAGTGTTATGGGAAAAGTATTGAACACAAGTGTTAAACCAAATGTTAAAGCAATAAATATTTCTAATCTCCCATGGAGATGAAAGATCAAGAATCGTTTGAACCTTCAGCTGAAATCAATAGGCAAAAAATAAGATAGATAGTAAGTTAACAGAAGGAAATCCAAACTAACCTTCAATCTTTTTTTCATCTTATACTTGACAATTGTTAAGGCTTCCCTGTGTAGTCTTCTACCAGGGAATTTTCACAGGAGGTGCACAATGAGTGTTGTCGATAGTTACTTTAATTAAAATGATACTTAAATGGCATTAATGAATTATTGAAGTACATGGCTCAATGATTATGCGCTGGTGTGGTGCATCTTGGCTTCCTAAAGCATTTGTCTAAGTTCTATATTACTGTATTTTAATTTAAAACAGCAAAGTTCCAGGGTGAAAGCTGGGAAATTGACTGAAGGGCATGAAGCAGCAGTTATGTGTTACAGGAATTATGTAAAGGTGTTAAAGTGATGAGCAGGGTGTCCTGACTGATTTTTTTACTGTATTTCTAATTTACAATAACAGATTAGATTCAGAAGCTGAATATAAACTGAGCAAATACACAGTTAGGAAGGGAGCCAAATTTATGGAGGTAGGCCTAGTTAGATCAAATATGTATGGACGTATGTAGATGGACTGCACATAAGAAGAAAATACGGTGGGCATAAGTATTTCATCAAAGGTGTGTTCATAGATAAGGGAACTGGAGAGAATTATGGGTTTTCATAGACTTGATTCTTAATAATCCAGCAGAATTTGGAACTATTATCCAAAAAAGCACAATACAAATCAGAGCCAGTCATACTCAGTACTCCAGTCAGACATCAAATTTAATATTGTGCCCAGTTCGGTTCACTGAAGCATAAAGGATACATTCAAGCCTTTGAGGCAGTTCACAAGAGATGTGATCTTTAGCATCAGTATCATGGGATGTTTTACTGCATTAAAGATGTTATACATTTTCAAGCTGTTGTTGTTGTTGACCGAGCTATGAGAAACAGCTGGATAAACCTGTGGCCAGATTTTCAATGCGGACCAGGATCCTTACACTAGGATGATTCCCCAGTCCTGACCCTGCATTCGAACAGTGTCATTCATGTGACACAATTTTTGTATGTAAATAGCCTAATTGGCCTGGAGACAAGCTCGGCGCCCAGTTAGGGATGGGGAGCTGCCTGCCTGGCACCAGCTGCAACGGCAGGTGGCAGCTAATTTGGCAGCTTCTGCTGCCTTGCCAATTTGAGCAGGTGGCACCTTGTGTTATGACCACAGCCTTATCCTGAAGACAAGAAGACAAAGTACCATTCTCAGCAGTAAGAGGTCCGGTAATATTTCTAGTTTTTTTTTAAATTAAAAGTAAAAGTTTTATTAACAAGAAAGATAAGAAAACTTTAGGACACAAGATTGCAGTTACACAATTATGGTTAATCTTACATAACATTCCCCCAAAACCCTCTACTTGGTCAAACCCATAAATAAACACTTTCCAGGCAAGACTCCCTTACAGATATTTAAGTATGAAATCCAGTAATATTACACAAAGCAAACTGTTGTAGCTTCAATAAACATGTACCATATGACCTTAACCCCCTTCCATTTTATGATATGGAATCCATATCAGAATAAAACTGCTTGCTGCAGCCCAAGGCTTCTTAACGTAGCTTCTCAACTTCTCAAATAGCTCCAGCTATCTCCAGCCATCTCTAGCTTAACAGCTACACAGTGATCTCTCCAGCTCAATAGGTAAAAACAAGGTTTCCACAGTAGCTTTAATATAACTTTTATTTTCCTTTTCATCTGAGTCCCATGGTTATCACACTGCTTTGAAAATCCAATCCTACCAAATATAAGATCTTTCATGTTTCCATCTAGTCTTTGCTTTTGGGTCAATAAAATTATAATATTTATATTACTATTCACCTATGGACCCTATGGACTCCTTTTTTACCTGACTCCCCTTTGAAATTCAAACAACCTCTCAACTTATCTAAAAATGAAAATTTTAGATCTAGCCAATTATTTGTGCTTCAACTTAACATCTTTATCCTTTTCATGTTTCCAAAAGATAATCAGATTCCTATCAACTCTACCCAGCTTAATTAAATCACACAGACACACAATAACACACACACAAACAGCCTTCTTTACAGCATGATAAGGTAAAAAGACCAAAGCTCATGTTGGCATTAGTTGGCCCCCACAGATTTCTATCAAAAGGACCTCGAAAGAATCTTCTTTAGGCCCCACGGGAACATGACAGCAGTGATCTGATGTGCACAAGGTTGTTTGGCCTCACCAGGAACAATTTTGAAAATCGTATTCGGTTTCAGACAGGCCCCTTAACAAGCTCGTTAAGGAGGTTGATGGCTATTGATTGGTGCCAAGCATGTTTCCCACTCTGTGCTCCACATCAGCACTTTGAAAATTCAAAACTGCCCCAGAGGTGTTGGTATCTGAGATGACATCCAAGACCATGAATTTCAAAGCCCACCTGCATGGGGTCCAGGCCTCGCAGTCTTGTGAAAATCTCAGCCCTGGCCTTTTTCAGCCTTAAAAGGTAATCTCAGAAGTAATAAATTACAGCAAGTGGTCTAAAAAAATAGATGCAGAATATGATTACAAATTGGATCATGAAAAAGGGACCAAATCAGGAAAAAGTCCAATTTGGGACTGATATCATGGAGTTCTCCTTTAAAAAGATTCCTGTCTTCTTACACTTTATTTTACAGGATGAACAATATGGTGACAGATAACTTCTTTTAAAAAAAACCTGTTCACTTGCCACGTAAAACTCAGCCTACACAATTTTTTGAGAGGAGGGCCGGGATTTTCCAGCCCAGCCCATCACTGGGACCTTCCAGTCCCGCCAAAGATCAATAGGCATTTGGCTGGCTCACCACATCCCCTGCAGCTGGTCCTGCCACGGTGATGCCGGAAAATCCCGGCTGAGGTATTGTGCTGCAATCAATAGTGTCCTTGCCTCTGAGCCAAAGGTTCTGGATTTCAGTCCCACCCCAGGACTTGATGGCCAATAAGGAAGGTGCGCTTATATCACAGCCAAACAGGTTACGTGTCAACCTGCAAGTCCTTCCAACACACACCAATGGGAGGCAGTAAAAATGACAGAGATACCTGGTCAGCCATGTGACAGAATGAATGTTAGAGCCTCTACCATAATTATCCATTACTCCAGACTACATACATGTAAAAGTGCATGTTGCCACAGCAACTCAGACTACCTGAGCAAGCTGTAGCACACACCACTCAATTTTTGAGCAGAGGTTAAAATCGACAGTCACTGCTCCTGCCAAAAATATTTGAATGAAAAGTCTTAAGATTTTGGGACCTCAGTGCAGTTTTGGTCCTCTACTGGATAAAGTGCACTGAAACACCAAACCAGCTGTACTTAAAAAAGCTTTCATAGGCCCCTGCAAAATAAAACCAGGAAACAGCTTTGCCAATTATTTTTGATGGGCCAGAATTCTCCTAGCATTGCACAAATATTCCTGCCACTGTTGATCCTTCCGAGTCCCAATCCCCACTGGCTTTACAGCTACCAACAGGCCCTCAAGTCCCCATCCATCCAAGTTTTAAAGGAGAATTTCTAGCTTGGTTCCACAGAGGAACCATTATATTTTCGATTCTCTGTAGTGACAAGCTGCCAGTAATCACTTATTCAGCAATTCAACACTGACACTACATTGTGTATGACACCCAATGTTCAAAAGTGGATAAAACCTCCCACCAATGTTATCAATCATGTGGAGTGGGCTTCCTGCCCATTGCCTGAAGCTAGACACCAAAGCTATTGTCAGAGTGATCGATTAATGGAACAGATAATACAAAAGCCTTAGGAAACTTCGGAAATGGTTGAAAGCCATGATTGTTGGTGGGGGTGGGCTGTCGGGCTACAAATGTGTAAAATTAGCCCGGATGAATAAGCAAAGAAAGATC
This sequence comes from Carcharodon carcharias, assembly GCF_017639515.1. Lineage (NCBI taxonomy): Eukaryota > Metazoa > Chordata > Chondrichthyes > Lamniformes > Lamnidae > Carcharodon > Carcharodon carcharias. The sequence continues at coordinate 43,462,709 of NC_054478.1, read as the reverse complement.
TAATGGACTTCCTCATACCAACGAAGATGCTTTAAAAATGTAATTTCTGTCAGCCTCATTTTCCCAGAAAACTGTAGCATTTTAAAAATGAACATCTATATTTATTGATGTCTGTGGCAGAATTTTAATTTCGTAACCATCATTGAATTAAATGTCTTTCAAAAGAAGTGAAATATTTAACATTGGTTCGACTTTGTCAAAGGCATTCAATGCAGCAACACCAAAATACTTTGCAATAGGTTGATTGCAAATTTAAAACATCATTTATCTATTATAATAGAATGAATTCTTAAGTATTTCTAGGTGCAGAACAGACTCACTGTGCAGGCTGTGTGAAATATTGATGACTCTCTCTTCAGTAAATCCACTCAGCGGTGTCATCTTGGCACATTTCAGTTCAGCATGAGTAGACATTTCTTCAGCTGTTATCCAGCAGACCAGCTCCTCATCATAAATAAAATCCAGTGCGATGATTCCATTAATGTTGACAGAATTCAGAGTAGGAACACTTGATCCATTCAGATTGGTCACCACAATACTTTTAACATTGGCAATTAAAAGTACAGGTGGTCTATCAATGGGTTCTGGAAAAGATTAAGTTAATAAGTTTTATTTAAAAGTAAAATTACGTTGCAACACCTTTCACTCTAATCAATCCAGAACTTGGAAAAAAAGTAGAATTTATATGCATGCAGCATAAAATGGAAATCATGTAATTTATTCTGATGACATGGCGTAAAATGATGCATTGAGCAGTAAAATTGATGTTCACATTATGACAAAATAATTGCACATTTGTTAACAACTGTGTTTCCACTGGAAATCCAGCAGGCACAGTGCAGCTGAGCCCTGAGAGAAGATAATACAGATGTTTTTCCTCCTTAGGCAATATGCATGACCTGGAATTTCAGGGGTAGGTCTGCTCCCTTGTTTAGCTGTGTACCTAAAAAGTGGGCCAAATCCCAGTCATTGAGATTGGGGCCTTCTCCACTTCTGGAAGGCAGCAGCAAGATGGCCCTGAATGTGCCTAGTCTTCTGAAGGGAAAAAGGATATGACATAATTACAATTACTTCTCTGTGATCTTCAGTTTGCTCCCACAAACCTGTTGGTCCATGGAAGCATTTACACCAAGATCCTCAGATGCCCTTTGGCTGGAATGTCAATGGAAAAAAATCCAGGACATTTAGGCGGGAGGCTGGGAAACATCCTTATTTAAAATACTAGTGCTAGGCCTGTTCCTACTTGCAGTGCAAGCCTATTTGCATCAAGAGGGGAAACCCCAGGAATGCAGTGCAAAGGGGGAAAGAATCCTTTTTTGCTCCTGGGAAGCGTCCAAAGTGCAGAGTAGAGGAAAATGACCCATATGTTTTTTTTCAAGAATAAATTTCATCAAATGTTTAATGATTTTAGAAATGGTTCCATTTTCTTATTAAGAATATATTAGCAATGTTTTGAAATTCTAGCTTGAAAGTCACCAGTTCAGCTACTCCAAATATCCTGATGCACTTGGTTGACTTTCAACAATATGAGATCAATGAATTAAGCACTGTGCAGCAGCGAAGTGACCTATTGCTGGAGTGAGATATAAACCGCCAATATCACCAAATTCCCTCCAAATTGGGATCTTTTGTTAAATAATCACACAGGGCTAAATCTTTGGGCCCTGCCATGGCTGGGGTGGACAGAGCCTGAAAATTATGAAGCCACCAGGCATGTCAGTTTGATCATTTTGGCCAAACTCGGTTCAGGGCCTGAGCCACCTGTCCCCCATGAGACGGGCTGGCCTACAAGCCCTCCCTGCCAGCCAAAGGTTGCCCTGTAGAGGGATTGCCCTCATTCCCACCTCCCACAGTGGTGGCCTGGCTGATTTCTTTATTTTTTGTTTATTTTTTAAAAAATGGCTCAGAGGGCATCTTCCTGTGGAAGCGCCCTCTTGGTAATTCATTACTGCAGCTGGGTGCTCCTCTGAATCTTGAAGGCTTCTGATTGGCTCTCCGGCTTTGAAAGCCCACGTGCTACCCTAAATCAGAAGGGAACATGTTTCCATGCCAATTAAAGGGGACTCCCCAGTCAAAATTCAAATGGGTGACTGTTCACCCCCCCCCCCCCCCAGGGCCGTATCGGGACCTGGAAACTGTTCCACTCCTGTTACCTGCCACTAAAGCAAAAATTAATCCCACAGACATTGATGGTCTTTTGTTGCAAAAAAAAACACACGCTCTGCAATTCTTTGAATCAGCTACAAATGTTAAGGTATACCTAAGAATAAACAGTCGGAGCTTCAATCTAGCACAGAGATAAATACTTGACATGTGGTTTAAAACGTAACAAGTTGGTGGTAATTGAGCAAACAAATTAAATTTAGCTGAACTTTTTACAATATTCCCTGTTTTACAAAGTTAGAAATAATTTAACAGGAAGGATTATTTGAACTTCACATTTTGAGTTGTGAAAACAGGGATAAACACCACAGTTCTGCTCACCTATGGATTTTTCACAGATAGCGAATTTATGATCCTTCGTGCATGCCTCTGTGGCTGGGTCTCATTATGCTTAGGGAACATTAAAGATGAATGCACCTTTTGTTTGTGCTTAGCCATCATGTGTCCCCAAAGGGCTCTACAACATCTATTGTTTTTATCAAGGGATTTGTTAGGTCTGCTGCTGGCATCATGAAATACATGGTGCATCTTTTATGTTTTGTGTTATTGCAGAAAGGTATTTTTTATTGAAAGCACAATTGGCAAAGTTAAAAGCAAAATGCCGCAGATGCTGGAAATCTGAAACAAAAACAGAAAATGCTGGAAAAACTCAGCAGGTCTAACGGCATCTGTGGAGAGAAAGACAGAGTTAGTGTTTCTAGTCCGTATGACTGCTCTGAAGAAGAGTCATACAGAATGGAAGAGTTAACTCTGTCTTTCTCTCTACATTGGCAAAATTAAATTTGTTAACACTGTTGATTAGCTGATGGTAACGTATTATGTAATATGGCAGGGTGCAAGTTTAATAAGGACAGGTGTCTCAGTAGTTGGACTCTGTTGATTGCTTGGACAACAGAATGAAAATGGAGAAAAATCTAATCATGTGCCACGCCCCAACAATATTGCACCTTTAACAAAAGAAAACAACCCAACTTGCTTCACAGGAGTGTTATGACAAGCAAACAAAAGCTTAGTCAAAAAATGGTTTTAAAGTGCATCTTAAAGAATGAGAGCTAGGTTTAGAGGGTTAGGGAAGGAATTCCAAAGTTTAGGGCCTAGGCAGCTGAAGTTAGAGATATCTTTAGCTGAATAAACATGCTCCAACAATCCTGGTTCAAAACTGAAACTTAACTTTGCCTTTTTGAGCTCCTGTACATGGTGGATTGAGGTCGAAGTAATGTTGTTCACTATCTGAGATTTTTATTGTTAAGGTAAGCATCTACTTGAAGCTTTGCAACAGATATTATATGGTTAATTTTGTTAGGTCACACACCATCAACAGGACCTTGCAAAATTTATCCTTATTTATGGACATGTTATATTGTTAAATACGTTGAAGTGAAATAGAACAGCTTTATATTGTTGGCAGAGAGATGCAGGTGTGGCTTAAATAGGAAGGAAAGCTTGGGATAAGAACTTTTTAAAAAAGTACTTCCCATTTATATCTACGGAACAACAATGAGCTCATTTTCAATTCTGCTGAAGAAAGACAAGTCAACGAAGCTTTTCATCTTGCACTCATCAGGACAGGTGTGCAAGAATACCAATAGTAAAGGGAACACAATTTAGACTGCATGACAAGAGAGTGTTGACTGTTTGGCAAGTGGAAACTGATTGGTAAGGGTGTTGCCATGGCGATTTCTTGCAAATCTGTCCTAAATGCTGCAAGACGAAAAGCTTCACCAGCATGGCCTGAATTTTCAGGATAGCGAGGGCTCGGCTCTGCCAATCTGAAGAGTCAGCAGGAAACACATCCCCACCAACTCCAGCAGGCCCAATGCCATTTATTGCTCTATCAATCATTAATTGACATAAGGCGTGACTTCAGCCAATCACTGGGTGGAATTCCCGCTATGAAGGGCTGTCAGCCAATCAGATTGAGGGGGAGGTCACCGGGCCTTAAGGGGAGGGTGCCCCCCCAATCAGAAGGGCGCTTCTAGATGGAGGTGACACCCCCCGCCCCCCACCTTTCCACCCAAGATCGAAATCTGTTTGTTTTCGGGTTTTCCCCTGATCTGTCATCCACCCGTCCCCCCCGAGGCCTAGCCTGCCCCACCATAAAATCGCAACCAGGTAGAGGTGGGTGGTGTCCCGGAGAGAATCCTGTCCATGCAAGTTCGCACTCCCCCCTCACTGCAGAACCCGCCGAGATTGGGGGGAGTGTAAAGTTCTGGCCCATGTTTCCTTTTTTCAGCCAAACTCAAGTTCTGTATAACCAAACAACTATTTGCACACCTGAGACAGAGGTACAACAAAGACCAAATTGGAATATCAACAACATAGTTCAACTCACGGGTTAGTTAAGAACAGGTAAGCTATCTAGTGAATTTCTCTGAGAGTGTATTAGAGTTGTGCCAGTGTTTGTTTCCAAGTGTATTGATAATGCTAAAATGAGAGACTGTGCCATATTTGAGCGAGCCTTTAAGTAAAATGAGATTGAACAGATTGGTAGGAGGGTTACTAATTTACACCGTGACCTACACTGCGCTTGGTCTGAGGTGTCCAATTATTTTTATTTTTTTCGATCTGATCCACTTGTGCACTGTATTGCCCCAATAGATGACCCAGCCATAAACACTACCCGCTTGAAACACGCCCGCACTGTAAACTGACTTAAGTGGAGGCGGTTTGAGGGCACAACTAATGACGCTGCCAAACATGCAGTAAATATCTCTAAACATGTACTCTTTGAAAGGGAGGGCTTTTTTCTTGCATGGCTTCAATTTTGGTGTGCCTTTGTCAAACAAGAAGAGGTATTTGCTGAGTTTGAACTCCTCTACTCTCAACTAACCCACCACAAACCAGTGTCTACTGAAGATGCTGAATCCTTAGGAGTGCCCCGAGCTGATCTATCACATGCATGTTACAGGATTCCAAATTACTTGGCTGATTTTCACACACAACATGAACGTCTGGAGGCATTGCGAGGCCTCAAGGCCAACCCAGACATACATATTTATAAACCCGACAAAGGGATTGGAATAGTCATCCTTATCAAATGTGACTATATCAACAAATGCACGCCATTCTTAATGAAGGGTCTAAATTTGTATCCATTGAACCTGCCACTAAGTATGAGTGTATAGCCCTGCTCAAAAGCAAATTACAAGAATGCTTGTTGCGCTTGTACAAGAATAATGAGCTGTCAGGTGGTATATATGATTGGATTCATCCTCACAACTCACTTTCGTCCATGCATGTATGAGAGTCCCAAGGCACACAAAAGTGATGTCCCTTAACGCCTTATATTATCTATGGCTGGTTCTCCACAACATGATTTGGCCAATTGGTTGGGCAAGTTGCTACACCCCGTTCTGAGCAAGTTTTCCACATACACGGTGAAGGATTCTCTCACTTTGGCGAAGACCATATCATACAAGATCCACATATCGATAACAATGCTGTATCCATGTATTTATTCTTTCGCAGTACATGGGCATCGCTAGCTAGACCAGCATTTTTATTGTCCATCCCTCATTGCCTTTGAGAAGGTGGTGGTGAACTGCCTTCTTGAATCGCTACAGTCCATGTGCTCAGGTACACCCAGAGTGCTGTTAGGAACAGGGTTCCAGGGCCAGAATTTTGACGTCAGCATGTGGGGGCCGGGCCTGGCACGCCGACGCGTAAAATGATGCGCGGTGACATTGGGCATGCATCCCAACATCACCGTGCGTCATTTAGATCTTTCGTTTGGTGGGTGCATGCCGGAGGCGGCTGCGCACCCACTGAACTGTCAAAGGCCTGTTAAGGCCATTAAAAAAGTAATTAAGACAATTAACAGCGCAGCCCATCCAACTTTAATGTTGGTGGGCAGGTGGAGAGACCAATTCGCCTTCACGTTTTTCAGAAAACATCATCCGTTGGCAGGACAAGGTTTCCTGAAGGTTTGATAATATCAATAAATAAATTCTGATAAATTGACAAGCATGTCCCAGCTCATGTGACACTGTCACATGGGGGGACATGTGTAAATAATTTTTATCTTTAGTTAAAAATTTCATTATGAATTCAGTCTCCCTGAGGCAGCCCTGTGCTGCCCCGACCTCGACTCTCCCTCCGATCCCCGCTCGCACAGATAGTGTTGAGTGCTAATGGCCGTGCGTCACACTGGGGGGGCCTTAATTGGCCTACCCATGTAAAACGGCAGCACCCAGCCGGTTGCAGGTGGCGATCGGCTCCGCGCCCGCCCACACCTGCTCCCGAACGACCCTCCCAACAAGCAGAAAATTCTTCCCCAGGATTTTGACCCGGGAGTCAAAGTTGCCAGCCTGTTCACCAATGTACCATTCAGGGAAGCCATAAACATGTGCACCACATCACTATATCAAGGCGATTAAGACGCACCACAATTGTCTGAATCTGTATTCATTTAATTTATGAACTATGCAACTCATGCAATTGAGGTTAGTTTTAACGACACCATGTATGCCCAAATAGATGGCCATAGGATCCCCTCTAGGCTCAGCTTTCACAAACATTTTTGTCAATTTCCACAAGAAACACATCTTCGATGGAATGACATCTAACCTCCTTCGCCATGCATATCTCCAATATGTAGATGATAAATTTGTACATTGGAATCTGCAGCTGCATCTAAGAATTTCCTTACACACCTTACTGGACTCCATCCTGTGCTTAAACTCACCTTTGAAATGGAGCAGTCAAATAAGGTCCCTTTCCTTAACATGCTAATCTGCCAAAGAGTTCTCTACTACTGTCTACCGTAAGCCTACGTTCACTGGTCAATATAAGCGTTGAAATTCCTACAGTTCCACTTTATAAAGTTGGCCTTATCAGCAACCTTGTAAATAGGGCCCAATCCATTTGCTCACTGTGCAAGCTTGATGCTGAGATAGGGCGCATCAAAGCCATCCTGCAGGATAATGGCTGCCCTGATCAGATCATTGTTCATTGTATATCACTCAGGAATGGGTCTAAGACCTCCACTTTTGGTCCTGAAAAGTACTCAGTCCACTTCAGATTACCCTGGAAGGATAATTTGAGCAACAGGCCCTTGTTATCTAGATAGAGTTATCTAGCACAGAAACAGGCCCTTCAGGCTATCGTAACTGTGCCGGCCATCAAGCATCTATCTATTCCTGACATTTCAAGCTGCTACTGTGCACTAGCAACACAAGCAGTATTCTCCACTAACAGGATGCTGATGTCAAGCCAAAAAGGTGTTCTGCCTTTCACACAAATGAGTAATGTGGTATCTGAATTTCAGCCGCTGTGATGCCAGGCATGTAGGCTGTATGTCCCTATGACTGGCAAATTGTATCAAACCGCGTGTCCCTTCCGCTATTCACAAAGTACTGTCCACACATTAACAGCCCATACTTGCAAAACTCAAAACATAGTGTCCAACATTAGATGTAATTCCCCTATTGGAAAGCATTTGCTAAACAATCCAGATTATGCTAAGAATTATGCTGACAACCAATTTAAGATAATCAGTTGAGCTTGTCGTATGGCTCACTTATGCATACAAGAAGCTACATATATTCACACTCATGGTCTCTGTCCTTTGCAGACAGAAGGAGCATGCACACAAATTGTGGCTTTTTCAGCTAAACAGAAGCTTTAAGGACAGCCTTTCCCTGGTTTTTTCCCCATGGCCATGCCTTGGCCAATCAGAGTCGGCCTGCCTGGTTTGAATTTAAACAAAAGCTTAGCCGTTGGGGAAGGTGGTTGCATAGTGGGTTTGGCAGTGGACTTGTATCCAAAGGCCCACGGTAATACTTTGGGGAACCGGGTTCGAATCGCACCATGGCGGAATTTGAATTCAATAAAAATCTGAAATGAAAAGTTGAATGATGACAAGAAATCAATTGTTGTAAGGTCCTTTAAGGAAGAAAATCTGCAGTCCTTATATGGTTTGACCTACATGTGACTCCAGACCCACAGAAATGTGGTTGATTTGAAAATGGCCTAGCAAGCTATTCAGTTCTATCAAACCGCTAGAAAGTCAATAATAAATGAAACTGGACAGACCAGCTTGCATCGAGCTAACCACTGGAAATGACAACAGCAAATTAGCCCTGTCGGACCCAACAAAGTCCTCATTACTAACATTTGGGTGCTTATGCCCTAATTGGGAAGGTTATTTCACAGACTAATCAAGCAACAGTCTGACATAGGCATACTTATGGAATCATACCTTACAGGTAACACCCCAGACACCACCATCACCATACCTGAGTATGTCCTGCCCTTCTGGCAGAGGTGGCAGCACAATGGTATGCAGTTGGGAGGGAGCTACCCTGGGTGTCCTCAACATTGACTCCAGACCATCAGGTCAAACATGGACAAGGAAAACTCCTGCTGATTACCATGTAACACTGAACCACCTGCGTCCCCCTGCACCCTGCCTCCCCTGCCCTCAGCTGATAAATCAGTACTCCTCAATTTTGAACACCATTTGGAGGAAGCACTGAGCATGGCTATGGCACAGAATATGCTCTGGCTGGGGGACTTCAATGTCCATCACCAAGAATGGCTCAGTAGCACTGTTACAGACCAAGTTGTCCGAGTCCTAAAGGAAAAAGCTGCTAGACTGGGTCTGTGGCAGGTGATGAGGGAACCGACAAGAGGGAAAAACATAGCTGACCTCGTCCTCAGCAACCTGCCTACCACAGATGCATCTGTCCACGTTGGTATTGGTAGGAGTGACTACAGCGCAGTCCTTGTGGAGACAAAGTCCCCTCTTCACATTAAAGATACCCTCCATCATGTTGTGTGGCACTGCCACCTTGCTAAATTGGTTAGATTTTGAACTGATCTGGCAACACAAGACTGGGCAACAATCAGGTGCTGTGGCCCATCAGCAGCAGAATTATACTCAACCGCAATCTGTAACTTCATGGTCCAGCACATCCCCCACTCTACTATTACCATAAAGTAAGGGAATCAACACTGGTTCAATGAAGAGTGCAGCAGGGCATGCCAGGAGCAGCACCAGGTATACCTAAATATGAGGCATCAACTTCACAACAACACAGGGGTACTTGCATACCAAACAGCATAAGCAGCAAATTATAGACAGAGTCAAGAGATTCCACAACCAACAGATCAGATCTAAGCTCAGCAGCCCTGCCACATCCAATCGTGAATAGTGGCAGACAATTAAACAACTCACTGGAGGAGGAGGAAGCTCCATAAATATCCCATCCTCAATGATGGAGGAACCCAGCATATCAGCGCAAAAGATAAGGCTGAAGTATATGCAACAATCTTCAGCCAGAAGTGCCGAGTAGATGATTCACCTTGGCCTCCTCCAGAGGTCTCCAGCATCACAGATGTCTGTCTTCAGCCAATTCAATTCATTCCACGTGTTATCAAGAAACGGCTAAAGGCACTGGACACTTCAAAAGCAATGGGGCCTTGACAATATTCCGGCAACAGTATTGAAGACTTGTGCTCTAGAACTTGCCGTGCCCCTAGCCAAACTGTTCCAGTACAGCTACAACACTGGCATCTATCCTGCTACATGGAAAATTTCACAGGAATGACTTGTACGTAAAAGGTAGGACAAATCCAACCCAACCGATTACTGCCCCATCAGTCTACTCTCAATCATCAGCAAAGTGATGGAAGGGGTCATCAACAGTGCTATCAAGCAGCACTTGCTGAGCAATGACCTGTTCACTTACATGCAGTTTGGGTTCTGCCAGGGCCACTCAGTTCCTAACCTACTTAGAGCATCGGTTAAAACATGGACAAAAGAGCTAAAATCCAGAGGTGAGGTGGGAGTGGCTCCCTTGAAATCAAAGCAGCATTTGACCGAATGTGGAATCAAGCAGCCTAGTAAAACTGGAGTCAATGGAGAACAGGAGGGGAACTCTCCGCTGGTTGCAGTCATACCTAGCACAAAAGAAGATGGTTGTGGTTGCTGGATATCAATCATCTCAATTCCAGGACATCACTGCGAGAGATCCTCAGGATAGTGTCCTCGGCCTAAACATCCTCAGCTGCTTCATCAATAATGTTTCTTCCATCATAAGGTCAGAAGTGGGGAAGTTCACTGATGATTGCACAATGTTCAGCACTATTCTCAACTCCTCAGATACTGAAGCAGTCCATGTCCAAAATTCAGCGAGACCTGGACAATATCCAGGCTTGGGCTAACAACAGGCAAGCTACATTGGTGCCACATAAATGCAGGTAATGACCATCCCCAACAAGAGAGAATCTAATCATTGCCTCTTGACATTTAATGGCATTGCCTTCACTGAATCCCCCACCATTAACATTCCAGGGGTTACCATTGACCAGAAACTGATCTGGACTAGCCATATAAATACAATGGCTAAAAGAGCAGGTCAGAGGCTAGGAATCCTGACTTCCCTATCGCCAAGGCACAAGTCAGGAGTATGATGGAATACTCTCCATTTGTCTGGATAAGTGCAGGCCCAACAACACTCAAGAAGCTCGACACCATCCAGAACAAAGCAACCCACTTGATTTGCATCCCATCCATAAACATTCACTCCTTTCATCACTGACACACAGCAGCAGCAGCGTGTACCACCTACAACATACACTGGAGGAGTCCACCAAGGCTCCTTAGACAACACCTTCCAAATCCATGACCACAACCATCTAGAAGGACAAGGGCAGCAGACACATGCATGCCAATCAGCATAAGCAGTAAGTGATAGAGAAAGCTAAGTGATTCCACAACCAATGGATCAGATCTAAGCTGTCATGAATGATGGTGGACAATTAATCAACTCACTGGAGGAGGTGGCTCCACAAATATCCTTATCCTCAATGATGGAGGAGCCCAGCACAGCAGTGCAAAAGATAAGGCTGAAGCGTTTGCAACAATCTTCATCAGAAGTGCCGAGTGGATGATCCATCTCGGCCTCCTCCGGAGAGGTGCCCAGTCTTCAGTCAATTCGATTCACTCCACGTGATATCAAGAAACGGCTGAAGGCACTGGATACTGCAAAGACTTTTTGCCCTGACAACATTCCGGCAATAGTGTTGAAGACTTGTGCTCCAGAACTTGCCGTGTCCCTAGCCAAGCTGTTCCAGTACAGCTACAACATTGGCATCTGCCTGGCTATGTGGAAAATTGCCCAGGTATGTCCTGTACACGAAAAGCAGGACAAACCCAACCCGGCCAATTACCGCCCCCATTAGTCTACTCTCCATCATCAGTAAAATAATGGAAGGGGTCTTCAACAGTGCTATCAAGCGGCACTTGCTTAGCAATAACCTGCTCACTGATGCCCAGTTTGGGTTCTGCCAGGGCCACTCAGCTCCTAACCTCGTTACAGCCTTGGTTCAAACATCGACAAAAGAGCTGAACTCCCAAGGTGAGGTGAGGGTGACTACCCTTGACAACAAGGCAGCATTTGACTGAGTGTGGCATCAAGGACCCCTAGCAAAACTGGAGTCAATGGGAAGCAGAGGGAAAACTCTCCGCTGGTTGGAGTCATACCTCGCACAAAGGAAGATGATTGTGGTTGTTTGAGGTCAGTCGTCTCGGCTCCAGGACATCACTGCAGGTGTTCCTCAGGGTAGTGAACTAGGCCCAACCATCTTCAGCTGCTTCATCAATGACCTTCCTTCCATCATAAGATCAGAAGTGGGGATATTCGCTGATGATTTCACAATGTTCAGCACCATCCACGACTCCTCAGATACTGAAGCAGTTCATGTCCAAATGCAGCAAGACCTGGATAATATCCAGGCTTGGGCTGACAAGTGGCAAATAACATTCGTGCCACACAAGTGTCAGACAATGACCATCCCCAACGAGAGAGAATCCAACCATCACCCCTTGATGTTCAATGGAATTAGCATCACTGAATCCCCCACTATCAAAATCCTGGGGGTTACCATTGACCAGAAACTGAACTAGACTAGCCATATAAATACAGTGGCTACAAAATCAGGACAGAGGTTAGGAATCGTGCGACTAGTAACTTATCTCCTGACTCCCCAAAGCCTGTCCACCATCTACAATGCACAAGTCAGGAGTGTGATGGAATACTCTGCACTTGCCTGGATGAGTGTAGCTCCATCAACACTGAAGAAGCTGGACACCATCCAGGACAAAGCAGACTGCTTGATTAGCACCAAATCCATAAACATTCACTCCATCCATCATCAACACACAGTAGCATCAGTGTGTACCATCTACAAGATGCACTACAGTAACTCACCAAGGCTCCTTAGACAGCACCTTCCAAACCCACAACCACTACCACCGAGAAGGACAAGGGCTGCAGATGCATGGGGACACCACCACCTGGAATTTTCCCTCCAAGTCACTCACCATCCTGATTTGGAAATTTATCGCTGTTCCTTCTCTGTCGCTGGGTCAAAATCCTGGAACTCCCTTCCTAACAGCACTGTGGGTTTACCTACATCACATGGGCTGCAGCAGTTCAAGAAAGCAGCTCACCACCACATTCTCAATAGCAATGAGGGATGGGTAATAAATGCTGGCTCAACCAGCGAAACCTACGTCCCATGAATAAATAAAAAAACTTGGGGACACCATCACCCGGAGGGTCCTCTCCAAGCCAATCACCATCCTGATTTGGAAATACACCATTGTTCCTTCACTGTCACTGGGTCAAAATCCTGGAACTCCCTCCCAAACAGTGGATATACCTATACCACATGGACTACAGCAGTTCAAGAAGACAGCTCACCACCACCTTCTCAAGGGCAATTAGGGATGGGAAACAAATTTTGACTTAGCCAGTGATACTCATATCCCATGAATGACTGGATTTAAAAAAAACTGTTCTCTGTTGCATTCTCTATGGCAATGCCTTTACCAATTAGAGCTAACTTGCCAACTAAATAGCACTCTCTTCTTAAGCAGTATAAATTGTTCCATTTACAATTGGTATTCTTGCAAATTTGTCCTGATGAGTGCAAGGCAAAAAGCTTTGACATGGGCAGGATTTTGCCCTTGGCGGGGGTGATCGGTGGGGGCAAGCAGGGGTGGTTGGTAAGCCGACTGCCGCCTGCGATCAGCTCCGCACTGCGATTTCACACGGGCAGGCCAATTAAGGCCTGCCTTGCATAGATTGTGAGCAGCAGCGCTAAGCGCTGCCTGTGTAGGCAGGGGGAGGAGGGAAAGCCGGGCCTCGAGCACAGTTCGCACATGCATGGGAAAGAGCACTTCAAACTCCCTGAGGCATGCAGCTGCCTCAGAGAGATTGAAGCGCTGTGTAAAATATTGATAAAGACAGTGAAAATTTAATAAAACATGTCCCATCTCATGTGACTCTGTGACATGAGATGGGACATGTTTTAATTCCAAAATAATGTCTTTATTTAATGTTTATTTGCTTCAGGAAACCTCATCCAGCTCGTAATAAATATAAAGGCCACTTGGCCTTTTCGCCAGACCGCCAACCGTAAGGTTGGACGGACAGCATAGATTGGAATTTAATTAGATTAAATTAGATTAGGCCTTAATAGCCCTTTTAATTATTGATGGGCGTGCAGCCGACTCCTGCGCGCGCCCACCGAACAAAATATCACGTGAGCGTGCAATGACGTTGAGACACACGCCTGACGTCATTGTGCGTCATCTTATGCTCGGGTGTGTCAGACACCGCCCGCATGCAGAGTGTAATACTCTGCCCGTGTCTCTTTCAGAAATAGTCATGTTTTGGTACTTTCAATTTACTTTGTGTTTTAAAAAAATCAGTTTCAACTGCTAGTATGCAGGCACTTTTCTTCCACTCAACTATTCCAGAGATTTCAATTAGGGAGAAAGGATGGGGTTTTGCGGAGTTCTGGAGACTCCATATTCCTGGCACACCTAATTTTCCTGTTGTTGGAGAAGGGCACAAGCAACAAACACACACCCTGCACTTCCAACTCCATTGCAGGGCTGCATCTCCTAGACCCCTGCAATTTTTGTGGAGCCGGACCAGCTTCTCAATGACTCATGGCTTAGGGACCCTCAGTGTAGTTGTGAACCATAGTCTGGATTTGGTAACTTTTCAAAGATAACTTCGTGCCACCTTTGCCCCTTCCATAAACACTCATGCCCCCCCCCCACTCTAATTGCCCCCTTATAACGCTGTTGCCAACTCAATGCCCATTCACAATCCCCCCTCCCCCTTTATAGCTCCCTCTCAACTCATGGTGCTTCCATGATCAGATCCAATGAACCCTATGGTAAAAATTGAATATGTAGAACTGCTGAAAAAAGAATACCCATTCATAATTTCCTCAAAAACTGTTGTTACTATAACCCTATAAATGTGTCAATCAAACAGACCTTTAAAGTTTCAATAACAACTATAAGCATTTGACATCTTCTTTATCTTGTATCAATAAACATTGAGCCATTGACAAAATAGATCTAAGAGAAAAACATTTGTAAAGTTATTAATTGAGCAATTTTTTCCTTTATGTCCATCTGTTTCAACAAAGAGAAAGGCAAGCATGCATAATATAGGCCAGTGAACACAGGGGTAATAGGGGAATGAGGCTTGGTAAAAGCTAGGGCATGGGCAGCAGAGTTTTTGGATGACCTCAAGCTTACCTCAAGAGTATGTTGGAATAGTCAAGTCCAGAGGTAATAATGGCATGAATGAGGGTTTCAGTGATGGGTGAGCTGAGGCAGAAATGGAGTTGGGCAATGCTACAGAGGTGGAAATGGGCAGTCTTAGTGATGGTGCAACTATGTCATCAGAAGCTAATCTTGTAGTCAAATGTGACAAAACAAAAACAGAATTACCTGGAAAAAAACTCAGCAGGTCTGGCAGCATCGGCGGAGAAGAAAAGAGTTGACGTTTCGAGTCCTCATGACCCTTCGACAGAACTTGAGTGAATCCAAGAAAGGGGTGAAATATAAGCTGGTTTAAGGTGTGTGGGGGGGGGAACACCGAGATTGCAAACAGACTGCTTCAGCCTTGGACAGTAGCCAAGGGGAAGGGGTGTCAATGGCTAGAAGATTACCATACAGAATTCATATCAAGTCTGGGTGAAAGACTTGGGTGCTTCTTTGCAACTTGACACATAAGCAGAAATTTTCCTGCCCCTCGCCAATGGGATCTTCCGGTCCCGCCAAAGTGAATGAAGGTTTCAATGGCTTGCCAGCCCCAAAGCGGGGATGGGGGTGGGCGGCAAAATTCCGGCCATAGTGTTGTAGTATTCTAACAATGGACTGGCCGAGTACAGTCTTTGAAGAATAGTAAGTTAGTTACTTGACCTACTTAGTATTGATGATAATCTGCACACTGTCTAGTTCTCTTTATGCTTGCATGCATTGACTTGAAATGCTGCTTATCTTCAGATGGGAGCTCGTCACTTTGTAGTAATCAACAGGACAGAGTCAAAAAGGCTTTTTTGAAAGGTTCAGCATAGTAATTCATAGTGGTATACAATCATTCAATCACCCATTTATCAGTCACCCACATAATTCAACTTTTTTGTTACAATTAAGATTATTATAATTTTAGCACTTTCACTTTAAATTTAGGGTAAATGAAGGGAACATGTGACATGTTCTGAAGTGCACCTGACAGTAAACCTGGGTGGTTTGATTGTTAGAGATCAAAGGAAGGCTTAGATTGTTTTACTAAAAGGGATGCAAGGTATTTATGCTTGGAGATAATGGCAGCACTTTCTGAGTTTGCAATAAGCAGAGATTCTGAGTCTTCTCAAGTCCCAGAAAGATGTTGTAGGTATTGAGTTATAAACAGTTGTGCTGTAAATTGTCTATTTACTTTGAAGATGAAGGGGAGTTGAGATCAAGAATAGCTAATCAGTAGCTCTGCTTAGATGCAAGGTTAATGTGTCTCATGTTGTGGCAATTTTTGAGATTAGGTTACAGCCTTCTCTACAAATCAGTCAATACTACAGAGAGCAGTTCTGTCTGGTCAGCAGAGAGGAGAGGCTGCTTGACTTTGCAATCCAGATGTGGGATGGAAGTAATCTTTAGCTAAAGAGATGCATCCTGAAGTCTCCTAAGGATTCCTGGAGATTCTTCCATAACCAGGCGAAGAAGAATAATCCGAAAAGGCTTTTCCGCTGGTGATGAATTTAAGGAACTCTTTGAAAACTGAGGGAAGCACCTCAAGATGGTCACTTAAGATTACTACTCAGTGAAACAAGGATATGGGAACCCATTGGATGCTGGGATCAACTGTGGACTGCTTGCTATAATGATAGTAATTCCGAGGGGAGCGCAATATGTGAAAAGTATAAAAAGGGGAACATTCCTTTCTATAGTTTAAAGTATAATTCTTTTAGTTATTTGTTACTATTAAAGTTTTAAAACGTGAAATTGTTGCAGTGTTATTCTTTAAGCTCGTAACTGGAAGTTTGAATCTCTTTTTGAAAGTTATTGGACTCTGTGGAGATTATAACACTTTGCATCCCATCTTTTGAATCCGCAGATGAAAACATCTATCTAGTTTAACAACTCACCACATGAAAGCAGAAAGTTTCTGAGGAGTGAGGTTGACAGCATAAGAGTCCATAATCGGCATAATATTTTTGTTTGTGCATGCATTTATTGGGATGGTGAAGGCGTCCGTGTTTATGGCTGATGCTGCCCTCTATCCTTTTTAGTTTTTTTGCACCAGCACATTCTGATTTTAAGATTTACAAAATTAAAAATATCAAATCTACACATTAAACTTAATTGTCAACATTTTGTTCATCTATTTCATTCAAATTATTCTATTAAAAACGAACCAAGAGTGTGAGCAGGCAAAATGAGTACATTAAAAAAATTGACAGAGGAAGTAAAAATCGTTTGGATTTGTAACCTTTTGAATGTTCTAATTTAAAACGTTAGGATAAAGTTAGATTGACCATATTTGTCTGTCATCTGAATGTTTTTTCAATTGAATTGCATTATTGCACCACATTATTGCACTGAAAATAACTTCTAATATGATGAAATAAATATGTTTAAAAGGATTGCAAAAAATGCAAGAAGCATTTTCAGTCATTTTTATTGTGCTTATCCTGCCATCTAAAGACAGTGGGAGACTATGCCACCTGTTCAATGATAAACAATTTGCATGAGCCGATTTTTTAAATTAGGCTCACAAAGGAGTTAAATAAATTAACCCAATTAGCACCAAGCGTAATCAAATTCTTCCAGATCAAATTCACATTGATCAAATTTTAAATTTTAAAGTGCAGATGTATTACAGGACTTAGAATATTGTGAGTACAGATAGACTTATATTCAGAACTGACTCATAACTTCTATTCTCATTAGCAACAGAATTTTTTTTTGAGGATGAGCAATTTGATTTATGTTTCGTACTGCCTAAAACAAATTGAAATGAAGAAACTCCAGTGGTGCTATTTTCAACTGTACTGACTCTGGGATTTAAGTGTTGAATGGTTTGTGTTGTTGCCTTTTGTCAATCCCAAAGGAGGTATAGAATGCTTGGAATGAAAACTAACTAACCAACATCTGTTGTTAGCTGTTATTTTTCATTTCACCCGGAAGATAAAATCAATGATCTATTTATCCATTTGCAATGTATAAGAACAAACAAAAGAAACTCATAGGAATTCCAAATTCAGAGATAATATAAAAAAATGAATTGCATGCTAGATTTGCCACAGGACAGTTGAAAACCGATATTTTCATAGGCACTGATTGCTGAGCATGTTAGGATAGCTTTAGGAGGTTGTAAAAAAAGCAGACAGCATTTTGGATTGCCTAGCAGCTCTGGCCTATTGTTTCCCACTCTGCCATTTCTAATGGATTCAGTTCTGTTTCAACTTGAACCATGTATCCCCAAGTAAAAATAAAGCAAGTTGAAATTTACTGGGCCTTAGAGACTAAACATTTTCTTGCTGATTAAATTATATGAGCCTTGCTCTTGTTACCTTACCCAAAACCTTTGCTGTCTGTATCCTAAACTGCATCAAATCCCAGAGATAGTATACAAAACTTGGCAGGTAATAGCAGTCAGTGCCTCTGCAGCTTTCCATTTTAAACTCTGATTGACTTTGCAGCCTTTGCTGGTCCTGACTGACTGTGTTCAGAGGCAGAGTGCAATGCCCTCTCTTCTGCCTCTCCAATGTCCTTTAATATTACTCTTAGAAAAGCATTCCCAACTGTAAGATGGTGAATTTTCACTAAATCACTGGAGGTAGGAATTGGAGCTCAAATAATTCACACTAAAAGTTTCCCTAGAATCCAAATATCCGTAAAAAGCTTTACTCAACAACCGTATTGTCTACAATTAAAGTGAAGATTGATGTTAAATATACAGGAAATTATTTGTTAGGTGGGAATTCGGTGCATTAACAGAGATTAGCCTGAATTGACAGGCAGAGAAAGTGCACCCTCACGATTCTACAGTAACATTGATGGATAAAGTCTGGCAAGACTATTCCCCTGATGATTATACCATTGATAGGATTTATATTGAATGTTTTTCCACAATATGGAGTGGTAACTGGCACACTATAACGATTGTTTTCTAAGATTCATCTTCTTATTCTCCTTATGTGCCTGAGGAGACTTGAGACAGTCCATTTCTACCACTGATTTTGCATCAGCAAATTGTGCTCTGTGTTTTTTCCATAATGAAAATCCTTTACATATGGGACAAGGCGTTAGCCTGACTCATAACCCCTTACCATGAAGGCAAGCCAGATATGATTGGGGCGGTTTTGACTCCACTTCCATCTGATGCAAGTATCCCACTGGATGTTAACCCTGTAATCTCTTGATCATTGAATCTTAACCCTTAACCTTCTGACTCAGAAGCAAGAATGCTTTTGCTGAGCAAATGCTCACTCCTTTTCTGAGATTACTAATATCAAAATTCATGTTGTCGTTAGGGTTAGGGTTAGGGTGTGAATGTTTGACATCTCTATGAATAACAGGCATCATTCAAAAATCTCAACATTGGTCATATTCAGCTCAAGAACACCTCTATTGATATTATTTTTAATTATCTGCACAAGTTAATTTAAATTGGGGATTTTATTTTTGTCTTATAAATTAGATTCATGCCTTAAGTGGAGACAAAGCTCAGTCTGCATGCTGGTCCTAAGGACTTAGCCACATTTGGCTTTGGGCTTCATTTAGATGTCACCGAGTTACAGATGTATAACATAATCCCTTGTGCAACACATTGATGTGGGATGACAGGTAATCGATGGTTCCGACATTGAATCAGCCCAATAGATTGAGTCTGAGTGAAGCTGTTAGGTATCCCAAAGCTCAAAAGCGTGGACAATAGGTATAGATTTTTTTTTGTGGACCTAAAGATCTTCCAGGGCCTATAACCCACCTCCAGTAGCTTATTTAAGAACTGTTGTTGAGGGCACAAAATGCTTGGTACAACAACATGAAGTGTGCATGATGCAATCGCTGCCCATTTCATGATGTAATCTCTGTCCATTTCTATTTAAATTTTGTTTGGGGTGTTCTACAACCAGCATAGGACCTTTACAGTCTTTAACAGTCTATTTCATGTTGGATGGTGAAAAGTTACCGAAACCAAAATGGTATCCAGTGTACTTCCAGCCCAATCCAGGTGCTGAGAAACACAACTTGAAATTCAGGTGTTTAACACTAATTTTATGCCAAAACAAAGCCGCATTTCTTGTGGCTGCTGATTTGAGCAAGATAGTCAGCATGAGTATGAAATGGGGAAAGGTACTTAGTGCTCAGGAAATTGTTTTGCTAACATTTCTGAATACAAGAAAACAATTCAAGTGCTTTTCAGTGATTGTCTTCATAGTTTAACACCCCCATTATTCTACCCTCAATCATCAGAAAAATAATGGAAGGTGTTATTGACAGTGCTTTCAAGAAGAGTTATCTTTTGACAAAACTTTATATTGTAACATGGGAAGGATCCACATTGACATTGTAAAATAAAATCTAAGAAAGTATAGTTTAATTCTATTTCCCTTTGAAATATGTCTCTCCCTTCATGATAAAATACCGCTTATACTGAAATACAAATAACTTAGATTAATGTGAGCCTGAATTTTTATCCACTGATATATAATACATCTGAATGGCTCGTGCTATTTTTCACAGAAAATCAAATGGAAATATGTTACTTACATTCAATTTTTTTTTGAATTTTGTTCAATAGTACTATGTGCAGATGTGAAAATTAGAAAATAGGAGAACAAGCCTGCTCCTCTATTCAGTAAGGTTATGGCTGATCTCCCACCTCAACTTCAACTCCACACACTTTCCACACGATCCTTGTGGAGTCGAAGTGCAATCTTCAACACTGAGGACACGCTCATATAACATTCCTTTAGTGTCCAAAATTCTATTGATCTTAGTTTTGAATATATTTAATGTCTAAGCATCCACAGCTCTCGGAGGTAAAAAATCTGTCACCCGTCGGAGTAAGCATGTTGGTATCACACCAGAGATCTCAGAATTTCAAGTGCAAGTGAATTTTCAAGTAGTTGGGGCAATTGAAGCAGAATGTAAGTATAGGTTGACAAATTTTTGGCAGCTTTTGGAGACCCTCCAAAGACATAATAATCAATTAACCTAATGAAAAGTGGCTTGGCAGCACCATTACTGACCAAACTAACTGAGCCTTGAAGGACATTTCTGACAGACTGGGCATGCAGCAAGTGGCAAGAGAATCAACAAGAAGGAAAAAACCTTCTTGACCTCATCCTCACTAGAGACGTATCTGTCCATGATAGTATTTGTCGGAGTGACCGCCACACAGTCCTTGTGGAGTAAAAGTACAATCTTCAACACCGAGCACACGTGCTATCATGTTGTTTGGCACTACTGCTGCGCTAAATGGGATAGATTCAGAATAGGTCCAGGAGCTTAAAACTGGCCATCCACGGGCACAGTAAGCCATCAGCAACAGCAGAATGATTCTTAACCACAATCTATGACATCATAGCCTGAAATATCCCTCAGTGTACCATTACCATCAAG
Source organism: Carcharodon carcharias (assembly GCF_017639515.1). Lineage (NCBI taxonomy): Eukaryota > Metazoa > Chordata > Chondrichthyes > Lamniformes > Lamnidae > Carcharodon > Carcharodon carcharias. The sequence continues at coordinate 43,441,603 of NC_054478.1, read as the reverse complement.
CCAAGGGATCAACCCTGGTTCAATGAGGAGTGCAGGGGAACATGCCAGGACTAGGACCAGAAACAACTAAAAATGAGGTGCCAACACGGTGAAGTTATAGCACATGATTACATGCATGCCAGCAGTGGAACCAGCATGTTATAGACGCAACTAAGCAATTTCACAACCAAGAGGTGAGACCAAAGTTCTGCAGTCCTGTTGCATCCAGTCATAAATGTTGGTGGACAATTAAACAACTAACCAGAGGAGAAGACTGCACAAGTATCACCATCCTCAATGATGGAAAGGTCAACACGTCAGTGCAAAAGACGAGGCTGAAGCAGTTGCAACAATCTTCAGTCAGAAGTGCCAAGTGGATGATTCATCTCAACCTCCGCCTGAGGACCTCAACATCACCGATACCAGTCTTCAGTCAATTTTATTCACTCCACATGATATCAAGAATAGCTGAAGGAGCTGAATACAGCATAAGCTATGGGCTCTGATAACATCCCGGTTGTACACTGAAGACCTGTGCTCCACAACTAGATGCGCCCCTATTATTTAAGTAAAACTACAACATTAGCACATACTGACAATGTGCAAAATTGCCCAGGTAAGTCCTGTCCACAAAAAGCAGAGCAAATCCAAACTGGGTCAATTACCCCCACACCCCCATCATTCTGCCCTCAATCATTAGAAAAATGATGGAAGGAGTCAGTGACAATGCTATCCAGCAATAGTCTTCTCACTGATGATCAAGTTGTGCTCTGAGAGGGTCACTTGGTTCTAGTCTGCATTACAGCTTTGGTCCAAACATGGACAAAAAAGGTTAAATTCCAGAGGTGAGGTGAGAGTGACAGCTGTTGACATCAAGGACGCATTTGAGAGAGTGTGGCATCAAGGAGTTCTAGCAAAATTGAAGTCAATGAGAATCAGGGAAAATGTCTGCACTGGTTAAGTCACACCTAGCACAAAGCAAAATTGTTGTGGCTGTTGGAGGCCAATCAGCTTAGCCTCAGAACATTGCTGGAGTAATTCCTCAGGGTAGTGTGCTAGACCCAAAATTCTTCAGCTACTTCCTCAATGATCTTTCCTCCATCATTAGGTCAGCAGTGGGAATGTTTGCTAATGATTACACAGCATTTAAGACCATTTGCAATTCCTGAAGACACTGAAGCAGTCTGTGCTTGCAAGCAGCAAGACTTGGAAAACATTTAGGCTTGGGCTGATAAGCAGCAAATAGCTTTCAACCACACAAGTGTCAGGCAACAACCATCTCCAACAAGAGAGAATCTAACCATCTCCCCTTGACGTTAAATGCCATTACCATCAGCATATCGAAGTTACTATTATCATAATGACATCCGAATGCTTGAGTTGTACTGTATCACATGTTCTATACTGATGAAGATCAACCAAGGTCAGATAGCACATGGTCAGAAGTTAGCCAACTGTCACAGCTGCAGCTAAACCTGTGACTACGAGTGTTGTTCTTTCAGCCTGAGATGTGACACTGGTGATGAGGATAAATACAGAGATATTTAGGATTGTGTCATGGCACTTGCTGGAGCTGTTATGTCTACAGTCCGAAGAATTGAGCTATTTGATCTGACTGATGATGACAGTACCGTCAGCCTGAAATGGAGAACATGGCTGAAGCAATTTAAAGCATATATTGATGGTCGTGGCCTGTTTTTGGACAGGGCGACAGTGGCACAGAAAGCACAATGACGGGACTTATTGTTATCAATGTGGATGCTTCGGTGAGGGAGACTTTCAAGACATTGCCTGCCACGTGAGAAAAGGCAGATTATGAACGTGCAATGAAAGCTTTGAGGGACCATTATGTGCTAAATCCAAATACCATATTCCAAAGTCATGTTTTCTGTCAGATGAGATAGGAGGAAGAGGAAACCATTGCCCAATGTGTGACCCATTTGAGGCAGGTGTCTTTGGATGGATACAATCATGTTGCGATGGATCTGAATAACCAGATAAAGGGTCAGACAGTCCAACATTGCAAGTTGGATAGGATGAGGCATCAACTGCTGGAAAAAGGAGATGACTTAATATTGGACAACACTTTGAAAACAGCAGCTGCATTGGAAGCAGAGGATGGGCAATTTCACAGCATAAAACTTGGTCTGACCTCTGCCACTGGCATAACAAAAGTTGAGGTTAACTGAATGGCACAACAGAATCCTGTTATGTGTAAATGTAAACAGCAAAAGTCTGAGAATGTTTCAACTGTGGCAACTTGAGGCTCTATGGAAAAGATGTATGTTACCCTGCCAAGGGAGAGGAATGTAGAAATGTGGGATAAAGATGATTTTGCCAAGAAGCGCAGAAGCAAAGTATGTGGCTATAAAAGCAGGTTAGAGGCTGAGAATTCTGTGGCGAGTCACTCATCCCCTGGCTCCCCAGTGCCTGACTGCTATCTTCAAGGCACATGTCAGGAGTGTGATGGAAAACTCCCCACTGGCCTGGATGTGTGCAGCTCCAACCACACTCAAGAAGCTCAAAACATCCAGGACAAAGCAGCCAGCTTGTTTGGCACCCCATCCACCACCAAAAACATACACTCACAGTGGCAGTGTGTACCATCTATAAGATGATGCCCACATCCTGTGAAAGAATAGATAAATAAATAAAATATAAGGGCTGAGGCGAAGCTGGCATCCAGCAATCTAGAAATCCAAACCAGCAATGCTGACGGCAGACAGACAGCTTGCCATCCAGGGGGAAAGAACATCTGTTCTGGGGTGGTTGGGGGGTGGGGGGGGGGGTGGGGGGGGAGGTGGGTGGGGGGGTGGTGGGGGGTGGGGGGGGGGGGGGGGGGGGCGGATGCCACATCCTAACCCTGTCAGCAGGTAGACCATAAAGCGAGAGGGAACCACCAAAGTGATACGAGGATTTTGTGTGATGTAGCACCAGAACGTGAAATTGGAAATCAGTTTGGAGCAATAATTTGTGAGGTGATTTTAAATTTAAAAATCAGCAAATTTTGAGACAAAGTATGTGCCTAAATGTGAAGTTTCATGTGCTGTGATTATGTTCAAAACAAGAGGCTGTACATGGAATGCTGTTCTTGTGATTCTTAAGTTTCTATTAGGGAAGCTTGCAAATACATGGGGCAGAATTTTACGTTTGGCATACAGGCACGCACCCGACATGTCCGATCGTAATATGACGCACGATGACTTTGGGCATGCGTCCCGACATCATTGCGCACTCGCACGATATTTCGTTCGGCGGGCAAGCGCCGGAGTAGGCAGCGCACCCACCGATAATTGAAAGGCCTATTAAGGTCACTAACAAGCTCATTAAAGTCAAATTTATGCTGCCCATCCAACGTTACGGTTGGCAGGCAGGCGAAAAGGCCAAGCCAAGCCTTACATTTTTTTAGGAAATCTCATCCACGAGCAGGGTGAGGTTTCCTAAAGCAAATAAACATGAAATAAAAACTTTATTTTGGAATTAAAAACATGTCCCATCTCATGTGACAAAGCGGGGACATGTTTTTGAAAAATTTTTACCGTCTTTATTAATTTTTTAAAAAAGCATTTCAGTCTCTCTGAGGCAGCTCCGTGACTCACGGAGATTGAAGTGTTCTTTCATGTGCATTCGCGAACTGCGTGCCAGGCCCACTCTCCTTCCATCACCCGCTGCCGCTCACGATCCATGTAGGGCGGGCCTTAATTGGCTCGCCCGTGTGAAATCGCAGTGCGAAGCTGATCGCGGGTGGTGGTCAGCTTCCCAACCGCCCCTGCCCACTCCCGCGGAGCCCGCCCAACAAGGGAAAAATTCTGGCCATGAGAAAGCAATTGGAGTGGATAACTGAGGAGCACTGAATTACACACCGATAATTATTACAAGGGATGCCACATTCAACGTTCAGTTATAAAGTTCAGTTTATGCAAGTAACAGAGCAATAGCAGTTCCAGAAAGTGAAATACTGAACAAAACACTGAAGCTATATTGGACTGTGATACACTGAATTTACCTGACATTTCTAATTGAAGAAATTCATTTACTCAGTGAGTTAGGAAAACAGTGATTTGTTAAGTTTGTTTGCAAAATTTATTGCAGTATGTTTTAGGAAGGGATGGCGTCTATGCTACATACCCCAAGCAGAAAGCGATGAAGGAAAATGTGACTGACATGTAAATACCATACTCACATTTGGAATGTTGCGAAGGAGTGACTTAAATGTTTTTGTTAGATTTTGAGAGTTCACATCATTGTTTGGAAAGTTGTCATGTAGAATAATGACAAGTTCAGATAAAGAAGAAACGAAACGCAAACAAAAGATGACATGCTTTCAATTTGCTCAAGGAGGGATGTCATAATGATAACCAAAGGCATTTAGATACTTGGGTTGTAATGTACTCATGTTACATACTGATGAAGGTCAACCAAGTTTACATAGCACATGGTCAGAAGTTAGCCAACATGATGGATTAAATTATGTGACACCTGCAGCTAAATTGTGACTTTGAATATTGTTCTTTCTGCCTGAGGTGTGACAACAGATAACCAGAAGCTGAACTGGAGCAGCTATATAAACACTGTGGCTAAAAGAGAAGGCCAGAGGCTGGGAATTCTGCAGTGATTGACTCACCTGCTGACTCTTCAAATCCTGCATATCATCTACAGGCTCAAGTCAGGAACGTTATGCAAAACCTTTCACTTGCCTGTGTGAGCACAGCTGAAGTTCAGCCATCATCTATTGATTGACGTAGCAGTTTCATCAGGCCGTATGGTCTACACCTGCTCCTGTTTCTTATATTCTTATGTATTTAAGAAGCTCAACACTATCCAGGACATAGGAACATGCTTGATCTGCACCTTAACAACTACCTTAAACATTCACTAGCTCTACCAGTGACATATGGTGGCAGTAGTGTGTTGCATCTACCAGATGCTTTACAGCAACTTTCTAGGACTCCCTTGACAGCACCTTTCAAACCTGTGACTTTTACCACCTTGAAGAAAAAGGGCAGCAGGTACATGGGAACACCAACATCTCTAAGCTCCCTTTCAAACCTCATGCTACCCTCACTTGGAACTATGTCCTTCACTTAGCTGGGTCCAAATCCTGGAACTCGCTTCCTAAGAGCATTGTGGATGTACCTACACCACGTGGACTACAGTGGTTCGAGAAGGCTGCTTACAACCAGCCGCTGCTCAAGGGCAATTAATAATGGGCAACAAATGCAGATCCTGCCAGAGACACTTATGTCTCCTGAATGATTTTTTAAAAATAAACAGCTTTTTGATGGCTGCTAAAGTGTTATGATGCTGGATGAGATGATTGTGGAAGTGCAGATTCTCTAGCAGCATCATCTCCAATTCTCAACAAAACATTGAGAGGAGTCTTCAATATTGCCATCAAGTGATATCTGCTCATGAATGACATCCTCACGACCTCTCAGTACAGGTTACACTAGAACCATCCAACTATCATCAGCAGCTTCATCTATGACCTTTGCTCTGTCATTAGATGCTGATGCTGACACAAATCTTCCAGTCTCCGGATCATCGCAGACTGGACATATGACTGAAGATGCATGTCAGGACTCTGTGGAAGTACTGACATGCGGACCTATGTAGCAATTGTCCAGGAAGTTTCAACCTCTAATGAGAAATTCCACTGCTCCCTGGGGCCCTCCGCGAATGCCTCCAACTCTGAGCTAGAGTCGGAGACTTCGGACAGTTCCGCAGCACTTTCTAACCTGAATTATTATACAGGAAATGCTAGGCAGGTTAAAACCTGGTCTAGCATCTGGGTAACTGCACAACTGACCCCCCGGCAATCAAACCCCATCCTCCCTAACCCCATCCTCCCCACCCGACTACTCCCCTCACAACCCAACTACCCCCTACACCTGACCACCCAACTAACCCCCCAGACCCGACAACCGCTTCACCAATCTACCACCTCACCGGCCCGACTCACTTCAGCCACTGATCACCTCACCCAAGCTACCACCTCAGCCACCCACCCATCACTTTTTAAACAAGCTTTCAAATAGTAACATTCATGCTTTGTGCATTCCAGACAATGACTATCTCCAATAAGAAGAGCCTAATTATCTCTCCCTGACCTTCAAAGGCACTATCATCAAGTCCCTATCATCCTTTTGGAACTCGGCACTAACCAGATCAGCAATATCAACAATGCGGCACCATAAACAGAACAGAGGTTGTCTACTCTGCAATAGGTGGCTCACTTTCAAACCTCACAGATCCCATCCTATCTTCAAGACTTAATTCAGGCTGGAGCAATATGGAATACTCACTGTTGAAGATGGAGAATTTTCACTTAATCTTTGAAGTTATGGTTTAGGGCTCAGTATATACCCAGGTTAAAGTTTCACTAAAATCCAAATATTTGTAAATGTTAGCTCAGTTTTACTAAACCACTGTATTCTCTACAATTAATGGTAAGGTTAATGTTAAACATACAGAAAACTATTCATTAGCTGGGAACTGTGTTCTTTAATCTTGACAAAAAATGCCCATCCCTTTCACCTTCATTGCCTTTCAAAATGACCTCTGACTTCACCATTGCTAAGTTGATTTCCATAAAGCAATCAATTTCAGATTCTATGATGTTAATGAAAAAATGTATTACTTAGTAATGAGTTTTAAAAATGCCATCTGCTGATATTGCCACTTTATACTTATGATATCGTGGCTAATGAAATGGACATGTCTCAATCTAAGAATTTATTAATGCTTTTTTGGTATCTAGGAACTAAATAAATTTCAGACTGGAATAGAATTTGTCAATCATCAAATAGATAAACGTAAGCAGGTTTTTGCCAAGCTTCAGAAACTTCCATATCACTGCAGAGATTATCAAGGACATAATCACCTTCTGCTGTTGAGTTTCCACTGTTCCATAACCTAGCTAAGACTTGGCTTATTACAATCTGCTCCACGGCTGGTGGCCAATTTCTGAGATCATATTTTGTATATATGACAAGTATGTACACTTGATATTTGTTGGAACCACGTGATTTCACATAAAACAACATTTTAAAATTACAAAGACTTTGCGCATTTATAAGTTTATTTTCACTTAAAGGGAACATTTTCTTACTTTTAAGCATAGCTGTCATTCGACTTTGTGAAATAGGAATCAACGTGTAGAGAACGATATATGAATGATTCCAATATAATCTTATGACTTGTGTAAAACTGTTACGTTGTATATTACTTTTATTTAAAGACACATAAGTATTTTGCATTGCATAGCTCAGGATAATTTTCTGTAAAAGAAAAAGTTCTGTTAAACTAAACAAAGGCGAGAGGAGCTTGCAAGAGCCTGGCAATTCTCGGGATCTCTATTTGTACGCTTACATGTGTTGGAATGGAACTTATGTTTGTCAAAATCAGAAGAGGCTGCATCATCAGGGTCAGGTAATTTAAATGATGTTGATAGGACAAAGACAAAGGCAGTGAGTCAGATATTTCAGAGAAAACAGTATCATTCAGGAAAAGGCAGGGCAAGGGCCAACTTCCCTAATTGAAGAGCTCCATGCATACAATGGAATGAGCCAGTAGAAGAGAAACTGAAATGCGATATGGAAGTGCTGCTGGTGCAAGTTTGAGAATGGAGCCATGCCTTTGCTCAAAAGTTAGGAAACAGAGATTCATATACAACACCTTGGGCCTCTTGGAAGCATATCACTGAGGCTGTGACTGGGGGTGTCCAAGGAACTCTCAGTGTAAGAAGAAGATTAACAAAGGTTAAGATTAACAAAGGCCAGCAAAGGTAACTGTGTTTTCAGCTGAATTAATGGACAGATAATGGAATTACAGAGAGGCATGTGGGAATCTCCCTTAGAACAGTAGTCAAGCATTGCACTTTTGGGTAATCCTCTCTATCATGTTCAAGAAGCATGATCATCTGGCAACACTCATGTTAACTGTTTCTTTTTTTTTTATTTTTTTTTATTATGTTAACTGTTTCAAAACACATTGAACTCTTATCCCTTAAGCTTACTATTACCACCATCCATTTATATAAACAATGATGAACAGAAAAAGACCCTCTGGTCTATCCATCTTGCCCTGCACCATTGGTGATACCAAGTGTAGCACATTAGATACACTTCACACCCCATCCTACTGGAAACCATAAAGGGCAGTATTTTCCATTTTTAAGACTAAGTGCGGTGGTGGGTGGATTCAGCAGCGACAACCCTGCTGCCCAGAACAATGGGAACACATGCCTGTTTAAATCCTTATTAGAAGCATGTGATGTATGCATTTCTAACCCTTCTTCCTCACAGAAGACCATTGTGTCTGGGCATCACATCAGTCTTGAGTTACTATGGCAATAGTGCCTCCGCAGTGGTAGTGGCAAAGACAAGACATGGATGGGAGGAGGAGATCCCTAGTCGTGTCCTCATCCCACTGGCCGCTATGTTTCACCATTATGTGGCGGAAAGTGCTTCAAGTCATTTCTTGCATCACTCTTCCTCGTTGTGGACTCTCACTTCCCAGAGTGAGAGCATTCACAGGGCACCACAGATCAATGTTGAGATTATGGCGTTTCACATCATGATACCAGAAGGTGCAAATGTGAATGCTGGACTCATTTTCGATGCAAATAATTGGACATCCCCCCAGATGAAAGGGACTGGCATTGAGGGCTGGGAGAAATAGGGCCATCCCCCCCGCCTTAACTTTACTCATCCTGGAACCTGTCAGCAAATAAAGTGTCACGGGCACGTCTGCCATGTCTTGCTTCCTTTATGACACTGTTCCGTTCATACTAACCCTCAGCACACTCTGGAGGTTCTTGGGGCTCCGGATCTTCATCCTCCAATGAGCCCTCATCCTCTGCCATTTTGCCCTCTGGCAAGGGATCACCTCTTTGCATTGCCAGATTGTGAAGGGCACAACACACATCATGATGATGCATGAAACCCTATCAGGAGTGTACAGTAGTGCATCATCTGAGTGGTCCAAGCATCTGAGTTGCATCTTCAGAATCCCTATGGCCTGTTCTTTCAGGGAGCTGTGACCTCTCTTCTGAATGACTCTATGGGCAATGCAGTGGTGTCATCAGCCAGCATTTCAGAGGGTACCCCTTAACACCAAGCAACCATCCCTGTAGGCGTTCAGGCCCTTCAAAAATCTCAGGCACCTGGGAGTGACTCAGGGGACTGTATCTTCCGGTCAGCGAGTGGGGGCAGGGCCCACTCGCCGACGCGTAAAATAACACGGGGTGACATCGGGTATGCATCCCAATGTCACGGCGCGTCATTTATGCTTTCAGTTCGGTAGACGTGTACCCGGGTCGGCTGAACACCTGCTGACCTGTCAACAGCCTATTAAGGACATTAACAAAGTAGTTGAAGTCATTAATGGACCTGCCCGTCTTAAGTTTGGCGGGCAGGCTGGAAGCCCTGGCAAGGCTTCTGAAAAGGTATGATACCTCATCCATGGACGGGGTGAGGTTTCATGAGGATTTAAAAATCTCACAATATTTTAAAATAAAAGTTATGGACATGTCCCAGCTCATGTGACAGTGTCACACGAGGGGACATGGCAGGGAATTTTTTTTCTCAGCCTTATTTAAATTTTAAAATGTGAGCCGATCTCCCTGAGACAGCACTTTGCCTCAGAGAGATCTGTGCGCTCTTCCGTGCGCATGCGTGAAAGAGTGCACTCCTGGCTGAGGGAATCCCCCTCCCCCGCCCGCACAGGGAGCGCATAGCACTTCCTAGCGGACATCACGCTGGGTGGGCCTTACTTGGCCCGCACACGTAAAATGACAGCGCACCCCCGACTGGGGATGCCGATTGGAAGCCCGCCCACCCACGCCCGCTCCCACACTTCCCTCCCCGACGGGGAGGTGGGGGGGATAATGTTGCCCAGAGTGTACAAGTCATGGCAACTCCCAGAGTACCTGGCACAAATGTGCATTATCTGCTTCTGATGATGCCACACCAGTTGAACATTGATGAAATGATAGCCTTTGCGGTTTATAAACATTAGGGGTTGCTGCCATGGAGCCCTTAAAGTCACATGGGTGCAGGCATTTGCACCCTGAACTCTTGGGAAGCCCAAGATGGCAACAAAGCTGGTGAATCTCACAGCCTGACTATCTTCGTCCAGCGCAAACTTCATATATTGATGTGCCTTCCTGTAGAGGGTGCCTACGACCTCTTATATGCATCTATGTATTGCAAACTGAGAGATGCCACAGGCAAGAAATTGAGTGCGGTGGTCAACTTTAAAGCCACTGGCAGGGGATACCCTCCAACTCCACAGGGCATCAGGTCTTCACAAAGAAGACCTGTCTTTTGGGACACGTGCAGATGAGCCTGGCATTGTTTCTCACTCATTTGTAAATAGAAGAATCTTTTTCGGTATAACCTTGGTCTGGCAAATTGGCTCCGTAGTCTGGGTCTCTCCTCTTGACCCTCCTGTTCCTGCTCTGGTTCCCTTTGACCCTGGACATCAGGCAGGGCCTCCTAGTAGAGCTGCACTCTGTGCTCCCTCTCCCTCCCTCACCTCCTCCATTGCATTAGGACCCTCAGAATAGCAGAGTGAACCCTGCATCCATTTCTTCTTTGACCTTGTCTCTGAAATGCAACATTGCAGACATTAATGAGGAATGGTTCTATGTAGTGAAGTTCACAATCTGCGACCTTTAGGTTTTGTAATGGTCTACATTGGTTTCAGCCCTACTTGCATTGTCACTGATGCTGCCTTGTCTTTGAGGTGCTACCACCCACATTGACGTCATCAAGATGTCATTCCAGAAACGTTAATTCTCAATCCCTCATTGTTATGAGGGGGCTTGACAGGGTAAGTGTTGAGATGTTTCCACTATTGGGGGAATCTCAAACGAGAGGACATAGTTATAGAAAAAGGGGACACTAATTTAAAACTGAGATACAAAGGAATTTCTTCTCTTAGAGGATAGTGAATGTCTGGAATTCTCTACCCCATAGAGTTGTGGAGGCTAGGCCACTGAAAGCATTTAAAGTGGAGGTAGCTAGATTTTTGAAATATTGGAGAGTTGAGGGCCATGAGGGAAGAGGAGTCGAGGCCTGGGGCAGATCAACCATGATCTCATTGAATACAGGGCAGGCTTGAGGGACCAAATGGCCTACTCCTGCTCCTATTTCTTATGTTCTTATGTTTGAATGATAAGCGGTCCCTAACCTGGCTCAGTGCTCCAATCTTGGATGTGGCATTCCAATTAACAATACTTTGCTTCTGAGTAATGACAGGATGCCCTTTGGTCCATTAGGAATGCCAAACCTGGAGAGCACCTGACTGGCCTCCATTAACGGAATGCATATATGCTGCACATGTTCCTCCTCCCTGAGTGCCTGCAATCCGAAATTATACATTCAGATGTCTTAATTCTGATATGCAGTGAATTTGATGAGAAACCATTGGGTTATGAGTATCCCTCTTTCAGCACTGGAAAATGCATGCACTTCCAATGGGTCTCTGCGCTAGGAAGACTTCTTCCTTTCTGCGGAATAAGACTCCAGGCCATCCTTGCAGGACCAACAAGTTAGAAGATGCCCAGAAAGGACCCCTTAGTGCTGCAATCTGCTCCTCCAACACCACCTCAGACCGTTCAGAAGTGCTTTCAGTTTCCAATTAAAACTGCACAATAACTCCAGTGCAGCAAGATAGTGGTTCTGTTCCACAATTTCAAAACGGGCTTTGATGCTCCCTCTCTGACTGTCCATGTACCTGATATTTACCTGGAGCCTCACGACATGAAGGTAGAGCTCCCTCTTATTATTGTCCAGCCTCCCCCAACAATACCAGATCTCATAGTTGTTGTGGTGGACCTTCCTACCCTTCCACCTGAGCTCATCACTACTGAAGTGCCCATGACCCATGTGGACCTCTGCCTTCCCCATCGAGAGGCTGTGTGCATGGTCACCTACCAATGCCGCTGCCCCCACCCCCATCCGAGGGAAGCTTCACATAATCCCCCCCACCTCCGACCCCTGCCCCAACTTTATTATATTTTCTCCAAATACAGATTGCAGATGCATCCCATTACCATGGCTATACCATCTGCAGCCCAATACAGAGAGAAGCAAGGCTATGGATAGTGCCTGTGAGCCAAAGCTGCACACCAAGCTGTATATTATTCCTACTGAGCACACAGACATTGTCCTTCTCTGGAGCTCCCAATGATTACTCCTGCAGCATGTCCCCTGCAGCCCATGGCTGTCTCCACTGTCTGACTGTTGACTGTGAGGTTCACAAAGCCCCAGGAGTGTCGTTGCTCTCTGACTACTTTCCACAAAGCCCCAGGGGCGTTTGCACTCTCTGACTCATGCCTGCAAGACCAAAACCAGGGACTTTGACTTCCACATCATTGCCCATTGTCCTGAAGACTGAAGACTGCAATGTCTCCCTTCCCAAACCTACCCCTGCCCCACCCTTACTCGTCTGTGTGCGACTCTTCCCTCTTGTGGCACACTAACAATAACCCTCACTTTCCTGTTGCAGAGTCTGTTTTCATCCCCTCCTACTCATACATGTGGTTTCTCTTTCACACCCTTGTTTGCTAACAGCTTTCTTACCCTTATTGGGCTCCAGATTCCCACTCCTCAAGCTGCCTTCGCTTCCCATCCTTCGCCATTGCCCCCTATGTGATTACCTGCCCTCACCATATTCCTCCTCCCAACCAAACCCTTTCTCTGGTCCATATGCTGGTTTCTGACTTCTAGCCATCTGAGTACCACTGCACAGTGCTGTCCTTCTGGTTAATGGTGGCACCCCCCAGGAGCAGGCCACTCAAACCCTTCCCCTGGTCGCAATATTGGTCTGTATCTGAAAGTTGAGCCCTGTCTGAGTACTGCTGCACAGTGGTGTCCTTGTGACCATGGAGGCAAGCACTGGGAGGAGAGCAAACCTCTAGCCCCAGCAGTGCAGCATTCCACTGGTATTGCAATGAGACCGGTGCAGAGCTTTTGGAAGGTCAGCTACTTGTGTTGCACTCGCCTCAAAGTCGCAAACGAAGTGAGGTCTGACGTGTACATGCCACCCCTTTTCAAACAAGATTCAGACTGATGTGATTTCCTGGTGGAGTGAGGCAAGATTGCAAGGCGGCACGTGGTTGTGGCAAGAAGCTAATTTAATGAGCATTCATGAGATGTTAATGAATGCAAATAAAATTCATGCCACTAGTCAGCGGGATACCCAATCTGCCATTAACCTGCCATTGGGAGAATCACAAACTATTTTTACGCCAGCGGGTTTCCAACTTTTTGCCTGCCGTTGGATTCTCCACTGCCATCCGGCACCATGGACAGGATGGGAAAATTCCACCCGTAGTCTGTCTGGAAAGGTCAAAGGACAGATAAGAACCAATTTCTGGGGGGAGAAACACACTGGGAATTTCCTCGGCAGCCCTTCGAGGCAATCAAAATTAGTCCAGGAAATGACTCTTTCCATGGTAATTCAATGAAGTAAATCCCTTTTAGTTTTATAAAAGCTGATCACTACCCTGGCTCGAAATGTGTAACTTTCACTTGAAAGAATTCATTGAATTGGCATCCACCATGAGACCTAACTGATTGTGATTGCAGGGTCTGGAGAGAGCAGCAGTCATTTAAGATTGTGCATTTTCCCTGCAGAATATGGCTCACAATGGCAGGATACAGGCTGCAGAAAAAGACATGTAAACATCTAGAATTTGATACAATATGAAGATTAGGAATGGCCATAACTGGCTTCTAAATTGGACGAGTAGACAGGAATGGAAAAGTAGAATTCTTTAGTGGGTTAAGTGGAACATATACGGTTTCTATTGCTTTTTTCAATCTCTTCAACAGCTACTGTTTTCCTCATAAGAAATCCATAACACAGTTAATTATGATAGAATGCGGCTTGAGCAGATCACAGTAAACAGTATGTTTCTTTTGCTGCAGGGGCTGCAAGCTAGGAGACAGTGAAAGGCACCGCTGAGGAGCAACATTTTGCAATTCCCTCTCACCCAGCTGGGAAGAAATGTAATTCACCCTCTCTTTTTCACACATAATAGCTTAGGACACTTAGAGGTACAGATAGTGTAGAATGCTGGTATCACGGAAATTTACAGCACAGAGGGTGACCATTCAGCCCATTGTGCCTGTGCCAGCTGAAAAACAGCTATCAGCGAAATCACATTGTTCCATAGCCTTGTAGACTACAATACCTCAAGGCATATCCAAGTATTTTTTAAACATGATGAGTCTCTCTTGCCTCTACCAACATTCTGAGCAATGTGCTCCAGGCCCACACCACTCTCTGGGTAAACGATTTTCTCAATTCCCCTCTAATCCTTCTACCGCTTACTGTAGATCTATGTCCCCTGGTATTGCCATGCCAGCTCAGGGAAATAGGACTTTACAATCCACTCTAAATTAGGCCTCCTGCAATTTCATGCAACTCAATTGAATTCTCCCTCAGTCTCATCTGTCCAAAGAAAGCAACCCCATTCTTTCCTCTTGGCTAAATTCTACAGTCCTGGCTAAATCCTTGTACATATCCTCTGTGCTCTTTCTGGTGTGACCACATCCTTTCTGCATTCTAGTGACCAGGACTGTACACAGCAGCCTAGCTGCAATCTAATTAATGTTCTGCACAGTTCTAGCATAACCTCATTGCCTTTATATTCTTTGCATCAGCATATAATTTCCAATTCTGGACACCACACTTTAGCAAGAATGTAAGGCCTTAGAGAGGGTTCAGAGAAGATTTATCAGGATGATATCATGGATATTAGGGCCTTCAATATACGGAGAGTCTAGAGAAATTGAGATTGTTCCACTTAGAGCATGGGCAGTTAAGTAGAGATTTAATGGAGGTGTTCAAAATTATGAGAAGTTTTCACAGAGTAGACAGGAAAAAACTGTCCCCACTGGCAGTTGGTTTGATAACCAAAGGACACAGATTTAAAATAATTAGCAAAAAATCCTGGCATGAAAAGAAGAGAATTTTTTTTTATGCAGAGTTGTTAGGATCTGGAATGCATTACTTGAGAGGGTGGTGAAAGCAGTAATTTCAAAGGGGAAATGGATATATACTAAAAGGATCAAATAGGAAAGCAATGGTGTAAAAGGAGTGGTGTTAGATTAATTGGATAGCTCTTTCAAAGAGCTAGCATGGAAATGATGGACCAAATGGCCTCCTTCTGTGCTGCAAATTTCTACGAATTTGGAGAAAGTGACAATTACATAAAAGATCCAAGCAAGTCATTCAACTCATTAAGATTATATTGAATGAGAGACTGCAGGTCTTCGAGGGCCTTCTGGAGATCTCATTGTCAACCAGATAATGAAGTATAATTGGCAACATCTCTGAAGGACTAATGGATATTTGGTTGAGTCTGTCCTCAAAATTGAAGGATTGTTCCTATTCCATGAGGTCCATTGCTCAAAAAAACACTTCTAATCAGAATCTTGTTCCTTGTACCAAGTAGGGAAGCCTGTACATGTGCCGTAAAAGCTGCATGATTAAATGGCAGAAACACAGAGGTCCGCTCCATGAGCCCCCTGAGAAGCTTTCATCTGTGCAGGACCAAGATGACAAACAGCCCATGCCAAACTATCAAACTGAGTCATAATCATCAGGACCCTATGAGAAGGATCCATTGCAAGAGGTACATGCTCTTTTGTAGCAGTTAGTTACATCTCTAGCCCAATGCCCCCAAATGGCATATGAGAGAAATGTTAGAACATGGTGCAAAAAACGTGCACGGTCCCACGGAATGTGCACAGCGACAAAAGTAAATGATCTTTTTATAAATAGTCGTAACAATAATCAGTGGAATATTTGATGTAAAAGTGGATGGTGCTTGGTTCTCCTGCATGTCAATTGAGAACAGGTAATGCGTTGATTGAAGTTCAGAATTAGCATGCGGTGGCTGGCTCAGAGGAGCAAGGATTTCACAGGGATTTTAGACAGTTGGTGAGAGGAGCAGATTTTTAATGAGCTGAGACATCCAAATAGTCCTGCTCTAATCATCTGTGAAGATATGCCAAATTAATCTGTCTCTCAGCTGTCAAGCAAACATCATCACAGCACAAGCTTCCTGTTCTTCCGTGGGCCAGGTACAAATCATCAGCAGCATTACCTTCAGGCTTCTGGCAGTCTCTGAGATATCTACTGTCAGTCCAAAGCTGAATAATTGTGAAATCCACAACATGCTATCACAATTTATGAAGTGGTGCCCTGTTTATGCTCCATGGCACTTTAAGACTGATCCAGACACTGGAAATTTCCTTTCAGGCTTCAAATGATTTGCTCAGTTTTTATCCTTGATTTCTCTTGTCACGTTCCTCAGCATTAGTGATAATTATATGAAGAGATATCCCTGGTTATCCAGCAGCTAACCTAGTCGTAGCCTTTGCTGTTAAAATAGTGTTGTAATGCTGGACTGATGAGTATAAATGCATCATAAAAGTTCCCAGGGTATCATGAATTCACATGCAAGAAGCTATGCCTGTCATTGCAAATGAGCCACATAGTTAGAGAAAGATGCCTTTGTGGTTTAAATAATCATGGGATTCAGATTTAGGCCATACCATGATACACAGTGGCAATCAATAGGCCTGACAACCTCGGGGAATCCTGTAATTCTGGAAATTGCAATGGTCAGTCATTTATGCAGAAGAACTGTCAAATTGTATAAATTGTCCTGCTATGGCACAGAGAGCATCCGTGACTTTGCGTTAAAAACGTATGCACATAAAGTTAGTGGATCTGGCATAAGTCTCCCATGATTCCATGGACTGAGCCTGTGGCATAGAAATTGAGAGCTGTGGTCACTTTGTGTAGTGCAGTTTGAATTATCGCTCTCATGGCCCTTGGTTGCAGGTTTGACTGCCACAGTAAAATGAACTCCTATGATGTTTCATGACTGAAGTACTGCTTCCTAAGGCTGTGTCTGATGTTTAATAATCAAGCCTGAAGCATGAGGACAATCTTTACAATTAATTTTTGAATTAACTAACTGTTCATTACTTTTGCTCAGACTGTCAAGGCTACTTGACATTCGATTTAAACAGACTAATAAAGAGTTTGTTATGTTGGAAATAACCAGTTTTTCATAGTCTGGGCAAAATAATCTATTTAAAACCATTTACTCTAAAGAAATTGAAATAACTTCACAACGGCTGAACGCTCTCATTGCTGTAAATATTTAGCTTAAGTGCTTAACTTGCCTGCTGTGGAATTTGGAGGTATTAAGGGATAGAAATTGCAATAATATTGAATATATAAACTTATATTAATATTCAGATTGCCCTTTTCCTCACCTGTGAACTGACAATGTGGATTACAGCAGTACATTATCACATCAATCTGCAGTATTCATCTATCACATAGCCAATACTAAATCACCTGGCATTTTAATATATTGATGTTGAATATTGGTAAATACAAAGAACCAGTTATCATATATCCCTTATATTTCCCACATAATCTATATCCTGAGATCACTGAGACTATTGAAAGTCTAGTCCATCAGCATGAATCTGGAAAATTATCCCTTCATTCCCTTTTAATTGTATACATCCATCGGTTTTATAACTTAACTTTACATTAATTCATGTGTGTGCATCTGCAGTTATGATATCTGTATTAAGTTTTCATGTAGTAATGCTACAACTTGAAATATAATGATGAGTGTTTTGGTTGGGGGGGATGGATTTTATGGCCTCCAAACAGCGGAATTGAAAGCGGGGGCTCATGTAAAATAAACGGGTGGCCAGCCCACTGCTTTTCCACCTACCCCTGAGCTATTCCCATAATACAGGGGGTGGGGGTGGGTAAGCCCACTGGCCCTTAGTCCTATTGCCAATTAAAGGCCACTTAAGGAGCTCATTCTGCCTCAACAGCAAGAATACGTTGGTGGGGCTGGGGCACAGTGGGGCGGTGAGGCAGAAGGAAGGTAACCAGTCCGCAACTTTCAACCTCCTTTGCTGGTCCCCTGTGCTCATCGGTGAGGAGGGTGGGTTGGGGTGGGGGGGTTGTGGGGGGTGGGAGAGGGACTTACCTTGAAGTCCATTATTCACCTTCTTTCTTCTCGGGGCTCCTTGTATTCCCAGCAGTGACCACTACTGTGTTCTGGCACTGCCGGAATGAGTCAGCTGTTAGCCAATCAGATTGGCTGTCAGCTCTTGAGGGTGGGAATTCCTGTGCCTGAAAGGCACATGTCCTATTCTTAACTTGTTAAGGTTGTCTCCATCATATTATTGCTGATGGGCAGCCCATTTTAAATTCAGTGAGGTGCCGACCAGCTTTTTGACTGTGGAGAGTGAGGGATATGCCTACCACTTCCCCCACCATCCCCCTGCCCCCCAGTAAAATTCACCCCTTGGAGGTTAAATATAGATCAACAATGTTTTTTTGGGAAAACACTCACCTGTCCCGAAATGTTATGAGCTCCTATATCCGAAGAAGTATACTGATCATTGTGCCACTGGCACCAATTGGGCAACAATAAAGTGATTTAATCAGCCATCTAAACTGTTGCATTTGCACGCAGGGGAACAGACCTGGCATCAGCACTTCAGTTTTGCTGCAAAATGGAAGTTCCTTTGTTGGAGCTCAGCTGCTTTGATGCTGAACACCAGAGCTTCTAATCTAGGAAGTGTGAGAGCTGGAGACATCCTGAAAGAGACAGTTTGACACTTGCCTCAAAAGCAGCTAATTCAGCCAGCAACTGTCGATTACAGACAGATTGGACAGTTGTATGCAACTCATCAGAACTTGGATGAAGATGTCTGTCTTGAAGGAAGGTGCTACATGAAAAGTCTCCAGAGAGAGAAAAAAAACTGCCTGTGAAGACATGTGCTAAGTAGGTGCAACTCACTTAATGCCACCCATCCTAAACACTCAAATAGGTTTATCCTGTACATTTTCAGCTAGGGAAAAGAACACATGCTGATCATGCCTGGCAATACCGCAGTGTGGAAATATAAGCGACTATCTAAACCTGAAGTTGTAGTCAGTGAGAAATTATGAAGGGGATTGACACAGAACGCCCTTGTAAGACACCCTGCCTGCATGATTTACATTCACTTATTGTCAGACAAGTTGGACTGCAGCATGGAGAACAGTGTGAAATTGAATGTGCTGTCTAAAATCTAGACTGCTTTTCTGTTTGCAGAACAAAAAATTAAAACAATAAAAAGCACAGAACAGCACTGAGGGGTTAGTCCCAAGAGTTCACTTGACTACCATGGATATCCTTGGGCACAAGAGCATTTGTCAAGTAGAATGAAGCTGAAAATTTCTCCCCAGCTCAGGAATAGTACCATCTTGCTCATGTCATGTCTTATCTTTTCACCTGCAGACATAAAAGCCTCGTGTCATTTACTAAACAAAAAATTGAACACAGTAGCTTTTATGTAGCTCTGTTTGAAGTTGTTTCTTGGAGGTGGCATTTTCTTACAATTTCCTTTTCTGTTTTTTTTATATGCCTGAGAAGACAGAATGCCAACACAGCCAGTCGCTCTGAACAAATTAGCACATCACACCACCTCACATCAGCCTCAGTAATTTTAGCACGCACCAGTTTACCCCCACACCCTCTGAGGGATATAGATGGTGAGTTTAACATGTGGCACTGGGTGAAGCACATGAGCTGGAGAAAATGATAGATATTTACTTCTCATCTACCACTACTTGCCCTGGCTTCAATATCCAGGGATTCTAACATTACAGAACCTGTATCAGAGGAAGTCACTTGACTCACCGTAAAATACTCTGCAAGAACTGGCTAGGAATATGCCATATCTCCGCAGCTGTATTTTTGCAATTGTGAATGAATGGTTGTCTTCACTGTAATCTACGATGGAGTTTGTGACAAAATCAGATGGGCACAACTTTATGACAGGGATTCAGACAGATTAAACAGTTCTGCACAACCCATCAGAACCTAGATGAAGATGACAAACTTGAAGAAAGGTGCTTTAAAAAGGCTTCAGGAAAAAAAAAACTCTGTAAAGAGATGCGCTAAGTATGCACAATTCACTAATGCCACCCACCCCAAACACATATGGCTTCCCAGAGGTTTTATTTTGTGCTGCCCAAGGTAAACGGTGTGGTAGAGCATTCTGATTTGAGTGCAATTGGCGATCCTAATGCAAATTGTGCCCAAAATTACAGCTGTTTTGAAAATTACCCATTTCCCCCCCCGCCCGGGTAATGACTCAAATTCATTGGTATGCACTGTTTCAAGTCACTTTTTGCAATCGGGCAGCATTTCAAAATGCAGTTTGTTTTAAAAAACCCGCTTGCAAAAATATTCCTTGCTATATTTGGTAAAATTTGGGAATACAGCTGACAATGGATTCATTTAAAAAAAAACATTTTAAACCACAGTATCAATCTACTGCCCATGAGTAACCCCAAATTTGAATTAGTGAAAGTGAAAATGACTTTAAAAAATACAGAACTATTTCCTAGTTAGATTATGGAATAATAGAATTCTTTTCAAACATTTCAAAATGTTCCTAATAGAGTCGTTATGCCCAAAGTTCCAAGCTAATTATTGGAGCCTGAAAGGCCTGCGAATGAGCATAATTAGCAGGAACGCCCAATGATGAGTAACTCACAAAGAGTCATGGCCATGGCAGAGTTTTTTTGTGGACATGACCTGCTTCTACAGCAATGTTTTTCAAACTGGCACAAAGGTTTGCAGATTCTCAAATTGCACAAATGCGATTTGCATTTGCATTAAAATTCTGTGATCTGTGCTGATTATACCAATATTGGAGGAATTGTGCCAATAAAAAAAAACATTAAAAAGTACAATTGGGGGAAAACTCCAGCAACAGAATTTTTACCCCATTGGCTGGGAGTGGCGGGCAGGTGGGCCCGGGAGCAGCCGCGCAATGGATCACCGTCCATGGTCGGGTCCCGACCACAATTTCACTCTGGCTGACCAGTCAGCCAACTTGAAACGCTCGCTGATAACCCCAGTGCTGCTGGGGTGGGTGCGGCAGGAGCAAGAGCGCTGAAGTTTGCGCGTGCACGGCGAGTGCGCTCAGTGAAAGCTCCCTGAAGGCACAGAGATGCCTCAGGGGGCTGAGGATTTCCAACATTAAAATTAAAGAACTCAAAAATAAGGAAAACATGTCCCCTCTGTCACATGAGCAGGGTCTTGTTAAAAAAGTTTAACATTTTTTTTTAAAAATCACTGTTCGAAACCTCATCCCACCCGCGGATGATGTTTCATTAAAAATGCAAAGGCTGCTTGGCCTATTCGACCACCTGGCAACCGAATGGTTGGGCGGGCAGCAGAAAATTTGATTTAATTAACTGATTAAGGGCCTCAATAGGCCTCTTAATTGTCGGCAGGTGCACTGCTGCCTCTCATGCGCGCCCATCGAGCGAAATATCTCAAGAGTGTGTGATGATGTCGGGATGCTTGCCCAACGTCATCAGACACTGTTTTACTCCCGTTCAGGTCGGGTACGCGCCTGCCCAACGAGGGAAAAATTCTGCCTCAGGTTTTTCCATTTCACATCAACTTCTGACTTCATCTGTAGTATTATAGAGGCACATAATTATAGTATTTGACATCAATGAATTCTGTCATTTGGCTCAATAAAGTCTGTTTTATTTAATTATTGCTATAAAGATAATTTAAGAAATCATTTTCAGTAATGGTTTGTGTCAGAGAATTCACATTCTAACCACCTTCCGTGTAAAGATATTTTTCTAACCGCTTTAATTCTTCTTGTGTTGGCCCTAAATTTATGCATTCTCATTAACATCTCACTGCTCAATGAAACCAACTATGACTCTTCATAATCTTTCATAAGACATTTAATCAGGTTATTTTCTTCACTCTGATGAAAAGAGATAACATGACCTCCTCATCCCTGGTAACATCCAAATGAATCTACATTGCATCTTTTACATCAGTTTTATATTCTTCCTGTAATGGACTGATCGAAACTGTACACAATATTCCAGTGGCCTAAGATCTTGTACCAGTTCAACATTACCTTCCTTTTATATTGTGCCTCTGAGTATAAAATCATTATATTTTTTATAGCTGTCATACTATGGCCTATGATGACCCATATAGATGTTCCTCTACTCTATTTAAAATATTACAATTTGAGGTATATTTTTCTCCTTATTCCTATTTGCAGATTGTATTACTTCACATGGTATCATCAGCAAACCTCAGTTATCTAGTCTGCAAATAAACTTGGCCCCAGACTCCTGTGCAACACCAGCCATCACTGCTTTCCATTCAAAAGAATATTATGTTATGCCTCCAACCATATTTCTATCCATTTTGAATGCCATCATCTTTGTCAGAAGTCTTTTATTTGGTGCCTTAAGAAGTGCTCATGAAAATCTTTATAAACCATATCCTCTTCTTTTTCTTTCATCAGAAGATTCTGTAAGATTGATCAAGCATTATGTGCCTTTGAGAAATAAAATCCTTTGCTGCCGGCAAGGAGTTGCATTCATAGGGGTTGCAAGCCAAAGAATCGAGCATATGGTGTTATTCCATTCTCTGATCAGAGCTCTGTTCACCAGTGGTTTCACCACTGACCACGCAGGATTGCAAATGAACTGTATTTCCCCAACATCTGTCAATTTTTAAAAAGAAATTAAAAAGTATTGAAAAAGGTGCTCATCGCTTACCATTTTTGGCCTTGCAAATTTTGTTGTCTGGTTGCATCAAGTAACCTTCCACACAGCCACACATGTACGATCCATTGTTATTTGTGCATATTTGGCTACAAGTTCCATAAACGCTGCATTCATCAAAATCTGAAAGAGGCAAGTAAGAAGTTGCTTCAATTTATACTGATGCTGCATGTCATATTTTCATACCATGCAATCATATACAGAATAAGCAATGTGATATGCCAGATCTGCATCCAAATCCAAAGGCTCTTTTTGAGTTTTTTAATGCCTTTATTAAACCAACAAACTTGCTGATTAGAAACTGACAGAACTACTTTGCTATTCCGAAAGCTGGAAATCAGCACTGCCTCAGGCAAACGCACAACTAATGGTCCAGATCATATGTTTTCAAGGTGGAGTTACTGAACCAAAGGAAATTATCTGGGTAATGATCCCAACGTCATGAGGATGCTGTACTTTTCTATATTTGTGGATTTATTGACTTATATCTAGTGCAGTACTGTATACTAATAGCTGGAACCAGAAAAGCTTAAGAACTACCTGTTTGGATGGCAGGAGCATGAGATTTAGTTTCTGACTGTTCATATATGCCAAATTCTACCTTTGCAAAATGAAGGGATTCTCTACAAATAGTCCAGTACAGTACAAACAAAAAGTGTTGGAAACACTCAGCAGATCAGGTGGAGCAAATAAGGAAAGTCAGGGATAGGTTTGAGGGTGGAGGAAATTAAATTATAAAGATGTCATGCAACAACAAGCAAAAGAATGGGAAGGGTAGTAGTAAAGGAACAATGCATTCGTCCAGGGTAGGTGTTAGGAGCTGTATAAAGGTCAGCACTGTCTGAAAGCAAAATAGCAGAATGTGTTATTGCTCCACCTGACCCTCCCCTTTTCCAACAGCATAAAACCAATCATATTTCTGCTGCTTTTCAGTTCTGAAGAAGAATCATACTAGACTTGAAACATTAACTCTGTTTCTCTCTGCACAGATGTTGCCAGACATGCTGAGTTTTTCCAGCACTTTTTTGTTTTTAGTTCAGATCTCCAGCATCTGCAGAATTCTGCTTTTATTTTAGTATAGTACAATAATTAATTTCTACGTGGAACTCCCAAAAATTCTCACTAGTAGGTACTTGCCACTTAGAAACTTATGAAGATGTTGTTCTGGCAAATATGAAATCTGTCACTTGCTTTATGCAGTTGTGTACAACAGACTGACAGATTTAGCTAGTTTTCCCCATGGTCACCTAGAAGGAACCTGTAACATAAAAAAAACTAATGCTATTGTCTCCTTCACAGCTATAGGAAGCGCATATCAATCTTTGCAGTAGTCTGAAGATTAGATTTCAGCAGGTAACAGGGCGTCATTACACCCTCTCTGATGAAAGGAAGACATCAAAGAACATACTTAGATCTGTAGACTAAGGTATTTGGCCACTGCTCAAAGTACATATAACCATTAAGGTGTCTTTTGCACTTGAAATTGCTCAGCCTTGTCCTTCATATTGAAGTCATCCAGTGTGATTGGAATCACTAAAAGGGTTCCTATCCTTTCACCTTGTTAGACTGCACTAAGCAAAAGCAGTTTCAGTAAAGGTCAACACTGCAAACAACTATCTGTTGCAATAAGGAGGGTTTCAGCAATTGAGTCCAAAAATGTATCCAGGACTGAATGTACAGGGAGGAGAAATCTTAGCTAACAGAACGTGCTGAAGTTTTTCCCATAAACAAACCAACAATATAAGACCATTAAAAGGATCTTCTAAGCAACCTAGAGCTGCTTCTGACTGATGCACTGATTTATATGGATAAGGAATGCAATCTCAGTTGAATCTTGCTGATCAGGAAAACCACTGTGGGACCAGGTTACTATAATTTATGAAACAGAGTAATGCAGACTTGTCGCAAGATGTGTTTCTTTTACCAGTAAAAGCCTACCTTGGGGAATCAGTCCTTTGGTAATTTAGGTGTACAAACCCATGGTCTAATTTTGCAAATCCTATCCATTATCTGTTAGACCCTACACTATAGTTGAAACTTTAACAAATGTACTTGCATGCAATTTTTGACTGTGCCAGCACTAACACTGAGTAAAGCATTCCCAAGGGTATTTTAGACTTTTAAAACCCCATATTCCTAATTTGGTAATATATCCATCCTGTGCACCCACGCTTAGTGAAACTTCACATGAGCTAATAAAAGCTTGTTTTTCAAATTGACAGTTGTTCTTTCTATTTATTTTTGCCTCCAAACAAATACAAAGAAGGAGCAAACATTGTTTCCCCAGTACAAACTGCATCTATTCTGGCTAAAATATGCGTTCAATGTTGCAATACTTCTGTTTTACTATTGCTTTATAATTGAGCAGTTGATTTTTGCAACTTTAATAAAATAATTATTGCAACATGATAAATTCTACACAATACGAGAACATTTATATGAGAACAAACCTTCACAACTTTTCCCATCCTGTGCTACTTTAAAACCATCACTGCAGTAGCAAGTTGTACCATTTCTTGTGACTGCACATCGATACTGACAATCGGTTTGGTGACAAGTGGGTGAAAACTCTGAAAGAAAACAGATTAAAGTTTGCATTCGTAAACTATTTCATGTACAAGATTTAAATATGTATGTTTTAATGGTACAAAGAATTAAGGGCAACATTTTCCCCCCCATCGGGGGGGGGATATGCGGGAGCAGTACAGGCAGGCGGGTTCCTGATCGGCGTGCCCAGTTGGGGGCACGCCACCATTTTACATGGGTGGGCCAATTAAGGCCCTCCCAGCATGATGTCCACCAGGAAGCACTATGTGCTCCCTATGCAGGCAGGGGGTGGGGGGTGGGGAGGGGGATTCCCTGAGCTGGGAGTGCACTCTTTCGCGCATGCACACGAAAGAATGCACAGATCTCCCTGAGGCAAAGTGCTGCCTCAAGGAGATCAGCTCAGATTTGAAACTTCAAATAAAGATGAGAGAAAAATTTTGCTGCTATGTCCCCTCATGTGACATTGTCACATGAGTTGGGACATGTCCATAACTTTTATTTTGAAATATTCTGAGATTTTTTTAATCACTCATGAAACATCATCTCACCTGTGGATGAGGTTTCATGCTTTTTTAGAAGCCCACCAGTGCTCCTGGCCTGCCCACCAACCTTCAGGTTGAACAGGCAGGTCCGTTATTGGCTTCAATTAATTTTTTAATGCTGCGCACCTGCTGACCTGAAAATCTAAATGACGTAGGGTGATGTCGGGACGCAGGCCTGACGTTACCCCGTCTCAATTTACGCATCGCCCCTGCATGCCAAACAGAAGGTTCTGCCCTAAGACTTATTGGATTTCTAATCAACCTGAACACTTATATCAGAGTCAATCTGTATCATTGTTGAATGCTTCATATCTTGTTGCTCTCAGCTAAATCATCAGTAATGGAGATCCTTCCTGTTCACATATATCAGCAAGCAACACAAATAAACAGCCATTTTCAAAAGTTCCAAGAAATCTATGCAATCATTCGCATTGTAACTAAATCAATAGCTATTGTGATTCCAGAAAGCAAAACAGGATGGTCCAGATGATCAGTAATTGCCTAAAAGACAAATGGATATTTACATTCATTTTCATCTAGTTCACAGATTTTTTGTGGAATTATGGCCTCTTGGAGGAAGTTTAGTGAGATTCAAAGAGGAGATTGTAGAATATAAATTGGATATTTGAGTTTCTACTCCTCATATAGTTTATGAAAACAATGCTGTAGCAATAAAATATTCAGGAGCTTAATCTAAGGTCCTCGAGTTGCCACATGGCATATGCCATTACTGACAATATTATCTCTAGCCTGTTGTATTATGAGAAGATTGAATCTGTTGCTTGTCCATGAATTTGTGTTTAATCATTCCACAAATAGGATTTCAACACAACCTGAAGGTAAGAGTGGGACAAAGTATTAGGTTGAACAGAAGCATCAAACAACATGCAAATCTATCTCAGAACCTTCACTAATTTTATTTTAAATCACATTAGAAGTAATTTGTTCAGAATCCCTTCTCATTCAAAATTGAACAATTTTGGTTTAATCAAATGATTTTAATGAAAATGCAAATTACAGGTGGTTTTATTACAGTTTATGATTGAACCGTTCAAGGCTTATGTCATGTTGCAACATTCTTGTCTACTTTTGATTTGGAACAAAAGTGTGGCATCGAAGGGATGTTTGGCATGAAGATGTACAGGACAACTTATTTAAAGGTCACATTAGCCATGCAAAATTCATTTAAGTTCTGGTTAACATTCAAAGTTTTAATAAATAAAGAGAAAAAGGAAAAAGAGAAAAAGAAAAAAAGTTTTCACAAAGGCATCATAAATATATGAAAACTGTCTTCACTCAATTCTTTTGGACTTGATTACAACCAACCTAACCTGTTCATTGAACTGAAACCCAGAAACCAATTACCAAACTAATTACTTGCTATAAACCAACAAAACAGAAATTGTTGCACATTTATTGACATTTGCTGAAATAAATGCATGGTTTGCTAACTATGGAGTACAATATACATATTGTAAATGCCTTATGAAACATATAAGATGCTGAGGGGACTTGACAAAGTGGATGCTAAAGGATCTTTCCCCTTGTGGGAGAGACCAGGGCTATGGGACACAGTTTAAAAAACAAGGGGTCTCCCATTTAAGATGGAGATGAGGCGAGATTTTTCCCTCAGAAAGTTGTGAGTCTATGCAATGCTCTTCCACAGAGTGGTAGGGGCAGAGTCATTGAGTATTTTTTAAGGCAGAGGTAGATACATTCTTGGTCAGCTATTTTAAGACCCCTTCATTAAAAAGAATGCACTTTGGACTAAAAGAGAGTAAATGCAAAATTGAATTGCCACCACATCCACAACAATCACTCAATAAGTATATGGATTTCCCAAATGGCTATCATACATAACTGTGACTAATCTTTCCTGTAAGCAGACCCCAGCTGCCCTACAATCAGAAATCTATGTTTACCAACTGACATTTCCTCATACAAAAGCATGACACCGGTTTTATAATCATGAAACTCTTTATTATGTGAAGTGCATAGTGCAATCTCATATGTACATCCGTTTGCCCTATCTAGCAGAAGGCTTTTTTAAGCTACCAAGAATATCACCTTCGTTGCCTTATTGTTTTTGATGAAATATTGAAAGATGTCAGTCTTGGAGCTTCAAATGTGGTGTACACCATTCTGGCAGTGGTGTTCTGATGAAACATCATTATTCTGAAGCATTAGGCAGAATTTATGTTAATTAGGACCATAAACGAGCCACTTGAGTGCAATTATCCCTGAGCACACTCGGGATTTAATGGCAGCTCAGGAATTTAATGGGGCTCACACAAATCTCCTGCAGCTCCCAAAAGCCACCCAGCAGCCAACAACCTAGCAGGGGGTCCCCTGTTTATAGACACTCAGTGCCAATCGAGGGACCCAGCATCAGAAAGGGGGTGGGCACTTAGGCCAAACCCCTGCCCTTGCATTCGAACCCCTTCTCCGGTGACACTCTCCCTGTGACCCCCATCCCACCCATACCTCCCTAACAGACAGAACACAAAGAATGTGGAAAAACAGATCATTCTCAGGATGGCAGGATGTGACTAGTGGAGCATCCCAAGGTTCAGTGCTTGGGCCCCAGCTATTCACAATCTATATCAATGATTTGGATGTGGGGTCAAAAGTAATATTTCTAAGTTTGCTGATAACATAAAACTTTGTGGGAATTTGAGTTGTGATGAGGATGCAAAGAGGGTTCAAGTGGATTTGAACAGGCTAAGTGAGCGGGCAAGAACATGGTAGATGGAACATAATGTGGAAAAATGTGAAGTTATCCGTTTTGGTAGGAAAAACAGAAATGCAGTGTATTTCTTAAATAGGGAGAAATTGGGAAGTGTTGATGTCCAAAGGGACCTGGGTGTTCTTTTTCATAAGTCAGTGAAAGCTAGCATGCAGATGTTACAAGCAACTAAGAAGGCAAATGATATGGTAGCCTTTATTGCAAGGGGATTTGAGTATAGGAGTAAGGAAGTCTTGCTACAATTGTATATTGGGAATATTTGATGGTCATAGATCCTTTCAGCCTGCTCTGGAACTCAATATGATTATGGCTGATCCTGTATCTCAACGTCATGCTCCTGCTCTCTCCCCATGCCCCTTGACTTCTTTAGTGTCTAGAGCTCTTTCTATTTCCTTCTTAAATATACTTAGTGACTTGAAATTAGAAATACCCTTAATAAACATATATTTATTAGTCAGCCTGAAATAGGTAAAGGAACAAGTTAGTGTGTTAAGTTTTATTTTCCTGGAAACTACTTAATATTTAATTTCCCTAGAAACAAACCAGCGGAATAATTGTCCTTAGGTTCTTAGGATCGCTGTAGCTACCCCAAAAAGGAACCCATTGTAAAATAAAGCCTCTGTAATAGTAGGAGAGCAATTTGGGAGAGACGCTGGTATAGTGGTATTGTTGTTAGGCTAGTCATCCAGAGGCCCAGGCTAATCCTCTGGGGGACATGGGTTCACATCATGCCACAACAGCTGGTAGAATTTAAATTCAATCAATAAAAATGAAATTTGGAATATAAAGCTAGTCTCAGTAATGGTGACCATGACAACTGTCATCAATTGTCATAAAAATCTACTTGGTTCACCCCTTGTAGGGTTGGATGGGTTGGGGGGGGTGGCGATAAAAGATCATACATGGGATATAAAGGGGGGATAAAGCAATGAATTAATGAATGAAAATACAAATGCATAAAAAATAAAAATAAGTGTCCCATGAACTCTCTCCTCTATCTTCACACCCTTTTATCCCTTTTTTCAAAATTCCTTTTTATTATTTATCGACTTATTTTTACATTTTAAACTTAAATCTATTTTTATTCTTTTATTCATTGCTTTATCCCCTTTTTTATTCCCCCTTTTATTCTATTTTTGATCCCTTTTTCCACACCATCGTACCCTCCCCCACTGCTCCCCCCCTCAAGGGTCATCTATTACTTGTTCATGGTGTTCTTTTCAGAGTGTTTGCCCTTGTTCTGCTATTATCACATTCTGCTTTATCAGATTTGCTACTATCAGCACTTTTTTTAGCCCTTACAACTATCATTAACACTCCCTTTGTCAATTTGTTCATGACATCTTTGTCAGTCTCTCCTTTGCCCCCACCTATCGCTGGCCTTCTATACAGCTTCACCTGCTTCACCCCCCACCCTCCTTAAACAGTATAAATTTAATCACATTTCTACTTATCTTTAGCACTGAAGAAGAGTCATAGGGACTCAAAATGTTCAATCTGGGGAGAATTTTCACCCCAATGGGTGGGCCAATTGGGAACTGGCGTTTGCGGGTGCGGAGCCAATGGCCGCCCGCGATTGGCTGCGCGCTGCCATTTTACGTGGGCAGGCCAATTAAGGCCCGCCAAGCATGATGTGTGCCCGGTCAGTGCTACCTGTGTGGGCGGGGGGAGCAGACTGAGTCGGGGCCTGCGCTCTTTCACACATGCGCCTGAAAGAGCGCAGAAATCTCCCTGATGAATGGAGCTGCCTCATGGAGATTAATTTCATAATAAAACATTGGAAAAAAAAAAGATAAAATTATTCAGACATGTCCCCTCATGTAACAGTGTCACATGAGCTGGGACATGTTTATGAATTTTCATGAAAATTTTTATGAATTAATGAAACCTCATCTCGCCCGTGGATGAGGTTTCATGAAAAATGCGATGTGCAGAGAATTTTTGATCTTTTCTCAGCATGTTTCCATCTTATCTTTACAAGTAAACCAATTTTTTTATTCCAAAAAAGATAACGCTTTCGGTTCATTTCCTTCCTTTGTTCACACTTTTCCCACCTTTTAGAAGCTTTCCTTATCTCCGGGCCCTGGTCAGCTCACACAGCTCCTTTGCTCTTCATTGCATGCTCCTTGCTCCCTTATCGGTTCTTTATGACCCTCGACTGAAATCATGCTCCCTGAGAGCTACATTTCATTTTTGTGCCCACCTCTTTTGTTTTGGTTGTTTTTTTACCTTCAGGTTGTCCCTCTGGTACTTGGTCCTGTTTGTGCTGTCTAACAAGGCGGGATTGTCCCAGATTTGCACTACGTGCTGTAGCGGGTGGGAAGGAGGGCGTTTTACCCGCTAGCCGCAATGGTAGGTTTTCACACCGTATTGTCCCATTCCCGCCTCATTACTTATGCATTCCCAGGAAACATGCTGGGTCGCTGGCGGAGCATCCTCTGATTCACCTGCCCTGCCGTCAGCTCAGTCCTTCAGTAAACCATATTTAAAGGCCGCCCCTGCAAAGAGCTAGCACTCTTCAAGGGATAGAAAGCTGCTGGGAACTGATGGCTGCCAAAGGGAGGAAACATGCTGCCCCTGGATTTAGCGACGCTTCCCTGAAGTGCCTACTGGACACAGTAGAGGCCCACTGTGATGTCCTCTACAGCCGCTCTGGGCAAAGGCCGGCAAGTAAGGTCACCAATTCAGCATGAGGGGGCAGTGGCAGCGGTGGTCAGCACCAACCCCCTGCAAAAGAGGACTGCCAGAATGAGTCACTCTTCTCATCACCCTCAACCCCATCACACATCCACAGGGATCTCACACCTCAAGGGACAACACCACTAACTCTCACACACACCCTCACATCTCCATCAGGCTCATATCCTCTGGAGTCACATCCTCATCCCGTCCATGGCTCCGCTCACCACACAAACATTCCATGCAATGTCATGTGCCCTGCTCACTCTCTCTCCATATGTTTTCATGCAGGAGAAGCTGGCTCACAACAACAAGGAGAGGTCCCAGGGGGTGGAGTGGCCCACAATAGGCCCCTCACTCACTTTGAGGAGCGCGCCATCACACTGACTGGTGAGGACATGGATTGTGCCTGCAGCGATGGTGAGGTCAGTGGTGAACACCCACGTGAGGATCCTGAACCACACCATCCCTCTCTCAACACCACTGTGAGTGCTCACTCTCATGCTTTTGACTCTGCTGACATGCACTAATTATCTCTAATTTGGTTCACTGGGAGCTCTGTCAAGTGACTGATACCCTCAGACAGCCAGTCCTTCAGCTCCATGCTGGTCTGCACCTTCAGCAAAAAGGACACCTCCTCCATTGAGGAACTGGAAATAAGCAGCCTGCAAGACCCATCATAACGCTTATCCACACTCTCCACCAGCACAGAGACACACATGTCAATGGGACCTAGGCCTAGAGCAGACTCAGCACACAGTCTGGTGGTCGCTGCATAGACATGTGTCCAGAGCAGAAGGAGACTGTTTCAGCCAAGGTCCCCAGCACTCAGAGGACTGCTGGGGAAGAGTAATCTATGACATCCAAGTCAGATGACGAGCCTCTGGATTTGACCTTCCAGCTCATCCTGGACAGTCAGCAGAAGGTGGGGGAACATCACGCAGAGCTGTTGGAAGCCCTCAACAGAGTGGCTCGTGAGTTGGCGGAGTGTGTCCGCCTGCTCTCTGATGAAGTGGTGTCCATGGAAGCCTCCATGTGAAGGATGGCAGACACCATAGAGACCCTGGTCCAGCAGAACGCAGAGATCTATCCAGACCTTATCATGGTAGCCATGGGTGAGTTCCTGCAGTGACAACGCAAGGGGGAAATGGGGTACCTCAACGTCCCCCCAGGTGCTCGTTCCCTCAAGAAGTCACGTCAGGTCCCGGGCACTCGAAGGGAGCAGGAGCGGTAGTTGGACACCCCTGGGTGATTCACTGAAGAATCTCAGAGGCTGTCCTTTCCCTCCAAGTCTCCTGTGACCCCCTCAACCTCATCCTCTGTCACCGCAGAGCGAGCCGCTGGCCCACAGGAGGACAGCCAAAGCAAGCCCTGTCACATGAGCTAGGACATGCCCACAGTATAGGGATGACAAAGGAAACATATCACAAGACAGAGAGGGATTGCAGGAGAGAATGATAGGAAGACAAGATTTGAGAGAAGAAAAATCAGGGAAGAGAGGTGTGGTAAGCAGAAAGGAGGAGACACAAGGTCAAAATCTCATATCCCCTTTGGTCCTGTACTGCCAGTCTGGAGCCTGATGATACTTATTTTGTGATCTCGGTCTTCCCATGCCCTGATTGTGTTCACATCACCACCCTTTCTCCCACTATCTTATTGGCCCTTAAGCCCCACTCCCAAATAATAAATAATTCTGCTGCTCTGTTCCTTTCATATGTCTCTCACATCTCTATGGCCATATCATCCTCCTGATCAACTATGCTTCAGAAGAAATGAGTTTATCCCCAGCACCAGCTCTGTTCCAAAGATATTCCCCATGCATGTCTGACCTGCTCCCTCCTTGTCACGCTCCTTCCTCCCAATCTCTGCTCTCTGCCTACATTTTAATAGCTTACTGCTCCTCCCCTTCTCCCCTCATCTGCAGCATAGTTCCCCTGCTGACATCTTCTCAGTATTTCAGCCTTCTCACAGGCCTACTTCCCTACCCTACTCTTCTATTTGGCAGCCTATCCTCTCCCCGGCTTTACAATCTGCAAACTCTCCTCCCTCGTTATCATTAGACTAAACCTGCAGAATAATAGCCATAGAGAGACGCTTTTATATTCATTACCTCCATCTCTATTAACTAAAATAATCACTGCTGTATCCTATGCCCAGGATTATATTCACTTAATATGCTGGGACTCAGTCCTCCAATCAATTTTTCATTCAATGGTGCCCACTGCTGTGTGAATGCATTAATTCATTCATATCTTGTATTAATTCATTCATCTCATTTCCTGATACCCACTCATCCATTAATTTATTCATTTCCTATTGCCTGCTCCTATGTCAATTAATTTATTCAATGGTGTCCAGTACCCTCAACTATCCCAATTGTTCTCCAATCTTCATCCTTAACAGTTTCTGCTTCAAAATAAGATGGTATTCATTTGGTTTTCATTACTGTAATTTCATTTTTTCCTGGTATGGTTACATAACTGTCTTACAAGAGCAGCAACACACTGTGATTTAACTTCGCTAATTTACTCCCCTTATTTTTCATCCTATTATAGAGCTAATACTGTTCTCCAGTTTACTCCTACCAACTCATTTGGTAAGATTGAAATATAACTTTTCTCATACAGTTACATAGCAGCACAGGAGATTAACAGTCATTGTTTCTCTGATATGTAATGTATATGCACATTTTTAATAGTTACTCACTTTCAATTTTGAAAAATCATTCTGCTTAATAATTTAACATCTGAAGTTGTGATGCTCTATTGCTTATTGAAAACTAGCAAAATCGCATGGAGCAATAGGTTAATTCAATAGAAAGGTCACTTTACTTGTTATCCTGAACATATTATCATATGCTTATTCAGCTGTGAAGGCCCTTGAAATCACCAGTAACAGCTGGGGTCCTTATATATACTGAATGGGTATCTCATATATGTTTTAGGTCTTTGCTGGCAAATTTGGCATGAACTGGACAAAACATGTGCCTCTCATATTCTGCTCTGAATTTTAGTATCTGGAATAACCTGAACAATGTATACAGCAGTGCATACCATCTGCAAGGTGCACTGCAGCAACTCACCAAGGGTCCTTCAACAACACTTTCCAAACCCGCTACCTCTGCCACCTAGAAGGACAAGGGCAGCAGGCTCATGGGAACACCAATGCCTCCAAGTTCCCCTCAAAGCCAAATACCATCCTGACTTGGAACTGTATCACTGTTCCTTTTCTATCACTGGGTCAAGATCCTGGAATTCCCTCCCTAACACCACTGCAGGCTATATCAGATGGACTAGAGTGATTCTAGAAGGCAGCTCACCACAATCTGTTCAAGGGCACTTAGAAGTGGGCAATAAATGCTGGCCTTGCAGTGACACCACATCCCATGAGTGAAAAGAATGGTACTTACTGAGATGGCAGGATGCCGCCAAGAAAAAGGCAAGTAAGAATGTTTTTCTTTATTTTAGTTAATAAAGTAAAAAAAAAAATGCTCTTCCTGATTTCCCAGCAAATGTCAACCTTCCTTTCCCCCCTCCCATACACTTCATCCCTTCCCCACCCTCCTCAGTACTTACCAGCAAATAGACTTCAAATTGGAGCTTGCTGAGTTTTCCGGGGCTCTGCCTATGTTTGGCAGAACTCTTCAAAGACATTTCAGAGCACCAAACAATAAAAATTGATATCCAGATCAAGTTTCACTAAATTTCAGACATTTTAACAAAGATAACACTTCAGTGTAATATCTACCTTAGGGGGTAACGTTGTGCTCCTCAATCATCCTTTCTATAATGGCTTTGTTCTCTGAAATCAGCTTCGGAGCAGTAATTAGGGAAAATTGCATGCAGACCTTGTTCATGCCAACCTACCGTCATTTACATGTGGACTATGTGCCAGGCTGACAGTTTTCATTGAGGACAATTTGGGTGCAATTTTCCTGGGTGGTAAAACAATGATTTTTTTTTTCTGTCCTATCCAACCATCTCCCGTGTTTCAAAAACCACCAACTATACCCAGTAGTGCTGGACATAGAATAGCCTAATCTTCCATTCTTCACGGAAACCATAGATGATCTAAAGCAGGTCATACGGGTTTTTTTGGAAAAAAAAGTGTTTCTTGTGGGACCAGATGGGGCAATAATGCTTCTCCTGATCCAATAAAAAAATGCCACTGCTAGTGCCCAGTTGTTAATGGGCCTCTGGGATCACCACTCCAATGTAACCCAACTCAACCTGTGTGGTTGATACCCTCTTCATCCAACCTGCGTGCCATTCTTAGTGTCCAGCATGATAATGAAATCCAGGCATCAAAATATTTTCCACATGATGGGCCGTGATCCTACTCTGCCCATTTCCCCACAATGCACACCACCCCGCCCTGGCCCCTGATAAAATGGGCACATCAAAATCAATCCCATGGTATCACATATTTTGTGAGGTGGCGGGAGAGGGGTCAGTCATTTTTCCACAGAAATATTTTAGAATAGAGTTGCTGTTTGATTTTTGAAGCAATGCATCCATACAAGCTTTTTCAAAAAAAAAATACTGAAATGAAAAATGATTACATTGCTAATGTGCTAGGCACTGAAGTTGTTTTCCCCAAAGATTCCAAACAAAAGCAATTCATTAGCCTGTCTTAGTAAGCAATGAACACCTCATACCCATTGTGTTGGGAGGTCCCTGCTTTCAGGCAATTGGCAAATGTTGTCTGACATGGGCCCTCCTCTTCAGTTGAAAACACAGGGAGATGAAAACAGAAATACTCACTAACAATCAGCTTTCAAAAAAGAGAGCTGCAAAGGCCAAGTTCTCGCCAGTCTAAGCAGAAGCATAGTCAGAAGTTATTTTATTTAAATCAAGAAAAATGGTGCAAGTTTAGTGCTTTTTTATTTTGTAATATTATACAAAGACAATTTGTTTTGATTTAACCAACTATGGTAAGCCTGGTGGTTATAATACCCCGGTAAATAATGAGCTCCTTCCAGGGAATAACCACTTAAAAGCTACTGATAGTTATAGGTAAAAGATCCCATAGCAGTATTTCAAGGAAAGACAGCAGAGTTCTCCCCAGCGCCATGGTCAATAATTATCATTCAACTGACATCACTAAAAACATAGATTTTTTTCTAGTTATTATTGTTGTTTGCGGGGCCTTGCTGTGTACAAATTGGCTGCAGGGTTTCCTGGATTACAACAGTGACTACACTTCAAAACTATTTTCAGCACATCTAACATTATTTGGGGGGTGATTAAAGACACTATATATTAATATTAAATATACATGAATGACCTGAACTTGAGTATTCAGGGCACAATTTCAAAGCTTGCGGATAAAATGAAACTCAAAAGTATACTAAAGAAAGAGCAGGATAGCAACAGACTTAAGGCACATATGTGATATTGACAGATATGTGAAACAGTAGATGAAATTTAAAATGATGAGTGAAGTGATAATTTTGGTTAGAAGAAAGAGGAGAGGCAGAATGAACTAAATAAAATTTAAAAGCAGGTTCAGCAACAGAGAGACCCGAGGCATGTATGTACATAAATCTTCGAAGATAACAGGACAAGTTGAGAAGACTGTTAAAAAGTACATGGGATCCTTGGCTTTACTAATAGAGGAAGAGATTACAAAAGCAAGGGTGTTATGTTTGAAACTCGCTAAGCCTCGGCTGGAGTAATGTGTTCTATGCACCACACTTTAGGAAGAACCTCAAGGCCTTGGAGTTGGTGCAGCAGCGATTTACTAGAATGGTACGAAAGATGAGGGACTTCAGCCATGCAGAGAGACTGGAGAAGATGGAGATGTTTTCCTTCCAGCAGAGATGTTTAGGAGAATATTTGAAAGAAGTGTTCAAAGGTTGAATGGCTTTGGTGGAGTAAGTAAGGAGAAACTGCTTCCAGTGGCAGAAAGGTCGGTAACCCGTAAGCACAAGTATAAGATGATTGGCAGAATCAGAGGTGTGTCATGAAATCATTGGTCTTTGTGTCCCTGGGTGCTAAATCAGCAGTCTGAGGAAATTGCAACATTTAAGGTACAGGGTGACCCAATGCTGGTTACATTGTTTCCTGCCTAGTAACAAGGTTTGGACCCTCTTGGAGTGCTTTGATAGGTCCCCAGATCAGCTCAAGGATCAGTGAGCAGCTCTTCTTGGGGCAGTCAGTTTTGGGAAGTCAGCCTGCAAGTGTCACAGACAGACAGGGACAGGTTCCAGTTAAGTTTAGATAAAAAGCTAGAGAAAGGGCTGCGGGGAGCAGAATTTAAGTAAAGAAGGCAATTGGAGCAAAGACACTTCTATGGACAGCGGTGTTCTGCTAGGCATGGCCATAGACCTGAAAGTGTGCTTGTAAGCTAGTGTTTGAGTGTACTCGGGAGAAGGAATCTCCAAAGGCGAGATTGGAATCCTATGAAGTGGGCCGTTCTTAAAGCTATCCAAGTGGGAGCGACTTTTGGAGAGAATTCCAATGAGAGATCTTTGAAGGTGAAGCTGGGAATCCCTTCTGAGACAGAGTTTCAACAAAATTGTTTGACTTGGTGTTTATTGACATCTGAGTGCGTCCTTGAGAAATCCATGAACTCTGCCCTGGTTGGATCTGTCATTTACCTTGTAGTGTGGTGTATTTGACCACAGTTCATCTGCCAATTCATGTGTATCTCAAATTTACCCTGAAAGTTTGAGTATAAGACACATATTGTAAATTATTTTATCTTTCTGAATTTGTGTAGTAAAGTTTGTCTTTTTTTGCTTGTTTAAAATTCATGGAATCTTGTGGCTTTATTCCAAAAGCAGTTGTCCTGCATCTCAACCTTTACCTATTTTAAACAAAACATTATTGGCCCATAACCAGATCTCCCCCAACATTCCAGGGTCTGGCCAAGGATCATAACAGGTAACATGAGCAAACATTTTTTTTTACACAGCCAGTAATGGTAATCTGGAATGTACAGCCTGAAAGGGTTTTGGAAGCATATAGTAATATTAAAAAGAGAATTGGATAAGTATTTAACAAGGGGGAAAATGCAGGGCTATGAGGAAAAAGCAGTGAGTGGGATTAATTAAATAGCTCTCCCAAATAGCTAGCACAGGCATGATGAGCCAAATGAAATCCTCCTGTGCTGTATTATTCTATGATTTGAAATTTTCTTTCTTTCTTTGTATTTCTCATGGAAGGACCTGCCACACATACCTAGTCCAGCTTATGTTCTAGAATGCATGACAGACTATTAATAACCTCCGTGCAATCAGGTATGAGTAAAATATGCCATCTTGTCAGTGTCCTACCCAAGAACAATATTAAATAAAACTATTGATTTTTATGTTCAATAGCTGTGAAATTAAGCAGTTTAAACGATTTAT
This sequence comes from Carcharodon carcharias, assembly GCF_017639515.1. Taxonomy (NCBI): domain Eukaryota; kingdom Metazoa; phylum Chordata; class Chondrichthyes; order Lamniformes; family Lamnidae; genus Carcharodon; species Carcharodon carcharias. The sequence continues at coordinate 43,403,082 of NC_054478.1, read as the reverse complement.
ATCTCGCCTCATCTTACCAAGTATTTTCTTACTCCACCTTGAAAATAAATGGAATATACATAGAGGGATGGCATATGTGAATGACTTGAGTATCCATTTCAGATCACAAGGGGTTCCTGTTGTTACACCCCTAAGTTGCAATACCATGCAGTTAGATATTTGGCAATATTGACAGCACACCCTAAGAAATTCAGATTGCTAGTAGAAGTGCTGTACCTAAGAAATACTTAAGGCAGGACATTAAACATGTAAAGTCTGGTATATTTAACCTGTCCACCTATCTCTCAGGCAATGATGTGTCAAAAAACAAGAATCTGGAATGACAGTATAGGGCAAAAATAAATAATGCTACAAGTTGTCCATTGAGAGCCAAGGAAGTATAAAGGTATTTAATTATTTACTGTCAGTTAATTTAGTGGCACAATTTGCACTGAGGGGCTTCACATTTTAATGAACATAAACACACTTGAGACAGAGACCTGGTGGAGCACTACTGAACCATCAGATTTTATCACCAGCAATAAGTTAAAGTATAATTTACACTCCAGTGCATGATTTAGAGCTAAAAGAGAATTATTTTGGCTTCAACCATGTAATTTACCATAGTACTGGAAACCTTGATGGCAACAAACCTCATCACAGTTGCTGCAATGCAGCTCAGGGTGATGCATTATCTCTAAATCATCCTTAAACATCTTTGTGATCTATCAGAAATATTTTATAACCTAGCTATTCTCTCATGAATGCAAAATTAAAATTTAAAACTGAATGCCCTTGAGTTAAACATGCTCAATTTGAATGTCTTCTATAATATTAATTAAATCCTTCATGCTTTCACTCAGTCCTATACACTGGCTTCTCTCAATTAATCAAAATTAAAAGGCTATAATTTGATCACTTAAACTAATGCATTCTGTTTAAATACATATCAAGTTTCTGAATTTTTGAAGCCATTTTTGCATAAAAAGGAATTGAAAATAAAAGCTGGTTTTGGTATATTCTCACAAGTTTAAAAACAATTTGATAGAAGATGGTTAATATACTAAACAAATAATTTCCCTTCAATACCAAATAATAGGCAATTTAGTTTTGTGTAGATAATAAAAAGAACTTTCACCCCTATTATGTTGGATGGTCATTTGAAGAGAACAATGAAAAGTATGGTGCTGGGACATAGATGCGTGGAAAGACAAGAAAAACTCCAAGGGCAATTCGGTTTCTGAAGACAGAGTTGTGAAAGCTTTAGGCAAGCTCGTAAAGTCATAAATGCTGAAGGAACAGTTAAGAGATATTTTAGGAGAATTTTAACTTTGCTCAATTGGCTGGAAAGGAGCGGGGGAGCAATTAAAATGAAATGGCTCCATTTCCCACTCCATTCCCACCAATTTCCTCTTTAATCACCACTCGTTTCAGGAGAAGAGAATACTCCTGCAGGACTTAGCAGGAACTTTATTTATCAATACAAATTGGGGTTTCATAATATTCTCAGGACTCAAATGGAATTTTAACCCCCTCCTGGACATGGTGTCCACCGCAGCCACCCCATCCATGCAAAGCTGATGGGAAAGTAGGAAGGTCTTCTTAAGGTTCAAATATCTTGCAGCCAGGAGAAGCAGGAGAGCTCATTTAGACACCATATGAAGGGTCAAGGCCTACCTCACCTCCTGACTCCCCAAAGCCTATCCACCATCTATGAGGTGCAAGTCAGGAGTGTGATAGAATACTCTCCACTTGCCTGGATGAGCGCAGCTCCAACAACACTCAGGAAGTTGACACCGTCCAGGACAAAACAGCCCACTTGATTGGCACCACATCCACAAACATTCACTCCCTCCATCACCGATGCACAGTAGCAGCAGTGTGTGCCATCTACAAGTTGCACTGCAGGAATTCACCAAGGCTCCTTTGACAGTACCTTCCAAACCCATGACCACTACCATCTAGAAGAGCAAGGGCAGCAGATAGATGGGAACACCACCACCTGGAAGTTCTCCTCAAAGTCATTCATCATCCTGACTTGGAAGTATATTGCCGTTGCTTCACTGTCGCTGGAGGAACTCTGTTCCTAACAGCACTGTGGGTGTACCTATACCACGTGGACTACAGCAATACAAGAAGGCAGTTCACCACCACTTTCTCAAGGGCAACTAAGGATGGGCAATAAATGCTGGCTCGTAAATGAATTTAAAAAAAACTGAGCTCCCTATTTCGACCACCATGAGATACTCGCAACACTCTTCCTCCTAGACTTACTTTGATGCCAGCAGCTCTATACTCATCATACGCCCCTTCTCCCCTGCTGGTCAGCTGCTACTTTCTTTACACACTGGGTGAGCAGCTGTCAAGCAGATTTCATGACACCCACGTGAGAATGCCTTCCCTTGTCATCAGCTTCCTAACAGGATTTAAAATCAACATTTTTGCCTAAGTCAAGTAATGTAAGGAAGCATTATGTCTTCTTTATTTTGTATCATTCGGCTAAGGTGAGTTGTTCTGATTCGATTACGTGAATTCAGTGATCATAATTCTTTCTCTGTAGTTGGCACTTGAAATAAAGCAGCTAACGAATTTGCATCAAGTCTCATCTCACCAAGTTCAATCTATCCTTGAAGAGACTGAAGAAGCAGTCACATGGAAGCTGAAGTTCACCATTCAAGTAACATTGTTGTGTCCCTGGTTACAATTTCGTTCAAGTATATAAAGGTGAACATGAATCAACAAAGTACTTATGTGGACTGGCTGACACCTGCCAGCCTGAAAAGCTGTCAAATTTGTAAAAATAAATGTCTAAAGTTGCTCATCACTTGATTCAGAGCTGGTTTCTACGTGCAAATGGAGTTGTCTATAATGGCGAAATTATATCATTTTTCACAAGGTCTCACAAGCCATCTCTTATTTAGCAATTCACTGTGTGCAGTTATTTTTTTTTTTAAAAGACAAACTGATCCTTCAATTAGGTTTTACATACTGTTCTAACAGTGATATGCCATAACTCTTAGCACAGGGAAATGATTTGACATGCTTTCTTCTGTATTGTCTGAATAGGAAAAGAACTTGCTTCGCAGGTGCAATATTGCAGTCTGACTTTGGACCATTGGTTTGGATTTATATCTATGCTATGGTTCTCATTAGACGAGGGGACTTTAGTACTTCATAAAGAATTGTGAATCTATAGATTTAATTTACACAAATATAAATTTAACTTTTTAACTGTAATAAATCATTTCACTATGAAACTGGCAATTTTTACAACAGGTCACTGCACAGATCACATTAAACACTACACAAAAGGTAATTTTAAGTATAATGTTTGAAATTCTATTTTAGCTCCCAATTAAATATGCTGCAGTTCAATTCAATCTGATGCATTATCCTTCAAAAGAGAGTGAATAATGAGCTGATAATCAATTAATATGACTACTGAAATGGTCAACCCAGCTTCTTAGTTTGAAGAATGTACTTCACTTGACAAGGTTCCAATTTTAAAAAAATAAAAATAACTTGCAGTGTCAGATTGACGTAGTGCTATTTCCCGAAAGGAATCCAGAGTGAGCTCTTTGAAAAATAATCTAAGGACTATTCATTCAATTTAACAGTCTACCATTTTTGGATGATTTCATTTTGCACAACTGCACTAAAAAAACGTTGATGGATCTCCATCTCCATCACTCAAAGATTACACTGCAGCCTCTGGATAGTTGTAGATATTTGTGGAGAAAAGAGAGAGCAAAAGAAAACCAAAAGATCTGTTTTAAAAATGATTGAAAAAAATATCATTCTCTTCAAACTAGTTATATTTGCAATTTACATTTGTGTTAATATTCTGTAAAAGCTTTTTGTATAGTTTATTTTTAAATTGCTAAAGTAATTTTTAACATGCCATATTTGAAACGATTGTAAAGGGCACTTTCTAAAGTTCAAGGTTAAAAATTTACTCAAGGACAAACTACGGAAGAGTATGGTATGAGTTTTATCCTACATTGCATTTTTTTTGTGAGTTGATGCCACTGAGAGACAGCAAAAAAAGCAGCAGAAAGGCTTTCTCTCATTGTTTATCAAATAAAATGGATTTGTTTCTGCATATGCCCTAGAGCTAATGGACTGGATTTTCCTTCCAGGGATGGGAGACCGAGGGCAGGACTGTTTCTGCATCCCAAACCCACCCCAGGGGGTAACAGTCATTGATGAGATTTTCATGGGTGTGCCACCTGAATTTACCTGGAGACAGGTTTAGCACCCAATGGCAGACAGGTTCTTGAAGCTGGATGGCCATTCAGAGGCCCTTGCACTGAGAGGACCAGCAGGCTGAAATGGAAGGTAAGTAAGAGAGAGGGGGCTTCATGATGGAGGCATTCTCTCAGCAACTTTTGGAAAAATATGATATTAAATGGCTTTTGCAGCCAGGCAACAATCATGGGAGATTTCAGTCTTCATATATATCGGACAAAGCAAATTGGCAAAGGTAGCCTGGAGGATGAGTTCATAGAGTGTATTTGGAACAGTTTCTTAGAACAATACATTCTTGAACCAACCAGGGAATAGGCTATTTTTTAACCTGGTGATGTGTAATGAGACAGGGTTAATAAATGACCATATAGTAAAGGATCCTCTAGGTAAGAGCAATCGTAACATGATAGAATTCATATTCAGTTTGAGGGTGAGAAATGTGGGTCTGAAGCTAGTGTCATAAATTTAAGTAAAGCAATTAAATGGCATGAAGACAGAGTTAACTAACATGGAATAGCAAAATAGAATAAAATGTATGGTGATAGAGAAGCTGTGGCCGACTTTTAAGGAGATATTCCATAACTCTCAACAAAAATATATTCCATTGAGAAAGAAAGATTCAACATGGAGACTGCACCATCTGTGGCTAACTAAAAAAGTTAAGATGGTATCAATCTGAAAGAAAAGATGTTGCAAAAATTAGTGATAGGTCAGAAGATTTGGAAAATTTTAGAAACCAGCAGATGATGACTAAAAAAAAGGGAGAAATCAAAGTACGAAAGAAAACTGGCAAGGAATATAAAAACAAACAGTAGAAGTTTTTACAAGTATATGAAAAGGAAAAGAACAGCAATAGTAAGCATTAGTCTTGTAGAGTCTAAAATGGCGGAATTAATAATGGGAAACAAGAAAATAGCAATGACTTTAAACAAGTATTTTGTATCTGTCTTCACAGTAGAAGGCACAAAAAGCGTGGCAAGAATAGTAGAAATGCAGGGAAAAATGGAGGGAGGAACTTACAACAATCATATTAGAGAAAAAGTACTAGAGAAAAAGAAAACTAATGGGACTTAAGGCTAACAAGTCCCCTGGATCTGATGGTCAGCACCCTAAGCTCTTTAAAGAAGTGCTGCAGACAGAGCAGATGCATTGCCTTCCAAAATTCCTTGGATTCTGGAAAGGTCCCAGCCGACTGGAAAGCCCTAAATATGCCATCACAAGTCAAGAAAGGAGAGAGACAGAAAGCAAGGAACTACAGGCCAGTTAGCCTAACATCAGTCTACCCACCTTTGCTGATTATACAAAGCCAGTCATAAAGAAAATTTTGAGGAGGATACACAGCATATGCAGAGATATATACATAGGGCTGAATTTTGACCCCCATCGGGGAGGTTGTGCAGGGGTGGGAGGGAGCGAGCGCAAATCCGATCAGCTATTAAGGCTCGCTCAGCATGGTGCCTGCCAGGAAGTGTTGAGCTGGGAGGTGCCTCAGGGAGATTTAAGTTTAAAATTTCTAAATAAAGTATTCAAAAACTTTTAAAACATGTCCCTTCATGTGACAGTATTTCATGAGTTGGGACATATCAATGATTTATTTTTTAAAATTTTATTGAATTTTTAAACATTTCATGAAACCTCATCCCACCCGTGGATGAAGTTCCATGAAAAATGCAAAGACCGCCTGGGCTCTTCGCCTGCCTATGGAATGTTGGCCTTTATTGCAAGGGAGATGGAGTATAAATATAGTGCAATATTGCTCCAACTGTATATCGTTGGCACCACACCTGCACTACTGTGTACAGTTTTGGTGTGATTACCTACTGGAGGATAAATTTGCGTTGGAAGCAGATCAGAGAAGGTACGCATGGCTGATTCCTGGGATGAAAGGCTTGTCATATGATGAAAGGTTGAGCAGGTTGGGCCTATGTTTGTTAGAGTTCAGAAGGATGAGAGGCGATCTTTGTGAAAGTTATGAGATTATCAGGGGGCTTGACAGGGTAAAACCTGGGAGGATGTTTCCTATCATGGGGGAATCGGGAACTAGGAGGCAAAGTTTAGAAATAAGGGGTCTCCCATTTAAGACTGCGATAAGAAGGATTTCTTCTCTCAGAGGTTCATTAGCCTTTGGAATTCTCCTCCATAGACAGTAATGGAGGTTGTGTCATTGAATATATTCAAGGCTAATTTGGACAGGTTTTTGATTGACAAGGGAGTGAAGGGTTATGGGGGATAGGCAGAAACCGGCCACAATCAGATCAGCCACAATCTTATTGAAAGGCAGAGCAGGTTTGTTGGTGAATGACCCACTCCTGCTCCTATTTCTTAAGACTTATGAGCATTGACACCAATAATAATGGGCAGAATTTTGCCCTAGGTTGGTGGGTGGGCTCCACTGGCTTGGCAGCGGGCTGGCAGCCAAACTCCGCTGCTGAAACGTGCCCCCCTCTGCTATTTTGAGCTATGCGCTCCCTGTGCAGAGGGGTGGGGAGGGATTCCCCATCTGTCAAAGTGCACTCTTTCATACATGCGCACAAAAGAGCGCACTGCTCCCTGAGACTAAGTGCTGTCTCAGGGAGATTACTGACATTCTTAAAAAACTTTAAAAATAGAAAAATATAAAAATTATTAACATGTCTCCCTCATGTGACAATGTCACACGAGATGGGACATGCTAGTAAGAAACACACAAACTTTATGAAAGTTTTTAAAAACGGACATGAAACATCATCCCACCAGTAGATGAGGTTTCATGTATTATCAGAAGCCTGAAGGGGCTCCTGGCCTGCCCGCCAGCCTTAAGGTTTGCCGGGCAGGGTGTTTAATAAGGTTATTTATCCTGTCAATGGTTTTAATTGGCCACTGACAGGTCAGTCGGTGGACAGCTGATTTCACTGTCTGCCCACCTTCCTGAATATTTAAATGAGGCGGGATGATGTCGGGGCTTCCTCCCAACGTCATCCCACGTCGGTTTCCCGTCGGCGAGCGGGCCCCGCCCCCAAATCGCCGACGGGAAAATTCAGGCCAATGTCAATAGCATTTTGCTGCGCTGTGATGCAAATGTTTATTTCTTATTTTTGACATGGAATTGCTGTTGTTAAGATGGCAGAGTTCAATGGGGTTATTACATCTTTCCTGATTACCCATCAGGAACATTCAGAGAAAAAGAATTGTTACGTGTTTAATGTGTTGGATTGAGCGCAAGGACCTGGAATATTGGAAACTGGACAATTTAACACAACGATGCCCTGACAAAAGGGGTTTGCATATGTAAAACCCGAAGAAGTAGATTATTTATCAGTGTAAAATTCAAATTTATTGATGTCTTTATGGGCATAATTTTGCCCTGGGCGTGCAGGATTGGTGGGGGTGGGCTGGGGCAGTCGGGAAGCCGACTGCCAATTGCAATTGGCAGTGCACCACGATTTCACGCGGGCCAGCCAGTTAAGGCTCGCTCAGTGTGATACGCAAGAGGAAGCACTGAGCGCTGCCGGAGTGGGCAGGGGGAGGAGGGCGAGCAGGCCTAGCATGAGCTTCGCCCTTGTGGGCGAGAGAGCGCTGAATAATCTCCCTTAGGCACGGAGCTGAAAAAATGATTAAACATCAGAAAAATGTAACAAAACTTTTCCCCTTGAGTAGGGACATGTTTTTAATTAAAAATTAAAGCCTTAATATTATTTGTGTTTGCTTTTGGAGACCTCGTCCCGCCCAGGGTTGAGGCTTCCAAAAAAATGCAAAGGCCGCTTGGCCTTTTCGCTTGCCCGTCAACCATTAGGTTGAACGGGCAGTGAAAAATTAACGACAGTTGATAACTTAATGGCCTTAATAGGCCTTTTAATTGTCGGCGGGTGCATGCCTGCTCCAGCGCGTGCCTGCCCACTGAACTATTGCGTGACTGCGCGTTGACATCAGCATGCTCGGCCGACGTCTTCGTGCATCATTTCACGCTGGGTTGGGTCAGGTCGGGCGCGCGTCCAGCCGCCAAGCTAAAAATTCTGGCCCATCTTTCATTGTTTCCTGCAGTTTCATGGGCAGAATTTTGCCTTTGACGGACGGGCTCAGTGGGGGCGGATGAGAAGCCAGCCGCTGCCTGCGATCGGCACTACACCACGATTTCATGCTGGCAGGCCAATTAAGGCACGCCCAGCGTGAAACACAAGCAACAGCGCTGTGCGCTGCCTGGGCGGGGGTGAGGGGGAGTAGGCCGAGCACGAACATCGAGCCTGCGCGTGAGCGAGCACTGCATAATCCCCCCCGAGGCACAGAGCTGCCTCAGGGAGATGAAGGGATATTTTTTAAAATAATTTTAAAAATGTTATGAAACATGTCCCCTCATGTGACTCTGTCACATGATCAGGGACATGTTATTAATGAAAAATGAAAGTTTTTATTTTATTTTTATTTGCCTTTGGAAACCTTGGCCTTTTCGCCTGCCTGCCAACCGTTAGGTTAGATGCGCAGTGAAAATTTTAATTTAATTGATCACTTAAGGGCCTTAAGAGGCCTTTTAAGTGTCGGTGGGTCCACTGCCTGCTCCAGCCTGACTGCATGCTGGCCGAACTATTGCGTGACTGCGCATTGATTTCAGCACGCTCGGCAGACGTCAACACACGTCATTTCACACTCGAGTGGGTTGGGCGCCCCCCCCCCCCCCCCCCCCCACCCCCACCCCACCCCCCCACCACTGAGCAAAAATTTTTGTCCAAAAAGTCAATTAAAAAATAATATTTCGGAAATATTTATGAAAATAAAAATTGAGACTTTGCGTGTTTAGGCAGTTGTCTTTTGTTGAGTCTGCATAGAACTTTCTGTCCAATTAGTTGACCCTACTTGAATTAACAGCGTAAGCTGTTGGTTTTCATCATGTATAAGAAAGCATTTCAAAGCATGTTCTCACCCAAATTGGCTATATACATAGTAAAAAATTATGGGTAAGAGATTATTGGTAAAAGCACTGATACATTTGTGGTTTGATGCACCATAAGCCAAATGTTTACTTAAACCATATGACAAAATGAAATACATATATACTTAAATATTTTCTTTGGTGTGGAATTGATGTTGTTAAAATGGCAGAGTTCAATGCCATTACTTTTCTGATTGTCCACCAGGAACAAACTATGAAAAACAATGTGTTATCATGATCATTTTATTTGGAATGAACTTTGTCTTCAAATTAAGAATGGCAGCACACAGCAATATGTCACTTTCCTTTATGACAGGACCCTTAACACTCAGGTCGAGTGATTCACATAGTTACAGCATAAAGGTCTCTTCACAATAATAATCTCAGAGAGAATGATTTATTCGAATAATGCCCCTTTCCATTTCCCACACTAGACTCCCACAGTGAACCTGTTAACAGAGCTTTAATTTATGAGCAGTTTTAAGCTGTGCAATGAATAACAGAGTTGAGAGGTTCCAAATATCATAAAGCTGATAATCCAGGTAGATTTAATTCCAGGTGCAAGAGATGAAAACAATGTTCAACCTAACTGGGTCAGAGACAGAGAACCATCTGACAATAGTCAATTAAGAAAAAGACTTTGCACAACTGATGACATGCTAGTTTGGAGGTGACATGATAAACACCATGAAGTTGAGATCTACATTGCACTTAAAAATAAATAGCATGTCAAGCACAGTCAATGATATGTTTTGTTTTCCATTTCCACCCCCAATCATTTCATAGCACTTAAATACAATAATGCCACTCCTGCAAAATCGAAATAGATTATTTCTTGGATTCTTAAAAAAATATCTAGGCCTAATGTAAAAAAAAAGCCACTTTCCATATATCCTAAATAAATTTACTTTAAAAACTCTACTTCTAATTCCCTGTCACAATAAACTCAGAAATATATAAAATAGTGCAAGCCTTTCTATCATTTTAACTAAAGAAAGGATTTGACACAAGTACCATCATATTAATTTATGAACTAGATGTACATTGTTACAATCCCCATGGGTGACCAAAGTTACCAAATGACCTATACAGAAGAAATTACCAACTGGATTCACTTTTTGTAACTACCACTTTAACACGAATCTGAATCAACATAAATTTCACATGAATTAACAGGTGAATGATACTTCAAATAAAAAGGTCAATAGGCTTTAAATAGTCAATACGAGGATTCATCTTATAGGGTCACAAGCATCCGCATCACTCCCTATACAAATGTGGTACAACATAGCTACATTTTCCACAATATACTGTTCTTTATTCATGCAGGGTAGGTCAAGAGTCCTATCCGACACCAGCTTTCACCTTTGAGTTTCACAGGTACGATTATCATCAGCAAGGCACACTTCTATGAACCCTCTCTCTTTCCGGTGCCGACAGTCCTGATGGTGTAGCTTTCCAGAGTTACTTTTCAACCGATCAACAAATAACACCTCGGTTCATGGTTAGGCCACTTGTGGGTAAACATCCAGTTCATTAACATCTTGGAGCTAATCACACAACTTTCTAGATTTTGGACTTTTATATCCAGCTTGCACAGTGCCTCTAAGAGCTCCTGTCTCTTTTCCTGCCAAACAAAAAAACTAACCGCTTCCTGAGAGAGATTTGCCTCTTCCCCTCACAATAATTCAGCATCTTCCTTTTTCTTTCTCTATCTGCTTATCCTTTGTGTCTGCATCTGAATGCTGAATGCACTCACCCACCAACTCCTCTGCTTATTGCTCTCCTTTGTGTCTGCCAGTCACAAGGCTTCTGGTCTTATCTTCCTTCCTCTTGGTACTGCTTCCAGGTCAAGGGTTGCCAGTTCACATGGACTAATATTTATTATCATTCAAGAAAAGTACAACTGGTCTCTTTACAGTTAATGCAAGTCCCTGTCAAACATTCTTTAAAGCAATTACAAACTGCATAGATATTTTGAAGAAATTACAAATTTTCTTTAGTATACTGCTTCCAGGTCAAAAGGAGTCACAACATACTATCAACTGACCCATGTAATTCACGCACAAGCCTATTTAAGTTACCTCCTCTCAGTGTTAAGAAGTCGGTTGACATAATGACACCACTATTCGTGGCTAGAATGGAAACCATTGTATAATTCCCCCCATCAATAATAGCTGGAGACTGCACTGCTACACGTGACTGTGGTTAATTAAAATAAAACCATTTATATTATGTAACTGTCCTCCACTCTGCATTTTACTGGAGAAATCACTATTTTTTTATTGGAAGAAGCTGTTGCAGTTTTAGTGATGAATTCAGTTTGCCACAGACTCTTAAAACAGACTCTATAAATTGACTTTGTTTGCTTTGCTGTTTGCTGAATAAACAGACTTTTGTTTGTTGTAAGTTCTCCCATAAATCCTGCCCTGCCTCAAAGTAATTGGCTGACACAGGGGTGTCAATAGACACTCCATAAGTATTTATATGCTCAAACCCTGTGAACGATATGTGCGAGAGTTTGGGCCCACTTTATGCAATTTTAAAAATAAGTTTTAGGGGAGAATCTTCCTGGCCCACCCTGTTCTGGAGCTGAATAGCTGCAGTATGTCTGAAATCCAGACCAAGTGTTACCTGATTTCCTTGGGCCAGGGCCCTTCCATTCTGAAGAGGGTGTCAAGTGCTCACTTCCAGCTTCTGTGGGCATCCATCTGGACTCCCCAGGCAATTAAACCATCTTCACTTCAACTTTAATTTAGGAGAGCCAGTAATAGCCCACCACATTTCAAAGAAAAATGTGATAGATCCCAGGGCAGCATAAAGCGAACAGACACTCAGCGAAACAATTCTATGCATTTTTCCTATCCCTATGGGACAAACATCGGAAAATCTGTCCCACTGATCTTTGGCACTTGTGAGTCAGGAAAGGTATAGAAGGGTGAATTCAACTGCTGTGTTCTGTCAGGAAGAATGTGCACCACAATAACTGTGACTTTCAATTAGGCTGAACTATAGAATTCTCATGAGAGGATTGACACTAGCAGATATGTTTGCCAGTTTTTCCAGGTAATTCTGTTTTTGTTTTGGATTTCCAGCATCCGCAGTTTTTTTGTTTTTATCTCTTAGGTATGTTTGCAGTTGATTCAATGTCCATTTTGAGACATGCCTGATGAAGTTACAAAGAACCAAAATTGTGACACAATAAGTGCTATACAATGTTACACAAGGACTGCAAAACAATGACAACAGAGGTAACACAGTCATGTATAACTCCTATGGGTATTATTTTAATAAAGCCATTAACCCAGTTAAAACAAAGAGAAACATATTGCTGTTTCTTTTCTATGACAGTGAGATGGTTCTGTTAATTATATTAAATTACAATATTGATTTGATATTGATAAACCTCCCTCAACCTGATCACCTGACAGCTTAGCAACAGCACAGTTGATATTATTCAAAACATCTACTTCTATATTAGCCAGGAACATTGTAAACTGCAGGGAATCTAAAGCAGATTACATTAAAGTCCTTTTTTTGCAGGAAGAATCTTATAATTTTTCAAAACCACCAATCCAATAATTGGTTCTGGTTACGATTCTTTAAAGCTTGCCACCTATGACAATTTTAAGGAACAATTTTAAGGTTGTTTAAATAGGAAAATGTAATTTGAACAAGGTAGGAAGCATATCACTTTTACTTAAAACCCCTGAGGGCAAAGCACAGGATGGTTATTCAAAGCAACCAACATCACACACAGGCAACAGTAATGCAAGTGCTGATATTAATGAAAGCTCAACATTTCAGGACTTTCAAGTATTTCATGTCAACTGTTTCACATCCCAAGTTGTCTAATAAGTTTGTTGACAAATGGTCACTTCCCTGTAAATTCTACCTACAATACAGAGGATTTATATGCGAGGGAGGCTGAGGAATAAATAACGTTCAGAAAAGATTAGCAGAGACTGCAAATCGCATGCTAGTCTCTGACAGTGCAGCTGGTATTTTAATTTTTAGGAACAGTTATAAAGATCAAGCAAGAAATCTAAAGTAGATCACCCATTCATGAAATCAGAAGAAAACACAATGGCAATTAAATCATCTTCACTTCAGCTTCTGACAGCATACTTGAAAGCCATCAGAATGTTATGCTAAGCATACAATGTTGTTAACATTTAAATAGGAACAAAGTAATCGCTAGATGAAAAAAAGATCATGGTTCATCTAATCCACCTTCTACCATGCTGTTAGTCATATAATATAGTCAACGTGGAGTTGTTGACTACTGAAAAAAAACACTACCACCAGCTCACTGCCACCTTCTCAAGAGCAATTAGAGAGGGGCAATAAACACTGCCTAATCAGAGACACCCACATCCTGGAAGTGAATTTTAAAAATCTCATCAACTAGTCTATGACAGGCCCTGACATGAGATGAGGAAATTTCCACTGATGGAAAGCTTTAGGAACCATGGGTCCAATACTACCTGATCCTCCCTTGCATGCTATGCTAACCATGTCTTGTCTCAAAGTAATCATTGTAGTTTTCATTTATATATGTTTATTTCATCTTCCAAAAGATTCTACTGCCTCACGATTATCCAAATAGGTCTAGGCGTGATCTACTGGTATTTACATTTTGCGTAAAACCTAATGTAGTATTTGCAAGCATGTTGATGTATTGGCAAATTATCGACTTCATATCCCAAAAATTGTATACTCCATTGTTTGTGCCAGTAAGATGAGATATGACTAATTTTTGCTTTGTTACCATTACTTTTAAGTTAATCAATAGAGTGGTAGAGACACAAAAATCGCCAAAAGAGAAAAGACCAACTTATTGACCAGAATTTTCCCGTTGGCGAGTTGGGGGCAGGGCCTGCTCGCTGACACGAAAATGACACCAGATGATGTCGGGGGCAACCCCTGATATCATCCTGCCCCAGTTAAATATTCAGGAAGGTGGGTAGACAGCGAAATCAGCTGTCTTCCCACTGACCAGTCAATGGTCAATTGAGGCCATTGACAGCGTAGTTAACCCAATTAAAGGCCCTGTCCATCCAACCTTAAGGTTGATGGGCAGGCCAGGAGCCCCAGCGGGATGAGTTTTCATGTCCGTTTTTAAAATGTTTAATAAAGTTTCTGTGCTTTTTATTAACATGTCCCATCTCGTGTGACATTGTCACATGAGGGGGACATGTTAATAATTTTTTTATTTTTCTATTTTTGATGTTTATAAAACTTTCAGCGCTCTCCCTGAGACAGCAATTAGTCTTAGGGAGATGTGCGCTCTTTCGTGCGCATGCGTGAAAGAGCGCACTTCAACAGTTGGGAATCCCCACCCCCCTGCCCACACAGGAAGTACATAGCGCTAAAACAAAAACAGAATTACCTGGAAAAACTCAGCAGGTCTGGCAGCATCGGCGGAGAAGATAAGAGTTGACGTTTCGAGTCCTCATGACCCTTTGACAGAACTGTCGAAGGGTCATGAGGACTCGAAACGTCAACTCTTTTCTTCTCCGCCGATGCTGCCAGACCTGCTGAGTTTTTCCAGGTAATTCTGTTTTTGTTTTGGATTTCCAGCATCCGCAGTTTTTTTGTTTTTATATAAGTACATAGCGCTTCCCGTCAGGCAGCCCGCTGGGCAGGCCTTAATTGGCCCGCCCACTCAAAATGGCAGCAGGGCCCGTTTCGGCGGCGGCAACCGGCTGCCTGCCCACATGTCAAGTTGGTGGGGCCTGCCCGCCTATCAAGGACAAAATTCTGCCCCTTGTTAGAGTTCCATCTGATCCAACTTTCAGGAGGATTTTATTTTAGGTAGCCAGAAACAATTGGGAATCTCATAAATATAAGCAAATGGGGGTCAAATGGCATTGCTAGGTCACACAGGCCTGGATTTCTGCCACAACCGATATGGCTGAAATTTCTAAGTCTCGCCCCTGAACCCAGCATTTCCCTTCTTCTTGGGTCGGGACTGAAGCCGGGCTGGGGTTCACACACGCGTGATTCACGGAGACGTTGGCCATTTAATCACCAGCTTCCTCCATTGAAGTGGGATTTTGGAAGAGCAGGAGTGCAAAATTCAGAGTGTGCAGTTTAGAAAAGGTAACAGGAGGTCTGAACTTGATAGATTCTTATGGGTACTTCTTCAGAGAGGCAAGGTACCCTTTTGGATAGGGATCCAGGACACCTTTTGGAGAGGTAAATCACCCTTTTGGATTGTTAAAAGAGGACATGAGTATGCACTTTTTATGCACAAACTCATTGGAACTGCCACGCTCCAAAAGATGTGTCCAGCTGTCCAGGAACTGTCTAGCTGCTCAGGAGGTGTCCAGCTGTCCAGGGACTGCACAGTTGTCAAACTTGTCAATTCTATCCAAGAAGTGTCAAGATTGTTACAGAACTGTCCATGGATACTCAGTAAGTTAGCATGGAGGGAATAACGGCAAAGGGTGGTGGTGGCATGGGTTGGCATGAGTTGGCATTAAGTTGGCATAGGGAGTATGGAGGCAATAGGAGTGGGTAGAGGGATATTAAGTTGGTATAGGGATGTCGGGGCCATGGGGTTAAGTGTGAAGCATGGGTTGGCATAGGTTGGCTTGGATTGGGCATAGGGAGTGTGAGTGTTAGGTGGATGAGGGGGGTGAGGTCTGGAGGGATGTTTTTTGTTTTATTATTATTGACTTAACACAGTGACAGGGCACAGAGGCAGACCTTGCGCCCAGCCCACCTCTGCACCCAGGAACCTGTAGATTTGTTCCAAGGTTGCTCACTGGGCACCTGTTTCATCAGCACCCACACCACCCCGCCCTCCCCCCACTCCCAACCCCACATCCCGACAAAAAATCTCACCTGCGGCGGCCTTTTTTAAAGGTCAGGCTCAGCAAGCTGCAAAATTACCTGACTCTGCCCTCCCGACCCGGGAACAAAAATCTGGGCGTCAATGTCATTTTTGTATCAGTGTTGTCACCCCTATTTCCTCAAAGCAGCCACAAACCACAAGGATGTTTAAGTCAGTGTTGTGAATATCTAGTTCATGGCTCATGTGTTTTAGAATATACATTGTAGTTTTAGAATATAACTTGTAGTTTTAGGAATCAAAGTTTAATTGCAATAAATAGGATAAAAGCAATTAAGTAAGTTTGGAGCCTATTACAATTAAAGGTTAGGGTCATATTGCCCTAAGAGGTTAACAGCTAGAAAGATAGAGCTATAAAAAAACTGGTGGGCTTACTTAGCTAAAGAGCTGCAATTATCATGGAGATAGGTGGCATTTAGGGAAGTTCTCTGGTTTCAATTTATCTGGGTGATTGTAGAGAGACCTGGAGCTCAATTCCTCCCCCCACCGTCTGATGGAAGCTGATGGACAGGCACGCTTCTGATTGGCGCCCCCAATTGGAGGCGCAGCGCCATTTTACGTGGGTGGGCCAATTAAGGCCCGTCCAGCATGATGTCGACAGGGAAGCGCTATGCACTCCCTGTGCAGGTGGGAGTAATGCCTAAATTTGAGAGTGCGCTCTTTCGCGTATGCGCACAAAAGAGTGCACTCATCTCCCTGAGGCTAAGTGCTGCCTCAGGGAGATTGTCTCTACTTTCAAAAATATTAGAAATAGAAAAAAAAAAAATTCCCTTACATGTCCCCTCATGTGACAATGTCACATGAGTTGGGACATGTTCATAATTTCCAAAAAAACTTTATTAAAATTTTTAAAACCCTACATGAAACCTCATCCCGCCAGTGGATGAGGTTTCATGTTTTTTCTACTTCCTGCTGGGGCTCCTGGCCTGCCCGCTAACCTTAAGATTGGACAGGCAGGTCCACTAATTACTTTAATCACTCTGTCAATGGCCATTGATAGGTCAGTGGGCGCGCAGCTGATTTTGCTGCACCCCTGACTTCCTGAAAATTTAAATGGGGCGGGGTGACCTCGGGAGTTTCACGCGTCATTTTACGCATCGCCAAGCGGGCCCCACCTCTGCTCGCTGACTCGTAAAATTCTGCCTCTGGTTGCAATTTGAAGCTCATGTGGTTTGCAGCTCACTGACAAAAAATAGCCAAAGTAAATGACAGTTAGAACTATGCTTTCAGCAGACTAAAAACCTACTTTATTATTAACTGTATGGAAGGCAGGTATGGCTTAATCTGAGTTTGAATTTTGTGAGAGAACAGAATTTAAAGATTGCCTAGTTTGAAACTGGTGGAATAATCTCCAGTGTCCCTCCTGAGTCACACGGCAAAGAAAACAACAAAAACAATAGACTTAGAAGTATTGAAAAGGTAATTAGAACAAGGAACTGAGGCATCCACAGTCAAGATATAATAATAAATGAAAGTTTAACTCTGAGAACAGCTGGAGCTGAAGAGAATGAATAAATATTCTCCAGAGGACTGTGGCATACTGATGGGTGGTCCTTACAGAAGTAAATGGTGTAAGTTAATAGGGTTAAGACTGCTCGTGTTGTTTTATTTGTTTTATATACAATAAAGTCTGCTTAGTTTAAAAAAGTGAAATCTTATGGTGTAGTTCTATTGGTTAAAATTAGGTGTTCAGGTTTCTTCTGAAATGTCAGCAGTCACTAACAGGGTCGCAAAATCAGGCAGAAACCAATGTGGTGTTATTTAAAGTGTTACTCATTGCTCTCATTTCAAATATTGCAAAGGTTGAGGAACATTTCACTGACAGTTTTTCTTAAGCCCGTTGAAGTCTCAAAATTGGATAAGTAGCCTGACTGCTCACTAACCATGATGATATAGCTGCCCCTCTTGAAAGGGGCCTACCACTCAGTGTCCAAAATGGCTGGCTGTAATACAGAACACAGATCCATGTTGTTTTAGATTGGAATAAAAATCAAAAAAATGCTGGAAATACTCTGAAATGTTTCCCTCAAATATTAACCTCATTTCTCTCCACAGATGCTGCCTGACCTGCTGAGTATTTGCAGCATCTTCTATTTTTATCACAGATTTCCAACATCTGCAGTATTTTCCTTTTGTATTCGTGTTTTGGATGGAACTGATCAGAGCTAGTTGGCTGCACAGTGTTGATGGCATCGCCTACAGTTTCTCAGAAAATACTGATGGACTCTTCCAAAAGCCTTGACATGTTCACAGACAATTGTTGGTCCATAAGTAGGAGGAGCAGGAATAGGTCATACAGTCTCTCGGACCTGCTCTGCAATTCAAGAAGATCACAGCTGACCAACGTTAATACCTTATTCCCACCCTATCCCTATATCCCTCAATTAATTTAATGTCCAAAAACATACATAGAAAGAATTTTCTTTTAAAGGTTAGTCCCCTAAAGTCTGTATCTTTGGCCAGAATTTTTCACAGAGGCAATCACCCCATACCCTATCAGAACAGTCAGAAGTGAGTCCCCCCTCCTCTGGCCCTGGAAACCACGACTGGATTTGACGGTCGTAAGGGGGGGTTGTAGCTTCCACCCCACGTGATAGGATGTCCCTCTAAGAACTGCCTGACAATCCAATGGGTGACAGCTCTCCTGCCCCAGCAGTGACTTGAAGAGCAATGGGCACTGCTGGGACTGCAGTCAGATGCCCCAAGAGGAGTCATGGAGGAGGCCGGATAACGTGATAAGTTGGGGTGACTATGCTGGGACCAGTCAAGCAGGCCCTGGCGAGGGGAGGGAGTGCTGCCATCGGGAGACGAAAGGGCAGGGGCAAGCTAGGCAGCCCTTGCCACTGTGCCCCTTTATTGGGCACAGAATGCCTGAACAGGAGGGCCGGCCCATGGGCTCTCAACCAGGCCACCAAGGGTATACAGCAGCTTCACTAAATGGGAGGATACCACAACAGCCCCCATACCCCACCACCACAATCCTGTTGGGCTGGTGACATGCCAGCGGCAATGGGAGGAGGCCCTTAAGTGGCCATTATTTGGCCACTTAAGGGTTTCATTGACCAAGGGCAGATGGGTCGCCCAACACATATCCCGCCACTGGTAAAATTCCAGTGCAGGCAGTATCCTCTGCTATATCAACTGATTTTGTGCAGCCCTCACCCCTATCGCCTGCTCCCAGGGTGGGGAGGGGGGTTGCATAGCATTCTGGCCTTTATCTTTTTAAGCAGTGTTAAAATCCTGGCTTGTCCTCTGGCAAACCATTTCCTTGGCTGTCCTTTCCAATTACTCCTGCTCCTGCCCTTATTCTCATGGAAATCCTCTAGCTCTATCTACATCACCCAGGGGACCAATTTCTGTCCTGGTGCACAGGAAAATAAGAACAAGAGGGCTGCATCATGGTGAAGGTTCTCTCCACTATGTTTTCAAGATGCAAGTCATCTTAAAGGCCTAGGAATAGGGTAGAGGGACAATAATTAGCATGTATTAGAACGTATGATAAGCAGGAAAGATGAAGAGGAGTTGTGTGCATGTGTGCATGTGCATTTGTGTGTAAGAATGGGAGAGTTAAATAGAAAGATAAGAGAATTCTCAAACATTGTAAATTGTCTCAGTTTGTCAGCTCCACATTTACACTCTGCCAAAAACGCCTACAGCATCATCCTCCATTGGAGTTTATGATGGTAATGTAGCAGGACCTCTTCCTGCTATTGAGGTCTCCCGCTCTTTGTTTGTCAAGTTCTCCTGCAAGAATAGGGGTGGATTGGTTTGGGGACTGCTGAACGGTACCGAGAACATAGGAACAGCTTAACATAATGTGCATGCCAAGAAGATGTACTCAAAAAATTAGCTGCATTAATAACGAGCTAATGCTTGTCTGTTCTCTCTCCACAGGTGCTGCCTAACATGCAAAAACTTTCAGCACTTCCTATTTGTGTTTCAGATTTCCAGCCTTTGTACAATTTTACCTTTTGTATTAACATGCAGGTTGCTTGTGGCATCAATTCAGAAACAGTCTGTCCCAGTGAAAATATACAACTTGAAGCAAGCAATAATCATGATTTAGAATGGAAAGAGATGGTGAGGGCAGTAGCAGGTATTGAGTGTCTCAGCGCAAGCAGCGAGGATTTTAGCAAAGTATTACAATGATCCAGATTTTGCAGCTAGCAGGGAATGAAAGGCTCCAACCGTACAATATACTTTCACTTGTCCACAGACTTTCTATGCATTTTGCATTGGAACCTGGAGTGATGAATAATCTATTTCAGCATGGTACTTTCCACACAGGATCTGTGACCTATGTGAACAGGAAAAACATCTGTGCATCTCCTTAACCAATCAGCCTGAAGAACCCTTACTGAAATAAGCAGGCCATGAAAATGGATAGGGCCCAAAAACAAACACAGTCATTGCAATGCGCAATAAACCTAGAGCATTGCTTTCAATGCAGGCAGCCTATAAAATTCATGTTTCTTGCAAACTTCATGCAAGAAGTATGCTGGTGAGTAGGCAAATACTTCAACAGGAGGCACAAATTTGTTCACTAGTAGCACTTAAAGCTAGACTACTGCCTGAAGTCGACCTGCACCTCTGAACGGGGAGGTACATTCTGGCTGGTGCAGCTCCTGGAATTGGTTTGCAGAAGAAAGCGTAAGCAAGAAGAACAATGAGTTATGATGCAACAGAGCAGCAAGCAGGCTCCAAGGTTCCCTGATGCTGTGTTGAATGCCTTGCTGGAGAAGGTGGGCAGGACGAGTGTGGTCCTCTGTCCACAGGGGGCCAAAGCCTTCCACACAAACTGTGTGTTGGCAGTTGGAGCAGATAGCTGTGGTGCAATGCCAGAAATCTAGTCCCGAGGACTTGGATGCAGTGCCACAAGACGCAGTGTGATAAAGGTCAGTAAACATATCTTCAAATGTCATTTACCACCAACTGCACCAGTAGCCTCACACATTGCTCAATCCACCAGAGCTCCATCACTCATCTAACAGCTTTTACCATGACTCATACTTCTCATACTTATAGCTTCAGCTCAACCTCACATTCTTAACACTGCTGTAACCCTCACCCCCACATCTTGCAGCAAGCACAGCTTGCCAACTATTGAAACATGACAGCCACATCAGCCAAACACGTTGCACCATGCTCAGTGACACACTTCTCTCCCTTTTGCGGGACAAAATGCTAGAATCTCAAAGATAGCAGCAGCTAACCAGCTGCATGTTCCAAATCTGATCGAGGTCGCTGTCACTGGTTTGCACTGAGGCTATGGCCATAAGTGAGGCTGAAACAATTAAGATGACAATCTCCTCGCACCTAATCCTCCATCTTACTTTCCACTTCCCCCATCCGACAATATCTTAATTCCGGTTTACAAGCCACAGATGGTGTAAGCAAGCACCTCTTGCAACATTCCTGCCCCTGAGTCTATTCTTTCAGATGTCCAACAACCTGATTATGCAGTGCTGAAAGAATAACAGGTGCAAGAGCAGAAAGACACCCTATCTCACCATTGCCCCTGCCTAATTTGCCCACCTTTCAATTCCTTACTCGCTCAATGAAGGCTCTTATGTCCATAGCTGTGTTGGAGAATGAGGCGTTTTGGCTGGCCTTAGTAATGTTTTCTAGAATGAGTACCTTTGAATAGTCAACCTCCCCTTTTCAGGCTTGTTGGATTTATTACCCTCCCAAATGGCAGGTAACTGTAATCAGAAAGAAATTGCCACAGGTCGTGAGTTGGAGGTGGTCAGGGCAGGATGAAGCAGCTAGAATAACTCTTTACAGTAAGGTCTTGATTGCTCATCTCCCACTCTTAATTACTTTCCATCACATTGTTTTGTTTGCCCTCTTCAGTTTCAATCGATCTCTATCTATGCCTCACAAACTTGCCCTTGTCACCTCTGTTTCCTTTCTCTCTCTCCCTATGTCTATGTTTTCTCATCTTTATGTCTGTTCCTTTCTGCCTGCCTGTTAATATTTTCTGCCTTTCTAAATGACTCACACATTCCCATGGCATGGAGAGCAAGCTATAATCTGAAGGCTTCAAACCGATGATAGGCTGAGAAATAATTTTATCTCCTTTGCCAGTTGGGCCTTAAGCCTGTGCTGTTTGTAGCCTTTGTGTAAAGGAATGGAAATTCATAGCCCTGGAGGCAGATGAGTTAGGAAGGACTTGGCCAGGGAAACTTGGCTAACATGCAATGAAAGAAAAATGTGTATGAAACAATATAAATAAAGGAACATATAAAATAGGGTAGCTGGGGGAGAGGAGGAATGCTGTATTGAACCCTGACAATCATATGCTTTGTAAAAACAACAAATCTGTCATCCTGAGACTTGTTTTTGCAGCAAAATTAACGGCCTATTTCTGTGCTATAACTTACAAGTTACTGCATAACTTTTAATTTTCAGGCTAATTATCTAATTTATTTATGATTGATACAACTGCCTTAAATCTCAGGGAAGCTCTTACAACGCATCTTTTCACTTAAATTTCCATTTTTTGAACTTCAATCTCCTATAAGAAAAATGTTTTCTTAACTCCCATATTTTGTTTCAATCTTTGACTTCTGAGAAAACGTGTAGATGATCAAAAGTCAATAGCAATGAAATAGTAATCATGTATACATCTTGGTCAAGTCAGTATAGGGAGCCTATTTAAACTGCATCCTACACTTTGATTTATTAATAAAAAGTTTATTTTTGTATCCTCATCTTGGCATGGGGGAGTGCAAGATGAAAAGCTTAGACATGTCTCATTTTTCAGCAATATTATATTTGTCTTTCTACCTTCTAATGCCAATGTCCATTACTATCATTCTCAGCATCCAAGGTTTTTTTTTTGAACACATGTATGAAATTGTCCCAAAGCATTTGCAGGAAGCTGTCTGTGAGAAATGCAAAGAAAGATCACATTATATCACACAGATTGCAAAATCTTCATATCATTAATTATTCTACATAAGTATCTAAAATAAAGGTCTAATTTAGTGAAGATCAAATATTGCTGTAGCATAGAGATATATTCACTAACCCAGAGCTAATGTGGCCCTTTCAATGTTATCAAGTTTTTAACTAGCCAATGTAAAGTTGCTGGAATTCTGAGGCAGGACTATTTTTTGAAGTTTACATTTCCGGTTCCTATGCTGTAACCCTGAAACAAGTACTCATATGGGTGTTAAAAACTGGTTGGATGTAACTGTATTCCTAGAAGGTAAACATGACATAACTAAAACAGATATTTGTTTTGTCTGAGCACATCACTTCTGCTTGTTTTTTTTTATGTTCACTTTTCACTATTTCACTTACCTTTTTCTATTATTTTATCTTTACTTTTCTGCTAACAATAACAGCTTACTCTAACATTGTATTTGCCAATTGACTTCTGCCTCTGGTTCCCACCAACAACTTTGGAGTAAGAGGCAACTTTTCCATTCTAGTGTTTGATTGATAGAGAACCGGCACCAAAAGGTTGTTTTCTCATCCTCTTGAAGCTGGAATTATCGACCAACCAGCATCTATTGTGTCACCTGATCAATCCTTGATGCAGCTTTTACAACAGAACTACCATGTAACATTAGTGATGGATGTAATTCATCTGTGGCACAGTGGAAGTTAATAGGTTAGTAACAGTCAGTTCCCAGTCATTTTCATTTTTAGCATCTTTTTCAGCATTTTACACACTTTGAGAAAGTGGTATGTGACGGTCTAAAGTTGCTAAAAGATTTTAGGTGGAATTTTAACTTCCTCCCCCCCCGATGTAAACCAGAGGAAATAGGAGTTAAAATCCAAGTGGCATTGATGATGGAGGGAGTGAATGTTTTTCTTGGGCACCCCACTCACCACCACAAACATTCACTCCCTCCCCAATCAAGCGGGCTGCTTTATCCTGGATGGTGTCAAGCTTCTGGAGTGTTGTTGGATCTGCATTCACCCAGGCAAGTGGAGAGAGAGAGAGCATTCCATCACACTCCTGACTTGTGCCTTGCAGACAGTGGACAGACTTTGGGGAGTTATGTGGTAGGTTCCTCACCACAGAATTCCCAGCCTCTGACCTGCTTTTGGAGCCACATATCTTTGTGGATGATCCAGTTCAGGTTCTGGTCAAGGGTAACCATCAGGATGTTGATAGTGGGGGATTCTGCAATGGCAATGCCACTGAATGTCAAGAGAAGATGGTTAGATTCCCTCCTGTTGAAGATATTTATTGCCAGGCATTGTGTAGCACGGAAGTTACTTGCCACTTGTTAACCCAAGCATCAATCTGGTAACAAAAACAGAAAATGCTGGAAAAACTCAGTAGGTCTAACAGCATCTATGGAGGGATAAACAGACTTAATGTTTCAAGTTGGTATGATTCTTCTTCAGAAGCTCTGAAGAAGAGTCATACCGACTCGAAATGTTAACTCTGTCTTTCTCTCCACAGATGCTGTTAGACCTGCTGAACTTTTCCAGCATTTTCTGTTTTTGTTTCAGGTTTCCAGCATCTGCAGTATTTTGCTTTCATCAATTTGGTAAACTTTGTCATCAGCTAAAAAAAAAACACAATCTACTTTGAAAAATGGTAATTATCTGGTCCACGAGGAATTGGGATAATTTCTGGAAAAGCTAGCCAGGAGTATTGTGGATGATATCTAGAGACTGGAATATTTGTGACAGAAAGGGTGGAGAATCAACAGTTTACAGCAGGGAGCTCACATCAGTCTAAAATACAATCAGAGGAACAGACAGCCCACTTCAAAGCATGGGTCTTGGATCAGTTCCAAAAGACTGTAAATTGAGTACAGCCAATGAAATCTCACTGACTTACTTATCTATTATTAGCATCACTTCTCAACAAAAATACAAATTAACACTTTTGATTCTTTTTAACAACCAAAATCTCGCTTGTGGTTTGCTAATAATGTGACTATCAATGTCTTTTTAAAAGTTCGATATAGTTAGCAGCTTAAATATAATTCAGTTGACAGGACTGTCAACAGATGAAAATGTGTTCACACCTTGAATTAGGTTAGTGACAAGGGAAATTACACTTCCACATTGCACATGCATATTGGTGTAATCCGGTAGAGAATTACAGCCATCAACAGTCTTCAACTACAACAGCAGTTACAAAACTAGGAACCTGTTCACAGGAACTTAATTGTTCCTGTCACACCTTGCAGTGGGAACAAAGTATAATGAATTCGGCTACATCTCCTGTTAAAAATACAACGAATTGAAAAATGCTCACACAAATCTAACAATAGATATTTTCTAACTATTAAAATGTTCTAAATATTAAAAACCTTTCTTAATGTTTGTTCATTTTCACTGATCATTGAATTTTTATAAAAAGCACACACATAAATACATGATTCCATATTTCAGCATCCTTGAAGTGCACTTTTATTCCTTTGGCGACCTTTAAGGCAATTACTAATACATTCCAGTGCTAGATGTAGAGAATTTGTTTGACAATAATTAGTACATCTGCTTTAAATACTATTGATGGATGAACCCCCTTATGACCTTTCTCTACACCTACAGAAATTGCAGCTCAGCCCTGGCTGCTTGCTTCTGGGATACCATTTTTGCAATCACTAATAACCATCTATTATGCAGCTGCAGATTTTAACCACTCAGATGTGTCAATTGGAAATCAAGTTGTATGTGAAGAGAATTGATCACCACCACCATAGCTTTCATTTTTTCACCACAGAGGATGTAACGCATCACTGATCAAGGCTTTTACCTAGAGTGTAACTGGATATTAACTGAGTTGTAGCATTCTGCACAAAATATCAGAAACTTATTGCAGCATGAAGAAAGGTTAATAGCAGATTTTGACAAGCATCCTTTGCCGCATGTAAGTGATCCTTTTAGATTCTGGAACGTAGCTGCAGCTCTTGG
Organism: Carcharodon carcharias; assembly: GCF_017639515.1. Classification (NCBI taxonomy): domain Eukaryota; kingdom Metazoa; phylum Chordata; class Chondrichthyes; order Lamniformes; family Lamnidae; genus Carcharodon; species Carcharodon carcharias. The sequence continues at coordinate 43,377,202 of NC_054478.1, read as the reverse complement.
AATTTGCAGAATGCAACACCAAGCAAATGCAGTTACATGTTAAAGAAAAAGACATTGCTACAATACCTGCAGCCCATAAGGAAAACTTGAAAAATAAGACTGAATTTTTTCATAATTTTTGAAAATGAAACTAATCCCACGTTAAGTATTTAAGAAAACCAATACTAGTTTCAGAATAATTACTGAATTGATTCATTTTTCATTTTATTCTTTCCATTCCTAATGGCATTAGTTGAAACTGCCCTATATATTACATTGAATTTTCATGTTAATTAACTTAGACATGGTTCTGGTGGAGAATACCGTTGCCACTTTTGCTAGCCAATCTTAGTACCCAATCTTAGTAAGTTGTTACTTTGAGTTTTACAAAATGAGAAACAACTAAGCAAAGCAAACTGTATGAGCTCACCCTGGACAACTAAGCGTTTTAATTTTAATTTGAAGACCAAGATTAATTCACTCAGATTTATTTCCTCAAACAGAATTCAGTGAAGGTGGACCAAGTGTTGCCATGGGGCAAAAGTGAGATAACAGAAATACCCCTGAGAATGAGATGATAAACAAATTTTGTTTTCCTAAAGGCATCAACAACAACAACTTACATTTATATACTGTGTTTAACTTAATAAAACATCCAAAGGTACTTCACAGGAGCAAAGTATGACACTGAACCACATAAGAAGTTATTAGCTCTGATGGTGAAAAGATGGGTCAAGGAGGTAGTTTTTTTTTATTCATTCATGGGACATGAGCATCACTGGCTAGGCCAGCATTTATTGGCCAACCTTAATTGCCCTTGAGGAGAAGGTGGTGGTGAGCTGCCTTCTCGAACCGCTGCAATCCTTGTGGTGTAGGTACACCCACAGTGCTGTTAGGGAGGGAGTTCCAGAATTTTGACCCAGTGACAGTGAAGAAACAGCGATATATTTCCAAGTCAGGATGGGGTGTGGTTTGGAGGGGAACTTCCAGATGGTGGTGTTCCCATGCATCTGCTGCCCTTGTACAGCTAGATGGTAATGGTCATGGGTCTAGAAGGTGCTATCTAAGGAGTCTTGGTGGGATCCTGCAGTGCATCTTGTGGACAGTACACACTGCTGCCACTGTGTGTCAGTGGTGGAGGGAGTGAATGTTTGTGGATGGGGTGCCAATCAAGCTGGTTGCTTTGTCCTGGATGGTGTAGAGCTTCTTTTTTAAGGTGTGTCTTAAAGGAGGAAAGTGAGAAAGAGAGAGAGGGATGTAGGCAACTGAAGGCAAAGCCACCAAGGTGGAGCAATTAAAATCTGGGATGCACAAGAGGCCAGAATTAGATGAGCTCAGATACCTCAACAAGTTGCAGGGCATGTGGGGCTACAGAAATAGGGAGGGGAGAGACCATGGAGGATTTTAAGGTTGAGAATTTTTAAAAAATCAATTTTTTTTTTGGCTGGGTGCCAATGTAGGTCAACAAGCAAAGGGGTGATAGATGGGGGGAGGGGCAGGGTTTGGTACAAGACAGGATACAGGAAGCTGAGTTTTAGCTAACCTCAAGTTTATGGCAATACGATGTGGGAGACCAGCCAGGAATGCAAAAGAATTGTCAGGTGCAGAGGTAACAGCCCAGATTTTCACAGAATGGTTGAGACTCTGCGACTGATCCAAAATTGCACCAAGACCATCAGATCTGGAAGTCCTGCCCTCATTTTCAACAAATCTCATTTTCACCAGATGGGGAAAGGGGATGGGATGTGATTCATACATGGGGGAAATCTGAGCCCAGAAGCACCATTTGAACTCAGACCCTATTTTCACTGGAGTGAGCTCTATTTCCCCTAGTGTGAGACTACGTTTCTTAAAAGTAAATGTAAATGCTTATAAAAGGCAGGTAAAGCTTGTGTAACTGTCAGATTGTCAAGTTATTTATATCTTACCCTTTAAATATTGAAGAAACAGCCTGCCTGGGTCCATGAGTTGAAAAAAAGCCCAGTGCTTGCAGTTTCAATAGCTATTGTTAACATGAACCTAAGGGTTATTATTCTAGTATTCTTACTTCTTGACTGCTTCCACAAAATGTCATTGTCAAACGGAGGGCGGGTGGGGGGTGGGGGGGTGGGGGGGGGGGTGGGGTGGGGTGGGGTGGGGGTGGGTGCGATAAGTTTGACTGACGCTCCAAAAGGTTATTAAAGGATTTGCTGTCTTTGATGTGGGGTTATGAATACGGATGTTTCTTTTTATAAGGGATTTTTAAAATTCATTATTAAGTTCTTATGCACTGTGCACCTGCTTCAGGAGTAAAAATCCTGGTCAACAAAGACATGATTGTCAATTTCAGCAGCAGATGAACTGAGGAGGTATGAAGTCCAGTGGTGTCCTGGAGATGGAAATAGGTGGTAATAGTGATGGCATGAATATGTGGTCAGAAGCTTATCCCTTGATCAAATATGACATTATGGTTATGGACAGACTGGTTTAGTGTCAGAAAGTTGTGGGAATGAGATGGAGTCAGTAGCAAGGGAGAGAAGATTGGAGTTGAGACTGAAAACCATGACTTCCATCTTTCAAATATTTAGATAGAGCAACGCTTTTCTCATCCAGTACTGAATGTTGGATAAGCAGTTTGATACTTTAGAGACAGTGGAGGAGCCAAGAGAGCTGGTGATGAGGTAGAGCTGGGTGTCATCAGCATACATCTGAACACTAATACTGTGCTTTCAAATGATGTTGCCAAGGAGCAGCCTGTAGATGACAAACAGGGGGGAGCCAAGAGTAGATCCTTGGAGGACACCGTAGTAATTGTGCAGGAGCAGGGGGAAAAACTTTTGCAGGTGACACTCTGACTATCATTCAATAGATAAGAATGGAACTAGGTGAGCTCAGTCCCAACCAGCTGGACGAGAGTGGAGAGACATTAGAGGAAGGTGTGTCATCAACCATATCAAAGACTGCAGACAGGTTGAGAAGGAATAATTTACCTTTGTCACAGTCACATTGGATGTCATTTGTGACTTTGATCACAGCCATTTTGGTACTTTGGCAGGGAAGAAAGGTGATTGTATAGATTCAAACATGGAGTTTTGGTAAATATGGAAACAGATTTGGGAGGGAACAATGATTTACATGGGGAGGGGAAAGGGAGATTAGAGGTGGAATAGTAGTTTGCATGAATGGTTGGGTCAAAGTTTTTTTTAGCAGGGGGTGATGCTGGCAGATTCAAAGGAGAGAGAGGCAATATCTGAAGAGAGGGAACCATTAACAATATTGGCTAACATGGGGACCAGGGAGGAAAGTTGGGTAGTCAGCAGTTTAGTGGAAATAAGAACGAGAGTGCAGGAGGTGGGTCTCATGGACAAAAGTGTGCTTGAAGAGGACATGAAGGGAGATAGGAAAGAAAGAAGAGAAGACTGAAGTTCAGGATTAGAGCAGGGGTGATCTTTAGGGAAAGTTTGGCCTGGTTGGTTAATGGAAAGGGGGTGCAACAAAGGCTGCTGATGGGATGGCCATAAGATTACTAACAAAGAAGTTCATGAGCTCCTTGCATTTAAAGTTGAAGATGAAGGTGACAGAGGAGAGTGGTTTAAGAAGGCAGCTTATGGCATTGAAAATAAATCCTGGGTTTTCTTTATATTCCTGGAATAATGAGCAATTTTAGTAGACAAGCACAGGACCTGATGTTGTTTTATGTGATCTGCCCAGATCTGTCAGTGGATGACTAAACCAGTTGCCTACTGTATTGTTTCAAATCCGCATCCCTTGGAGTTAAGGCAGCAGGGAAGAGGACTGTACTAGGAGAATAGTGTGGTTGAGAGAGAGTTACACTTTTACTGAGGACTAGAGCATCAAAATTGGAGGCAAGGGTATGGTTGAACAAATCAGTAGCTGTGGAAATATTGTGGTGAATGGTGGTCCAAATACTAAACGGTTGTAATTTTGAAAGTACAATTGAAAATGAATGGGGTAAGCTGTTTTCTCTAGAAGTAGATACAGAAGGTGGTAAAGTTGAGGCCTAGAAGAGGGAAGTGGGTAAAGAGCATAATGTTTTGTTCCCCGAAATTTGAAATAATTAGACTTTGAGACTTAGCTACTGGAGCTTACATTGAGTGTATTTTTTCCATATCTCACCATGTGCTGTGGAATTATATATTGTTGCTTTGGTACGCTGATTGTAGTGCAGTAGTGAGCTATGTGGCACTCTGGAAACACATGTATAATATGTAGGACAATATAGTCCCTAAATCATTTTAGAATAATATAACAATATAACAGTGTGTGATACAAGGAAGTGATCAGTGGTGGCCTTTTCTGTGACTGATAAGATGGCATGAGCAAGGCGTGAGATGGTAAGGCATGCAAGTGGTCATGACTATAGTTTGGGGATTTTATACTGGAGGGGGAGACTTATGGAGGATAAGAGGACAGTGAGCTCAGAAATCAGAAATAAATTTATGAACTGGATTTTACTTCTAGCATCTGATCTGAAAGATGACACCTCTGACAAAAATACACTCTCTCATTACTCCATTCAAATATAAGTATTTTTTTTACTCAATCACGGGATGTGGGCATCACCGGCTAGGCCAGCGTTTATTGCCCATCACTAATTGCCCTTGAGAAGGTGGTGGTGATTTGCCCTCTTGAAGGAAATATTGTGGTGAATGGTGGTCCAAATACTAAACAGCTGTAATTTTGAAAGTACAATTGAAAATGAATGGGGTAAGCTGTTTTCTCTAGAAGTAGATACAGAAGGTGGCAAAGTTGAGGCCTAGAAGGGGGATGTGGGTCCATGTGGTGCAGGTGCACCTGCAGGGCTGTTTGGAAGGGAGTTCCAGGATTTTGACCCAGCGACAGCGATGGAATGATGATATTTTTCCAAGTCAGGATGGTGTGCGGCTTGGAAGGGAGCTTCCAGGTGGTGGTGTTCCCATGTGTCTGCTGTCCTTGTCCTTCTAGATGGTAGCAGTTGTGGGTTTGGAAGGTGCTGTCTAAGGAGGCTTGGTGAGTTCCTGTAGTGCATTTTTTAGATGGTACACATTGCTGCCACTGTTTATTGGTGATGGAGGGAGTGAGTATTTGTGGATTGGGTGCTTTGTCCTGGATGGTGTCAAGCTTCTTGAGTATTATTAGAGCTGCACTCATCCAGGCAAATGACAAGTATTCCAGCACGCTCCTGACCTGTGCTTTTTAGATGGTGGACAGGTTTTAGGGAGTCAGGAGATGAGTTACTTGGCACAGGATTCCTAGCTTCTGACCTGCTCTTGTAGCCACTGTATTTATATGGCTAGTCCAGTTCAGTTTCTGGTCAATGGCAACCCCCAGGATGTTGATAGTGGGTCAAGGGGCATTAATTAGATTCTCCCTTGTTTGGGATGGTCATTATCTTGCATATGTGTGTCAAGAATATTACTTGCCACTTGTCAGCCCAAGCCTGGATATTGTTCAGGTCTTGCTGCATTTGGACATGGACTGCTTCAATATCTGAGGAGTTGTGAATGGGGCATCAGGCTTGAGCCAATAACCCCCCAAGTCAGAGGCTAGAATCCAATAAAATGAGCCAAGCCTAGGATTAGTAGGTGTAGTGCTAACATGTAAAATATATATGGTAATAGAGTGGTGAAAAAAGCTACAGTTGCATTAACTTTTGAAGCTGCTGCAATAACAATAGATAGAAACATAAAATGGATAGATTTTGTTATGCTATCATTCATTTGACTTTGGAAAGTAAGAAGCAAAAACAGAAATGATCAAAGCAACATTAGACAAAGTTAATTCATCCACTAATAAGGAAATTAGAAAAACCTTGGCAAGAGAAGATAATTTGGGCTATCAAACAGTAAAATTACTGACACTTTCCATGTTATTGTGTATCCTGAGGGAATAACCACGACCACACCAAGATTTCCAATTTGATAAAACTTAGATCCTTTCTCCCAAGATCTGAAGAAAGTGAAACAGTGTTCTAATATATAACAATCTACTGTAACTCAGTCCATTTTTTAAACCCCGAACATTTGCTTTCTACAGGTGACATTTCAATGATTCTAACTGAAATGGAAATTAAATCTTTTATAACTTATTCCATTATTTATGAAAATATCCATTCCCTATCACATTCAATTCTCTTCTTACTTAGGTATTCACCAGCATTTAAAAAAAAAAGGCTCTCAACACAGTGAGAGGTCCGAGTTGTCATAAACTGAATATGTTGGAAACAAAATGTAAAATTAGTAATATGGCAAGAGTGGGACTCCAGTACAGATGCAAGGTGCCTTTTCTTTTTGTATTCAATACTTGTAGTGGTTTGCATAAGCTTGAGGTAGTAAGTATTTAAAATTTTGTCCAGTGTTTTCCTACATGTTAGTGTGCAAAAATATGCATACAATAGACAAATAAGTGGATACGAATAATATAGACTAAGATATTGAAGGGCTAGTTGCGCGTTCAAACTGTCATATGTGGAAGTTGAAGAACAGTTATGCTGTCCTGTGCCAACATATTTGCAGTATTTGTCTCTGTCTCTAATCTCTCCAGCTCAGATTAATTAAGCTGGAGTGAGAATCAGAAACATTCTGGCACAAGAGGAGTACCTGTACAGTTTGCTTCAGTCCTGAACTATACCTTTTAGAGGGCTGCAGAATTATAATGGGGACAGTATGATTGATAGTAAGGAAAACCCAGATTCAATAGAGAATGAGAATCCATAGAAACTTATCATATCCAACAGGCACAAGGCTTTTGTTACATGTGAGGATAAGAATAAAGACATTCAGAAGGACAGCCAGAATGCTGTTGATGGCACTTTGGAGCAGAAGGGTGGAAAGCATAACATGGTAGTTTTTGAAGATTAAATTATTAAGTGGAAGATAACTTCCTTTGTAAGTATGATTGAGAGTCCAACATGATGTGTTGCTCACCTGGTACCGAGGTGCTAGATACCTTGAACTGTATGAAAGGATATTGGAGAGAATTCAGTCATTGTGGAGAAGTTTGGGATCAATAACAAAGGGAAGAGTAGGCAAGTGGTCCTGTTTGAAGAATACTATGAACTACGATGTAATATTAAAGAACAGGGTCTCAAAGTTCATAATCTCTGGATCATTAACCGTGACATGTGCAAGCTGGCTTAGGGATAAGGGATAAGCAGGTGTTGAACACATGGCTGAAGGCATGGTGTGAGAAGGAAGGGTTTCATTTCATGGGCCATTGACACCAATACTGGGACAGGATGGTACTGTACCATTAGGAATAGGACCATCATGAGGACTTTAGGCTATTGGGGGAATGGGGGTGGGTTGGTTAGCAGAGGAGACTCAGGCAAAAAAATAGTATTAATTAAAACCTAAAACAAATGAAAGGGGACAGAATAACAATCAGGGGCAGAATTTTGCCCTCGTTGGGCAAGCTCGGCGAGGGCGAGTGCGAACGGTCAGGAAACTGGCCCACCGCCTGCGATCAGACAGCGACTGCGATGTCATGCTGGCGGGTCAGCTAAGGCCTGCCCAGCGTGAAATGCACGCTGCAGCGTTGCCTATGTGGGGGGTGGGGGGGGGGGAGGAAGAGGGCAAGTGGGGAACTGCTTGCATGCGCGTAAGTGCACACATGAAAAGCTCCCTGAGGCACAGAGCTGCCTTAGGGAGCTGAAGATATAAAAATTTAAAAATATAGAATTTAAAAATGTTACAAAAACGTCACATGAGCAGGGACATGTTATTAATGAAAAGTTACCATTTTATTTTTAATTGCTGTTGGAAACGTCATCCCACCCGTGGAGGAGGTTTCCTGAAAAATGCAAAGGCCGCTTGGCCTTTTTGCCTGTCCCCCAGCCGTAAGGTTAGACGGGCAGCAAAAAATTACATTTAATTGGTACTTTAATGGCCTGAAAAAGCCCGTTAATTGTCGGCGGGCGCGCTGCTGATTCCTGCGCACACTCACTGACCAAAATATCGCGCGAGTGCGCAATGACATCGGACGCGCACCCAAAGTCATTGCATGTCATTTTATGCCTGTTCGAGTCGAGCGCATGCCCGCCCGACGAGGTAAAAATCCCGGTCCAGGAACTGTACTTCAAGCACTACAGGTAAAGGGAAAGCTAATAAATAAAATGTGATTCAACTAGGAGAAAAAAATAAGAAACACACGCTTAAATTAGAGTAGAAGGACAGGATAGTAGTGTGGCTCAAATAAGCATTCTTCACACAAATACACGATGTATAAAGAACAAACTGAATGATTTGCTGTGCAAATTCAACTTGGAGTATACGACATAGTAGCCATTACTGAGTCATAGCTTAAGACAATTAGGACTGGAAATTAAATATATCAGGTTTAAGGAAAATCGTTGATGGGAAGGAATAGCTCTAATGATTAAGGATAAAATCACTTCAAAGATAAGAGAAGGTAGAATGAGATGTCAGCAGGCAGTGGAGATATTATGGGTGGAATTAAGAAGTAGAAAAGTATTTATGGCTGTAGTGGGAGCTGTGCATCAGTCCCCTTGGTAGCAGCTGTGGAGTGGTGGAATTTATAAATGTTGATCTCCATAACTCCTGCCTAATTCACTATTTGATTTGCAAAAATGGCAGCTCAGCTTCAACCCCCTGTTATTTTTAAACTTAACTGGATTTGCACAAAAAACTTGAAATAAACTTGCCACAGAAAGTTAGGGTTTATACTTAACAGCACAAGTAGCCTTTTAACTACATGATAATTGTTAATACAATAACAGGCAACGTCTCCAGCCCAGAAAGGGAACAATTTGAACTGTGGAGACTCATTCCTGAATATAGTCAATTCTTCAAGGTTCAAACCATTTTACATTGCTAATTTTTTCCTTACCTTCCCCATTTTCTTCCACTTTTAATCCATGCTTTATTTCCCTTGCTTTAAGCATCCTTTTGTACTGGATTGTAATCCAATTCATCCACACTAATTCAACAAGTTTATCAATTGTTCGTTTGCTTCTCACTCAATCCCTAAATCTTATTCTTTAAGAAAATAGACTGTTACTCTCATCATTCATTTATGGTCCCAGATGCCCTGTTGCCCTTGACTTATCAAATGGCTCTGCCAGCAATTTACAGGCCAAAATATGTTGACCTGAAGGATGCAGGAGAAAGCCTAACCAATGGTTCCAGTAAGATTTGGGCCATAATCTTTATCCAGAACCTTTATTGAATGTCATAGTATCATGATGTGATACAGCACAGAAATATGCCAGTCGGAGACCTTTGCTGGCTTTTTGGTAGAGCTGTTCAATTTGTCCCACTCTTCATCAATTTGGCAGAACATGACTTCTTTCAATCCGTGCTGACTAGATCCCATTTTGTCCCGGTGTTTTGAAGGCATGCAATACCTCAAATTTACTTGTGTTTGGCACTTTAATAAACTCTACATTAATTATAGATATCTGTGCCAAATTAGCTAGATCTGCACCTTGTCCACTACCTGATAAGACATATAACTAGTCATAATATAAATTGAAATACAGATGATGTTAACAGAACAGTCGGAAGCTGTAACATTGTTTCATTAATAGCAAACAGTCTAGTTAAATGTATACATTAGGTTATATGCTATAATTCTGGTTTAATTACCTTTGTCATTTCTGATTTAAACTTTCTTTCTCTGATTCATTTTTATTCAGTGTGTGCCTGTAGTATAGCATTACTTGTAGAAACATACTTAAAAGTTGCCTGTAAGTAAAACTGACAGCATAAATATTGCTAAAATGAAGCAGCTCAATGTAAAACCAAACACTGACACACATAGGTCACAGGTTTTTGATTATAGGCCAACAAAGAATGCTTGGAAAATAGTTAGACTGGCAAAATAATTTAGGGGCCTGGAGGTTTCTCACTCATAGACTGATTTTTAGTTAGCAATTAAACTAATAAAAAGAATCAGCGCCTAAAAACCATTCCACAATTTGCTATCCGATAACCACCCCATAACATTTTAGAATCCATCCTGTCGTATGTACCCTCATCAAAATGCATGCCAGGAAAATAATGTATGGGAATGAAATTACATATTCACTGGAGTAAAACAAATTTATTTTTAAAAAATTTCTTCTGAAATGATTGACCGTGTAATTAACCTGATTTTGCTCGAAGTAAGATGAGTCCAATCATAGTAGATTGTACTTGATAACTATTGACCTCTGGAGTACGAGCTTTCCCATAATCAATTTGAGGCATTGTCACAAAATTTTGAATACAAACCACATACGTGGCTACTGATAAAACACTTCACCTCCAACTGTATATTGAAAAGTTACATTTAGTCCACAAGGGTTGAAATTAATTCTGTTTGAATTAGTTATGATTTTTACAGTAAAGTTCTGAAGTGGAGTCTCCATTTTCAGTGTAATTGACGATCCCAGCACTAATTGTGCCTGTCTTTCCCTTGAGCTTTTCTCTAAGACATTTGGAAAGCACCAAATGCAAAAGCAGCCACAAATCAGCTCAATCTGCCAGTGTTTAAAACTGATCCTTTTTTTAAAATTTGCTTTGAAAAAATATCCCTTGATGAAATTAAGTGCGTAAATTTTGTAAAAGTTGATTAATACAGATGAAAGTGGGATGACCACAAAAATGAGTATTTTAAACCATAGTGACAATCCATCACTTGTGAGTAACCTGACAAGATAAAAAAAAACTATTTTCCAGTTAGATTGGAGTGCAGTAGACAGTTAGTTCTTAAGAAAATTTTTTAAAAATTATTGAAAGCTTTACAAAAAGTCCTTATTAGTGCCCTTGAGTCCAAAGGTTCTAGCTTAATTTTTGGAGCCACTTCAATTGCTTGCAAACAAACACCATTCGTGGAAACCAAAAAGGTGCAACCAAATGGAAATTCCAGGTCATTATCTACAAGTTCTCAGAAAAGAACAAAATAGTTAAAGACAAAATAATTATCTTAAAATTATAAGAACCAAATCATTTGGGTTTCCACAATTCTGATTATCGCAACTATTGGGTTATAATTTGCTGTTCATTCATTAAGTAAAGGAGGAATCTGGAGCTCATCTTTCTTTAACATAGGTTTATTCATAAAACCCAAAGAACACAAGCACAGACTTCCTTTTCCTTTCTTCTCCCACCCCCAAGTGAAAGCTGGTTCTTATATACTTAAGACTAATGCCCTAACCTTTCCTCAATTAGTCACAGCTGCTCACACTTACAACTAGAGCATGCACATCATTGTGACAGGATTGCAACATTAACAAATTGTGTACACTCTATGCACCTATAATGTCATCTGCTCTAGATAACAAAGACTGATAGAATTAACTATAAAAATACATAATGCAACATAGTTCTTTAAAGGTTAAAAATACTTTATTTACTAAGACTATTATTATCTTTTACAGAAAAAGTCATTCAGCTCAGGAATTTGCAATTGTAGGATAAGTACTTATTTAGTCCATATATAGCTTTGTCTTAGGTCTATTACCAACCATCAGAAGACGCCTCTTATGCCAGTTAGTTACATTTTGCTCAAGGGAATTATTGTGAATTTCTACAGAGACGACTGCATTGTGATTCACTGCAACAGCGTTGCCATCATGTGCTATCACTTCATAATCACAACCAGAGTCCCTAGACTCCCTTTGTGCCAGAAGTCGCAGCAGCTGTCCATTACAGTACTAAATACGCCCTGACATATGTATTAAGTTTTGCCATAACAATATTTTATAGGCTCATAGAAGTTAATTTGTTGCCTAGTAAAACACATAGGGCAGTATTTCCCGGTCGGTGTGCGGGGGGGACAGGACCTGCATGCCAATGCTTAAAATGACGCGGGAAGACATCAGGCGGAACTCCTGATGTCACCCCGCGTCATTTCAATTTTCAGGTCAGCGGGAGCGCAGCCAAATCAGTTGTGTGCCCGCCGACCTGTTAATAGCCTATTGAGGCCATTTAAAAACTAATTGCAGTAGTTAAAGGACCTGCCCGTCCAACCTTAATGTTGGCGGGCAGGCCGGGAGCCCTGGGTGGAATGAGGTTTCATGTAGGTTTTTAAAAATTTAATAAAAGTTTAACTAAAAGTGATGGACATGTCCCAACTCGTGTGACAGAGGGGACATGCCAGGAAAATTTTATTTTTCTATTTTTAACATTTATTAATTTGGAGCCGATGCACCTGAGGCAGCACTTAGCCTCAGGGAAATGAGTGCGCTTTTTCGCATGCATGAACGAAAGAGCGCAGGCCACGATGCTCCCTCCTCCCCTCACCCGCAAAACACGTGCATCTGGTGAGTTGCATTTCACTCAAGATTTCAACGTTTGTTTGCCTACCTTGCTTCAGGCAGCATGGTCATCAGCACCAAGCTTCGCAGGCAGCACCACATCACTTTTGGGAGGGCTCACGGGCAGGTCTCCACCTACCAGACGAGCTGTAAAGTGGAGATGGCTATTCAAAGGCAACAAGGCTAGGGCTTGCTTGGGGAAGGGGGAGAAGTGGCCTCAAGCAAGGGAAGAGGCTGCAGGGCGAGGGCTGTACTGGGGAGGGGTTTATTCTGGGATGTGTTTGGGGGCACGTGTTGATCTGTGCAAGTAGCCTGAAGTTGGTGAGGGCTGAGGAGGCAGTCTCCAGAGGAGATGAGGCCAGATGGAGATGTGAGGGTGCATGTGAGAGAGTGAGTGGTGATGTCCTTGGAGCTGGCAGCGAGTGAGATGCCAGCAAGTGCGCGATGGTCTTGTGAGTGTGTGAGGCTAGAGTGATAGGGTAGTTGCCTTATCCTGATACCATGGATGAAATTATTCCTCCTTTTTCTGCACTGGATGGCCAACCTCGTGTGTAGCATTGCCACCGACCACCTCTGCCACTGCCTCCCAAGCTGGAGCGGTGAGACAGATGAGCCTGTTTCGGCCAGTGCGGGGGTACCGGACATCACGGCGGGCCTCCACGGCATCCAGAAGGCATCCCAGGGATGTGTCACTGATTCAAGGGGCTACACTCTTCTTGGCTTTTAGGGCCATGTCTTCACCAGGACAGGTGAAGGGCTGTAAGCATTGAAAAGTGTGCGCGCAGCTGCAGTTTAAATATGGTGCCCTAAGTGAGGCAAGGGAATGGCATGATGGGCAAATTGGAGGCCACCCACCAGTGAAATAGTGTGTTTCCTGTGGTTATATAATTAATGAGGCGCTAATGGGACGATACGGCGTGAAAATCCGCCATTCCCCACCCACTACTGCACTTTCTGCAAATCTGGGATGATTCTGCCCATAGCCTCCTCAACATAGTTTGCTGGCGCAACCTAGATCGTACCACACAAGCTGGCAGAGAAGGAAGTAAAGACACCACTTACTTTACTGGAGCACTGATAAACTGGCACAATCATCAACTAATTTTCGGAATATGGCGAGGGATGTTTTGCAGAAAAGCTGAACCCACTAATAATGAAAGGGTCCTTAAAGTGGCAATGCACCAAGAACAAGAACAGCACATTACTTGTGCGAAATATGAGACACATTCATGATGCCTATCTAAGCACATTATTATCTTTGGTAAACAAACAAGATGAATCAGTCATGTGGAATGGGGAGCTTATCAAATTAATGGGGATCAGTTAGCTCAGTTGGCTGGATGGCTGGCTTGTGATGTAGAGTGATGCCAACAGTACAGTTTCAATTCCTGGACTAGCTTCATCCATGAAGGCTCCGCCTTCTCAACCTCATCCCTCACTTGCAGTGTGGTGGCCTTCAGGTTAAACTCACCACCAGTCATCTCGCTCTACTGAAACAGGAGCCTATGGTCCTCTGGGACTATGGTGACTTTCATTAGCAAGTTATCAAGCTGGACCATAGAACTAGCAGGCCTATGTTATTAACTGACAGATTGTAATAGCCCTCATGCCCATGCAGCAAGTGCAATGGTTTGCGACCCAGGTCTGACTCTACTTTGCATTCAACTGACATCCATGTGAAACATGCATTTTTATTCACTTACAGGATGTGGGCGTTGTTGGCAGGGCCAGCATTTGTTGGCAATCCCTAGTTGCCTTTGAGAAGGTGATGGTGAGCTGCCTTCTTGAATCGCTGCAGTCCATGTGGAGTAGGTACATCCACAGTACTGTTAGAGAAGGAGTTCCAGGATTTTGACCCAGCGAAAATGAAGGAGCAGCGATATATTTCCAAGTCAGGCTGGTGAATGGCTTGGAGGGGAACTTCTAGGTGGCGATGTTCCCATGTATCTGCTGCCCTTGTCTTTTTACATGATGGCAGTCGTAAGTCTGTAAGGTGCTGCCTAAGGAGCCATGATGAGTTTCTGCAGTGCATTTTGTAGATGGTACACACTGCCACTATTCATCGGTGGTGGAGCAAATAAATGTTGTGGAAGGGGTGCCAGTCAAGCAGACTGCTTTGTCCTGAATGGTGTCAAGCTTCTTGAATGTTGTGGGAGGTGCACTCCCAGGCTAATGGAGAGCATTTCATCACACTCCTGACTTGTGCCTTGTAGATGGTGGACAGGTTTTGGGGAGTCAGAAAGTCAGTTACTCACTGCAAGATTCCTAGCCTCTGACCTGCTCTTGTAGCCATAGTAATTATATGACTAGTCCAGTTCAGTTTCTGGTCAATGGTAACCCCCAGGATGTTGATAGTGGGGATTCAGTGATGGTAATGCTATTGAATGTCAAGGGGCGATGTTTAGACTCTCTTTCATTGGAGATGGTCATTGCCTGGCACTTGTGTGGTACGAGTGTTACTTGCCATTTGTTGCCCGAAGCCTGGATATTGTCCAGGTCTTGGTGCATTTGGACGTGGACTGCTTTAGCATCTGAGGAGTCGCGAATGGTGCTGAACATTATGCAATCATCAGTGAATATCCCCACTTCTGACCCGATGATGGAAGGATGGTCATTGATGAAACAGCTAAAGATCGTTGGGTCGAGGACACTACCCTGAGGAACCACTGCAGTGTTGTCCTGGGACTGTGATGATTGACCTCCAACAACTACAACTATTTTCCTTTGTGCTTGATATGACTCCAACCAGTGGAGAGTTTTCCCCTTGTTTTCCATTGACTCCAGTTTTGCTAGGGCTCCTTGATGCCACTCTTGGTCAAATGCTGCCTTGATGTCAATGGCAGCCACTCTCACCTCACTTGTGGAGTTCACCCCTTTTTTCCATGTTTGAATGAAGGCTGTAATGAAGTCAGGAGCTGAGTGGCCCTGGCGGAATCCAAACTGAGCATCAGTGAGCAGATTATTTCTAAGCAAGTGCTGCTTCATAGCGCTATTGATGACCCCTTTCATCACTTTACTGATGATCGAGAGTAGGCTGATGGGGGTGGTAATTGACCAGGTTGGACTTGTTCTGCTTTTTGTGGACAGGACATACCTGGGCAATTTTCCAAGTTACCGGGTAGATACCAGTGTTGTAGCTGTACTGGAACAGCTTGTCTAGGGGTGCAGCAAGTTCTGGAGCACAAGTCGTCAGTACTATCGACGGAATATTGTCTGGGCCCATAGCCTTTGCAGTATCCAGTGCCTTCAGGCATTTCTTGATATCATGTGCAGTGCAGTGAATCGAATTGGCTGAAGACTGGCATCTATGATGCCGGGGACCTCCAGTAGAGGCCAAGATGGATCATCCACTTGGCATTTCTGGCTGAAAATACATCAATACACCCCTCCTCCCACCCCTTACTGAATAAATAACTGTACTTGTCTTTTGTGTCAAATTACACAGCATTAACTGCATTTTTCAAACATGCATGCAACACTTTGTCTACTCACTGTTCCTGTAAGCAAAACAGGAGTAAAAGAAAGAACTTTTTTTTCCCCCAACAGTTTTGATTATTACAGCCAGGAGAAAATCAGAAGGAAAGCCAGTGCCAGGACATCAGTGAGAGAAGGCAGATCTTTGACAGCCAGATGTGGAAGCCAATGGACACGGGGCCAGTGATTGGTTTTCTTTGGCAAATTAGGCTGTGCTGAGATAAAAACAGAAAGTGCTGGAAAATCCCTGCAGGTCTGGCAGCGTCTGTGGCGAGAGAAGCAGAGCTGATGTTTCAAGTCCAATATGACTCTTCATCGGAACGTAGGCTGTGCTGAGGCCAGTGTAGGCACTGTAAGCAGTTGCAGCTATTTGCATTTTGGCTGCATAGTAACCATTTTAGATAAACGTCTGCAGGTGGCAGATTTTTTGACTCCCCTGGTTTACAGATGTTGCCAGGTTTGCTGAAAATTTTCTGATTTTGTTGTTAAATTACACCAAATTTACCACTTCTGATTTCTCAGAGGTGACAGGGGATTGGAGAATGCAATTGTCGGGCTAGTGGGGACCAAAAATGTTCCTCTTAGGGTAGTGGGGGATCAGAGAATGCACCTGCATGAGGTGGTGGTGGATCCGAGAACTCACTTCCATGAAGTGTTAGGGGAATCCGAGAGAGCACCTGCATTGGGGTAATCAGGAACCATTTGCAGGGACACTTGATAATTTTTTTTGTCATCAGATGACACATGGACAAACCTCCAGAAAATCATGCAATACTTGTAGAAAAACCTGTAGTCTTGAAACATACAGGACACCATAAGTATTATAAAGAAATTAACTGAATTTTAACGGGAAGAAGAAATTGCAATTATATGCAGAATGTTTTCAAGCACAAGCTTAACTCCAGGCTGAATTTGAAGATACAGCAACCAGTAAATTTTAAGAAACACTGCTGGAACACAAAGTATTGAATCAAATGGCATTAAACATTACAGTCAAGAAATTTTAGCCAGTCATTTTACAAGGCAAATTTATATTCCTTCATTCATTATTTTAACAGATTTAAACTAAGCAGATTAAAGCCAGTGTTAAGTAGCAGACAGTGGAGTGCCAAACAAGCAAGTGAAGCACTCATCTGAGAATATGGCCAACTGTGCTTTCCAAGCTATTGTTTATTGAATAGTGTGCTATTGCAAACAAACTGAAAGCATTCACATGCTTACATGCTTAAACTGGAAACATGCCAGAGAATCATTTTATTGTATGGTACATCCAAAGCAGTTAATAAAGCGGCTACATGGCCATGTATTGCTATGTCAGGGGTTGCCACTTACTCAGATATTACAAGCTCCCTTTAGAGGTGTTTAGATAGAAGATCATTGTATTTCATATACTCTAGGATGAACCCTATGCCTTTATATTGGTTGTATGTGCAGTCATTGACTGTAAGACATTTCTCACTGTCAATTCTACAAATCAATCAAACAGAACCACACATCATGCAGAATGTACCACACTGTAATCATTGTGGACACAGATGGTGTATTTGCACTACAAAAGACATTTATAGCACAGTTTCAGCTTCCTGCAAGTTTGTTCATTGAACATTTGTGTGCTCAATAATCTGTCGCTGTATTATTGCTGTTAAGTTCAAAAAAGCTTTTGTTGGTGAATAGTTGTAGAAACCAGTAACATATTGAGTCAGCTGTATGGCCCAGTATGTGAACTGATAGTTCAACACATTCACAACAACAGTAAGAGGATTGAATAATATCCCAATTCCAATGTATACCCTGTAATGGTGAATTTGCGTGCAGACATTGTGCACTATTCCTAACTAATTGGATTCAGTAAGGGTAGTGATCAATTTAAAACTCAAGGTGATTAGGTTTCTATAAATAAAATACAGGGTAGATTGTGGCATTGTATAAAATATGTGATAAAGGAATTAGGATAGGATAACTTTAGTATGTACTTCCACCAATTCTGCTGTCTTCCTGCAATCTTCACCTGCTCCACTGAGTAGATAAGAGGGGCACGTATTGTAAGCAAATAGGATGAGTTTTAGATGCCTCCAGGAAGGAATCAGCATGGGCACAAGATCCTTAATGCCTCCTTTTGTGCTATAAAAAAATTTGGTTCTATTGTTCTTGAACAAAATCAGATTATCAACAAGGTGAAGTGTAAGCATTTACCAATTACACTGGAAAGTAGTTTCAAATTTCTGTTGTTTCAGAGATTGTAGCTCCTGCAGCATCTTTCAAACTACAAAGCCTCAATCTCAATTGCTTTGATACTGATGGTGAATTACCTGCAGGACTGCTCTTTATCTCTCTCCCATTTGTTCTGGATTTAGAATGCTTAGCAGTTGTTGCAACAAATTATATTTTTATGGACTCGTTGGTATTGTATCACTCCACTTGCTGGACACTAAATGTGCCCAACAAATGCAGAATGAACAAAGATCCCTCAATTGCATCACACCACTACACATAATCTTCCATGATGTGCTGCTTATCTCCTTTCTATTCCTCATAGCTAAACCTCCTCCTTATCCCTCAGTGATCTGCAACTCCGCTCATACATCCATTTCTGATGTTGGCTTGCTACTCTGATACCAATATTCCCTGATGTTGTCTTGCTTCCAAATTCAATGCTATGCTGGATGTGAGGTGAGGTGAGAGTGATTATTCTTGATGTCAAGGCAGCATCTGAACAAGTGTGGCCTCAAGGAGCCGTAGCAAAATTGGAATCAATGGGAATCAGGAAAACCTCTGGTTGGAGTCATACTTAGCACAAAGAAAGATGGCTGTAGTTTTGGAGGCCATTCATCTCAGTCCTAGGACATCATTGCAGGAGTTCATCAGGTTAGTGTCCTAGGCCAATCTTCAGCTGCCTCATCAATGACCTTCCCTCCATCAGAAAGTCGGAGGTAAGGATGTTTGTTGATGATTGCACAGTGCACAGTACAATCTGCAATGCTGTAGATAATGATAATAATAGTCCTTGCCTGTATGCAGAAAGACATGGACAACATTCAGGCTGCGACTGATAAATGGTAAGAAAGATTTGCACCACACAAGTGCAGGCAAAGCACATCTCGAACAAAAAAATAATCTAACCATCTCCCTTTGATGTTCAATAGCATTATCATTGCTGAATCCACAACATCATCATCCTAGGGGCATACCATTAACTGAACTGGACCAGCCATATAAATATTGTGGCTACAGGAGCAGATCAGAGGCTGGAAATTCTGTGATGAATAACTTACCTTCTGACTCCCCATAGCCTTTCTACCATCTACAAGGCACAAATCAGGAGTGTGATGGAATATTCTCCACTTGCCTGGATGAGTTCAGCTCCAACAACACTCAAGAAGTCCAACACCATCTAATTAACACAAAGTAGCCTACTTGATCGGCAGCCCAACCACCACCTTAAACATTCACCTCCTCCACCACAGATGCAGGGTAGCAGCAGTGTGAACCATCTACAATGTGCACTATGGCAACTCACCAAGGCTCATTCGACAGGACCTTCCAAATCCACAACCTTTACCACCTGGGAGGACAAGGGTAGCAGATACATGGGAACATCACCACTTGCAAGTTCTCCTCCAAGTCACTCACATCCTTGTTTGGAACTATACTGTTGCTCCTTCACGGTCACCAGGTCAAAATCCTGGGACCGCTTCCTAACAGCACGGTGGGTGCACTTACACCACGTGAACTGCAGCGGTTCAAGAAGGCAGCTCACCATCATCTTCTCAAGGGCACTTAAGGATGGGCAGTAAATGCTAGCCTTACTAGCCATGCCTCCATGCCGCCATCCCAAGCACTAATAATACAGTGAGGTGCACGTTTTTATTTTAAAAGAGAACTTCTGAAAATACACTTTTTCTGTGATAACATTTGTGAAACAGTATTTTCCATGTAGGGCTTATTTAATGGAATGTTCAGAATCACAAGTAAATAAGATTAATTTCATTTAGAAGTCATGAAGCATGATGCATTTTATCTTTCTGTCAATAAAAGTATAAAAATCAAGTATCTTCCAGGAGAATTGTTCAGTGAGTCAATTGGTTCATTGGATCAATGTGCTGAAAAACTGCATCTGTCCTAGGTCTATAATAGTTGCTGCTCATTGATTATTCCTGATAATTTGGTGTTTCAGCTGTCTATTTTCATTTAACCATATATAATGTTTTTGGATTTATGGGCTGGATTTTACCAGCCTGCTGCAGATGGACTGGGTGGTGGAAGGGCTTCTAAAATGATGGTGAAGGTGTCAAGAGGGAAGCCTGATGTCTTTTCACCACCGCAGACTATTCCAAGAAGTGGAAAAGGCAGTGGGGTAACAACCCACCAACCAGAGGCAGGCAGCCAATTAATTCAATTAAGTGGTCATTTTTTGGCAAATTTTCACAAACCCCCCCACCACTGACCAGGATCTTACTGGTGGTGAGATGGGCCCTGACTGCATGGAGAGACTGCCAGGTATATCAAGACCACCTCTCAGTAGCATCACAGGGAGGGGCATTCCATTCTGACCACCCCATGACCCACAGAGGGCACCTTCTCACCCCCACCCACCACAGGCAACAATGACTGCCTGTGTCTCCAATATCACCAATGAAGGATTCACTCCTCCAATTGTCTGGGCCTGCCTGCGTGGATCCAGCACAATAAAAAAAAATCTGTCAGCAACATCACCAAAGTTTCCAAGATGCTGGCCCTTTGATTTGGGCCTCTGAGAGGTCGGCCACCATTCTCAAGATGGTGGTACCGGAAGCGACCTCTTAATTGGCCATCATATGTAAAAGAAATAGCTTTTTTTTTCTAATATTACTGTGGGATACTGAAGCAGGCTTGTGGGGGGAGTGTGTATGTGTTGTGTGTATGTGATTAATTTAATTAAACGGAAAACAGTCAGAATGCAAGGTTTAAATCATCAAAGGGATAAGGTGTAAGAAGGCATTTTGAAATGGAGATGGGCAAGCTAAGATGAGATCCCAGTAGATACAGTATGAATGGGATTTTTTATTAGGAGATAAATGGGGAGTGAAGTGTTAGCTGTTTGAATTTCAAAGAGACATGACCGGAAGTTTTACAATGGGCCAAATTGTAAATAAATAAGGCAAAGTTGTTAAATCTATTTTTCCCGATAGTGCTGACCATAATGACAGCATGAAAGATTTTTATGTTCTGGGAAAGAAAAAAGTTTAAAAACAATGTGTTTTAGAGATGAAAAGGGAGAAATATATTTAAAGAAAGATTGAAAGCTGTATGATGAGTGGCCATGTAAGATCTTGAAAGGTGGGCTGCGCGAAGATAGACTTGTGAAAAAGTAGCCTCTAGCCACCCCAGAGAAGTGTTTATTTGTTCCAGAAAGCAGGGTTTTGTTAATAGCCTTGGATTTCCATTGTCAGGGGAAAAGGAAGATAGAAGCTGTGAAATACCTCCCTTATAGTAACAGTGGGTGCCTTGTAGTAATATTACTGGGTGTTTTATAGATTAAGAATAATTTATTTGGCCTGCTATCTGGAAAAGAGTGTTTAATTGGGAAGTTAGTAGAATTTTTTGGGCAAATGTTATAAGACTAAATTTAACTGGGCAGCTGTAGTCTTGTGTGTTTAAGTGTTCTTTTCTTTTGTTAATAAATGTTTTAGTTTAATATTTAAAATCTCCAAAAGTGGTACTGGGCTCTTTACTTCTGATTTTAGTGCACAAGCCTTATCCTAGTAAAAAATACAATTTGCAAATCGTTGTGATAACTTGACCAAGTTTCCCTTTGTGATTTGGTCAGCCCAACAATTACCACTTGCCATATCATAGCAGCTGGTAAAATCAGCTGTATGACAACTGTTCACAGTATGATTATTTCTTTGGAAACTGTTTCTCAGTATTCCTGACCATTCAGTATTTGACTACTTCTTTATATTTAAGTATATACATTGTTATTTTTCTTGTACATTGATATGTACATCAACCTGGCTGAGTGGTAGGAATAGTGAAGAAGTGCCGAATTGGTACAGGTATTAACCTTAACTTGAGCTGTTAAACTATGACCCCCAGTTTCCCCATTCACAGCGAAGGTAAGAATTAGATGGCATTTTTGCCATGACTGACCTTAACTGGTGCCACCAAAAGCATTAACTGGTTTATCATCTTGAGCTGCAGGTGAGGTCTTGCTTTGTGGAAAATAACTATTTTCATCTGTCTAATAATGGTTGCTCTTGTACTTCAAGATAGTTTATTCTCAAGTGCTCTGTGATTTTTCCAAGGGATTTGATAAATTCAAGTGTTTCTTTCTTTTGAGCCTTGTTATTAATCTACACGTCGAAGTACTCCAAAGCAATTTTGTTTTCTCTGAACAAATCCAAGTGAGTCAGCTGTATATTATGTTAAACAAGCCTCTCATATTCTCTGTCTATCAAATTTTGGTTGCCGAACTTCCTTTTCTGTGACACATTTTGGCATCAAACTTCATTGATTCATACATTACAATTTAATTGGTTGTATAAAATCTCAAGCGAGAATTCCTTAGGACTTTGACTTTGGCTTAGGAAATACACAATATACCAAACATTAAGCAGCAGTACAAGTTCAAAATTTAAATAATACTATGAAAAATGTGCAGATACTAAAATAGGAGAATGTGAATACAAATACCCCAAGTTATTATGTGATTGTTTGCTTCCCTCATGCAGTTTGCCCCTCTTGGTCTGCTCATTAGGAGCTCAAAGTGAGCTTTCTAAAGTAATGAAAATACACATATTCTGGAACATAATTAAACATTTAAAATGATGGTTTGTGGCAGACTACCTTAATTACTGGAGAATAAATTCACACACTTAACACTTGACTTCAAAAAACCTTGATCAAAGAGAGAGAGACACGCAGAGGAAAAAGCACTCAGAGATAAGTAATGGAGGTCTTAGGGTGTGGGTGGGGGGGAAAGATAGTAGTGTTGTGGTGGTGGGGGGTATTCTGTTCTGTAGCTTAAAGTATAACTTGCCAAAAAAAATAATGTTTAGTCAATAGTGCTTTTTGTTATAGTAAACATCTTAAAATGTGTAATCTTGTTGTGTCATCCTTTCAGCTATTAACTGAAAGTTCAGATTTCTTTCTAAAAATTATTGTTCTCTGTGTGGTTTGTAACACTTGTGTGGCATGGAAGGAATAGCGTGGGCTGATAAGTTCCTGTGGTAATATTAGGTCACCTTCATCAAATCATTAAATGACACATTTTAGGAGGCCATTCTGCTCATTGTACCTATGCCAGCTCTTTGAAAGAGATATCCAATTGCTCCCAGTGCCCTGCATTTTCCCATGTCTGTTCAAATTGTTACCTATTTCCCTTTTGAAAGTTACTATTGAATCTGCTTCCCCTATCCTTCCAGACAGTGCGTTATAGAATCACTGAATGGCTGCAGCATAGAAGGAAGCCATTTAGCCCGTTGTAACCAGGCCGGCTCTCTCTTTGAAGATACTCAGCAATCCTTCTCCCCTGCTTTTACCCCTGCAATTTTTTTTCTTTTTAATTTATTCCATTTTTAAACTCATGATTGAACCTGCCTCCATCACACTCTTAGGCAGTGCTTTCCAGAACCAAACCACTTACTTTGCAAAAATAGCTTTTCCTCATGCCACCTCAGCTTCTTTAGCTGATCAGTTTAAATCAGCTTCTGGGCCCTTCTGCCAATGGGAACAGTTTCCCCCTATTTAATCTGTTCAGACCCCTCATGGTTTCTAAATCATAACAATTTGTTGCATTAAAAATAATCTTGTTTATAGCAATAACTTTATGCACATTGGCATATTTGATCAAGCATGACATTAAATTGATATAACATTTATTTTCTTATTGCAAAACATGGTTATATTGATCAATTATTTTTCTCCATATTAAGGCATTGTTATTCAACACTAACATTCTCTCAGTTTGCTTGTTGACCTCAGGGTATACTTGACAATATTTTAATGTGTTTTATACTTGCAGTGGAATAATAAACTTAAATCACAAAGAAATCATAGTTGAAGAGAAACAATGAACAGGGCAGTTGTGAAAAAAAATATAGCTCAAGGCAATTTCAAACAGACTTTTAACAGGGGTTCTGAAATCAACTGTTATGTTGAACTCAAAAATGATACTTCACTTATATGTATCAACATGTTGTCTGATGCCAGGAGCAGGGTAGTCCTGTTTAGCTAAAAGAAAAACAGAAAATGCTGGAAATGCTCAGGTCAAGCAGCATTGCTCCCAGTGGCGCTGCCAGTACTGGAGTGCTGTTGACCTTTGATTAGCTGGCAGCTCTCAGAGGTGGGAAATTCCCCCTGAACTTGTTGAGGACCCTAATCACCAACCCAGTAAGCTCCTGATAGGCATTAATCAGGTCAGGGGGTGTCCGGAATGGCTGCTGCCATGGCTGTCCAGCTGGTGGATGGGCAAGCTGCTGCAACCATTAAATAACTCGGTTTCTCTCTCCACAGATGCTGCCTGACCTGCTGAGCATTTCCAGCACTTCCTGTTTCTATTTCAGGTTTCTTTTATCTGCATCAGTTTGCTTTTAGGCCACACGTATTGTGATATGGTGTACATGTACTTTTAAGGGTGCGTATCTTACACTAATGTCAATCAGTACCCAGCTCAAGGCAGGATGTGATGTATTAATTCCACGGGCAGAATTTTACGCAGGCGGGGTTTTACAGTCCCGATGAAGTCAATGGACTTTTGAAAGGCAGGCCATATTTTACAGCCCCACCCCCACCACTTCGGAGCTTTAAAATTCCACCCCATGACTCTGTACCTAGATCAGAGCAGCTGTTGTAGAGGTCAGACATGTCTCCCAGCTGGCATTATATGTATATGGTCTCATCTTCAAATAAAGAAGCCACATTATTTTATTTTCTTGTTGTAGGATTGGCAGGTTTGTGACAAGTAAAAGAGCACACTATGCCGTCAGTGCTAGTAGTCAGTGATTTTTGAAGATTTGACTGAGAATTGTACTAGCCTCAAACCTTACATACACAGCAGAAGAACCAGTGTGGAAGTGAAATAACTGCCAAGCCCTCCCAGTGTATAAGTAATTCTGCAGCACTGCAGTGATCCTACACCCAGTACATTTGTACTGGGATATTATGTACTTGCTCCAGCCAACAGGCATTTGGCCCTGGTAAGATTGTTCAAATTCAAGAGAGCTTAAGTAGTCTTAAGCTATATGCTGTACAGTTTGTGTAGGAACAGGCATCGAATAGCCCACTCTGGGGAGTTTACTTTTAAGCAGAATTTCACAGGTTGGAGTATCCAAAAGGACTTTTAGATTAATCCAATGGTTACAGCATGGAAGCAAATTGGTGCAAGTACAAAACCATACTACCACATAGGCAATCTACAGGCTGTGTGTAATTCATCCAACATTAGCACAATAGCCGAAATTGTAAACGTCATGTTCCTGTGAAACCACTGTGGAATTACTATTTGCCAGTCAAGTGCACACAACCCTTTCCAATCAGGAATCGGTGATATTCCTAGGAATACGAGGTGTATTAATCGAAAAACATATGCAAGATACCCACAGCTGGCATACATGCAATGAATGACCTAACCTAAATATTGGACATAAAGCTTGCATACAACAACCAATCCACGGCACCTGGAATCCAGTGGAAATCGTCAGCACATGCCCAGAACCAATGCCCGAACACCAA
Source organism: Carcharodon carcharias (assembly GCF_017639515.1). Classification (NCBI taxonomy): domain Eukaryota; kingdom Metazoa; phylum Chordata; class Chondrichthyes; order Lamniformes; family Lamnidae; genus Carcharodon; species Carcharodon carcharias. The sequence continues at coordinate 43,351,800 of NC_054478.1, read as the reverse complement.
ATGGCATGACAGTGCAATGAAACAATGCCAAATCAGAGCAATACCACAACTGGAAACACCAAGTAATCCTATTGCTACTAGAACACAGTCTAAGAAGCAATCTGAATACAGCACCCCTAACGACAACCAGCATTAAGAAGGATATGGTAGCCTCCAACCAAGACCGTGTAACCAAGTCTGGACATATAAGTAAACCCCCAGTACGTTTCAGAGAGTTGTATATTTATTGCTTTGTACGGTGTTATTCTGAAACAATTTTTTGCTATCATGTAAATCATTTCTGATTTGTTAAGGATAAAATGTCTAGTTCAGATAAAAGGAGGATGTTGTGACATGATGTATATGTACCTTTTAGGAAACATACGTTAAACAACTGTAAACCACTACCCCCCTCAAGACAGGATGTGATGTATTAGTCCCATGACTCTGTATACAGAACAGAGCAGCAGTCACGGAGGTCAGATATATCTACATAGACTCCGAGTTGAAATTGTATGAATCACAATCTACCTTCAAATAAAGAAACCTTGTGGTATACTTGGTACACTTGGGACACAATGTTTAGCTCCTTTGCCTGACCTATTCCTTTAAGATCACTTGCTCAACGGACAGGTAATAAGTGCAGACTTTACCAGTAATGCTCACATGTTGTGAAGGAATTAAAAATAAGCAAAGTATTTGTTTTGTAATTGCAGCCGCTTTTAAATTCCAGATATCAATTAGAGATTGGTAAATGACTTGTAAATTTCATGTTCAAGGTCAGAAGGAGCTACACTGACATTTCTGCTTTTCCCTGGTTGCTTTCCCTCTACAAGGAAGGGCACTGTTTCAAGTATGACAGATGGCAATGGATGAAAAACTTCATCTGTCAAGTTTATTCGTGACCTTATTTGCACATGCAAATTATTCACTAAGGTGCAGATTTTGAAATTTCTTTGAACCAAAAACCAACATGTTTAAACTCAGGAGGGGCTTGGTGTCTGAGCAAACTGAATGGGGTGAAATTTATGTCCCCCCCCGCACCCCCCCACCGACACCACTGGTGAATTTGAAGTCAGGAGGCACATTAAAATGGGTGGCTTGCCCGCCCCCCTCCTGCCCACCCCATTTCACCCATATTACGATGTACGGGTAAAGCATCAGGCAGCCTGCCCACACTTAGGCCAACTGTGGCACTTAAGTGGACAATAAACTGCCTCTTCAGGGTCTCATACCATCTCCCCCACAATTTTTGAATGTCTGCAGGGAAAGGAAGGTGGCCAGCCCAGCAGCCTGGGCAGCGAGGGTCGCTGTTGGACAGGAAGTGGGGTTGAACTTTGGTTCTGGTGAAAGCGGATGTGAAATCCACCCCCGTCCGTGATTGGCTTCTGACAGCAAATTCACATTGGCTGGCCAATTAACTGGGTGCCAGGAGGAATAGCGGCGCAGGCAGGAGGTTTTAAAATGGAACTCCCTGAAGGCTGGCAATCGGTATTCAGCAGCCTCAGGGAGCTGCCTCGAATTTCCAAGGGTCTGACTAATTTTTTCAGTTATTGGCTGTTACTTTCTGCAACATGTCATCTACACCCCGAGCCCATGCCAGGCGGAATGGAAATGGCGGGAGCCAGTCTGCCCCCCCAACTTTTCTGATAGGTGCCTGCAGGTTCTGCCCCTAGTCAGTGCCCGATGCAACACCTCACTTCCACAAGGCAGAAAGAGGAGGCCACGTCACTTAACAAAGAAGGCCTGAACGGAGATGGCAGGTCAGATTGGTAGACATGATGTCATGTGAAGGACCTGGATCCAGTGCAGGATGACCTTCTGCGCTCTGCCAGGTTGAGTACTGAATTCAGTTGAAATCATGAATAGATGTGTTTGTGGGTGGCAGCACTTGTCAGTGCTCATGGGTATGAAATGCAGAGCGTAAATTGGTACATATTCCTGTGCCTTGAAAGACTATATATGATTGGATAGGATGGCTGGCATGTATGTAAGGGTGAGGTGCTGCAATGTGATCGCCCCCTCAACCTGCGTCTTTGGAGGTGGTGGGGGGAGGCTGGTATGTAGAGGAGGTGCTTATGGAAGTACCTTTCTCCTTGTAGGAGAAGATGAGTCACAATGCGTAGGAGCAAGGATGGATGGGTGATACTGTCCCAAATCTTCTGCTTTAAAGTCTGGTGGAGGAGCAGATATCGATGAGGCATGTGAACGTGGATCCAGGTCCACTGGTCGTGGAGAGGCAGGGGTCTTGGAGGAGGGTAAGAGTCCAGTGTACAGGGGAGAGACTGGGGGAGGGTATGAGAGATGTAGGACAGTGGTTGTAAGGCTGACATGTGAAATCCACTAATCCCCGTTGCTTGTCCATTCAGAAGTCTTTGCTCAGCCAGATGTCCATCGTGAGAAACAATCAGACTGCATGCACTCTGAGTTCTTAATGCAGCTTGAGGCTGACATTTTTTCTTCCTCCCTCCCTCAGATGGAACATCCTCATGACCCCAGAAGGATGCCAAGTACCCTCCCTTGACCGTTGAGAATGACCAGTAGCTAGATGCACCCATGTCACACCCTCCCTCTGCACCATGCAGGGGCACAGATACAGGCAAGTCGGTGGGCATATGCGTTTGGAATAGATGGCAATGCATACTGCAGAAGGCACATCACACTCGCTTGAGGAGCTGGTGGGGGCAAAGTGTCACTAGGGCACCGGCAGTTGGAGGATTGCTGGAGACCAGAATGATGTTGAGCCTGAGGCAGGTGAGGAGCCTCTGGTGATAGATGCTGAATGGCCAGTGCATGTGGAGATCTGGCAGAGATTCCTAAGGGTCTACATGGTATGATCTCTGTATAGGAGGTGTCCGTGCAGAATGTGAGCACTGCATTACCCCAGAGCTCTGAACACACAGCTTCCTACATCGAGAGAGTGGTGACTCTCATGGAGTGGAAGCCCCAGGAATTCAATCAGGGGTTTCTAGTGTTGCGTTCAGACTTGTGAGCTCACACACTGGCAGTAACATCAGCAGGTCGCTGCCAATATGAGAGGTGGAAGAAGTATCTTGGGACTCTGTTAGCTGCCCGTTCATCGGTGGTGAGCAGGGAGGTTCAAACCAACCTCATTTTGGCCGATGACCTGTAGCTCCATGCACCTGTGGGTTCCTCTCAGGACATTCCGGATGATGGCAGCAGCTCCTCCACCCCTCTGCCAGTGCCTGTGGCATCTGAGGGGACCGCAAACTGAGGGGTTCCCAGATATAGCGCTGGATTCTCCTGCCCAGATGGGGCCTACATAGGCCCCGGCAACTAGAGGATGGCCGCCAAAGCCATCAAGGCCGATGAGCAATCTGCCTCCAATCCACTTGCCAGCGAGAGAGAAGCACCAAGAAATAACACTCAAAGCAGAGATTTAGATCAGTATGATCACATAAGGGATCTCACACATGATTATTTTTTCCTTGACACATGTGTAATAGTGCATGTATATTTCTCTCTTCAATATTAAAACGTTAGATCATCTGCAATGGCCTTAGTGTGCTCCATGCAATTGATAAAGAGGCCTGGGAGTTGTGTGTTACAAATAGACTGAGCGGCAAGTTCATTTCAGAGGTTGGGACTTGAGTGTAGGGTGACAGGAGGGCCTCATCAGAACCAATCAATATGGTGGCATTTTCCTTTCCATCTCCTTAACACCTTGTTTTGGATTCCTAACTGAAAGCCCTCTGAATCAATGCCTCCCTGGTCTCCCTGCCTCCCATTAGCACCCTCAATTTGGGATCTTGCTTCTTACCCTGGAGCTGTTCAGGCTCCTCCTCAGATTCACCACTGGAATCATCCTTTGCGGCCTCTGGAACAGCTTCATTGTCTTCATCATCCAGTGGGTCCCACCCTTGAGAAAGCCAGATTGTGCGGGGCGCAGCAGACTACTACAGTAAAGGAGACGTGTTTCGGAAGATATGGCAGTGATCACCCTGAGTGGTCCATGCAGCAAAAACTCACCTTGAGTAGGCCTAAGGTCCCCTCAATTATTGCCTCTTTGGAGGCATGACTGGTTGTCGCTCTACTTGGCTGCAATCCTTGGGTGTCTCATGGAATCATCATACACCTTTTCAGCAGATAGCTTTTGTCTCCCAGTAGCCATCCATCCAAGCGTGCCGGTGCAATGCACAGCCTTGGCACCTGGGAGGGACACTGGAGCTAGGCATCATGGCAGCTTCCTGGATACCTGGCACAAACCTGCAGTATCGCACTCTTGTGGTCACACACAATCTGGGCATTTAGAGACTGGAAGCCCTTTCTATTGACATAGACACCCAGCTCCCCCAGTGGCACTCTTATGGGCACAAGTGTGCAGTCAATGGCTCCCTGAATTCTGGGAAAACCTGCTATTGCAGCAGAGCCTCTGGCTCGTTGTGCCTGGCTAACCCTGTCTGACCTGAAGCGAATGTTAGCCTTTCGGAACAGTGCAGCCATAAAAAACTTGATGCAGCTGTGGACAGTGGATTGCGAGACTCTGCAGAGATCTCCCACTCACTCCTGGAGCAAGCCTGAGGTATAAAATCTTAGGACCACTGTCACCTTCAGAGCAACTGGCATAGGGGCAGCATCTACACATTGTAAGGCTATTTCAGGGCGGATCATCTCTAAGATAGAGGTGACAGTGTCATTGGAGAGGTGGAGCCTTCTTTGGCCCTGAACTTCTAATCACTGCCTGTAATGGTACCTTCTCCGAACTCATCTGCCTTGCAAATCCTGCTGCCCCTCCACCCCTACTGACTGCACCTCTTGGTCCATAGGGCGGACTCTGGGATGACGCCTGTGGGCAACTAGCCTCCTCTCCCTACTGGCCCTCTTCTCCCCTTCTGAGGAGGTCCCTCCAGCTGAGTACATAAGCCCCAAGTTTGTCCAGATGGTTGCACAGGTTTCAGCACTGAAGGGGCCTTTCTGCAGAAAGCCTCTGCACATGCTTAGCAATCAGAAAATCATTCAAAACATCAAAAAAAAAGCCAGAAACGATCTCTAAACCAATGACAAACAATTCACAACAAAACTCCTAACTCCTCAACTTACCAACATCTTCTGGGCTTTTTATCCCACCCTGGATATGGAATGAATGAAAAGCGTAAAGACTGCGTGGCCAATTGGCCCATACACTGAGCATAAAAGTGCATGGGCCACACAAAATTGCAGTCATTTGGTCTTTTAATGGGATTAATTGGCCCTTTAAATGTCGGTGGGCACAGTTCCAACTTCCACATGGGCCAACGACAAAAATATCGCGAGGTGGCGCGACGATATCGGGAAGCCCCATTTCTCACTTGGGCCCATCCAATATCTCAGGACTTGCTTGCAGTCCAGGAGACGTCTTCTCTTCTTTGTGGAGGGACTGGTTGTAGTCCCAGCAGTGGCCACTACTGTTTTCTGGCACTGGGACATCAGAGCTGCTAGTCAATCAGATTGCAGGCAGTGCCCTCGGGTAGGACTTCCTTCCGAGTGGTGGAAGTCCCACTCTGCATTAATTAAGGTCACTACCAGCACATTTTTGCTGTGGAACAGACAGATTTCACGTCAGCGACGTGTCAACATACTTTCTGGTTGAGGTCCAGGTATTCTGGCACCCACCAAGACCCCCGTTGGCCCACCCTGTAAAATCCACCCCAATGAGAAAGTCCCACATCACTTGGCTTTGACATTGGTCTCAACTACGGTCAAGTCATCATTAACAGGCACACAGAATGCTTTGGGTCTTTTGTGAACTTAATAAAATTACACAGATGCTTCAACTGTTGTAAGAAAGGAGGTACTCCCACTATTTTCAAATTCATTTATGGGATGTGGGTGTCGCTGACTCGGCCAGCATTTATTGCCCATCCCTAATTGCCCTTGAGAAGGTGGTGGTGAACTGCCTTCTTCAACTGCTACAGTCACTGTGGCTTTAGGGAGGGAGTTTTAAGATTTTGACCCAGAGACAGTGAAGGAACAGTGATAAATTCCTGGGCCAGGATGGTGGGTGGCTTGGAGGGGAACTTCCAGGTGGTGGTGTTCCCATGTACCTGCTGCCCATGTCCTGCTAGATGGTAGTGGTCATGTGTTTGGAAGGTGCAGCCGAAAGAGCCTTGGTGAGTTTCTGCAGAGAATCTTGTAGATGCTACACACTGCTGCCACTATTCATCAATGGTGGAGGGAGCGAAGGTTTGTGGAAGGGGTACCAGTCAAGTGAGTTGCTTTGTCCTGGATGGTGTCAAGTTTCTTGAGTGTTGTTGGAGCTGCACTCATCCAGGCAAACAAAGAGTATTCCATCACACTCCTGACTTGTGCCTTGTAGATGGTGGACAGGCTTTGGGGAGCCAGGAGGTGAGTTACTTGCCACAGAGTCCTAGAGTCTGACCTGGTCTTGCAGCCACTGTTTTTATACGGCTAGTTCAGTTCAGTTTCTGGTCAATGATAACCCCCCAGGATGTTGATAGCGGAGGGTTCAGCAATGGTAATGCCATTGAACGTCAAGGGGTGATGGTTAGATTCTATCTTGTTGGAGATGGTCAATGCCTGGCACATGTGTGGTGTGAATATTACTTGCCACTTGTCAGCTCAAGCTTTGATATTGTCCAGGTCTTGCTGCATTTGCACATGGACTGCTTCAGTATCAGAGGAGTCATGAATGGTGCTGAACATTGTGCAAACATCAGTGAACATCCCCAATTCTGACCTTATGATGGAAGGAAGGTCATTGATGAAGCAGCTGAAGATGATTGGGCCTAGTCACTACCCTGAGGAACTCCTGCAGTGATGTCCTGAAGCTGAGATGATTAATCTCCAACAATCACAACCATCTTCCTTTGTTCTAGTTATGACTCCGACTAGCAGAGAGTTGTCCCCCTGATTCCCATTGACTCCAGTCTTGCTAAGTCTTCTTGCTGCCACATTCAGTCAAATGCAGCCTTGATGTCAAGGGCAGTTACTCTCACCTCATCTGTGGAGTTCAGCTCTTTTTTCCATGTTTGAACCAATACTGTAATGAGGTCAGAAGCTGAGTGACCCTGGCAGAACCCAACTGAGCATCAGTGAGTAGGTTATTGCTAAGCAAGTGCTGCTTGATAACACTGTTGATGACCCCTTCCATCACTTTACTGATGATTGAGAGTAGACGGAAGGGGTGGTAATTGGCTGATTTGGATTTGTCCTACTTTTTGTGTACAGGGCATACCTGGTCAACTATCCACATAGCTGGGTAGATGCCATTGTTATAGCTGTATTGGAACAGCTTGGCTAGGGATGCAGCAAGTTGAGGGGCACAAGCCTTCAGCACTATTGTCAGAGTATTGTCAGGGCCCTTAGCCTTTGCAGTATCCAGTGCCTTCAGCCATTTTTTGCTATCACGTGGAGTGAATCGAATTGGCTGAAGACTGGCATCTGTGATGCTGGGGACCTCCGGAGGAGGCCGAGACGGATCATCCACTCAGCACTTCTGACTGAAGATTCTTGCAAATGCTTTAGCCTTATCTCTTACGTTGATGTGCTGGGCTCCCCCATCATTGGGGATGAGGATATATGTTGTGCCTCCTCCTCCGAGTTGTTTAATTGTGCATCATCATTCACGATTGGATGTGGCAGGACTGCAGGGCTTAAATCTGATCCGTTAGTTGTGGAATCACTTAGCTCTATCACTTGCTGCTTATGCTGTTTGGTATGCAGGTCATCCTACCTTGTAGCTTTACCAGGTTGACACCTCATTTTTAGATATGCCTGGTGCTGCTCCTGGTATGCCCTCCTGCACTGTTCATTGAACCTGTGTTGATCCTCTGACTTGGTGGCAATGATAGAATAGGGTTAAGCCAGACCATGAGGTTACAGATTGTGGTTGAGTGCAATTCTGCTGTTGCTAATGGCCCACAGTACCTAATGGATGCCCAAGTCTTGAGTTGCTAGATCTTTTCAAAATCTACCCCATTTAGCACAGTGGTAGTGCCACTCAACACAATGGAGGGTATTCTCACTGTGAAGTTGGGACTTCGTCTCTTCAAGAATTGTGCAGTGGTCACTCCTACTGATACTGTCATGACAAATGCATCTGCAGCAGGTGGGTTGGTGAGGAAGAGGTCAAGCATGTTTTTCCCTCTTGTTGGTTCCCTCACCACCTGCCGCAGATCTAGTCTACCTATGTCCTTTAGGACTCAGTCAGCTCGTTCTGTGGTGGTGCTACTAAGCCACTTTTGGTGATGGGCATTGAAGACCCCCCACCCAGAGTACATTCTCAGTGCTTCCTCCAAGTGGTGTTCAACATGGACGAGTACTGATCCTTCAGCTGAGGGGGTGGTGCAGTATGTGGTGCTCAGCAGAAGGTTTCCTTGCCCGTGTTTGACCTGATGCCATGAGACTTCATGGGGGCTGGAGTCAATATTGAGGACTTTCAGGGCAACTCCCTTCCAACTGTATATCACTGTGCCACCATCTCTGCTGGGATGGTGATGGTGGGACATTGTCTGTAAGGTATGATTCCGTGAGCATAACTATGTCAGGCTGTTGCTTGACTGGTCTGTGAGACAGCTCTCCCAATTTTGGCACGAGACCCCAGATGTTCATAAGGAGGACTTTGCAGGGTCCACAGGGCTGGAACTGGGTTTGCCATTGTCGTTGCAGGTAGTCCATCTGGTTTCATTCCTTTTTATTGACGTTTTAGCAGTTTGATACAACTGAGTAGCTTGCTTGGCCATTTCAGATGGGTCTGTGGGTCTGGAGTAGACCAGACCAGGTGATGGCAGATTTCCTTCCCTAAAGGGCATTAGTGAACCAAATGGGTTTTTCCGACAATCATTTCACGGTCATCATCAGACTTTCAATTCCAAATTTTTACTGAATTCAAATTCCACCATATGCCGTGGTGGGATTCGAGCCAAGGTCCCCAAAGCATTACTCTGGGTCTCTGGATTACCAGTCCAGTGGCCGCACCACTATGCCACCACTTCCTTTGTGCTATGCAATCATTGAAAATATAACCGCTGGAAACAGAGTTGTGTGTACAAAAGCAAAAAGTTCACTCCTGGCTGTTAGAATTCAATTGGGAGCCATCAAAGGAATGGCACGTTGGAACAGATTGTGCAGCAACCAGTCTCAGGCCAGTAGTTACAATACAAAAACACCCTCAAGCCAAAAGCTTCAAGATGTCAACTCACACTGCATGCAATATCGATCTAGTCCAAAGCAAAACATCATTTTATGCTGCATAAATTGCCCATTCAACCTCCAGCGAAAAGTGAACCCTCACCTAACTTAAGGAACTAATGACTACGGGAATCAACCTCTACATGTGCATTGGAACAAGCATCTGTAGATTTCTATGTCAGCACAACACAGAATTAGTCCTGACAACAACACCAACTTAGATTTATATGGCCTTTAACATGATGAAAAATCCCAAGGCACATCACAAGAGCATGAACAGAGAAAACTTGACACAGTGCCAAATTAGGAGATTTTAGTAATGGTGATTAAAATTTCAGTGAAAGAGGCAGGCTTTAAGATGTATCCTAAAAGGGCAGAGTGGTTGAGAGCCAGAGATGTTTATGAAGGGAATTCCAGAACTTTGGACCTAGGCAGTTGAAGACACAGCCATCACTGATAATGTGAAACAAATCAAAGATGCACAAGAGGCCAAAATTGGAGGAATGCAGAGTTCTCAGAGGATGATCGGACTGAAGGTAGTGAGAGTCAGGGAGAGAGGGCCAGGAGCCAATGTAGGTCAGTGAACACACTGACAATGGGTGAACAGGATTTCAGTTAGGATATGAGTATCAGAGACTTATGGAGGGTAGAAGATGGACATTGCTGGATGGAGGCCAATGTAGGTCAGTAAGCATGCATAGTTAGATACAGTACAACAAGCACTTGTTAACCAGTCAATGATCTAGTCTGATGCCAATTTCAAATCAATGTGCAGTATAACTCCAGTTCCAATACTCCGTACTCAACGGGGTGATAACTCTGTCTCTGGATTTTAGTTTTATTTGTTCATGGGATGTGGGCGTCGCTGACTAGGCCAGCATTTATTGCCCATCCCTAACTGCCCTCGTTCAGAGGGCATTTAAGAGTCAAACACATTGCTGTGGAGTCAGATGTAGGCCAGACCAGATAAGGAGGGCAGATTTCCTTCCCTAAAGGACATTAGTGAAGCAGATGGGTTTTTACAACAATCGGCAATGATTTCAGGGTCACCATCAGACTTGTAATTCCAGATTTTTATTGCCATGGTGCAAAAGATGCCTGGAATACTAGTCCAGTGACACTATCACTACATCACCGCCTTCCCTTGAGGAGCAAATATAGGAATGAATGTTTCTGTAATGTGTCATCCTGAGATTTGGTCTATGCTGATTATGGAATTCCTCAGCATTTTGCTAAAAGCAAAACTTTATTCCAAAATAAAAACAGAATTACCTGGAAAAACTCAGCAGGTCTGGCAGCATCGGCGGAGAAGAAAAGAGTTGACGTTTCGAGTCCTCATGACCCTTCAACAGAACTAGGTGAATCCAAGGAAGGGGTGAAATATAAGCTGGTTTAAGGTGTGGGTGGAGGTGGGGGGTGGGGGGCGGTGGTTGGGTTGGGTTGTGGGAGAGAAGTGGAGCAGGGTGGTGTGGTTGTAGGGACAAGCAAGCAGTGATAGAAGCAGATCATCAAAAGATGCCACAGACAAAGGAACAAAAGAACACATAGGTGTTGAAGTTGGTGATATTATCTAAACGAATGTGCTAATTAAGAATGGATGGTAGGGCACTCAAGGTATAGCTCTAGTGGAGGTGGGGGGAGCATAAAAGATTTTAAAATATTTAAAAATAATGGAAATAGGTGGGAAAAGAAAAATCCATATAATTTATTGGAAAAAACAAAAGGAAGGGGGAAGAAACAGAAAAGGGGGTGGGGATGGAGGAGGGAGTTCAAGACCTAAAGCTGTTGAATTCAATATTCAGTCTAGAAGGCTGTAAAGTGCCTAGTCGGAAGATGAGGTGTTGTTCCTCCAGTTTGCGTTGGGCTTCACTGGAACAATGCAGCAAGCCAAGGACAGACATGTGGGCAAGAGAGCAGGGTGGAGTGTTAAAATGGCAAGCGACAGGGAGGTTTGGGTCATTCTTGCGGACAGACCGAAGGTGTTCTGCAAAGCGGTCACCCAGTTTACGTTTGGTCTCTCCAATGTAGAGGAGACCGCATTGGGAGCAACGACTACAGTAGACTAAGTTGGGGGAAATGCAAGTGAAATGCTGCTTCACTTGAAAGGAGTGTTTGGGCCCTTGGACGGTGAGGAGAGAGGAAGTGAAGGGGCAGGTGTTACATCTTTTGTGTGGGCATGGGGAGGTGCCATAGGTGGGGGTTGAGGAGTAGGGGGTGATGGAGGAGTGGACCAGGGTGTCCCGGAGGGATCAATCCCTACAGAATGCCAATGGGGGGGTGGGGGGGGTGGTGGGGAGGTGGTGAAGGGAAGATGTGTTTGGTGGTGGCATCATGCTGGAGTTGGCGGAAATGGCGGAGGATGATCCTTTGAATGCGGAGGCTGGTGGGGTGATAAGTGAGGACAAGGGGGACCCTATCATGTTTCTGGGAGGGAGGAGAAGGCGTGAGGGCGGATGCGCGGGAGATGGGCCGGACAAGGTTGAGGGCCCTGTCAACGAGGAGGTGAGTCAGTTTAAAAGGAAGGTGGGTCTCTCCACGGGGGCTGTCATTTCCACCGGCAACTCCCTTTTGGGCACAGGCTGTCTGAGCAGCTGACACTTTATTCCATCCTGGAATTCTGATTGATTTTTTTTTTGCCAGGTTGTCTTCTTGTATTGGTTGATATTTATAAACAGGAAGGGGAAGTGTGTACCAAGTCCCTTCCAGATAATTGTTCATTGTAAACAAAACAGAAAATTATGAAAGTAATGCTGCTTATATCAAACCATTACATAATGTTGCCTTTTCCATATTGCCCTAGTAGTGACACTGAAACATTTTTTACAAGTTTTAGAAGCAAGGGTGGCTGTGGGGGTGGCAGGGCCTGCTGGGGGGCGAGGGGAGGGGTGGAGGTGTTGAAGGAGGTGGGTCAGTTTAAAAGGAAGGTGGGTCTCTCCACGGGGGCTGTCATTTCCACCTGCAGGTCCCTTTTGGGCACAGGCTGTCTGAGCAGCTGACACCCTCCCCACCAACAGGCCACTGGCAGGCCTGCTCACAAGATGTGGTCCCCACTCTGCTGCTGGTAGAATACAAACGGCAGCGGCCTAAGTCCCTAAATTGACTACTTAAGGGCCTCAATTAACCTAGGGTAGGAAAGCTATTCACAACCCTTCCCACCCCTGCCTGAATTGGGGGGAGTTGGGAAGGTAACGGATCTGCAACTGAGCCTTCCTGCCCCAATGTACGCACACCCCACCCCAACCCCCCAAACTCCTAGTCCATTCCCGGTGGGGGACAAGAAATTCCACCCTTACAGATTTCAATTTTCAGTGTATTAACAGTGACAGTAGCCTGCTGTTAATATTATTACTGCTCCCCTGCATTGTGCTAAATCCAGTTTCAACAGGATAGAAAATCTTGATGCACCAAATGCACGGGGCCACCAAGATGAATGTGTTATCACCATCAGTGTCCTAGTTGAAAGATCCAATCTAAACTTTTGTATTATTTATCATATTTGCCAGTTGGGGAAGGGTGAAACTACCTGAAAAGAGTGAGAAAATTGGAATTTACTCTGTGACAGAATTCCAACCTATGGATTCCATCAGCCAATTTCAGTTTTCATTCTGAGAAAATTAAAATATTAATCTCACCAATGATATCATTAGTTATTTAACCTGACAATAGCACCAAATTCAACATTAGAAATAGGACAATACCAACACTTAGCAACAAAATAAATCACATCTGCTTAAAATTTAAGACCTGGATTCCTTGCATTTGTCACTGAAATTGTTGGTCAGACACCCAGCTAAGTATCTGGCAGAAGATCAGAGTGGCACACTTCTTTTTTCATGGAGGGAGCTTGAGGCCATTAACAGGCCAAGGAAATGACAGAAAATGTTTTGTTGTTCCCCTGTAGGTAAGGCAATATCCACATTCTGTGGTATCACACCCCTCTGTTACCTTGGGGCAGGATATTCCGGCACCTGCCCACAGCCACGATCTTCTGGTCCCACCGCAAGTCAGTGGACTTCTGGCTGGGGCACCGCCTCGCCTGGGGAAAATCCTAGCCTTGGTCTTCTTTTAATCTTCTCAGCCTTCATTTGTGATCACCAGTGATTGTCATCAGTGATTCCCTTCATTCATGTTTCTATTTTGTTAAGTATTTCTTAAAATAATTATTTTTATGCTTATGTAACTGCCCACAGTTTCCATGAAGAAAGAGAAAAATTCATTTGGTCTGAATTTGGGGGTCAGCAGCAAACAAATGCCACTCTCTGTTCATATGAAGATAAAAGCAAAAAATTGCGGATGCTGGAAATCCAAAACAAAAATAAAAATACTTGGAAAAACTCAGCAGGTCTGACAGCATCTGCGGAGAGGAACACAGTTAACGTTTTGAGTCCGTATGACTCTTCAACAGAACTACTCTCTGTTCATTATGCTTACAGCTACCCACAGACATGTTGTGGGCTTTTGAACAGCAACTTAAGGTCACCACAAGTCTGACGCATCATGCGTTCTGTACAGAGGATCTGCAACCTGTGTGAACAGTAGCAGTAACAACCTGTCTGTTCAACAAATCATATTGAAGAATCCTTACTGAGGCACACAGAGTTTAAAACAGGAAAAGAATATGAATTTAACTGAAAGTAAAACCATGTACAGAAAGCAAAATAAGAAGAGAGAGAAAGAAAGATAAGTCTAAGAGGAGGAAAAAAAGAGATAGAAAACAGAAATAATAATTTAATTTAAAAATATCCAACAATAATTCAGATTTGAAGGAATTAGACTTGTAGAAATTAATTTTCAATCCCAGAGAGTTGTTTGGTAGTAATTAAAACTTCAGTCACATCTTTCAATATTCACTGACATTTAAACAGACAGGTCTAACTTTTTCTGGCATGTTTCTTGGGTAAGTACGACAACTGCATGGCCTTTGTGAGTTTGAATACGGAATCTCTCAATGAGATAGCGAAGCCTATGGAGGCATAAGGCAACTCAGGCAATAACTTCCTGATTTCTGTGTTTAACTGTGAATTTGTGGATACTGAAAACTGCTGTTTGATTTGCTCCTTAATAACGATGAGTGCTGACAGCCTCATTGTTATCTTCATAACAAAATCAAAGCCTATTATTTACCATTCCCCGGTTTTTCAATAATATCGCCTCTTTGGGGTCTTCAACATCATACCTGGTTGACACCACCACTAGTGTCATAAATATGTTGAAAATTCCCCATAAATTAAGGCAGCTTCTGATTGAGTGGAGTGCCACAGAGCCTTAGCAAAAATAAAAGTCAATGGGGAAGGCCAAGAAGGAAAACTTTTAGTGCTTGAAATCATAACATAAAAGGAAGAGGGCTTTAACATTCAGAGATAAATCATCACATCCCAGGGCATTGCTGCTGGAATTCCTTAGGGTAGCAACCCTGGTACACCAATCTTCAGGTGCTTCATCAGTAACCTCCACTTTATCATGAGGCCAGAAGTGGGGTTGTTCACTGATGACTGTGCACTATTCAGCTCAATTGGCAACTTCGCTGATAATCAACCAATGCATGCTAGCCCACATTAAAAAAAGGGACAGCATCTGGACTTGGGCTCAGAATAAACAGGTAAAATGTATGCCAATAGGTACCAGGTAATGAACATCTCAAACAAGAGAAAGCCAAGCTCTCCCTCCTAGACTTTCAAGGGGACTACCATTGTCAAGTTCCTTTTGCATCACCAATTTCCTCTACCATCAACATCTTTTTTAGGGTCACCACTGCCCATAAACTTAACTGAATGAGCCATGCTAATACTGTTACTACAAGAGCAGAATAGAGGCTGGGTAATCTTTGACAAATGGCTGACTTCATGGCCTCTTTAAAATACTTCAAGGTGTTATGGCTACATGGCTAAATTTAGGCATTGTCCCCACTCGCCTGGATGGGTACAGTTGGGAAATGACTCAAAAAACTTAACACTATCGAGGACAATCCCTTTTACCGAATCAGTACCTGTGCCAATTAACTCGAATGCACCCCCTCCAACACCAGCTCACTGTGGCTCCAGCACATGTTAACAGGATGCACTGCAGCAAATCAGCAGAGTGACTTCAGAAGCATTTTCCTCCCATGTGTGACCTACCATCAAAAAGGACAAAATAAACAATGTTTTGGGGATACTATCATATTCAAGTTTTTCTCCAGGTATCAAACCATCCTGTTTTGGACATATATTACTATTCTTTCACAGCTTCTGGAAGTCTCTACCTGCTCTACCTGGCACCATTGTGTGAGAGGGCCAGTGCCACAGGATTGCATTGTTTCAAAGCGAAGACCCACCTCAGAGCAACTGGGGTGCAACCTTGTCAGGATCCCCCAAAGTCCTAAGAAAAACTGAAAACACACCCATGCCCTAAATATTGGAGTCTCACTCAGCATCATAGCCTTTGGTTATAAAGTTTGCATTGTCAACCTGTGCAGAATTTCCTCCAATACATTACTGAGGGAACAAATTTAAAAGTTTATTTATTAGTTCTTGCTTTAACATAAACAACACTCACTTCCAACCTGTTAGTCGATTATGATTTCAGCATAATTAATTTAAATTCTTGTGTTGTAACTCACCGTTAGCTATTATTCTAACTAATTACAGACTTCATTAATCTAAAAAAAAATTGAAGCATTTTTGTACATATCAAGCTGAGGAATGTCAGTACAGAATAATGAAAATATAACATTTTTTGGAAAACACTAACATGATAGGTGTAAAATAGCTAGATGCAGATTAAATGCTGCCTCTATATTATTCCAACAAATTTTCTATAATTCACTCTCATAAGAACACTCCTGGCTACTGTAGCAACATGTATTTGCTAGGAACTGTGCAAACTCATGTCACTTAAGAACATGTTAGCAGGCAGACAAAAGAGTTTCCATCTCATCAATCTGTGGTGATGATATAGTTTTACAATGCAAGCAGTTTGACAATTCACAATTCACTTGTTCTTCATTTATCTCCCACATATGCTTGAGGATTGTTTTAAATTTGTTTTCCAAAGCTTTACATGAGTAGAAGTTTTCACTCGGCAGGCGGGCGTGCACCTGACCTGCTCGAGTGTGAAATGATGCGCGTTGACATTGGCTGAGCTTGCTGACTTCAAGGCGCAGCACATGATCGTTCGGTCAGTGGGCGCCAACAATTAAAAGGCCTGTTAAAGGCCATTAACTAATCAATTAACTTAAAATTTTCTCTGCCCGTCCAACCTTACAGGTGGCCAAGCGGCCTTGGCATTTTTTTTGCAAACCTTATCCGTGGGTGGGATGAGGTTTCCAAAAGCAGAAAGAGAGAAAATAAAAGGTTTAAAATTGAATTAATTACACGTCCCTGCTCATGTGACAGCAACACATAAGGGGACATGTTTGACTACATTTTTATTTCCTTCATTTACTTTTTTTTTAACAATGCTTCATCTCCCCGAGACAGTTCTGTGCCTCAGGGAGATTATGAAGCGCTCAGCCGCACGCACTGCCGAAATTCGCGCCTCAGCCCGCTTGCCCTCCTCTCCCCCTCCCCCACCCGTCGCACATGCAGTGCTGAGCACTGCTGCTCACATTTCACACTGGGCGAGCCTTAACTGGCCTGCCATCGTGAAGTCATGGTCGGCTTTCCAGCCCCACCCTCCCACCCCCGCTGAGCCCGCACACCATGGGCAAAAATCTGCTCCATATGTTTGCTTTCAGAAAGAAGAGGCTTTTTCAAAATAAACCTTGTCCACGAGTTTTAAGAAACAAGCAAATATATGACAGTAATGGATTTTGAAACTAAAGAATGTCATAATTAAAACCTGATTTTTTTTTTATCCAGAATTGTCCAGGCTTAAATTTAGGCAAAAAGAAAATGTTAGAAATGATATCTTGACTTGTGTCTTCAAAGTTGCAAAATCACCATATCACAAAAAAGAAGAGAACATTATTTTAAAAAACTACTCAGAATTAAAAAAAAACAATGGCCCAAATCTTCTAATCAGGATCAGACCCCATAGGGTGGTGAGGTTGGGTCAGTTCAGATCGGTGGGGGGAGTCGGGGCATTGTGGGAGGTAGTTGGTGATGAAGTTAGGTCAGGTCAGGTTTGGGGAGGTCAGGTTGAGTCTGGGGGTGTCGGGGGGTCATGGGGTAGTCGGGGGGTCAGGGGGAAGGAGTCAGGGCTCAAGAGGATTAGTCGGGAGTCGAGGGGATCAGCTGCATAGTTACTTAGGAGTTGGACTGGGAATTTTCAGTCTAACATTTCCAGGATAACTATACAGTTAATTATATTGGAACTATCTGAAGTCTCTGGCTCTAACTTTGAGTTGGAGACCTTTTTGCAGGGTTCCATGAGCAGGAAAATTGCCTATTGGCAGTTCAAAATTCCCAGACAATTCCCACAGAGTCAGTGCGTTGAGACGTCGAGGGATCTTGGGGGGCTATGTACAGTCTCTGACAATCTGGAGACTGGAAGATCTGGGCCAATATTAATGAAACTGTCAGCAAACATACACTAAAAGTATGAATTTCAACAATTAATTCAATTAAAAATGTTTTAAGTAGCTTCTTCTATAATAGTGCACTTGTAATTTCCAAATACATACAAATTTCTATATTTCATCTGGACAATTCAAAATTACTTAATTGTCTATAAAACACTTTAGGACATTGAGAGTAATAAAAAATATAAGTATGAGTCTTTCTTTTTTATTGCACACCTCAACAGATTCCTATGAGGGGAAAGTGAAAGATATCCACAGCTAGAACTCCTTAGATGATGAAATAGATAGAAATTAAAATTTTTCAGAAAAAGCAGGTTTTGATGACTGTCTGATTTATATGTAATAAAGAATGAAGGACAAAACAAGAAGTGCAGATGAGAAATTGGAAAGGAAATAAGAGAAAGTATGCCAAAAAAAATTACTTGGTAACATAAAAGGGCTTTGGAGAAGGTGTTGAGGTGATTTACCATATAGCCACCATGGATAAGGGATTTCCGTTATATGATGAGATGAGAGAGGCTGGAATTGTTCTCATTAGAGCAGAGAAGCTTAAGGAGAGATTTGATAGAGGCATTCAAAAGGTTAAGGGGTTTTGATGGAGCGCATAGGGAGAAAGTGTTTCCATTGGCAGCAGGGTAAGTAACATGAGGGCACAGATTTAGCAAAAAGAACCAAAAAGGAAATGAGGAAAAAATTATTGTCCTCAATAAGTTGTTGTGAAAGCAATGTCCTGTTTCAATTGTAACTTCCAGAATAGATTTGGATAAATATTTGAAAACAAACAACTTGTAGGCTATGGGGAAATAGCAGGAGAGTGGGATTAACCAAAAGAGCCATCATAGACATGATGGGGTGAATGGCCTTTTCTATCCTTCATGCTAATATCTGGGGGATGTGGTGGAGTTATCCCAAAAACTACTCAAGCAGCAGTCTGACATAGTCATAATCACTGAATCACACCTTACAGCCAATGTCTCAGACCCACCATCACTACCCTGATAACAGACCTACCAGAGATGATGCCACAGTGGTATGCAGTCAGAAGAGAGTTGCACTGGGAATCCTCAATATTGGATCTAGACCCCATGAAGCCATATGGCATCAGGTCAAACATAGGCAAGGAAAATTCCTGCTGATTACCACCTACTGCTCTCCCTCAGCTGATGAATCAGTAATGCTCCATGTTCAACACCACTTAGCAGAGGCACTGAAGGGGACAGTGCGCACTCTGGGTGGGTGACTTTAATGCCTATAACCAAGAGTGGCCTGGTAGCACCATTAATAACCAAGCTGGCTGAGTCCTGTAGGACATTTCTGCCAGACTGGGCCTGCAGCGGATGGTGTAGTACCAACAAGAGATAAAAGCCTACTTGATTTTGCCCTCATCAATCTACCTGTTGTAGCTGCATCTTTCTATATCAGTGTTGGTTGGAGTGACCACTGCACAGTCCTTGTGGAGACAAAGTCCTACTGTGGATACTGTCCATTGCATTATGCTAACTGAAATAGATTCAGAACAGATCTAGCAGTTTAAAACTGGGCATCCATGAGGTGCACCATCAGCAGCAGCAGAATTGTATACAGCCACAATCTGTAACCTCATGGCCTGGCATATTCCCCCACTCTACCATTATCTTCAAACCAGGAGATCAATCCTGGTTCAATGAAGGTTGCAGGAGGGCATGCTAGGAGCAGCACCAAGCATATCTAAAAATCAGGTGGCAACCTGGTGAAGCTGCAATGCAGGACTACCTGCATGCCATACAGTGGCAGCAGCATGCAGTTGACAGAGCTAAGCAATCCCAAAACCAGCAGGGCAAATCTAAGCTCTGCAGTCCTGCCACTTCCAGTCAAGAATGGTGGCGGACAATTAAACAACTAACTGGAGAAGGAGTCTCCACAACTTTCCCCATCCTCAACGATGGGGGAGCTCTGCACATCTGTACAAAAGACAAGGCTAAAGCATTTACAACCATCTTCATCCAGAAGTACCGAGTAGATGATGAATCTGGACCTCCTCCTGAAGTCCTCAACATCACAGATGCAAATCTTCAACCAATTCAATTTACTCAATGTGATATGGAGAAACAGCTGAAGGCACCGGTTACAGCAAAGCTATGGCCCTTACACAGTAATACTGAAGACATCTTCTCCAGAAGTAGTTGTGCACCAAGCCAAGCTGTTCCAGTAAAGCTACAACGCTGGTATCTACCTGATAATGCGGAAAATTGTTCAGGTATGTCCTGCCAACGAAATTCAGGAGAAATAAAATCCAGCCAGTTACAGTCCCAATAACACACTTTCAATCATTCAGCAAAGTGATGGAAGATGTCATCAAACATGCCATCAAGCGGCAATTAAACAGCAATAACATGCTCACTCATGCTCAGTTTGAGTTCTGTCAGGGTCACTCAGTTCCTTACCTCATTACAACCTTGGTCCAAGCATAGATAAAAGAGCTGAACTCAACTGCAAAGTGAGAGTGAATGCCCTTGACATCAGGACAGCATTTGTGACATCAAGCTGCCTTAGCAAAATTGAAGTCAATGGAAATCAGGGGGAAAACTCTCCACTGGTTGGAGTCAAACCTAGCACAAAGGAAAATGGTTGTGGTTATTGGAGACCAATCAGCTCAGTCCCAGGGCATTGCTGCAGCAGTTCCTCGGTGTCCTAGGACCAACCATCTTCAGCTGTTTCGTCAATGGCCTTCCTTCCAATAAAAGGTCAGAAGTGGGATTTTTGCTGATTATCGTACAATGTTCAGTATCATTCGTAACTCTTCAGAAATTGGAGCAGACTTTGTCCATATGCAGGAAGACCTGGACAGTATTCAGTCATGGGCTGATAAGTGGCAAGTAACTTTCGCATCACTCAGGCAATGATCATCTCCAACAAGAGTAAATCTAACCATTTCATCTTGACATTCAATGGCATTACCATTGTTGAATCACCTACTATCAACATCCTGTACTATTGACCAGAAATTGAACTGGACCAGTCATATAAATACAATGGTTACAAGAACAGGTCAGAGGCTGGGAATTCTAGTCTACGAGTTGTTTTTTTTTCAAATATTTATCTAATTCCATTCTGGAAACTGCAATTAAACCTTTCAGGTAGTACATTCCTTTCATAACAACTCTTTGAGCAAAATACATTTTTTTTCACTTCCTTTTTTTGGCTGCAGGATTCCCAAGAACTCACCTCCTGCTTCCCCAAAGTCTATCCATAAGGCACTAGTCAGGAATGTGATGGAATACTTTCCACTTACCTGGATGATTGCAATGCCATAAATATTCAAAAAGCTCAACACCATCCAGAACAAAGCAATCCGCTTGATTGCCACCCTATCCACTTTAAACATTGATTCCATCCACCACTGATGCACAAAGGCAGTAGGGAGTACCATGTACGAGATATACAAGGCTGCTTTGATAGCACCTTCAAAACCTGCAACCACTACCACCTAGAAACACAAGAGCAGTGGACACTACCGCCTGCAAGTTAATTCTTCTCCAAAGACAAATGCTATCCCAATTTGGAACTCTATCACTGTTTCTTCACTGTCGCTGGGTCAAAATCCTGAAACTCCTTTCCTAACAGCACTGTGAGTCTATGTGGTTCACATGAAATGCAGAAGTTCAAGAAGGCAGCTCACCGCTGCCTTCTCAAGAGCAATTAGCGATGCTCACATCCCATGAAAGAAAAAGAAAACTAAGATAATCCAGAATAACCCTTTGGTACTGTAATGGGGGGTGAGGAGGCTGTGTTGTTGGCCCTTCCTGATGATTTAAACAGGACTTCAGCTGTGTGCTCAGGTGCATGCAGAAAATACCCAAAGAGAAATATAGAGATTTACTTGTTTCTCCTTCAACCCTATCAAAGAAAAATATCTTGCTATTATTTATTATCCGTATGGTTGCAAAGTATTGGTTGGAGTGTTTTCTTAAGTAATAAATGTCTGGTACTCAGTTTCTGCATCTTGGCTTGATACTGAACTCTCGCCTCTGGCCAAATGTTATGGAAGTTGAAAAGAATATGGGTAAATCCACTGAGGACTATTTTCTTGCATGGAGGCTAAAATATAGCACGGACTGGCAGGCCAAATGTCGTGTTTCCTGCACATATTTTCTATAATTCTCATCCTTGAGCTCAAATCCCAGCATGGGCTCACCCTTCCCTAACTCTGTAGCCTTGCAACCAGATCTCTGTGTTGCTCCAATTCTGTGCTCTTGTCCATTCCTGATTTAGTTTTGCTGTACCTTCAGCTGTCTTGGTTTAAGCTCTGGAAATCCCTCCTTAAACTTCTTGACTTCTCAAAGTGCTCCTTAAAACTTATCCTTTTGAGCAGGTTTTTGGTCACCTATCCTAATATCTCCTTATGTGACTCAGTGTCACAATTTGATCTGATAACACCTTTGTGAAATGCCTTGGGATGCTTTATTATTTTAAAGGCACTCTATACATGCAAGTGGTTGTTCTTGTTGATGTGGGTAAATATTAGTCCCTGTTTGAATTATGATATGCCATTAAAATTGCATACTTTGCCATAGCAGATTAATGCTTCCACAGCAAGAAGCCTAGAAATCTATACCGGAAAAGTATTCTGAAATCTGGTGATTTTAGCACATGGAAAGATTCAGTAGGCCTGAAAGTACAATAAGGTTAATGGAAGGCTTCACTAGTTTATATTACTCAGACTACAAATATTTTGGCAGGTGACCAAATTTGGTATATGTGCAGACCATCTTCTATTCCTCCAGTGCCCTGTGGTATATTTGGCTCAACATGTTAAAGAAATGAATGATTATATCAAAACAGGTCTTTCCATTACGTACCTTAAATACCATCAGTGCTAAGCAGGTCTGGGATTTTTTTTTCTGTTCAGATTAACTGCACTTTAGCTTCTTTGTGCATGGTCCACATTCAGTTTATTGTTGTTGGCAATAGTTTACAGGCCCCAGTATAATAGTCTTGGCAAACTATAACCTTAAGGGAATCACATTAAGTCTAATTGTGTTATCTAATGAATTTCTTGTGCATGTAACATTAAAATAGAAGTTTAATTGAAACATAACACTTAGGTCTGACAATCTCTAGATGAACTGTATTAATCCAGATATTTATTGTAGTTACTCAGCTTGTTCAGGGAATTTTTAAAACTAATTGTTCAGTAACTTACTTTACATGAATGTGTATTATTCCATTACCTTTGACATATAAAACAAAGCACTGTCTAGTAGTTCAAGTGATTAAATTCTTGAAATCAAGCCAACTGATCATGCAACTATTAGTCTGCCAGTCACTTAAATTCAATCGCCTTGATGGGTGAGTTTTATAATTTCTTTGCCAAATTGCTTGGTGAAATATCAGTGATAGCAAGGCATTCAGAAAATAAATATGTTTGAATTTGGCACATCTCAGTTGAAGCCATAATTTCAGCTGAAAAATTGTGAAAACTTAAATTCACAAGCTATTTACTGGCTGATCATTCTACATAAATTGAAGCAAGAAGGTTCTGCACATCTGTCCACATTTGATTCTGAGAATTTTTTTTTTCATATTTTCGTTACAGCTTGACCAAGGCAATGATATTATTACAATGAAGCCATCTTTAATATTCTCCTTGTGCTGGACCTGAGCACTTGCAGACAAAGTAGAATGTACCCCAATTTCTGGATCTGATTGTATTAAAATGAAATGTTGTTTGGGTATGTTTTTATTTCTTGAAATTCTTCGCAGCTGCTCAATTACGTTATCTTTGGCCGGGTCCCTGCATTTGGACATCTTTGACTGGTTGTGAAAGATAACCTTTTCCACTTTTCATTCACCCAGCACGGAGCATCAAAGAAGAGACTATAGTCAGGCTGCTCTTCTCCGTTTCCTATTTACCATGCTATATTCATACTACGGGTTGGTAAGTCTTCTGTGAGCAGCACTTCTCATGCAAAGCTTTTTAACATAGTCTCCAACCCAACAGTTAGTGAGAATATGTGTGAGGTTTTGATACTTTGTTGTTTTGGAAAAGATGCTGTCAAGTATTTTATCTTTTATGTTTACTTGCTGAATTATCCTTACATCTGACCAATTTACACATGACAATTAGTCTGCATTGTAGTTTATCCTCAGCAGCATAGTTGATCAGTTTGGTGTTTTCATGCGTATTTGGAGATATCTAGGATATGTGACAGCATCCCATGCTATTTCTGCTATTGTATCTATTTTACATATAAGATTAAGATTCGGTTCATGGGAAACTGACTTTGACGAGCAGCATAAAAAGTATAGGAAGCAACCTGAATAGTAAGAATGTAATCATGAGAAACATCAAATGGGGTATTGTACTTTCTTTCTTAAAATTGCAAAGAGTGCTCTGAAAGTTTGGAACTGCAAAAGGCTAAATCAAAGACAAGCAATATTTAGTAGTCTGGGAAAACCATTTAATTACTTCCTATGATTCAATCTTTTGAAGCCCTTCAGTTTTCAGACATTACAGCCAAAGGAAACATTGAAGTGTTTTTATTTTACCAATGACGATATGGAAATTCACAGTAAAGCAGTGCTTGTCAAGTACATCAAGCTGTTCCAAAAAAAAATGCTACAATGTTTACTACTTGGCAAAAGAATTCTATGGTTATGTGTGCTTCATTTTGTGCAATCTCCCTTTTCAGTAAATCTAATAACAATAGTCGCTTGATTGTACAGAACTTGAGTATTGCTGAGAAAGAGAAACGCTATTGAAGCTTTTTGTCTTGCACTGATCAGGACAGATTTGCAAGAATACCAGATCTCAAAGGGGAACAACAATTTACACTGCATGAGAAGACAGTGCTGATTGGTTGACAAGTGGTCTCTGATTGGTGGAGGCGTTGCCATGGAGGATGGACCAGGGAACAGTTAACTGCCAAGATTGTGTTTAAATTCATACCAGGCAATCGACTTTGATTGGTCAAAGCATTGCCATGGGGAATGAATCAGGCAATAGCTGTCCCCCAAGCTTTTCTTTAGTTGAAAAGGGCACAAAAAGTGGACATATCCTTTTGGTTTGCAAAGGACAGGGCCTTACGTGTGAATATATTTTGTTTCTAGCATGCTTACATGAGTCACACTGCCTGCTGCAACGAGCCAAAGGAGAGACATGCTGTTTGATATGATCCACCAGTTGTTGGGATGTTTGGCCCATGTACCTGGCATCACACCGGCACTGAAATTTTTATACCACATCAAGCCAAAAGGACATTCTGCATACCACACAAATGAGTAACATGATATATGAATTTCAGCACGTCCCTTTGGCTGTTCGCAACAGGCAATATAGTGAACGTACTCAACCAGCCCATGCTGGCAAAACTCAGAACACAGTGTCCAGCATTAGGTGTGATTCCATGATTGGACAGCAGTTTACAAACAATCCTGATTTGCTAAGAATACACTGGCAATCAATTTAAGTTTATCACTTGGGCTCGCAGTGTGGCTCACTTAGTTGTCATAGAAGCTGCATCCATTCATAGACAGGGTCCTGTCCTTTGCAAACAGAAAGCACATTTCCACGCATTGTGACTTTTTCAACTAAACAAAAGTTTGGGGGGGCAGCCATTCCCTGGTTCATTCCGGATGGCAATGCCTTGACCAATCAGAGTCGACCTGCCGGGTTTGAACTGTAACAGAAGTTTGGCAGTTAACTGTTCCCTGGTCTATTCTCTATTGCAATGCCTCTACAAATCAGAGTCCAATTGCCAAGCAATTAACACCCTCTTCTTATGCAGTATAAATTCAAGTTCCCCTTTGAGATTTCGGGTATTCTTACGAATGTGTCTTGATGAGTGCAAGATTAAAAGTTTTGACAGCATGTCTCTTTCTTCAGCAATAAATCTAATATCAATCTTTCACAAGATGAATAGTAATCTTGAACTTTAAGTGCAAATTATGTTCAGTGCAAAGTGAGTTTCTGTTATTCTGGTAGCAAAAACAAACATGCCCATGGTAGCATTAACAGAAGAGCGGGTGAGTTCTCCTTCAAACACCATGACCAAAAACAGATTATCTAGAGATTTGTTTCATTTCTGTTTTTTGGGACATTACTGTTTGAAAATTGACTTATGTTTGCCGACATAACAATGAACTGTATACACTTCAAAAATAATTAATTGGCTGTGAAGTTCTATGGGATATACTGAGGATGCAAGAGCAAAGCACTGTGGATGCTCAAAATCTAAGATAAAAACATAAATTGTGAGACGTACTCAGCAGGCCTAGCAGCATTTGTGAAGAGAGTTAACACTTCAAGGTGATGACACTTCGTCAGAACTGGGCATGCTTATAGGCATGACAGCTTGTGAGCCATGCAGGGACTTCACTATCATAACTCTTGTCATTTAATCTCTCCTCCTTCCACCCTATCGTAGGCATTCATGTATATCCTTTCATTCCCCCCTCCTCCTTTCCATTCCTGGATTAAAAACATTCTCTTTCTTTGTCCTCTGAGGACGTCAGAACATCTGCTCCTTCACCATTCCTGTAGTCGATATCTTCCATCGTGCCAGCCAGTCGCCCAGGACACAATGCCCCAGAAGCAGCCAAGGGACAGCATTCTACACCTGAACCACAACAGATTTAATCAAAAAAAAAGTCGCTGGCCTTGTGCATTTCAAATGGCCCAACAGGAAAATCAGCAGCCTTACACTGGTTTTGCTGAAACCATAAGACCGTAAGACATAGGAGTAGAAAGTAGGCCATTCGGCCCATCGGGTCTGCTCCACCATTCAATCATGGCTGATAAGTTCTCAACCCCATTCTCCCACCTTCTCCCTGTAACCTTTGATCCCCTTGCCAATCAAGAACCTATCTATCTCAGTCCTAAATACACTCAATGACCTGGCCTCCACAGCCTTCTGTGGCAATGGATTCCATAGATTCACCACTCTCTGGCTAAAGAAGTTTCTCCTCATCTCTGTTCTAAAAGGTCTTCCCTTTACTCTGAGGCTGCGCCCTCGGGTCCTAGTCTCTCCTACTAATCGAAACATCTTCTCCATGTCCACTCTATATAGGCCTTTCAGTATTCTGTAAGTTTCAATCAGATCCCCCCTCATCCTTCTAAACTCCATCGAGTACAGACCCAGAGTCCTCAAACGTTCCTCATATGTTAAGCCTTTCATTCCTGGGTCATTCTTGTGAACCTCCTCTGGACCCTCTCTAGGGCCAGAACATCCTTCCTGAGATACAGGGCCCAAAATTGCTCACAATATTCTAAATGAGGTCTGACCAGAGCCTTATACAGCCTCAGCAGCACATCCCAGCTTTTATATTCTAGTCCTCTCAAAATAAATGCCAATGTTGCATTTGCCTTCCTAACTACCGACACAACCTGCAAGTTAACCTTAAGAGAATCCTGGACTAGGACTCCCAAGTCCCCTTGCACTCCAGATTTCTGAATTCTCTCCCCATTTAGAAAATAGTCTATGCCTCTATTCTTCCTACCAAAGTGCATGACTCACACTTCCCCATGTTGTATTCCATCTGCCACTTCTTTGCCCATTCTTCTTACCTGTCCAAATCCTTCTGCAGCCTCCCCAAATCCTCAATACTACCTATCCCTCCACCTAACTTTGTATCATCTGCAAACTTGGCCAGGATGCCCTCAGTTCCTTCATCTAGATCATTGATGTATAAAGTGAAAAGTTGTGGTCCCAACACTGACCCTTGCGGAACTCCACTAGTCACCGGCCGCCATCCTGAGAAGAACCCACTTATCCCCACTCTCTGCCTCCTGCCAGACAGCCAATCTTCAATCCATACTAGTACCTTGCCTCTAACACCATGGACTCTTATCTTACTGAGCAGCCTCCTGTGCGGCACCTTGTCAAAGGCCTTCTGGAAGTCCAAGTAGATAACATCCATTAGCTCTCCTTTGTCTAACCTACTCGTTACCTCCTCAAAGAATTCTAACAGATTTGTCAGGCATGACCTCCCTTTAATGAAACCATGCTGACTTTGCACTATTTTATCATGCACTTCCAAGTATTCTGAAATCTCATTCTTAATAATGACCTCTAAAATCTTACCAATGACCGAGGTCAGGCTAATTGGCTATAATTTCCCGTCTTTTGCCTCACTCCTTTCTTAAACAGGGGGGTTACATTAGCGATTTTCCAGTCCTCTGGGACCCTCCGTGACTCCAGTGATTCCTGAAAAATCATCACTAACGCCTTCACTATCTCTTCAGCTATCTCCTTCAGAACTCTGGGGTGTAATCCATCTGTTCCAGGTGATTTATCCATCTTCAGACCTTTCAGGTTTCCTAACACCTTCTCCTTGATAATGGCCACCATACTCACTGCCCCTCAACTCTCTTGAACTTTGGGGATGTTACTCGTGTCTTCCACCATGAAGACTGACGCAAAGTACCTATTCAGTTCCTCCGCCATCTCTTTGTTCCCCACTACTACTTCTCCAGCGTCATTTTCCAATGGCCCAATGTCCACTTTTGCCTCTCTTTTAACCTTTATATATCTAAAAAAAACTCTTGCAATCTTCTTTTATATTACTGGTAAGTTTACCCTCATATTTAATCCTCTCCCTCCTTATTTCTTTTTTAGCTGTCCTCTGTTGGTCTTTGTAGGCTTCCCAATCTCCTGGTTTCCCACTGCTCTTGGCCACATTGTATGCTTTCTCTTTAGCTTTTATGCTGTCCCTGACTTCCCTTGTCAGCCATGGTTGCCTCGTCCTCCCTTTAGAATGCTTCTTCTTCCTAGGGATGAATTTTTGCTGTGTCTCCCAAATTACTCCCAGAAACTCCTGCCATTGCTGTTCCACTGTCTTTCCTGCTAGGCTCATCTCCGAGTCAATTCTGGCTAGCTCCTCCTTCATGCCTCTGTAGTTGGCTTTATTCAACTGTAATACCGTTACACCTGATTCCAGCATTTTCCTCTCAAATTGCAGGGTAAATTCTATCATATTATGGTCACTTCCTCCTAAGGGTTCCGACACATTAAGCTCCCTTATCAAATCTACCTCATTACACATCACTAAATCTAGAATTGCCTGTTCCCTTGTGGGCATTTCAACTCTTTCTTGGACTCGAACGCAAGTTCTGTCGAAGGGTCATGAGGACTCGAAACGTCAACTCTTTTCTTCTCCGCCGATGCTGCCAGACCTGCTGAGTTTTTCCAGGTAATTCTGTTTTTGTTTTGGGCCCCACCACAAGCTGCTCGAAAAAGCCATCTCGTAGACATTCCACAAATTCCTCTTTTTGGGATCCACTACCAACCTGATTTTCCCAGTCTACCTGCATTTTGAAATCCCCCATGATCACTGTAACCTTGCCTTTCTTACATGCCTTTTCTATCTCCTGGTGTATCTTGTGCCCCACATCCTGACTACTGTTCGGAGGCCTGTACATAACTCCCATTATGGTGTTTTTACCTTTGCGGTTCCTCAACACTACCCACACATTCTACATCATCTGACCCTACGTCATTTCTTGCTATAGATTTAATTTCATTCCTTACTAACAAAGCAACTCCACCCCCTCTGCCAACCTGCCTATCTTTTCGATAGGATGTATATCCTTGGATATTTAGCTCCCAGTCCTGATCTCCTTGCAGCCATGTCTCCGCGATGCCCACCACATCATACCTACCAATTTCAATCTGCGCCACTAGCTCGTTTACCTTATTACGTATACTGCGTGCATTCAGATACAACACCTTCAGTTCTGTATTTCCCGTCCCCTTTCTCATTGTCGTCCCTTTATCAGATGTGCTTGAAGTTAGATTCCTAGCCCTTTCCAAACACCCTGTCCTATTTTGTGTTCTGGGGTCTTTAATAGCCTCTCCTGGGCTCTCCTTTCTTTTCAGTTTTTTCATAATTTTCCATGAAGTTGAATCCATGCTAACCTGCTGCTTTGTTTCCCATTAGTCATACTTCCTGGAGTTTTATTGGGAGGTAACAGTTCATGAGACTGCTTTGGGAATATCTCCCAGCCTGCTTGTTCCAGATAGGGTTAAGTCTGGGGCTTGAGCCTTTCCAGTACCCAGGCAAGAAAAATAAATTCTACTGGTCACCTGACATCAAAAATGTCATCTTGTGTTTTCTATTATTATAGTTGAAGAAATTTGTTTTTAGCAAAGGCAAACATGAAGAGCAGCTGGTGAGAGATACAAAAATGTTCATAAGTTTAATTGTAAACATCTTTACATAATATAAATTGCCACATTTAGCACATGGGCCAAGTAAAATAAATGTACAGTATCATGTTCATTTGTTTAAACATGCTTGACTATAACAGTCAGGCAATAAATTTAGTCTCAAAGGGTACAACAGGATTTTATTGCAACCTTACCTCGGCAATGAGATCCTTCATCAAGTCCATCCAGACAGTCATTTATGCCATTGCAGAGTTTGCTCATGTGAATACATCGTCTTGTACCAGTGCAGTCAAAATGATTCACAGGACATGTAAATTCTAGGTGTCCAGTACCTAGTGGAGGAGAAAAATTTATTTTTATAAAAAGACATAAAACAGAACAGCATTTTATGTTTTCAATGACTAAGTATACAGAACTTCTACGACCTAGTCATATTTCTATAGTCATGCTTATACTGGTTGTATATCAACATACTTTTTTTATTTGTTCATGGGATGTGGTCATCACTGGCTAGGCTAGCATTTATTGCCCATCCCTAATTGCCCTTGAGAAGGTGGTGGTGAGTTGCCTTATTGTACCGCTGCAATCCATGTGGCGTAGGGGCACTCACAGTGCTGTTAGGGAAGGAGTTCCAGGATTTTGACCCAGCAACAGTGAAGGAATGGCGATATATTTCCAAGTCAGGATGGTGTGTGGCTTGGAGGGGAACTTCCAGGTGGTATTGTTCCCATCTGTCTGTTGCCTTGTCCTTTTAGATGTGGCCAGAACTCAAATGGACAGCAGTAATGGATATTTTTATTGTTATAAGTGACTGATCACTAAACATAATGAGATTATTCAGATTCCAATGCATTTTGCAGATAGTGTAATGAAACATTATTTTAACATCATATACCACAGCCTAACAATAAAACATCAATGGTTAACTAAAGCCTTATGTTGTTTCAATGTTATAAGTGCACTCCAGAATTCATAATTTTACCCTAATTAGTGTGCTATATCGATCACATAGAGAGGGCCCTCAATAAATATTAGTTGTAATAATCCTGTCCCAGTATTTGTTGAAAGTGCTAAGCAGCCACTTAAGACACAGAAATAGTACATGATAAATTTCTGAGTAATTTTGTTGCAGTAATAAGGCAGAAGAAAGTGCTGCCTTAATGACCAAGCTCCTGAGACTGTGATTCAGGAAGAGAACATGGCATCTATATGACAAAGTGAAGTGTGGCTTGTCAAGCTTGACGAGATATTGTAAAGGAAGCTGGTGCAAGACCTGGGAAGACAGCCACAAGATGAGAGATTTAAGAAATCTACCAAGATAAGTTCTGAATATCAATATGCATGACATACTCCTGCTTTAACCAGAGATGAAAGAATGTCAACTGTGACAAACTTCTCACCCTGGCCTATTTCTATATTAAAAACAATATGAGAAATTTAACTGTTACAGTGCTGCCGTGAGATAGGGTAAAGTAATGAATAGATTACATGAATATGAAAGATGTGTACATTCAATTCTCAAATGAATGAGTTAATTACAGATGCGTGCTGTTGCGACCCTGTATGCATGGCTCAGATCCAAAATCTAGTTTACACAATTAGTTCTTGGAAGGGACCAGAACAAGCTGAAGCCAATTCACTCAAATATCCATTACAGCAGATTATTCATACTGCTCCCGAATGCACAGTTCTCAATGTACTTTCAACCCATCAGTTCTGTTCTCACAAAATAGGATGGTCTTCAACTATTCAGAATCATTACACATTGCTGATTGATCAGAGACCCTTGAAAACCATTGGCTGTAGAGAGTGTAGGCATGGTTAAGCTGGTGACTTCCCCTAGAAAATCATGCGATTAGTATTTCCCTTCCATATGATAAATGTGGTTACAATGATGCATGCTCCCAATTTGTAAATTGTTGCCTCCCCAAGCAACTTTGCTAGACTTATTAGGGTCAGAGTGTTAGTGCTCCCTCCTAGTGCTGTTTCTCACTATGATATGCTGAGCATTTCCCATTTAGTACCATGTAGAATTCTGCTCAACTCTCTACAATTCTGGTCAGATGTCATAAAATGGATACTAAAGGCACTGGAAAGGGTGCAAAAAAGATTTAGAGAGAGAGTACCAGAAATGCAAAGTTATACCCATTAGGAAAGGATGAATAGGCTGGGTTTCTTTTCTCTTGAAAAGAGGAGGCAGAAGGGTGACCCAAACATGGGTCTTTAAAATGATGGAAGGTTTTGAAAAAGTGTGGGGAAAAGCAAAATTAGAAGCCATCAATAAAAGATTGTCACCCAGTGGGGAATGCAGGAGAAATGTCCTTCCCCAAAGAGTGGTGAGAAAGCGTGCACTCACTTGCACAGGGAGTGGTTGATGAATTGCACAGATGCATTTAAGAAAAAGCTGGATAAGCATATGAGGGCGAAGGGAATAGAGGAATTATGCTGGTTGAGTTAGACATGGAATGATGGGAGGAAAGCCGAGTAGAGCATAAATGGGAGAAAGGACTGGTAGGACTGAATGGATAGTTTTTATATTGTATATTGTGTAATTTTTATGTCTTGAATCTATGAGTTCACTAGTCAAGTAAACTCAAATTGCATGCCTTCATATACATTTGTGAGCTGATGCTTATTATCAATAATGGAGAGACAGACATATGAACAAACTGATTGTTTATTGCAACACAAGGCAGAACACTAAATCCTTGCATGCTCCCACAACAACCTCCAGCTCTTGACTTACAACTAACAAGTAGCCTGTGCTGTACATTGATTGGTCAATAATGTCACATGGTTAGTCCACTTGCATTCTCTTAAAGGTACATGGTACTCCAATTTACCACAGTAATACTACTAGTTTGAAAGAATGAAAAACAATCTTAAATTGACTGCTCTTGCAGACTTTGTATTGCAACATTCAACCACAAAGCTTTCAAGTGCTGAAGTGATTCAAAGTTGGATCTCAATTAATACATATCTGTACAAACATAGGCACACAGTCAGATTTCTCTCATAAAAATATTATATTTCCCTAGGCATCCTGGAATCAAACCACATTACACTGAACATAGCAAAGGAATATAGGTTTGACAAAAATATGTTCTCTTCAGATAACTTTGCCAGTCAGTCTGTGTTGCACAACATGATCTGGTCCCCAACTTCTCCCTCCCAAACCATCTTGGGAAGCAGAAATATTTTGCCAAAAAACTAGCTCCAAAAGTTAATTTTTGCTTTTTGTTTAAAAAAAGTCAAAGGACTATAAGCATAAAAATGGGAAAGAAATGGACAAGCATATGTCCAACCATTAATGTGTTTTTGTGTGTCAAGTGTGGCAAGGTTGCTATAGTATGAATAATCCCATTATTAACCTAGCATGGCTGTGCACCATTCATTCTATGGCCAATTATTTTGAAGACAATTTGACTTCTCCTGGCAAATGCAACACATTTGTAGAATTATGAGAATAAATGACATTCTTTTAGATTAAATTTTAAGATTTCAAATGTTGTGGCTAATGATTTGACCTTTCTTGCACAATTGATGATATATCTCGTCTTACTTGTATCCAGTTATCCATATATAACTGAAAAACTAGCGCAAGTGTTTGTTCAGAGGTTTACAGTCAATATAGGTAATTTTCAAGTGAAACAATACATAAAGATAAACAGTGTTAAAACTATATAACATGAGCTGTTGTGTCCCTAGGAATTGTATTGTAGGCACAAATGGAGCTAATGCTCAAATGCATTAAGATTAATTAAGCAAATATAAACATCTCAGTTATTAACTATACATCATATAAAATATATAAAATTGTCAAAAAATTAAAATGCTGCAAATCACCTCTTTTTTTTACAAATAAACTTGGACACTAAAAATCAGGGCTATTCCTGAAGCATAATGGAATGGATGTTAAAAGTATATTCACCTTAATAGCCAATTTATCTCCTGACATTAAAAGTTCTAAGTGTTAATTATCCAAAGGATGAAGTTATTCGGAGACTTGAAACAACATGTCAGCAAAATTATGGCCTTTATTTCTAGCTCTAAAAATGCAAGAGGAGCTTGAACCCACTAACAGCTCCTACGCTGGAACAGCAGGTTTTTCACTTAAATAAAATTTAGCAAGCATACATTATTTCTAAAATAGGAACCATTTCTACATTAATTTAATGTGTCTTAGAGATAACAGTTTCCTAAACAAGAAGTGCAATCAAAATTACATTAATACACACTAGTGCTTTAAAGTCACTTATTTCTCGTGACATTCTTGGCAATATCTTACTAAAACTACACTTCTGATGTTGAATAATAGTCTCTGCTTCATTCATCTGGTCAATGTTACTGAAAGTATAGCCCCAGGACAACTGTTGCTGCAGTTAATATATGTAATATATATAATTTTTAAACGGATGCAAGACAGGCCTGTAACTCCCATGCCAGTTTGCCAACCATTTTTGAATTACCTGGTTGGTAGAAAGACAGTTACTCACTGGCAAGCAGTGGTAGCCAATTAAGACAACTAAAGGACCTATTAAGGCCAATATTCTGAGGTCGACTGCTGAAGCCGCTGAAGCCCAGCCGATGCATGGAGGACGCTTCCCATGTCAGACCGGGAGACCAGCACTCCGACGTCATTTTAAACATCTCACCCCCACCCTGCAGCTGACATACTGAAATACAGAAATGGGTGCATGGACACAAGACTACACCTGAGTGAGACATAGGTTGAGTGAGGTGTTGGGAATTTGGTTCACATGGGAAATCGGGGTAGACGGGGAAAAGAGGTGCTCCTTTTTCAATTTTTCTTCTGCCTCCAATGATTGGCAAGCTTTCTTCCTTATATCTAAACTAGTGCAACTTCCTATTACTTTGTGTAAATTATTAACTAACAGACTAATTAAATAAATAAGGTTGGACAGAAATAGCAGGGCTGGTGGTGTGCCATGGCTGCAGCATTTAGGAATTTGTGGAACACACCGGAATCCTGGACAACTATATCTGTAGAAAGTGTCTGCAGCTTCAACAACTCGGCTCCGAATTGCTGAGCTGGAGTCTGAATTGCAGACATTGTGGAGCATCAGGGAGGGGGGAATTACCTGGACACTTTGTTCCAGGAGGAGTCACTCCACATAGGCTAGGCAGAACTTTAGAGTTGGTCAATGGTCAATGACAGGAGGGTGTGGCTGCGACTCAGGCAGGTAAAGGGAACTAGCATGTAGTGATGGAGGACCTTCAGCCCCAGGCTTTGTCCAACAGGTATGAGATGCTTGCTATCTGTGTAAATGAGGTGAACGATTGCAAGGTGGATGAATGGACTGACCAGCACAAAATAGTGAAGGATGCCTGTAGTGGTTGTAGCTATAACCTTTCTTATTGCCTTTAGGCGTCACGTGATTGTTCTGACGAATGAGCCCTAAGCACAGGCAATCTTAGGGGCGGAGCTTTTTAGTCGTGGACCTGGCTCATGCATGTGGCTTGAAAGAGAGCTCTGTAATAACGTTATCAGTTTCAAGTAAGAAACCTGTCAGGTACATCAGGTTCATTGCAATGTCATTCAAGTCGGGGAAATGAAGAGGAATGTGATTGTAATAGGATACAGCATATTTAGGGGGATAGACACTGTTCATTTCAGTCGAGAACACAAGTCCAGATGGCTGCATGGTGCCAGGGTTCAGGATAAATGCTCAGGGCTAGAAAGGAGCTTGCAGTGGAGGGGATCTAGATCCAACAGTCATGGCCCATGTATGTACCAATGACACAGGTAAGGCAAGAAAAGAGGTTAGCAGAGCAGGAGCTAGGCACTAAATTAAAAAGCAGAACCTCGAAGGTAATAATTTCTGGATTATTACCTGAGCCACATGCAAATTGGTATTGTGTAAACAAAATTAGAGACACCAAAGACTGGTGTAAGAAAAGTGGGTTCTGGTTTGTGGGGCACTGGCACCAGTACCGGGGAAAGTGGGGACTGTACCAGTGGGATGGTCTACACCTGAACCGTTCTGGGACCAGTGTTCCAGTGAGCTGCATAACAAGGGAAGTAGAGAGAGTTTTGAGCTAAATGGGGGGTGAGAGATCAAATTTGGAAGATGCGGTAAATCAAAGATTAGATACAAGGCAAGGAAGGAAGATATTATTATGGAAATGATAAAGAGATCATGACAGACAGGGACAGAGAGCACAAATCAAAGTGTAAATCAGCCGATAAGGATTTTAATCTACAAAAATGCTTTTAAAAAAAATCAGATGGGGAAAGGTAGCCAAGATGAGAAAGTCATAGGGCGGAATCATGCCAAATTTGCACTAAGTGAGCTAGCAGGCGTGAAAAAGACATTTTACCCATCGATTACAATGGTAGGTTTTTGTGCCATATCATCCCCCTCCCAGTTCGTCCCGCCCACTTCATTAATAATGCATTCATGGGAAACACGCCAGATTGCTGGCAGATGGCTTCCAATTTGCCCTCCATGCTGTTACCTCACTGTTTCCCCACTCTGGCCACCATATTTAAACAGCAGCCAGGCACACACTTCTCAATGTTTGCAGCCCAGGACTGTTTTAGTGAAGACATGGTCCCAAAAGTCAAGAAGAGTGCAGGCCCCCCGATTCAGTGACGCATCCCTGAGATGCCTTCTGGATGCCGTGGACACACACTGCGATGTCCTCTACACTCGCTCTGGCCGAAGAAGGCCTATCAGTCTCATCAGTCGGCTTGGGAAGCAGTGGCAGAGGTGGTCAGTGCCAACACTGCACACAAGAGGTTGGCCATCCAGCGCAGAAAAAGGATGAATGGTTTCATCTGTGCTGCCAGAATAAGTCAATCATCTTAGCACTCTTAACTCATCCACTCACAAGTCCATTATACATTCATATACATCTCATTCGCTGCCAGCTCAAGGGACATCACCGCTCACTCTCTCACACACACTTTCTCATCTCATCTGGAGGTAGCCTCCTTATCCACTCAGCACATATGCAAGCCTGGCATGTACTTTGCTCACGCTCTCTCCATCTATCTTTATGCAGGTCAAGGTTGCGCACAATCACTGGGAGAGTTCCCAGTCAGGAGGGGGTGGACTGCTGGACATCAGGGCCCTTACTTCATTTGAGAGACATGTGTTGGAGCTGGCTGGAGAGGGTGTGGACCATTCGTGCGGTGACGGTGAGATTGGCGGCGAACAGTCGGATCCTGCACCACACCATTCCTCTCTCAATGCTTCTCTGAGTCCACCGTTCTGTGTTCAACGTGGCTACCAAACACTAATAATTACCACTTTCTGTCCTAGCCACATCTGACACATCACCATCAGGCAACCTTGACACCAATCCCCGCGCTAAGAGCACCTTGGATGAGGACCCTGAGGGCAGCACCATTGAAAACCCGCTCACCCATGCTCTCCAGCAGTGCAGTGACACACACCTAGATGAGACTTAGATCTACAGCAGGCTTGGGTTCACAATCTGGTGATCACTTCATGGACATATGTTTGCAGCAGGATCCAAGCTCCCCGGCATTCGGAGGACACCTGGCGAAAAGGTATCTATGGAGATCCGAGTCAGACGATGAGCCTCTGGATTTGGCCTTCTAACTCATCATGGAGAGTAAGCAGAAGGTGAGGGATATCATGCAGAGCTACTGAAAGTCCTCAACAGAGTAGGCACTTGAGTCAGAGGAGTACTGCCTGCTCTCTGGATGAAGTGGTGCCCACGTGTGCATGTATGGTGGTCTCCAGGAGAAGGATGACAGACGTCATGGAGACCCTGGACCAGGAGAACAAGTAGATGAGTGTAGGCATGCACATCATCACAGCAGCCACAGGTGAGTTCCTGCAGTGGCAATGCAAGGGGGAAACGGGGCACCCTAATCCCCTCAAAGAGTCAGTTTGAGACCCTCAGGGACCCGAAGGGAGGAGCAACAGCAGCTGGACACCCCTGGGTCATCCACTCAGGAATCTCAGGGGCTGCCCACTCCCTCCAAGTCCCCTGTGCCAGTGACACACTCAGCCTCACCCTCTGTCACCACAGAGGGAGCAGCTGGCCCACAGGAGGACAGCCAAAAGCCCTCAAGGTCTCAACTCTCCACAGGACACAGGCTGAAGTCATCAGAGGCAAAACTGATCTTCCAAAGCAGTCCCAAAGCATCAATGGAGGTCATGGAAGATGGTGTGAGCCCATGGCCATGGTTGTGAAGTTCTGAAACAGGCCTGAAGCAGCAATGGAGACATCCCACCTTCCAAGAGCTGCTTTGCGGTGGAGCCATGTGCATGAGGATCCACCCAACATGTGATGCAAGTGTTCCTTCAGGGTCCAGTAGCTGTAGGACTTCAGCATCATCTTCTGGTGTCTGCAATTTGAACAAGGCCCTAAAGATAAGAACAAAAAAACTGCGGATGCTGGAAATCCAAAACATTCTGTTGAAGGGTCATGAGGACTCGAAATGTCAACTCTTTTCTTCTCCACCGATGCTGCCAGACCTGCTGAGTTTTTCCAGGTAATTCTGTTTTTGTTTTGCCCTAAAATTAAGTCCTGACTTCTGCATGTAATACTTGTCCAGGCTTGTTCTGGGCCGGCATGTTTTTTTGCCAGCATAACGGTAAATCGGGCGTGGGGGATGATTCCGGTCAAGCCTTAGTTTGCATCTCATTAGCATGATGCAAATCATGTTCATGCTGGCCTCCAGCTGGATTTGCATTCTGCCATGGTAGACACCATCGGATGATCCCGCTGTGTTTTCATGCTGGCGTGAAACCGATTTCTGTCCCTCACGCCAAATTCTCCCCACCTGCCCACCATGATGCCAGCCACCAACAGGACCAGGCAATTCTGCCCATAGAATATTTTTGGGATAGTTTATTAGAACAGCACATTCTGGAGCCAACCAGGGAGCGGGCTATACTAGATCTAGTATTGTGCAACAAGATAGGATTCATTAATGACCTCATAGTGAAGCTGCCTCTAGGTAGCAGCAAATAAAATATGATTGAGTTTTACAGTTAGTTTGAGGTAGAGAAGAGCGGATCTAAAACTAGTATTTTAAACTTAAATAAGGGCAATTATGAAGGCATGAAAGTAGAGCTAGATAAAATAAACTGGCAAACTAGGTTAAGGGATAGCTCAATAGAGATGCAGTGGCAGGTGCTTGAAGAATACACAGAATAGATACATTTCAACGCGAAAGAAAAATTCCAAGGAAGGGCCCTCAACTAAAAAAGTTAAAAAGATAGTATCAAACTTAAAGTAAAAGCATATGATTATACAAAGTTGGGTGGCAGGTCAGAAGGTTGGACAGAATATATAAAAGCAGAAATGAGTGACTAAAACATTAATAAGAAGGGAAAAATTAGAGTTTGAGAAAAAGTTAGCTAGAAATATAAAGACGGATAATAAGAGTTTGTATAGCTATTTAAAAAAATTAAAAAGTTATCAAAGTGAATGTTGGTCCCATAGAAAGTGTGTCTGAGGAATTCATAATGGAAAATAAGGAAAAAGCAGATTAATTTAACAAGTATTTTGTATTGGTCTTCACTCTAGTCTGTATAGGTGACATCTCAGAAATAGCTGTATATCTGGAATTAGAAGGGAGGGAGGAACTCAAGAAAATTATAATCACCAGGGAAGTGGTACTGAGCAAACTATTGGAACTGTAGGCTGACAAGTCCGCAGATCCTGGTGGACTTCGTCCTAGGGTCTTAAAATAAGTAGCTAGTGAGATAGTTAATGCATTGGTTTTTAGACTGGAAAAGGAAGGGAGACAGAAAGCAGGAAACTACAGGCCAGCTAGCTTAACATCTGTCATAGGGAAAATGTTAGAAGTTTTTATTAAAGCTGTTATAGCAGGGCACTTAGATAAATTCAAAGTAATCAGGCAGAGTTAACATGGTTTTGTTAAAGGGAAATCATGGTTAACCAATTTATTGGAGTTCTTTAAAGAAGCAACATGTGCTGTGGATAATGGGGAACCTGTGGATGTAATGTACTTAGATTTCCAGAAGGCATTTGATAAGGTGCCACATCAAAAGATATTGCGGAAAAAAAAAGCTCATGGTGCAGGGGGTGTTATATTGGCATGGATAGGAGATTGGCTAGCTAACAGGAAACAGAGAGTAGGCATAAATGGGTCTTATTCTAGTTGGTAAGATGCAATGAGTGGTGAGACAACATCTGGACTACAGTGTACAGTATTGGTCTCCTTATTTCAGGGAGGAAGAAAATGTGTTGTAAGCATTTCAGAGAAGGTTTAATAGACTAATACCCGGAATGGATAGATTTTCTTATGAGGAAAGGTTGGGACAGGCTAGACTTGTATCCATTGGAGTTTAGAAGAGTAAGAGACAACTTGATTGAAACATACAAGATCCTGAATGGTCTTGAATGGGTGAATGTGGTAAGGATGCTTCCTCTTGTGGGAAACTCTAGAGCTCGGGGTTATTGTTTAAAAACACATTCTCACTATCTTACAACTTGGCAGCATTTTTTTCCAAATTTTGATAGCCTTGCTAAGTTAAATTTGAAGACACCCAATGGCCAGAATCTTCCATTTGGCGTGTGGGGGCAGGCCCCGCATGCTGACACGTAAAATGATGCACGGTGATGTTGGCCCCAGGTCACCGCGCGTCATTCCGATCTTCAGTTCGGCGGGCGCGCACTGGAGTCCGCTGCGTGCCCGCCGAACTGTCAGGAGCCTGTTAATGCCATTAATTAACTAATTAAAGTGATTGTCAGGGCTGTCCCTCAACCTTAAGGCTGGCGGGCAGGTGAAGAGCCAAGGCGGCCTTCGCATTTCTCATGAAACCTCATCCACGGGCGGGGTGAGGTTTCATGAAGGGTTTATTAAATTAAATAAATTAAATTAAGTTAAATAAATTTTTTTATTGAAATTCATAAACATGTCCCAGCTCATGTGATGCTGTCACATGAGGGGGCATGTCTGAATAATTTTATTTTTTTTATTTTAAAAATCTTTTGACTTAATCTCTCTGAGGCACAGAGCGGCCTCAGGGAGATTTCTGTGCTCTTTTGCGCGCATGCATGAAAAAGCGCAGGCCCAGACTCTTCCTCCTCCCCCCGCCCATACAGGTAGCACTGAGCACTTCCAGGTGTGCAAAATACTGGGTGGGCCTTAATTGGCCCGCCCACATAAAATGTCAGCATGCAGCCGATTGTGGGTGGCGATCGGCTCCTCGCCCGCCTGTGTCCGCTTCTGACCAGCTCGCCTGACGGGGAGAAAATTCTCCCCAATGTTTTTCTCGTTGAGCGGATTAAACTTTGAAAGGAACACGATAATATAAATCAATTTCCATTTCTAAATCAACCAATGCTTTTAAAGATTTATTCTGGCAATTTTATTTTTAACATGCTTATAAAATATGTAAGGGAGCAACATTCTGTTCCTGACACAGACAATTAAAGATGTGCATTTGGAAAACTCAAAGCTGGAAAAGTCCAAAACTATATTTAGCATTTGTTTTCAAATGACAATGAAAGCTGAGTTCTCTAAGGCACCAGGGATCATGCACATATCCTCTACTGCTTGGTCACCAAGGTACTGAAACCATTTCAGGGAGGGTAGGAGGAATGCTAAAAGCAATGTACTGCAAATGCTGGAAATCTGAAACAAAAACAAAAATAGCTGGAAAAGCTCAGCAGGTCTGACAGCATCTGTCAGTATCTGTTAACATAGTTAACATTTCGAGTCTGTAAGACTCTTCATCAGAACTAAGGAAATATAGAAATGAAGTGAAATATAAGCTGGTTGAGGAGGGTGGGACAGGTGGAGCTGGATAGAGGGCCAGTGATAGGTAGAGGCGAAGAAGAGATTGCCAAAGATGTCATAGACAAAAGGACAAAGGGGTGTTGATGGTGGTGATATTAGCTAAGAAATGTGCTAATGGTGACATTGAGGGTAGAAAGGATGAGCAAGTGACAGATAGCCCTAATGGAGGGAAGGGATCAAATAGGCTAAAAGGTGGAGATAAAACAATGGTTGGAAATACATTTACAAATAATGGAAATAGGTGGGAAAAGAAAAATATATTTAAAAAATTATAAATGATTGGAATAAGGGGGATCGGAAAGGGGGTGGGAATGGAGGACAGAGTTCATGATCTGAAGTTGTTGAACTCAATGTTAAGTCCAGAAGGCTGTAAAGTGCCTAG
This sequence comes from Carcharodon carcharias, assembly GCF_017639515.1. Classification (NCBI taxonomy): domain Eukaryota; kingdom Metazoa; phylum Chordata; class Chondrichthyes; order Lamniformes; family Lamnidae; genus Carcharodon; species Carcharodon carcharias. The sequence continues at coordinate 43,309,867 of NC_054478.1, read as the reverse complement.
TCGGAAGATAAGAATGCAATTTTATACATTGCTACCGTACAGTCATAGATAAGAAACAACAGGAAAAATAGATGCAAACTGTCCAATACTACCGAAAATCTTTGAAAGAATTCTGTGCATAAATGTGTTAAGTTGCACTCATTTGCAAACTTCTGTGTTTGAAGTGATTTTTAAATGATCAATTGAAATCTGAAACTAATCAAATGAAGGAACTGACCTGAAAGCACATCAATTGCAAACAGCAACTGTTCACCTGACATCATTGGTGTTAAATCCTCATGGATCAGTGATCAGCTAGCTCCAAAGTGTGGTCACAGCAAGTGCCGGCCTGTTTAAGCACTCACAGGTAGAAATTGTTGTTGTAAATTAACTAAGTCCCTCATGCAGCCCGTATTTGCAAATTTGTCTCTGTTAAGTGCACGTACCAGCAATTAGTGTTGGCCAGCCTGGTAGTCTGCCTCACAATTTCCAGTCTTACGGTGTATAGAGATATAGTTAGGTGGAATATAAATATTAGGTATAATTCACATATAATTAGGACCTTATACTTTAGAATTGAATAAATGGTTACAATTTGTTAACAGGCAGAATGGGGGCAAAAATAAAAACTTTTCTATCCATTTACACCTGCACATGCACGCGGACGGCTCTGAATTTAAAGGCAGCTGAATTATTTTGGTGTTTAGAATTAAAACAGAATTTTTAAAAGCCTTTTTCAGATAGAGGTACCAGATATGGACTAATTTCAAGAGTAGTGGGACAACTCACCCCCCCACTTCGAGCCAATCCCCCAATTCTCCTATGCCCAACTACAACAAACCCGCGATCTAACCCCACCCTCCATCCTAGCTGCCACCCCTACCCACTGCCCCTGCACCCAACCCTCTCTGCACACAACCCCCTCTATCCCCTTGTGCCCCACTGCCCACCCCCTCCAATCCACGCACCCACGTCCTAGCCCCACCCCCTTACTGCACAAATACCCCCTCCAATCCCACCATCCAGTACCCCTGGCCACCTCTCTTCAACCCCAAACTCCCCCACCCATGCCCCACTGCCCACACCCTCTAACCCGTCACCCCTGTCCTAGCCCACACCCCATACCACACAAGCACCCAAGACCCGCCACCCACTACCCACAATCATCTCACCCCAACCCCCTCCTATCCCTGACACCCCCCGCCCTCCTACCAACTCTAAAACCCCTCTACAACCTCTCCATGCCTCTCTACATCCCCTCCACCCCTTCTACAACCCCCCTTCAAACACCGGGCCCCCCCACCATACAACTACTCCAGCCCCACCCCCATACAACCCCGTCCAACCCCTTCTCTGCAGCCCTCCCTCAGAACACCCCCACAAACCCTCCACAATCCTCCTATACCCCACCACAAACCCCACAATGGTCCCCCTTACAATGCCCCACCTACAACCCCTCCCTCTATAAGCCCACCCCCCCCCACCCCCTCTACAACCCCCTATCTTGCCCGGGGAAGTGGGATGAGGGGGAGAGTGGGAGGGGTAGCGAGAGATGGTGAGGGAGGGTTAGACAGAGAGAGGGGGGAAGTAAAGAGAGAGGGAGGGGGAAGGAGGGGTGGAGAGAGAGAGGGAGGGAGAGGGAGAGGTATGGAGAGAGAGGGAGCGAGGGGTATGGAGAGAGAGGGGTAGAAGCAGGGAGGGAGGGAGTGGTAGAGAGGGGGGTGGGAAGGACGGGTAGGGAGAGGGAGTGGGGAAGAGAGAGGGGGAGGGAGGGGTAAAGAGAAAGAAGGAAGGAGCGGGAGGGGTAAATAGAGAGAGGGAGTAGAGAGAGAAAAGGAGGGGTAGAGAGAGAGAGGGGTAGAACTAGAGAAGGAGGGAGTGAGGGGTAGAGAGGAAGGAGGGAGGGGTAGAGAGGAGAGGTGCGAAGGAGGGGTAGAGAGATGGGGGGGAGAGAGAGGGGGAAAGAAGGGCTGTGGGTTGACACACAGTCCCATGTAGGTACATTTGTGGCAGACCCGAGGGGAAGGGGAAGGCTCCAGGCCATCAGTGTTGGGTTCTGGGTGTTACTGGCTTACAGCAGAGGAAGTGGGATCTGTAAAAGTCTGGGGCGGGTTGGGTGTATCTCAAGATTGTTGCCATGCATTGAGCGATATATTGTTTTCTTTAAAAAAAACTATTCACGTTATCTTTTTACCTTTTTCTGATATTTCACTTTCAGGCATAAACCTTGCTGGGATGTGTGGTTTGCCTGGGCAGGCACCACCTGGATGTTGGGAAGAACCCTGTCCTGGGCTATGGTAACTCTTCCTGGCTGCTTGCTGAGCTCCTTGTCATTGCTGACGGTGAGCTGCAGGTGGTGGAGGCTAATGCGGGTTATCTTATTGTCCTGGCCACATCACCCGCCAGCTCTTGGATCTCAGTGATCAGGTACTCAAGAATAGCAGCCAAGTAGACAGGGGCTGTTAGGGAGGGAGCTCCACGATTTTGACTCAGTGAACGAATGGCGAGTCAGGATGGTGTGTGGAATGGAGAAGGACTTGCATGTGGTGGTGTTTCCAGGAATCTACTGCCCTAGTCCTTCTAGGTGGCAGAGGTTGTGTGTTTGGAAGGTGCTGTCATGGAGCCTTGGTGAGTTGCTACCTTTTTTATTTTGTTACATACTTTTAAATTTAATTCCACTGCACTGTTACTTCTCAATGGTGCCACATTTACTTGTTGCTTAGATTGTTGACTATTTCTTTACTGCACCACCTCCTGGTCAAGCGTCCCTTGTTTTTCCGCAGTGTTAGTGAAGGCCCCATATTCCCGTGAATTCCCAAGTGCTTCCAGTTACTAATGATCACCTCTGAACACAGAAGATCGCTTCCACAACCTTGACAAGCTGCGATGGCTTTCGAGTGTTTTTGAGTGCTTTTAATGGATCCTGCAGGACAGGATCACGTTTTTGAGCGCTTCACTACTCATTACAAATTACACCATTTGAAGTCAGATCAGAAGTGATTGCTTACGAACTTTTATAAACACTGAATTGATATCAGGTTTTTCAGGTAGGGAATACGGCAAGCAATTTAGAAAAGTCGGTGATCCTCAATACCAAAACATTTTTATGTTAACAGATGCAAAATAGGTGATCAGATTGTAAGTGGGAATTAAAATAAATAAATAAATTGATAAATTTAAAGCATCAAGCAAACCGGGTATGCAGTCACTTTTCCTTTGCCTATGCCACTTTGTGCACACAGTCCAAGTCAAATTGTATGCTTCCATCTACATTATTTATACCCTTCAGTGTTTAAAGTACTGGAGAATTCCCCACCCATGCTACAGCTTGTGAGTTGGTAGAACAGTCTTTTAGCAAAAGCAGAATGCCAGTTCAGATAAATCTTTGTGAAAGAACTGAATTAATATGCAGTTAGGAACAGGATTCAAGGTTACTGAGGGAAATTGAGGAGTTGAAATCCACAACAGGTGGTAAAGGTTTTTGCACTACTCTGCTGGGTGTGGAGAGTTTGAGGAGGGTAGTTCACTACTGTTGAACGGGTTTCCAGATGGATTGATGGCCTGAAGGTATTTTTTAATCATTATGAGGGAATGGGAGGTATTTGGTAGATAGAAAGTTTTCCCTCAGGACGTCAAGGAAACAAATCGATTTGAGATGTTTCATAGAACAATCTGGTTTAACGACGTTTACTTGTTCCATTTTTCTGTGACCATTTATTCAGCAAAATGCAGGTATAATTACAGGTATCACGTAGGCTTTGTACTGCACATTTTTATTTTATTCACAGCAGTTATTTATCTATGCTCCCCAAAATGGAATTTCATTGAAAGGAACTTGAGAATGGAAGCTTAGTATGAAGACTTGGGCAGGATTTTTACCTCGTCGGGCAGGCCTGAGAGCGGCCGCGAAACCGAACGTCACCCGCGATCGGGCCCCAACCGCGATTTCACACTGGCCGGCCAGTTAACAGCCAGTCAGTGTGAATCGCACACCGAAACGCTCAGCGCTGCCTGGGTGGGAGCGGGAGCGGGAGGAGGGCGAGTGCGGAAGCTTGCACATGTGCGCTCACTGAAAGCTCCCTGAAGGCACAGAGCCGCCTCAGGGAGCTGAAGATTTATAACATTCCAAATAAAGATTTAAAAAATAGGGTACACATGTACCCTTATAAATGAGATTTAAGCATTTTTATTTTATTTTTACTTAACATCTCAAACCTCATCCTGCCCGTGGATGAGGTTTCCTCAAAAATCCAAAGGCTGTTTGACTTTATTGCCGGCCCACCCACCGGACGGTTGAGCAGGAAGCGAAAAATCCGATTTTATTAATTGATTAAGGGCCTTAATCAGCCTCTTAATTGTCGGCAGGCACGGTGCCGCCTCTTGCGCTCACCTGCCGAGCAAAATATCGCGAGAGTACCTGATGACGTCAGGACGCTCGCCCGACATCGCCGCGCACTATTTCACTCTAAGGGGAAAACTCTGACCTTGGGAGTGATTTGGTCATCTGCCCAAAATGGGTGCCAGGTCAACAACCCAACAGCACTGTTCCTCTTCCACCCCCCTCCTCACCCTGTTATTGCCAGTGTGAAGATAAGCTGTATTGAGGTTGCAGGAGGTAGTTAATTAGCTGGCCACTCGGTGAACTAGCTAGTAGGTTAGGTCAGTGACTGGACAATCTTCAGGATAAGATTAGTTCCTTGAATGGATAGGGTTTTTTTTTTTTGCTTCCCCTCCCCATCTAAAAAAAAAAGTCCTAGCTTTCTGGGCTGTTTTGTGAATGGCTAACAGCAATTTCTTTCAGGACTGTTAGCTGGGCCACTGATTGCCTCGTACAAGTTGGTGGAGAGGGGACGATGCATACTCTGATTATTTGCACGTTAAAATTAAAATCAGTGTCCCACAACTGGCATAGGACCCTAATTACCATATTTCAGCAGCCTCCCCTCCATCTACAGGCACTATTGAAAACCACTACCAAACTTTCTGAGCTAGGATTGGATAATTCTTTGTGGCAAAAACATAAGTTCTAGTATGCAAATCAGCTTTATCTAGAAAAAAATATGAAAGGAATAACATAGGTAAAAAAAAAAATCAGAACAACCTGTAGCTTCATGCTCTCTTTGAAAATTAAATGATCATTTAGATTCAAACAATGATTCCTACAGGTTGGAACTATAGAAAAGCTAAACTGTTATCTTTTAACAGATGGTGAGAGATTAGTTGTAATAATTCCTGTTAATAATTCCACAAGAAAAGCACACAAACATAAATCTTTTGATTATGAATGGGAATTGAAACTTTTTAGAACTAAAATTTTTAAGAGGGTGTTTAAAGCTAGAGCTAGACTTGCCAAATGAGAAGCCCGGGGGATCAGGTGAAATGCTGATAACCTCCAATGTTGTTCTTCAGAGGAGAGTGAAATTGGGCAGAGCCAGGGGCGTATACCTGATTTTGCCAGTTTCACAATGGGAAGTTTAAGTTAAAATTGACCCCACTGAATCCGATGTATGAATAGCATGACTGAAATAGAAGTGGAACACTCTCCCCTGGCTAGTAAGAGAACTTAAATGGACTAATTGGTTTTCTAGACTGCTGAGTATCAGGTGTATAGTCTTAAATGATTCTTTATTACCACTACTTTTTTTTTAAATGAGGGTGGTCAATTAGTAGCCTGCTAACTAAAAGACTTTGATAAGTAGGCACTTTTCTTTGCAAGGGATCATGAAACTTAGGGAGGAAATTGCTATCATCTCCCCATGAAGCATAGTTCCAATACAATCATTTATACAGATGAAACTGGTACACATTTTCTTAACATTCGCATTAAGGATACCAACAGGGCACTTGAAAGCAGCCAAGGAGAATGCATCATTATATGATGAACAGCCAAAAACAATGAAAATACCAATGCATTTTGACTGTGAGAAGTGTGAAACTTCACTGGTAGCAATAATTTGTTCTTTCATTTGGCAGAAGTGTGAACAATAAATTGGTTTTGATCCATTCAAGACTCAATTATTCTAGACTTTCTCAGACCTACATTACATACAGGAGCCTGAATCAGCAAGGCAAGGATACTATGATAAACAAGGAACAATGAAGAACATTAAGGGCAGGACTTTCCCCCCCCCATCGGGGGCGAAGTTGAAGGGCGGGCACGCACAGACGTGCTTTCGATCGGAGCCCCCAATCGGGGGTGTGGCGACATTTTACATGGGCAGGCCAATTAAGGCCCGCCCAGCGTGATGTCCGCACAGAAGTGCTATGCGCGTCCTGTGCGGGCAGAGGGGGGGTATCCCAAAATCGAGTGTGCACTTTTTTGCACATGCGCACAAAAGAGTGCACTCATCTCTCTGAGGCTAAGTGCTGCCTCAGGGAGATCAACCCTAAATGTAAAAACGCTAAAAATAGAAAAAATAAAATTTCCCTAACATGAATTGAGACATGTCCATAATTTTTACAAAAACTTAATTAAATTTTTTTTAAAAACCTACATGAAACCTCATCCCGCCCGTGGATGAGGGTTCATGCTTTCTCTAATTCCTGCCGGGGCTCTTGGCCTGCCCGCTAACCTTAAGGTTGGACGGGCAGGACCACTAATTAGTTTACTGACTCTGTCGATGACATCAGTTGGCCATTGACCGGTCGGCGGGCGGCAGCTGATTTTGCCCCACCCCCCGCTCGCCAATGGGAAAATCCTGCCCTAATTGTGTAAGGAAGTTTTTCTTGACCTACGAGTGTGATTACACTGTGGAACTCATTACCAAACACAATAGTTGAGGTGAATAGCATGGATGCAGTTAAAAGGAAGCTGGAAAAGCACATGAGTGAGAAAGAAACATCAGGATGCATTGATGGAGTTGAATGAAGAAGAATCGAAGGGAACTCATGTGGACTAAGCGCCAGCATTGACTTGTATGGCAAATGGCCTGTTTGTCTGAAAATTGATAGTGCTAACCTGCCGGTACGAACTGTGCACAGGATACAATCGCTGAAGTGAAAACAAGTAAACTCAAGGCATATTCAACATAGGGCCTCAGGTCTGAGTTACATGAGACTAGCGGGCTATGAACAATTGTTTGGTCATTGGCATCAGTGCTACTTAGTGGAGACCTCTAGGTCTCCTTTAAGGGCCACTGATCAGACAATGAGCAGAATTAATCATCTTGAACCTAACGAACCTAGGGCCTAATTTCAGGAATGGGGCCCAGAAACATGCATTCAGCACCCAGTTGGCATATACACCTGTTCTAGGCACAAGTTTTAGTCATCTATATATCAGTCTTTACCAATGTGATAAGTGGTGTATTTCTACCACCGAATGTACCAGAAACATGGGCCAGGATTTTACAGCCCTGTCACAGCATGTTCCTCCACACCCTCCCACCCGCACCCCCCCACCCCACCCCCGCACAGCGGGTGCTGCGAGCCATTTAAATCTCCTTTCAGTTTGGCGGGGCTGTAATCCTGCTGGGTGGGAGGGGATGTAAAATCCTGGCCATGCTGTCTGTCACATTGGTTGCCTGAGTATTCATTTTATGCCTGTAAAATGGACAGGACTTCAATAAATTTCTAGTCTCTGAACATTTTAATATTGGCCTCTGGTTCCTCCATTATTATTTGTACTTATATCTACTTCTGTTTTCATAATTGATCCTACTTTCCTATTATAAAATTACATCTAATTTTGTTGTGGCATTTGTCATGCCCAGGCGTGTCCTATTTATACCTTTAAACATGGACTGCATTCAGAATAAAATTTTCTGGAACAGTCTTTTATGTAAAAATGAACACTAAGAAGGTGACTAAGATGGCCACCAAGGGTCAGGTGACTTTTGAAATTTCTCTGTGTTCTTAAAAACCTCAAGCCTCTGGAAAGTTCCTAATTGAAGAATTGAAAATTTCTAATTGAATAGCCTAGACACTAATGTATGACTCAAGGAAAGCGTAGACATTTGAATTACATCACCATATCATGGCAATCTAGACCCATCGCCATTGTCTGAATCTGTATTCATTGAACTTATGACCTCAGCAATTTGCACAGTTGAGTTCCGTTTTGATGGCACCATGTATATCCAAATATATGGTGTTGCCTTGGGACCCCACTCGGCTCATCTCTGGCTAATTTCTAACATTTGAAAGACATTTTAAAATGGCTGAGGCTATGCCTGTCTGTGACCCTTGAACAAAAGGAGCTACCATGGCAGTATCACTGAAACTTGCACTTCATTATCACTGAAGAGACAATAACGACCCCCTGTGGGCTGCAAAAAACACATTTAAAGAGAACTATACAAAGGCCACCTGCATTTCATAAGCCAAGCTGGGCCAACCAGAGCCTCTTCATCTGCTAGGACAAAGGGCACCACAACTTCCCTTTCAAGATTTAATGGTTGGAATGTTTAACAATCTCAGGGACCCAGGCAAAGTGATATAGACACTCTTTGTCAAAGCCAGAGTGGAGAGATGGCCATCTTCCCAACCGCTCCTGCCTGCCTCTGTCGAGCCCGCCCGACGACGGCAAAATTCTGCCCCTAGGTTTCATGGGCTGAATAATACGCTCTGGCGTGTTGGGCGGGACCTGCATCCGGAAGTGGGGGGCAGCCTCCCGACTCCCAGCCCCGCAGTCCAAATTTGCCGTATAACATGGCAACTAGGCAAATTGGAAGTGGAAGGCAAGTTTCCTGGCCCAGAGGCCCAAAGGCAGTGAGGATTCCACCCAGTGCTGAAGAACGGGATGTCTGGCATCCGAGGCCATTAACCATGACCTGGAAAGAGGTCAGCATCAGTCATTTAAACAGGGCGATGTCAGGTGACCCAGCAAATGTGTTCTTTCAACATAGATCAGCAGCATTTTTCAACTGGAAATATTTGCAGGCTTTCCAGACAATTGTGAATCTGTTTAATCTTCCCCTGAAATATCCATAGTGCAATTTATTTTTTTCCACTCATCACAGGTGGCATTCAATTTGGAACATATTTTTCAGATCTTAACATAGAGGAGTTTTCTATTTATAGCTTCACCTCCACAGTCCCGTCCAGAGCACCCAACTCCTCTGGTATATCCACCAAATCTCCACACGCCTGGCATTAAACACCTTGCATCTGCTGCCTGACAGGCGACTCTGACTTGGAATTGATCTCTAGATTACCCAGGACACTTCTCCGACTACCTGAGGCCTGCTCCAACACACTCTCCAGCAGCTGCACCTGCAAATGTGAAGGGGACTCTCAAGATTTTGATTGCCCTTTTCCGAATGAGCTAATCCCTGCTGAGGTTTCCCTCTATAAGTGTCTGAGGCAAGTGAGCGAGGGAAGAGGCAGGGGAGAAAGGCTAAAGCAGCCCAGAAATTTGTTGACGAATCTCTGTGTTTCCTCTTCTGAATTGCGCCATCAGCCAGGAGCAACTCAGCCGGGTGCAAAAGGAGAGCTCCTTCAATCAGACATGCACCTGGGAGGAGGTTGCAGCGGAGGTCAGCAGCATTGGGCTTGTACGCCACACTTGGACACAATGTCAGAAGAGGCTTAATAGCCTCCTGAGGTCGGCTAGGGCGAGTAAGTCCTCAGTATGTGTTTTCTTCTGTCCGGAAGCTAAAGGTTAGCATCGCAAATGCTGTAGGCTGATGAGGCTGTTCGGAGGTCCAAGGCAGCATGATACAGTCTTAGCACCAATGTTTGTGTGCACTTTTGGTTTTGGTCCAGTAGGAGGGGGTGAGGGTGGGGGGGCATGGGATGGAAGTACAGATGAGGAAGGCAGACAGCATCTTGGCTGCCAAGCATTGTGCTGACCATGCGTGGGTGGGGTGATATCAACAGTGTCAGTCATTACAATGTTATACCTATTTTAAGGAGAAGCATGTCCACTATGCCCAGGAGAGAGGGGAAGAACTGAAGGTGGTGTCCCTGAGCCTCCAATATTACTATTCTGCTTGTTAATGAAATGTCTCATCACGATTATGTCAATAAACCCTGAAGTCACTGTCAGTCAAGAAGAGGTTATTTTAATATGCTATAGCTGTTGAATTCTTTCAGGAGATTGACATTAGCTTTAATGGTTTGAGGCAAGCCAGGATGCATTGAGTGTCAATAATGGGACACGGTAAGTGTGTTGACACGATAGTGTGAGAGTGGATGTTATTTGTCAGAAATATTTTTGGGGAATATTGTCTTATTCTTTGAAGGCAGCTGTGGGCAGAATTTTACACTGATCGGGCCCGACCCAATCGGACGCGAAATTGCACGAGTGTCCTGACATCATCCTGCGCTCGCGCAATATTCCAGTTGGCTGGCGCGCGCAAAAGTCAGAAGCATGCCTGCTGATAATTAAGAGACCAATTAAGGTTATTAAAGGTGCAATTGTCTCCGATTTTTCATGGTGCTTCAAATCTTACGGTTGGTGAATGGGTGAATCGGCCAGTCGGACTTTGCATTTTTCATGAAACTTCATCCAAGGGCGGGAAGAGGTTTCGTTATTAAATGAAAGAAAAATTTTAAAAAATCAATGGACAGCATTTTTATCATGCATATGTTCAGGTGACTGATTGTGATATTTGGACATTTTTTTCCTGATTTTAAAAACATTAAAAATATCAGGCCTTCAGCTCCTTGAGGCAGCTATCTGCCTTCAGGGAGCTTCTTGTCAGCGCCCGCCCATGCCCATGATGTCAGCACCCACCCTCCTCCCGCCCCCAGCCCAGCAGCGCTGAGCTTCACAGCGTGCGCTGCATGCTGGCTGGCCATTTAATTTGCCAGCCAGCTTGAAAGCATGGTCGGGGCTGATCGCGGTTGGCCGTCCATTCCCTGGCCGATTCCAGACCTGCCTGCGAATCACGCGCACCCACCGACCTAAAAATTCTGCCCTGTGTGTCTGTGTGTAAATGATTTGATTAAGCTGGGGGAAAAAAGTTACTAGGGTCAGGTTGTCTGGGTGGTTTAAAACATGAAAGGATAGAGGTGTTAGGCATGCATTTGTAATGAGATATCATGTTGGGTTTGAGGTACAAGTAAATAGGTTGGATCTAATATTTGCATTTTTAGATAAGTTGAGAGTTTATTTGAATATTAAAGGGAAGTCAGAGATGACAAGAAACATTTTTGCCTCTTGCAGGAGTTCCATGGGTAAAGAAGAGGGCATATTACACTTTACTGAGCCAAAAGCAGAGACAAAATAGAAGGATTTGAGTTTCAAAGAGGTGTGAGAATAATGGAACCTGAGATGAAAGGGGGAAAAGGTTTTTTAGAGATACTGTCGAGAGCTTTGGGGCTGTTGGCTATGTGAGGAAGATCTCCTGGAAGCTGCTCTAGGCTGGGAGAAAGGTGCAGTTTGAATCAACCATCCAGTTAAGCCAGAAAAGTCTTGGGCTGAAAGAAGCAGTCTTGTTCTGAAGTCTTGGCAAAGTGGAAGAGGGTTTAAGAGGTTTTGTGGAATACCTTTATTAAAGCTACAGCAGTATGCCTTGGGTAATATTAATACATTTTTATAGCTAAACATTTATAAGGGAGTGTTACCTGGAAGGTGTTTACATGTGGGTCTGACCAAGTAGGGAGTCTTTTGGGGGAATGTTTTATAAGACTAATTTTAACTGTGTAACTGTAATCTTGTGTGCTTAGGTTTTCGTTTTTTCTTGTTAATAAAACTTCTTCTTTTAATTTTTAAAATCCCAGAAGTGTCACTGGGCTTCTTGCTGCTGAGATCAGTGTGTTTTCTTCTTGTTTTCTGAATATAAGAAAAAGGGTGGCCTGTAAGCCAAGTTTCCCTCTGGGATTTGGTTTACTCACCAATTAACATCTGCTATGGCGATAACAACAGTGACATGATTCTTACATTCCACATGGAATGACGCTTGGAAACAAGTCTCGTGCGAATCTCTGAGGCCAGGACTTCCTCACCTGTTGGAACCTCATCCTTAATAAGGCAATCCGTGAGATCACGTCCAGGCCCTTCCACCTGAACACTGGGGTGTTCCCTCACCTCATTCTCAGGTGAATGGCCCCTATATGGCATTCCCTCTTCCTCAGGGACATCCCCTCTCTGAACAGTGAGTTCATGGAGGGTGCAGTGCACCATGACCATGAGGGTATTGCAATGCCCCTCATAATCTGTAAAGGTATCTGAACCTCATTTTCAATAGCCCAATTGTCTACTCAACAATTGCCCGGTGCTTCCATGGCTGTCATTATAGCCCCTCGCTGCGTCTGTTCTGGGTGCCCCCACTGGAATCATGAGCCATCTCTTCATTGGGTAACTCTTGTCACCCAGAAGCCATCCACCCAGGGCATCAGGGCTGCTAAAAAGTCTGGCACCTGTGAATTACACAGAATGAGTGTGGCTGTTATTCGGGTACCTCGTGCAAACATGCATTATCCTTCAATGATGGTCACAGACCAGCTGGATGTTCAAAGAATAGAATACCTTCCTGTTAATAAAGTTGCAGGGCTGCTCTGGCTCTTTTGAGTTGATTCTGGCATTCCATTGTGAAAGAGATGTAACTTCCAGTCCTTCTGAACATTGCATCAGTGAAGACCTGGATGCAGTGGTGTGCAGCAGGCTGTGTAATGCCACGGAGGTCTCCACATGCTGCCTGAAAGGATCCTGTTTCAAAGAAATTGAGTGCAACAGTGATGTTGACAGCAACAGGCATTGTGTGATCCTCAACTCAGTTGGATGAGATCGACCCTGCCTGCATGTCATAAAGCAATGCAACTGTGGCTCTTGAGAGAGAGTCCTCTGGCATTATGTCTCAGGGATCTGAAGATAACCCAGTCTCTGGCTAAATACTAGAGGTGGCTACCTAAGTCCTTCTGCACCTCCATTTTGGATTCACGATAGCTTCATCACCTTCAGGGTCTGGCACAGCTCTGGTACCCTAATGTACACCAACGCAACCTGGACCTCTCAATGTTCCCTTTTTCCTCTCAATCTCCCCCTCATGCTCACTGGAAGATGTATCACCCACAGAGAGAACAATCCTAAACAAAAACAGAACTACCTGGAAAAACTCAGCAGGTCTGGCAGCATTGGCAGAGAAGAAAAGAGTTGACGTTTCGAGTCCTCATGACCCTTCGACCGAACTGAGTGAATCCAAGAAAGGGGTGAAATATAAGCTGGTTTAAGGTGTGTGTGGGGGGGTGGTTTGGGTGGGGGAGAGAAGTGGAGGGGGTTGGTGTGGTTGTAGGGACAAACAAGCAGTGACAGAAGCAGATCATCAAAAGATGTCACAGACAACAATCCTCATGGTTAGCCTAGATAGAAGGCTAAGATGATGTTCAGGGTCTAAATGGACCTTTCTACAGGAGGAATAAAGCCTCTAAATAAGATTAGTTTCAAATGCAAGCTCTGCTTTTTGTTTGAAGCACTTCCAGTAGCCACAGAACCCTGAACTGAGAAGCTGAAACTCAGGGTTGAGCTGGAGCTTTAAACCCACACTAACATACTGCATGATTTAAAAAAAAGGGGAACCAATCTTGCATGAAACACACATTGCAAGCATTTTATTGCTCATATGGCATATTATTGTAGTTAACTGGCAGATTGATGAGCTTACAATAGTTAATGAAATTTGAATAATGCAGGCAGGCCCTCGATTTCTGGCTTGACCCGCCTACCATATTATCCGGATCAGGCATAATGACATCAGAAATGCAACACGTCATCATGTCCAATAATACGTCAGCACAGGCACGTAACACTCCCATTCCTAGGGTGTATTATTTAGCTCCATGTCTCCAAGTTTGAAGTTTAACAGAAGAGAGCTGCAGGAATCAATTAACAACAAGTAGGTGTGAATGGCCATCATCTACCTCCCACAGTGAAGCAATGGCTTTGGACTTCCAAGCCATTCTAGTGCACAGTAACAGGTGATCATATAACCAAAACTATCTTCAGATAACAAGTCTATTATTTCAAAAAGAGAGAACATGGGCAGTCTGCAAAGAACACCCACCGCAGACCTCCAGCTTCAGGGTGTGTCAATGGCATCAATGCCTTTAAAAAAAATAACTGGACACTGTCACATCTTAAAGGTCTCCCCAGTCATTGCTTTTCAGAGTCTACCAGAACAGGACACCTTGTACAATTTAGCCAGTTTCCTGTTGGATGCGTCAACTTTTATGTCATCATCTGGCAGAACCGGTTTTGGTCCAAGAGCATCCAGCAGTTTTTCAGAAATCGAGGGCCTGCCTGCATTATTCAAATTTCATTAACTATTGTAAGCTCATCAATCTGTCTGTTGACTACAATAATACGCCATGTGAGCAATAAAACACTTGATTAAAAATAAACCCACAAGTAACCAATTTTGTGATCTGCTGAAAACACCATTTCTTCAAGGGAATCCTACAACAACGTTGATATATGACCCCAGCTACTGAAGCCACTCAGGCTACTGTTTTGGAGGGAACTGCCTTCTTAAACAGACCCACAATGACTGGTTTTCCTTTCATGAACCAAACACGTGAACTAAGAACTTTCCTTCTGTTTATAACAAAAGAATATTTGTTATAATACTGTTACCTAAATTGACTGCACACTCTAGAGGGCTAAAGAACACACACATCTCCCTTTTCAAAAAACACCCTGGCTACAGACAGTTAGGAAAAGGGTACAATGGATTTGGTTCTCCCCAGACCCTGTACATAACACATTGAATAATTAAATATTGTAATCTTCACTTTATTAAACTTCCTCTAACCAGAGAGCAATAATTGAAATGCATCAATTTATTATTCTCCAATTTTCTCCTGTTTAAAAGCTGTAAATATTTACTCACTGTTCTTTTATCTGGTGCTAAAAGTAGGCTAACCTTATATTAGATATGCCCATTGGGATCTATCGACAATAATAAACTGTACATGGAATCATCTACTTCAGAGAGATGCAAGACCCCAGTGTTCTTTTTATCTGATATCCAGAGACCCTGTCGTTGCTAATTAATCTTTGGGGGGCTGGAAGTAGATCATGTGGGTTGCTGATTAGTACTGAAAGACTATGGGCTGGATTTTACCGTCAGTGAGCGGGGGCGGGGCCCACTTGCCGACGCATAAAATGACGGGCGGTGACATCAGGTGAAACTCCTGACATCACCGCGCCCCATATAAATTTTCAGGAAGGTGGGGGTGCAGCAAAATCAGCTGCACGCCCGCCAACCTGTCAATAGCCAATTGAGGCCATTGTCAGAGCAATTAAAGTAATTAGTGGACCTGCCCATCCAACTTTAAGGTCGGCGGGCAGGCCAGGAGCCCCGGCGGGAAGTAGAAAAAACATGAAACCACATCCACGGACGGGATGAGGTTTTGTGTCGGGTTTTAAAAATTTTAATAAAGTTTTTTTGGAAATTATGAATATGTCCCATCTCATGTGACAATGTCACATGAGGGGACATGGAAGGGATTTTTTTTTCGAGCTGCCTCAGGGAGACTAATTTCATAACGTGAATTTTAAATAAACAAACTAAAAAATCATTTACATATGTTCCCCATGTTCCCTCACGTGACAGCTTCACATGAGCTGGGACATGTTTTTCAAATGTTCCAAAAATATTTATGAATGTCATAAAACCTTCATGAAATCTCATCTCGCCTGCGGATGAGGCTTCGTGAAAATGCGAAGGCCGCTTGGGCTCTTCGCCTGCCCACCAACCTTAAGGTTGGATGTGCAGCCCTGTTAATATCTTTAATTGGTTTATTAATGGCCTTAACAGGCCTTTGACAGTTCGGCGTGTGCGCAGCCGACTCCGGTACGCACCCGCCAAATGGAAGATTAGAATGACACGTGGTGATGTTGGGACACACGCCTGAAGTCACCGCGCGTCACTTGACGCGTCGGCATGTGAGGGCGGGCCCAGCACGCTGAACAGAAAATGCTCCCCAGGGGGATTATGCTCAATGTGAAACTTTGAAAAAATAAACGTATTCAGATATGTCGCCTCATGTGATAGTGTCATATGAGCTGGGATATGTTTATGAATTTTTCTGAAAATTTATATTTAATTAATAAACCCGTGGATGAGGTTTCATGAAAAATGCAAAGCTGCCTGGGCTTTTCGCCTGCTCGGCCAACCTTAAGGTTGGATGGGCAGCTTTCTCAGTTGGGTTAATTGGTTTATTAATGGCCTTAACAGGCCTTTGACAATTTGGCGGGAGGGCAGCTGACTCTGGTGCATGCCCACCGAACGGAAGATCAGAATGATGTGCGGTGATGTCAGGACGTGCGCCTGATGTCACCCCGTGTCGGCGGGACTCGGGCCAACGTCACGCTGTGTCGGCGGGACTCATGCCCGACGTCACCCCGTGTCAGCGGGACTCATGCCCGACGTCACCCCGTGTCGGTGGGACTCATGCCCGACGTCACCCCGTGTCGGCGGGACTCATGCCCGATGTTACCCCGGGTTGGCGGGACTTATGCCCGACGTCACCCCGTGTTGGCGGGACTCATGCCCGACGTCACCCCGTGTTGGCGGGACTCATGCCCGACGTCACCCTGGGTTGGCGGGACTTATGCCCGATGTTACCCTGGGTTGGCGGGACTCATGCCCGACGTCACCCCGTGTCGGCGGGACTCATGCCCGACGTCACCCCGTGTCGGCGGGACTCATGCCCGACGTCACCCCGTGTCGGCGGGACTCATGCCCGACGTCACCCCGTGTCGGCGGGACTCATGCCCGACGTCACCCCGTGTCGGCGTGAGGAGGCGGGGCCCGCACGCCGAACAGAAGATTCTGGCCAATAGTTTTAAAAATGCTGCCGGCAACTTGTGAACATTATGTCAAAGTTGCCACAGCCCAAGTGCCTGAAACAGCCGCCCTGTTTAATGTTTTTTATGCAGCACCTTTGCAATTGAGTTGAATGGTCATGGGGAATTCTTAGTGTCATTTACCCAACTCAGGCATCTGCCCACGCTAAGCGTGGATAGTATCAGTGCAGAGGACTGCATATAAGATTGAAGAGAAAGAATGCATTTCGAAATGTATTTTAGTTTAAAGCATCAGTAAGAACCAATACATTGTAAGACAGCAGATTTCAGTTACCAGTCAGCCAAACTCCTCAGCTCCATCTCCTGCGATGTGTCTTTTTGCCTAGAGTCATTTAGTTTGTGCTCCCACTCTTACTGTTTCTTTTCACAAGTCAGACCACATTTCCATTTGGTCACATTATATGTCATTTGTCCTCATCAACTGGCCATTCCAATTTTTAAAAAAACACTTCTTTTTGGGTTTGCTTTCTCATGGTTATTTTAAACACTCCTTTTCTCATAATTTGACATCGACTGTAAACTTAGAATGCTTACATTCAGTTTTTAGCTTCAAATAATTTGCAAGCACTGTGAGTGGCAATAATCTCAGCATTGATCCCTGCAGTAGCCACTAGTGAGTTTGGCCTTGCCAACAAAGCTGCATTCCTGACCACCATTTTGTCTTTTCTGGGTTCACCAATTTTCAATCCTATTCAATGCCTTTAAATCTTGTGGATGAATTGTTCATATTGGAAGATCAAGAGCGTTACTGAAATGCAAACATATCACACCTTTGGAATCTCTCTCAACGAAATGGTCCAAAATTTCCTCAAATAACACCAGTGAAATGTTCGCCAAGACCTCTTTTACATAAATGTATCCAAACATTCCTTCACCACTATCTCATTTTTTATATGTCTTATCCCATTTTTTAGTACGTCATTTCTCAGTGGTCTATAGTTTACCAAGTCATGCCTCTGTCCCTGTTTAAAGATTGGTTGGAGATTAACTACTTTTCAATTCTTCAACAGCTCCAATTTCCCTAACATTCTGCAAGGAGAGAATATAACTACAAGAAAATGTCCAGCTGGCTGCAGAAAATGATATCCCAAATGTTTTAATGTTCCAGACAAGAGAGCCAGCATCTCCCTGGAGTTTTCCAATTTTGGGAATGTCTATGATGGAGTTTCCAGGGAGGTCTAAAAAAAAAAGCACAGAATGCTAGCCATTTGTACTTGAAATAATTATTTTTGTTTTTTTTATATAAAAAAAAATTTAAAAGCAATATAATTTTATCCTTTCATATTTTGACAGCTGAGTCTTCCACATCCATTTCTAAAAATCACACTAGGGTTCATCAGCAAATTGAAGGAAGAATGAAAACTTAATGACAATATTGAGAGATCTGGCATATTGAAGAGACAATTGATGAAGTATTAAGACTTTAAAATGAGTTGCCAAGATGTGACATGAGCACTGCACATGATGAACCATACAAGTAGGAAAATGCACCACAAAAATCAAATGACTTATTAACGCAATGGGCAGGATTTTACCGTCAGCGCGCGGGGACAGGGCCAGCTCGCCGACGCATAAAATGATGTGGAATGACATCGGGCGGAACCCCCAATGTCATCCCACCCCATTCAAAATTTTCAGGAAGGCGGGGGCACAGCAAAATCAGCTGCGGGCCCATCGATCTGTCAATGGCCACTTGAGGCCATTGACAAGATCAATTAAGCAATTAAAGGACCTGCCCGTCCAACCTTAAGGTTGGCGGGCAGGTGAGGGGCCCCAGCGACAACCAGAAAAAATATGAAACCTCATCCAGCGGCGGGATGAGGTTTCATGTAAGGTTTTAAAAATTGTAATAAAGTTGTTATGGAAATTATGAACATATCCCAACTCAAGTGACATTGTCACATGAGGGCACGTACAAGGGCTTTATTTTTCTCTATTTTTAATATTTTTAAAATGCGAGGCGATCTCCCTGAGGCTGCACTTAGCCTCAAGGAGATGAGTTGCTCTTTTGTGCGCATGCGTGAAAGAGCACACTCTCACTCTTAGGGCATCCCCCCTTCCGCCACCTGCACAGGGAGCGCATAGCGCTTCCCTGCGGACATTACGCTGGGTGGACCTTAATTGGCTTGCCCACATAAAATGGCGGTGCAGCCCAGATCACCGCTGACAGGTCCGTGCCTGCTGGGATTGGGTCAGCTCCACCAGCCCGACGAGTGGAAATTCAGCCCAATGAGTGTGAGATGTTCTTCAGACCTAAGACAACCTAGTGTCTGAAAAAAAATTATTCTCTTTTAGCATATAAGCTACCTTTCATCATGGCTCACAGTTTAAACTTGTGGATATACTTTGCTTGTTTTTTTTTTTAAAAAATCTTGTTTTCAAATTTTTTGTGGAAAATGGTGAAAGTGAAACATGGCATTCACAAAGGAATTATAGGCAAGTGTTAAGCAAAGCTCTAAAATATAAATTAACCCCCTGATATTTGTAATGTGACCTGAAAAAAAAGTTCAATACTTGTTATCACTTTGAAATAATCTCATTAACCCAACTGCTTGTTTCTTTCCCATTGAAATAAGCCTTTATCAATTGCTTTGAAGTTGTTTACTTGTGAAACGTTTGTCCGAACGGTAATGATTGTCTTGTCTCCTTGTTTTAGTTTGCTTATCCCAAAATGAAGTTTGTCCTGCTTATGACCTTCATATCTACTTCTGTGCACTCTACATTCATCGGTAATCAATTATTTTTGTTCTGCCATTTTTCTCCATTTTACATCTTAAGCTAATTTTTTTGAGTCACAGTGAGTCTGATGCTCTATTCTTTCTTATTTTGCAAGTACAAATTACCATTATTACTTGGCACGAATTTAATCCTACATGCTCCAATCATACCATTTAAATTATTTTATTGCTGACATTTTAAATCATTACTATATCCATTGAATTTTCATCTGTTGCCGTTATGTGTTTTTTAAATTAATGAATGAACCATTTTACCATGTAATTACCAATGGAATCAGAAGGCAGATGAGGACATTTGTCTTTATGCAGCAAGATATGATGTTCCGAAACCCTGAGATGAGGTTCCACCAACATATCGGATCCATCGCCAAGGCTACCTACTTCCATTTCTGTAACAATATCCAATTCTGGCCTGCTACATCGATTGTTGAAATCATGGCCAGGATTTTTCCTATGGTGGGCAGGTTGAGTGGGCATGGGTAGAGGCAGGCGCGGAGCCAACCAGCGCCTGCAATCAGCTGCGTGCTGCCATTTTACGTGGGCGGGCTAGTTAAGGCCCGCTCAGTATAACATGTGGCCAGTAGTGCTCAGCGCTACCTGTGCGGGCGGAGGGAAGAGGGAGAGTTGTTGTCAGCGCTCTTTCGTGCGAATGGGTGAAAGAGCACGGCAATCTCCCTTAGGCACGGAGCTGCCTCAGGGAGATTGAATGGATACTAAAAGGAATGAATAAATTATTTAAAAATGTATTTAAACATGCTCCCTCCGCTTGTGGATGAGGTTTCCTGAAAAACGCAAAGGCCGCTTGGGCTTTTTGCCTGCCCGCCAACCTTAAGTTTGGACAGGCAGTGTTCTTAAGTGTTTTAATTAATTTCTTAATAGCCTTAATAGGCTGTTTACATTTTGGTGGGCATGCAGCCGATTCCGGCACGCACCCTCCAAATGAAATATTGTGATGGTGTGCAATGACATACGGTCACACACCCAACGTCATCACGTGTCATTTTATGTGTCAGCGTGTTGGGCCCGCCCCCGCATGCCAACCGGAAAAATCTGCCTCTTGTCTTTGTTACCTCTAGACTTGACTATTCCAATGCTTTCCTGACCAGCCTTCCGTCTTGCAACCTACATACTCTTGAACTCATCCAGAGCTGCGCTGCCCATATCTTACTCGTAACTAAATCCCACTCACCCACTCTACCTGAAGAACCATGATCGGAGGACTACGGACCTTGTGTAGGATAGTGAGCTTAGACTATGTGGCTCTTCATTTACCGGTACGGAATGGATGGGCCAAATGGATTCCGACTGTGTTGTAATTTTTCGATGATTCTACGATTCACCCATCACCCTCAAGTCCAGTAGCCTATATTGGCTCTGGGTTTAAAATTGATTTTAAAATTCTCATCCTTTTTTTTCCAAATTCCTCCATGACTTAGCTCCTCTAAATCCCTGTAACCTTCCCCAGCACTTCAACCCTGAAAGCACAATGCACTCTTACAACACCGATTTCCCACACATCCCTGAATTGAATTGCTCCTCCATTGGTGGCTGTGCTTTCAGCTGGATGAGCCACAGGCTCCAGAATGCCCTCCCTCAACCTCACTCACTCTTTCTCTCTCTCTTTCTCTCTGCCTAGCTTCCTAAGATATTCCTTGAAATTTCTCTCTTTGATGAAGCTTTTGATCACTTGTCCTGATATTTCTTATGTGACTTGATGTCTAATTTTGTTTGATAGTACTCTGTGAACTTTTACTCCACTGAAGTTGCCATATAAATTCAAATAGTTGTTTTTGGAATGCACTGCATGAAGGGCGGTGGAAGCAGACTCAATGGTAGCTTTCAAAAGGGAATTGGACATAAGCTTGAAAAGGGGAAAAAAATTGCAGAGCTGACTTATGGGATTAATTAGATAGCTCTTACAAAGCTTTGTGAAAGATAGCTTTCACAGAGATCTCAGTGCTGTATGATCATACGATTAAACACATTTCTAAGCTTTTCTGTTATTGAATCTGTCTAATTTCTTTTCCAACACCCATTAATATTTTATACTTCTTACTCCATGGAATATTTACCATTTTGGTTGCCAAGTAGTTTTGCAAAGAACTGCTCTATGTTTGTAACATTGGAATATGCAGCACTCCTTGATTAAATAAACAACACTTGACAGTAGTTTTTTTTTTAAAAATCAAGCAAGCAGAATTTCAAACATTGTCGCATCACAACACATGCCTATGATTTCAGCAATTCTAATTGACTAGGGAACAACACTTCACTGAAATGTCTGTCCTCTCAGAATTCCATTTTACACTATAAAAATGCTTCATGTTATTGTCTCATGGATTACATTTAATCTTATCAAGAAATTATAGCACAACTTTTCAATTTCACTGGGCAATAAGTCATTGGTACACCCCTCAGTTTTGTGGTAGATCTTTGATATGTTATTTCATAAGTAGCATTGGATTTGTCGCCAGAATAGGAACTTGTATCTCATATTAACACAATATACTACCTCTCATTCATCACCTTCATATTTCACTTCATTTTATTTGCCTTACCTCTTACATCACTTCCAAACCCTACTTTGGCCTAGTTAAGACTTCGATGAGCTATGAATAAAACAATCATGCTGAGGAGTTCATGCATGCTAAAAAATAAGTAGGAAGTTTACATTTTCTTCTATAAATGCTTAAGTAAATAACTTGTAATTATAAAAATATCTTGTACCAATTTAAGGAAGAAAACATTGCATGTGGGATTGATTATGTGATAAGTGTTCCTCATTTCTTGTCAGTGTGGCAGAAGATTGGTGAAAACTTTTTGCAGAAATAATGATCATTTATGCCATATCTCCAAGTTTTCCACACATGACTGGGAAACGCTTCAGTCGAAATGCCAGGCATGAATTTTCTATCTTGATAAAGAACAGTTATTCTCAATTTAGTTATTCTGGTGACATCATTGATGAAGAGAAGCAGCCTGTGTTGGAGACAGGTTCCAATAATTTTAACAGAAATCCAAACTTTGGATTAGCCTGGGAGCTAAATTGGAGCCAGTCAAGCTTGGGAAAAAATTGCTATTAGCAATTGGGCACTCTGCATACTTTGTCTTTGTTAAATAAATTGAAGCCACGGCAGGATGTGACATCAGAATTGCCTGAGGTAAACCTAATGGTTGGGTATGATTAGGGGGAAAAAAAATCAAAAACATTTACTTTTTCAAATAAACCACCAAGAATTTGTCTTTAAAAAAAATAGATATTAGGGAATTTCTTCAAACAAATTACACTTCCCATGGCTTTGCTTCCCTTTTTCAGTAAGTGACCTGGTTTGTTTTTTCATACTGTAAGTGTATAACCCAACATCTATTCCTATGGACAGATAGAAATTTTGTTTTTATTCTGTTTTTTTTTTCTGTGTTTCACTCTTACCAGGAAAGTCCTTCCTATGTTTTGTATTATAATTTGTTTTGTTCATAACTTTGGGATTTAGATTTCTTCTACAACAGTATTTGATATTGAATTTACATTTCTTCCTGCATGGTAATTATTGGCTAAGGTCACGGATGAACAATAGTAATTTGGAGAGTTAGCATTAGACAACTATCAACAGTGAAACCACACCACAGCAGGCAATCAACATCTGAAGGAGGAAAAGGGGATGACATTGACAGAGAAAGGAAGGAAGAGAAAAAAATGGAGCAAGTTAATTGGAAGAGCAATTCTGCTTAACATACTCTTATTGGAATTGGAGAAAATTTCAGTTTGAACTATGCATATAGACTATGAGTATTGAATCTGTTAGTTTCTGATGTCTTTGGGCTTTTTCTCATTCCTTCATGTTACAAAGCTAATAATAATTTGACCTTGATTTGCTCCTTCAAGTGTTTCCAACAGTGTAAGTGCTAAGTTGGTTGAATAAAATTTGTATTTATTTGCATATATTCATTTATTTCCTGTTCTATCATGGCAATGAATTACATTCCCTAAGCAATATATCCCATTATAACAGAAAGGATGAAAGAAGGGCATTGCTAAAAAAGTAGCGAAACAGATAAAATGTGTGATAAATCCCACCTGAGATCAAACTCCTCTCTGCTTACATTTGGCACAGAAACAGAGTTAGTCTATGAGAGCAGAATGCACAATTAAAGTTGAAGGAATGCTAACACAAGAGTAAATTGTTAAAGTCAAATTAGAAAATATCCACCAATTAAACAGAAAAAAACAGAGCAAACACATTCTATGCAAAATAATTGAATTACTCTTTCTAATGAAAATTAAATTCACTACAAGTGACAGAGAAATTCTAAATTCATAACTTTAAAATGCCAGTTACTTAAAACTAAGCAAATAATTCATTCATTTTCTTTAACATGTTGAGGGGTCATGTGGGAATCATTAGAATAGGAATCGGTGTCAAGTTTTGAACCAGTTTGTTGGGTGAAAATCTGGTCGCTGTGTGTGCCGACATTGCAATTGTTTTGTAAAAGAAGTATTTACAAGTTTTTAATTGATAATAGCAGTTCTTCATCCAATGCTATTTTTTTTTCAATTTGAAAATAATTTTTTCAGTTTTTACTTCATAAAGTATCATCGAAATCTTCAATGTACAGTGAAATATGGATTGTGAGTTGAGATTTTAAAATAGCATAAGTGGATTTACACCCCAGTTTGTGTTTTAATAAAAATACTGCTTACATAAAACTCTTTACATGCATCTACAGCTTTGCATGAGACTGTTACCAAAACTTTCAAGGTATTGATTATCTATATCGGAACATTGAGGCCATAATTCCTGCTGTACAGGAGGGCTCCATTTGAGTGGAAATCTGGAAATATGGGCCAGGATTTCCTGGTTGGCGACCAGTGGGGGCGGGGCCCGCTCGCTGATGCATAAAATGACCCGGGATGACATCGGGCAGATCTCCCGACGTCACCCTGCCTCACTTCAATTTTCAGGTAGGCAGGGGCTCGGCAGAATCAGCTGTGCACCCGCCGACCTGTCAATGACCAATTAAGGCCATTGACAAAGTAGTTAAAGTAATTAATGGACCTGCCCGTCGGGCAGTGGGCAGGCTGGGAGCCATGGTGGGCTTAAGAAAAAGCATGAAACCTCAGCCACAGGCGGAATGAGGTTTCATGTAGGTTTTAAAATTTTTAATAAAATTGTCAATGATTGTGATGGACATTTCCCAATTCATGTGACAGTGTCACGTGAGGGAACATGTCAGGGAAATTTATATCCTCTGTTTTTAAAATTTTTTCAGACAGGAGCTGATCTCCCTGAGGCAGCACTTAACCTCAGGGAGATGAGTGCACTCTTTCGCACATAGCACTTCCTTGCAGAAGCCTCTATTTAAAAAGATAATTTCCAATAACATTATGTACATTAATAGTTTCATGACAATTGCCTATCATTTGTGTGATGTGAATGTTACTTGCCACTTGTCAGCCCAAGACTGGATATTGTCCAGGTCTTGCTGCATTTGAACATGAACTGCTTCAGTATCTGAGGAGATACAAATGATGCTGAACATTGTGCAAATATCATTGAACATCCCCACTTCTGACCTTATGATGAAAGGAAAGTCATTGGTGAAGCAGCTAATGATGGTTGGGCCTAGGACACTACCCTGAGGAACTCCTGCAGTGATGTCCTGGGCCTGAGATGATTGACCTCCAACGACCACAACCATCTTCCTTTGTGCTAGGTATGGCTCTAACTAGCAAAGAGTTTTCTCCCTGATTCCCATTGACTCCAGTTTTGCTGGGGCTCCTCGATGCCACACTCAGTCAAGTTCTGCTTTAATGTCAAGGGCAGTCACTCTCACCTCACCTTTGGTATTAAACATTTTTGTCCATATTTGAACCAAGGCTATAATGAGATCAGGAGCTGAATGGCCCTGGTGGAACCCAAATGAACATCAGTGAACAGGCTATTGCTAAGCAAGTGCTGCTTGATAACACTGTTGATGGCCCCTCCCATTATTTTACTGATGAATGAGAATAGACTGATGGGGCCGGGTTGGATTTGTCCTGCATTTTATGCACAAGGCAGTTTTTCACATTGACGGGCGGATGCCAGTGTGGTAGCTGTACTGGAACAGCTTGGCTAGGGGCACAGAAAGTTCTGGAGCACAAGTCTTCAGCACTATTGAATATCGCCAGGGCCTATTG
Source organism: Carcharodon carcharias (assembly GCF_017639515.1). Lineage (NCBI taxonomy): Eukaryota > Metazoa > Chordata > Chondrichthyes > Lamniformes > Lamnidae > Carcharodon > Carcharodon carcharias. Next base: position 43,284,219 of record NC_054478.1, on the reverse strand, counting down.
CCTTTGCAGTATCCATTGCCTTCAGCTTTTCTTCATATCACGTGGAGTGAATTGGCTGCAGACTGGCATGTGATGCTGGGACCTCCGGATGAGGCCAAGATGGATCATCCACTCGGCACTTTTGGCTGAAGGTTGTGATAAATGCTTCAGCCTTATCTTTTGCACTGATGTGCTGGGCTCCCCCATCATTGAAGGTGGGGATATTTTGGAGCATCCTCCTCCAGTGAATTGTTTAATGGTCTATCACCATTTATGACTGGATGTGGCAGGACTGCAGAGCTTAGATCTGATCCGTTGGTTGTGGGATGGCTTAGCACTTTCTATCGCATAACAAAAACAGAATTACCTGGAAAAACTCAGCAGGTCTGGCAGCATCGGCGGAGAAGAAAAGAGTTGACGTTTCAAGTCCTCATGACCCTTCGACAGAACTTGAGTTCAAGTCCAAGAAAGAGTTGAAATATAAGCTGGTTTAAGGTGTGTGTGTAGGGGACGGAGAAATAGAGAGAGAGAGAGAGGTGGAGGGGGGGGGTGTGTGGTTGTAGGGACAAACAAGCAGTGATAGAAGCAGATCATCAAAAGATGTCAACGACAATAGTACAATAGAACACATAGGTGTTAAAGTTAAAGTTGGTGATATTATCTAAACGAATGTGCTAATTAAGAATGGATGGTAAGGCACTCAAGGTATAGCTCTAGTGGGGTTTTTTTTTTAAATAATGGAAATAGGTGGGAAAAGGAAAATCTTTATAATTTATTGGAAAAAAAAGGAAGGGGGAAACAGAAAGGGGGTGGGGATGGGGGAGGGAGCTCACGACCTAAAGTTGTTGAATTCAATATTCAGTCCGGAAGGCTGTAAAGTGCCTAGTCGGGAGATGAGGTGTTGTTCCTCCAGTTTGCGTTGGGCTTCACTGGAACAATGCAGCAAGCCAAGGACAGACATGTGGGCAAGAGAGCAGGGTGGAGTGTTAAAATGGCAAGCGCCAGGGAGGTTTGGGTCATTCTTGCGGACAGACCGCAGCTGTTCTGCAAAGCGGTCGCCCAGTTTACGTTTGGTCTCTCCAATCTAGAGGAGACCACATTGGGAGCAACGAATGCGGTAGACTAAGTTGGGGGAAATGCAAGTGAAATGCTGCTTCACTTGAAAGGAGTGTTTGGGTCCTTGGACGGTGAGGAGAGAGGAAGTGAAGGGGCAGGTGTTGCATCTTTTGCGTGGGCATGGGGTGGTGCCATAGGAGGGGGTTGAGGAGTAGGGGGTGATGGAGGAGTGGACCAGGGTGTCCCGGAGGGAGCGATCCCTATGGAATGCCGATAAGGGGGGTGAAGGGAAGATGTGTTTGGTGGTGGCATCATGCTGGAGTTGGCGGAAATGGCGGAGGATGATCCTTTGAAAGCGGAGGCTGGTGGGGTGATAAGTGAAGACAAAGGGGACCCTATCATGTTTCTGGGAGGGAGGAGAAGGCGTGAGGGCGGATGCGCAGGAGATGGGCCGGACACGATTGAGGGCCCTGTCAACGACCGTGGGTGGAAAACCTCAGTTAAGGAAGAAGGAGGACATGTCAGAGGAACTGTTTTTGAAGATAGCATCATCGGAACAGATGCAACGGAGGCGCAGGAACTGAGAGAATGGGATGGAGTCCTTACAGGAAGCGGGGTTTGAGGAGCTGTAGTCGAGATAGCTGTGGGAGTCGGTGGGTTTGTAATGGATATTGGTGGACAGTCTATCACCAGAGATTGAGACAGAGAGGTCAAGGAAGGGAAGGGAAGTGTCAGAGATGGACCACGTGAAAATGATGGAGGGGTGGAGATTGGAAGCAAAATTAATAAATTTTTCCAATTCCCGACGAGAGCATGAAGCGGCACCGAAGTAATCATCGATGTACTGGAGAAAGAGTTGTGGAAGGGGGCCGGAGTAGCACTGCAACAAGGAATGTTCCACATACCCCATAAAGAGACAGGCATAGCTGGGGCCCATGCAGGAACCCATAGCCACACCTTTTATTTGGAGGAAGTGAGAGGAGTTGAAGGAGAAATTGTTCAGCGTGAGAACAAGTTCAGCCAGATGGAGGAGAGTAGTGGTGGATGGGGATTGTTCGGGCCTCTGTTCGAGGAAGAAGCTAAGGGCCCTCAGACCATCCTGGTGGGGGATGGAGGTGTAGAGGGATTGGACGTCCATGGTGAAGAGTAAGCGGTTGGGGCCAGGGAACAGGAAATTGTTGATGTGACGTAAGGTGTCAGAGGAATCACGGATGTAGGTGGGAAGGGATTGGACAAGGGGAGAGAGAAGGGAGTCAAGATAACGAGAAATGAGTTCTGTGGGGCAGGAGCAAGCTGAGACCATCGGTCTACCGGGGCAGTTCTGTTTGTGGATTTTGGGTAGGAGATAGAAGCGGGCCGTCCGAGGTTAGGCGACCATCAGGTTGGAAGCTGTGGGAGGGAGATCTCCAGAGGAGATGAGGTCAGTGACAGTCCTGGAAACAATGGCTTGATGTTCAGTGGTGGGGTCATGGTCCAGGGAGAGGTAGGAGGAAGTGTCTGCGAGTTGACGCTCAGCCTCCGCGAAGTAGAGGTCAGTGCGCCAGACAACAACAGCACCACCCTTGTCAGCGGGTTTGATGACAATGTCAGGGTTGGACCTGAGAGAATGGAGTGCAGTAAGTTAAGAGAGAGACAGGTTAGAATGGGTGAGAGGAGCAGAGAAATTGAGACGACTAATGTCACGCCGACAGTTCTCAATGAAATGATCGAGAGAAGGTAAGAATCCAGAGGGAGGGGTCCAGGTGGAGGGAGAATATTGGAGATGGGTAAAAGGATCCGTTGAACTGGGAGAGGACTCCTGCCCAAAAAGTGAGCCCGGAGACGAAGACGGAGGAAGAAGAGATCAGTATCATGCCAAGCCCGAAATTCATTGAGGTGAGGGCGTAAGGGTATGAAACTAAGTCCTTTGCTGAGCACTGAACGTTCAGCATCGGAGAGGGGAAGGTCAGGGGGTATAGTGAATACACGGCTGGGGTTGGGATTGGAAGAAAGGGTGGGGACGGAGGGACAGGCAGGGGTGGAGGGTCCTAGATGGTTGTTGGTGTCGATAAGTTGTTGGAGCTTGCGTTCCTTAGCACTTGAGAGAAAGAGAAAAAGTTTCTTGTTGAGGAGTCGGATGAACCGGAGGATAAAATGAAACTAGGGGCACACGCAGCTTTGAAAAAGGGTACGGCGGTGCTGCTGGAGGGAGAGGTCGAGTGTGTTCATATGGCGGCGCAAGGCACTGAGTGTGGATTTCAGAATGTAACGGGAACAGCAGTCCGAGAAACGTTTTACGTCCCGGAGATACCTGTAATCCTGGGTGGGTTCGAAACATGAGTGGTGGAATTTCAGTTGAAATCCACGTGGGGTAAGTCGGAGACGGAGACAGTCATCTGTTCCGATGATGCTACCTTCAAAAACAGTTCCTCTGACATATCCTCCTTCTTCCTTAACCTAGGTTTTCCACCCACGGTCGTTGACAGGGCCCTCAACCGTGTCCGGCCCATCTCCCGCGCATCCGCCCTCACGCCTTCTCCTCCCTCCCAGAAACATGATAGGGTCCCCCTTGTCCTCACTTATCACCCCACCAGCCTCCGCATTCAAAGGATCATCTTCCGCCATTTCCGCCAACTCCAGCATGATGCCACCACCAAACACATCTTCCCTTCACCCCCCTTATCGGCATTCCATAGGGATCGCTCCCTCCGGGACACCCTGGTCCACTCCTCCATCACCCCCTACTCCTCAACCCCCTCCTATGGCACCACCCCATGCCCACGCAAAAGATGCAACACCTGCCCCTTCACTTCCTCTCTCCTCACCGTCCAAGGACCCAAACACTCCTTTCAAGTGAAGCAGCATTTCACTTGCATTTCCCCCAACTTAGTCTACCACATTCGTTGCTCCCAGTGTGGTCTCCTCTAGATTGGAGAGACCAAACGTAAACTGGGCGACCGTTTTACAGAACAGCTGCGGTCTGTCCGCAAGAATGACCCAAACCTCCCTGGCGCTTGCCATTTTAACACTCCACACTGCTCTCTTGCCCACATGTCTGTCCTTGGCTTGCTGCATTGTTCCAGTGAAGCCCAACACAAACTGGAGGAACAACACCTCATCTTCCGACTAGGCACTTTACAGCCTTCCGGACTGAATATTGAATTCAACAACTTTAGGTCGTGAGCTCCCTCCCCCATCCCCACCCCCTTTCTGTTTCCCCCTTCCTTTTTTTTCCAATAAATTATAAAGATTTTCCTTTTCCCACCTATTTCCATTATTTAAAAAAAAAACCCCACTAGAGCTATACCTTGAGTGCCTTACCATCCATTCTTAATTAGCACATTCGTTTAGATAATATCACCAACTTTAACTTTAACACCTATGTGTTCTATTGTACTATTGTCGTTGACATCTTTTGATGATCTGCTTCTATCACTGCTTGTTTGTCCCTACAACCACACACCCCCCCTCCACCTCTCTCTCTCTCTCTCTATCTCTCCGCCCCCCACACACACACCTTAAACCAGCTTATATTTCAACTCTTTCTTGGACTTGAACTCAAGTTCTGTCGAAGGGTCATGAGGACTTGAAACGTCAACTCTTTTCTTCTCCGCCGATGCTGCCAGACCTGCTGAGTTTTTCCAGGTAATTCTGTTTTTGTTTTGGATTTCCAGCATCTGCAGTTTTTTTGTATTTAACTTTCTATTGCATGTTGCTTTCGCAGTTTGGCATGCAAGTAGTCCTGAGTTGCAGTTCCACTAGGTCGACACCTCATTTTTAGGTATGCCTGGTGCTGCTCCTGGCATGCCCTCCTGCCCCCTGCATTGAACCAGGGTTAATCCCTGGCTTGGTGGTAATGGTAGAATGGGGGATATGCTGGGCCATGAGGTTGCAATTCTGCAGCTTCCGATGGCTCACAGTCCCTTATGGATGCCCAGTCGTGAGTTGCTAGATCTATTTGAAGTCTATTCCATTTGGCATGGTGTTAGTACCAAACAAAATGGTGGAGGATAGCCACAAACTGAAGACAGGATTTTGTCTCCACAAGGACAGTGCAGTGGTCATTTCAACTAATTCTGACCTGGACCAATGCATCTGCTGCAGGCAGATTGGTGAGGATGAGGGCAAGTATGTCTTTCCTTCTTGTTGGTTCTCTCACTAACTGCCACAGATCCAGACTAGCAGCTATGTCCCTTAGGACTTGGCCAGCTCGGTCAGTAGTTGTGTTACTGAGTCACTCTTGGTGGTGGACATTGAAGTACCCCACCCAGAGCACATTCTACATTCTTGCCACCTCAGTCCTTCCTCCAGTTGGTGTTCAGATTGAGGAGCACTTATTCATCAGCTGAGTGGGGGGAGAGTGGAGTATGTGGGTGGAGGATGTGGTAATCAGCAGGAGGTTTCCTTGCCCATGTTTGATGCCATGAGACATCATGGGGATCAGAGTTGATTTTGAAGACTCCCAGGGCAACTCCCTCCTGACTGTATACCACTGTGCCACCAGATGGTGTCTGGGACATTATCTTTAAAGTGTGTTTCTGTGAGTATGACTATGTCAGGCTATTACTAAACTAGTCTTTGGGACAGCCCTCCCAATTTTGGCACAAACCCCCAGATGTTGGTAAGGAGAACCTTGCAGGGTCGACAGGGCTGAATTTGCTGTTGTCAGTTCTGGTGCCTAAGTCAATGCCGAGTGGTCTATCTAGTTTCATTTCTTATAGACTTTGTAGCAGTTTGGTATTACTGAATAGCTTGCTCGGCCAATTCAGATGGCAGTTTTGAGTCACCACATGGCTGTGGGGACCAAACTGATCCCCGTAGTAAAAAGTCCAGTGACACTTTTGGGATTTTAAAAATTAAAAGTTTTATTAACAAGAATAAAAGAAAATGTAAGCACATAAGATTAAAGATACACAGTTAAACTTAGCCTTACACAACATTCCCCCAAAAAGACTCTCCACTTGTTCAGACCTACAAGTAGACACCTTCCGGAGAACACTCCCTTATAGATGTTTAATTATAAAAAATGCAATATTATCTAAGGCAAACTGCTGTAGCTTTAATAAAGGCATACCACATGACCTGTAACTCTCTTCCGCTCTTCTCTGAAAATCCAAACTTCAGAATAAAACTGCTTTTAGCAACCCAAGACTTTACTGGCTTGACTGGATGGTTGATTCAAACTGTATCCTCTCTCAGATACAACTGCTACATCCCACAACTCCAGCTCAACAGCCCAACACTAAAATAGACCCCCCCCACCCCCGGCATCTCAGGTTCCATTGTTCCCACACCCCTTTGAAACTCAAATCCTTCCAAATATAAGATATTTCATGCTCCCATCTTGTCTTTGCTTTCGGGTCAGTACAATATAATATCCCTGCTTCTATTCACCTATGGAACTCCTGCAAGATGCAAACATGTTTATTTTTACGTCTGACTCCCCTTTGATATTCAAATAAATTCTCCTCTTATCTAAAAATGCAAATGTTAGATCTAACCTATTCACTTGTACCTCAAACCTAACACCTCTATCCTTTCATGTTTTAAAAACCCCAGACAACCTATCTCCTATTATCCTCTGCCCATCTTAATTAAACCATCCACACACATACACACAGACACACACAGCCTTTTCACAGAATAATACAATATTCCCCAAAAATATTTTAAAAATCCATTTCGCACACCTGTAGGCAACTGTATCCTTGGGTGCATCACAATAACCCTTTCCACTGACTAAAGAATGTCTAATCAAATTGTAATGGTTATATATAGAACATGATAGCTTAGTATAGTAATCTGAGATATATTTACACTGAGGTTAATGTTCAGTTGTGTATAAAATGTTATGTTGACAGGGAAAGTAGACACTGAAAAGGCTTAGCTTCTTCTGCTTTCAGTTACTTTGTACAGTGTGACTGTAAAAGTGTGCACTTTAACAAAAATAAATACTTATTATTACACCCGAAAGTAATCTAGCTTTCTTAGAAAATAATTTGTGAACATTTATTTTTCAGGAAAGTGCACATTGAACACTTTGAAATCCATAATATATTGAGTGCCATCATATTGACTTTTTTCCTGCAATTGCATACTTTAATGAAAACAATCGAGAATGATTCCTCAAACACTGTTACTGTCACTTTTACAAAATCAGGGTATATTCATTAGAAGTTCATTTTGCTTAATGAAATGTAGCTTTGCTAATTGCTCTCATTTTGGAAGGAAAATTATGAGTGTGAGTGCTAGCAGAAAAGTCTAATTTGAAAGATAGAAGAAAGTGGTGGAGGGGGCATATTGAATAATAACTGAACGCTTCATGCATACCAATGAGTTACACCTGTAGAAGATTTATAACCCCCATATTCTTACTCCCTTAGGGAAAACTTCCAAGTATACCAACAGGATTGTGCAATTGAATATTGCTAAATTATAATGTAACGTGGCACTGAAATTAGGACAAATTTTATAGTTGCTTTTTGATGAAGAATTAAATTCCAGTGAATCTCAGTCATTATTTCAGCTGAAGCTGTTTAACTTACTATATTGGTGCTATTTATCAAACTTCAATTGTTTTAAGTGTTAAAATAGCCTTTCAGTAAATTATGAATCTCACATGGCTGACACTCTGAAGCAGTCTGCAAATTGAGAACAACTTACCAACTAGAATATTGCTGAAAAGAGAGACATATTGCTGAAAATTTTCGTCTTTCATCATCTGGACAAATGAAAGAATGTCCACTTTCAAACGATCACAGCCATTTGTGCTACAGGATGAAAGGGCGCAGTCTGGTTGGCAAGTTTATTCTGATTGACAAAATTACTGTGATTGTTTGCAATTTGGCATTCTTGCATTTGTGAAAATGAGTGCAAGGTGAAAAGCTCTGGCAACATGTCTCTCTTTTCAGCAATATTCAAGTTCTGTACCACCAAGCGACTTTCCAACTTGTAGATAAAAAAAACTATCTGAAATTTACAGTTTTATTTAGCACAAAAAACAAACAGCTCTGAATCGCCAAGCTTCAGCACATTTACTGAAGCATTAATGAATGATCACTTTTGCTGATTCTAAATAAAGGTTCAATATGATTTTCAAAATCTGTGTGAGAAAACATTTATGCCAAGTTTTACAGAATTGCGCACAGACCTTTGTGCATTCAGATCAGGCTATATGAAAATGCATTAATTAAGAAAATAATTACTATGATTATAGCAGGCAAGGAAATGATACAGTATAACACACACCTAAATGTGTGGGCTTCAGATAAACAGTTTAAGTCCATTCTGTCATACATAATTTATTGGGGTAAGATAATAACGTGAAGTAAAATTTGTTTAAACAAACTGTTAGCAGCCGTATTCACTGCACGGTAGCTGACTGGAATGGAATATATGAGTAATTTGTTGCAATTAACTAAAGTCAGTTATAAATGATGTTGTATTGTTCAATTATTGTAGTATGCAATCAAATTGCCGGATATCTAAACAGAACTGGGCTGAAGACAGGATGAAAATGTTAGAAGGTGGAATGCAATGGTGACTGATAAAGGAGTAGCTATATATGCACTTTTGCTAGAATTAGTGGGAATAAAATTGGACAAAACTGGATAACATAGTTTTGAGTTGTGTGTGTGTGCACAAAGTTTATAATTAGAAACAGGCATAAATTAATTGATTCCAAACATAGTGTTCAATTTAATTTACTTTTACACTAATGTAGAGGCATGTGAAAAGAAAGTTATGATTTAAAGATGTTAAAATCAGGAAACTGTTGAAGAATGTATCAGTCCCAACACAGATTGAGTACATATACAAACTGTGTTAGTAAGTTGAAAACCTATTCAAAGCACATGGTTGTAAAGATATTTAGTTTTGAAAATGGTAAACTTCATCACTTATGTATAATTCAGACTGCTGTACAGCTGAAATTTTCAGCAAAAGAATGAGCAATTATAGTAATTACCTTGAAAGTTAAGAATATTTTACCACAAGGAATTGTGTAGAGCAGGAATATATTATATTGGTAAAAAAAAATAAATGCTTGATTAAAATAAAATGAAAACATCTAAAACATAAGATACTGTACATCAGTTCCTTAAAACTTTGAAAAATGAGTTTTCCAGATAGAGACTCATTGTCATGCTGTAAATGCACACATTTACACTGAATCAAAATGAACATAAAGAATTAACTTTTGAAATTCGAGCTATACAGTGCAAATAACATTTATTAACTTTATTGATATTGCAGGGACGTGACTGCAAGTGGAAGATTTAGACATTTGGGATTGCACTGCTTTAGGATTTTCTGATGTGGTCAGTGTGTTCCTGAATGTCCAATGTGTGTTTGTTGTGAGTGAGGCTCTCCATCAGCAGGGTATACTCGTAAAATTACATACTCCAAATATGTGAAGTGAAGAATGAGAGAAGAAATTCTGCATAATTTATGACATAGAGTTCACAAAAATTGAGTGGCGTCCTGGAAGCAAGTAATCACAAGTTCAAATGCATAGTTTGAGTTGATATTTTAAGTGAAGCAAAGCTTAATAACAAAATGGTTATGTAGAACTTTGAAGCCACAAATCCTGGGGCAAGAAGAGGGCTCCAGGAAGAATAAAGTTAAAGTGGAATAAAACCTGAACTAACATTCAATGCAATCAAAACTTAAGTTTTTCAAGGTTGTCTTAAGATTTATGCTAAAAACAATGTCCTTATGAGAAGGGGAGAAGTAACACATGCCCTTGATCTGCATAAGGCCAAAAATAACAAGGGCGAAGTAAACATTTTTAAAGACATATTTAAGGAGTAAAAGAACCTTTGAATCACACAAAGTTAGTTGAACATTGATTAAATATATATTACAGGAGGTTATAGGCAACCAGAAAAGTGGAAAGAAAATAACAGCAAAAACAATCCAAAGACACAGGCCAGAACTTTTTTGCAGAGGCAGTGGCCAGGTGCCCCTGGCTGAAACAGCTCAAGTTGTTGCTTCTGCCCCATCTGGGAGAATGTTCTGCCTCTGAGAGCTACTGACAATCAGATGGCCGGCAGCTCTCCAGTTCTAACAATGCCACTGGGAATGCTGGCAAGTTCTGGGACTGCAGTCAGTCCCCCTACAAGAAGAAACATGGAAGCCAGTCTGAAAAGTAACTGGGTCGGAGGGCAAAGGGCAGGTGGGGGGAGGGGTGGAAGGACATTCAGACAGGACTCAGCAAGGGGATTTGGGCCACAGTCAGAGACCAGGTTGAGGGAAACAAGCAAGGGTGGTGATCACTATTGGCATGGGACCCCAGTTGGGCACAGGATGCCCTAACATGAGGAACACTTCCTCCTTCCCAGTTGCCATGTGTGTGTGAGCACTCTCTACCACTGGTAATACACCAGCAGCAGTGGATGGAGGCCCTGAAATTGGCACAAGGTCAGGCGTGCTACTAGATACCTATCCTGCTGCTGTTAAAATGCAATGGGAGGTGGATAGGCAATGGGAACAGCACCCCCACTATAATCACCCTGCCTACTAGGCTTCCTGAGCGGTTGTAAAATTCTGGCCATTTAACTTACTATAAACCAAGTTAACTGAAATTAAAATACCAGATGGAACTAATAAGGCAAGGATCTCTAAGCTTTTCCTCTTTTGGGCCCACATAATTTATAACCACATATTAAATGTTACATCCATAGTCTCATTAATTTTTGCATGTCTTAACTTTTTACTGTTGACATATATTCTGTTCAAATTTGCTTCAATGTATGATAGCAATTTCTTTGCAATATATTTACAATCCTAGAATAGTTTTCATTTAAATGGGAGAAACCAGTAATTAAGAAATGATGGTGTGGATAAACCCAAGTTGCCTGGGCTTCAAAAGCCCAACTGCTAGAGTTTGGGGTCCCATAATTTAAACACTGAGAAATACTACATCAGAAGGTGACAGGTGAAAAATGAATTACTAATTTTAGTCTTCATAAATGAATACTGCAGCTTGGTTATGTAAAATACGTAGACATCAGTAAACCATGCATTTGAGAAGAAAGTCAAGGAATTAACTGCTTAGGTCACACAGGATACAATGCAGAATTAGGAAATTAAAAAGAAAAATATAATACATGTTGGAATATGCCTTTGAGGGATGTCAGCATGACATCACTAGAAGGGAAATGTGTCATACGATCCAGTCTTAATTTCACTTTTGCTTTGAGGAGAGCACACAGGCACAGGTCTGGTGCCTCCAAGGTTTATACCAATGCATAACTGTTCTTAGGTGCCTAACATTAATAAATGAACCCACAATGTGTTTACTCAATCCCTTATGATGATTGGTACCTTGTGTCTTGTACAGCAAATAAGCCCAAGGCATAATATCATTATAATAACACAATACAGACTGATAAATATTACTAAGCGGCATTATGCACGCAGCATAGCAGATGTAATCCCAATATTTTTAAAAAAGCATTCCTCAAAATACTGTCAGTTATTGTTGGAACCTATTGACGAGTGATTGAGGGAGGGAGTTACACATAGAAATTGCAATATGGAAAACGGTCATTCTGCTTAATTATTCCATGTTAACTTTTACCCTTTACCTGAGCAAGTAGTTTTGATCAAACGTACCCTACTTTTTTTCCCTTTTTCAACCACATTTCTTCATCCTTCAACTAAATCTAATTTTAATTGCTGACATGATAGTCAAAACTACTGACCTTGGAAGTCAATTCCATAGCTTCAACTCTTTGTAAAGAAGTCATTCTTGCTCACTTGCATTTAATCATGTATCTATGACTCTTTGGTCTAGGCCCCTCAACTACTTTGAGGGACTAAGACCTCACACTGTATATAATGGCTGAAACTGTCTGTCTGTGACCCCTGAACTAAAGAAGCCCCTTGTCAGATTTAGGAAAATCCACACCTGTTACCTCTGAGGAGCCATTAATGACCCCCTGTGATCTACACAGCCCAACTTCAAAGAGAGATATACAAAGGCTATCTGCATTGAATAACCCAAGCTGGCCAGAAGGAGATGAATTATCTGCTAAGACAAAGGCCCCACAGCCTTCCTTTCAATTCCTAATGGCTGAGACATTTAACAATTGTTAGAATACAGACAATGGATATGTCAAAGATAGTGGAAAGGTGGGAGTCTTGTGACATGGGCTTCTGGCTTGTGGACCAAGCAATATTGCCTTGCTGAACTCATAGTTCAATCTACTGTTTAACATCTCACTAGCAAGATATACCAAAGGACCTTTGGCCAGGTTGAACACTTGGCCCCATCTACTCCTCCTACTGGAAGTTCTGTACCATTGTCTACAAGACTTATTCATTTCTACATGCCTATTTCATTGTGTGAAGTCAACACCATCAGAAAAGTGAATTATATAGCCTACTGAACTCCATGAAGGAATACCTCATTGGACTTTAATTCTAGACTCTGGAACCTCTGTGAAGTATTACTTATTTTCCCTGTGATCTCTGTACTGTACATCCTTCCCTTCTCCATCCCTCTCTTTACTGTCTGAATGTAGAGGCAATGTTATGACCTTCCTCCCGCATTTTAAGTGTAAATAAACTAACCCTTTGAGTTCACCCTACCTCAAGTTTGCTGTGGTGTCATTACTAGAAAATTGGATCTATCAAAAACTGAGGAGTTGGGAAATATGCCACTACTTATAAAAAGGGGAACAAATCAAATGCCTTTTGTTTCTGGATGGGTGGAGAGAGGAGAAATTAGTGTTGTGTAAATTGACCTCCCTCCTATCTGCAACATACTAGAACAGTCTGCTTCTATCTACCTTATTCCACCCTTTCATAATAATTTTAAGCCCTTCTATAATATCTGTAATCTTCATTGTTTGAACAAGAAAGCTCTCAATTTTTCCAAGTATTTGTATTTTCTTGCACCTGGCAGTATCCTGATGACACTACATTTTAGAATGTCTGTAAAACCTCAGGCATTCAATTCAATTTGCCAACAGAAGGTGACTTTTTCAAATCCGAATCCATGATAAAATAAATATTTTTTTTAAAAAAGCTAGCTATTTATTATTGTTGGAAATTTAGTCAAAATAATCATTCTTCCCTGAAACATGTGAGGGGCTGAGAGATTTTTTAAAATGTACAAAATTTGGACATAAACATTTGACTTGCAAATGTTTTATGAGTTAAATTGTGTTTTCTTATGGGTGTTTCTATTTTTAAGCATTGTGTAAGTCAGCAAACTCGTGATAGTGCAAGTGTTATGCTTCTGCACAGGCAGGGAGCCCACACAAAAAAAAAATCAACAAGTAAATGTTTTAAGGCAAGAATATAAAGGCAGAAGTTAACTGGTGGTAATGAAAATACTGTGTGAGTTGCACATTACTGAGAGAAGAAAAGAGGCCGCAGAAAGTTGGGGAAAGAATAATGAATGGGAACACAATGGACGCTTGGAAGTTTGAAAGTGACTCATGGCTAATTGGATCCAATTCTTCCAGCAGCCTAGTCCCCATGGAAGCCAGGGGCCAGTAACTCAGTCTTATTGTTAATATTACAAAGCATAAAACCCTGCTCTTATTACACTTATTACTTTTCTGGTTTATGGTGAGCAACATCACAGGAAGTCTATTCAATACACATCTGTTACATACACTTATCTTTTCCAACACTATAGGCAGAATTTTGGATTCTTGTCAGAGCCAGAACTGAAGGCAAGAAGGTCCAATAATTGGCACAGAGCAGTGTGCCCAATTGCCAGCATGTGCCCACCTCTGAGCCTGTTTTATTCCAGGCTGAGTGATGGCATGACAGCAATACACATTTAAGCAATGGGTAGCCTATTAGGCAAATTAAATGGCCTATCAAAACCACTCATCAGAAATTAACTGGAATTTTCAAGCCAGCTTGCAGGCCTCCCTCTAAGGCCGAATCATGGCTAAGATTTGAAGGCAGCCTCTTCGCGTCCGACTGAGGTGGGGGTTGCCAGGTTCCATCCTGAGTGGCACACCCTCCCATCACCCCTGCGCCAATCATGGCCATCGGCCCACAACTGCGGATGCTGGCCGTCCAGTGGAGAGGTTAAGTGAGGCGCCCTCTCTCTCTCTCTTTTACATACACCAGCAGTTTCCATCTTGGATGGTGAGGCTGCTGATGTGTCATCACCGAGGGGCCTGCTATTGGCCTTCCAACTTCGGGAGCCCACTTGCCATTGTTAATTGGTTGGCAAGCATGTTCCCTGACCGCTAATTGGCCATACCTATGGAAATTGGATTGGCTGCCCGAAACCAAGACAAGGCAGCATCTGGACCCAGGACTTCACATGATGTCAGGGTCTCAACCCCAAAACAAAAATCCAGCCCAATGTTCCATAAACTGAACTTACAAACATTAAAATTTCTAGATTTAGTTAACAAATATTGCATCTTACACAACACACCAATATTAACAATAACTCTGATAGCCCAATTGCTAATTTTAAAAACAATGGAAATAAACCAGCAACGTTCACAGAAACATGTATAAGTGTACTCTTCCCACAAACATAACATCTACTTATCTGTGTATACACACCTTCACCTACAAATACTGTGGAGTAATGAGGAAGACAGTTAGCCGGATTTTAACCCCCAAGGCAGATAACTCAAGTCGGGAAATTAGCTCCAGTCAGGAAATTAGGGAGTTCCAGGATTTTGAGTCAGCGACAGTGAAGGAATGGCAACATAGTTCCAAATCAGGGTGATGTGAGGCTTGAAGTGGAACTTGCATGTGTGTGGTATCCCCATACATCTGCTGACTTTGCATATCTAGGTGGTAGAAATGATGGATTTGGAAGGTGCTGTCAAAGGTACTTTGCTGAGTTGCTGAAGTGTGTATGGTGCTACTGCTGCTACTGTGCATGGGTGGTGGAGAGGTTGAATGTTTAAGATCGTGGATGTGGTGCCAATCAAGTGGCCTGCTTTGTCCTGGGTGGTGTCGAGCTTCTTGAGCGTTGTTGGAGCCGCACTCATCCAGGCAAATGGGGAATATTGCATTACACCTTACTTATGGTGATACATGATATCCAGGCTGAGGTGAGTACTCACTGCAGAATTCCCAGCCTCTGACCTGCTCTTGTAGCCACAGTATTTATATATTTTTTATTATTATTCATTCATGGGATGTGGGCATTGCTGACAAGACCAGCATTTGTTGTCCATCCCTAATTGCCCTTCAGAGCAGTTAACCATCAACCACATTGCTGTGGTTCAGGGTTCAGGAGTCACGTACAGGCTGGGCCAGGTAAGGATGGCAGAGTTCTTTCCCTTAAGGACATTCGTGAACCAGATGGGTTTTTTCGACAGTCAATGATAGTCAATTACTGAGGCTAACTTTTAATACCAGATATCTTTTTAAATTGAATCTAAATTCTATCAGCTGCTGAGGTGTGATTTGAACCTATACCCCCAAGGTGGGGGGGGGCGTCTCTGGATAACTAGTCCAATGAAATTGCCATCATCTCTCCCAGAGATGGCTAGTCCACTTAAGTTTCTGGTCAATGATGAGTGCCAGGATGTTGATGGTAGGGGATTCATCATTGAATATCAAACAGAGATGTTTATATTATTTGGTTATTGCCTGGAGATGATTATTGTCTGGCATTTTTGTGGTGCAAATGTTGCTTGCCACTTATCAGCTCAAGCCTGAATGCTGTTCAGGTTTTGCTGCATACAGACATTGACTGCTTTAGTATCTGAGGAGTAGCAAACAGTACTTGAACATTGTGTGATCATTAATTTATGCACAAATGATACAGCGGCTTCAGGCAAGGGGCAGATATGCAATTAAACACAGAAACCCAGTGCCGTGCCCCTGTTAGCTCCTCAAAAATGGTGTCAATATACATTGAACTGCATGAAGTTGTATGTACATAGTAGATACAAACTAAACCTGCCACACTGAAAGTTATGTTCATTTCAGCCCAAGAGTCTCTTTAATGAATGATATGTCAATTACTGCCAGTCAACCTCTCTATCATTTGAAAATGATTATAAATGCGGATTGAAGTGAGATTTTTTTTAAATGTTCATTTTTCAGTTAATTTTTTTAAACTATTTCTTTGTCTTTTTATCACTCTCATAATTAAATCTTTCCTCTCTTTATTTCTTTCTGATTAGACACTGCATTCACCTATTAGAATTCCAATTCCTACACTGTGAAGTTCACAATCTTTCAATCTGATTGGCAAAGGAGATACCGTGTTGGTTGCCCTGTTCACTCAAGTCCCAGAAACCCTGTTGCCCTATTGTACTGTTAGCAAATTCCAAACGATTTGCGAGTTTCCCCAATACTGCCAGGTAGCTTATTTTGATCAGGGTCACAGGCCAATATAGATTCAGCTATTTCAGGTCTTTGTCCAGTTTGAAATTTTTGGAGATAGCAATCAGCATATCTCTATATATGTTATTAAGAAATAAACAGAGGTTTTAGTCCCTCACAGCAGGATGCAAAATAGAATTTGATAGCTTCAGGTACAATAAAGAATTGTGACAATAGGAAAATTACAGCATCAAGCCTTTATAAATATTGCCAGAGTTGAAAGGTAATATTATTTTGAGGGGGAAGAAAATAGTGTTGTTACTTATGAAAGGAAAGAGGAATTTGCTGTGACAGAACATCAAAACACTCAATAACATGCCAAAGGCATCAAAGCAGAATGAAACATCAACAGTGCTGGATAAATAATATTTGTTAGTAACAGAGTTGTTGACGGTTAGCATTTATGATTTATAAAACAGATGGAATCAACCTGAACTCAGAACCAGAGTAAAGGCCAAGGAAATGTTTAGGGTGCAGGGAGGCAAATGTCCTCTGTGCTATAATCACAAAATGCTCTAAGTGTAATGTAATTTTACACAAAATGTAACCCATAAAGGAAATATGCAGGTACCTTGTTACAAGGCTTGAGTTGGCCAACTCAAAGCTTATTTTGGCTCAGAAGGGATTGACCTAATTTTGTCACCCCACCCTCTCACAAAGCCACAGGCAACTGCAGTGGGTGTGGGAGCTGCATGAACAGAAGACTCATTTCAGAAACGCAGCTTTGAAATTGCAAAGCTTGTCCATGTACAGTTGTATCCTTTCAACAATTTTTGAATAACCATCTTCTCAAATTTTCTCTATGCAGCCTTCTCCATTATTAGAGAACATTGGAAGAAACATTTGAAATTTTATCAATATTCATTTTTCAAATTAAAAAAATTGATATGGCAAATCAGTGGTGAAAACTGGACACTTTTCTGGACAAATGTACAGCAAATGATTTTTGGTTTATTGATGCTTTACATTAACTTGCTTCACTTGCCAGAGATGCTGCCAGAACTGCTGAGTATTTCCAACACTTGCTGTTTTTATTATAACTAATAATGTTTTACAATAGCAATGGCCCCAAAGTTCCAGTGCGGCGTCATTGTATTTTGGTGTCAGGAGTGCAACTAATTCATTTGGCAGCCAGAATTTTCCCATCGGCGATTCGGGGGCGGGGCGCGCTTGCCAACGGGAAAATGACACAGGATGACATTGAGAGGAACCCCGACATCATCCCAGTCCCTTTAAATTTTCAAGAAGGCAGGTGGACAGCGAAATCAGCTGTCCATCCTGATCTGTCAATGGCCAATTGAGGCCATTGACAGGCTAATTAAGATTGTTAAAGATCCTGCCCGTCCAACCTTAAGGCTGGTGAGCAGGCCAGGAGCCCCAGCGGGTTCCTGATAATACATGAAACTTCATCCACTGGTGGGATGAGGTTTCATGTCCATTTTTTAAAAGTTTCATAAAGTTCATGTGTTTCTTATTAATCCCATCCCATCTCATGTAACTTTGTCACATGCGGATGACATGTTAATAATTTTAATATTTTTCTATTTTTGGAGTTTTTTTTACCTGTCAGTAAACTCCCTGAGACAGGACCTTGCCTCAGGGAGCAATGCGTTTTCACGCACATGTGCAAAAGAGCGCACTTTGACAGATGGGGAATCTCTCCCCCCACCTGCACTACACGCTTCCTGTCAGGCAGGCCACTGGGCGGGCCTTAACGGCCCGCCCACTCAAAATGGCGGTGGGCCCTTTTTCAGCGGCGGGGTTCAGTGGGGTTCGCACGCCCACCAAGGGCGAAATTCTGCCTGGTGTTTCAGAGAGCATCAGAGAAGAAGTGCAGTAGTGGTATTTCACTGGGCTAGTAATCCAGACATCTGGCATAATGCTCTAGGGACCTGGGTTCAAATCCCACCACAGCATGGGCAGAGGTGGCACCACAGTGGTATCCAGTCGGGAAGGTGTTGCCCTGGGAATACTCAACATCATCTCTGGACCCCATGAAGCCTCATGGTATCAGGTCAAACATGGCCTACCCTGCACCCAGCTGATGAATCAGTGCTCCACTTGGAAAAAGCACTGAGGGTGGTAAGGGTGCAAAATGTACTCTGGGTGGGGGACATCAACGTCCATCACCCCAAGAGTGGCTCGGTAGTATTGTGGGCCATCAGCAGCAGCAGAATTGTACTCAACTTCATCGCCCAGCATATCTCTCACTCTACCATTACCATCAAGCCAGGGGATCAATCCTGCTTCAATGAAGCCAGGAGCAGCTACAACACAAGACTACTTGTGTGTCAAACAGCATAAGCAGCAAATGATAAACAGAGCTAAGTGATTCCACAACCAACAGGTCAGATCTAAGCTCTGCAGTCCTGCCACATCCAGTCGTGAATGGCAGCAAGCAATTAAACAGCTCACTGCAGGAGGAAGCTACACAAATATCCACCCCCCACCCCCCCACCACCCCCCCCCTCTCTCTCAGGGAGCCCAACACATCAGTGTAAAAGATATTGCTGAAGCATTAGTAACAATCTTCAGCCAGAACTGCCGAGTGAATGATCCATTTTGGCCTCCAACAGCAGTCCCCAGCATCACAAGTGTCACTCTTCAGCCAATTAGATTCACTCTACAGATGGATACTGCAAAGGCTATGGGCCCTGACAATATTCCGTCAATACTTGTGCTCCAGAACTAACAGCGCTCCAAGCCAAGCTGACAGCGGCAGCACCAGCTGGAATATTACCCAGGTATGTCCTGTACATGAAAAGCAGGACAAATCAAACCGGGCCAATCACTGTCCCATTTTCTACTCTCTCCATCGTCAGAGAAGTAATGGAAGGGACACATCAACAGTGCTATCAAGCAGCACTTGCTTAACAATAACCTGCTCGCAGATGCTCAGTTTGGGTTCCACAAGGGCCATTCAGCTCCTGATCTCATTACAGCTTTGGTTCAAACATGGACAAAAGAGCTGAACTCCAGAGGAGAGGTGAGAGTGACTGCCCTTTACATCAAGGTAGCACTTGACTGAGTGTGGCATCAAGGAGCCCTAGCAAAACTGGAATCAAGGGGAACATTCTCCGTTGGTTGGAGCCATACAAAGGAAGATGGTTGTGGTTGTTGGAGGTCAATCATCTCAGTTCCAGGAGATCGCTGCAGGATTTCCTCAGGGTAGTGTCCTAGGCCCAACTATATCAGCTGCTTCATCAATGACATTCCTTCCATCACAAGATCAGAAGTGGGGATGTTCATTGATGATTGTACAATGTTCAACACCATTCATGACTTCTCAGATTCTGAAGCAGTCCATGTCAAAATGCAGCAAGACCTGGACAATATACAGTCTTGGGCTGACAAGTGGAAAGTAACATTCATGTCACACAAGTGCCTGGCAATGAGCATCTCCAAGAAGAGAGAATCTAACCATTGCCCCTTGATATTGAAATGGCATTACTATTGCTGAATCCCCACTATCAACATCCTGGGTGCTATCATTGACCAGAAATGGAACTAGGCTGGCCATATAAATACTGCGGTTACAAGAGGCTAGGAATCCTGCAGCAAGTAACTCACTTCCTGACTCCCCAAAGCCTGTCCACTATCTACAAGGCACAAGTCAGGAATGTGATGAAATACTCTCCCCTTGCCTGGATGACTGCAGCTCCAACAACATTGAAGAAGCATCCGGATGAAGCAGACCGCTCGATTAGCACCCCATCCACAAACATTCACTCCCTCCAACACTGACACACAGTAACAACAGTGTGTACCATCCACAAGGTGCACAGCAGGAACTCACCAAGGTTCATTGGACAGCATCTTCCAAACCCACGACCACTAACATCCTGAAGGACAAGGGCAGCAGGTACATTGAAACACTATCACTTGGAAGATCCCCTCCAAGTCACTCAACATCCTGATTTAAAAATATATCATCATTCCTTTACTGTCGCTGGGTCAAAATCCTAGAACTCTCTTCTCAACAGCATTGTGGGTGTGCCTCCACTACATGGACTGTAGCGGTTCAAGAAGGCAGCTCACCCCCACCTTCTCAAGGGCAATTAGGAATGGGCAATAAATGGCCAGTGAAGCCCACATTCCTTGAATAAATAAAAAAACCCGCATACTACAGATGCATGTCTGACATTCTTCTGCAAACTGAGGTTCATATGAGTCCAATCACAAAATTTTGTAAGTTGTCCAGTGTGACACACAAAAGGACATGTCATTTCTGGTGAAGCCTGTTGGAGCCACATTACTGGTTTAGTGCACCTCCCAAAGAAATTTAGGACCTTTTTTTTTTGCTGGTTAATTTTGAATAAACTTGGAATTATGAATACATTCCAAGAAGAAGTGCATCATGTACAATCAACTTGTTTAAATTCAATATAGAAATACAGAAAGGGTTTCAGATGTCCAGGCAACTGACAATTATTTCTACGACAAATAACTCAGCAAATGTCAAACCTTTCAAATGTGTGTATTTGCCTTGCTTTTTCATTCTGCCATGCTGTTCCCATCAGAATCTGTTTACATTGTAGCTCAGTAGCTGAATGAGCATTTTCTATCAAATATATATTGAGCTGTGTGCCTTTCCACAGGTTATTCAACCCTAACTAAACATAAAATGAAAGCCCATATAAAATATGCATTAACTTCACTTCAAAAACATTTTGGAATGTGCACTTATTGGGTGAAATCACAACAGTTTTATTTTGCCATTGAAATAAGAGACAATGAATTACCTATGAATGCTACTGCATCACATCATGATTTCACACTATTAGACTCTGTATTACAAAATCTATTGGGACAGTTTTTCAGGTTATAGATGAAATAGTACAAAGGATGATTTTCAGAATGCTCCACTGGTAATTGCTGAATCACATAGTCAACAAATGAAAAGTTCACTGTCCAAAAATGGTCATCAGAAAATAGAAGTTAAAAATCATGCCTGCTTTATCTTCAAGCGGTAAGGCAATTAATCATATCAAACTATTCAAGTTATAAAGACAAGCTTTTTGTTTTTAAAACAAGCTCTGGATCAAATAAACATTGGGTTGATAACT
The DNA here is from genome assembly GCF_017639515.1 of Carcharodon carcharias. Taxonomy (NCBI): domain Eukaryota; kingdom Metazoa; phylum Chordata; class Chondrichthyes; order Lamniformes; family Lamnidae; genus Carcharodon; species Carcharodon carcharias. The sequence continues at coordinate 43,262,806 of NC_054478.1, read as the reverse complement.
TGTCATGGAGGCATTGTGATCCCATGGAATAGGTGAAACTTTGTTGTAGATGAGTAGAGATTTCACTTAACTTACATTTCCTATGTCTCAATTAGCAGCAGTAAGCAGTATAACAATGTTATCTGGCGTCAAAAAGCTGTAAGCGATTTTTACAAAGCAGCAAACAGCTACTTCAAGAAAGAAAGATTGTTCACTTGTCAACAGGCAAATGGCATTAAAATGGGGTGAGGAATATTCAGTGCTTTAATTAAAAATTATTTGGAGCCTATAATTTCATTTCAAGTGACACATGGTAATATTACAAAGCATAAAAAGAATGATGTCCCCCATTATAAAGCCTTAGAATCCTGGGTGGCTTCACGTTATTTCCAAGTACAAAGTACAAATAAATGAAGAGACTAAGGAAAGAATTAATATTCTGAACATCAATAGGATAGATTAATTTGTATAGCATGTAAAATTATAGCATATGTCAGATATGTATTTCTTTGCACCTTTGGATGGTTAGATTACTCGGCTGTCGCATACTCTATATACAATTAAAGAATCTAATTATCTCATTTGATGATTAAAGCCTCTCAATCTGGTTGCTAACATGCCACATTTTGTAACAAAAGCTGATTTATCAGCCACTGAATTAAGGGTTTTTTTTTGCATAAGACACAAGGCTTATTCGCGTTTCTCTGAAGAGTTTAAAATGCAGCTTGCAAGACCTGTTAAAAAAATGTAAACTGTCTTCAAAATACTGAGAATCTGCAACATGGGCAACTAGTCAGTATAAATTAATATGCTCTCTTTATAAAAACAGTCTTAAAATATGGTACAGTGCCCTGTTTTCCTTCTATTCCCCAGTTCCATGATTTTCTGAAAATGGTCCAGCTCAGGTAATCCTGCCAGCTGGATAGAGTAACTTCCACAGACCAGCCAAAATGGGCACAAATTGGTTATGCAATTCATTCCTGCTATTTTTCTTACACTTCCTGGTCACGAATGGTGGAAGCTAAGGCAAGTTTTGTTTTGTTATAATTGCAGACTCATTTATACTGTGCCTGAAAAAGTATAAAACTATATTCAGCAACTATGCTCTGCAAAGCAGTTTTGGTATATGAACTAAGGAAAGCTTACTACTGTATTAGAATGACTTTGATCTTCTAGCTCACCTTGCGTGGAAAAGTCAAGTGTAGCAATGGTTTAATGTTGGAATTTTTTTTTAAGTTAATGGGTCCTATCAAACTGTCAAAATTAGTCATAATTAAAAACTAGCAAAGTATCTGAAACCAAGTAATGTTTTTTTTTAATATTATGATTTGTGCTCCATACTAGGTCACATTTTGGCTGGAGTCTTTCTTGAGGCCTTGGAGGTTTCACTTGCCGGACAGAGAGCCGGTGAGAGACACGTGCTACCTCTTTTCAGGAAGGCCCGCCTAACCGTAAGCCAATCAGGTAACGACGAGGTCACTAGCGGGCCTTCCCCTGGAATCAAGACCCGCAGGGCGGAAGGCTTGCTTATTGAGAGCTGCTGGCCAATGAGAGGCCAGCAGCTCGTGCTCAGCAGCGCCACTGTGGAGACAGTGGTTGCTGCAGGAAAAACCAGGATCATGAAGCAACCCAGGCCATATTAAAGATGCTTTGTGGTGATAAACTGGTTGAACAGCTATATTCATAACTACCCACCCACATGGATTTGGCTAATAAAAAGAAAAGGAACAAAATGCTGAAAATCTGAAACAAACATTGCGTAGAGTTTCTGCTTTTGCACAATTGACGATCTAGGTGGAAATTGCAAGTTGCTGAACTTAAAACCTAATGTGAACTGAAAACAATCAAGCAATTTTTCAGAATATTTAAAAATTTACAAAAAGAAAGTCATGGCAACTTGTGGCAGTTTATCACCAAACAAAAATCATTTTTAAATCAGACTTTCGAGCCCACCAGCTGTGAGTAACCCAATTTTAAATAACTGAAAGTTACTTTAAAAAACTCTGCACAACCATTTAATAGTTAAAATGGGTATTGGGTAGACAGTTTATGAGTAAGTTAAAAAGTATATTCAACTGATCTTTACATGTGACAATTAAGATCCTTGCACCCAAAAGGACCACCTTAATTTTAAGAGCCTCCTTGAAGGCCCACAAAGGGATGTAATCAGCAGAAATTTGCACTATGATTAACTTCATCCGAGGGCCTGGCCAGGTTTGTGGGCATGGCTGGCTTCAGGCAAGATTTGTTTTTTAAATTTACACAAAGGATGCCAGAAATTTGATACGTGCTGAAAATAATGGGCTTGAAATGTAATAATATCTTGAAATGGTTTGTTCAATTTCTGGCAAATTGTGCTGCAAAAAAAAACACAGCAATAAAATCAACTCAGTAAAAACTATAGCCACAGGCCACAATTGTCTGTTTCTGTTGGTGGTGAGTGGGTGTGAGCAATCATTAGGGTGAGAAGGCCAAAGATCGGTTTTACGCCGTAGTGAAACCAGTTTGTGATGTTCCACTCCGCCCGTCAATGGCGGGCCACATTTCTCACTCCCGATGTCGGGAATGTAATTTTAATGCATTTGCATCTCATCATTGTGGCAGCATGCTGGAATCATCTCCTCATGTCACATTTTCCACCCATGTCGGCGAAACTTCAGAACGGGGTGAGTTGCGGCTGCCTTGAAAAGGCATGCGCTTGGTGAGCTGAACTTAGAGGGGAATTTGGAGGTGAGTGAACACAACCTTGCTCAGCACTCACAAGGATCGCCCTTAGGACATCAAGGAAGAGGCGTTCTGGGGAAGGGTTTGGTGGGGGATGGCAAGGCAGCATGGACTGAAGGAAGTACACAAACACATGGCGGGGTGGGGGGGGTGGTGCGGTGGGGTGGGGGGGTGGAGGGGTGGTGGGGGACGGTGGATGCAGTGAGGAAAGCAGCCACGCATTCGGAAAATCTTGTCAAAAGTGAGCATTCTTCCACAGCTGAGACTGTTCAGCTGCAGCTCCATTGAGATGCTTGGGGTTGGGGGCCTCTGAAGCTTTTCTGCCCAATCAAGCAACACAAAAGCATGAAAGTGCCACTAAATGCTCCAGAACCTTTCACCCCTCAGGCACAGACTGCAAATTAATGTGCATTTTAGGGGGCTGCAGAACAATTGGCCAACTGGGAAAGTTGTAAAATCCCCTTGTGAAAGGTGGCAATGGTACAGTCACTGGTGGAGGTGCTCACAGCCCCTTGCAGTGACTTTATTAAGGTTTGGCCCAGTATCCATCATGGTTCAAGCTAACAGTGCAGCCTTGCAGTGCAGGTTAAGGGAATGCCTCAATCTGAGAGCGCAGGATGCAGTTGAGTGGCTGAAGCTGCCCCAATCGGTCAAGGGGGCGGAGGTGGATGGGGTTTTGGACAGCCAATGAGCACACTACACACTAGCCATCCGAGTGGTGGACAGTACTCTCCGCCATGCGTAAAGGGGCCTTGAGGCTTAACCAAGTGAGGTCCTTAGGGCACATATGCTAACCAGCAGGTTCTCTCTTTGATCCTGCAGGAGGAGCATATCAGGATCATGAAGCCTGGTGATCTAGCAGTATGCCTCATGGCTTACAGGGAGCAGAAAAAGGAGAGTGCAGCGGAGGTGCTTGGCTCAGCAAAGGGAGAAGTACCTCCCTCAAGATGAAGCTACAGCAGGGCCTCCTGCCCAGGCAGCCAAAGATCCACAGTGAGCTGTTGCTCATAGGTGCTTTGTTAGACCTAGGGTCTATAAATGGCACTGGTCATCCCTGCAGATGACTGAGAACCAATGTCGCCGAAGACTGTGCATATCTAGGAAACCAGTCGGTCACATATGCCACCTGCTGCAGTACTTGGCGCCATGGGGACATGGATGGCATCCATTCCCAGTGGCCGCGAAAGTGACTGTGGCACTCAATCTTTATGCCAGTGGCACTTTTCATGGCTCCACAGGTGACTTTTGCGGGATCTTGCAAGCCTCCAGCCACAAGTGCATACAGGAGGTCATGGATACCATCTTCGCGATGGGATCAGGAAAGCCAGGAAGCAACAGCACTAGGATTTGCGCAGATGTCAGGGTTTCCACTGGTGCAGGGTGCCATCGACTGCACTACCGTGGTGCTTAGACCTCCATGGCAACAAGCAGTCTGATATGTCAACCGCAAGGGCTTCCATTCGCTGACCAGCGACCAGCTTTCGGTCTGTGCGTGATTCTCAGGGACTGTCCATGACTCCTACATCCTTAGCAGGTCTCAGATCCCTGCTATCTTCCAGAGTCCACAGAGGTGATAGGATTGGCTCCGAGGGACCAGGACTAGCCACAGATGACAGGCTGATGGTGTCCATGCGGTGGCCTCAGACTGCAACAGGGAGATGGCACAACAAGGCTCATGCTGCAACCCAGGCTTTGGTGGGGCAAATGATAGGCATTTTGAAAATATGAGGTTCCGGTGACTCAACAGGTCTGCTGGAGCACTGCAATTATGTCCCCAGAGGGTGTGTCGCATCATCGTAGCTTGCTGTGCATTACACAACCTGGTACTGCAAAGGGGGAAGAGGACCTGGCTGAGGAGGCGGTGGAAGAACTGCTCATCTCTTCCAGTGTGGATGATGTTGAAGGGGATGCCGGTGATGAGGCCATTGCTCTGGCCAGACAAGGCAGGTGTGTTTGTGAGGCCCTAAAAGCTGTAGGATTCATAGAGGATGATGACGAGATGCAGCGAAGACAACCCTGATTTTGTCACCTTGCATCTGCGAATGTTTGACTCCTGTGTGGCCAATGACAGCATGCACACACTCAGGCTCATGTCATGGAGATGCAGCAGAGGCCCTAATAGTCTCTAGATTCCAGGAGGATGATGATGACATGCAGTGAGGACACTCCATTGGTCTTCACATTGCCTCTGTGAGCATCTGACTCCTGTCTGGCTAAGGGCAGCTCGTTTGTGCTCTGTGATCAGGGTCATATCATGGAGGTGCAGCCATGAAATTTTAAGTGCACCTGATCCTTTGGCAGCCTTCAGCACCTGACCCCTTCAGCACCACACCGGACGCAGATGCTGAAAAGATGGGGGCCCAGCTCCAACTCAAGATGTTGAGAGCACACAGAAAGAATGATGGAACTATGTGACTCCTGCCCTGGATATTCTGGCAGCAATAACAAGCACTGCTGAGGTGCAGGCATCACTGATGTGTCCAGTGAGTGTGAAGCTGCACAGAGAAGAGGCCCTAGATGGAGACACTTGCCCTTGTCTTGTGCAGGAACCAAGGTTTCATATCTGACTGACACAAGCACTGCTCATCAGAACAAGGAGCCGCAAACAAGAGGCTGAATTTTATGCTTCATGGATGGGCGCGCGCCCGACCTGGTTGGGCATAACATAGCACAGGGATGATGTTGGCGAACGTCCCGACGTCATCCCACGTTCGCATGATATTTCGCTTGGTGGGCGCGTGCAAAAGTCGGAAGTGCACCTGCTAACAATTAAGAGGGCAATTAAGCCATTAATGGCGCAATTTACTCCAACTTTTTCATTGCCCATCCAACCTTCTGGTTGCCGGATGGGCAAATCGGCCAGGCGGCCTTTGCATTTTTCATCAAACCCTCATCCACAGGCGGAACTCCACCTGCTGTGGAACAGATTGTGTACTGTGCTCCCCGGATTATGATCCTGAGGCTGCTCTACATTTAGATCCCACCAAGGTGTGTGTCGCTGCACTGATGGAAGGTGTGGTGAGCATCATGGCTGGCGGGTTTTCAATGGTGGTGCTCTCAGAGTTCTCATCCAAGGTGCTCTTGGCCATGGGGTTGGGGCCAAGGTTGCCTGACGGCAACATGACAGATGTGTCCAGGAGACAAATTGGAGATTATTAGTACTTGGCAGCCCCGTTTAACACAGAACATTGAATTCAGAATAGCTTTCAGAGAGTGATGATGTGCAGGATCTTCACATAGCTACTTGCCGGCGATCTCACCAATGCCACAGGAATGGTCCACATCCTCTCCGGCGAGCTCCAGCACGCGACACTTGAACAGACTGATAACCTTGATGTCTGGCACTCTACCCTCAGTCTTGGGCCTCTCCCGTTGATTGTGCGTGATCTTGTCCTGAATAAAGCAGATGGAGAGAGTGCGAGCAAGGCACATGCCAGGCCAAATAATAAGGATGCCAGGCATGTATGTGTGCTGAGTGGAGCCATGGATGGGATGAGGAGGCAGTCTGTAGAGGAGATGAAGCCAGATGGAGATGTGAGGGTCTGTGAGATATTGCCTCTTGAGCTGGCAGTGAGATGCCAGTAAATATGTGATAGGCTTGTTAGTGTGTGAGTTGAGAGTGATGAGATGGTTGACTTGCCCTGGTGGCTCGGATGAGATCATTCTGGATAGTTGACCTCTTGTGTGCAGCAAAAACGGAAAATGCTGGAAAAACTCAGCAGGTCTAGCAGCATCTGTGAAGGGAGAAACAGAGTTAACGTTTCGAGTCCGCAAAACCCTCCTTCAGAGTGTGCAGCGTTGGCACTGATCACTTCTGCCATCACCTCCCAAGCCAGGATGATGAGGCCGATGGGCCTCCTACAGCCAAAGCAGTGTCACAGGACGTTACGATGGGCCCCCATGATGTCCGAAAGGCATCTCAGGGATACGTCACTGAATCAGGGTTGCTGCACTCTTCTTGGTATTTGGGGCCATGTCTTCACTGGAGCAGCCCTGGGCAAGTGTGCATGCGGCTACAGTTTAAATGTGGCATCTGGAGTGAGGAAGCGGTGAGGTAATGGTGCGGCAGGCAAACCAGTGTCTGGCCATCAGCGAGCCAGTGTGATTTCTGTGACTGCATAATTTATGAGGCGGGAAGAGGATGATATGGTGCAAAAATCCGCCATTGCAGCCGATGGATAAAGCATCTTTTCTCACGGCCCCACCACACTTAGTGCAAATCTGGGATGATTCCACTCACAGTTTTGATGAAGGGTCTTCAACTGAAACATTAACTTGTTGGTTCTATCAAAGATGCTGAATTTCCAGCATTTTTTGATTTATTTTTCTTTCATATTCTGCGTTCTAGAAGAGCTTGATAAGCATTCTAAATTGATTTCTAAAATTGAGAAAAGTCAAATAGTTTTCATTTCCACATGGATAATTATTTGTCTTGAAATAAAGTTAGAATTGGGCCAGTGCAATTCACAATCACAATGTACAGAATTGGTTTTCCACTGCTCCTGCTATATGGATTTTATATAACACTTTAAAGCAAAAAGAAAGCCCCAAGGTATTTCAAGATGGGTGTTGGAAATGAAAATTGACTGTGTTTAACAGGTAAAGTTTTCAGATTGTGGATTGAAAATACCAATTAAGACAGACCTTCAGGCTTAAAGAAGATTTGAACCTGTAAGTGTTGACATTGACTTATTGTACACAATTACATTTTGAATACAGTTAGCTATCACTAGAAATGTAGCTACTTTCTTACAATCCTTATTTTGCCAACATTGTCTGGCACCAAATTGAAATCCCTGTTCCAAATTGAAATTTCCTTCATGCCCACATCACCAGGAACAATTGATTTAGCTTTTGTGTCAGCAGTTTCACTCATACACTAATTATGCTCGGTCACTCCTGCATATTCCAGTGATATTGTCACCCAGCTACTTGCTGAGGCTTCAGTTTGCTGTTTTTTATTTTCAACATGCTCCCATAACTGACTGCACAGTGCAAACAGATGTACAGTGAGTAGCACTGGAGCCGCTTGACTCTGATATACTGCATTTTGAACAAAACATACATTTCATTTTGATAGAAGATATTCACGAGTCAATTTAATCTTTTTTCATTTAAAAAATAAACAAGATTGCTTACGAAAGTGTATTAGAATACAAAATATTAAATAAAAAGACCAGAAAGGTCAATAACCAGGCAACACACGTTTAAGTTGATTGGTTAAAAAATTGGAGTGTACGAAGGAAACCTTATTTCACACAATCAGTTGAGTTGTTATCTGAAATGCACTGCCTGAAAGGGTGGTGGAAACAAATTCAATCGCAACATTCAAAAGAGAATTGTGTAAATATTTGACAGAAAAGCATTTTCAGAGTTATGGGGAAAGAGGAGAGTGGGATTAATTGGATAGCTCTACTAAAGAGCCAGCACAGGCACAGTGGGCTGAATGGCACCCTAGAAAAATGTCCAAGGGGAAAACTCTCCACTGTCTAGAACAAAGAAAGATAGTTGTGGTTGTTGAGGCCAATCATCTCAGTCCCAGGACATCAATGCAGGAGTTCCTCTGAATAGTATCCTAGGCCCAACCATGTTCAGCTGTTACATCAATAACCTCCTCTCCATCAGAAAGGGGGAAGTCTGCTGATGACTGCACAGTTATGTGACAGCCTTCTGTCTTAAAAGACAAAGGTTTGCGCTGCAGCGGTCAACTCAGTGGTGTGGCTCGGAAACTCCACTCTGGCATGGCAGTCTCTGCCACATTTGCAGCAATGGAAGACAGTGGGCTGAGAAAGTGCACATTTTGCTGCCCTCTGTTTCCTCCTGGCTCTCATCGTGGTCAGCTGTGCATCAGTGCTAGAACAGAACCCCATCTGACCCCACTGCAAATCTCAAAGGGATCCAATGTTGCTCTGACATAGCTGACCACCCATCATGTTGCCATGTCATCATTGAGCAGCTTGGGTGGGCAGCTTAAAGAGGCTGCCTCTGCTCAGGTGTTTGAATGCCTTGGTGAGGTTGCTGAGGGCAACATCTAGCGGTTGCCTTTGTTCACAACATTTATCTTACAGCTGCTGGACTGAGAAGATCACGTCAATTCTGGAGCAATTGCGCAGTATTCAGTTCCATTCCCCACTCCTCAGATACTAAAGTAGTTTGTAGCCAGCATGCAGCAACATCTGAACAATATTCAGGCTTGGGCCAAGGAGGCAAGTAACACTCATGCCACAAAAGTGCCAGGCAATAAACATCTCCAATGGGAGAGAATCTAACCATCTCTCCTTGACATTCAATGGCATTACTATTGCAGAATACTCCTCGATCAACATCCTGGGGGTTATCACTGGCCAGAAACTGAATTGGACAAGCCATATAAATACTATGGCTACAAGAGCAGGTCAGAGGCTGGGAATTCTGTGGCAAGTAACTCATCTCTTGACTCCCCAAAGCCAGTTCACCGTCCACAAGGCACAAGTCAGGAGTGTGATGAAATACATTCCACTTGCCTGGATGAGCGCAGCTCCAACAACATCCAAAAACTTGACACTATCCAAGCAGACTGCTGGATTAGCACCTGATCCACCACCTTAAACATTCACTCTGTCCAGCACTGGCACACAGTAGTAGCAGTGTGTACCATCTAAAAGATATACTGCAGCAACATTGCTAGCACCTTTGAAACACATGGCCTCTGATACCTAGAAGGACAAGGGCAGCAGGTGAGGCGACAGTGACTGCCCCTGACATTAAGGCAGCATTTGATAGAGTGGGGCATCAAGGAGCCCTAGCAAAACTGGAGTCAAAGGGAATTGGGGGGGAAACTCTCCACTGGAGTCATACCTAGAACAAAGGAAGATGGTTGTGGCTGTTGGAGGTCAATCATCTCAGCTCCAGACATCACTGCAGGAGTTCCTCAGGGTAGTGCCCTAGGCGCAACCATCTTCAGTGCTTCATCAATGACCTTCCTTCCATCACAAAGTCAGAAGTGGAGATGTTCGCTGATGATTGCACAATGTTCAACATCATTCGTGACTCCTCAGATACTGAAGCAGTCCATGTCCAAATGCAGCAAGATCTGGACATAGCCAGGCTTGGGCTGACAAGTGGCAAATAATATTCATGCCACACAAGTGCTAGGCAATGACCATCTCCAACAAGAGAGAGTCTAACCATCACCCCTTGACATTCAATGGCATTACTATCACTGAATCCCCCACTATCAACATTCTGGTCAATGGGTTACCATTGGCCAGAAACCATACTGGATTAGCCGCATAAATACTGTGGCTACAACAGCAGGTCAGAGGCGAAGAATCCTGTGGCGAGTAACTCATTTCCTGACTCCCCAAAGCCTGTCCACCATCTACAAGACACAAATCAGTAGTGTGATGGAATACTCTGCACTTGCCTGGAGAAACTGCACTCAAGAAGCTTAATACCATCCAGGACAAAGCAGCCCACTTGATTGACACCCTTTTCACAAATATTCACTCCCTCCACCACTGTTGCACAGTGGCAGCAATGTGTACCATCAACAAGATGCACTGCAGAAATACGCCTTAGGCAGCACCTTCCAATTCCACAATCACCACCCTCTAGAAGGACTAGGGCAGCAGCAGATACATGGGAACACCACCACCTGGAAGTTCCCCTCCAAGTCACTCACCATCCTGACTTGGAAATCTATCGCCATTCCTTCACTACCGCTGGGTCAAAATTCTGGAAGTCCCTCCCTAACAGCACTGTGGGGGTACCTATGCCATATGAACTGCAGCGGCTCCAGGAGGCAACTCACCACTGCCTTCTCAAGAGCAATTATGGATGGGCAATAAATGCTGGCCTATCCAGCAATGCCCACATCCCATAAATGAATTTTAAAGGAGATGCACAGGAACACTGTGCCCAGCAGGTTCCCCTACAGCTTACTCACCTTCCTGACTTGAAACTATATCGCCTATATTGCCAAAACAATATACAGCATTGTGGGTGTACCTATACCACATTGTCTACAGTGGCTCAAGTCAGATTTTTGTTGACTGACACAGACACAATGGGCCAAATGGCCTCCTTCTGCCCTAAAGACATCTTTGAGTCTATGAGGCATCTCATTGTTATTTTCTCAGGAGCAATTAGGAATGGGAACTAAATGTTGGCCTAGGCAGTGACGATCACATCCCAAGAATGAATAAATTAAAAAATGGCCTTCTTCTGCGCTGTATGATTAAGAATGTAGATGCCTGGAATGCTGCATTTCTCCCTGCAGCTCTGCAATGTTCCATATCCTGAATTCAATCAAAAGTTGGCATGAAGATCAACCAAAAAGGCTTCACTGCTATAAGCAATGTAGTACAAACAGAAAGCTGTTCCAGAAGATTTGATTATTGCACGCAAAGAATGATACCACTTAGTGTATTAGGTTGACATACATTTACAGCAACATGCACAGGCACAATATCTGAGGATACAGAGGTCTTTGCTTCGAGTATTAAGCACAAAGGTTATTAATTCACAATCACACTAAAGTGCAGCTTTGGATTTTATTGGAGTTCTGCCACCTACTATAAACAGTCAATCCCTCCAGATAGGAGGCTGGCAATTGAATTTTTCAGAGGAAAGACCTTGATAAGGTTATGTGCAGACTGGTAGATAGATATTTAAGAGTTTCTGACTGTGTGTAAGAATGTCATGAACCATATTTCATGTCACCTGGCAATATGTAACCTATTTCTGTATTCATCAAAGAGGGAAAGATCTATGAAACATAATGTTGTCCACATTTTTGCATCCGGCATCAAACACATCCAGGTCAGCTATAGCACTAGATGCAAGTAGAGTTAAGCTCCCTCTGCATTATCTAGTGGGGTTTTAAATGAGTTCTCAGAAAGGAAGCCCTGGCTGGTGATCATTTCATTTCCTCACGCTTCATTTTCAAAATTGAAAAAACAAAACTTGGCCCATGCTTTCACTCCCGGGTTGGGTGCGCAGAGACAGGAGAACTCCTGGCTCTGCAAACCTGTCCTCAAAAATGGCGGCCTGAACTTCCAGTTTTCAGTCTGGAGCAAGTGAGCTAGAATAGGAGTCTGGGCGGGCAACCCTGGAAGTAGTGAAGGGTTGGAGGCATTTCCCAGTGCTGGTGGAGCGACTCAGGCACAAACAAAACGCAGGCCTTCTGAAAAGCCTATTTGAGAGAGTGATCGTTAATGGTGAAGACCTTGTGCCTCAAAGGAGATGTCACAAACCTGTCAGGCGAGTGTCCAAGCTGTAAATATTGTCCAACAGTTAGCTGACCCTGGAACGGATGGCTCATTATGGACTTTCCCTATGGGAGAATCATTATCATTGCTGCCTAATCAAAGTGTTTTTTAAAATTCATTCAAGGGATGTGGACCTCACTGGCTAGAACAGCACTTATTGCCCATCCCTAATTGTCCTTGAGAAGGTGGTGGTGAGCTACCTTCTTAAACTGCTGCAGTATTTGTGGTGTAGGTACACCCATAGTGCTGTTAGGGAGGGAGTTCCAGGATTTTGACCCAGCAAAAATGAAAAAACATATTTCCAAGTTAGGATGGTGAGTGGCTTAGAAAGAAACTTCTAGGTGGAAGTGTTCCTGTGTATAAGCTGCCATTGTCCTTCTAGATGGTAGCAGTCGTGGGCTTGGACAATGCTGCCTAAGGAGCCTTGGTAAGTTTCTGCAGTGCATCTTGCAGATGGTACACACTGCTGCACTGTGCGTCAGTGGTGGAGTGAGTGAATGTTTGTGGTTGGGGTGCCAATCGAGCAGGCTGTTTTTTCCTGGATGGTGGCAAGCTTCTTCAGTGTTCTTGGAGCTGCTCTCAGCCAGGTAAGTGGAGAGCATTCAATCACATTCCTGACTTGTGCCTTGTAGATGTGCTTTGGGAAGTCAGGAGATGAGTTACTCGCCGCAGGATTCCTAGCCTCTGAACTGCTTTTGCAGCCACAGTATTGTTATGGCTAGTCCAGTTCAATTTCTGGTCAATAATAAGCCCCAGGATGTTGATAGTGGAGGATTCAGCAATCGTAATGCCATTGAATGTCAAGGGATGATGGTTAGATTCTCAATTGTTGGAGAGGGTCATTGTCTGGCACTTGTGTGGCGTGGATGTTACTTGCCACTTGTCAGCCCAAGCCTGGCTATGTCCAGGTCTTGCTGCATTTGGGCATGGACTGCATCAGTATCTGAGGAGTCACAAATGGTGCTGAACATGGTGCAATCATTAGCGAACATCCCCACTTCTGACCTTATGATGGAAGGAAGGTCATTTATGAAGCAGCTTAAGATGGCTGGGCCTAGCTCAGTAGCATACCCTGAGGAATGTTACTGAATCATTAAAAGCATGGATTGGATTCTCAGGACACAGGAGATGGCATTGCCTTGCCACCACTGCCCAGTACAGGCCATTGAGATTGCCAGGGTTCCTGAACAGCTGTCTGTTGGTGATGGATAATCGTCATCAATAGTTGAATAGGTAATAAAGGCAGTGTTGAAATCACCTTGGAACATGGTAATAATGATGGTCATCATGCTGTCACTTCGCTGAGCATAATAGGACATTGGCTTGAGAAGGTGTGCAAGGATGGGGTTGCATTACACAAATAGCGTAAGCATGGTTAAGGCAATGGCCTGCATTAGAGCATGCTTTCACAATGAGAAGGGCTATACCTAAATAACTCCTCTCGTATCACACACAAGTCCCAGTTCTGCTCCCCCATCCAGTTGCCTCGTGATTATTAGGGTGTCCCTTAGTGAGCCAATTGTGTTACCTTGAACTCCATCCACTCAAAAAGATCCTCCTTCCACTTCAAGATATTGCAGTTTTACATCAACTGTGCTGCATAGGTGAGAATCACAAAATGGTACACATAATATTTGAGGCTTGCTCCACAACATTCTACCTTCCTACGTCGCCCACCAACTTCCCCCCATCATCCTCAACCCACCCAATATAATCATTCCTCTCCCTTCAGTTCCCCTTGAACTTCCCTCCATTACCCTTGCACTTATTTATCATTATAATCATCAATTCCCTTCTCCCTCAATTACTCATCTAGTTTCCTGTTAAATGCATCCATACTATTCGCTTCAACCACCCCCAACGGTAACGGGTACCACATTTTTACCATTATCTGGGTGAAAAAGTTCCTTCTGAATTCCTTATTGGGTTTCTTGTTATTATTTTATACCGATGGCCTCTAGTTATGTTCTGCCTCACAAGGGGAAACATTCTCCTGGTGTCCCATGGTTGACCTGGGTTTCTCCTACAGAGACTGAAGTATGGCCCAACGGATCCATTCTACCCATCAGACAATGGAAAGCGATGGGGGAGAAACATGGGGCAGAATTTTCTGCCTGTCAGGTGGGCGGTGCGGGAGCAGGAGCAGGAGCGGGCGGGCACAGACCGATCGGGTCCAGACCCAATCGGGTCCGTGCCGCCATTTTACGTGGGTGGGCCAATTAAGGCCCGCCCAGCGTGATGTGCACCCGGAAGTGCTATGTGCTCCCTAGTGCTGGCGGTGGGGAGGGGGGAAGGTGGTGTTGCCTAAGTCAGGAGTGCGTTCTTTTGCGCATGCGCGCGAAAGAGCACAGAAATCTTCCTGAGGCGTGGCGCTGCCTCAGGGAGGTTAATTTCAGTGTGAAAAACCGTAAAAAAGATTTTAAAAAAACATTCGGACATGACTCCTCATGTGAAACTGTCACATGAGCTGGGACATGTGCAATAACTTCAATTAAAAAAAATTCAAAATTTAAAATCATTCATGAAACCTCATCCAGCCCGTGGAAGAGGTTCCATGAAAAATGTGAAGGCCGCCTGAGCTCTTCATCTGCCTGCCGACCTTAAGGTTGGACGGGCAGCTCCGTTAATTATTTAGTTAAATGGCCTTAATAGGCTTTTGACAGTTCGGCGGGCACGCAGCCAACTCAGGTGTGTGCCCACCGAACTGAAAGTCTAAATGATGCACCGTGACATCGAGACGCACACCTGACATTACCATGCATCATTTTATGCCTTGGTGAGCGGGCCCCTCCCCAGCTCGCCAAGCCGAAGATTCAGTCCATGGTTAACATCAAGAATGAAGTAAAATGAGAAAAATAGATTATGAGATTTTAAATGATTGATGGTAATTGTAAAGCATAAATGTGGTTCCATCTTCACTCCAGGTTTGGCCTTCAAGTAGGCACAAGTAATGAGCATTCTGTTTGAATTTTATATAGCATACACAGCACTGAAACAAGCCATTTGGCCAAAGTGGCCTGTGCTGATGTTTACAAGCCACATGACTCTCCTCCCCTTCCATTTACCTCATTTTTGTTAAATGTATTCCTTTGCTGAATCTAGGTATTGTTGATCGCTCTTGAGAAACTCGTGGTGACAACTGAACATTATGTTGGCCATTTCAGAAGGCAGTTAAGAATCAAACTCTAATGACTTGATGTACCAGACAGGTTTCTACTTGAAACAGACGGCTTTTTTAGAACCAGGTCCATGACTAGAAAGCTCCGCTCCCCAGATTACCCGTGCTTAGGGCTTATTCATCAGAACAATCACGTGATCCCTAATAGGCAGTAGGACAAGCTATACTTTCAATCACTACACAAACACATTGCTATAGGTCTGGAGTCACTTGTATGCTAGACCAGGTAAGGATTAGCATATTTCCTTCCCTAAAAGACAATAGTGAACGGTTGATTTTTTCCAACAATCCAATAGTTTCATGATCACAATTACGCATACTAGCTTTTTATTCCAGATGTCTTTAGATAACTGAGCTTAAATTTCCCACCTGCTGTAGTGGGATTTGAACTCTTGTCTCTGCATTAATTGTCCAGCACTATTAGTTCAGTAACATAATCACTATGCTACTGTGCCTGTAGCTTTACAGCATATCTTTCTATTGCTTTTTGCCTCATGTACTTCTCTAGGTTTCCTTTGGAAGCATCTAAGCTATTTGATTCAATCAATTACTGTGGTAGTGTGCTCCACATTTCACTTACTTTACAGGGCAGACCACTGGACAGGATAGATCTGATCCCTAACCATGTATGGTGAGAGGAAGCAGCAATTCAGATCTTTAAATGGGGATGCGATCTGATTCCAATGGGATGGGGTGGCCCAATATTCAATTCTGGGGAGATCTGATCCCAGAAGGTAGTGGAAGGCACTCCATTCCCAAGGAGGCATGTGAGATTCCTGAATCTGAAGGACAGTTATGATCCCCAGGAGGGATTGGGTAGGGAGGATTTTTTTCGTGGGGGTGGGAGAATGGTGTGATCCCCAATTATGGGGTGGATGGGGAGGGTTTACCTGATCCCTGAGCCTGATGAGGGGATTCAATCCTAACGGGTGTTTGATTCCCAGCCCCAGGAGAAGTTCAAATCAAGGGAGATCTGATTCCCAAACCCAGAGAGTTTGGTTCCAGTTATGATAGGTGTCTGATCCCAGGTGAGATCTGAATTGAGCGGGAAGGTGTGAAACCCTAACCCCAGGGCTGAGGATGGATCCTAATAGGAGATCGATCCATGATCTGGGTGGGATGGGGGGGTGGGGGGTCCTGACCTGAGGAGGGGATCCAACCCAGTAGACAGGTGCCCGATCCCTAACCCCACGGGGGTGGGGGAGTCCAATCCAAGGGGTGCTTGATCTGGGATCCAAACATGTGATTGTGTGTAGACTATTTTACTTGCAGCCTAGCCAGGGTTCTGTCCAAGGTAACCTCACTACTTGTGAATTCTATACCTGAAATAAATTCCAGGCTGCTTTTTGACCTTTGATGTTACTTTCAATGATTTGTTGACTTGTTCCCCCAAATCCCTTTGCTCTTCTATCCCATTTAGTTTATTTTCTCAGATATAAGTGGTGTTTCTGTTTTTTTCCTATTAAAAAGCATCTCCTCACATTTATCAAATTGCAAGTTAATTTGCCACTTAACTGCCCTGTCTTCTTTTATTATTTTATATTTTTCCTCAGTGTTATCTATACTACCCCTCACGTCACAATTTGGTATTATCTGCAAATTTTCATCTGGAATTACTTATTCCTAAGTAATAACAGGATAACAGTGGCCCCAGTGCTAATTCTTGTAATACACAACTTTTCACTTTTTTTCCAAACTGACTATCCCTACTCTCTGCTTTATCTTTTTAGCCAATTTACAAACATACAAACATATGAATTAGGAGCACATGTCGGTACTTGGCCCCTCGAGCCTGCTCCGCCATTCAATAAAATCATGGCTGATCTGAATGTAACCTCAAGCCCACATTCCTGCCTAACCCTAATAACCTTCCACCCTCCTGTTAATCAAGAACCTATCTAGCTCTGCCTTAAAAATATTCAAAGACTCTGCTTCCACCACCTTTTGAGGAAGAGAGTTCCAAAGACTCACAACCTCCTGAAAGAAAAAAATTCTCCTCATCTCTGTCTTAATTAAACTATTTGTCTCCGGATTCCACATGCTGAGCCATTATCATGAGTCTACCCATGTGGTACCTTATCAAAAGCCTTCTGAAAATCATCATAGGCCTTTTGAAAATTTAGTTCCCTATTACCCAAGATTGAAATCACTAAATAGACACAATATCAATGAAAAAAAACAAAATTCCCAATTGTGCACAAATGTCCACCATGTAAGGGGTTTATTTTTGAGAAGAAAATGATTGGATCCAGCAAGATGACATTGCCAATTAATCCAATATAAACACTAAATGGTGCTTACTTTGGATGAATTGATAATGTAATTATTTTAAAACCTCTGGCTTATGTGATTATTGTTACTATTACTGTGCACTAGAGTAATAATTTCTTCATAAATGATGCACCAGCTTAAGGGATAAGTTGTGGTTTAAAAAGATTGTGTTCTTAGTACTGGGCTGAGTAAATATTTCCAGCATTTAGGTTTCCCACTTCAGAGAAACAGAAGATATTAGTATACATATATATGTTTTTCTATGCACATATAAAGACATTAATTCTATATATATTAAACATGTTTTATATGCATATATAATGACATTAATTCTATATAAAAATTACACATAGAGATAAAAGCAAAAAACTGCGGATGCTGGAAATCCAAAACAAAAACAGAATTACCTGGAAAAACTCAGCAGGTCTGGCAGCATCAGCGGAGAAGAAAAACGTCAACTCTTTTCTTCTCCGCCGATGCTGCCAGACCTGCTGAGTTTTTCCAGGTAATTCTGTTTTTGTTTTATATATTACACATGTTTTATATGCATATATAAAGACATTAATTCATCAGAAAGATCAGAAAAGTACACCCACTATTAAAAATAGCTTAGACAATAGCTTAGGAAAATAGGACCATGGTTGTACCTCATGGAGGTTAATGCTTCATACGTCAGCAAGCGTCCGAGGGGAACAAAAAATACTTGACTCATGACATTAAGCAAACAGCAATGAAAGGTGTGTGAAACAGGAGTAGAACTTTCAGAACTACAGTATTTTACTGGAAAGTATTTAGTAGTGATTATCATGATCCACTTTGAGTGATGCTTAAATTATTGATCATCCTTGAAAATTTAGTCAAAAGATCTTGACAAGAAAAATAAATGAATGTAAAATTCTTAAAGATATGCACTTTTTCCTGAAGTAGAAAACCAAAAACCTCTGCCCAGCTGAGGTGTTATCACATATGTTTCAATGGACATCCATTCTTAAGTACATCTGCAATAGGGTGGTGAATATTTCTTATAAGACTGTTCTTTAACAAATGGAGTTTAACATGGTTCTTAATTAATATTTTGTACCAGCCTTCAGAAAAGAGGAGGGAAAAAAGCACACATTTTAGTTGAGGAATACGAGATGGGATAAATAGCGAGAGAGCAAATAGTAAAGGGTTTGGCACATTTAAAAAGCAGAAAAACCACCAGGCCCAGATGAAATGCATTCTAGGCTGTTGAGAGAAGCAAAAGGAGGGAGTATCAGAGATTCTGACCATGATTGTCTAATTCTTTCTGGGTACAAACATGGTGCCAGAAAATGGAGGACTTTTAATGTTGAATTATCGTAAAATTGAGGAGAAAGGGAGGGGAAAGGTATAGAATGAGTAACCACAGGCCAGTTAACCTAATCTCAGGGAACATAATTAGGAAAATGTTCTGAGGCACAGCATTGATTATCATTTAGAAAGATATGAATTAAACCAAGGATAATCAATCACAAATGTAAATTACTGTACTTGCTGGAAATCTGAAATGAAAACAGAATGTGCTGGAAATATTCAGCTGTACCCACCATTATACCAGCGAGCAAATCTTCTGGCTTTGGCACAAGACAGACATGGCCATCCAGCCTCAAGCTTGCTGCATTTTGGTATCAGCTAATACGCTAGCCACATGTACATCAGATAGCTGACTGACGCATTGGTGAACATGACCATTCCCTATTCTACTGAAGGTGAACAGTTTGAGCTGCCTTGCTGACAGGAGTGATGTGCTACTCAGTTATGGGGATGGTGTCTTGACAGCCAAAAAAAGGAAAACCCCTATTACATGAAGATCATGCAGTAACACCTCCAGTTTTGACGCTAACAAACAGGGATTTGGTTGCGATGCCTCCCTGCCACTTACGAGCCGATTACATTTTTGTGTCTCTAAATTGGCTTTGCCTTCCTTTGTTTGCCTTTAATATCATGCAGCATTTGGAAAAGGCTGACAAATATATTAATTTAAACTATCTGAGCCTGTCCAATTGCTCCATGGATATTTGAACGCCCAAATATCTAGCCACTTACCTTTAATTGGCTGGAATCCCTTTAAATTTTCCATGTAACTGGGTTGTTATGTGCTTCACCTGTGTATGATGCATGCTTGCTGTGAAATGATGAACCTTGCAAACGTCTGCAAGATCTCCATGTTAATTCTGCAATAAGCACATAATGCAACGTAGTCTTTACAACACTGCATTGGGAGCATATATTTGACTCCTTATAGGTTGTATTTCCTGAAACTTCGCTGCCTGGGCCTTGGTGTATTTCCCAAACAGAACCTCGGACAACCATAGTATGAGTGCCATTCTTGTTCTATTTCAAACCTAAAATACCAGCCATGAGTTTCCTTGAGGATTCCACTGGCTGCCATAACAACAGCAGATGGATGGAACCTAACAAGTAAGTCCAGCGGCCTGGATACCCTGGGTCCATCTAATGCTGAAGATTTTTTGTTGGCCCTGTAAACATTAGAATCTCTGCCCACCAATGAGCAAAATCCAGCTAACAAAGCAAAACTGGAGCCTCCAAAGTAACTTCCTTGTCCTTGATTTCTTTCATATATTGGGGGTAGATTTGAAATTTTATGCCTGCAAAAGGCACGCAGGCACTGGATATGAGCTAGGCACTTTACAGCCTTCCAGACTGAATATTGAGTTCAACAACTTTAGATCATGAACTCTCTCCTCCATCCCCAGCCCCTTTCCGATCCCCCTTTTTTCCAATAATTTATATAGATTTTTCTTTTCCCACCTATTTCCATTATTTTTAAATGTATTTCCATCCATTGTTTTATCTCTGCCTTTTAGCCTATTTTGATCCCTCCCCCACACCCCACCCCCACTAGGGTTATCTGTACCTTGCTCGTCCTGCTTTCTACCCTTAATGTCACCTATTAGCACATTTCTTAGCTAATATTACCACCTTCAACACCTCTTTGTCCTTTTGTCTATGACATCTTTTGGCAATCTCCACCTATCACTGGCCCTCTATTCAGCTCTACCTGTCCCAGCACCACCACCACCCCCCCACCCCCCATAAACCAGCTTATATTTCACCTCTTCTATTTTTCCTTAGTTCTGTTGAAGAACCATACGGACTCGAAACGTTAACTGTGTTCCTCTCCACAGATGCTATCAGACCTGCTGAGTTTTTTCAGGTATTTTTATTTTTGTTTTTGTTTTGGATTTCCAGCATCTGCAGTTTTTTTGCTTTTAACTGGATATGAGCTTATAGAAATGCTGTTTACAAGTGACCCTATTTAGTATGACTCTTAAAGATGTATAGGCTTTGACTATTGTTTCCACTGTTTACAATAGATTTTTGGGTGAGCATAGCCTTAGCACTTTCTACAACCATCGGGATTGTGGACCATGGTTTTCAGGATCATTGTATTTAAAGCTCATTCAGATAATTTGCTGGTGTTAATCTTGCCTTAATTTCTTACCGCAGAACCCTGTAGCTCTTGCCTCAATGACTGACAGCTGAGTTCATGTGAAAGTTGGCAGCTGAAGAATTTTTTTAAAATCAACTGTCTTTGTTCTGCTCATCCTTGTATCTTCTTCACACATAACAATGAAATACTTTTTCAGAAAATTGACCAACTTACATAAAAACACAAAAAACAGGAGCCAGTCATTTGGTCTTTTGAATCTGCTCTGCCATTCAGTAAGATCCTGGTTGATCTTCTTTCCCAGCTTCACCTTGTCATATCGTTATAATTATATAAAGGCACCAATCACTCATAGGGGATTGTGTAAATATGTTGTGGGTCCATTTATTAAAACTAAGCACATATATACAAAGGTAGAGAGCTCAAAGGCATCAGCAGTAGAGCTATTCTGCTCACAGGCCAAAATGAAACTGAGGCTGGATCACATGATACACTTCCCCTCTAGTGATGCAATGCTGCTATCTCTCAAAGGCATATTAAAACACACCTTCCTGTAATAACCCCATATTCATGGATTCCTAGGGATATAGCCTCTGCAGCCTTGCATCCTCCTAGCCATAGTAATTAGTTACAATCCCGGTGAAGGAATCATAAACCAAAATTAACAAATTTCCCAATGACCTCCCCCGTCCCCAACTAGATTTTACTTCTTATAGCTTTTACATTAACACAAATCAGAACTAACACAAATTACACCTGAATTAATAGGCAAATTATACTTCCAATAGGTAAAGTTCACTTTAAATAGTCACTGCTTCTGGAAAACACCTGGCTCTTCACCATCTCTAAACAATTCACACAGCTTTCCAGGTTTTGGGCCTTTTTAGCCAGATAGCACAGTACCTCCAAGAGTCCTTGTCTCCTTTTCTGCTAAACAGAAAAACTACCTCTTCCTGAGATATTTACTTTTCTCATAAGAATTTTCTGTGTCCCTTTTTGTCTTGGGCCTAAATTTTCCAGTCCCATCCACCATGGAAATCTCCAACGGGTGGGACGGATACTTTAACAGACCAATAAAAGGTCCATTGCCTTTGGGCAGGACCATAAAATCCTGCACTCTGTCTACTTTCTCTTTGTGTCCACCTCTATGCACGGATCACCTTCACCCTCCAGCTTCTCTGTTTGTAGTACTTCTTTGTGTCTGAAGTTCTCCTTTGCATCTACCAGCCACACAACTTCTTGTCTTAACTTCTTTCCTGTTGGTACTGTTTCCAGGTCGAGGGTCATCAGGTCACATGAACCAGTACATCTTATTATCCAGGAAAATTGCAACTGAGTCCTTTACCTCATTTATAACTCTTAAAATTCCTTTTCAAACATTCGAAAAAACAATTACAGATTCCACAGGTAGTCACAGTATCCAAAAAGTTATTTATCTGTCTTGAATATACTCAATTACTCAACATTCATAGCCCTTCAAATTCTGAATTTTTTTTTAAGGGGGGTGGTGATGTTATTTGGTAAATGTGGATCATATTACTACTAAAGGAATCCATGGGAATGGGGTTACTACATGAAGATGAAGTTGAGATAGGTCATCGTCCATGGTTTTATTGAATGACAGAGCAGCTTCAAAGGGCCAAATGGCCAACTCTTACTTCTTATGTTCTGATGTAAGTTGGTCCATTTGTTGAAAAAGGTGGGGTAGCAAATTAAAATGACTCACAATGCTTTGAGTGAAGAAATTTCTCCTTATCTCAGTTATAAATGGCCAACCTCTTATTCTGAGACTCCAACGCCTAGCTTTAGATTTTCCAGCCGGAGGAAACAATTTCTCAGCATCTGCCCCTGTCACAGCCCTTGAGAATTTTATTCAATTAGATCGCCTCTCATTCTTCAAAAGTTCAATGAATAAAGGCTCTCCTCATAGAACAATCCCTTCTTCTCAGCAGCCAATTTGGTGAACCTTGATGCACTCCCTCTCGGGCAAGTATGTCCTTCTTTAGATAAGGAAACCCAAACTGCTCACAGTATTCCAAATGTGGCCTCACCAATGTGCTGCATGATTGTAGTAAGACTTCTCTATTGTTACACCATAATCCCTGTGTAAAAAAAAGCTAACAAAACATTACCTTCCTAATTGCTTGCTGTCCCTGCATGTTAACTTTCTGCGATTCATGTACGAAAACAGCCAGGTCCCTCTGAATGTAAGTATTTCCCAGTGTCTCACTTTTCAAAAAAAATTCAGCTTTTCTATTTTTCTCACCAGCATGGACAACTTCACAGTTTGCCACATTGTATTCCATCTGCCATGTTCTTGCCCTCTCACCTACACTGTCTATATCTCTCTGCAGACTCTGCAGCCTAGCATCCCCCTAGCCACTTACTTTCTCACCTAACATTGGTAGTGTCAGTAAATGTGAATTTGTTACATTGAGCCCCCTCATCTAAGTCAGTAATATACGTCTTAAATAGTTGAGGACCAAGCAATGATCCTTGCCCTTCCCGGCTAGTTACCGATTGCCAACTAAAAATGTCCCATTTCAAACCGTTCTTGATTTTCTGTCCATTAACCGAATCTTAATCCAGACTAATATATCACCCCCATTCTCATGAGTCCTAATTTTGTCTAATAACTTCTTGTGTGACACCCTATCAAATGCTTTAGGAAAATTCAAATACGCTACATCCACTGGTCCTTCTTGTGCATCCTATTAGTTACATGCTTTAAAAAACTCCAACAGATTTGCCAATCACAATTTCCCTTTCATGAATCCATGTTGACACTGCTTAGTCACATTTCATTTTCCAAGTGCCCTGTTACCATTTTCAGCATTTTACCTGCTATGATGTTAGACTAATTGGACTATAAGCCCCATTTTCTCTCTTCCTCCATTATTAAATAGCCTGGTTATGTTTGCTACTTTCCAATCCTTGGGATCTTATCTAGAATCTAAGAAATTCTGGAAGGTCAAAACCACTGCATCCACCAAATCTGCAGTTAGCTCTTTTAAAACCCTGGTTACAGGTCATCAGGTCCAACGATTTGTCACCACCTAACCCCATTAATTTCTTCAGAACTATTTCTTTACTTATAATTAGTTATTTAAGATCCCCATTCTTGGTAAGCACTGGTTCCCCCTTATTTCAGGAATTTTTTTGTGTCTTCCTTTGTGAGCAAGACAAAACTTTCTACACAAATGCAAGGTATTTGTTTAATGTCTCTGCCATTTCCTTATTCCTCATTATAATTTCACCTGCCTGCCTCTAATGCCCCCACACTTACCTTCAGTAATTTCTTCCTATTTACATTCCTATAGAAAAGTCTATAATTTGTTTGCATGTCTCTTGCGAGTGTACTCTCATGCTCTAGTCTTTTCTCTTTTCCTTATCATATCTTGGTCATTGCTTTGCTGAATAGTAAAATCCTCCCAATCCTCAGGCTTATTACACTATTTGAAATTATAATAGAGCTTCTTCCTTTATTTTAGTACTATCATTAACTCCTCTTGTTATCCATGGTTGGACCATTTTTTTCTGTGCAGCTTTTGTTCCTTAAAGAAAGGATTTTTTTTCAATTTATGTGTTAATTCTTTAAAAGCTAGCCATTGGTGGCAAACATCAATTTTTTTAACGTAATTACTGTAATGATTAAGAGAAATTACATTTATGTGTCTTTCACATCCTCATCCATTTCAAAGTGCTTCAAAGCAAATCAATTATTTTCAAAGTGCAGTCACAATTATTATGCAGAAAAACATGGTAGCTAGTTTGTGCATAGCAAGATCCCAGAAATAGCAATAAAATGAATGGCCAGTTAATCTGCTTTGGATAGCATTAGTTGAGGGGAAAATTTTGGTCAGCCCACTGGGACTACTTCCTTAGCCTTGCAAAGTGCCATGGGAATTCCCGTGACCAGCCAGAAGGGGTCTTGCTTTAATGACTCATTTGAAAAACAGCGCCAGCACTATTAATGCATCAGTCCTTCAATACTTTAAAATAACAACTGCCCACAAAATATATATCTTGCTGAAAATTTTGGAAATATTGAAAAAATCTCTAACAAAATAATTTTTAAAATGCTCTGTAAACAACTAAACATAACCAGAGACTTTTTTCCCCTTTTAAGAGCTCCCCTTGTTTCAATTCAAGTGGGCTTCAATCACAAAAAGGTACACCTCCAGCACAAGATGTCTAACTGTAAAATATATTAATACAAGTATTTTGCATAGCGTCTGGTCTTTAACAAGAGTATGATAATATGTACCAGCCTTCAAGTACACCAAACACAGCTGGATGGATGAAAGTGTGCAGGTGGCAATTTAGGGCAAGAACAATGCCTCAGGTCTGCACATCTAAGTTTTTCAATAGTCCTGTACCTCCACAATTGTTCAGCTGAATCTAAAAGATACCCTCAAATCCCTCTGCTAATATCTCCTGTTCATACCCTGTTGCACTGTAAACTTTCACAACAGAAGTTTTCCTAACTTCCAAGGTCAGATGAAGAATTCTTCACCAATCTGGTCTTGAGACTTTAGACAGTGATTGGGTATGTATTTTCCTTTGGTTATATTTAGTTGTCTACAGCCCATTTTTAAATTATTTTGTTAGAGATTTCTTGCAATATTTCCAAAGTTTTCTGCAATATATATATTTTGGGGGCAGTTGTTATTTTAATAAACTGAGGAACTGATGCATTAATAGGGCTGGCACTGTTTTTCAAATGAAACATTAAACCAAGATCCCATCTGGCTGGTCACGGGAATTCCCATGGTACTTGTCAAGAGCAGGGAAGTTGACCCAATTGGCTGCCCAACATTTTCCCCTCAGCTAGTGCTGAGAATTGGGAGGATTTTACTACTCAGCAAAGCAAAGACCAAGAAATTGATAAGGAAAAGAGAGAAGAGTAGAGTACGAGGGTAGACTAGCAAGAGACGTGTAAATGTAAAACATTTTCTCAGCCCAGTTAATTGTTTGCCTTTTAGCTGCCTTCTGGGTCAATCCTGTTATTCAAAAGGAATAATTAATTAACAATTAACTTGTTACCATCCCTCTCATCATAAGATCCTTCTCACTAGACCTCTGTTCCCTTAGTCTTCAGACCCACTTAAGTGAACTCACTATTCAATCGTCAGTCTGTTTATTACAGCTTTCATTCTCCAGCTTAACTTTGCCAGGCCCCAGTTCAAGTATTTTCAACAGAGGCATCATGAAGAGATTTCAATCAAGGTTATTGTTTTTCCCACCCACGCATTTTTCATCAGATGGCTACCACTCTGTGGATACCAAAGTTCACCACAGAGGCAACAACTCAACACAACAGCAGAACAAGTCCCCTTCTACTCTAATACCACATTTAGTATTGCCCTTTCAGCTTTTACATTCAATATTGAAGGCTGCACTTTCTACACAATTGCAAAGACAATTTGTGCCTCTGTACTTCTGGATTCATAAACAGAAATTTAGACATCCATGTATAGGCATTTGATGATGTCAAGGCAGTGTGATATTTAGAGAACCCAATGTCAGCAAAAGTTCATAGTGAACTTCTATCCATTTAGCATGGAAATGATTTGAGATCCAATAACTTGCTATTGATCTGAAATTAGGCAACCAAAATCTGAGACTTGGGGAAAATTTGCAGTTAGAGGTTGAATCTGCCAATACTAAACATAGAGCTAGTCAAAACAACGAAGGGAAAAAATGTGTTTTGCAATAATTCTATAATAATCAAGAGCTTAGTTAGCAGATCATACACCTGAATCTGACTTGCAAAATTATTGAAATTTAGTTGGAAGTATTGATTACTTATCATCCATCATCTGATAGTTCCTCTCCATTCATTAATGATAAGCAATAGTTTATTTATTTTTTATTCATTTTACAGGATGTGGGCATTGCTGGCTAGGCCAGCATTTATTGCCCATCCTTAATTGCCCTTGAGAAGGTCATGGTGAGCTGCCTTCTTGAATTGGTGCAGTACATGTGGTGTAGGTACATCCACAGTGCTTTGGGGGTTGTCTGACCCGACTGTCTGCCAATCTTCCGCGGCTATGTTTGCGGTCGGGTGTCCCTGGAGAAGGAGCATGTGGTTCCGTCGGTACCATCAAGGCCTTCTGTGTTCGGTGGGCATCGGGGACTAGGGTGTTTTATCGACTCCTTTAATCACATTTTGATTTAATGTTGGTAAGTTTCCTTTGCATTTTGTCATTTGTTTTTGTAGTTTCCCTTTAAGGGGCTGCCTTTTACTTTGTCCCTAGTTTTGTTAATTTAGTTTATTTGACAGTGCTGTTAGGGAGGGAGCTCCAGGATTTTGACCCAACTGCCTGTAGTATAGGTGAAGGTTAAAACTCTAAGGGCTAAAATTTCACTAAGGGCCATTTTGGGCAAGGGAGTGGGTGTGACTCACGGTCTGCCTGCACCTATTCCCCCTGAGGCAGGTACAAACCACGATGACTCCTCATGTAATTGATTGTAGCACTAGCAGGAAACCAGTGCAGCTAACCTGCTTCTCTTAAAGCAGCCTCTTCAAAGGGGGCTACAGCTATTGGAACAAAACTACTTCTGACTGTATTGACACTGGCTGCAAGTCGGAGCTACGCAAATGGAGCACCAGGAAACAGAGAGGGATCCTAGGCGCATGAATACAGTGCAAGAGGCCTCAGGAGGTGAAGGCTGACAAGAAGAAAATGGTCATGCTTCAAAAGGTCATCAAGGATCTCCCTCCAAAGGGGATGGGAGTAAGTGACAAGGGAGATCAATACCTGGAGTGTGGCCCTAAAGATCCAGCAGCAGCGCTGGAAGAAGTTTAATGATGTCATGTAGGTAGTCAAGATCAATTAATGCATCTGCATATGACATCTCCTAACCACCACTCCAACAATCTCTCATGCTACTCAGTGTACCATACTTTCATAACTCATCCATCTGCAGTCCTTCGCACTCAGGACTCACACGAACATTCAAATATGTCACCTCACCCTCACATACCTTCCAATATTGCTAGCTTTACACCCACCCATCGCAGCCTCCAAAATGCCTCAAGCTATTCAGCTATGGCAGACACATAACTTAAGCACAATGCGACAATGTAACTGACATTCTGCCCTTTCTTCTGTGTGGGGAAAAGCATCTTCAACCCCTGAACCAAATGGAGGAGATGGGGCTCAGTATCATTGATCTGGCAACAGAGCCTGCAGCATTCAGTGGTACCAAATATATTGAGGATGGCAATATGTTCCTGCTTATGTCCTTCTCAATTGCTGCCTCACCTTCATCCAGCTTTATGACATGCAGTACAAGCTGTGACCAGCAAAAGCCCCATCAGCAAAAGCGCACCACGTGAGCCTACCTCATTCCCAATGGATTTAATTTGCTGTATGTCCATCATCTTATGAAGATAGAAGAATGCCAATGACAAGCTTTAATGATGTGCTTCCCAAGACCCCCTGTCTCACTCCAACCCCTCCCCCACTTCTAATTTTATGCTTTCGGAGACCCAACAAAAACTGCCACCTGGCTGGCCACTGCACCCCCAGGTGGAAAAGAGAAAGCTGCACCAGACTCTGAGGAAGAACAACAGTCTCTTGATCTGACACTCACAGTCACTAGGTTAGATATTGGCACTGTGTAAACTTCAGAAACCAGTATAGAGAAAGGGTTGGCATGTGGTGAGCCACTGGGCATGAGTGAGCCACAGCCAAGCCAAAGAAAAAGAAACAAGTGCCTGTACCTGCTTTACCAGAGGGTTGAAATCGAGGTGAGTTCTGCTGCATGGTACTCAGATGAGGAACAAATGGACTGTTTTCACTGTTGAACAACATGGAGAAAACTGGCTCCAAAATCACACAGGGCATCACACAAATCTTGGAGCTCATCCCTTTTCAGCATGGAAATGGTGCCCTCGATGTTGCCTCTCAGCCAGCCAACCCAGACTGCTGCATAAGGCCAATCTGGAAACATGACAGAATTTTAGGCCTTCAAGGCTTCTGTGGCGCTGGTAGCAGTGAAGCTATTGAATCCAGTTTTGCAGTCCTACTTTTATTGCCATGATACTAGATAAATAGTTGCCTGCTGATTAAAATTTAAGTTATAAGATAAGGATGTACAGAGAAAAATGCAAAGGAAAAATAGCCACCCTTCATACATTCACAGCGTAATGGCTCAATTTGCTATAAGACCTTGAAACACCGGGTAATGTACATTTAACACACTTACACATTGTGTGTAACTAAATTTATCATACATTGCAAGAATTTATTTTCAAGATGTAGAATTTGTGCATTTACACCAGGGACAGGGTCAGAACAGATCACCGGAACACCCAACGATCATCTCCCCATTCAGCGACTCTCCACTTCCACTGACAGAAGAGCCAGCCTCAATCTGTGTAGAAATGGAACTATAATTCATTCTATATGTGACAGGCTGTTTTCACCTTGGGTCCAGGCTAGACGAATTACGGGGCTTGAATTATCAGTCCACTACACCAGGCCCCCTTCATTTCCACTCATCCATTATATACATTTTGAAAGAAGATTAACTTTCTCCAAGTATGAAGTGTACAGAATAGCCCTCAATTTTCTGGGGAATTTTCAATCAAATTTATTTTTACTTCCTTCACTGCAGGGAATGCATCCTGCCTCCTCCACTGCCCTCCCGCCACCACCCCCCCCCACCCCCCCCCCACCCGCCCCCCACCCGCCCCCCACCCCCCATTTCTGGAAATCTCCCCTTCCCCTCCGATACTACTGGGCATCCTACCCTTCTTCTCAAGCTGCTGGGAATCTTTCCCTGCCAATGTTGTTGGAATTCTCCCTCACTTCCCATGCTGTTGGAAACCCCATCCTACCTTTTCTTACCAGGCTACTAGGAATCTCCAAACTCAAATTAATAGAATACAGCCTAGTAGGAACTCAGCTCTGAGCTAACCCAGCAAATGCTGCAATGTTTGCAATGGCTCAGTTGGTATTTGAAGGGACAGCCAATGTAATGTGTGGAGATTCTCCCAGAGAATTCCTTTTCTCTTCTCACGCGCTGGTGACGTTCTGCCATCAGATTAAGTGGGTGTTGATTAATATTACTAATATGTAGGGGCCATAAAACAAAATAATGCATGAGCCCCAGGCATGGTGATGACTGCCCCTATTTAGTCAATAAAAACACATGCCACTCTAGGAAAGCGACAAAAATGACCAGTAGCTTCAACAATGCTGATAGGGCTCCAAATTATAACAATCTAAGTGTGGTATTGATATGAAAATAAGTTACATGAACTTCATTAGCACAAAATTGTGGCATGTACAGACATTTAAACATATTTTTTTCTTGAAAGCACACATCCCCAACCTGTCTGCTGTTAAATGCCTTCAAGCAAGTGCTGAACCTATATGTTTGCTGAGGCTCTCAGATGATTCACGTGGTTTTGCTGATTTGCAAGGTACTGCACATGCATGAACAACAAAGAGTTACAGGCATGTGCAGAGCATTTCACCCATGCACCAGTTATTATTGTTTGTGCTTGTGTGGGACTCTGCATTCACATACAAATACAATGCTATTTCAGCACTTTCAGCCCTGGTCCTTATAAAGACATACCCTTGGCTATGCACTGCTGAGTTTGGAGGGCTACTTTTGACACAACAGCAACGGCTTGTATTCATATACATGTGGATTAAAGCGCCTTTAATGTTATAAGCTATCCTTCGCCACTTTACAAAGGTATTATATATCAAAATAGTTCGAGCCACATAAGGAGAAATTAGGTCAAAGACCAAAAAAGAGGTAGCTTTTAAGGACTGTCTTAAAAGAAAAAAGCGAGTTTAAGAGGTGTAAGGTGGGCATTTCAAAGCTTAGGACCTCAGCAGCTGAAAGTACAGCTACCAAATGTAAGCCAATGTATTATTTACTTTCTTTTATTGTATTTATCACTTTGTAAACATGTTACTGTTTCTTTATTTCTTTTATATCAATGAATCTGGACTGGTTGCTTGATGGCCCTGTGTGCAGAGTTTATCTCATGGTGGTTACATGAACACCAAAGAGAAGCAGTACCTTGATCTGAAGACACATGAAGAATTGCATCGTCGGCTTGACGACGCAAGGCCGTGCAGTCGATTTAGTCAAATCACAGCCTTGTCAGAATAAGCAAGATCTGCAAAATGAATTAAACTGTGCAGGAGAGCTGGCCTCGAACTGTAAGAAAGATCGGCCCCTTTTTGTGCTCATTAGAGGTAATAAAGATGTACCAGCCTAGGGATTGATTACAGTCTAAGAGGTTAAAAAAAACTGAGTCAGGCTGGCTCAATTCCTTTAAGCATGGCCTTGTGAGAGGCCCAGGACATAAAGGCAAGGAAAAAGACACTGATGTAATTGAAAGCCAATTATATGAGCTAAAAACAGGTATTACCTTCTATGGGAAAAGGCCAGAGCCAAAAACAATATAAAGAATGAGCACACAAAGTTATCATTATTGCAGTGGTTTGGTCAGCACGGGAACCTTGTCAGCAGACTGACCACCGGGGTGAACTCTGGCTCACAGGGCTACTAAGTAACCAGTATTGTGAGTATGTACTTAAATAGAAAATGCTCAAAAAACCCAGCAGGTCTAACAGCATCTGTGGAAAGAAAAAAGAGAGTTAACGTTTCAAGTCCGTTTGACTCTTCTTCAGAGCATCCACAGTATTTTGCTTTTAACTTGTGAGTATGTACTATTGCTTAGTGGTGTTAATAAAGGTGCACCACATTTAGTAGAGCAATGTCCAAGTTGTTGTGTGCAATAAATACCGAGAAGAGCATAAACTTTGAGACCAGGTAGAGGCTGGAATTTTCCGGCCCCATTGGCGTTGGGCGTCAAGGCATGCACCTGGCGAACTGAACTTTGACGCCCATGGCGGGTGATGGTGGGGACTATATGGCCAAAAGGCCAAGAATCATTTTAAGCTGTCGTGAGACCAATTTGTGATCGTAGGCCCCACCCTTCAATAGCAGGCCACATTTCCCACCACCACACATCGGGAACGTATTTTAATATATTTGCGTCTAATTATAAACACTGCTCACCAGAATCATCCTCTCATGTCAAATTTACCGCCCATGTTGGCGTGACTTCAGAATGACGTGCTTCACGAATGCCTTTAAAAGGCATGCACCTGGCGAACTGAACTTTGAGCAGATCTCGGAGGTGAGTGCACATGCTCGCGTACTTCACCTGTAAGACATCAAGGAAGAGGCGCTGCACATTTGCGGGGGGCACAGGCAAGTCATTTTTTCCCAGCTGGCTTTCAGTGAGGTGCTGGGGCAAGGGCTGCAGTGCTGGTCAGACTGGGTGGGTATGGGACACAGGGTGTTATGGGGCAGGACAGCACAGACCAACTGAAGGAAATACTTAAGCACAGGCAGGGGGGTTGGGGGGAGTGGGGGCTGAGGGACATAGCTACGCACTTGGAAAAGCTGGTCAAAAGTGAGCATTCTTCCACAGCTGAGACTGTCCAGCGGCAGCTCCATTGAGATGCTTGGAGTTGGGCCTCTGAAACTTTTCTGCCCGCTCATGCAACACAAAATCATGAAAGTGCCATGGCTCAGTCACTGGCGTAGGT
This sequence comes from Carcharodon carcharias, assembly GCF_017639515.1. Lineage (NCBI taxonomy): Eukaryota > Metazoa > Chordata > Chondrichthyes > Lamniformes > Lamnidae > Carcharodon > Carcharodon carcharias. The sequence continues at coordinate 43,230,373 of NC_054478.1, read as the reverse complement.
GCTCAGAACCCCTTGCAATGTCTTTATTAAGATGTGGACCAGTATCCATTATGTTACAAGCTAACAGTGCAGCCTTGCAGTGCTGGTTAGGACAATGCCTGTGCCTGAGATGAGAGCACAGCATACAGTCGAGTGGACGAAGCTGCTGCCAATCAGTCAAGTTGAGTGAGGTGGAGATGGATGGGGTTTTGAATGCACTACACAATGAGCGTCCTAGTGGTGACCAACACTCTCCTGCATGTTGCCTCCAGGAGAACTTTTTCAGCCAGTACGTAGAAAGCCCAACAAGAGAGGGGGTAGTTCTGGACCTAACATTCGTAAATAAGCCCAGGCAGGTGGAAGGCGTATCAGTAGGGGAGCATTTTAGGGATACTTACCATAATTCAGTTAGATTTAGAATAGTTAAAGGAAAGGATAAGGTTTGACCAGGAATAAAATTTCTAAATTGAGGAAAGGCTAATTATACTAAGATGAGATATGATTCGGCCCAGTGGACTGGGAGCAGCTACTAGCAGATAAAACTGTGTCAGAGCAGTGGGAAGCATTCAAGGAGGAAATAGCAAGAGTACAGGGAAAATATGTTCCCATAAAGACAAAGCAAGGGACCAAGTCCAGAGAAACCTGGATGGCAAGGGACATAAAGATTAAGACTAAGAAGAAAAGAGAAGCTTATGGCAGATACCAAGGGCTCAATTTATCAGAGTCCCTCGAGGAGTATAAAAAGTGCAGAGGGAACTTAATAAAGGAATTAGAAAAGCTAAGAAAATGCATGAGAAAACATTGGTGGGTATAATAAAGGAAAACCCAAGGAGTTTTTTAAAATATATAAAATGCAAGAAAAGAGTAGGGCCAATTAGAGACCATAAAGGTAATCTGTGTGTGGACCTGGGTACAGTCCTCAACGAATACTTTGCGATGGTCATATCAACGGAAAAGGACGACACAGCTGCAATCATCAGGGTGGAGGACTGTGAAATATCAGACGAAATTAACAAAGAGAGAGAGAGGAGGTACTAGCGGGTTTAACGGCCTTAAAAGTGGGCCAAGATGAGATGTACTCCAGGCTTTTGGGGGAGGCAAGGGAAGAGATATCAAGGGTCTTGGCAGTAATTTTCACATCCTCTCTGGCCACAGGTGAGGTGCCAGAGTACTGGAGGACAGCTAACATTGTCCCATTATTTAAAAAGGGAGGAAGCGATAGACTAGGAAATTACAGGCCAGTCAGTCTAACCCCGGTGGTGGGGAAGTTACTAGAAATAATTCTGAGGGACAGAATATATGTGCATTTGGAGAGACATGGATTAATCAGGGATAGTCAGCATGGATTTGTTAAGGGAAGGTCGTGTTTGACAAATTTGATCAAATTATTTGAGGAGATAACTAGGACTGTTAATGAGGGCATTTGATGTGGTCTACATGGATTTTAGCGAGGCTTTTGATAAGAGTGCAGGCCCCGACTCAGCCTACTCCCCTCACCCGCGCAGGGACCGCTCAGTATCAACTTTAATTGGCCCACCCATGTAAAATGGCCACAGCCAATTGCGGGTGGCAATCGTCTGCATGCCCACCTGTGCCCACTCCTACCCAGCCACGCCCCCCACCCCGGCATGGGGAGAAAATTCTCCCCTATGAATAGTAGGACCTGGAAAGTACTGAAGATCAGGGGGACATTGGTGTGCATGTTCACAGATCACTGAAAATAGCAGGGCAGGTAGATAAGGTGGTTAAGAAGACATATGGGATACTTGCCCTTATTAGCCAAGGCACAAGAGTACAAAGGCAGGGAGGTTATGCTGGAGCTGTATAAAATGCTGGTTAGGCCAGAATTGGAGTACTGCATGCAGTTCTGGTCACCACATTATAGGAAGGATGTGATTGCACTGGATAGGGTGCAGAGGAGATTTACCAGGATGTTGCTTGGTCTGGAGGGTCTGAGCTATGAGGAAAGATTAGATAGGCTGGGGCTGTTTTCCTTGGAGCAGCAAAGGTTGAGAGGGGACCTGATCGAGGTGTATAAGATTATGAGGGGCATAGATAGGTGGATAGGAAGGCGCTTTTTCCATTAGTAGAGGGGTCAATAACCAGGGGGCACAGATTTAAGATAAGAAGTAGAAGACTAAGAGGGGAATTGAGGAGAGGGTGGTGGGAGTCTGGAACTCACTGCCTGAAAGGATCATTGAATCAGAAACTCTTGTAACATTTAAGAAACATTTAGGTATTTACTTGCATTGCCATAGCCTTCAGGGCTATGGGCCAAGCTCTGGAAAATGGGACTAGTATAGTCACACCTTTGTTGACCGGCACATGCACAGAAGGAAAGGAAGAAAATAAGTGAAACAGTGCAAAATTGCAGGTCAAATGACCTGAGCTGCAGTGTCATTAGAGAAGAGAGAAGGAGTCCCAGGGAACAGCACATGGGAGAGGACAGGCTAAAGATCCCAAACCAAGAAGGTCCCAAACCAGGGAGAGGGATACAAAGGAGTCCCAAAAGAAAGTCCCAGGCAGGGACAAAGACAGGGATCATAAATAGATTCCATTGAGTCAAGAAAATGACAGGAGCAGAGAAAGAGGCTCCAAGTTAAAGAAAGAGCTGCAAGGAGCAGACTTGAAGCAAAATGGGCTCAAGAGAAGCCCAGAAGATCTGAGAGGGCAGCTGAAGGTTGGTGACTCTGTGCTGCAGGCAGAAGGGTTAAGGTACCTTTTTGGATCATCGGTGTTCTATTCGGCATGGCCTGAAATCTGAAAATGTGTCTGGTAGATGAAACATGAGTGTACTTGGAAATATGAGGGAAAGGAATCTCGGAAGGTGAGATTGAAACCCTGGAGGTGGATTCTCGTTGAACTGTCCGAGTGGGAGCGAGCTTTGGAGAGAATTCCAAGGTGAGTTCTTCAAATGTGGAGATTGCCTCATGAGAAAAACAGAGGTTCAGTGAGACTAGTTGGCTTATGTTGTGGCAAGCGTCTGGGTGGGTTGTTGAGAAATCCATAGGAACTGCTTTGGTTACATTGGTATTGTCTTTGGAGTGTGGTGTGTCTGACCACAGCTTGCCAGTTGGTTCACAAGTACCGTACACTTACCCTGTATGATGATATGACAGGTGATAGTAAACATGCTGACCAAATCTAAAAGGGAAACTTGGGCATGCTATCACAATGATTTTGCAATTTGTATTTATAACAAGCAGGCTTGTGCTCTGAAGTCTGAAATATAAGTCTACTACCTACCCCCTTAGAGATTTTAAAGATTAAATTAAAATATTTATTAACAAATTAAGAAAAAACTTAAACACACACAAGATTATAGTTACACAGTTATAACAGTTCCAAAAATTTCTACTTAATCAGACTCCCAATACATATCTTCTTTAAGGCAACAGTCCAAATGGATTCCAAATTTATAAAGTCATCCAGCAATATTACCATAAGCATCCACTGGACAATGGACTTCCAAAGGCTTTTAACACAACTTAGGTTACTGGAACAGCAACTTCTTCAGGGTGGCTAGAGGCATTTTCCCCAAGTCTGTTTCATACAGTCACCTTTCAAAATCTCACATGGCCACACCTCTCCCAGCCTTCCATCCTTTTTTAAATATATTTCTCCCTTTTTGATCTGTAAATTCCATTGTTTCAACTTGTCTTTAGAAGTTAATTTTCCCAGAATATCATGTTTTTATTATGGCCAGCACTTTTGGGAAAAATCAACATAATAACCTTGCCTTATTTATCTTGCCAGTTGTAAACATTTTCCATGTCCCTTTGAAAGCCAAAACTTCACACCATTTGTCTAAAAATGCAAATTTCATTCACACCACCTCTGCTGAGGCCTCACCCTCTTACTCATCGACATTTCAAATGCCTGATTTACACTTAACTTCGCTGATAATTTAAACCTTGCAGTCTAACCATCTCTAGTTTAATTAATTTAGTCACACAGAACCACACACACACACACACACACACACACATACACACAAGCTTGCTTTAAAGTGTCACACTGTAATATTCAGAAAAATATGATGGTTCATTGACAGCTGAATATTAGAGTATAAGATAGATGTGAATTGTGTTATCTTTCTGCATTTGAATGTATCTGTAAAGATGTACCTGGGGTGAAGGGATAGTGAATATTTGAATCATTTTCCTCTGCATTGAGATCTGTCCAACAACTTTGTCTGGTGTATTATGGTTCATTTTCCTTGTTTAATAAATGTTTTATTCTTTAGGTTAAAAAATCATCAGCAGTCTCCTGTGAATGTGTTCAGTAACTTTCCTCCACATTTTCAACAAAAATGTGAGGATCTATCAAGCCAGGTTCCCCTTTGGAATCTGACTTGTCCAGTAGTAACATCAACTGGGATCGTAACACTACTCAGAGCCACGGGATTCTGCCATGGGCCTTCATGTGACCAAACAGGCTGGTTCTTGACCAGCAGATCTTTGGGCACATGGGATAGGATTTCCCATGGGCTACTGGGATATGGAATGCAGGTTTTCCTTCTTTTTCTTTCTTTCTCTGCCATCTTATTATTCAGATGCTGTGACTCAAAGCATGATGTAGCTTGATGGAGAAAATGTTGTCATTTTCGAATGGTTGGGAGCAATCTCCTCCCAGTCATTAATGCCAATGCTGCCACACTTCAAGGAGAGCTTTAGAGTGTCTTTGAAGTGTCTTCTTTGTCCTCTCCTAAAACACTGGTCATTTGAGAGTTGGGAAAACAGGGCTGGCAAAGGAGATGCTTTTCAGCCATCCGGGCACAATGTCAATCCATCAACGTTGATTTGCAAGAATTTTGTCTGAATGGTGGTAGAGCCATTAATTGGCCAGCCAGCGTGAAATCGCGGTCAGGGGCTGTTTGCGGTGGGCGGTCCGTTCCCCGGCCAATCCCGGGCTCACCAATTGCACCTGCCCACCAACCTAAAAATTCTGCCCCGTATGTGCGATATGCTATGGCTACAGAAATTGAATTATTTCCCATTAGGAACATTCAAACCTCTAATTGGATGCTGATCACTGAACCACTAGATTGCTACCAGGCTCAGGGAAACTCTAGCCTCCTTGGGTCAAACATTTATGTTTTCAGCTTACGCCTTGAACATAATTATATGCTTTTAACTTTGTTGTTATAAAATCTATTGCTGTGTTATAAGCCACTTCAGTACAATGCAACTTCCATTATCAGCAATCAGGGCACCCTCCCCGCTTTGGCATATAATGGACATTGCATGATAATTGAATGCCTCCAAATTTTCATCTCATGTTTATGTTTCAGGATTGGCAAAGACGCAAGAATGAAGATGTGTACGACACGAATAATGAAAAATGGAGATAAGTGCCAACTAAAGAAACATACAAGGAAGATTTTCCACTTTGCTACGCGCTAAGAATATATATGAGCAAATTGTGCACCGCTTGCCATTGATTTTACATCCATTAGCATTAAAACCATGGTCTAGAAGCAAACAGTTTCCTAATGTTCTTTCCTGTATGTGCCTAAAGGGGAAAATCTCTCCATACTTTCAGCGTCTTATACAAGGTTAAGTCCTGCAAATATTTTGGCTGATAATCAGGTCAGCAGATAATTGGAGTGCAGGTAATAGAAGCTCCACTGAACTGGAATGTTAATGTCTGTTTCAGTGTCATAGCGCATGAGGCAAACACTTAAAAATAAATAGCTAGAATAATGGATTTTTGCAGGGCATGCTGGGTGACTTCAGTTGGATTTTAATCATCATATACTGTTGTAAGCTTTTATCACGTTATATTTCTTTTATTTAAAAAAATTAAAGCAGTGCTTCCCAAGCTTTTTCCTACTGTGACTATTTTAACGCATTTAAATTGCCATGACGCTGGAGTGGGGGCAGAGGGTGAGAAAGTTGTGAGAGCTGGAGGGGTTGTGGGGGTGGGGGGGGGCGGGTGAGTGGAGAGAGCCACAATAACATTTTGAAGCCTTTGATCTATGCTCAGATTGATCCCCAACAGCTGAGAGACGATTCCTCTGTCTTCTCTGTGACATTCAGTAACTTAAAGCTGATTGTGCTATGCTGTAACAATCTCCACTGACTCATTCCTTCTTCTTATAACTAAAAGAACAATATTGTAAACCATCCCCCCTGACACACAGGTCCATCAAACCAATAATATTCACTCGAAGAATAGTGAGGGCCAATTGGGATATTGAAAGATTTTAGTTGAGCCAGAAGCAGAATTTAAAAGAAAATACTTGGAGTCATTGTGATCTATTTCTTCAAAAAGGTATCTTTGTACCTAAAACGCAAAAAAAATTATATTTTGCCTAGTGTGATCTAACCAAGGTTTGATATACATTGAGCATAATTTCCCTACTTTACATAGTTATCACTTGTTTAGTACTTCTAGTGCTAAACGAAAATGTGCTAAACAAAAATCACTTTTCTATAAGAAAACATGTAATGAGGGTTGGTTACATAACTGACCTTTAATTTTTACATTAAGTGCCTATTGGCTGCCTTGAACCTAACTGACCCAAAAATCCTCTTACTAACTCTTAATAACTGATTAACTCCTTCAACTTACCTCCAGCTCACCAACTCTCCCTACTCAAATCATCCCTCCCTGGCCGTCCCACTAATTGACCCTCCTGGTCACCACCTCCCTCACGACTCAATAGAGGGGTGGTAATATGAAAGGAAGCAAATGAAGGAGTGAGAGAGGCAGCAGACAAGGGGAATGTGACGAGTGGGCGGGTCGGGATATAAGCAGCAAGTGGGACGTAGGAATGACAAGTGGTTCAAGGGCCTCAGAGTGAATACAGCTGAATATAATTTAAGGCAGCAAAATGGAGCCCGGTTCTGGCAGATCTCATGATAACCAGCCAGACTCTTGCCGCAGATCACACCAGGGAGTTGTAATTCTATTAAAGTGGCCCATTGCAAGATTTCGGGCCTAGATTTATCTCCACAATGATCATTGCTGCTTCGGAGGGTAGGGTGCTCATCCAGTGATCCCACTGGGGGTCATAATCTACAAGTTGTGAACTGCTGAATTAAGGACAACCATGAATTAAGAAAGTGGAAAATGGCTGAGTGGAAATTGTGCTATCAAATGAATGAAATGGTAACCTTTTACTTGAATTCTCCATGTAGGGGAGATGGTGATGTACTGGTAATGTCATTGGACTAGTAATCCAGAGCCACATGCTAATGCTTTGGGGATATGGATTAAAATCCCACCATGGCAGCTGGTGGGATTTAAATTTAATTAATAATATCTGGAATTGAAAGCTAGTTCCAGTAATGGTGACTATGGAAAGCCAGCTGGTTCACTAATGTCCTGCAGGGAAGAAAATCTGTCATCATTACCTGGTCTGGCCTATGTGACCACAGATCCTCAGTAATGTGGTTGACTCTTGACCGCCCTTGGAAATGGCCTAGCAGGCCATTCAGTTCAAGGGCAATTAGGGATGTGCAACAAATGCTGGCTTTCCAGCAACACCCACATTCCAAGAAAGAATAAATAATAAAGATAATACAATTAAAAAGTCATTGCTATTATTTTATAAATACACATTCCAGTAAATTCTAATGCATAAAAAGAGATGAGGAGCATTATGGAGGAACCTATTGATGCTAAAATCAATGAGTCATGGTAGTATCTGAGTTTGCATCTGTGATTTCTGACAAGGTGAGCGTACATGTCTGCAATTATCATAAGACTGCAAAGTAGAAGCTTTGAAAGAGTCTTATTCGGGCCTAGATTAATCTTCACAGTTCACTAGAACACTTCACTAGAAGGAGGGGAATACTAGAAACTCACCACCATGACACAAGCCCATCAAAGAGAAAAATGACTGCACGTTTGGAAGTTCATCCTTACAAAAACATGTTTTCTTATAAAATAGTGATTTCTGTTTAGCACATTTTCATTTAGTGTTAGGAGTAATAAACAAGTGGTAACTATGTAAAGGAGAGAAATTATGCTCAATGCATATCAAATCTTGGTTAGATTTGGTTAGAGGCTGAGGACAAGCTTGCTCCCAGTGGGGTAGGGCCGGGTTAAGTCCTTTAAGTAAATTAGGAGTAGGTAATTGAGGCAGCAATTGGGGAAATCGAGTGCTCCAAATGCAGCATGTGGTAAGTCATGGACAGCACAATTGTCCCTGATGACTACACCTGCAAAAGGTGCATCCAGCTGCAGCTCCTGAGAAGCCGAGTTAGGGAACTGGAACTGGAGCTGGATGAACTTCAGATCATATGGGAGGCAGAGGCAGGAGTTACAGGGAGACAGTCACCCCTAAAAGTTAGGAGGCAGGCAGCTGGGTGAATGTCAGGAGAGGGAAGGGGAATAGACAGAAAGAGCAGGGCACCCCTGTGGCCGTTCCCATCAACAATAGGTATACCATTTTGGATACTGTTAGTGGGGACGACCTACCAGGGATAAGTTGTAGTGGTCACGTCTCTGGCACCGAGGCTAGACCCTCAGCTCAGAAAGGAGGGAAGGAAAAGAGGAGAGCAGAAGTGATAAGGGATTCGATAGTTAGGGGGACAGATAGGAGGTTCTGTGGGAGAGATCAAGAATCCCAGATGGTCTGTTATCTCCCTGGTGCCAGGGTCCGCGATATCTCAGATCGAGTTCTCAGTATTCTCAGGAGGGAGGGTGAGCAGCCAGATGTCGTGGTCCGTGTAGGGACCAATGACGTGGATAGAAAGAAAGAGGATGTCCTGCAAAGAGAGTTTAGGGAGTTAGGTGCTAAGTGGAAGGACAGGACCTCCAGGGTTACGATCTCAGGAGTGCTACCCATGCCACGTGCTAGTGAGGTTAGAAATAGGAGGATAATGCAGCTAATTAAGTGGCTAAGGAGATGGTGCAGGAGGGAAGGCTTCATGTTTCTGGACAATTGGGCTCTGTTCCAGGGAAGGTGGGACCTGTTCCGATGGGACGATTTGCACCTGAACTGGAGGGGGACTAACATCCTTGTGGGTAGGTTTTCTAGTGCTGCTCCGGGGCGTTTAAACTAGATTTGCAGGGGGAGGGGAACCAGAGTGTTAGAGCAGGTAGTGTGGTGGAGGAGGATAAGGTCAAGCAAGGAATGCATGTATAGACAGAAATCAAGGGGTCGGACGTGATAGAAATGTTCTCAGGTGCATCTATTTCAATGCAAGGAATATTGTTGGAAAGACAGATGAGCTTAGGGCGCGGATTGGCGCATGGGATTACGACATTATTGCTATTAGTGAGACTTGGTTGCAGGTGGGGCAGGACTGGCAGCTGTGTTCCGGGGTTCCGTTGTTTCAGACGTGATAGAGGGGGAGGGATGAAAGGGGGAGGGGTGGCATTACTAGTCAGGGCAAATATCACAGCTGTGCGTAAGCAGGACAGCCCGGAGGGCTCTTCTACAGAGGCCAAATGGGTGGAACTGAGGAATGGGAAAGGTGTGACCTCACTAATATGGTTGTATTATAGACCGCCCAATAGTCAGAGAGAATTGGAGGAGCAAATCTGCAGAGAGATAGCAGACCGATGTAAGAAACAGAAAGTTGTGATAGTAGGAGATTTTAACTTTCCACATATTGACTGGGATTCCCACACTGTAAAAGGGCTGGATGGCTTGGAGTTTGTCAAATGTGTTCAGGAAAGTTTTCTAAATCAATATATAGAGGTAGCAACGAGAGAGGATGCAATACCTGATCTCCTATTAGGGAACCAGACAGGTCAGGTGACAGAAGTATGTGTAGGCGAACATTTTGGGTCCAGTGACCATAATGTCATTAGTTTTAAGCTAATTATGGATAAGGATGGGTCTGGTCCTCGAGTTGAGATTCTAAATTGGAGAAAGGCCAATTTTGTGGAAATGAGAAAGGATCTAGGAAGAATGGATTGGCATAAGTTGTTTTCTGGCAAGGATGTGTTCAGTAAGTGGAAGGCATTCAAAGGCGAAATTTTGAGAGTGCAGAGTTTGCATGCTCCTGTCAGGATTAAAGGCAAAGTTAACAGGCATAGGGAACCTTGGTTTTCAAGGGATTTTGGCGATCTGGTTAAGAAGAAGAGAGAGGTGTATAGCAGGTATAGGCAACAAGAAGCAAATGAGGTACTTGTAGAGTATAGAAAATGTAAGAAAATACTAAAAAAGGAAATCAGGAAGGAAAAAAGAAGACATGAGGTTGCCTTGGCAGATAATGTGAGGGTAAACCCAAAGGGTTTCTACAAGTATGTTAAGAGTAAAAGGGACACAATTGGTGCCCTTGAAGATCAGAGTGGTTATCTATGTGTGGAGCCTCACGAGATGGGGGAGATCTTAAACAGTTTTTTTGCATCAGTATTTACTCAGGAAACTGGCATAGTGTCTAAGGAAGGAAGGGAAACAAGCAGTAGTTTCATGGAATATATAGAGATTAAAGAGTAGGAGGTACTTACTGCCTTACAGCGAATAAAGGTAGATAAATCCCCCGGGCTTGACATGATATTCCCTTGGACCTTGAGGGAGACTAGTGTAGAAATTGCAGGGGCCCTGGAAGAAATATTTAAAATGTCCTTAGCCACAGGTGAGGTGCCGGAGGATTGGAGGGTAGCTCATGTTGTTCTGTAGTTTAAAAAAGGCTCCAAAAGTAAACCAGGTAATTACAGGCCAGTGGGCCTGACGTCAGTAGTAGGTAAATTATTGGAAGGTGTTCTGAGAGATTGGATATATAATTATTTGGACAGCCAAGGGCTGATTAAGGATAGTCAGCATGGCTTTGTGCGTGGTAAGTCGTGTTTAAAGAACCTTGTAGAGTTTTTCGAGGAGGTTACCAGGAAAGTAGATGAAGGAAAGGCTGTGTATGTTGTCTACATGGACTTTAGTGACAAGGTCCCACATGGGAGGTTAGTTCAGAAGGTTCAGACACTTGGTATCCATGGAGAGGTTGTAAACTGGATTTGAAATTGGCTGTGTGGGAGAAGACAGAGAGTGGTAGTGGATGATTGCTTCTCAGACTGGAGGTCTGTAACTAGTGGTGTGCCTCAGGGATCTGTGCTGGGACCATTGTTGATTGTTGTCTATATCAATGATTTGGATGATAATTTGGTGAATTGGATCAGCAAGTTTGCTGATGACACTAAGATTGGAGGCGTTGTGGACAGCGAGGAAGGTTTTCAAAGCTTGCAGAGAGAGCTGGACCAACTGGAAAAATGGGCCAGAAAATGGCAGACAGAATTTAATGTGGAAAAGTAAGAGGTGTTACATTTTGGTATGTCAAGCCAAGGTAGGACATACACAGTAAAGGGTAGGGCACTGAGGAGTGCAGAGGAACAAAGGGATCTGGGAGTTTAGATACATAGTTCCCTGAACGTGGTGTCACAGGTAGACAAGGTTGTAAAGAAAGCTTTTGGCATACTGGCCTTCATAAATCAAAGTATTGAGTATAGGAGTTAGGATGTTATGATGAGGTTGTATAAGACATTGGTGAGGCCAACTTTGGAGTATTGTGTGCAGTTCTGGTCGCCTAACTACAGGAAGGATATCAGTAAGATTGAGAGAGTGCAGAGATTTACTAGGATGTTGCCGGGTCTTAAGGAGTTGAGTTACAGGGAAAGATTAAACAGGTTAGGACTTTATTCCTTAGAGGGTAGAAGAATGAGGGGAGATATGATAGAAGTTTACAAAATTATGAGGGGTATAGACAGAGTAAATGCGAGTAGGCTCTTTCCAATTAGATTAGGTGAAATAAACATGAGAGGACATAGCTTTAGGGTGAAATGGGAAAGGTTTAGGGGGAGCATTAGGGGGAATTTCTTCACTCAGAGAGTTGTGAGAGTGTGGAACGAGCTACCATCTGATGTGGTAAATGTGGGCTCACTCTCAAGTTTTAAGAATAAATTTGATAGATACATGGATGGAAGAGGTCTGGAGGGTTATGGACTAGGTGCAGGTCAATGGGACTAGCGGAATAATATTTCGGCACAGACTAGAAGGGCCGAATGGCCTGTTTTCTGTGCTGTAGTGTTCTATGGTTCTAAAGATCAAACTAGGCATAATACAGTCTTTTTTGTGTTTTAGGTACAAAGGTACTTTCGTTTTTATCTGGTGCCTTTAACATAGGAAGCACCACAATATGTAATCAGGCAAATAATTAACACCGTTTCAAAGAAGGGGATATTAGAACATAGTTTTAAAGAGAATCTTAAAAGATGTAGAGATGCTTGGAGTTTAATAGAGGAGATTCCAGAGCTCAGGGCTCAGACAGCTGAAGGCATGTGGTCAGCAGTGGGACAAAGGGAGAGGGGGTGCACAGGAAGTCAGAGTTGGCAAAAAACTGAGCATTCAAAGGGAGGAAGTTGCATAAGTAGGGAGAGGGAAGATTATGAAGGGAGTTGAACAGAAAGTCGCGAAACTTAACTTGATGGTGGGTGACTTGGGCTGGAAGAATGTTCTATCTCAAAACATGAACAGAGCTAAAAATAGAATGAAGAAAAAGGAAATGTTTGAAAGCTCAATCCAATCTGCCATACAATTCATAACACATTGGATGACACTGTGATCACAATTATTTCTTCCTTTGGGTACTCTTGTCAAGATATTTTATTCAGCTGCTTCACATTGATAGCACCAAGCCCACATCCTATAGTATGGAATGAATGAGACAACTGTGGCATTTTCGATTGTACAATGGTCCATAATGATTTTGGTAACTTTTTTTATGTTCGTTCATAGGGTGTGGGCATAGAAACATAGACATATGGAAACTAGGAGCAGGAGTTGGCTATTTGGCCCTGCAAGCCTGCTCTGCCATTCATTATGATCATGGCTGATCATCCAACTCAACGGCCTGCTCCCGCTTTCTCCCCATTCCTTTTGATCCCTTTCGCCCCAAGAGCTATATCTAACTCCTTCTTGAAAACATACAATGTTTTGGTCTCAACTACTTTCTGTGGTAACGGATTCCACAGGCTCACCACTCTCTGGGTGAAGATACTTTTCCTCATCTCAGTCCTAAATGGTCTACCCCATATCCTCAGACTGTGACCCCTGGTTTTGGACTCCCCCACCATCAGGAACATCCTTCCTGCATCTACCCTGTCTAGTCCTGTTAGAGTTTTATAGGTTTCTATGAGATCCCCCTCATTCTTCTGAACTCCAGTGAATATAATCCTAATCGACTCAATCTTTCCTCATATGTCAGTCCCACCATCCCAGGAATCAGTTGGGTAAACCTTTGCTGCACCCCCTCTATAGCAAGAACATCCTTCCTCAGATAAGGTAACCAAAACTGCACACAATATTCCAGATGTGGTCTCACCAAGGTCCTGTACAATTGCAACAAGACTGTTCCTGTACTCGAATCCTCTGGCTATGAAGGCCAACATACCATTTGCCTTCTTTACCACCTGCTGCACCTGCATGCTTACTTTCAGTGACTGGTGTACAATGACACCCAGGTCTTGTTGCACATTCCCCTTTCTCAATTTATAACCATTCAGTTAATAATCTGCCTTCCTGTTTTTGCTCCCAAAATGGATAATCTCACATTTATCCACATTATATCGCATCTGCCATGCATTTGCCCACTCACTCAGTTTGTACAAATCACACTGAAGCATCTCTGCATCCTCCTCACAGCTCACTCTCCCACCCAGCTTTGTGTCATCACTGGCAAGGCCCATTGCCCATCCCAAATTGCCCTTGAGAACATGGTGGTGTGCTGCCTTCTTGAATCGCTGCAATCCATATGTTGTAGGAACACCCAAAGTGTTGCTGGGAAGGGGTTCCACGATTTTGACCCAGTGACACTGAAGGAACGGTGATATCAAGTCAAGCTTGTATGACATGGGGTGGGGGAGCTTTCAGGCGATGGTGTTCCCATACGTTTGTTGTCCTTACCTTCCTAGGTGATAAAGGTCACAGGTTCAGAAAATGGTGTCGAAGGAGGCTCGGTGAGTTACTGCAGTTTATCTTGTATGCGGTATACACTGTCGCCATTGTGGTAGAGGGAGTAAATGTTTAAGATGGTGCATGGAATGCCAATCAGATGTGTCGCCTTGTCCTGATTGTTGTTGAAGCTGCATTTAACCAGGCAAGTTGAGAGTATTCTAGCACACTTCTGACCTGTACCTTGTAGATGGTGGACAGGCTTTGGGAAGGCAGGAGATGAGTTACTCTCCACAGAACTCCCAGCTTCTGACCTGCTCTTGTAGCCACAGTATTTATATGGCTGGTCCAGTTCAGTTTCTGGTCAATGGTAAACCCCCCACCCCCCCACGACCCCCACCCTCCCCCACCAGGATGTAGATATTAGTGGATTCAATGATTGTAATGCCATTGAATGTCAAGGGAGATGGTTAGATTCACTCTTGTTGGAGAGTCATTGCCTGGCACTTGTGTGGTGTGAATGTTACTTGCCACTTGTCAGCCTGAATATTGTCCAGATCATGTTACATATGGACGCAGACTGCTTCAGTATCCGAGGAGTCACAATAGGTGCTGAACATTGTGCAATCATTCGAGAACATCTCCACTTCTGACCTTATGATGGAGGGTACATCATTGATGAAGCAACTGAACATTGTTGGGCCTAGGACACTACCCTGAGGAACCCAAAGCAACGTCCCAGGACTGAGGTGATTGACCTCCAACAACATTTCAACTTTTCTTCATTGCCAGGCAGATACCAGTATGTAGAACAGCATGGCTAGGGGCAGGGTTAGTTCCAGAGCACAAGTTTCCAGTAAAATTGCTGGAATGCTATCAGAGCCCATAACCTTTACAGTATCCAGTGCCTTCAGCTGTAACTTAATATCATGTGGAGTGAATTGAATTGACTTAAGACTGGGATCTATGATGCTGGGCACCTCAGGAGAAGGCCAAGGTCGATCATCTACTTGGCATTTCTGGATGAAGATAGCTGCAAATGCCTTGTCTTCAGCCTTGCCTTTTTTACTGATGTGCTGGGCTCCCCCATCATTGAAGATGGGGATATTTGTTGTGCCTCTTCCTCCAGTTAGTTGTTTAATCATCTGCCACCACTCATGGCTGGATGTGGCAGGACTGCAGAGCTTATAGCTGATCTGCTGATTTTGGGAACGCTTAGCTCTGTACTTCACATGCTGCTTTTACTGTTTGGTGAGCAAGTACTAATGTGTTGTAGCTTCACCAGGTTGACACCTCATTTTTAGCTATGCCTGGTACTGCTCTTGCCAAGCCCTCCTGCACTCTTCATTGAACCATGGTTGATCCCTCAGTTTAATGGTAATGGTAGAGTGGGGATATGCCAGGCCATTAGTTTACATATTATGGTTGTATACAATTCTGCTGCTGCTCATGGCCCATTGCACCTCATGGATGCCTAGTTTTGAGTTGCTAGATCTGATGGAAATCTATCCCATTTAGCATAGTGGTAGTTCCACACAATATAATGGAGGGTATCCTCAACGTGAAGGCAGAACTTTGTCTCCACAACGACTGTGCAGTGGTCAATCCTACCAGTACTGTCACGGACCTGTGACAGGTAGATTGGTGAGGACGAGGTCAAGTAGATTTTTCCCTCTTGTTAGTTCCCTCACCACCTGCTGAATACCCAATCTAGCAGCTATGTCCTTTAGGACTCAGCCAGTTCAGTCAGCAGTGCTGCTACCGAGCCATGCTTGGTGATGGACATTGAAGTCCTCCAACCCAGAACATATTCTGTGCTCTCACTATCCTCAGTGCTTCCTCCAAGTGGTGTTCAGCATGGAGGGGCATTGATTCATCAGCTGAGGGGGAATGGTAGGTGGTAATCAGCAGGAGGTTCCCTTGCCCATATTTGGCCTGATGCCATGAGACTTCATTGGGTCCGGAGTCGACATTGAGGACTCCCAGGGCAACTCCCTCCCGACTGTATACCACTGTGCTGCCATCTCTGGTGGGCCTTTCCTATCGGTGGGACAGAACATAGACAGGGGTGGTGATGTTGGTGTCTGGGACATCATCTGTAAGCTAAGATTCTTTGAGTATGACTATGTTAGGCCTGTTGCTTGACTTGTCAGTAGGACAGTTCTTGCAATTTTGGCACAAGCTCCCATATGTTAGTGAGCAGGACTTTGCAGGTTTGACAGATCTGAGTTTGCCATTGTCATTTCTGGTGCCTAGTTCGATGCTGGGTGTTCTGTCCGGTTTCATTCCTTTAAGGCTTTGTTGTGATTTGATACAACTGAGTGCTTGCCAGGCCATTTCAGAGGACATTTAAGAGTCAACCGCATTTCTGTGGATATGAAGTCACATGTCGGCCAGACCAGGTAAGGATGGCAGATTTATTTCCCTAAAAGACATTAGTGAACCGGATAGGTTTTTACAATTGACAATCTTTTTTGTGGTCACTATTATACTAACATTTAATTCTAGATTTATAAATTGAATTTAAATTGCACCAGCTGCTGTTGTGGAATTTGAACCCCTGTCCCCAGAGCATTACCCTGGGTCTCTGGATTATTAGTACAGTGACATTACTTCTCTGCCACCACCGCCCCCTTCATATCTTTGTGTGAAATCATGAACTGAAGTAGTAAAATTTGGGGATGGAACAATGCTATTTATTTAATGCTTTGTGTTAGTTTAATATTCTCTCCTGTTAGCAGCCATGTGTTTTGGAAAGATGCAAGAGGCTGTTAGGTGACTTGAAGCCAAAAATGAAAGCATCCATTCTCCTAACATTCTCTATTGAAACTGAGAGATTAAAAGAATTTGTATTTCAAATCCTGAATTTCTTACGTAAACAGAATATTTGTCCTTCAATGGAAAGCTTTTTCAGTTTTGCCACTTTGTCATTCACAAAGAGAAAATTTTAAGTACTACTTCTCATTGTGTATCCACTGCATATCTGCAAATGGCATCAACCATGCCTTTACAAACAAGGTGTCAAAGATAGCTTCAAATTAAAATATTGAATATAATCTATTCCTATCTAGATTAACTCAAAGCACTGCAGTTTTTGACATCTCGGGAAAGACTTTCTGATAACTGTTGCCTGCAGGAGCTCCTGCGCATTAAATTAGATTAAATTTTGAGAACATGATGATATTTTAAATATATTAGCTGTAGGGCTTGTGTCCGAGTGTTTGGCACAGAATCATACCAGCAGTTACACCGCTATTGTGTGAAACTAGTTCACTGATATTCTGCTGCATCTGTAAAGGATTAATTGCAAAGATGTGCTGTGAGAAGGGAATAAATATTTTAAATCACATCACAGCTCCTGTGACTAAAATCACATTTTAGAAATTGTATGACAAAAGGTAGCGATGTTAATTTTAAGTCAGCAAATCTTTACATACATTACTGGTCAGAATAGATGCAAAGTTGAAACTGCAGCTTCTATAAGTATTCTGTTCAAGGTTTATAAATATACTAAAGGCATTCAATGACAGAGATCATTTTCTAGCACTAATCCAAAAGGTGTTTCATGAGAAAACAACATTCAATACAATTGAAAAAATTTGAGGTTAAAAAGAAATGTTGAAGCTGGAAATTTGAAATAGAAGGAGAAAATACTGTTAATGTGAAACAGGTTCATCAGTATCTGAAAGATATAAGATTAGTTAAAAGCAATAATCTGCAGATGCTGGAAATCCAAAACAAAAACGAAAATACCTGGGAAAACTCAGCAGGTCTGGCAGCATCTGCGGAGAGGAGCACAGTTAACGTTTCGAGTCCACATGACATAAGATTAGTTAATGCTTCAGGTGGAGACCCATCATCAAAATTCAAAAAGTTTCTAATGAATTATCAACCTTTCATTTTGCGTTCACATTTATTTACCTATTTATTTCCAAAGTATTCTATTTTTGGTATAGGGAAATGACTTTGTAGCAGGAACAGATCTTTTCATGAAGTAGATTTTAGGACTTGTGTAATACTTCAATGCAGTATGGCAATATATCGCACTAACAAAGGCATACCACAGGCTGTGACCTGTGCTGAATGAGTTGATCTCAGCTCCAGTTGTAGCACTTAAACTGACTGCAACAAAAAATGGCTTGTTATGTATATCTATACATGATACATATTGCAAACTGTCAGCTTGTTGATGCATTCCAGGCAGGGAGAAGGAAAGGCCCAAAAGCTGTTCCCAACTAATAAATTGCTTTTGAAGTATAATCAGTGCTGTTTTGTGGTAGGCTGGGTGCAAAATTCTGATTTGGAGGCTCTCTGGGTGGAGCAGACTGCACCTGCAATTCCTTCCAGCACAGCCCACGAAGTACCCCATGCTAGGAAGGATGGTCATGTGTGCATTCCCTGAGTCCATCAGAAGCCTTCCAAACGATGCTGTCATGACATCACTCAGTCATCACAACTAATTTGAAGCTGTATTTGTGAACTTGGACCAAGCAGGTCCAGTCAAAGTATTCACTTATCAATCAGCAAAGAACAAGTGCCCAGCTGCAAGAGGCTGAGTACTAGTTACTATTGAAAGGGTCAGGCACAGCGCAGGAAAGGAAATTTAGTATAATGTTTGCTGTTGCAATGTCTCTCAAAGTACTGTTGAGTGTTTTTGGAGGTGTTGTGGGGAGTTCCCGAAATTGGCAGTGTATGTGGCTGCATCCTTATAGAGAAGGCAGATTGGTTGAACGGTCCACACAAAGGCAGCATCAGGTGCGGGTGCTGCAGTAGCAGTGTCTTTGGGTCTGCAACATGACAACGAGATGGGAAGCAGAGTCTGCGGAGAGGACAAGCTCTGCATGATGGTCTCTACCAATTATGAGCCAGACTCCTCCAAGCTCCATGATAGTAACAGGAAAATGTCTTGGCTAAACCAGTGCATGCCAGCATCCCAATGTGTATCCTCATTAGTGTTCTCTTATATGTGACCCATCAAAGACTCCTGTAAAATAACTTTTCTGTGATCTTGCCCTCCTATGATGACTCAGCACATGCAGATCCCAACTCTATACAACCTCCAATGTTCATGCAGTGACAGTATCAGAGCTGTGAACATCAGATCAAGTGAGGGGGCCCTTCAAGAGTGCTGTACTCTTTCTCTCTCTCTTCCTCCTAGGTGTGCTGTTGCTGGACAGACAGAAATTCTTGGGCCTTCTTACAGCAGAAAATCGGAAAGAGGATGGTTGGGGTGACGAAGCGGGTGTGTGGGGGTGGCAAGCAAAATGTCCATGATCACACCATCAGCAGCTTGTTCACCACATCAGAGAACAGTATGAGGGTGCGCTGTGAATTGAGTATGAGCATAAGCCGAGAACATCCATAATTTTCTCAGCGATGTCAGATGCAACAGGTTCAGTTTCAGCTGGGCCCATGATACAGAGAATCATGTCCTCCGCAGCGCTCAGGAGGTGCAGGTTTTCCTGTCCCCAACCACTTTCACTCTGCCCCTGCATGTTATGGACCACTTTGTCCTGCAAAAGAGAGGACATAATGTCAGTGAATGTGTTGTACACTGTATAGGTGATGTGCTTGCCAGATCTGAATAGCTGGAGGTATGTGGAAGTTGCAGGAGGTGGGTGTGAGCCTGGCATCATTGGAATGTGTGTGAGGGTGAAGTGGAGAATACGAATAAAGTGAAGCATCTGAATGCTTGGCCTGATTCCTGAGTGCCAGTGACCGGATAGGTGAATGGTGGGGGTGTGGAGCAGAGAGCAGATGTTTTGTGATGTTCCATTCACTGACCTTGATTATCCTGTTGAGTTCATTACACTTCTTGTGGCACAGCTGTCAGGTCCTCTGTGCCAGACTTGGGGCATTCACAGCCACCTTTTGAGGCTGGCTCTTGAGGGTATCTGCCCAACTGGCCCCACCACCCCAATCCTCTGTGAAAACATGGCTACTCTCTTCCCATTCACCTTTACCAGCAGGTCGAGCAGCTGCATCCATGAGCCGAGCTGCCCTCTCTCTGCTCTTTTGCTCTATTTTCCTTGTTTAGATATTCAGATGCATGCTTCCTGTGATTTAGTACAGTTTCCCTTTAAGAGGGACAGAGTCCCTTTAAGAGTAGCAGGCTGTCTGTACCATGTGCTCTCTTCTGATCTCTGCTTAGCCACCTGTGCTCAGGCAGCCAGTAGCACAGGCCCTACTTATGCCAACACTTAAATCATTTAAAATATAAATGAAGAGGGAACATGAAACATGCATAAACCCACCTCTCCAGCAACAGGCAGAGTAAATGGCACAAATCAATGTATAATCCCCAATCTCCACAAAGCAAATCATGCAAACAACAAAGTACATTCATAGTATCTACCATCTATAAGATGCACTACAGCAACTCACCAAGGCTCCTTTGACAGCACTTTCCAAAATCTTGACTCTCCCACCTAGGAGGGCAAAGGCAGCAGGCTCATGGTAACACCACCACCTGCAAGTCCCCCTCCAAGTCACACACCATCCTGGCTTGAAATTATATCACCATTCTTTCACCGTTACCAAGTCAAATTCTTGGAACTCTCTCCCTAGCAGCACTACGGGTGTATCTACACCACATGGACTGCAGAGGTTCAAGGCAACTCACCACCAACTCAAAAAAATTAGGGATAGGCAATAAATTCTGGCCTCCCCAGCAATGTTCACATCCTAGGGACAAATAAAAAGAAATGTATGCACAATTAAACTATTTTAGTAGTGTTGACTGAGGGGTGAATGTTGACCAGTAGAATGGGAGAACTCCCTGTTCTTCCTTGGGAAACCTATCACGAAATCTATTGTTTGAATATTGGGAATAATATTGACAGGAGCCTGGGAGAAGGTCAATTTTTAATTAAACAATAAAGTGAAAAGACTTGCTTTTATTAAAAAATGGGGCTAGAATTTCTTAAAGGAACACAATGTTAATGATCATTATTCCCATGTCAGAAAAGGATTCTGTTTCAAATTTATTTTTCCAATTGATTAAAATTTATTTAATCAGAATCTTTAAAGCTGAAATGATATTTTTGATGACCTTCCTGGTTTGACAGTGAAAGCATTAAACCCATTACAAAGATCTCAGTTTGATTTACGGAGACCATTTGCACAGTTGCAGTTACCAATAAAATGAAAAATGATTAGATCTTTTGAAAGCACTGTTAAATACCAGTGCATAGCTATTTCCTCCTTACCAGTTAATAAATCAGATCTTTGAAGGAGTTAATTTCAATTAGAACAAAAAAATATTGAACAGCCACTGATGACAGGCAGAGTTATTTAATTCACAGACTGAACAGATTCAGTTTTTGACAGGCTTCAAATACAGTCTTTGACTGTATAATAATAGATTACACTGCTTTGGAATTGGCAATATAATTGCAAGTCTTTCCACATGCCAGTGGTCTAAAAATTATAAACCTTTTACAGTTTGACAAGTACTACTTTATATAAAAAAAGCTTATGATTTTCTGCACTCCTGTTTCATGTATTAACTTAATGCTTTCATTCCCAGGGATGGATTAAAACAAACAATTAACTCAAAATTACCTAAATATGTGAATGCTCAAATAATTTGGGGCTTCAGTTGGATTAGACCTTGGAAAAATTTATGCAGTTTGCCAAAATAAATTGCAACTGGAATTGAGGTTATTTATGAATGCAACCAGTAGCATGTTCTATGTCAGGGGTGGTCAAACTTTCTGAACCTCAGAGCCTCATAGGATAATCTTCAGGCATTCGAGAGCTGCAGATCGACAACTTTTACAGGCACATTTTTATTACTATTGCATGCAATTAGTGAGGGAATACATTTAACAAAAATGTAAGTGCAAATTGTCATAAAAAGTAAATGTATGTAAGAACATACATCTCACTCGTGGATGAGGTTTCCTAAAAAACGTAAAGACCACTTGGCCTTTTCGCCTGCCCGCCAGCCGTAAGGTTGGACAGGCAGCATAAATTTGACATTTAATTAGATTGTTAATAGCCTTAATTGGCTTTTTAATTACTGGCGGGGGCGCAGCTGACTCCAGCGTGCACCCACCAAATGAAATATCGTGAGACGGTGCAATGATGTCGGGACACACGTTTTACACTCAGGGTTGTCGGGCGTGTGGCCGCTCACCGAGCATAATACTCTGCCCATTGTGTTTATGGCACACCCCTGGGTTTGCATGATTTTGCTGAATGTTATTCGTTTATTCATTAATTAACCAAACATCGGAAAGGATCCCAGGTGCAGTCATAAACAGCGCATGGTCACCAATCAAATCGCTACATTCACCTTAGAGCGTGAGGACGCTCCACCAATCGTCTGTCCATCTCTCCTGCCCTGTTCATTGCACTGCCGCCTCCACAACTGCCAAAAGCACAAGCCGTGTTCCCCCCACCCCCCACCGCCACCACCCCCCCCCCCCCGCCCCCGGTCACTGAGCTGCACTTCCTGTGGAGAAGAGCTACATGTGGTTCGCGAGCCATGGTTTGGCCACCCCCTTTTATATGTTAAGGTTACCAATGATACTACAGTTAATCATTATCCTATTAAGACGTTGAATTTATTTGGTCCACTCACAGGTCTCACACAACTTTGCTGCACACAAAGAAAATGTGATCCAAAATAATTCTGATAATGCTGCAAAATATCTGAAATAATATAACAGGACTTTTCTTCGAAGTGAAAAGCATAATTGGAATGTGTGAAAAGAAAGGCCAGAATATATTTGACTTGCAACATTTTGCACTGGCTTCTGAAATCCTTAACTCTGAAGAAGCCATTGAAAAAAAGAAACAAAAATATTTCACTAGAAACTTGTTGCTAGATGAACCTAATTGACCTACACAACTAAGTCCACCAATTTTCTCCTCCATAGGGTAACGCTGTTTGTCACATCCAGTGAAAATTGTTCCAGATGTTAGGCGGAATCTTGTGGAAGCGATGGGGTCGAGGGAAACCAGCAAGGGACTTGCATTGCTTCTCTTCGTGAAGGCCTGCTGGTTACCAACTACTGTACACCCCCACCCCCATCCCCCAACTCAACTGATGAATGGGTACGTCTCCAAGTTGAACACCACTTCAAAAAGGGTAGCATAGAATGTACTTTGGGTGGCAGACTTCAATGCCATTGCCAACAGTGGATTAGTAGCACCACTACTGACTGAGCTAGCTGATTCCTAAAGGACATAGCTGCTAGACTGAGTCTACGGCAGGTGCTAAAGGAACCAACCAGAAGGAAAAACTTATTTGAACTAGTTTGCACCAATCTTCCTGTTCCTGACACATCCGTCCTTGACAGTATTGGTAGGAGTGACCATCTCACAGTCCTTGAGGAGATGAAGTTCCGTCTTCTCATAAAGTAAACCAGCCATTGTGTTGTGTCACACTGCTACTGTGCTAAATAGGATAGACATCAATGAGATCTAGCAACTCAAAACTGGGCATCCAAGAGCCACTGTGGGCCATCAGCAGCAGCAGAATTATATACAGCCACAATCTGCAACCACATGACCTGGAATATCCCCCAATCTACCATTACCATCAAGCCAGGGGAATCAATCCTGGCTCAGAGTGCAGGAGGGCATGCCAGGAGCAGCACCAGGCATACCTAAAAATGAGCTGCCAACCTAGTGAAGCTACAGCATCAGGACTACTTGCATGCCAGACAGTGGATGCAGCATGGGATACAGCCAGCAATCCAAGCAATGGGTCAGATCTAAGCTCTGAAGTCCTGACCATCCAGTCATGAATGGCGGTGGACAATTAAACAAGTAACTGGAGGTGGAGGCTCCACAAATATCCTCATCCTAAATGATAGGGGAGCCCAGGACTTCAATGCAAAAGATAAAGCTGAAGCATTTGCAGCCGACTTCAGTCAGAAGTGCCTGGTATTACAGATGCCTGTCTTCAGCCAATTCTATTCACTAGAAGTTATAACAAGAAAACGGCTGAAGGCACTGGATACTGCAACATTGGCCCTGACAACATTCCGGCAGTAGTACTAGAGACTTGAGCTCAATAAGTAGCTGGGCCCCTAGCCATGCTGTTCTAGTGCATCTACAAAACTGGCATCTACCTGGCAATGTGGAAAATTACCCACGTATGTCTTGTGCACAAAAAGCAGGACAAATCCAACCCAGCCAATTACCATTCCATCAGTCTATTCTCCATCATCAGTAAAGTAATGGAAAATGTCATTGACAATGCTATCAAGCAGCACTTACTCAGCAATAACCTGCTCACTGTTGCACGGTTTGGGTTCCGCCAGGACCATTCAGCTCCTGACCTCATTATAGCCTTAGTACAAACATGGACAAGGGAACTTGAACTCAAGAAGTGAGATGAGAGTGACTGCCCTTGACAATGAGGCAGCATTTGATCGAGTGTAGCTTCAAGGAATCATAGAAAAACTGGAATCAATGGGAAGCAGGGGGAAAACTCTCCATTGGTTGGAGTCATACCTAGTACAAAGGAAGATGGTTGCGGGTTTTGATGGTCAGTCATCTCAGTCCCAGGGCATGACTGCAGGAGTTCATCAGGGTAGTGTCCTAGGTCCAACCATCTTCAGCTGCTTTGTCAATGACTTTCCTTCTGCCATAAGCTCGGAAGTGGGGATGTTCGCTGATGATTGCACAATGTTCAGCACCATTCATGACTCCTCAGATACCGAAGCAGCCAGTGCCCATATGGAATAAGATCTGGACAACATCCAGGCTTGGGCTGATAAGAGGCAAGTGTAGTATAAGGGTCTGGTATACACAGAATTAATGTGGGGCTGAGTACAGTACCCACCCACATAGTGATGTAAGAAGACACATGACCCAGATCTAGGGTCAGTGTGATGTTGGCCAGAGATGTGTTTAGGCTGAGAAATGTAGGTAGCTCTATGCCTGTACCCTTACTGTTTTTATATATATATAGATAGATGTATTTTTGTGTTAAGGAAGGTAGAGTGGTTCCAGTTTCATTTGTGTTTTTTTAATGGGCCTTGGTGCCTAGAAGTCTGGATGGACCGGTGGCTGAAAAGTCAGCTATTTTACAACCACTGAAGTTAAAGAGATGGGTTAAAGAGGTGTTAGAAGTTTAGTGATTTTGGGGGGAAAAAAGGTAGAAAAATCTGCACTGTTGCCTAACGACAAGTGACACAGAGACTCAGAGACACAGAGGAATACAGGGAAGAGTTCAGTGTGTGTCAGAGAGTGAATACAGGGATATTGAGCCCTCTGAGAAGAGAAATGTACTAGGCCAGTGGGACCAAGTTAACTGAATAGTTAGTTATAGGACTCAGTGATACGACCAGTTGCTACTGAAACAATGAGTTTGAAGTGCATTTATTTTTGGGTGTCTCGGGGAGAAAGATGAGTTGGGTGGGACGCATCAAATTAATGCTCAAGAATTCACTGGAAGAAAACTGTTTGCACATGTGTCAGTCCCAAACATGGAGCTTTTGTGTCAAGCTGGTAGCAACTCTTCATTGGCCCATGTGTCTGTAAAGATATTGCTGGGTAAAGGAATATTGGGGAATTGAATCATCTTCTTATGTTTGTATTGAGATCTTTCCAACCTTGTTGTCTGGTGTAATATTGTCCATTTTTCTTGTTTAACATTTTATTCTTTGTGTTAGAAGTTCATGAACAGACTCCTGTGAATTTGTTCAGTAACTTGCCTCCACGGTTTCTAAAAAAAATGTTAGGATCTATCAAGCCAGATTTCAATCTGGGATCTGACTTGCCCAGTATTAATATCAGCTGGGATCATAACAACAACAAGACTATGAAGACCTCCTTAACAGACAAGTTCTGTAATCAGCACCATTATGAAATGGTGACAGCTGGGGATTAAAAGACCCTCAATCTCTCAAGAATGCTGAAAAACTAAGGAAAAGAAAATCTCCAATGAATTCTCAACTGAAAGAAGCTCCCAGCTGAAGCTACAGATGCTGAGAAAATTTGGCAGAAGACGTTCCAGGCAAAAGAGCCTGGAAACTAAAAGCAGAAGTTTTACTGCAGCAGAAGACGCCATAGATCCTCTCATGGAAGTCCAGCTTCAGCAAGCAGAGGCCATAGCCTGCCAAGGTGAGCTACATTCTTTTAATTTCTAGGCTGCAGCTAGCACTGAGCAGCCCCTTTTACTAATTCAGTCAGAAGCACCATTTGAACTAAACTCGTTCCTAATCCCAATCCCCAACTCTGAGCTTCAATATGCGGCCTCAGACTTGAAAAGAAAAAAATAATAATTAACTTACTCAACTCTCAGGAACCTTACGACTGTCTGAATCCTTAAACAGCAAGCCTGTGGTTAATTTAAATGCCTCACTACTCGCAGCGCTACATCGCTGAATAAATCAAGTTGACAGGCTGCTGACCAATGCAGCCATTGTGAAAAATTCTTCTTCCAGAAGCACGCTGCTACAATTTTGTGAAGCTTGCCAAAACCAGCAAGCACAGGAAACCTATTGTCTTGTATGCAGTGAACAGTGATGCCATCTTGGAAGCCTGTAAGCTGTTAAAGATGTACCCACATTTACAAAATCTTCAATATGAATCATGACTCCACACTGCCAACCCCACTGGGACCCACCCAAGGCCCAGACCAGTCACAAAATTGGAGTTTTTGGAGGAAAATATTTGTAAAATACAGCATTGTTTCTGGTTTAATTAAAAGGTCAGAAGAACAAATAAACACACTTCTCTACACAATAGGGCCAATTGCAGATGACATTATGGCACTGTAGGATATTGATTAGTCAGCTGCCAAATTTGATGAGATTCTAAAATCCTTTGATATTTATTTCAACTTGCGATCCAACACAATATTGGAAAGAGCCAAGTTCAATAAGAGAGCCCAACTGCCTGCGGAGCCTATCAATTCCTTCATAAATGATCTCTACAGGATGGCAATGGGGTGTGAATATGAAGATTTAATGACTGAACTCATCAGAGGCAGAATCATGGTGGGCGTTCCATGTGATTTCTGACCTCCTACAAGTGAAAGATAATCTAACCCAGAACGAAATAGAGACAATTTGAGATCTGCGACAAAACAGGACAATCCTAAGAGGAGAGAATACAACATGGGGTAGAAACCAACCCTCAGTCCAGCTTAACAAAAACAGAAAATGCTGGAAAAGGTCAACAGGTCCAGCAGCATCTGTGGAGAGAGAAACAGAGTTAAAGTTTCGAGTCCTTATGACCCCTCTTCAGAGCGGATGCTTATCAGGTCACAAAGATGCAGGAGCAATCCAAGTGATAGAAAGCAATTCCTGAACCACCCAGCAGAGCCACCTTGCCTGCGCTGCGATGAGAAGTGCCCTCACAGGAGAAATCAGCACCCTGCGCGTAAGCCCAACACTTCACTGCAACAGGCAGGGACACTTTGGCAGACTTTGCAAGTCAAAATTCCAGCACCACACAGAGAGTCCAAAGGCCATCCACGAGGTCAAGAAGGAAAACCCAGAAGGCACACACCATGCTTCTTGGGTGAGGTCAAAAATTGTGGTTCTTCATTTTGGAATGCTGACATCATGGTCAATGGTCATGTAACAAATTTAAATTAGATTCAAGTATCAGTATGACAGTCCTGTTAGGCAAGGAACCATGGCTCAAAGACCCCTGGCTTCAAACAACAGAAACTCCACTTTACAGGGCAGGGGGAGCCAGACTCCTGGTCATCGGCATGTTCCTGGAACCACTGAAGTATGATGGCATCAGCTCTTTGAGATGATGTACCTCATCCATATCCAGCCTTTCTCTCTCCTAAGCAGCAATGCCTGCATCACCCTGGGTCTCCTCCAGGCAGTGGAGTATATCAAGGCTATCACTGTTGTCAGCCAGTCAGAACAGCATGCTTCTGAGTACTCAAACAGTAAAGAGTATTCAAATTAAGATTTCACCTTCGATCCCTCTTCTCTCTTTGTGGAACAGGTCTATCCATTATCAATCCAGGTCCCTGAAAGTCCCCAACCTGCCACCCACAAGATTAATGTGATGCCTCCAGTGGAAGCGGTACCAGAGAATGATCCACAGTCTGTGAAGCCTCTACTTTCAACTATGATGACGGCACAGCTGAACAACACAGCAACCACTGTGCACACACTGCAACTTCCAGCCAGCATACCACAACCACAAGGGATGCTGGAATCCGGTACCAGTCCCTCACCATTGACAACAAAACATGGAGGTAAACATACCACTAAACCTTCTTCTCACCACAGAATGCTCTTCCTCAGCCTCAGAGGACTTTGAGATGGCCCACACAAACAAAAAGAAGAAAAAGCAGCGCCATGGAGACAAGACCATGTTCATCCACCTGCAAGAAATGATCAAGCGTAACAGCAGCTATGGATTAAAGCAACAGCCATGGGTCAACATAAAGCACTGGAAGAAAAGAATGAAAGTATACCCAAATGCCAGTCCAGCCTCCAAGTCAACAACAAGAACCAGAACCAACAGAGCCTGCCACTCTCCTGGCGGAACAGCAGTCACGATGTGGATGGGTTTTAGGACCTCTAGACTGCCTGAACCTTTAACTTCAAGGACCTGAAGGGTGGATATGGGGCAGTGGGAATGTTATTACTGCTAATACCATAATAGCAATAATGTTAGAATAGCTTTAAAGTTGTAATAATAAGATAAATTCATGAGACTTATAACAATGTAAGACTTGAAGTAAACTAAGGTAACTCTCTATCCATGAGAGGTATAGTATAAGGGTCTGGTATATACAGGGTTAATGTGAGACTGAGTATAGTACTGCCCACACAGTAATGTAAGAAGGCACATGTCCCAGATCTAGGGTAAGTGTGGTGTTGGCTAAATACATGTTAAGACTTAGATATGAAGATAGCTCCATGCCTGTACCCTTTACTGTATATATGTATATAGTTACAAGTAGTTAATAAAGACTCGCTATTAACCTACAGAAGACTACAAAGACTTCCTTAACAGACATGTTCTTTAACCAATGCCATTATGACAACATTCACACTGCACAGTGCCAGTCACAGACCGTCTCAAACAAGAGAGAATTCAACCATCTCCCCTTGACATTCAATGGCATCACCATCGCTGAATCCCCCACTATCAACATCCAGCTACATTGATACTATGGCTACAAAAGTAGGTGAGAGGCTGGGAATTCTGTGTCAAGTAACTCACCTCCTGACTCTCCAAGCCTGTCCACCATCTACAAGGCATGAGTCAGAGGTGTTATGCAATATTTTCCACTTGTCTGGATAAGTGCAGCTTCAACAACACTCAAGAAGCTCAATACCATCCAGGACAAAGCAGCCCACTTGATTGGCATCCTATCCACCAACTTCAACATTCACTCTCTCTCCTACTGATGCACAATGGCAGCAGTGCATACCAAATATAGGATGCACTACACCAACTCAACAAGGCTTTATCAAAAGTACCCTCCAAGTCCTTGGCTACCATCACCTTGAAGGACAAGGGCAGCAGATGCATGGGAACACCATTGCTTGCAAATTCCCCTCTAAGCCACACAATGTCCTGACTCGGAACTATATCAACGTTCCTTCATTGTTGCTGAGTCAAAACCCTGGAACTCCCATCCTCACAGCACACTGAGTGTACCTATGCCACATGGACTGCAGCTCACTACCATCTTCTCAAGGGCAATTAGGGATAGGAAATAAATGCTGGCTACACCCTGTGAAAGAATGAAAAGTATACAGCACATTTGTTAGATCACACCAGGCGTACTGTCTACAGTTCAAGTGCTTATCTTTTATGATCCTTGTGTTTTGCGTACCAAGATGTCTTTTTGGAGAAATAAATCACATGATTTTTAAGTATTTTTAAAAATTCTGCTTGTGACCTGATTAAAATTTTCCAATATCTCAAATGCCCTTCACTATTCTTTGAGTGAATACCACGGTTTGATTGATCTTTGCATTTGGGGGTGGGGGGTGTAGTGTATTATTGTTTTGGTAGTTGTAAGAAGACGTAGGTCAGAGGAGATTGTTACAGCATAGCGCTATCAGCTTTAAGTTACTGAATAAATAAGGTTCTTCGATATCACAGGGAGAGCAGGGGAATTGTCTTTTAGTTATGGGGTACCAATCCAGGCATAGTTCAGAGCTTTCAAAACAATATTGCAACTCTCCTCCCTCCCTAAGCCCCCGCTTTCACTGTGGGGTCATGGCAATTTAAAGGCATTAAAATGGAGTCGCAGTGGGAAAAAATTTGGAAGTGCTGTCTGATGTGAAGAATCAAAGGAAAAGTTAAAATGTCATGTACCATTGAAGGGTGCCAAAGCCAGTTAAATGACTGCTACCATTCAGATATAGCTGGTATCATGGTGGATGGGAATTAGACTAATAAAGATATTTTGTACATAATGTTTTTCAAAGAGTCTCAAACAAGACTTTTAATTTTTCCAATTACGGAATTTCCTATTATCCCAAGTAATATTCTTTGCATCCATCCTCCCTCTTGCCCCCACCCCCCCCCCCCCAACCCTCCCCCACCAATTATCAGCCTTGGCTCAGTGGAGAAAGACTTGCAGAAGGTAGAGTTCAAACTCCACCTCAGACTTGCGTACGTCATCTTGGTTTACATTCCACTCAGGTGAAACACTAAATGAAAGTCCTGTCTGCCCTCTCAAGTGAATGTCAAAGTTCCCTTGGCACTTTTCAAATAAGGGCATTGGAGTTCTCCTATTGTGGTGGCTGATATTTATCCCCAACCAACATCACTAAAAACAAACAGATGATTACTTGGTCATTTATTTAATTGCTAATTGAAATCTTACTATGTGCAAATTGCCTGCTCCATTCAGTGAATTATTAATGTTTAAAACATCACTAACACTGAAATCAGCTAATAATTTAATGTGATTGAAAGAATGCTTTCAGATGGCACATTAAACCGAAGCCTCATCTGATAGAATGCATTGATAAAATTCTTGGCTGAATTGTGGCATCCTGAGGTTATGAAAGGAGCTATACAAATGCATTCTCTTTTTATCTCTGCATCTGAAAAATTGCATGAGATGGACATGTTCAGAAATGGGAAATGTTTCTCAGTATTTTTCCATTGGATAAATGCACTGCCAATATAATGTTGATAGCATGCCAGGAGACCTCAGGTTTGATTCCCATCTGTGCTGAGCTAGGAAGAGCCAGGAAACTGCATCATTCAATTCTAGTCAATAGAAAGGAAAACAAATGGGGTTCATCCACTGCCACCAGTTTTTTTTTTAGTTCCATTCAAAGGGAATATTACCTCTATTATCTCCTGAGTATTTTGGGTGCTCAATGGCAATATCAAGTATGCAGATCCAATGTACATGGTTAAATGGCATCAAAGTCTTAATTTCCCTGGCCTTTAATCCCAACTTCAAAAGAATGTCCCCCACTGCACAAGCATGACAATTTTCCATTTTCAATTATTCTACTGGCTCTAAAGATTAGATTACTAATTGTCAAATTGAGAGCAGCTGCATGCTGTATGCCTATACTTAAATGGAATTAAATTAAAACTGCCCAAATTTATTTTCTGTGGGATCTCAAATGTGAGCAGATAGAGGTGACTTCAATCCCAACTGAGCTGAATTTGAATCCTGATTTCATAGATAAAAGGATAATGTCTTGTGGTACATTTTTAATTAAATATTTGTTCCCTTTCCTGCGAAAGTGATCTTCAACGACTTTCTAAAAATAAGAAGGAAAATGTTGTGAATTTTTAGCACTCAGAAGCAGTGCAAAATAAACAAAGTTCATTTTTTTCTGCTTACTGATACTGGAAGCCTTTTGCACACAGATTACTCTGTTGCTCATTAGTTTACCACAACAAACCTCCCTCTCAAGCATATCCAGTGTTGCTTTGCTATCTTCCTCTATTGGGGTGTTTGAAGATTATTCTTTCCTCTGGTCATGGGGCATATCTTAAACTGCTGTCAATCACTACTACATTGACAGGATGTGATGTATTAGACCAATGACATGTATTCAGCTTGCAAGCAGCAGCAGAAGTCAGATGCATATACTTAGCCTCTCAGTTCACACTATCTGTATATTACTGAAAAAAAAGAGATGTTTTTGTCGAAGTTTTTCATCTCACACTCATCTGGACAATTTGCAACGAAAATGTCAGAGGAAACAACATATTTATACTGTATGAGAAGAAAGTGCTATTTGGTTGGCAAGTGGACTCTGACTTGTAGCAGGTTTGCCATGGAGAATGCACCAGTTAATGGTGACTGACAGTTAACTGCCATGTATTGTTTTAAATTTAAACCAGACAGCTTACTCTGATTGGTCAAGACATTGCCCTGGGGAATGAACCAGTGAATGGTTGTCACTTATTCTGTTTAGCTGAAACAGGCGCAATATGCATACATGTTCTTTCTGTCTGCAAAGAACAGGGCCCTGTGTACTTCCCCCCTCCTCACCATCCAAGGGCCCAAACACTCCTTTCAAGTGAAGCAGCACTTCACTTCCACTTCCCTCAATTTAGTCTACTGCATTCGTTGCTCCCAATGCGGTTTCCTCTACATTGGAGAGACCAAACACAGACTGGGTGACCGTTTTGCGGAACACCTTTGGTCTGTCTGCAAGCATGACCCAGACCTCCCTGTCGCTTGCCATTTCAACACACTACCCTGCTCTCATGCCCACATATCCATCCTTGGCCTGCTGCAATGTTCCAGTGAAGCTCAACGCAAACTGAAGGAACAGCACCTCATCTTCTGACTAGGCACTTTACAGACTTCCAAACTTAACATTGAGTTCAACAACTTCTGAACCCCCTTTTCGATCCCCCTTTTTCCAATAATTTATATTTTTTAAATATATTTTTCTTTTCCCACCTATTTCCATTATTTTTAAATGTATTTCCATCCAGTGTTTCATCACCACCTTTTAGCCTATTTTGATCCCTTCCCCCACTCCACCCCCACCAGGGCTTTCTGTTACTTGCTTATCCTGCTTTCTACACTTAATGTCACCATCAGCACATTTCTTAGCTAATATCATCACCGTCAATGCCCCTTTGTCCTTTTGTCTATGACAGCTTTGGCAATCTCTTCTTTGCTTCCACCTATAGTGGCCCTCTACCCAGCTCTATGGTCCCACCCCCCTCAACCAGCTTATATTTCACATCAGTTCTATATTCTCTCAGATCTGATGAAGAGTTATATGGACTCGAAACATTAACTGTATTCCTCTCCGCAGATGCTGTCAGACCTGTTGAGTTTTTCCAGCTATTTTTATTTTTGTTTCAGATTTCCAGCATCTGCAGTATTTTGCTTTTACCTGTGTATTAATATGTGTAGCTTCCAGTAGACACAAATGCACCACACTGTAAGCCTGACTGGCAATCTTAAATTGGTTGTCAGATAATTTTTAGCACACTGAAGATTATTTAGCTAATGTTGTCCAATCGCAGAATCACATCTAATGTAGGACGCTGTGTTTTGAGCTTTGCAAGCACGGGCTGGTTGGGCATGCTCTGTACTTTGCCCATTATGGACAACAGAAGGGACATGCTGTTTGATACAATCCGCCAGTCTTTGGGATATATGTCCTACATACCTAGCATCACACTAGCACTGAAATTAATGTACTACATTATTAATTTGTGTGATAAGCAGAACGTCTTTTTGGCTTGATGGCAGCATCCTGTTAGTGGTGAATACCACTTGTGTTGCTACTGCATAGTAGCAGCGTGAAACAACTAGCTTCACCTGTTGATCACATTTTTGAGATGCTTTGCCGTTCCAGGGTAATCAGAGGCAGACTTTCTGACACTTACCGTCAATGCCCTCATCACGTCCATGGGACCACCCACACAGGCCAGGTATACTTATCATCTGGCCTGGCAGGCGCCCTGCTTACACTTTCTCCATCTCCATTCATGCAGGATAAGCCTACACACAAAAAGAGGGAGAGGTCACTGACCATGGCGGAATGCCTAAAATAAGGTCCTCACAGGCTTTGAAAACAGAGCCATCCAGCTGGCCGGTGACCATCTGGACTGGTCCTGACACTGAGGTCAGCGGTGCTATACCAAGTGAGGGTCCAGCAGTGCAACATACATCAAACAACCGTGCTGTGAATAATGTGTCCTGTTCCACAGGCCACTGCCATGCACTAATTATTTTCCCTTGCTCCAGCAGGCACATCTGGGGAAGAGCCGATGGAGTCCATGACCCAGGGCCTCCAATCAAGCCCCTAAGAAACCTCTGAAGAGGAATCCGGAGGCACCCTCCTTGAAGTCCCATTAAGCGCTTAACCACACCCTCCATCAGCACAGAGACACACACCTCAGTGGGACCTAGCTTTAGAATAGCCTTGGGATCACAACCTGGTGAGCACATCACACTGTCTGACCCACAGCAGGCGGCAGCAGGGACCTCCCTGGCATTTGGCATTCAGAAGATTGCTGGAGGCCAGAAATTTGCTGAATCCCAGTAAGGTGATGAGCCTCTGGACTTGGTCATGTCACAGTTGCTGGAGCTGCGTGGGCAAGCTCAGGAATATCAAGAAGGGATGTCCGCTGCACTCCTTAGATTGCGAAGCACGATGGAGGAGTCCATCTGCCTTCACTCTGAGGTAACAACGCTGGCATGCCAATGCACCGAAGTCAACACTGGTAGGATGGCAGCTGCCATGGAGAACTTGGTCCAGGACTTCGCTCCTGCACTTCTGCGCGGGCTCAAATGCATTGCTGATGCTATAGTTGGCGTCCAACAGTGTGGACGTGAGATGGGGATTAGGCAGCTTGGTCTCACTCCAGCAACCCCTGCTCCTCAAGGGGTTAGCCTAGGGACCCCAGGCACCCATACACCAGAGGATCTGCAGGTGCACACTCCGGGCCCATCCATTCCGACTCCCCTCTTCCTGTGACCTCAGCAGCTTCAGCTCCACAGGCCAAGGAGGGTGCCACTGCCACACAGCAGGACTTTAAAAGGAGGCCGGGGCCCTCCAAGCCTCAGCCCTCCAGAAGACGCCTGCCAAAGTCATCACAGACAGGGCGTCACAGTCAGCAGGCTGCCTCCACCTCCGCTGTGGATGTCCAGGGAGCACCAAGATGGAGAGGCAGGGTTAGGAAAGTTAAGGAGAATTAGTTGCACAGCCTGGATATGGTTGTCAATCACTTGTACATACTGTTCACTATTGTCAATAAACTTCCAAGAATGTCTCCCTCCCTGCCTTTAGCTCTTTGTTCTGATGAGCAGTATTCTTGTCACTAAGATGTGAAATCTTTTGCACAAGATAAAGGCAGGTGTCTCAGTCCAGGGCCTCTTTCCAGTGCTTTGTGTAGTTTCAGGCCAAAGTGATGGTCCAGCCTCACACTCCCTGGAAACATTACTGATGCCTGCACCTCGGTGGTGCTGGTTATTGTTGCCAGGATATAGTGGGCAGGAGCCACAGAGTTGTCTTATTCTCTCTGTGTGCTCTCAGCATATTTATGGAGTGGCTGGCCCCTATCTCGTCAGCATCTGTGACCAGAGACGCTGTGCTCCTGAAGGGCTCAGGTGCTGAAGGTGGACAAAGATGCTTCTAAAGTTTCATGGCTGCATCTCTATGATATGATCCAGATCACAGACAGCAAGTGAGCTGCCCTTGGCCAGACAGGAGTCAAACATTCTCAGACGCTGTGTGAAGATCTATGGAGTGTCCTCACTGCATCTCATCATCATCCTCCTACAATCAAATGACTATTAGGGCTTCCACTGCATCTGCATGACAGAAGGGTTTTTGCTCTGCCATAAGCCAGACCCAGACTGGAATCAAACATTCACAAATGTGATGTGAGGATCTATGGGGTCACCTCACTGCATGTTGCCATCATCCGCAACAAATCTAGCAGTTATGAGGGCCTCCCGAGCATGCCTGCTTTGTCTAGCCAGTGCGAGGGCCTTATCCCCGTCATCGCCACCTCCGAGGACCTCCTCACCCTCATCCCCGTCAGCGTTTTCCTCGAGGAGAACTCCAGCACCTCCACCTCCTCCTCAGCCAGCTCGTCTACCCGCTGCAGCACCAGGTTGTAAAAGGTGCAGCAGATGACGACAATGCGTGATGCCCTCTGTGGACCATATTGCTCCACCAGTCCAGTTCAGGCACTGGAACCTCATCTCCAGTATCCCGATGATCTGACCCACCAGGTTGTGAGCTGCAGCATGAGCCTTAGTACACCATCACTCTGCTGCAGTCTGAGGCTGCTGCACGGGTGTCACCAGCCACAGCCTCTGCGGGTAGCCCTTGTCCATGAGGAGCCATCCCTGCAGCTCCTGTGAACCCCAGAAGACTCCAGGGATCTGTGACTGACTGAGGATTAGGCATTGTGCACAGTCCCTGGAAACTGCGGTTGATGTAGTCCACCATGTGTTGTGACAGAGATCTGAGCGCCATATGAGTGCAGTCGATTGCACCCTACACATGTGGGAAACCCGAGATCTGGGTGAATCCAACACTCTTGAATCCTGGCTCTCCTGGTCCCAGGTGAAATGCGCAAAGTTGTGTGCCCTTGCAAAGATGGCATCCGTGACCTCATGGATGCATTTGTGGGTGGAGGCTTGTGAGATCCCACAAGGTCACCTGTGGAGCCATGAAAGGAGCCACTGGCATAGGAATTGAGCTCCGCGGCCACTTTCCACATCCATGTCCCCATGGCGCCAAATCCTGCAGTAGTTGGTAGATGTGACCAGTTCCCCAGACATGTGCTGTCTTCAGCGATACTGGTTCTCAGTCATCTGCAGGAATGATAGGTGGTGTCTATAGACCCTGGGTGTTGCTAGGCGCTAGCATGTGACGGCTCACTGTGGCTCTTGGGTGGCACGTGCAGGAGCCCCAGCTGCCCCTTCCTCCTGAGCTTGCTGCTCCTGCCTCTGTGAACCTCAGTCGCCCTCTCCTTCATCATCTTCACATTCTATAGGCCATCAGGCATACAGCTAGTTCACCAGGCTCCATCATCCCATGATTCTGATGTACTCCTCTTGCAGGGTGCAAGAGAGAGACACGTGGTTAGCATGGGTGTAGTAAGAATCTGTCCTGGTTAAGTGTGAAGGCCCCTTAATGATTCCTGAGAGTGCTGGGCACCACTTGGATGGCCAGAAATTAGTGTGCTACATGACTGCCTGAAACCACACCACTTCCACACCAGACCACTCGACTGATTGGCAGCAGCTTTGCCCATTGGACTGCATGCTGTGCTCTCAGCTCAGGTGCATACATTCTCCTAACCCATGCTGCAAGGCTGCACTGTTAACTTGAACCATAGGGAGACGGGTCCAAACCAGGATGCTGACAGTACAAGGGGCTGTAAGCGCCTTCAGCTTTAGCAAGGAGATTGTACAAGATGTGCAGTCATCCAACTGTTCTGCCATCCACTAAAATGCTCATGACTTTACAGTCTGTGTCGGTGGGTCGCGGAGGGGTGTGAAATGCTTTGAAACACTTGTTGGCACTTTGATCCTTCTGCATTGCTTGAGTGGGCAAATAAACTAGAAGCCTGACTCCAATCATATCAATGTGGCTGCGCCTGAACTGTCTGAGTTGCAGAGGAATGGTCACTTTGTACAGGTTTCCCAAATGCGTGGCCATTGCCCTCACCCACCCTGACCCCTACCCCGAATGCTTGTGCGCTATATTTAACAGCAGGCCCTTGCCAACCCCCTCCCCCTCCACAAGTCCCCTCAATTGCAGTGCTGCTCTTGCACCCCCCCCCCCCCCCCCCCCCCCCCCCCCCCCCCCCCCCCCCCCCCCCCCCCCCCCCCCCCCACCCTGCCCCTGGCCTCCTCACAAGCCACCTCAATGGCATGGCTGCCCTTAACGCCAATCCCCCAGTGCCCCTCAAGCTTGAAGTCCAACAGGTGACCCTGGTGAGCACTGCACAACGTTACTGCGTACTCACCTCTGAGTTCCCCTCAAAGTGCAGGCCGCCAAGCACGTTACTTATGCGCTGTTGTGAAACACATCGGCGTGCTTTCCCGCCAACATGGACAGACAATCCAACAGGGGCAGGGGGGACAATTCTAGCCAACAGAATAATTGATAGTATCTACCCCAATGGAAATGTTTCAAAAAGACCTCTTGGACCAACTCTAAGGTTACACTTTGGAAGCATTACTACAAAGTGGGTGTAAGTGTGAAGCTATACTATGGGGTAAACAGCTTCTATGATATGCATAATTCATCCATTACTGGCACAATAGACAACACAGACAAGTCTAGTAAGCACTGCAGGTGGTGTGGTCTCATACATGCACCCAGGAATTGTCCATTGTTTAATTCTGTATGCAAGACATTTTGCACCAGAGGCTATTGGAAGCACCAATGCAGAAAGCAAAGGTCAGGACAAGTGGCTTGATTTTATGGGAATTCACAATCGGAGGCCAGATAAATACAGTACTCCAACCAAACAAGAGCATGCACCAAACAGCATCAAGACAAGATCCACAAAATGTCTAGCCAACCTATATGGTCAGTTGGGGAAGATGACCAGTCCATCGACACACAAAGTGAGCAGACATTCAGCACAGTGAATATCAAAGAATCTACTGGCACAGTGGTAACAATAGAAGCCTTTTTGACCAGCCAGATTATATGCCCATAAATGTAGGGTCAACAAAGCCTATTTACCAAACTGGTTATTGGTGTAGGTACAAACATCCTTCCACTTTGTACACTAAAATGCATGCCAAACTCACTGTGTCCAATGGTTCAGATATTCCATAGGTGGGATCCCTTAAACACAAGTTTCTCTACAAAAACTCACCCTGATCACTCCAGATACTTACTATTCTGGACACCACAGGTCCAGTGATCGCAGGCCTACTGACATGCATGGACCTGTCCTTGGCCACAATACATTGCAACATCAACAACACCCCAACCCACAAGGAACACCATTGGAAATTCCATGCTTACACCAGGAGAAGATCACCTAACTCTGCAATATAGATCATCATCCAACAGATTGCACGACACAATTTGAACTGGATATAATACCCATTCCAATCATGCACACTTCACTGTACTGTGGAACCAATGCGGAACTACTGTTCAGCAGACAAGTGCAGACAAACCTCCCCATTCAACACTCGTTGATAGTCCCAGGAGTACGTGATACATTCCTTGAGAAACAGGGGAAAATTAAAGATGTCTATGACGGGCATGAATTACCCAACCTGAACAGAAAGTTTGAGTACAACTGATATACTCAACTGATGGTACCTAGAATCCAGCAGAAATTATCAGCATATGCCCAGAACCAAGGTTGTGTTAACTACGAACAGCACAAAGAAACAAATGCCAAATAGGAACAATGCCACAACCAGAAACACCAAGCTATCCTACTGAGAATAGAACACAGCCTAAGGTGCAATACCAACACAGAACCCATAACCAGCTGTCTGAAAACATGCAACAACCTCCAGCAAAGATCACCATAAATAAGTCTGGACAGACAAGCAAACTGCCAAAACGTTTCAGAAACTTGTAAATTTACTGCTTTATATAATGGTTTATTCAGACACAATGCTATTTTATTTTGCTATCATGTAAATAGTTTAATTCTGTAAAAGGTAGACCTTTAGTTAGAAAAAAAGGGGGTAATGTGAAATGAGGCACATGTGCCTTTAAGGATGCATATCTTAAATAGCTGTCAATCACTACATCTCAACAGGATGTGATACATTAGCCCCATTACTTGTATTCCATCTGCAGACAGCAGCAGCAGCAGAAGTCAGATGCATGTACTTAGCCTCCGAGTTAACTCTACCCATATATAGTCTTACCTTCAAATAAAGAACTAATATTATTGTTTCGCCAATCCATGTAGTATGATTTATGTAAATGTACCAAAGGGAAGAGTGTAACAATGAAGTCAAGACTGAAATGGGTTTGAAGGCTATGTATAGTCGAGGATCATCAGATGCTTTATGGAACACCAGGTTCCAGACCTGTTGTTATGTAGCATCTTTAAGGAATACAACCAATGAGAATGCAATAATTCTTATGGCACTTTTGGGTGGTTATTTCAGCAATCTTTGCTTGAAGATTTCCTTTGAGAGACAAAATGGCTTGGCGTATAGGATAGGACCAATTATGTGTGTTTAAAAAGAGACAATCCAATGACTAGCATGGGGTCCTTAGATGCTCTGCATTTTTAGTTTTTGGAACAGGGGTAGAATTAAGTCTAGCCAACTGGCTGGAAGGAGTCAGAACTAGGAATGCCAACATATCACAACGAATTCCAATGCTGATCCAGGAACTGCACAGACTTGCAGGCCAAACCAGGAGGCCAAAGATGAATGACAGAGGTTCATGAGAACGGAATGAAGGTGTTTTTTCAAAAGCACATTGGACAACATTAAAAATGATTGGAAAAGCCATGACTCCTCCCAACACATCCCCGGCTCCACTACTGATTTCAAATGATGTTTTCACCATCTCTATACTAAGGAATGTGTCAGCCTTCTCTGATTATGGGATCAATCTAACAAGTTAACCACTTATAGGAGGTACTACCTGGCTCCACACTCTGAATATATTGTCTTCTTTTTGTATTGTTCCAGCTCATTCAACCATCTGGCCAGAAAATGAATGATCTACTTTTCTGAAAAAAAATTCTGGTGAACGAAAAGGAGATTTCAACATTTGGACGGTTTTGTTCCTTTCCCCAATAAAGTAAACTTTGTTTAAAATTATATACAAATAAACACATTTCCTTTTCATTACCTGAATCCTTCTCCTCTAATTAGTCAGATCCACCTTCATGCAACTGGCAAAAATCCCACTATTTATGATGCTCTTTATATCATTAGCAGCCACTGCCTCTGGATATGTGCCTCACATGAAGTTGGCAAGCAATCTTGAACACTGCTTTAGATAATATTTTGCAACAAAATAAAACTGACATCTAGCAGCATGTCAAAACACAACAGATAACAGAACATAATTGGAGTCATGAAAGCATTATAAGAAATGAAGTAAAATCTTAACCATGCTATTTGTTTTTTTCCATTCGTAACCTAATGCTATCTGAATGAAAAGCTTGAATATTAAATAATGTACCCAAATTGGTCTGATTTGGTTATTCTTGTTTTTTCGTCTAGAGGATGGTGGGGTTCTGAGGGTGGGCAGTGGTGAAGTTTTCCTTTGTTTGCTTTGTGCAGTTAAAGTGCAAAATTTTCATGAATAACAATTATGGTTTCTCTCCAAAGAGCACCTTGTTCTTCTAATTATTCCTGGCATGTCGCATTACTTGGGTGAAAAGCTGTGTGAAGTCATTATAACCAATATTATAATCAACTTCATGCCTTTGCAACAGTAACTCTGTACAAATTGTTTTTTTTTTAAATTGAGGTGTATTTCACTGAATTGTGACATGATAATTTTTTGGGCTTTTACCCGTGCTTTTTTTCACAGGTTCATCATAGAAATCACAGAACATGTACGACATCTAAGGAAGCATTTGGTCCATTATGTGTATGCCAACAAGGAAGAACCCAGTTTAATCCCAGCTCCCTGTGCTAGATCCATAGCCTTAAGGTCATAGCTCTGCAAAAATGAACATGTACCCTATAAACTGATGTATGTGCTTATCTGATCTTGGCTAATTATAGTGAACACAGGTTCAAATTGAATCTCAGGTTTAATGGAAAAATCACATACCTTCACATCTTTACTTGGCTTTGAAAGGCGACAGAATTAATATGTTAATCTGATTACATTTTAAACCATAAGCTTCTAAAATTCATGGCAGTAAATAATTAGGTAAGCAGCAAAAAATAGGAACAGTGGATTAATAATAGTTACAAGCTTTACTGTATCTCCACTGCTATGTACAAAGTGACAGTGCATGTCCTGTGCTCACGCTCTGTAGAAAATTGAGCAAATAAGGTGTAAATAAAAGCAGATAAGCAAAGAAAGACCACTATATTTCTAATTAAAGTTTTCAAAAGTTGGAGAGAGGGCACCTCCACCTCGAAACACCCTGGCCCAGATTTTCATCGGAGGCAGGAATTGCAAGTAGGGCTATTTCCCCGTCATTGCAATTCCACCTCCTGCCCAGCACTGCCCGCCCATGAAATTTTCATGGCAGGATCGCAGGGCTGGGCAAGAATCAGAGTCACTGCCTCCAAAGGCAGGCCGAGGTCAGAATGGAGGAATGGAGGCAGGCGGATGCGGAAGAGGGCAGGTCAGAAGGCCCATCTCAGTTCACTGAGACAATGGCCCAGTTCTGTACATGACTGATAGGTAACCTGACAATTGCCTCTCATCACCCACTATGCCAGCCTCCTCCATATCTTCCATGTCACTTCATGTCTCCCACACGACTTACATGCCCCCTCATATCATTCATGCCCTTTCCAGGCCCCCATGCCCCCATGCTACTCCATACTGTCTCATATCTCCCATATCTTCCTCAGAGTAGGGCCCTCAGCCCAATCATCTTCAGCTGCTTCATCAATGACTTCCTTCTGCCATAAGGTCAGAAGTGGGGATATTCACTGATGATTGCACAAAGTTCAGCACCATTCGTGGCTCCTCAGATACTGAAGCAGTCCATGTCCAAATGCAGCAAGACCCGGATAATATCCAGGCTTGGGCTGACAAGTGGTAAGTACCATTTGCGCCACACAAGTGCCTGACAATGACCTTCTCCAAGCGAGAATCCAATGACCACCCCTTGATGTTCAATGGCATTACCATCACTGAATCCCCCATTATCAACGTCCTGGGGGTTGCCATTGACCAGAAATGGAACTGGACTAGCCATAAAATTATTGTGGCTACAAGAGCAGGTCAGAGGCTAGGAATCGTGCGACGAGTAACTCACCTCCTGACTTCCCAAAGCCTGTCCACCATCTACCAAGCACAAGTCAGGCATACGATGGAATACTTCCCACTTGCCTGGATGAGTGAAGCTCCCACAACACACAAGAAGCTTGAACCATCTGGCACAAAGCAACCTGCTTGATTGGCACCACACCCTCAAACATTCACTCCCTCCACCACCAACGCAAAGTAGCAGCAGTGTGTACCATCTACAAGATGCATTGCAGGAATTCACCAAGGTTCCTTTGACAGCACTTTCCAAACCCATGACCACCACAATCTAGAAGGACAAGGGTAGCAGATAGATGGGAACACCACCACTTGCAAGTTCTCCTCCAAGTAACTCACCATCCTGACTTGGAAATATATCACCATTCCTTCACTGTTGCTGGGTAAAAATCCTGGAACTCCCTTTCAAATAGCACTGTGGGTGTACCTACACCACATGGACTGCAGCGGCTCAAGAAGGCAGCTCACCACCATTTTGTCAAGGGCAACTAGGGATGGGAAATAAATAAAAACAAAAAAACTGCGGATGCTGGAAGTCTAAAACAAAAACAGAATTACCTGGAAAAACTCAGCAGGTCTGGCAGCATCGGCAGAGAAGAAAAGAGTTGACGTTTCGAGTCCTCATGACCCTTCGACAGAACTAAGTGATATTTCACCCCTTCCTGGGATTCACCTAGTTCTGTCGAAGGGTCATGAGGACTCGAAACGTCAACTCTTTTCTTCTCCGCCGAAGCTGCCAGACCTGCTGAGTTTTTCCAAGGTAATTCTGTTTTTGTATGGGAAATAAATGCTGGCTCAGCCAAACAAGTCCGCAGCCAGTGAATGAATTAAAAAAAAATGCCCCCTCATATTCCCTATCCCACCACCAATACCCACTCACCCAGTATCCACTTTGGACAGAACTCATGAGCCCTATAATAACAATGGGAAGTCTTTGAAATGCTTATGAAATAAATAAATAAATCGTCCATTCAAGCTCCACTTGAAAAAATGCTCCTCTTAGGAGTTCATAAAACTGTCAATCAACAACAATCAACACATAGCCATTCAAACTTCCCTTGAAAAAACTAATTATTTCAAGTGCTCATCAATCTGTCACAATAAACAAACAGCCATTCAAAAACCTGTTAAAAACATTTTAATCCTATTAACTGTTCATAAAATTGTCAAACAAAGCTCAAGTCC
Organism: Carcharodon carcharias; assembly: GCF_017639515.1. Lineage (NCBI taxonomy): Eukaryota > Metazoa > Chordata > Chondrichthyes > Lamniformes > Lamnidae > Carcharodon > Carcharodon carcharias. The sequence continues at coordinate 43,186,534 of NC_054478.1, read as the reverse complement.
CCTTCACAACTTCATAAACATCCCCTATTGAGCTAAATCCATTAGTAAGGCTTGGAGATAGCAAAATATTCATAATGATATTCCATTGCACAACTGAATAAACACACTCTCCAGATCTCAATGCAATGGTGCCTTTGAATTTGCCTGAATAGATAGACATCTGTTTTAAAGCTCAAAAGATGAGCATACACTCAAAGCAGTCAGGCATTTTTTTTTTTAGTTATTGCAAAGGCTCAGCAGGTGTCTGGGCTTCAAATCAAAGTACAAATAAAAGTACAGGGTCCAATTGACAAATTATTATCTGACTCCCAATACTGTTGAATGCAGAAGAACATTTTATCCACTTGAGAAAAGATTCTAATGCATCTGAAGGCACACAATGTTGGCTAATTTAAATGTCAATTGTTTTAAGGACAGAGTCCTATGGTCAATAACTGCATCAAAAACATACTTAACTTATCATACAGCGTCCAATTATGATGTTTGAAGTTGGCAAGACCATTTGAACTTACCAGTTGAAAGATTCCTGACACCAGACTAGACTTTCTCCATATTCACAACTCCTCTGATGTGCTGTGTACCACATCTCCTAACAAAATGGATCTGACTCCACAGAAATAGCAGAGGGATCTAAAATATTGCTGACAAGTCAGAAATATTGCCAAAGCTTTTTGACTTGCATTCATCAGGACAAATATAAGAATACCAATCTTCAAATGAACACAAGGCAAAACATCTCCTGTTAAATCTAATTCTGCAGTTGGTCAGCACTTGCTGAAGAATCCTGAATGCATTAATATCTACATTAATAACCAATTTAAGATAATAAATCAAGCTCAAAACATGGCTGATTTACACTTGCTAAAAGCAACGTATATTCATATGCAGGGACCTGTTCTCTGAAAACAAAAGGAAAATGTTCAAACCTTGTACTTACTTTGAATTACCCCGGACATCAACACTTTCCTCCCACATCCTAACCCCCAGCCTCTGACCCCCAACCCCCAACCTCTCATCCCACATCCCCCCCCCAACCCTGAACCTCGGACACCCCATATCCCTGTTCCTGGACCTCGTAATGCTTCTCCCAAACCTCAGACCTTCCCCAGAACTCAGGCCACCCCATCCCACCCTCAGCACCCTCCACCCCCCTTGGACCTCAAAGCCTACCCCTACCCCCGGACTTCCAACTCAGCTCCAGACCTCTGATCTCTCCCCACACCCCACCCCTCGGACCTCAGACTACCCCCCAGCCCCCCAGAACTCCAGACCTCCGACAACAGCTCCCCCCCCCCACCTGAATCCAAACCTCTCCCACAAACCCCTGGACCTTGGACCCAGCCCCACAGAACTCTGCCCTAGATCTCGGACTCTCCCCAACTCCCTGGACCTCAGACAACCGCCCTCCTCTCCGGAACCCCGACCCCCCCCCCCCACCCCCCAGGAACTCTGACTCAACTCCACCCCCCACCCTGGACCCCAACCCATCCAGTCCCTATGGAACCCCGTCACCACCACTGGACCTTCTGCTTGGGGCCCGCGAGGAGTCTTTTGGTGCAGCCCCCAAGCAGCCCCAGCAAACGGAAGGGTTGGAATGATTTTCAAGACCTGGTAAATGTGCATTTACTTATTCTAATTCCTGCTGGCCAGCCCCTTCTGACACTAGTTGGAAGTTAAGGCCTACAGAATTTCCATTGTGTCACCGACATGCAAGTTATTCTTCTGCACAAAAATGCCAGGTGAGTCCTACTTTCTGCACCTTCAACTGTTTAGCATTTATTTATTGATATAAGGACAAGATTATTATATTAAACAGTGTTACCAACATGAGTGGGCACTGAATGTCAAATAATGGCTAAGCACATCAAAACTTTTCAGGGCTCTTTCTAATGTTTCTAATGCCTTTGTAATTAAGATTAAGACAACTTAAAAAAGACTATTTAAAAAAAAGAAGCAATTAACTAAAGAGAGCCATGGGTTAGTTGGGAGCAGTCTTGCCTGATTCAGAAGGTTGTGGGTTCAAGACACTCTCTGGGGACTCAATCCAACAAAAATCTAGGCTGATCTTCCCAGTGCAGAAATTCACTTCAGGGAGAGCTGCACTGTCAGTGCTGCCACCTTTCGGTTGAGGGATTAAATCAATGCCCTCTCGGGTGGACGTAAACAATCCCATGGCACAATTTTGAAGAAGAGCAAGGAAGTTATCCCTTGTGTCTAGCTCAATATTTATTCTTTAACTAACATCACTAAAAACTGATTATCTGATCATCATTGTGAGCGCTTTCTGTGCTTTTTGGCTCTAAAGTGCTTTGGGATGTCCTGAGGTCATGAAAAGCACTATATAAATACAAGTACCCCTTAGTTGTTTTTAAAATGAAGGCTTCTAGAACCAATAATTCCTCCATACAGTGCAAGTTAGATGGTTGTGACTATCATACTTCCATTGAGAAAAATATATTTTGAAGTGGCCTTTTTGACCTTTTTTAATGTTCTACTACACTGGGAGTCTTCTATGCTAATCATTCATGTTCACTGTTGTTTTTATACAACAATAGGTCATTGCTCAGCAAAACTGTTCAAATCAGGCTATAAATGTGCCAACACGAACAAAGCAAATCATAGTACTAAACAAGTAGACATAATTTGATGAAAAAAGGCAAGTGCCCCTCAACCTACCAAACATGAAAATCAATGTAAATTGTGCTTACATCTCAGTTTGGTGAAACTGTAAAGCAATGATATAAGAGTATCTCTAAATGCATGCAGAGTTAAGAACCAATGCAATGTATTTGTATTTGCCACACCATATCATAAAACTGGGGCCTAAGAATTATAAAGACTGCATTAATTTTAATAAAGCTTGTAAAAGTCTAAGTGTAATAATGATAAAATGTTTTGTTCATAATTAAATGAAATCCAGAACTATCTGTGCACAGTTAGTTTTACAGAAATGTTTATTACCCTTTGCTTGTTAAATAAATCCAGGGAGATAGGCCAATATTTAAAAAGGAGCCAAATCTTATAATAATATCTGTAGAAAGACCAAACACTTCTGTAAAAAAAATAAACCACAGTCTAGCTCTGAAAACACTGTCAGCTTAAACTGTGTTGATTGATGAAGCTTCCTATAAAAAATAAGCAAAGGAACTAGCAAAACAAGAAAATGATTTCCAAGCAAAATTTATCTTTGTACCAGACGACCAGGGCTCTCAGGTGATAAATATCATGATTGAGTTTTGACTACATCAATATAAGAGTAACCTAGTAAACTAAAAGACACAGATCGGCAATTTGAACACTATTTGTTGGTTGGGAATAGGTACATAGCAAATAGGAGCAGAAGTAGGTCAGTTAGCCCCTCGAGCTTGCTCCACCATTTAACTAAATCTTGGCTGCTCCTCCAGCTCAATGCCATTTTCCCACACTATCTCCATATCCCTTAATTCCTTTAATAATCTGTTGATTTCTTTCATGAACATACTCGATGACTGAGCCTAAAGCTCTCTTGGGAAGAGAATTCATAAGGTTCACCACCCTCCGAGTGAAGAAATTACTCCTCAACTCAGTCTAAATGGCCTACCCCTTATTGTGAGACTGTATCCCCTGCTTCTAGAACCCCCATAAGGGGGAACATCTTTCTTGCATCTACCCTGTCGAGCCCTTAAAAATTTTCTAAGTTCGAATGAGGTTATCTCTCATTCTTCTAAACTCTAGAGAATACAGGCCCAGTCTCCTCAATCTCTCCTCACAGGGCACTCCAACGATCCCAGGAATCAGTCTGGTTAAGCTTTTCTGCACTTCCGCTATGGGCAAGTATATTGTTTCTCGGGCAAGGAGATCAAAACTGTACACAATACTCTAGGTGTGATCTCACCAAGGCCCTATGCAATTGCAGCAAAATCTCAAATTACCTTGCAATACAGGCCAACATACCATTTGCCTTCCCAAATGCTTGCTGCATCTGTATGTTAGCTGAAAAAAAGAGACATACTGTCTAAGATTGTTATCTTGCACTCATTAGATCAGATCACACAATTATTGCATGACAGCGTGTTGATTGGCTAGCAAGTGGACTCTGATTGGTAGAGGCATTGCCATGGAAAATGCAGCAGGGGACAGTGAACAGTCAAGCTTTTGTTCAAATTCAAACTGGCAGGTCGACTCTGATTGGTCAAGGCATTGCCATATGGAATGAAGAAAGGAAACTGCTGCCCCCCGCCAAAACTTTTTGTTAGTTGGAAAATGCACATGGTCATCCTGCCTGCAAATGGCAGGATGTGTGTGTGGATATATGTGGCTTCTCGCGCACATAAGTGAGCCATATTGTGAGCCTGACTGAATCTTAAATTGGTTTTCAGTGCAATCCTTAGCACAATCAGGATCATTGGCAAATGTTGTCCAATTGCGGAATCACGAGTATTGTTGGACACTATGTTTTGGGTTTGTAAGCACGGACTGTTTGGGTACAGTCAGTACTTTGCTGGATGCCAACAGCCAAAGATCCGTGCTGTTTGATATGATCCACCAGCCATTGGGACATACATGCCTGGCACCATATTGGCACTGAAACTTATATACCACTCATTTTACTCATTTGTGTGATAGGCAGAATGTCTTTTTGGCTTGACGGCAGCATCCTGTTACTGGAGAATACCACCCGCGTTGCTACTGCAGAGTAACAGCGTGAAGTGGCTAGCTGCACCTTTTGCTCAAATTTTTGAGACACTTTGCCCTTCCAGGATAATTTGAGGTAGACTGGGCACTTTTTACGACCGAAATTGGCAGCCTGAGGCCCATTTCTGAGTTTGTACGATACACAGCGCAAAATGATTTTATCAGGGTAGACATTATCCCACAGGATGGCTTTGATATGCTTGATTTCAGCATCAAGCCTGCATGGTGAAACAGTGGCTCTGGCCCTATTTATGAGGTTGCTGATAAGGCCTACCTTACAGCGTGTGGAATTGTAGGAATCCCAATGTATATAACTGACCAATGAAGGTAGGCTTATGGTAGACAGTAATAGAGAAACTATTGGCTGATTTCTCGCAATATATCTCTCATTGATTCTCATGATATATTTGCCATATTTGAACCTGCAACTGATATAAGAATTTCCTTACACACCTTAGTGGAGTCCATCTTGTGCTCAAATTCACCTTTGAAATGGAGCAGTTAAATGGACTCCCTTTCTTCGACATGCAAGTTGAGAAATCTGTTTGGGATAGCGGTCATAAAGGGCCATAGGAGTGCGTGGAGTGAATAAATTGGCTTGGAGGGTATGGGGGCCATAGGTTGGCATGGATGGGGCATGTGGAGTATATGGGAATGAAGGGCTGTGAGCCGGAGGGCTGTTTTATGTTTTTCTGTTTTTTTTAAAACAATGTCTATACTGTGTCTGTGTACAAAGGCAGGCCTTTTGCCCAAGCCGCTTCCAACCTTAGGATCTTCCATACACGTCCTGGGGTTGCCTGGCCCCTCCGGAACAAAAATCTGATATTTGGTCAGACATTTTTAGAAGTTTCATTTGTCAAGCTGTGAATTCTCCTGTCTCTCTGCGCTTGATGTATGGACGAAAATCTCGGCCAGAATGTTCAGATGCATTTAATAGGATGTACAAAGCAAATCATACTACACAAACAAATTACCAGAGCCTGACGTTGATTAAACTAACTTCTAGCTGACCTTAATGAAATGAAAATTTGATATAATTGTTTAAGTTGCTTGTGTAAATGCTGAAACTTGGAGGTGATGGGTGGGAGGGATCAAAAACACATGTTTGGTACAGCTATTTTTGTGCTCTTCTGGAGCTTTACTTCTTTTGCCTGCCCAGTAACATAAGTCTTGATTTTCTGTTGCCTTAGGAGTTTTCCATTTGCAAATACAGTGCATGGTCGTTTTGTTCAGAATATCAAACTCTGTAGGCTCTTTTGCACTTTTGGAGCCTGGCTACATCTAACTCAGAATTGGCAAGTAAATATTCCTCAGTGTAAAAACATTTGGGAGGATAGTGAAGGAAGAAAGGGAGAAAAGACAACAGAATTGATTAAGGATGTCATAGCATGAAAGTGTAAGGATTTAAATACAGAGGTGGAACTAGTTATCAAACAAACACATGGATTGGTAACACTAGCAAGTATACAGTATAGATCAATGAACACTAGATAAGATATCAAAGATAAAACTCACAGAAAATTAGACATGTATTAATGCTAGAGTTATATTGTAGGACATTTCAACACTAAAATATAATACCACCACCAGATCCATCTTCCCCTTCTCTTTCAGCTTTCCACAGGACATTGCCTCCATGACACCCTGATCCATTTCTCCATCACCCTTAGTGGCAGCTGTCCATATAAAAATGCCTTCTCTTGCACGCAAAGTAGAGGCAATGCATGTTTTTTCACCTGCTCCCTTTGCGGCAAAATTCAACCTGTGGAAAATCAACAAGAAACCTCTAGAAATCTACAATTCCCTTAATGGCCTGAACTTGCTGGCCGATTTACATATTAATAACAGCACGCATCATCCACATTCCCGTATTTTTATTTTGAATGTCCTTTAATATTTCAGATTGACTGAAGTTTCACATTTGAACTGCAGTTTTTATTTGTGCCATGTTGCAGTGTTGCCATGTATGATAAGCATTTATTGTTTTTTTGGATTGGATAATCCAAAAGGGATTTAATGGGACAGCAGGGAGTCAGCAATTGATTATGGAGAAACCTTTGTAGCATGTATACATGGAGCAGTTACTTGAAATAGTCAAAACCTAAAACTTTGAATGGTTTTCTATCTTCTTTAGCCTATAGTACAGATAGTGTGGAGCTTCTCAGCTGACTTCTGCCAAGCTTAATTGACCAGTCATTTGTTCTGTTTTAATGGGCACTGTTCTCCTTTGCTAAATGTCCTGTATCATCAGCTCTCATGGAACAGTGAATGGGGCAGAAGCCTCCATTTTTCAAGAATTCTCAATCACAGATTTTTTCTTCCCTATCCCAGGCTACCATATCGCAGTTTAATTGTTTGGCAGAGGCATTCATCCTTAACTGCTAAAGGTGCATGATTGCTGTACAAAGCAGTCTGCTGACCAGATAAAAGGTTACATGAAATATAAATGAATGATATGAAAATCTCAAATATCAGAAGTAAACAACCATGCAAGTGTCATTACAAAATTTACTTGCAATGCATTGTTAGGTCTGAGTTCTAATATAGACCAACAATATGTTACATCTGTTGTGAGATGGTGTGTAGGAGAAACATTCCTTTTCATTTATGATATTCTGCTCACGTCAGCACAAAATTATTATTGTTTTGTGCTGAAACTCTCACAGCAACACTTTGCTTGTCTCAGATTCGGTAGTCTACCTCCATTGAAAGTCTACAGACTACGATTGCCTCACTACAATTCGTCTTTGAAACACATAAATCAAATGGTGCATGATAGGAAAGGAGATATACAATCTTTAATTCTAGACAAACTTCTATTTTTTTTCTTGAATGTGACTTTCCTGCAGGTTTTACAGCTGATTTATGTGCACTATTTCTTTCACACCTGCTTGTTATCAAATACTATAATTTTCAATAGAGGGTTAGAAATGAGCCTGTGATTAAGCTAGCAGTGCTTAAAAATACCCAAAGCTAACATAAAGTATCACACTGAGAAGTTGTTCATCTTTTAGACAACTTGGACAGCTTTTAGAATACGGACTAATCCCTGCTCTCTAAAAAAAATAGATACTGAGGTTGAACTCTATTATATCTGAAAGGCGAATAATACTTTCACTGAGAAAACAGACTTCACTGTTTCTCCAGTGACATAGCTTACCCCAGGACCACTGAAGACTCAAATCAATCTAGCAGCTCCGAATTGGGCTAGCAGGAATTGGACAGATACTTTTCACAAGGCCACCCATTCCACCACAATCCCAAAGCATCAAAGAATAGGTCAGCAAGTAAGCCGCCTACAGAGAGCCACGTAAAGTGGGTGAAGCAAAATTTGTTTTTTTTGCCTGTTGAATGATGTTCTTGCATAGATATATTTTGTTTTTCCACTATGTTAATACCAGTTTGAACCCTAACAGCACTTCATCTGCTGGACAAAACAATACTATCCATTTCATAATTCGGAGACCACTGTGTGTTTTTGATTCCAATACAGATGCATGCCAATTTCACAGAATGACCAAGTGATCCAAAATTATTTTTAAAGCTTAAATGAAAAATTGGAATATTACTGAATTATCTGTCCATGACAGCATTCTTGCTACTAACAAATAGTGCTTAAATGGCTTGAATAGAATATAAAGTAACTTTACTCAAGAATCAATACTATTCTAGAGCATTTTTCTCTCTTTATTCAATTATGAAAAGAAACATGTTGTTCTGATTCAAATAAAATGACCAACCCATATTCGGAAAAGTTATTCTTGAGGTAGAATCTTGGAAAAGCATCAGTCATTAAACAACAGATTGAAGCTACTATTAGTGATGTCAAATCATTGCTTAATAAAAGATATACAAGTTTGATGTTTCTTCTGAGTTTATTATAAGAGAATTCTTGGGGGAATTAAGAAATAAGCCTGAGTGTATAACATGCATTGTTATAAGCTATTCTGTTAACTTACTTCCATCTACTTTGTTTAATATACAATAAGGTTTGTATTTTTTGAAACAACAAAGTGAAATCTTGGGGCATTGTTCTATTGGGAGAGTTCATTAAATAAATACATTATAATGATACAGTTAGGGACAATTAACATTGAAAAAGAAATTCAAATATCTTGTTGTAACCAATATAACTACGCCATAGATTTCACTTTTTGTTTAAAAAAAACAAACTTTATTGTATATTACAAAGTAAATACAAGTTAAAAGAATAGCTTTTTACTATGCAAGGTATGCCCTCAGGTTTACTTCTTACCTCCCCCCAAGAATTCTCTTATAATACACATCAATCTTCAAGTTATTTACTTCTGTAGGGACTATGCATAAGTATGCCACAGTCCTCTGGAGAATTTCCCTCAGCTCCTGCTATTCTCATAGGTAGAACTTTCATTTACCATCTCTTGACTGTGGGCGCCCCAGTTCCATGTTCTGGTTAATTTTCAATGTTTGCAAGCTAATTCAGCGGATTACTTTCTTTTGCAATAGGACACAGTGAGGCCCACTGTAGATTCTCCCACTAGCTTCAAAGTAGGCAATCTTCCAGCTTCTGTTGCCTCACAAAATTCAAACTGAGATTAACATTCCATACATTCGATGATTAAGTTAGTGCTCTACTCTGCTTACTCTGCAGGTCTGTTTGTAATTTACTTTGGGTAACTTCTCTCAATGAGCTGCAAATTACATGAGGTCCAAACTGCAACTAACTGTCCCAGCAAGCACCAGAGAGCCTTCCTAAGCTCCACCCATTTCCATGATGATGTAGCCTGCTCTGGGCTATACTCAAACTGATCCTTAAGATAATTATAAAAACAAAAAACTGCGGATGTTGGAAATCCAAAACAAAAACAGAATTACCTGGAAAAACTCAGCAGGTCTGGCAGCATCGGCGGAGAAGAAAAGAGTTGACGTTTCGAGTCCTCATGACTTGAAACGTCAACTCTTTTCTTCTCCGCCGATGCTGCCAGACCTGCTGAATTTTTCCAGATAATTCTGTTTTTGCTTAAGATAATTATTCCTCATTTACAATTTATTTTTTGATCTGATATATAAATGGGCTTTATAAGTTTTCAGGGGTCACTGCACTGGACTGTTGCTTTGGGCTGCATTAGAATGCTTAAGTTTGGTGAGAGTTTGGTGAGAGAGGGACTTTTAAGAGTTTGTTTCTATCTAAAGTCTAATCTTTCTTTAATTTGGCAACAACCAAAAGTTGCTCTTTGGGCTGGGAGAAGGTGAGTTTTAGTCCAGCTTTAAAACAGGGTTTATACAAGGCTCTGCTTGCAGCTGCAGCTCGTTTATTAGTTAAATGGCTTAAACAGGTTTTCAGAAGCTAGATTCAGTCAGCATAAAAGCAAGCCACCTACAGTTCTGCTTTTGCCTGCCCTGCAATGTTGCTTTAGCTGCATTAAAGTGCTTACGTTGGAGTTTCGTGAGAGAGGAGGTTTGATGAAGAGAGGAGGAGGGACCCTTTCATTTTTTTACCTTTCTTCAGTAAGAAGAGTAGGGGCCTTGGTAAGTAGGACCTGGTGAGAGTTCCTTCTGTCCTTAATATTCCATAAGCTAGAGGAAGTAAAAGCAAAGGGAGGAACTTAAGGGTAAGTCATGACAGGGCAGTTTGGCCAAGGGAAATGCTCCTCCTGTGCGACGTGGGAATTCAGGGACACTCGCAGTGTTCAGGGCAACAAAGTGTGCAGGACGTGTCTCGAGCTGCAGCTACTTAAAACCTGCATTTTGGAACGGGAGCTGTGGCTGGAGCATCTGCAAGGACGAAAGCTTCATGGATAGCACGTACAGTGAGGTGGTCACGCTGCAGGTGAAGAGTGCACAGGCAGAAAGGGAATGTGGGTGACCGCCAAACAGAGTAAAAGCACTAGGCAGGTAGTGGCTAGAGGGTGGGAGAGCAATAGTGATAGAGGATCCTATTGTAAGGGGAACAGATGGATGTTTCTGCAGCCACGTATGTGATACCAGGATGGTATGTTGCCTCCCTGGTGCCAGGATCAAGGTTGTCACTGAGTGGCTGTAGGACATTTGAAAGGGGAGCACGAACAGTAAAGGTTATGGTCCATATTGGTATCAACAACATAGGTAAAAAGAGGGACGAGGTACTGAAAGCAGAATATAGGCAGCTAGGAAATAAATTTAAAAAGCTAGACTTCAAAGGGAGCAATCTCAGGATTACTCCCAGTGCCACATGCTAGCGAGATCAGAAAGAGGAGGATAGACCAGGTGAATGTGTGGCTGAAGAGATGGTGTAGGAGGGTGGGATTTAAATTCCTGAGGCATTTGGGACAGATTCTGGGAAGGTGGGACCTGTACAAGCTGGATGGGTTGCACCCTAGCAGGACAGGAACCAATATCCTTGCAGGGATATTTACTTGTACTGTTGGGGGACGGTTTAAACTAGACTGGCAGGTGGTTGGGAACCTGAGTGGGGAGACACAAGAGAGGGAAACAAAGGTAGGAATGAAAACAGAAAACCAGAAAGCAGGAGCAGAAGGCAGAGGAAACAGGGGCTAGCAGGAAAAAGGGCCAAAGTGCAAAAAGAGATTTGTAAAAATGTTAAAAAGACAAGTCTGAAGGCTCTGCATCTGAATACACGGAGCATTCGCAGTAAGGTAGATGAATTAACAGTGCAAATAGATGTAAACAAGTACAATATGATAGAGATTACAGAGACAAGGCTGCAGGGTGACCAAGGCTGGAAACAGAGTGTTCAAGGGTGCTTGATATTAAGGAAGGACAAGCAAAGAAAAAGGAGGTGGTGTGGCATTGTTAGTTAAAGAGTAAATCAATTTGACAGAGAGAGAGAGGATATTGGCTGAGAAAATCTAGATGTAGAATCAGTCTGGGTGGAGCTAAGAAGCAACAAGAGTTGAAAAACATTATTGGGAGTTATCTATAGGCCTTCAAAGAGTAGTGATAATGTAGGGGATGGCGTTAAACAGGAAATTGGAAATGCATGTTAAAAGTAATCATGGGTGTCTTTAATCTACATATAGACTGAACAAACCAAATTAGCAATATTACTGTGGCGGATGAATTCCTGGAGTGTGTACGAGATGGCTATTAGACCAGTATGTTGAGGAACTGACTAGGAAACAGGTTATCCTAGGTTTCGTATTGAGCAATGAGAAGGAGTTAATTACTAATCTTGTTGTGTGGGGTCCTTTAGGGAACAATGACCTTAACATGATAAAATTCTTCATTTAGGATGGAAAGTGAATTGGTCCGATCTGAAACCACGGTCCTAAATCTAAACAAAGAAAATTACGATGGTATGAAGCATGAGTTGGCTAAGATAGATTGGGGAACTTCATTAAAGCAGATGATGATGGATAGACAATGGCTAATATTTAGGGAACACACGTATGCATTGCAACAGTTATACATTCCTTTCTGGCACAAAAACATAACAGGAAAAATGGCCCAACCATGGCTAAGAAAATAAATTAAGGATAGTATTAGATCCAAGATGGAGTCATATAAAGTTGCTGGAGTGGTAAGCCTGAAGGTTGGGAGCAGTTTAGAGTTCGGCAAGGGGGACCAAGAGATTGACAAAGAGGGGAAAAATAGAGTATGAGAGTAAACTTGCAAAGAACATAAAAGTGGACTTTAAAAGCTTCTATAAGTATGTAGAAAGAAAAAAGATTAGTGAAAGCAAATGTAGGTCCCTTACATACCGAAGTGGGAGAATTTATAACAGAGAACAGGGAAATGGCAGAGTAAATAAACAATTACTTTAGTTCTGTCTTTACAAAGAGGACAGAAGTAGCTTCCCAAAAATGCTAGGGAACTAAGGTCTAGTGTGAATAAGGAATTGAAGTAAATTGGTATTACTAAAAATAGTGCTGGAGAAATTAATGGGACAGAAAGCTGATAAATCTCCAGAGCCTGATAATCTACATCCCAATGCTAAAGGAGGTGGCCATGGAAATAGTGGATGTGTTTGTTGTCAGCTTCCAAAATTCTGTAGATTCTGGAACAGTCCCAGCAGATTGGAGGATGGCAAATGTAACCCCACTATTTAAAAAAAGGAGGGAGGTAGTAAACAGCAAATTACTGACTGGTTAGCCGAACATCAGTAGTAGGGAAAATGCTTGAGTCGATTAGAAAGGATGTGATAACAAGACACTTAGAAAATATCAATGAGATTAGACAAAATAAACATGGCTTTGTGAAAGGGGAATCATGTTTGACAAACCTACTGGAGCTGTTTGGGGATGTAACTAGCAGAATAGATAAGGGAGAACCAGTGGATGTGGTGCATTTGGATTTTCAGAAAGTTTTGGCTAAAGTCTCACATAAGAGGTTAATGTGTAAAATTAAAGAACGTAAGACTGGGGGTAATATATTGGCATGGACTGAGAATTGGTTAGCAGACAGAAAACAGAGAATAGGAATAAATGGGTCTTTTTCAGAATGGCAGGGGTGACTAGTGGGGTACTGCAGGGATCAGTGCTTGGGCCCCAGTTATTAACATTATATATCAATGATTTGGATGAGGGAACCAAATGTAATATTTCCAAGTTTGCTGACCACACTAAACTGGGTGGGAGTGTGAGTGGTGGGGAGGGTGTTAAGGGGCTTCAAGGTGATTTAGACAGGTTGAGTGATTGGGCAAATACATGGCAGATGCAGTTTAATGTGGATAAGTGTGAAGTTATCCACTTAGGCAGGAAAAACAGAATGGCACAGTATGACTTAAATGGTAATAGATTGGGAAATGTTGATGTACAAAGGGACCTGGATGTCCTTGTACACCAATCACTGAAAGCTAATGTAACCCGACTATTTAAAAAGGGAGGTAGAAAGAAAACAAGGAATTATAGACCAGTCAGCCTGATGTCAGTAGTGGGGAAAATTCTAGAGTCTGTTATAAAATATTTAATAGCTGAGCACTTGGAAAACAGTGGCAGAATTGGACAGAGTCAGCATGGATTTACAAAAGGGAAATCACGCTCGACAAATCTACTGGAATTTTTTTGAGGATGTAACTAGTAGAGTTGATGAGGGGAAGCCACCGGATGTGGTTTATTTGGAGTTTCAGAAAGCTTTTGACAAAGTCCCACATAAGCGATTAGCGTGTAAAATTAAAGTGCATGGGATTGGGGGTAGTGTATTGGGCTGGATAGAAAACTGATATGCAGACAGAAAACAAAGAGTAGAAATAAATGGGTCTCTTTTCCGAATGGCAGGCAGTGACTAGTGGGGTAGCACAGGGATTGTTGCTGGGACCCTAGCTATTCACAATATATATTAAAGATTTAGATGAGGGAACTAAATGTAATATCTCCAAATTTGCAAATGACACAAAGCTGGGTGGGAGGGTGAGCTGTGAGGAGGATGCAGAGATGCTTCAGTGTGACTTGGACAAGCTGAGTGCGTGGGCAAATGGATGACAGATGCAGTACAACATGGATAAATGTGAGGTTATCCACTTCGGTAGCAAAAACAGGAGTGCAGATAATTATCTCAATGACTATAAATTGAGAGAGGGGAATGTGCAACGAGACCTGGTGTCCTCATACACCAGTCGCTGAAGGTAAGCATGCAGGTGCAGCAGGTGACAAAGAAGGTAAATGGTATGTTGGCCTTCATAGCAAGAGGATTCAAGTACAGCAGCAAGGATGTCTTGCTGCAATTATACAGGGCCTTGATGAGACCACACCTGGAATGTTCTGTGCAGTTTTAGTCTCCTTATCTGAGGAAGGATGTTCTTGCTATAGAGGGAGTGCAGCAAAGGTTTACCAGACTGATTCCTGGGATGGTGGGACTGATATATGAGGAGAGATTGAATCGGTTAGGATTATATGCGCTGGAGTTCAGAAGAATGAAGGGGGATCTCATAGAAACCTATAAAACTCTAACAGGACTAGACAGGGTAGATACAGGAAGGATGTTCCTGATGGTGGGCGAGTCCAGAACCAGAGGTCACAGTCTGAGGATATGGGGTAGATCAGTTAGGACTGAAATGAGGAGAAATTTCTTCACCCAGAGAGTTGTGAGCCTGTGGAATTCGCTACCACAGGAAGTAGTTGAGACCAAAACTTTCTATGTTTTCAAGGAGTTAGCTATAGCTCTTTGGGCGAAAAGGATCAAAGGATATGGAGAGAAAGCAGTAGCAGACTATTGAGTTGGATGATCAGCCATGATCATAACAAATGGTGGAACAGGCTCGAAGGGCCGAATGGCCTACTCCTCCTATTTTCTATGTTTCTATGTTTCTATGTCTTCAACTCTAACGCAGAAACAGAAACATTTGTGGGGTGTCCTGGGGAACAGGGAAATTGCCCATCGTAAGTTGAAATTCCTGTGCAATTCCTAAGGAGGTCAGTGCATTAGGACTTCCACAGATTCCCAATTCGCATCTCAGTCGTACACTTGGTCTCCGATGATCCAGAGACCAGTCGAATTGGACCCAAATGATGTACTTGAGTCAAGGAAGGTTGGAGGGTAGAATGATAACTGGACACATAAAGGGGTATTAGACAGGCAGATAGGGAAGAGAGAAAGAAATGGAGAGGTGAGAAGAGAGAAGGATGGAGGAGGAAAACGAATAGGAGTGGGAATGGAAAAGAGAAAGGAGAAGCAGAAGTTTGGGAGGTAGACAGCACCAGCAAGAGTGAGGGCTGATGGAAGAGGATGAAAAATGGGAGATAGGAGAGAAGGGACAACAGGAAGGCAAGAGGTGAGGAAGAAAAGGGTGAAGAGGATAGGAAGGCCAGGGTACGAATACATGGCATAGAGGGAGCGAGAGAGGAGGTGGATAAGTAGGAAAACAGGGTGAGAAAGCTTATGGAAGGAAGAAAGGGAAGGATTATTGAGGTGGTGAAAGACAGTTTTCCAGGACTAGTCGATGTAGGGAGGAGTAAGAGAAACAGAGCCAAATGACCAGAAACTGCTTCACTGAAGGTAGAGATTACAATGGTAGAGATATGGGATGTTCATGGTGATTGAAAGTGGCTTGCATTCAAAAATTCACAAGTTGGAAAAGGAAGTTCAGAAGAGCTATAATGGGGCATGCAACTTGCTTCAGGTTTTAGACTAATTTATAAAATTTAAAGCTTACCACCGTAATTTGCTTATACAAAGTTGACAATTATCTTAACAAATTACATGTTAAGAGTCAGTGACTTCAACCAGGGTGTTTTTGGTAACTTTCAAAATGCTCTGCAGAAGCTATTGTTTTAAGAATTATATTGTATGACATTTAATATTGTGGAACTTATAAAAAACACCACATATGGGTGACACCAATATTGCCGTTAAATTTTGAGACCCATAATTGATTTTTTCATGGACAAAGCCTGACATATGCATTTTCAAGGCATTTTGGATTGACTATGTAATACTTACACAATTCCCATAAACAATTGATTAGTTATAAGAATCACATAAAATTGAGTGAGTGTTACTTGATTGCAGCTGTTAACTAGTTTAATAAATAAAGAACTGGTATTAAATCTAAAAATGTTATTGTAATTGACAAGTATGCATGACCTCTTATTAGAAGTGTAAGAAACATAAGGAACAGGTATAAACCATTCAGTCCCACAAGTCCCGTCTGCCATTCAGAAAGATTGTGGCTGATCTTCCACTAGCTCCATTTATGTGTCTTTTCTCTATATCCCTGGGCAACTCTACCTATTTATGCCAGCCTTGAAAACTGTAATTGACCTAGCATCCACAGCCTTTTGGAGGAAAGAGAGCTCCTGACAACGAGTTAACATGGGATGATATAACTTTTCAATTGATGATCACCAGCTACACATGCTTCTAATTTCTGATGACCTTTTACATCTGTAACACTTTTTGGTTCTGAAGAAATGTTAACTCTGTTTTTCTCTCTTCACAGATGCTGCCAGACCTGCTGAGTGTTTCCAACATTTTCTGTTTATATTTTCAGAGGTAACATGAAGTGCCCCGACCAGCTTTCTATTAATGCACAGGGTTGGAGCTTAATATCAGCATCTGTCAGACAGACAGAATAGCTGTATTTTTTTTTTTGGTTATCTGTTTTGCCAGAAGGATTATGATCCAATCCAACTTACATTACTGCAGTTTTTGATGCACCGTTGCTGCAGAAATCAATCTATACAACTTCCTAGGACTCACTAAATGGTATCACTAAATATCACAGTGAACAAATCTTGTTGAACGCTTATTATTTCTTATGCATGGAAATATTCCATTTTAAGGTGCAAGGATACTGCCATTTTAAATCCACTTCAATAATACAGAAGTGACCGTTTATGGTAGGAAGTTAAAGTAAGGGTCTAACTTGAACTTGGGGTTCTCAATGTATTTGAAATTTAAATGGTGGAAATACAATTTTGACAAGGTCAAAAAAATGATCATAGGGAAACTTACTTTTGTTATAATCTCCATGGGAAAACCGTTAACCAAAATAACCAAGTTTCCCAAACGATCTCCAAATGAAGAAATTTAAACAACAAGATTTCACTTCTTTTACCTTTTATTTTAACATGAACCAGAACCAACACAAATTACACGCACAAATATTTAAACAGGCAAATAATACACTTGAAAGAGAAAGATACATTTTACTTTGAATAATTGATACAACAAAGATACGTCTTACACAACCACAAGTATTCCACTTCAGCATGTAGGCATCTCATAGATGCTCAGTTCTACAATATATAATATACAAGTTCTGGGATTCACGGGTACAATTATCAGCAAGGCACACTTCTTCAACACTCAATCCCTTGGGTCATGGCAGTCCTGATGGTGTGACTTTCCAGAGTTCCTAATCAATCAACCAATAATACCCCAGTTTGTGGTTTAGTAACATCTGGGAAAACACCCAGATCTTTAGCTTCTCCAAGCTATTCACACAACTTTATAGGTCTTAAACCTTTTTAACCAGCTTGCATAAGGTCTTCAAGAGCTCTTGTCTTCTTTTCTGCCAAACAGGCAAACCGGTCTCTTCCTGAAAGAGATTTGCTTCTTTTCCTCACAAGAATTCGGTGTGTTCCTCTTTCTGTCTCTGTCTGCTTTCTCTGCATCCATGTGGTAATTGCCTTCATGCTCCTGCTCCTCTGCTTGAAACCCTCCTTTGCCAGTCACACAGCTTCTGGCCTTAACTTCCTTCCTCTTGATACTGTGCGTTAAGGGTTGCCAGTTCACATGGGCCAGTATTCCTAATCATCCAAGGAAAGCACATTTGGTTCCTTCACGATTGATGCAAACTCTTAAAAGTTATTTTCAAGCATTCTTAAAAAGCACTTGCAGTTTCCACAGACATTTGAAAGAAATAACTAACTTTCCTTCCTGTACTGCTTCTGGGTCAAAGCCTGTCACACTTTAACTGTTCCAGATTTATTGATTCACACTATTATGCCTGCAGAAGCTTCAGATTATGAACTCAATGCTGCAGTTGCTGAGATTTATCAGACATTGCCTTTGATTCTTCTAAACTGAAATGGAGTGGACTGTTCAAGATAGAAGGTAAAGAATTTAACTTGTGCACTTATAATTAACATTGACTTTGCTTTCAACAAAAGGAACCAGTTATAGAAAAGTGCACATTAAAGTGATTGTTCACGCTTTAGAATTCAAGTGTACTAATCAGTATCAACCAGGTTCGCAGAACATTGTTGCTGACAGTTCATCCAGACTGCCTCCTTTGTTTGAAGATGATATGCAACCTGGTTATCCAGTGACAGTTATTATGATTGTTAGTGGCTTTGATGTGATGTCAGTGAAAAAATTTTAAATTGTATGCATTCTTTATTCCTCTATATTCTTGCAAATGTATACTTGTAAATTTATGCTCACAAAATCTGAAGGGGCCACCAGAATGTCACAAGAAAATGGATTCATAACTAATCTAGTTGCAGTCTTTCAAATTTCTTCAATCTTTAATATTCTATTGCATGGCCTCTAGGCATTATATGTTCGTGGTGTAACACGCTGCTTCATTTGCACCTCTTTAGCCTTCTAGTTCTGTCATGTTCATGGCTCAGTTTCTATCTTTCACCCCCTGCTCCACTAACCAGTATAAAAATGAATCACTTTAATTAACCAGAGCTTGTGGACAGAATTTCAGTTGAAGTCTGTAATTACATAACATGTGCCACAAGGAGGACAGGTAATACAATCAATAACTAAACTGGAACAGGTATCCATTACTTTTTGTTTTGTTCTCATTTTGCAATTTCCCATTTCATTCTGAAGTCTTCACAAATTAGCTTGTATACATGGGTAACATCAATCACCCTCCAACCTCTTCCCATTTTACATAAATAAACAATGTTTAACGTAGCACTGTCAATGGAAAACAAAACTAATTTTGTTTAATTATTCACAAACTGAGTACTCTTAGCTTTCTTGTTTGACCTATAAACTGATGAGATGAATTTGAAAATGAAGCTTTAAGGACTTTTTTTGGTATGATAGATGCTTGCAGGCATCCCTGTCAGGTGCTGATGGTTATTTAAAATTGAACTTCAAAGTAAGGACTGCTAATTGCAGAGGGGTTTCATTTTACTATTTCCTTTGATTATATAACATGTGCTGTACATGTGTGTGAGTGTCTGAACCTAGAAGAATAACACCTTATATTGTGTTACAGATAACTACATAGTTGTCCATCTCAAAAACAATGGACCTGACTTACTAAAGATCTTGATGCACCATTGGGAAACTGATCTTAAAATACAGTAGGATTTGGCAAGCATAAAATAGATAGACTTGGAAGAGTTTAACATTGGTACACCCAAAAAGAAATCGTGGGCCAAATTTTGCCCTTGGCGTGCAGGCTCGACAGGGGCAGCCAGGGGTGGTCAGGAAGCCGCCCGCTGCCCCCATTCGGCACGGCACTGCAATTTCACATTGGAGGGCCAATTAAGGTGCAGTGCACTGAGGTGAGAATACCAGCTATTGCAATCATTGTAGTGTTGTCTCTATATTGATGTGAGCCTCGAAGCTGGAGTCCCCATTGATAAACAAAAGACAAGGGCACCATGCTGCAGATATGTGTTGTCTCACCAGGGTGCCTGGCATGCACAATGACAGTGTCATGACTTAAACTTCTCCTCCCTTTTAGGCTTACCAGTAGGTGGTCGTAATGAGGAGCCTGAAGGCCCACCCTTGACCCCGGAGGACCGCCATGCCCACCACACACCTGCATCACACCCTCTCTGTCAAGCAGGCACCAGCACAGATACCAGCAATATGGTGGGCATAAGATCGCCATTCAGTATTTCGGTGCACCTTGGTGAGGGCACTTTACACTCACTTGAGGTTCAGGTGGAGGCAGAGAATGCCCAGTGCACTGGCATACGGAAGACTGCTGGAGACCAGGACAACATTCAGTTGATGGCTGATAATGGGCCTCTTGAGTCGCCCATTAGGCAGCAGATGCTGGAAGTCCAGTGGGATGTGTGGGAGGATCTGGCAGAGATACATGAGGGAATGTGTGCCATAGTGTCCATTTGGGAGAAGTCCCTGCGGAGCATGACCACTGCGTTGACGCTCATGGCCGAGCACAATGCCTCCTCCATGGAGAGAGTGGCGACTCTTATAGAGAGGCTACTCCAGGGACACAAGCAGGAGTCCCTGGGGATGCACTTGGATTTGCAAGCCCAATGACTTCAGCTGGTCAGTATCAGTGTGGGAGATGGATTGGGCACCCAATATCCCAGCTAGGTGCCCATCCATCAATGGTGAGCAGGGAGGTCCAAAGTGACCTCACATTAGTGCATGAGCTGCCTGTCGTCTCTGCGGGCTCCGCTCAGGACTCTCTGGATGGCGCCAGTAGCTCCTCCACCCCTCTGCCAGTGACCATAACTCCTGATAAGCTTGCGATGACTGGGGAGATGCCAGCCATGGCATTGGCCACTCCCTCCCAGGCAGGGCCTTCACAGGCTCCATAGGCCAGAGGATGACCAGCAAGGTCATCAAGGCCAACAAGACAGCAGACTCAGCAAGCTGTCTCCAGTGCCAGTGCCAGCGAGGGGGGGAGCACCTAGAAGTAGCAAGTGTAAATGTAAAGCGCCTTAAGCACAAGACAGCCTTATCATGGGTGATATTTTGTTCCCCCATTTTGCTTTAACTTGTTTAATGGTGTGATAAAGAATAGGGTTTATGTTCATTTCAGATATGTTTCAATGCACAATTGAATGAGATTTTATTTTGTGCTATTGGCCTCTGTATGCTTCATTTGTTCTGTAGGTGCAGGGTAAGCCATTGTGTAATGATGGATGTGTGTCTCCTGAAACTTTATTGCACAGGCACAGAGTGTATGTTGGTGGCCAAGGAAATGGTCCTCTCTGGGATCAAGTATGGAACCTGCAGCCCTCGCATGTGGTGGTGGTTCTTATTTGGTCGGCTAGCTGAAGGAGCATTCGATCAAAGTGTCCCGGGTGTCCCTGCCTACCTGGAGGTTACCCAGGTCAGCGTCCACACCCTCAGCATTCTCCTCACCATGCTCGTACTTGGACTCACTGCTGGGCTCTTCACCTGTTGCCTCCGCAGCTGCATCAACATTCTTTTCCTCCACTGGGTCCCCTCTTGCCAATGCCAGATTGTGGAAAGCGCAGCATGCAACCACCATCAGTGACACAGGACCTGGGGGATATTGGAATGCGCCCCTGAACTGCCCAGACATTGGAAGCACTTCTTGAGAAGACTGATGGTTCTCGCTACCATCGCCCTTGTGAAGGCATGGCTCCTGTTGTACCGCCGCTCGGCCTCTGTTCTTGAGTGGCAGAGAGGTGTCATGAGCCACATTCTGAGGGGATAGCCCTTGTCACCCAACAGCCATCCATCCAGTCGGGCTGGAGCTCTGAAGAGCCCCGGCACTTGGGAGTGTCTCAGGATGTAAGCGTCATGGGAACTGCCAGGGCACCTTTCACACGCTTGCAGAATCTGCATCCTTTGGTCACACATTATCTGCCCGCTCCTGGAGTAGAAGCCCTTTCTGTTGATAAAGACACTGGGCTCACCCAGTGGCGACTTGATGGCCACATGTGCGTAGTCGATGGCACCCCGGATGTGGGGGAAACCCAGCAATTCCTGCAAAGCCTCTGGCTCACTCTGCCTGGCTGGCCTTATCCATGCAGTAATGAATGAAAGTCAATGCACGCCTGAAAAGAGCTTCTGTCACCAGCTTGACACAACTGTGGACAGCTGATTTGGGAGACTCCACACAGATCCCCCACTGAGCCCTGGAAAGAGCCAGAGGCATAGAAGTTGAGGGCCACTGTGACCTTCAGTGCCACTGGCATGGGGTGTCCACCCTTACAGTCAGAGCTGATCTCAGGACTGATCCTCTGAAAGTCACTGTCTCCCTTGAGAGGCGGAGCCTCCTTCGGTATTGCACCTCAGACATATTGAGGTAGCTGCAACACCGCCTGTAAACACTGGCAGCGGGGTAGTTTTTTTTAAGTCATCCACAGGATGTGGGCTTCGCCTACTGGGCCAATATTTATTGCCCATCCCTAGAGGCCCATGAGAAAGTGATGGTGAATCACTGCAGTCCATGCAGTGTAGGTACACCCACAGTGCTGTTAGGAAGGGAGTTCCAGGATTTTGACCCAGCGATAGTGAAGGAGCAGCAATATATTTCCAAGGATGGTGAGTGACTTGGAGTGGAACTTCCAGGTGGTGGTGTTCCCATCTATCTGTTGCCCTTGTCCTTTCAGATGGTAGTGTCATGGGTTTGGAAGGTGCTGTCAAAGGAGCCTTGGGGAATCCCTGCAGCGCATCTTTTGGATAGTACACACTGCTGCTACTGTTCATCGGTGGTGGATGGAGTGAATGTTTGTGGATGGGATGGGATGCTAATTAAGTGGGCTGCTTTTTCCTGGATGGTGTCAAGCTTCTTGTGTTCGAGTGCAATTCTGCTGCTGCTGATGGCCCACGGCACCTCATGGATTCCCAGTTTTGAGTTGCTAGGTCTGTTAGAAATCTATTCCATTTAGCACAGTGGTAGTGCCACACAATACGATGGAGGGTATCCTTAATGTGGAAGCGGGTCTTCGTCTCCACAATGATTGTGCCGTGGTCAGTTCTACTGATACCATCATGGACAGATGCATCTGCAGCTAGCAGGTTGCCATCTTCTGTGCTACTTCTGCCTTGGACTGCCAGCTGGCTCTGTGCCCCTCCTCCCACAGGTCACTCCCCAGGAAGATGCATCGGGACACCTGGCCTCCTCTCCCTTCTGCCCCTCTCTTCCACCTCAGAGGAGGTGCCACCAGCGGAGACCACAATCTCCCTTACCAGGGCTATGGAAGGCCATCTGATACCTGGAAGGGGCCACATGGCCGGAATCCTGCAGGTGCCTGGAAGACAACAATGAGCCCTGAAATGAAGCCTAGAAATGCTCAGAATGCAGCTCTGAAGTGAGATGAAGCTGTTCAGTTCACAAAGTCAACCAGCAGCACATGATTTACAAAACTCCTCACAACTCATAGAAATAATGCCTCTGACCCTTCTTATCCCACCCATAGATGAACTTTTGCAAAGTGTGGCCTGTCCGCCTGCCCATTTTGCCTGTGCGATGGTCAAAAATTGGGCGGGCTATGTAAACTTGGAGACAATTGGTGTGCCAAAGGTTGTAACTGGCCTCTTAATTAATGGCGGGCACATCTCCGTCTCCCTCGCACGCCCACCTAGTGAAATATCGTGCGGGTGCGCATTGATGTCAGCACACTCAGTCGATGTCAACGCGCATCATTTTAGGTCAGATGTGCGCCCACTTGCTGAGCAAAAAATTCTGCCCCATAGGACGAAGTAGGCCATTCGGCCCTTTGAGCCTGCTCTGCTATTCAATTAGATCATTGCAAATCTGTACCTTTTAGAATATGAGCTAATCTCTCCTCTGTAAGAAACATATACTAGGGTTGAGTTCCATTACATCTGAAAGGCAAAAAGCACTATCACTGGGAACACAGCCTCTGCTTTTTCTTTATGAACATATATTATCCTAAGACTATTGAAGGCTCAAATCTATCCAGCAGCTCTGAACTAGGCCACCAGGAGTTGGAAGCATAGTTTTCACAAAGCTACCTACATCTCCACAGCCCCAAAGCATCTTCGAACAGATAAAAAAAAGACAACATTCTAAATGCTAGGAACATAGGAGCAGGAGTAGGCCACTCAGCCCATCGAGTCTGTTCTACTATTCAGTTAGATCATGGCTGATCATCTACCTCAATTCTCATAGAACGGATGAAATAGAAATTACATTACAACAGTGGCTACACTATCAACTATTTCATTAGCTGCAAAGAGCTTTGAGGCATCTGGGGGTCATGAAAAGCACTATATAAATGCAAGTTTTTATTTTTCTTTCTTATGCTTTTTGGCTGGTCCAATGGGAGTGTAAAATGGGTAATATCAAAATGGGACCTCAATGTAAAAAAAAAACGGGCATGGCTTATAATTGATGAAAGATGTAATGTTGTAAGTCTTAAACCATCACCAAAGTTGAATGTTCTGGCAATTAACTCAATCAACATAATCTAATTAAATAAAAGCAAAAAAACTGCAGATGATGGAAATCCAAAAGTGCTGGAGAAAAACTCAGCGGTGCAGGCAGCGTCTACGGAGAGAAAGACAAGAGTTAACATTTTGAGTTGAATGAATCTTCTTCGAAACTGAGGGGAGCAAGAAATGTGATGGGCTTCATGCTGCTGAAAGCAGAGAGGGGGAAGTAGAATAAAAGGAAAGGCATGGGATCAGGTAGAGGGCAGGAGAGATTAAGTCACAAAGATGTCATGGAATAAAAGGCAATAGTTGTTGTAAAGAAACAAAGCATTGATCCATGTAGGGCCCAGATATTCACCACGATGGAGAGCCTCTCCACTATCACAAAAATGGCAGAAGAGGCCTAACCTAATAAGTCCCATCCCTGAATATGGTACTTTCCATTTCCATGGGGCGGGAATGGGACAGGACATGTTTACCCTTGGGGAATTTATGGAGGCAGCTAGCTGTTTAAATCATTAGTTGCCTCTATTGAAGTGAGATTTTGGTAGGCCAGGAGTGTGAAACCTGAAGTGTGCTGATTCACCCAAGTAAGAACTTTGTGGATTCCTTTGTACAGCCAGGGTACCCCTTTCGAGAGGGAAGGTACCTCTTTGGATCTGATCCCAACATAACTTTGGGGAAACTAAAGTGCCCTTTGGTGGAGGTCAGGTGCCCTTTGGAGTTATTAAAAGTAGGCATAAGTGTTCATAAAAAAGTGCATAAACTCATTACTGCCAAGTTCATTGCAACTGTCAACAGACCTGTCAAAATCAACTGTCAAAATGGTCAGAAGCACCTAAATAAGGGACTGGTCAAAACTATCAGAAACATCTGTCGAATGGAGCTGTCAAGCTGTCAGGGCATTTAAAGTCCTGCTCTTCAATCTTTGAAAAAAATGTCTGCAGTGTTTAAAAAAAAAAATGATGACTTGCTATTTCACTCTGTTTGTTGATATAAACCTAAGGGCTTCTATTACTGGATTACTGATTACTTGTTGCATGACTGATTTCACACCCATCCATGATCATAGTATGTTGCCTGTCATTTCACAGTTTGATTGACAGTTACACATGGTTATAGATTCTTTTATATGGGACAATTAATTCCTATGCTTGTTGTTATAAGGGATTCTGTACTTGAAACAAATGTTTCTTGTTATAAGGCTTTATTTAGCTAAAGGATGTAAAGAATGATATTTTTTTCAATGTATTGAAGTCTACACTTGACACATAGCACTTTATTTTATATAACTTTATTTTATCTCATCTCTGCATGGGACATGAGGTCTGCCCATGGCGGATACTCAGTGAGTTTGCATGATATGTGTAAGGGAAAAGGGTGGTTGGTGGAGGCGTGGGTTGGCAGAAGTTGGCACTAACTTGGCGTAGGAGCTATAAAGGGCCATGGGGTAGCCGGAGGGACATAGGTTGGCATGGAGGGTATGAAGGGTTATGGAGGAGTGGTTTTGGGATCATAGGTTGGCATGGAGGATATGGGGGGCAGTTGGGGTCATGAGGTAGCATGGGATTGTGTGTGTGGGTGACGGTGAGGGCTGTTTTAACCTTTGTACTTAAACCTTGGACACAAGGCCAGAGCCCTGAGTCCGGCCTTCCACCCTACCCACCTCTGCATCCTCCTCAGTTCCTCCCAGGTCACCCGCCCCAAATCCTATTCCAGCCTGCCCATCCCCGGACCAAAAATCTGACATCAGGGCAGCCATTGTTTAAGGTCAGATTCATGGCGCCAGGCATTCTCCTGTCTTTGTGCACTGGACCTGGAAGCAAAAAGCTGGGCCTGGATGCAATGACAGAATAAAGATCAGCTCTGACAAAAAGCAAAAACATGAACTCAGACATAGGCTGGCAATTGGCACAAAAATGGAATCAAAATGGGGGACTGAGCTCATGGTCTGAAGTTATTGAACTCAATGTTGAGTCCAGAAGTGCGTAACCAGAAGATGAGGTACTGTTCTTCAAGTTTCTATTGAGCTTGACTAAAACACTGCAGCAGGCCGAGGAAGGAAATGTGAGCGTAAGAGCAAGACGGTGAATTGAAATGGTAAGTGACCAGAAGCTCAGGGCCATGCTTGCGGATTGTGTGTAGTTTGGTATCCCTGATGTAGAGAAGACCTCACTGTGAGCAGTGAATACTGAATTGAAAGAAGTACAAGTAAATTGCTACTTCGCCTGGAAGGAGTGTTTGTGACCTTGGCCAGTGAGGAGGGGGTAAGTAAAAGCGATTGCATGCAAAGGGGTAGTGAGAAGGGTGTTGAGGGTGATAGAAGAGTGAACCTGGGTTTTGTGTAGCAAGCAGTCCCTTTGGAATGGTGACTGGGAAGGGGACGCAAAGATGTGTCTAGTGGTGGCATCATGTTGGAGCTAGCAGAGGATGATCTTTTGAATATGGAGTGGCGGTGTGGAAAGTGGGGACAAGGGGAACCCTATTGCTGTTCTGGGAAGAACCGGAAGCAATGAGAGCAGAAGTGTGGGTAATGAGTCAGACACAGTTGAGGGCCCTGTGAACCACAGAAGTGGACGTGTGGGGGTGCAATGGTGGGAATCCTCAGTCGAAGTTCAGCCAGGCAGAGGACGATCCGGATGGACCCACCCTTTCAGTTTGTTCTTGCCTCAATGAATCCATTGCTTCTCATCTTGACTTAATTTTTTTTCCTCTTCCTACCTACATCCATGATTCTTCTGATGCCCTGCATCATTTCAACAATTTCCCTTTTCCCAGCCTTAACCAACTCCTCTTCAAAATGGACCTCCAATTTCTCTACTCCTCCATCCCCCACCAGGATGATCTGAGGGCTCTCTGCTTCTTTTTTGAACAGAGGCTCAATCGCCATCCACCATCACCCTCCTCTGCCTGGCCAAACTTGTTCTCTCATTGAATAATTTCTCCTTTAACTTGTTTCAATTCCTCGAAATAGATGCTGGCTATGGTTAATCGCATGGGCCTTATCTTTTCATAGGAAATGTAGAACATTCCTTGTTCCAGTCCTACTCAGGTCCCCTCCCCGATTTCTTTTACCAATACATCAAAAACTGTTTCGGTGCCACTTCCTGCTCCCATGCTTACATTTCTGTCCTTGGTCTTCCGCAATGTCCCAGTGAAGCTCAACGCAAGCTGGAGGAACAGCACCTCGTCTTTCAGTTAGGCACCTTACAGCCTTCTGGATTCAACATTACATTCAACAACTTCAGAGCTGATATTTATTCTGCCATGAATACCTGGTCTGGAACATTGTATTGTTACACTACCCCAACCATTACCTCTCCCATTGTCATTTGTCCCATGACAGATGTGTTATTTAATCTCTCCCAGTCTCTAATATAACCTAATTCATCTTTTAAATGCAACAATAATTTAAAGATATCACAATATTTCAATTATTGCTTAGATCTTGCTAACTGCATAACAAAGTTCTGCAAGATGTGCATGGGTACAGTGCAGATTTGGGAAGGTTAAGTTTAAGTCTGTATACAACAAATTAGTGGCATATTTCCAAGGCTGTCCCATTGTGACATGAGCATAATCATACAACTTCAAGAGCAAACTGCTGTGGCATTAAGCAGGTCTGGCTTTCTCTTCAGTGTTCTGGGTCCACCTTTGTGATGCCTGTGGTGAGCCATCAATCATGCACATTTTCTTCTTTCCTCGGTCATCATTTTCCCTTCTTAACTTTATAACAAAGCTTGCATATATTTTATACTTCCCTCTGTGCAGGGAAGCTCACACTTCTGAATTAACTGTTGTGATACATTTTGGACCATCTGGGCCAGAGACTCTATGTGGCAAATTGCATCAGTTTGGTAATAGATGCAACCCCCAAAGTTCTGCAGGGCTGACCCTACTATAACTTGCAAGGTCAGGTCAGTCAAATAGCCATTTGCAGTTCTCTAGCACAAACCCCATGTAGAGCTGAAACATTATGTTGATGGCGCATGCAAATTCGGGTAGAGCCTTTCATGAGCTACGCTTGCCTGAAGATTGCTGCAGGTGTATAGGAAAATGATTGTTAAGTAGATGGATTGATGGCAACTTGAAATTTTATCTCACTTTTTGGGTTGTGTTTTATGAGACCTGCAGGAGCAGGACAGGAGACAGGGGGGGCTAAAAATAATCAAAAAGGAGGGAAAGGGATGGAGTGCCCATCACCTTCACCTGCCATAGCATTCTGCCAGCAATGGGGAACATGGAGGAAGGCCCTCCTGCTCAGAAGCCAATTGTGCCTCTTAAGTGGCCAGTTAAGGACCTCTTCCTAGCACTGCTGGCATTTTACCAGCAGAGGGTCAGTCCTCCCTTGCCTGGGGCAATCACCTGGTGAACCCTGGTGGATCCCCTATAGACTCAGGAGGCCTCCTAATTGGGTAATCTGGCCCACAGAGGAGCCTCCTGGTTGTAAGGGCCTCCCCATGCAACATCTCCCTTGCCCTCACTAACCACCCTCTCCATTGCCCACCTGCCTGGCTCCAGTGACCCTTTGAGCACACTTATCTTGCTGTGAGGCAGTGTTCATTGCAGCATTTCTCGACTTGCTGCAGTCCCAGCAGTGACCGCCAATTGGTCTGCAGTTCTTGAAGTCAGGCTCTCGTCCCTTAACTGGACGGGAGCCTCAATGGCAGCTGCATTAGCTGCATGGTGATATAAAGTTTGGCCAAGGCTTCCCCAAGTGGCCAAGGTGGGATTGCCCTGGGGCTTCCTGCCCAGGGTCAGGACCACTGCTGTCCCCAAAAGTAGCATTGGCCAAAAACAGCCAAAGAAAAGAAAAAGGCATAATAAAGAGGAATGAAAGAATAGCATGTAATTTTGACAAGAACAATCTCCAAAGCCTCCTGAATGAAATTCATAAAGATTATGAGGATGATGACAACAATAATGATGATCAGGAGGAGGAGGAATGGAAGAACAGGTAAATTGCCGTTGGTAACAATGATTAAGAGGTGGAAGTTGATGATAATGAGGAAACAGGATTCCACTGAGTTCCTGGACCAAAGTCTTACCCAAGTATAAAAACAAAATATTTCAGATGCTGTAAATCTGAAATAAAAACAGGAAATGTTGGAAATATTTAACAGTTTTGATAAAAAGTCAACCTGAAACATTAACTCAATTTCTCACAGCACAGATGCTGCCCAATCTGCTAAGCACTTCTGTTCCACTTTCTGTTTTTATTCCCGTCCCATCCATATTGGGCTCAACACTCTTGATCTCACCCTTTACATCTGTTTTTTTTTTCAGTTCCATGATGATCGGATATTATTTATGAGGATGTGGTACTGGATGACTAGCATAGAATGAAGGGGCTAGAAGAATGGGGCTTGGGTGCAGGTATGGCATCTTCCCAGTGCAGGCTGAGTAGAAGGTTGCCCATGGCTTCAATAGAAGGTTGCCCATGGCTTCAAAATTGTGACACCCAGAATTCAAGGGTACTCACCTGAAAAGGAATATCCCATCTAAGTGCACTTTTTGAGGTCAGTCAATGAGCATCAACTCACAGGTGTAATTCCTGAGTATATAGCCCTGACTTGTGACAACAATGTGGAAATCCTTCTCTTCACTGTTAACTTGGAATCTTCATCAGAATCTGCAGGGAGCCCTGACATCAGAAGAAGCCAGGGTCCTAGCCAATGCTTCCTCCTTCCTCCATGGTAGCAAACATTGCAACTTAGGGATGGGCAATAAAAATGTTGGCCTGGCCAGCATCACCCACATCCCATGAATGCATATATTTTTTTAAATGGTATAGTAGGAGGAGAGAGATTAGGCAGCATCCAGTAAACCTGCAAGGTTGGGATGCAATCCATTGTCTCGCAGGGATATCAGGATCTCTAGCTGCCATTAGACAAGCTCATCCCAAAATACTAGGTTAGGTTTGGCTGAAATACCATTGCTTGAGATTTTTGATTTTCAGTAGCACTGGAACAGCCATCCTCTATATACCCAGGAGAAATAATGGAATTTAGTCATCCAGGGTAAATGGCTCCTGCCACAGCCATGAATATACATATTGGATGATATGGGGCACAGCAGGCTACAACTTTGTTGAGCTACAACATCTTGCAAATCCACGCCTGACCTAGCAAGGCACTAAAAGCATTCCTTTAAGAATCTGATGTTCATCTCAATGACTCTGCTTGAGGCATGTTGTATCACTCATCTGATGCCATTTGTGCAGCTAAGTGGCCATTATCCATGGGAGAAGGAGATATCCACATGCCACCTGTCCACATTTCTTTTTCTCTTCAAAAGTGCAGAGAGGATTGAATTCTGAAGGATGAATGCATCATGACAGCATCCAGTAAATCGCACATTCCTGCGAATGATTATTTGCATGTTACGATACATAGTATAGACTCAGAGGTAGGCCCTTCTGCTGAGGAAATTGACCATGGTGGGTTGGAAATCATTGCAGATGCCACCTATTGTGTGCTGCACATTGTAAAATCCATGAAACTCCAGCAAACTTGATAGACTGAAAACCTTGATTGGTCATCTTACTGCTGACTTGCTGTGATTCCAAATGAATGAATTTCTCAACTCTGTGGAGAAGTGCATCAGTCTCCTGAAATTGCATGCTACTCTGGCATGATGGCTGATCATGGTTTCTGTCCTCCCTCCTTCGGATAGCTGTGTTACAGTGTGACAGGGCTGCCCCAATCAAACTACCCACATGTCACTGTCCCCAGAGCAGTTCACTAATCCAGTGTTATGAAAGTTCAAAGCATTTGTGACCTTCAAAGCCACAAGACAGAGCAGCGTGGGCAGAATCTTTAATGTCTCTTTGGTGCAGCATTCTTTTCTAACAGAACTCCTTACTTGATTTTCCAAAGATTAGGGAGATTGTCTTGAGGGCACAAAAGTACATGCAAAAGAATCCCAATGAGAATCCCATATCTGCTCCTGAGAAGTTTTCACTGCACCTGTGAAGGAAACATTTCAGTAGTCTCAGTCCTATGGACGATCACAGTGGTATAGTGGTATTGTTCCTGGACAATTGCAAAGACCCAGCCTGATATTCTGGGGACCTGGGTTCAAATCCCACCATGGTGGCAGATGGTGAAATTTGAATCCAATAAAAATCTGAAATTAAAAGTCTAATGATGCATGAAACCCTTGCTGATTGTTGTAAAAATTTCCTTCCTTAGGGAAGGAAATCTACTGCCCTAAACTGCTCTGACCTATATGTGACTCCAGACTCTCAACAATGTGGTTGGCTCTTAAAAAATGCCCTCTCAATGAGGGCAATTAGGGATGGGCAATAAATAACCCTAACCAGTGATGCCCACATGAATGATTTTTTTAAAAAATTCAAGCATAAAGCAACACAAATAAACTCCCCATAAGTCCTTCTTAGCTGCATTAATAACTACTCAATCTTTCATAAGTCTTCAGGTTCAATTCAACACTTCCAGATATATCATCTATAAATATCTATTATTTTTCATTTTAATTCACATGTGATCAGAAATTTGAGATACTTCCTTTAATGTGTAAATAAAGTCCACAGGGACATGGCAGGCAGTTTGCAGTGCATTTGGGCATATCAATTTTGGGGTGAAAAACTGACAAAAATCACTTCATCCCCATTTTCAGGCCCAGAAACGAAGAAAATGGCAAGAATTTTTGATACCTCTGCAAGCATTTTGATGAAAAGACCACTAAACTGGCTTTACAAAAAAACTTGCCAGAGAAACACTGGCAAAAATGCATTTGTTAATTATCCCTTGTCCTTCTCAGTAAATGGTTCTGAGCCATCTCATTGTGATGATGCTCCACAAATGCTATTTGTCACTGGGTCAATGTCCTGGAATTTCTTACCAAACGAATAGGGAGATCTCCATATCAGGATGGTGTGTGACTTAGAGGGAAACACCAAGGCGATTGGGTTCGCACAACATTTCTGCTTTTGTGAAAGCCACAAGGGAAGATGATTCAGTCAAAGTAACCTTACGGAGTTTCAGGAGTGCAGGTAGTAAAGGTTGGTGCCACAGTATGTCAGCACTGGAAGGGCTACATATTGAATCCAGTGGCACAGTATCATTCAGATTGATCTGTCCTGGATGGTATAGTGCTTCTTGAGAGTTGCTGCTGCACAAATCCACGAGTGCTGCATATTTTATCATATTCCCGCCTTGAGGCTTATAGATGGAGGAGAGGCTTTGAGAAGTCAGAAGGTGAGCTGTTCATCACATAATTTCTGCTTTCTTGGTCATGCAGCCAGAATGTTGATAGGGCTGGCCTAGTTGTAAGCTTTCACTCATTGGTGACACCAAGATGTTAATTCAGTGGGACTGAATAGTGATAGAGGTGCTGCTGAATGTCAGGGAGGAAATGGCTGAGCTTTCTCTTGCTCTTGGCATTGAGGTGCTGCAAATGTTGCCTGCCACTTGTCAACACAGCCTAGATATTCTCCAGGTTCTGTTGCAGGCAAGCATGAGAGGCTTCATTACTAGAATGTGACAGAAACTCTATACTGTGGAATTATCAGCAAATAGCTCCACTCCTGCCATCACTGGTGAAACTGCCTCAACCTCCAGGATTCTTGCACTCTACTGGATGCACCACCACCAGCACCCCTCCCCCACCATGTCATCATCTAATCACCCCTGCTCCCCGAGAGTCAGGCAAGTTAAAAATCCCTCCCCACAGCTCTATGAGAATTGCAAATTTCAAGGCAATTCATTCTGGTCTGTGCCAAATGCAAGAAGCTGACCATTTGAAAAACATTGTCAGTAAATCAAAATAGACTTATTGATGGATACATTGAAATTGTTCTCAATGAATAGAAAAAAAGTAGTTTACATAATCCGTGACCTTAGAAAATGCCCTTTATTATCATTAAACTATTCTAGAAAATGGTGGTAAAAGCTATTATAGTCAACTCAATGACTGCTAAATGTAGAAATAGGTTTGAATCCATATGCAAATAGAAATTAAATGTCTCCCTCACCTTCAGCATGCAAAAACACATCATGACTTCTATGATTTTCATCCTTTATGTAACTTAATACCATTCCAGCTGAGGTGTGTCTGATGTATTTTCCTGATTTCAAACTAATTCCCAAGGTAAAGAAACTCAGTGAACCAACAAATTACTCCATGACTACCTTGATGCAAGATTTTCTTTTAAAAAAGCACACACTGTTAAAATGTTACCAGAATGTTTCTAATAAAGAATTTTGCTACATTTATATCATCCTTAAATGCAGTCTTCAATGTTGTAAAATGAGTACTCTGGATACAAAATACAGTATACAGTTATTTTTGGTAGAGTGTGAAATTAAATGAAATCTTTTATAATGACTGGGACCAGCAGTACACAACAGGAAAACAGTTTTACTGTTAGTATGGCCCCAGCCAATTTTTTAGCAGCCCCCCTTGTTTAAAATAATTACTTATTCTATGAGGGAAAAAATGAATCGAAAGAACCAGGGTAGAGCAGAGAATTTTTTTCAATGCAGTGAATTGCTGTCACCTGGAATTCACTGTTGGAAAAGGTGGATTCAGTAGAAAAGCAGATTCAAAAGTAACTTTCAATTCTATGAATACTTGAATATACATGGATTTCAGTAAGGCTTTTGACAAGGTCCCTCATGGCAGACTGGTACAGAAGATAAAGTCGCACGGGATCAGAGGTGAGCTGGCAGGATGGATACAAAATTGGCTTGGTCATAGAAGACAGAGGGTAGCAGTAGAAGGGAGCTTTTCTGAATGGAGAGTTGTGACTAGTGGAGCTCCACAGGGATCAGTGCTGGGACCTTTGCTGTTTGTGGTATACATAAATGATTTGGAGGAAAATGTAACTGAGCTAATTAGAAAGTTTGCAGACGACACCAAGGTTGGAGGAGTTGCAGATAGTGAAGAAGATTGTCAAAGGATACAACGGGATATAGATCGGTTGGAGACTTGGGTGGAGAAATGGCAAATGGAGTTTAATCTGGACAAATGCGAGGTAATGCATTTTGGAAGGTCTAATACAGGCAGGAATTATACAGTAAATGGCAGAACATTTAAGTGCATCGACGGGTGGGGGGATCTGGGTGTACAGGTCCACAGGTCTCTGAAAGTGACAACGCAGGTGGATAAGGTAGTCAGGAAGGTATATGGCATGCTTGCCTTCATTGGCAGGGGTATTGAGTATAAAAGCTGGGAAGTCATGCTGCAGCTGTATAGAACCTTGGTTAGGCCATACTTCGAATATTGCATGCAATTCTGGTCGCCACATTACCAGAAGGATATGGAGGCATTGGAGAGGGTGTATAGTAGGTTTACCAGGATGCTACCTGGTCTGGAGGTTATTAGCTATGAGGAGAGGTTGGAAAAACTCGGATTCTTCTCACTAGAGCGACGGAGGTTGAGGGGCGACTTGATATAAGTTTACAAAATTATGAGTGGCATGGACAGAGTAGATAGTCAGAAGCATTTTTCCCAGGGCAGAATAGTCAATTACTAGGGGACATAGATTTAAGGTGAGAGGAGAAAACTATAAAGGTGATGTGCGGGGCAAGTGTTTTACGCAGAGGGTATTGAGTGTCTGGAATTCGCTGCCAGAGGATGTGGTGGAAGCAGGTACAATGGTGGGGTTTAGGAGGCAGCTTGACACATACATGAATAGGTTGGGAATAGAGGGATATGGACCCCGGAAGTGCAAAATGTTTTAGTTGACAGGTAATATGATCGGCGCAGGCTTGGAGGGCTGAAGGGCCTGTTCCTGTGCTGTACTTTTCTTTTGTTCTTTGTTGAAAAGGAAAAAGATTCTAGACTATGGAAAAAGAGCCGGGGCACGGGATGAAAAGGATAATGCTTCCAAATAGCTGATACAGCCATGATGGAACAAATGGCATCTTTCTGTGTAACTCAATGGCCAGGATTTTTCCAATGATGGGCAGGTTGGGTGGGAGCAGTTGGGGGCAGGCACGGAGCCGGTCGCCACCCGCCAATTAAGGCCTGCCTAGCATAATACATGGCTAGTAGCGCTTAGCACTACTTGTGCAGGCAGGGGGAGGAGGGAGAGTCAGGGCCAGTGCTGTTTTGCACATGCATGCAAAAGAGCACAGCAATCTCCCTGAGGCACGGAGCTGCCTCAGGGAGATTGAATGAACATTAAAATAATTAAAGATTGAGTTAAAAGTGCGGACATGTTTTTACATTTCTGAAAATTAATTAATTTATTTAATAAAAGCTCCAGGAAACCTCATCCCACTCCCGGATGAGGTTTCCTGAAAAATGCGGATGCTGCTTGGGCTTTCCGCCTTACCCCAAACCTTAAGGTTGGACGGGCAGCGTTCTCAAGTGGCTCAATCGGTTTCTTAATGGCCTTAATAGGCCACTCACGTTTCAGCGGACACGCAGCTGACTCTGGTAAGTGTCTGCCGAACGAAATATCGCAATGGCACGCCCGACGTCATCACTCGTAATTTTACCTGTTGGGGTATCGGGCCCACCCCCGCTCACCGACCAGAAAATTCTGCCCAATGATTCCATAAACCTTTTTGCGCTTTGCTTTATATAGAGTGAATCTTTAGATACAGCAGAAGAATAGCTGTGAAAAATGTAAGCTTGCACGCTCAAGACTTTGAAAAATGTTCAAATAAAATTGACTTTTTTTTTCAGTAAATGTATTTAAGTTGCAGGATCTTTGAAATAAATCCGTTTAGCTTATCCTCCAAAGCTGCCTTTTTGGTGTGACTGAAAATAGGCAACAGAAATATGGACAGTCACAGCTATGTCTTTATTATGTATAAAAAAGTATTTCTGCAAGTTGATAATGTGATATGAAATATCACTTGTATCCTATTAGTATGCACAGTCATCTTCATTTAAAATAACAACCAAATAAATCAAAGTTGAAAACAAGAGAAAGTGCAGCTGGCTTAAGTTCTGAATGACTGTTATTTATTAAAGTAGCTTTTTTTAAACAACAACAAAAAGCAGTTAAAGAGGAAATGAGTAATTAATTGAGGATGCAAAGAGAAAATGGCTTGCCAAAAGCCATTAACAAATAAAATGAAAGCCAGGTACAACTGATGGGTATTTAATTGTACCCTGATGTCAAATTAAGCTTTGTTTAATTTAATCATTAATTTACTTTTCACTGACGATTGAATGGACCTGCAATGCTTACGTTTATAATTTATTTCAAAATCGACTAAAAATGAATACGAGTGTCAATTTGGATCAGCAGGCAGCACTCTAGTCTCTTGAGTTGGTGCTCGTGGGTTCAAACCCATGAATCATATTGAGCATATCATCTAGGCTGGCACTTCTGTGCAGTAGCAAGAGGTGCTGGATTATTGGAGGCAATCTTTTGAAGGAGCAAGGGAATTCTTTTGGTATCCTATTCATCTTTTCTTTTCCAACAAACATTGCAAAAACAAGTCACTGATCACGGCCATTTAATGGTTGTCTGGCCATTAATCGGCTTGAGGCAGGATTTCCAACCCCTTCCAAGAGGAACTCCTGTCTCAAAGAGTCATCGGCTATTCAAATGGCTGGCAGGTCTCTTGTCCCAGCAGCATCATTGCCAGCAGTGGCCACAGGTTGGGACTGCAACTGTCCCCTAGGACGATGTTCAATGATGCAACGCAGACTGTGAGGCAAGTCTGCGGTTCCGGCTAGGCTGGTAGAGGGACTTTCACATTTTGGGTGGGGACCGGTCCTCTGATGGGCATGGGGTCCAACCAGGAACCACACACCTCAGCCCATTAACCAGGCTGACAGCTCTTGCTGGGCAGCCTGGGGGCCAGTGTGGGCCTCTCGCAGCATGGGAAAAATCCCAGTGGCAGTGAGAAGAGGCCTGTAAGTGGCTATTGATTGGCCCTATAAGGGTCTCAATTGACCCACAGATGAGTAGACCACCCAACATCTCCCCTGATAAGGGTAAAATACAGCTGGGGATGGGGGGGAGGGGAAGTTGGTGGGGGGTGTGTGGGTGATGGGCATGGTGCCACTGCCATAGATCCTGATTTTACACCACTCCACGCCTGCCATCCCGCTACCCTCCCCGCTGGGGAGGGTTTAAAATTCCACTCATGTTTTCCTACGTAACTTAAGTAATTACACTTCAAAGTAATACATTAGCTATGAAGCAATTGGGGACATTCTGATGGTATGAAAGGTGCAATGTAACTCTAACTTATTTCTTTAACATTGGATTAGTTCTGAGAATGCAAGCACTCATGACTAATGAAGATACAAAAGTAGCATCTAATTTGGAACAGCATTCTGAGACAGTAGTGGGACACCCAGATGCCATGCCATTGAATTTCTGGCCTCAACTCTGTTCTAAAACTCAGCCTCACTGGGAAATTAGGTATAAATCAGATGTTAATACTTGTACTAGCTCAAAGTAACACCAACGGAGGCTTTAGAACAGCTTAAACATCTGACAACTTGACTGCAGTTGGAGCATGGTCATTGAGGAAAAGGGGAAAGAAAGAAGGAGGGCTTACATTCAAATGCTGAATAGGTAAAACAAGGAAGGGAATGTCTTTCACAGAGAGAAAAAAAAGCATCCAAAATTCATTAAGCCAAGACATCCCCAAAGACAAATAAAAGCAAGAACTTTAACTTAGATATCATCTTTGCCAACCTCAGGACATCACAGACTGCTTCACACTCAATTGCATACTTTTTAAATTTAGCACCGTTGCAAGGTATATCATATTTGCAGCAAGTTCCACAAACGCTAATGAGATGAAAGTCCAGATAGCTTGCTTGCACTGGTGTTTGTTGAGGGCTAATGTTGGCCAGGACAGGAGTTCCACTTCCTTGCTCTTTATGTACTGTCATAGAATCATGTTATGTTTTATAAGTGCATCCTCGTCTCATCTGAAAGGCTACACTGACAGTATGCCATTCATTCAGTATTGCAACAGATTCCAAGCTTAAATTATGTACTTAACCCACAACCCTTCTGGGCCAGAGGCAAGAGTCTTCCACTGAGTCATCGATGACATTCATTTTTAATATCACT
Organism: Carcharodon carcharias; assembly: GCF_017639515.1. Lineage (NCBI taxonomy): Eukaryota > Metazoa > Chordata > Chondrichthyes > Lamniformes > Lamnidae > Carcharodon > Carcharodon carcharias. The sequence goes on along the minus strand of NC_054478.1, from coordinate 43,148,376 downwards.
CTTTTTTTAAAATTCAAAGCTAATTGTCTTATTCTTGATTGAAGCATTGTCTTGGTTACCCATTGCTTCTGTCTGATGCTGAGTGGGGGAAACAAGAGATGAAAACTGTGCCTTATTTTACTGCCTGTCCATAAATGCAAACTTATCATCTGACAACTTGAACATGATTAGATGTGAACAATATTTTATTCACAAGTTACTTAAGTTGCCAAGGCTTTGCATGCAATTTTTTTTTTGTGCTTTGATCATTGGTTTGTATTGAAGTGAAAATGTGATAGTTACAATTTTGTAATTTGGCTCAAATATCTAAGATATAATTAATTTCACTTCCCTCTCCCGCAACAGGTTACTGAAACAGTATCATTCACAACACAGTAATTTTGTAGCAAGTTTTACCTAAAAAAAATATAAATAAATCTTATATTTGGCCTTGTTTCTCACAGGACAAGAGCAAGGACTACAACACTTTCATTTAAAATTATTGGCAATTGTCCAAACTGCAAACACTAGTTCACAGCAGCAAACACAGTTCCAGCTATTATTCAAAATGATTCATCTCCTGTACAGTATCCAGGTGCAAGGATTATAATGCTGCACACATTACCTATTTTTCACTTTGCTGCAATTGCATCACAATACCAGCTTGGAACTAGAATAATTAACATGAAATTATGTCCTCAATGTCATGGGCATGGTTCGAATGATATATCACCTGTGACACAAGGTCATGTTTTGCTTACTGAAGTGTTGTACTGTCAACTTATGCACACAACTAAACTTTTGTTCCTTGCCTAGTTCAATTGTGGACATTCATCTTATTACTGCTTGTGGAAGCTTGCTGTGCACAAAACAGATAACATGGGCAGAATGTTCCCGTTAGCATGTGGGTGCGGGCCCCAAATGCACGTGCGTAAAATGACATGCGGTGACGTTGGGCGAGCGTCCCATCACCGTGCGCCATTGCAATATTTCGTTGGGTGGGTGCACGTTGATCTCCCATGCACGTCTGCCTTTAATTAATAGGCCACTTAAGGCCCATGAGGCGATAATCAATGGTGATTTTTCGGCGGCGTGCAATCTTCAGGTCGCGGCATGTGCGCAACAGGCAGGCGGGTAGGACACATTTGTATAAACCTCATCCATGGGTGGGATAAGAGGGCTCAGTGGGGTGGCGAGTGTGCTTTTCAAATATTGATTTTTCAAAGTTGCTGATATTTGCCTGTGTGATCTGCAATACTTCAAAACGCATCCCAGCTGCTTGTTCTGGACTCACAACCTTCAGGTCAGCACTCTGCAGTGAGGAATCTTTTTTGGGACTGCATGTTTCAGGAAGCTTTCCCTTAGCCTGGGAATGGGAGCTGAACTCTGCACTGGAGGCGCCCCCTCTGAGGAGGAAGGGAGGGCTATAAGAGGGAGGAGGCCAGGAGTGCACATTCAGCCTCTAGGGGAACCACCTTTGGGAGAACAAGCACAGGCACAAGGGGTGCAGGGCTAAGGTTGTCCAAGGTGGAAGGGACCACGGAAGACATCACTATCCTGCTGCCAGGGTATACAGGTGAAGCTGCTGCCTCAATATGTCTAAGGTGCGGTGCTGAAGGAGGCTCCGCCTCTCAAGGGAGACAGTCAACTATATCTGTCAGATGATTGCTCCTGACATCTCTGTGAACTGTGTAGGTGGACACTCCATGCCAGTGGCTCAGAAAATCACAGCTGCCCTCAACTTCTATGCCTCTGGCTCCTTCCAGGTGTTGGTGGGTGATCTTTGCGATGTCTCCCAATCTGTTGTCCACATTTGTGTCAAACAGGTTACAGACCCTCTGTTCAGGCGTGCATTAACCTTCATCCACTACCATTGGGACCAGGTAAGTCAGGCACATTGAGCCAGAGGCTTCGCGGCCATTGCTGGCTTCCCCCGCGTCCAGGGTGCAATAGACTGTACACATGTGGCCATCAAGGTGCCAGCAGGTGAGCCCAGTGCCTTCGTCAACAGGAAGGGCTTCCACTCCATGAACGTGCAGATAGTGTGTGACACAGGATGCAGCATTTACAAGTCTGTGCAAGGTACCCAGGCAGCTCCCACGACGCCTACATCCTCAGACACTCCCAGGTCCTTGTTAATAAAGCTGAATGTCCCACAGAACACTCATAACATTTTTGGAAACCATCTGCCTGCAGAAGAAAAAAGGTACCCTCAGCCATGATGACATGTCTGAATTTAATATCACAACCAAAGAAACTTAATGAATCAAAATGACAAAGGTGTTAAAAATCACACCAATTCATAATGACCTCATCTCGGGCCAACACAAAAGCACCAGTGATAAACCCATGGTGTGCCTAAGGTGCTTCATGTTTATGTTTTTGGATGCTACATCTTGTTGCTGACCAATCCCCAAACCACCTCCTCCCCACACCACCACTGGGAGCAGTATCTGAGCCAGCCTGCTGACTCTGCTGTTCTGTTGGCCTTGATGACCTTGGTGCTCGTTCTCTGGATCGTGTAACCTGTGCTGGTCCCACCTGGGAGGGAGCTGCCAGTTCCACAGCATCTTCCCAGTCGTCTCATCCTCACCAGATGCAACGGTCACTGGCAGAGGGGCGGAGGAGCTGCCATCCTCATCCGGAGCGCCCTGTGAGGAGCCCGCAGAGATGACAGGCAGCTGCTGCCCTGATGTAAAGTTGCTTTGGACCTCCCTGCTCACCATGGATGGACGGGCACCGAGCTGGGAAACTTGGTGCCCAGAACATCTCCCACACTGGCACTAACCAGCTGAGGTCAATGCCGAAGTGAGGGCTTGCTGGTCAGAGCACATCCCCAGGAAGCTCTGATTGGTCTCCTGGAGGACCCTATTCACGAGAGTCGCCACTCTCTCCATGAAGGACGCATGGTGCTCGGACATGTGGTTCATTGCTTCAGTGATAGTCCGCGTAGGCTCCTCCAACACGGACACCAAGCCAAACATAGCCTCATGTATCTCCCCCAGATGCTCCTGCACACCCGCCCGCATTTCCTGCTCTTGCTGTGTCATGGACAACTCCAGAGGCACATCATCAGATACCAACTGAGCACGTGCCTAGTCCCCTGCAGTCCTCCGAGTGCTGGCGCCATGGGCACTCTCTGTTTCTGCCAGCTGCTCCAGCAACTGTGCAGTGCCCTCACCGCAATGCCCTGGGACACTAGCTGATGTTCTAATTCCTGCCAACGTGCTAGTGTCTGCGCTGGTGCCTGTCTAGCAGAGATGGTGTGACGCTGTTGAGACTACAGGGCCCTCAGGTGTGAGAGGGGGCCTCTGCTGCTTCTCCTCCCGGCCCTGCTCCACTGATGCTGAAAGGAAGAACAAGGACATTGGATTAGTTAACGTGGAGACAATGTCAATGTGCATCCCTGTCCCCCGAATCATTATGCACTCATCCTTCCAAAAGCAAAGGCCAAGCCATGTTGGAAACTTAAATCACTGAACATTCAGCACTGCCATGGCTGTTGGAAGAACAATGGTGACCTCACTGCTGGGAATACATACCTGTTTGTGGCACCCCAGCCTCACCGACACCGGTGAACCTGGGTGCATGGCGCCTCTCCAAATCTAGAGCCTCCTGCTCGAAGCGGCTGAGAATCACCAACTGTGCCTGCCCGCTGTGAGTCCTCATCTGCTTGGCAGTATTATGTGCATTCTTCTCCTGAAAAGGAGAGAAGAGGATTGGTTAGTGCTACTTGTACCTGGACTCTCTTTGCGGACGGCCCACCCCAACCAGAGTGGAACATTGCAGGGCTCCAGTGTCTCCTCACCCCACTGCTGCCGAACACTCAGACAAAGGTGCTAGGCCTCTCCCCCGCCAACCCCCCCACCACCCACTTAGCCAAATGCTGCTTACATCAAACTAGGCACCACACGGTCTAACCTTCCATAGCAAGGAGGCGCAAGCACGTGGAGCGCAGAGGATAGTAGATCCAATGGTGCCACACCACCTTGAATCTCCCCTTCCAGCATGTCCTTGAATTCCAGCACTGCGCCTAGGTGCAGCCCCTCCAGGTTGTCCCCAAAACAGTAATGTGGGTCTCAGCGTACCACATGCTGCGGGTGCAGAACCCATCTCTTCACCACCCTCTCAGGGTGACCTCACCATGGGCAATTATCTGCTGGCCCGCCCAGTGAAGGACACATGCCGTCAATGATTCAATGCAGTCACTACACTCAGACTTGGGGGGTGGCGGGGGGAAAGCCTACCTGCTGGGTTAAGTGACAAATGCCAACATGGTACTCACCCTTCCTGAGCGCATCAGGTCGTTGAAGCGCTTGCGACACTGGATCCAGGTGTACCGCACCACGTCACGGGAGCTCACCACCTCTGCCACCTCCTCCCAGGTAAGTTTGTTCATGTGGTGGGGCCTCCTCCTCCCATCCTGGGTACAAGAACCTCCTGCTGTGCTGCCACCTCCTCGAGGAGGGCAGCAGGGCAATCATCCGAAAAACAAGGGGCACAGTGTCCCCCTGCCCTACCCTCCTGCCTGGCTTGTTTACCAGCAGCGTCTCTGGGGAGTCCTTCCACTGGCCATGATTCACAGCCTCTGAAAGGCTGCAGCAACTTTTTAAAACAGGCCACTGGGTCGCCATTGGACCCAGCAGCCATTGCAGTCCCGCCGCTTCTCGCCCACTCCTGCTTTCCTCGGGAGCTGCAATTGGCTTAATTGGCCCGCCCGCGTAAAATGGCAGTGCGGACCCAACCACAAGTGGCGATCAGGTCTGCACCCACCCGCTTCCACTCTCACTGCACTCCCCCACCAGTCATAAAATTCTACCATGTAACACTTCAAAACCACTTCAAAAATACTTACTTCTTTCTATGAAACTTTTAACTTGACAAACAATATTTGAGGGTTGAGTTTCCCCTTTGGGTTCAATTGGCAATCTAATGCAAATTGCGCTCAAAAGTGCATTAGAAATATTTTTGCTCATGGTTTTGGTCAGCTCAGTTGTACATTTAAGAGCCTAAAAGCTTCCATGAACTAATGCAGTCAAGCAGTGTTTTAGCACGCAATGTAGTTTCTTTCAATAAACTTTTGCATTGGAGAATATTCAATGATATGTTTAAGAGTGGTAGCCTGGCACAGTTGTAGTAATATAGCTGAAAATTGATTGTCACAACAAAAGTAAAGTCTAATCCACTACCTGTGAGGAAACTGCTTTTAAATGTTTGAAAATGCTTGAGAAAACTATACAGAACCATTTACCAGATTCACTGGTATAGGGCAGTCAGTTTCTTAAGAAATTAATTTTTGAGAATGTAGCTTTTGAAAGGCCCAGCCATGTCCTTGCACCTAAGGTTAAGCATTTTTTTTTAAACAAAAGAGTCTCCTCGAAGGCAAGCAGGCACAATAGGGGGAGATGATGGGGGCATAGTGGAAATGTCACTAGACCAGTAATCCATAGACCCAAGCTCTTGTAAAATTCAATCACAGTATGATCGCTGCTACCTAGGGGTAGAACTGTCAAAGGCCCATTATTAAACTAATTAAAGTCATTAAGAATGCTGCCCGCCCAACCTTAAGGCTGGCAGGCAGGCGAAGAGCCCAGGCGGCCTTCACATTTTTCATGAAACCTCATCCACGGGCGGGATAAGGATTCATGAAGGGTTTGTTAATTAAATAAAAATATTTGAAAAAATTAATGGACATGTCCCAACTCAATTGACAGTTTCACCTGAGGGGACATGTCCTTAAGTTTTTTTCCACCTTTATTAAACTTTCCACAGCTTAAACAAATGCACGTCCGTGTCTCAGGGAGATTTCTGCACTCTTTTGCGCGCATATGCGAAAGAGTACAGGCCCCAACTCAGGTTATCAGGGATGCACAGCGCTTCTGTGTGTGCGTCACACTGGGCAGGCCTTAATCAGCCCGCCCACGTAAAATGGCAGCACACACCCGATAGGGGATGCCGATCAGATTCGCTCCCACCCGCCCCTGCACAACCACCCCAACGGGGGAAAATTCTTCCCCTGGTTTCCTGAATTTGGGTCATCCCTCCCTATTCTGCTAATACCATCATTAATTAACAGAGCCACCCCTCCACTTTTTCCTAGCTTCCAGTCTTTCCTAAATGTCATGTACCCTTCAAAATTCAGGCCCCAATCTATGTCATGCTGCAACCACGTCTCTGTAATGGCTATCATATCATACTTATTTATTTCCATTTGAGCTATCAGTTCATCTGTTTTGTTTTGAATGCATTTGGATACAGAGGCTTTGGTTTTTTCCTCCTATTATTTTTATAACCTCTAGTCTTATCTGCTGATGTATCCATAGATTTATACTCTCTATCCCTTCCTGTCATTATCTGTTTATCATTTCCCATATTAGTACCATCCTCTTTTGCTATATCCCTACTCTTTGAATTGCCACATCTTCCCAATTGTGATCCCTTGCCCCAACTTTTATTTAGTTAAAAATCCTCTCTGCTACCCTAGCTATGCGCCTGTCAAGGACACAGTTCCTAGCACGGTTCAGGAGTTGACCATTCCAAAAGTACAGCTCCCACTTTTCCCAGTACTAGTGCCGGTGCCCTGCGAACAAGGCCCCACTTCTACCACACCAGTTTTTGAGCCATGCATTCATCTCTCAAATCTTATTCGCCCTCTGCCAATTTACACTTGACTCAGGTAATAATAGAGATTCTTACCTTTGAGGTTCTGCTTCTTAATTTGGTGCCTAGCTCCTCATACTGACTATGCAAAACCTCTTTCCTTGTCTTGCCTATGTCATTGGTACCTACGTGGACTACAATGACTGGATCCTCCCCCTCCTATTCCAAGTTCCTCTCCAGCCCTGAGCAGACGTCCCAAACCCTAGCACTGGACAGGCATCATAGCCTTCTGGACTCTCACTTTTTGCTGCAGAGAACATTGTCAATCCCCCTGACTATACTATTCCCTGGTACCACTATGTTTCTCTTTACTCCCCCCACTTGAATGGCTTCCTGTACCACAGTGCCATGGCCAGTCAGTTCATCCACCCTGAAGCCCCCACTCTCATCCAAACAAGCTGAAAGAACCTCAGCCCTGTTGGACAATTATAAAGACTGAAGCTTCTGCATTCCTACCCTCTGGGTCCCCTTACCTGCCTCACTTGCAGCCACACCTTCCTGTCCCTGACCACTGACCAAATCAGAAGACCTTATCTTAAGGGGTGTGACTGCCTCCTGGCACAAAGTATCCAGATAACCTTCCCCTCCCTCATGCATCGCAATGTCTTCAGCTCAGCCTCCAGCTCAATAACCCTGAACCTGAGCTCTTCAAGCCACAAACATATACTATAGATGTGTTTGCCCTGGATCACAATGACATCCAGAACTTCCCACATGCTGCAGTCATGACACATCACCTGTTCTGCCATCCTTAATGTGTTTTAATTAATGACTTAACTATTTTATTCAATTAAAATATATAAAAGAAGGAAAACAATAATCAACCATACCACCAATTTGTAAACTATTTTCACTTTAGGAATGGAAAAGACCTGAACTATTTACCTGGTGCTCACCAGATACTCATCAAAAGCTAGCTTCTTCCCCTGTATTGGAGTAAGAACCAATTCCTACATGGTGAAAAACTTAGAAAAGCAAAGGAGCACCTATTTCTTCTCTTCACCTCACTCCCTCACTCAGCCAACTCCCAGTGCTCTAGTTCAAAGTCACACTGTAGTGCCTACAGCTATTGCCACCATTCACCGAACTGACTAACACAGTTTTGTGAGTGACTGAGAGTGCAGGGATATGCCACATGTGGGTGGGTGCGTACACGCGTTGCGTACAAGAACATTGCTGATTCTACCATAAAGAATCATAGCCTAAAGAAAAGTATAGATGTGAATTGCATGATAACACAGTGATAATTTTACTATCTCACCAGCATTTCTTATTTTGCTGCAGCGTTATCTCAGCCGAGTGCAGCTGCATGTTCTTCCAGGCCATATTTCTCAGGTAGCAGGCACTGTGACAGACACCACAGGCTGACTGTTGAAAGAGAAGGGAGGCAAGACCAGCTGCACAAGTAAATTGATTCCCTCCTGATTTTAATTTAAACTTCAGAAAATGTGATATATTAAAAACGTTTTTAAAAGACTACTCTCGGGAGGATCTTTTCCTTTTGTAAATCTGCTCCTTTAATTAGGGTAATATATTTTTGAAAGTGGTGGAAGAATACGTACTGATGGAGGCTCAAATGAAAGTTGTTATGTTCTTTATTGTAAGTGGCAGGACCATGCACTGGAACACAATAGAGAATCACATTGAATTAGTGGTAAAAAAAAACACAATTTGACTCAGCTTCAGCTAGTTCAAATTCTAGGTGCACTGGCAATTTATAAAGCATCAGCTTCTTCAGTGGTTCAAATGCTAAATGTCCAGTGGGAACTAAGCCATACAGAGAGGAAGATCTAAAGTCTGATTTCTGGTCTGTTTTGTATTCACTGATCTCAGCACAGATGGCGCTAGAGAAGCAACTTCAGGCTACAGAGGAGAAAAGGAAGAATTGTCTAGGATTTCCATTCCTGTTGAACAGAATCTTGTTCGGATAAAAGATCATTGATCTGAAACATTGGGCTGAGTTTTCATTCAGAGGTCAACTTGACATGGGAGCTAATTTTAAACAAGCCCACCTCTATTTTAAAATTGAGAGCCACTTAGGATGGCAAGCTCAATCCATGCTGTATCAGGAATGACTGTGGGCTCCCATCACTGGGGGGGCCAATGAGAAACCCTGCAACGCCCCCAGATCGGCAGCACTCTTGGCTGATCTGAAGAAGGAGGCAGCGTAGCAAAGAGCCAGGCAAGTTTTGTTAATTTCTGAAATAGCTACAGGTACTTGGCCACAATTATGGAGGGACAGCCCCTCCAAGGGACAATGCTGCTGTGGCCTGGCAGCCATTATGGATGTGGGGGAGCCTCACATTAATAATTGCGGTCCCCCATTCTTGTTCTGAGCCTAGCATGTGGCGCAGGCCAATGTGGGCTGTCTGCATTACCAAATGGAAATCCCAGTTGTTGCAAAAAAAAAGGTCCTTTCTTGAAATTAATTTGCAGGTAATTGGCTACCCAGCACTTACCAGTGGCAGCTGACCTGACCTTGACCTGGCCTTTTTGAAAATGGCTCACTTTTGGGATTATGATGGGGAATTGGCAGGGAAGCCAATGTTGCCAATTTGTGAGCCTGTCCACCTCCCGTCCAAACTTGACCTGAATTTAAAATTCGACCTGTTAACTGTGTTCCTCTCTCTACGGGTACTACCAGACCTGCTGAACATTTCCAGTATGCTCTGTTTTTATTTGCTCTGCAAAGTTGTTTTAATGTGAAGAATGCCACAAGACACTTCACAAGTAAGTGAAGGGTAAAAGGACTTTGAACAGGGAACGCAGAGGTTAGGAGGAATTACCAAAGGCTTGGTTGAAGGAGGTGTGGCGAGGGGAGAGAAAAAAAAACTACCTAGCATTGTCTGAGACCAACATGAAATTCACAGTTTGTTTGTTGGCTTTGGGCTGAGCACATGTCAGTTGAACCTGACAGGTGAGAATTGGGAATCATATAATGGTATTATCACAAAGGATTTGTCTGCTGGAGACGCTACAGGAAGCAGGGCAAAAGAAAAGAGTAAAACAAGAGCTAGCAATTTGTAAATTAAGTTTAGAGAGCTTGAAGCAACAGATTAGTTGGAGGACTAAATGCTATAAGGTTACTGAGCTATTAAATTCTTGCAATATTGGATCAAAAAGGGTGAGTTGTTTAATTATTTAGTAATTCAGCTCTCGTGTTAACAACTATGAACAACATAAAGGAATCTCTTTTCACAGATTTATAACTTGGTTGTCACAAATGCGGTTTTTCGATTTCCTATTGACTGTTTACCAAAAATTAAGGGTGGAATTGTGTCTACTTCTGTGACATTCCCGTAAAGACTGTAATGTACACAGTCACAAAGGTCAAAAAAGCCCGAGAAAAGTGCTGAAATGAGAGCAGTCCATGAAATGCAAAACCTTCCTTAAGTGTATAATTGTATTTAATAGGTGAATCATTCACATATTCTCATAAAATTGTACTGTGCCCCATTTTAAACAGGTTAAATACTGTATTAAAATAGCTCACAAATAATTTTATTAGTGATTACCCAATGCGCCAACTAGGAATTTAAACCCCTTTAGGGTACTTGCAGTGTGTTTTTGTCAGCTGTACCAAGGTATCCAATGCTGTGGATACATAAAATTTAGGCATTTTTGTTTATTATAATTAGAGCCAAAATTGGCACCATGTTGCTGTATCATAAATAAAAACAACTTTGATGTGGTACCACTTTTAATTAAATGCTTGTTGTATAAGACTAAGTGCTATATTGCAAGTTTGTAATACCTAAATACTGAAGACTACTGTAATTTTCAGAAGGCACCTGCTTAAGCATACAGTGGTGAAAATCTGTATCATCATATTTAAAATCTGTATCATCATATTTACACTCCAAGTTGTTTTTTTGTCCTGAGCCATTGGCTTTGGTATTTTTTCTCAGCAGCTGTTCTTCAACAGTAAAAAATCTCTCCCAATTTCTAAGAAAATAATATTTGCTTGATATCCTCCGAGATAGCTGTGTTCCTCTAATGCAGACACCTTGAATATCACCGATTTTAATCGCTCCACCTTTGCTGGCTATACCTTCAGTTGCCTTGGTCCCAAGTTCTGGAAGACCCTTCCTTTACCTCTCCGCCTCTCTACCTCGCTTTTGTTCATTAAGACACTCCTTAAAACCTACCTCTTCAACCAATTATTGGTCATCTGATCTAATATCTCCTTATGTTGCTCAGGTGTCATATTTTGTTTCATAATGCTGCTATGAAGTGCCTTGGCACTTTTATTATGTTAAAGGTGCTATATAAATATAATTTATTGTTGTTGGAATACTTGCCTTTACATTGCTACTTTAAATTCCCTGTAGATCTGAGACTTCCTTTAACCATGTGTTATTGATTTCAGATTAATGTGTGATTATGTAGACATGTGAAGTACCAAGACACTAATACCATACACTTTATCCATTAATATGCTATTGTTCCTCTATGATGAGTTTGATACTTAATTAAATTTGACCTTGCACCCTAAACTGTTGGTGAGATGTGGTCAAATTGTGTCCAAAAGCTCTCAGTTATAGTTGTGCCATTGGAAAAAAAGCATGATTTGGAGGACAAAGTCTTGTTCACAGTTGAGAAGTTAAAAACCAAAGGGGAAATAAATTCCAGGCTGCTTTTCTCTACCAATTATCAGTTAGTCAGGAAAATCTTGGTGGAGATCTTGAAGTAGGTTACCCACTTACCCTTTCTCCAGCAGAATACTATTTAGCTCAGGGAAACAAACACTAGCAAAAGCTGTGTTTTTTTTTCAAATTAGTGGAAAATGACATGTGTCATAGCTTTCTTTTCAATACATTCTTTTTCTTTTGTCTTGTTCAGACTTTCATAAGTGCATTTTATTACTCCTTAAGTATTTCCTTTATATTCGTTTCATTTCTAATATTTTATTTTCTTTCTTTAACTTTGTTTGCTTTTCTCAGGGGAGAATTTTCTCTTTGGCGTGTGAGGGCAGGCCCCATGTGCCGACGTGTAAAATGACGCACGGTGACATCAGGCATGCGTCCCAACGTCACCGTGTGTCGTTCCGATCTTCCGCTCGGTGGGCGCACACCGGAGCCGGCTGTGCACCCGCCGAACTATCAAAGGCCTGTTAAGGCCATTAATAAACCAATTATGGAAATTGACCTTAAGGTTGGCGGGCAGGCGAAGAGCCCAAGAGAACTTCGCGTTTTTCATAAAACCTCATCCACGGGCGGGATGAGGTTACATGAAGGGTTTATTAAATTAATAAATATTTTTCGAACATTTCAAAAACATGTCCCAACTCATGTGACAGCATCACATGATGGGACATGTATAAATGACCTTTTATCTTCTTTATTAAAAATTTGCATTATGAAATTAATCTCCCTGAGGCACGGAGCTGCCTCAGGGAGATTTCTGTGCTCCTTCGCCTGCGCGGGCGAAAGAGCGCAGGCCCCGACTCTCCCTCCTCCCCCTGCCCACACAGGTAGTGCTGAGCACTTCCAGGTGTGCATCATGCTGGGCAGGCCTTAATTCACCGGCCAGGGGAAGCATTTTACTTACATAAATCCTATCATGCCCTCTAACAATTCTGCAAGTTTCAATGAGGTCAATAAAAGCTGATGGTTTAGTGGGTAACTTATTGGCATGGGTTCAAGATAGGCTAGCTAACAGGAAACACAGGGCAGCCATAAATGGGTCTTTTTCTGGTTGGTGGGATATAATGAGTGGTGCGCCACAGGGATTAGTGTTGGGGACTCAACTTTTTACAATTTATATAAATGACTTGGGTGTAGGGACAAATGGTATGGTTGCTAAATTTGCCGATGACACAAAGATAGGAAGGAAAATAAGTTGCGTAGAGGACGTAAGGAGGCTACAATGTAACATAGATAGGTTAAGTGAGTGGGCAAAGATCTGGGCCAGAATTTTCTTGTTGGCATGCAGGAGCAGGCCCCGCAAGCTGACACATAAAATGATGCTCGGTGACGTGGGGCGTATGTCCCAACATCACCGCGTGTCATTCCGATCTTCAGCACCGGAGTCGGCTGCGCGCCTGCCGAACTGTCAACGGCCCATTAAGGCTATTTAAAAACTAATTAAAATAATTAACGGAGCTGCCCATCCAACCTTAAGGTTGGCGGACAGGCAAAGAGCCCAGGCGGCCTTCGCATTTATCATGAAACCTCATCCACGGGCGGGATAAGGATTCATGAAGGTTTTTATAAATCAAATAATTTTTTATGTTAAAATTCATTGATATGCCCCAGCACAATGTCACATGAGGGGACATGTCTGAAATTTTCTTTTTCTCTTTATTTAAATTTTTCAAAATGAAATTAAATTCCCTGAGGCAGCTCCGTGCCTCGGGGAGGTTTCTATGCTCTTTTGTGCTCATGCATCCTCCTCAGACTCAGCCTCCTCTCCCCGCCCGTACAGGGAGCACTGTGCGCTTCCAGACATGCGTCACGCTGGGCGGGCCTTAATTGGCCCGCCACATAAAATGGCAGCGCGCAGCCCATTGCGGGCAATGATCAGCTGCGCGCCCGCCTGTGTCCGCTCCCGCTTAGCTCCCCCGAGGGGGTTAAAATTCTCCCCTGGAAAATGGATTATAATGTGGGCAAGTGTGAAATTGTCCATTTTGGCAGGAAGAATAAAAAAACCATGTCATCTAAATGGTGAGAGATTGCTGAGCTCTGAGATTCAGAGAGATCGGCGTGTCCCTGTGCATGAATCACAAAAGGTTAGTATGCAATTAAAGCAAGTAATTAGGAAAGTTAATAGAATGTTATTGTTTATTGTGAGTGTAATTGAGTACAAAAGGAAGGAGATTATGCTTCAGTTGTACAGGGCAATAGTGAAAGCACATCTGCAGTACTGCGTACGGTATTGGTCTCCTTATTTAAGGAAAGATGTAAATGCATTGGAAGCAGTTCAGAGGAGGTTTACTAGACTAATAACAGGAATGGATGGGTTGCATTGTGAGGAAAGGTTGCACAGGTTAGGCTTGTATCCACCAGAGTTTAGAAGAATAAGAGGTGACTTGATTGAAACCTTTAAGATCCTGAGCAGTCTTGAGAGAGTGGATGTGGAGAGGATGTTTCCCCTTGTGGGAGGTTCTAGAACTAGGGGTCACAGTTTAAAAATAAGGGGTCCCTCTATGACAAGTATATCCCTCCTTAGACAAGGGAAACAAAATTGTACACAATACTCCAGATGAGGTCTCACCATGGCACTACACAACTGCAGCAAGACTTCCCCCTGTGATGAAGGCCAACATACCATTTGCCTTCCTAATTGCTTGCTGCACCTGCATTCTAACATTTCATGACTCATAACAAGGACACCTAGGTCCTTTTGTACACCCTGCGTTTCCCAACCTCTCACCATTTAAGAAATATCCTGCCTGTTTTCCTAACTTCACATTTCTTCACATTATATTCCATCTGCCATGTTCTAGCCCATTCACTTATTATGGAAACAGAGCCTGCTTATAGGGAAGATAAGCACCTATTATTTATTTCTAACAATTTACTGTTATTTCTATTTTCATTTGTTTTGCTTCATATCGTCATGATCCAATTTTGCTTTGGTAATCCTTGTGTCATGTTTTTTAGTTATCGTTGAATTTATTTGGATGACTTCCATTTTTTTGTTTTCTGAATATTGGTCTATCTCTAACATTGTGTTTTCTTTAACCAAAACAGAAAATTCTGCAAAACCTCAACAAGTCTAACAGCATCTGTGGTGAGAAAAATAAACAGAGTTAACGTTTTGAGTCCATATGACTCTTCTTCAGAGCTAAAGAGAAGTAAAAATGTGATGAAATGTATACTTTTTAAGGACGGTGGAGCAGGTGAATCTGGATAGAGGGCCAGAGGTAGGCAGGGGCGAAGGAGAGATTGCTTGAAATGTCATGAACAAAAGGACAAAGGGGTGCTAATGGTAGTGGTACTAGCTAAAGGAGGTGCTGATGGTGGCATTAAGGTCAGAAGGCAGAATGTGATAATAGCAGGACACAGGTAAGCAATCTTGAAAGAAAAACATGAACAAGTGACAGGTGGCCCTAGTGGGGATGGGGTGGGGCGGGGGAGGGGATGGTGGTGGGAAAAAAGATTGAAAATAGGATAAAAGGTGTGGATAGAACAATGAATAAAAATGAAAATAAATAAAAATAAGTGGAAGTTTTTCCAGCATTTTCTGTTCTTGTTTCAGATTTCCAGCATCCACAGTATTTTGCTTTTATATAATGATGCTTTCTTTGTTCATTGTATTTCTCGTTTCCTGCTGAATGGCCATTTCTTCATATTTGTTCTGCCTCTCCATTACCTCTAGTCTCCAGTCTGTTTTGTTGCTTGGTTTGCCTGCTTCCACACTTTCATTGCTGCCCAATTCACCTGCTAGTAAGTTTCCACATCCCATTCCTTTCATCCTGGTTATTAAAATTCTTTTAATTGCTTTCCACTTTTGCTAGTCCATCAGTTTGACACACACACAACTGTTAGGAGATACTGCCCAATGCTTGGGAAATAATGGGACTTCTTCAAGAGAAAAGGCAGCCATGGAGATCTCCTCTTGCAATGTCTTTGATGTGCTCAGCTTGAATGTTACAACATGTGTCACATTGGAACTGAGCCACAGCTTCCATGAGAAAATGTGGAGCAGAAATAGCACACAAAATATATTTCTGCCAGTCCTGAGGAGTCTGCGTAATCCATTTAATGACAATGCGGACAGAGCATTACATGGATTTACACCAATTTGACTTGGAAGGAAAATGTTTCTAGGATCTCAAACTTTATGGCCAGCACAACAGAAATTACCTTGAGTAGGTTCAAGCATAATTAGTCACTGGTGAATTTAATTTAGTGTTGTTACAAAATGTAAACACGAAGGTGACAAATGGGTAAGAAAAAAGAAATGTAAAACTAAGACATTTTGAAATCCAGCTCTCTGGATGAGGTTCATTGATGCAATGGATGTCACCACAGCTGTTGGATGAGAGGCAGTTGGATGCATCACTGAGACAGAACACAAAAGAAAACGAAAACTCTATGGCCTGAATTTTTAGGATGACAGCGGCTCGGCCCCTGCCATCTGAAGAGTTGATGGAGAACACATCCCCGCCATCTCTGCTTGCCCCACATATTTTATGCTCAAATCAGCCTTGATTGGCCGTAGGCCGGACTGCCATCCCTCACTCGGGAGGAAGTCCCGCCTTGGAGAGCTGCCAGACAATCAGATTGGCCGGCAGCTCTCCAGTCCATGCAGGAACAGTGTTGTAGTGGCCGGAAGAGGAACTGCACAGAGTTGTCTGAGTCAAAGTCCTGGGAACCAGAGACCCAGGTCACTGTCAGGGGTCCCAGGGTGGGGAGGGTGGGGAAGGCGTGGGGAATCGCGAGGGGGTGATCAAGGTCTTGGAGGATAGGCTGGGGGTGGTGGGGTGGCAGGAGGGGGGTCCGGAGGTCACCAGGCCTTAACAGGAGGGCGCATCCAGTTGGAAGGGGGCTTCTGATGGAGATGCCCCCACCACTCATTCTATCCCGAGATCTAACTTTATTTTCGGCTTTTCCCCACAGAGCTTCAATCCACTTACCAGCCTAAAAGGTGAGGCTGGGAGAGAAATAGCCCTTAAGTGGCCATTAATTGGCCACCTAAGAGCCTCACTGGGGCAAGAGCAGGCTTCCTGCGCGAGGCCTTGCCCGCCCCAACGTAAAATTGCTGAGAGGTTGGGGTGGGCAGGAACCTGGAGGGAATCACGTCCATGCAATTTCAAGCTCTTCTGGCTAATGAATATTTAGGCTTGATTGGGTCAAAATACTACTGTTTTTACAATAACATGCATCAAGTAGTATGATTATCCTTGGAAAGTGCTCACACATGCACAGCAAATGGAAAAAAAAAAGTTTTGTTTAATTTAACAAAATGTTCTGAACGGCAAACATAGCTGTTTCTTAAAGCTTGCAATATCCAATATATGTCAAATGGCAATTTTTTCCATTTTACCAGTTATTCTTTGCATATCGACCCACTTAAGACAGCTAACAAACTCTTGAACGGACATTTAAAGAACATTGAAGAATACTCCCGGTATAAGGAGAGAGGAAAAGCTAAGAAAGAGCAAAGCACTGAGTACATTTTCTTCTGGCTGGACTCCTGATAACATTTGTTGCCTTTTTATTGCTTCCCAAAGCTTATTTGCCAACACACTGTCATGGTGGGGTTTTGTAACCCTGCATTCATGGTTGACCAATATAGTATGTAAGGTTATAGCAATAGACATACAAATGCAAAGAGAAAAAGGTTTAGGTCATTCAGGCTGATGCCTGTTGTGTCAAGGACTTTAGAAAATGGTTCAGGTTAATTCTGACCCATCTGGTCCTTGGTTGATGAAGAAAGTGATGCTTTCAACTAGTCACCAGTTTTTTTTTTTCAAAACATATAAAAGAGGATATTTATTCAGCAGATAATAAATTATCTGTTTATTACAGCCCAGTCTTGGCATTAACTAACTTTTTTTCCCCCCCCAACTCTCTATCCCTTTACCTTATCTTTTTTTTAAAGGCAGTTATTATTGCTAAATGTCTTCAATTCTGCAAAGCAGATGAGTGGACAGGGTGTTTCCAAAACAGTTTCTGACATCAATACTGGAAGGTCTAACCAGCAGGAGTGCAACTCAATCTGTGGGAGATGGAGAATTGTATTGCTTTAATCCTATGGTGGGACCCTCCATGCAGCGGCTCAGATGAAGACTGATGACATTAATCCTACATATTGGTTGGTTGAAATGTTTGGCTCTGTCAGGATTTCGGTTTGACTGGATCCTCCACAAAAACAGCAAATGTCTGTCATTGATGGAAGACATTTCTGTGACTTGTTATATGTGTTACAATATGGATAACCTTTTACTGTTAGCCTAATTTCATGTACAAATTGAAAATCCATGACTTAAGTGCGGTGATGCCAGCTACTCAATGCATTTTTAACAGTTGACATTTTTATTAAGCTCCAGCTGTTCTAATCATAAATGATTCATAAAGAGGGGCAATGTTTTTCTTACACTAATAAACTATTCATGGAAGATTGTGTGTGTGTTATATATGATCTATTTCTTTTAGTGTGTTCATTTGACAAATTGGCATGGAAATGTCTGCACCTTGTTTTAACACCAAATAAATACAAGGTTTTTGTATGATGTTTGAGTAACATTTAATTGCAATATTTGATTCTAGACCTTTCCATTTATTGTATGAGCAAAAAAAGCCACAAAAGTTGTTTAATTGCAAAAAAAAATGATTTGTTATAAGCTTAGACCTTGCATTACTCAAAACTATTACTTTTTAAAAAGTATTTTTTCTACAAATATACAATCAGTTGGAATTTTGGTATTAATATTGCAGAACTCAGTGTCCATAGATGTGTCACAAATTTATCATTCCCTCTGTGAACATTATTCTTTTTCTATCCATCCTACTTTCTAAAGGTATATCTGAAATATTAATACAAAAGGTATTTCCAGCAAATGCTGGAAACACTCTGCCAGTCAGACAGCATCTGTGGTGGGAGGGGGGTCAATTATCCTTTGTCAGATGAAGGTTCCCACAAAAGATTATCAATCTGAAAGCATTGCTCTGTTTCTCTCTCCACAGGTCCTGCCTGAACATTGAGCACTTTCAGCATTTTCTGATTTTATTTCGGGCAGAATTTAATAGGTGGTGGGGTTTCCTGCCACTGGTAGATCCAGTGGGGAATGCAACCTTGCTGATGTCAGCTGTCCTGCAGCCATTTAATGCTCTGAAGCGTGAAAATTAGCTGGGGGTGGGAATTCCGCCCCTCACTCGGGAGGAATACCCACCTCAGAGAACTGCCAGGCAATCGCATTGGACATGAGTTCTGAAGTCCTACCAGTGCCACTTGGAACAGTTTCCACTCCTTGACACTCAGGCAGTTTCACAATTCTAAATGCCAGAACCAGGATGGAGGTAGGTGTGGGCGGTGTTACAGCAGGGTTTGGAGAAAAGGCACCAGGGGTAGGGGAAGAGGTATGATGGGGGTCTTGATGGAGAAGCCAGGGAGAGAGCATCTGGGTGCTGGGTGGTGGACAGACATTAGTGATATAGTGGGGGGGGAATGTGAGCTGATGTTGTAAGGTGACTGAACCAGTGATGAAGGGCCCCCTCCTTTCCCGCCTGAAGCTTGAGCAGGCTAACCTGCCAGCACCCACCCCTCACCACCAAACTGCACCCCCCCCACCGCCCCCCCCGACCACCACCATCCCTGACTTCCTCTTGCTGGCCTCAAAAATTGAGGCTGGATGAAAAGCAGCCACCTAACAGCCTTAATTAGGATGAGGGTGGGTGGGGCACACTCGGCCTCCCACACCTCCCATAAAATTGTGGACAGGTTGGGGGAAAATGGAAAGATGGCAGGTAGGGCACCCAGAGAATTTTACAGGACCCCATCCACCTGCAAACCCACTGGCGCAAGTCCATAAAATTCTGCCTTTCAGGTCTGAAACAGGCTCATTCTAATGGACATGGAGACCACACTAGTTCTGATATATATTTGGAGTTGAAGTGAAGTATTTTATGTGCATTTTAATTTTAGGACCATTCGGAGTGTCCGCAGCTAATCTACAGAAAGAGTGTAGTTTGAATTACAGAGCTTCAGTGAAACACGATGAATGTGAAACAATCAGCATGCAAAATCCTTGTCAGGATATGCAACACTTAAAAAGGCACAGCAGATCTGCCAGTTGGGATTTGGTGAACTCAGCACCTCTCGTTTGTAGCAGACAGTTGGGCCTTTGCAATTCAAATCAAGGAATTACCATTCTAATAATCCCAATTCCCTAAAATACAATTGTATATGTATAACAAAACTCACAACAGCAAGCACACGCCAAAATCAATTCCCCCTGGCTAAAACTGTCTGTGACTGATCATGACCTTTATTGTATTTTCCAGGATAAATTGAAGACAAGTTACCTGAAATAAACCATGGCCCTAACCCCAAACCTATAGTGAGCAATGATAATACAAATGATGAACTCCCAAAACACAACAAGAACTTTCAATGGATTAGCATTTTTAAAAAATATTATAAATTAATGATAAATGTTTTATAAATGTACATTATAACATGTAAACACATGCAAAAAATTAGAATAATAATATTTGGGGAGGTACTCAAGCAGAATGTAGGGGCTGTACACAATATTTGTGCTTCATTTTTGGCCATTTCTGATACCATCCAAAGCCTTCCAAGTTGCAGTTTTGCAAGACTTCCCCAATTCTTGTTTCTTCTTAAGAAACCATTGTTGCTGATTGTACTTGCAGCTAACTGTTGTAATATGCCTTTACAGGACAACAGCATGCCATAGTCATATCATATAAGGATGCTTAACAGAGCAAGGGTTAATGTGGGACTGGAGATCAGTACTGCCCAGGGTATGATGTAGAAAGTCAGAAGGCAGTAGACTGTGCAGGGGGGTCTGGAAAGAGCCAGCATGGGGACAGCACCCGTACATGGCAGTACCTTGGATATGCACATAGTTATGAGTTACCAATAAACGGTTTATGTTCAACCATACAAACCTCCAGACCTGCATGTGAAATACCAAATGAACCTTTACAACACTAATCTTTATATATTCTATTTTGTAATCCAATTTGAATCTGCCTCTATTTTGTTATTTTCTGGTTGAAAAACATACATCAAGTAGTTAACCTCCTCAATGTCAAGAGGATTTCGTTTTCATGTTAAATCTGCGAAACCTTTAACTGGTGTAATAACATTGAAAGAGTATAATTTATTGACCTTGAGAGAATAAATAGACAAATCAGAAAATCCAAGCTTCTTTTTAGCTCTTACAAAATAAATAACCATAAATGCCAGAAGCTAGTAGAAAATATTTTGAGGATATACTGAAATTTACTGAGATGAGCAGTCCAGATACTGTGTTTTTCGTGGCTCGTTTATTGCATTTGCCCTTAGGCACTTGAATTACATACTTACAATTGTGTTTTTTTTTCACCCCTCACAGTGTGTGATTACCATTAAAACTAGTTTTAACCTTTGAATACAGAAGTTCAGGGAAACTGTCGTTCCCTTGGGCTATATGTTTTTACTTACTTATCTCAATAAAAATCATTGCAGTCGTCAAGCGATAACATTATCAGTGCTATAATTTGGGATCTCTTGCAACATTTCTAACTTGTGTTCACAACAATAATCTGTTTCCATGCCCATATAAAACCAGTTGTAAATTAAATTTGCAGCCATATGGATGTTGTGAATGGGATAATGTGAAATGAAAAAATAATTATCTTTTTGTTGCTGAGTTATGCAACAGAGGCAATGCCATAGAGTCATAGGGCAGAATTTTGCCGCAGTGGGATTTTACTTTCCCGCCGTCATCAATAGGATTTATAACGGCCCGCCGCATTTTACACCCTGTCCCCGCCGAAATGGGGCCATAAAATTCTGCCCATAGAGTCATAGATGTCTACAGCATAGAAAAAGGCCCTTCGGCCCATCGAGTCGCTGCCTTCTTTGCTCTTCTGCTCAGACGAAAATATAATAACTATCAAACTTTCGGACCATCATGTTCAGGCTAAAAACTAATAACAGATTTATTTGCTGACAAAATTGCACAAATATTAAAATTAATATAGTCATAGAGTAGAAGTACACAATCCTTAAAAGGCCAAGTAACTTTTCTTTGACAGAGGCTCTGACTGAACATAAATGTGAGCAATGAACTCGCATGTCCTCTTTTAGATACACAGAGCAAAGCAAAGCAAGCAACTGAGGACTCCTATACTGCTGGCCGACTTGTCTGTCTACTGGTTTATGTTGATGTAAGCTTAATTGAAGATCAAACAGATACTACTCAATAGTCAGGTAATTAGTTTATAATCCTTTCTAACACTTAAACAGATAAGGGGTGAAAAGCAGTGTTTTGCCATCTGATGGCTCATTTAGTGCTTACACCTGAATACAACAGAAAACAGAGTCTTTGAGCTGTTTTTTCATGTTGGAGACCGAATCAGAAAGTGGGGTTAATCTCACCATTGCAATTGCACTATCACAGCCCTGCCTCTGTTTCTAGAATGCTGGCAGACAGAATTTTGCAGGGGTCCAGGCTCTAACTGGCCTGGAAGCAGGTGTGGATGCAGTCTGAGTCCAGAGGTGGGCAAGTTAAAAGGCCCCCTGCATTCCCAAAAAACTTCATCTGGTGCTTCCAAAGCAATCAGCGGCACACTTACATACGGTTAGATCTTTTAGCTACTTTAAAACATACCCGCATCCCCCCACCACCACCTACTTTATGAACAGGGCTTACAAGCCCTATTTACACAGTTGGGAGCCATTGAATAGCTCATAAAACATTGGGTAAAGAAATGGACTCTTCAAAGCAACTTTACAAACAATGGACTTGTTAAAGGATAAGGCAATTTGGTTACAGGCAAGAGCCCATAAAGCTCCCCAAGTAAACAAACAGACTTCAGAACTGCTATCTCAATAGATGTCTAGACTGCAAACAAAAAAGAAATGGGAAAAGATTAAACATTTACACTTGGTTATCATACTAGACTACCATTTCAATAGTGTGAAATATATTCTACCTTTTATCCATTAGATCAACTTTTTTGACTCACCTTAAGATTTTTATATATTTTGTCACGAAGAGATATTAATGCGTATAATGCTACTGGAAATTATTTTTTTTAAATAGAACTCTAGTGGGAGTCTGTGTCTAGGTGTGTGTCTGTGTGTGCCTTAATTGGATTAAAGCCAGCCAGTCTGGGTGCTTTAATGTATTGTAGTTTTGAGATGTTAATTGGGTGAATAGTAAGGAGAAGAGTAAGGTAAAGTGTTCATATGCATTTGTTGAATAAACCATTTAAGACTGCAGGTAAAATCTTGCACCTAGCCAGAAGAAGCCAAACAATGTGTTTATTTTTTCAGCTTAATAATAATATCGGTGCTATGAAAGGGGTTGTATTGTTAGAAGAGCTGAAGTTCAAAAGACCCAGTGATACAATGGGAAAATTTCAAAGGGAAAGTTAGGTATATAAAGAAAGGAGTTTGTATGTGTAAGGTAGAGGTGGTTAAGGTCTAACCAGCCTGTATGCCTCCAACTAACTGGCAAAGGAACCTCATTTGGAATTTATAAGGTCAAATGTGCTTTGCCTGGTGTCTATTTAAAGTCTATGGGTTACAGCTGCCTTAGTGGAGATTTACCTGTGGGTGATTAATTTGAGGATTTGTTAAAAAGCTATTATAGTAGTAATTTGTAGCCATGTGTATGTGTTTAATTTGTTGTTAAAATAATAAATGCTTAATTTAGTTTTATATAAAAACCACAAGGCTCGGTGATCTTATTCCTACTGAATTCAAAGTCTGCATCTCAAAGTTAAAAAGTGCAAAAATGGATTATGACAGTTGGTACAAATTTCCCGTGGGGATTTGAACAACTCCGCCTTTATCATTGGCTGTGTCATAATAATTTTCATTATTAATATTTTGCTTGACAGCCTGTCAATTGGTAGAAGTAACAATCTGGCAAACACATTGGGCAGAATTGCTCCAGATTTGCACAAAGTGCGGTAGTGGGCAGGGAAAAGGACATTTTACCCGCCGGCCGCAATGGAGGGTTTTCACACCATATCGCCCCATTCCTGGCGTGTCCCACCTCATCAATAATGGTTTCCTGGGAAACACGCTGGATCATTGGCGGGGCGGCCACTGATTTGCCCGCCCCACTGTCACCTCAGCCATTGGTAATCTGGGCACCATATTCAAAGGGAGCCCCTGCACAGAGATAGCACTCTCTAAGGAATTGGAAGCTGCTGCAAAGCCATAGCTGCCAAAGGGAGGAAACATGCTGCCCCCAAATTTTGTGACGCCTTCCTTGGGCACCTACTGGAATGCAGTGGAGGACCACTGCGAAGTCCTGTACTCCTGCTCTGGGAGAAGACCAGCAAACAAGGTCACCAATCCAGCATGGGAGGTGGTGGCAGCAGTGATCAGCACCAACACCCTGCAAGAAAGGACAGCCACTCGGTGTCGAAAGAGGATGAATGACTTCCTCTGTTCTGCCAGGGTAAGTCTCTCTCCTCATCAATCACAACTCACACACTCACAAACCCATCACTTATCCCCAGGGATCTCACTCATTGCCACTTCAAGGGACATCACCATTCACTCTCTCATACATGCCTTCATCTGCCTTGTGGATCATGTCCTCATCCCACCATGGCATCACTCGCCTCCCACGCATGCCAGACAGCCTTCTCATCTGACCTGGCAGGTATCCTGCTTACACTCTCTCCACCTGTTTTCATGCAGGACAAGCTGGCACATAACAAAAGGAGTGGTTGCAGGCTGGTGGAGGGAGTCTTGACTTCAAGGTCCTCCCAGACTTTGAAAATAGAGTCATCTAGCTGGCCGGTGTCGATCTGGAACATTCCGATGCTGACTGTGAGGACAGCAGTGCTCAACCAAGTGGGGATCCAGCAGTGCAACGTCCATCAGACAACCATGCTGTGAGTGAGTTCCCCTGTTCTGTAGTCCCCTGCTGTGCACTAATTATCTCTCCTTGCTTTTGCAGGCACATCTGGGAAGCAGCCGAGGGAGTCCATGAGCTACCTCCTCGACCCATGCCCAAAAGACACCTCGGAAAAAGAATCTGATGATACCCTAATTGAAGACCCTTCACAGCGCTCACCCACACCCTCCACCAGCTCAGTGACACATACCCCATTGGAAGGTAGTTCTACAGTAGCTTCAGGGTCACAATCTGGTGACCACATCGCACTTTCTGATCCACAGCAAATAGCAGCAGGGACTTCCCAGATTTCTGGAACTCAGAAGACTGCTTGAAGCCAGAAATCGGCTGAGTCTGAGTCAGATGAGGAGCCTCTGGACTCGGTCATACCTCAGTTGCTTGAGCAGCAAAGGCAAGCTCGGGAACATCAAGAAGGCATGTCCATCTCAATCTTCATATTGCAAAGCGCAATGGAGGAGTCCGTCTGCCTTCAGTCTGAGGTGATAATGCTGGCATGACAATGCACTGAGGTCAACAGTAGCAGGATGGTGGCCACAATGGAGACCTTGGCAGGACATCAGTCCTGCACTGCTGTGTGGGCTGAATTCCATCACTGATGCCATAGTTGGCCTCCAACAATGTCAATACGAGACAGATGCGGGGCAGCTCGATCTCACTCCAGCTTCCCCTTCTCCTCAAGGATTCAGCCAGGGGCCCTTGAACACTCATAGGGAGGGGAATCAGCAGGTGCATACCCCAAGACCATCCAGCCAGGTGACACAGCCCATCCAAATCCCTTCTTCCTGTGACCCCAGCAGTTCCAGCTCCACAGGCCAAGGAGGGTGCCACTGCCACACAGCAGGACCCTGAAAGCAGGTCAGGGCCCTTCAAGTCTCGGCCATCCAGAGGACGCCCGTCAAGGTCATCACAGGCAGGGTGTAGCAGTCAGCTGGCTGCCTTCCATCTCCGCTGTGGATGTCGGGGGAGCACCAAGATGTAACAGCAGGATTAGGAAAGTTAAAAAGATGTATTTGCACAGCCTTGGCGCGAGTATTAATCACTTGTACTTAATGTTCACTATTGTAAATAAACTCCAATGAATGTCTCCTTGCCTATGGTTCCTTGCACAGGATAAAGGCAGGTGTCTTAGTCCAGGAGCTCTTCCCTGTGCAGTGTGTAACCTTCAGACCAAAGTGATGGTTTGGCTTCACACTCACTGGACACGTTAGTGATGTTTGCACCTCAATGGATCTTGTTATTGCTGCCACAAAGTTGTGGGCAGGCATCACCGAGTTCCACCATTCTCTGCACCTTTGAGGCGGGGCTGGCCCCCCATCTCTTCAGCATCTGTGACTGGTGATGCTGTGCACATGAAGGGGTCAGGTGCTGAAGGCTGACAAAGGATCAGGTGCACTTAAAGTTTCACAGCTACATCTCCATGACATGACCCTGATCACAGAGCACAAGTGAGCTGCCCTCAGCCACAGAGGAATCAGACATTCACAGAAGCTATGTGAAGATCTATGGACTGTTCTCACTGCATGTCGTCATCATCCTCCTGGAATCTAGTGAGTATTAGGGCCTCTGCTGCATGTCCATGATATGAGTCTGAGCATTAAGCACTGTGAACTGCCCTCAGCCACACAGGAATCAAACACTCACAGGTGCAAGTTGAGGATGTCAGGATTGCTCTCATGCATCTCATCATCATCCTCCACAGCAATGAGGGCCTCCCAAGCACACCTGCCTCATCTGGTCAGTGCGATGGCCTCATTGCCCGCATCCTTGCATTCATCATCATCATCTCCTTCGACAGCCCCCTCATTGGAAGATACGTGTCGTTCCTCCATCTCCTCCTCAGCCAGGTCATTGCAGTGTCAGGGTGTGGAGTGAGCAGCAAGTGACGATGATGTGTGACACCCTTGGTGAATAGTGTTTCAGCGCTTCACCAGACCTGTCGAGGCGCCAGAACCCAATTTTCAATATGCCTGTTGCTTGGTCCACCAAAGTCCAGGTCGCAGCATGAGCCTCATTGTACCATTGCTGTGCTGTAGTCTGAGGCTACCGCACGGGTATCATCAGCTATGTCCTCTGTGGGTAGCCACTTTGCCCATGGAGGCAGTCCTGCTGCCTCTCTGGACCCTGAAAGATGTCAGGGATCTGAGAACACTGAAGATGTGGGAGTCATGGATGCTCCCTGGGAATTGTGCGCAGACTTGCAGGATGTGTTTGTGGTGGTCGCACACCAGCTGAACATTCAGCGAGTGGAAGCCCTTGTGGTTGCCGTAGTTAACTGCTGGTTGTCATGGAGGTCTAAGCACCACATGAGTGCAGTCAATTGCACCCTGCACCTGTGGAAAACCAGAGATCTGTGCAAATCGCACCGCTCTTCCTTCCTGGCTTTCCTGAAATGCACAAAGACCTGTGCCTTTGTGAAGACAGCATCCGTGACCTCCGAGATACACTTATGCATGGAGGCTTGCGCAGTCCTGCACTGGTCACCTGTAGAGCCTTAGAAGGAGCCACTGGCGTAATAATTGAGCACCACGGTCACTTTCACGGCCACTGGCTGTGGATGCCCTCCATGTCACCGTGGTGCCAAATCCTGCAGCAGATGGCATATGTGACCGACCAGTTACCTGGACATATGCATCTTTGGTGACACTGATTCTCAGTCATCTGCAGGAATGACAGGTACAGTGTATGGACCTTCATCTAGCGAGGCACTTACAAGCGACGGCTCGCTGTGGATCTTCAGTTGCGTGTGCATCAGGCCCTGCCACCTCTTCATCTTCAGGGAGGTGCTCCTCCCTTTGCCGAGCAGGCGCCTCTGCTGCTCTCATCTTTTTCTGTGGCCTTTGTAAACCATGAGCCATAGCGTTAAATCACCAGGCTCCATAATCCTGATGTTGTCCTCCTGCAGGGTCAAAGAAAGTGATGCATGAGTTAGCATAAGTGCACTGAGAACTTCTCTTGGTCAAGTCTGAAGGGCCCTTCACGCATGCAGGAGAGTGCTGGCCACCACTTGGATGGTCAGTATGAAGTGCACACCTCTGTTCCACTCCACTTGACCAATTGGTGGCAGCTTTGGCTATTGGGCCGCATGGTGTGCTCTCAGCTGAGACGCATGCATTTTCCTAACCTCACTATTTCCCGATTCTGGCTATTGTTTGCTGAGTAGCTACATCTTCCAATCACATCGGTCATAACTCACCTTAATAAACAAAGATGCAACTCATGCTATAGCATTTCACAATGAATTATATAGATGACAAAAAACCGTTTTACTTAGCTTGTAAACTCTCCCTGCCTCCAATTCATGGTTCACATCTCTACGCAGCTGCTGTAAACTTGACAGCTACTGAAGTCCAGCCAACTCCATGAAAATTAAAGAAAATAATATCTGAGGTGGGATCCCAATGAGCCCACAGCACTGCTAGTTTTACCCTTCATAGGAGACAGTTGGTTCAGGGACACACTCCCTCCTCCACCCTCATCAAAATAGCCAAGGGCAGGAATGGAGAAGGAAACACTAGATGCCCTGCTTGACCACCAATATTTTCGGTGTCACCTCAGTTTGGTCTGCATCAGGACTTTCAAAATCAGAACCTTTATGTTCAATTTTACTAACATAGAAACATAAAAAATAGGAGCAGGAATAGGCCATTCAGCCGTTTGAGCCTGCTCAGCCATTCATTATGATCATGGCTGATCATCCAATTCAATAACTTTCTCCCGCTTTCTCCCCATATACTTTGATCCCTTTCGCCCCAAGAACGAAATCTAACTCCTTCTTGAAAACATACAATGTCTCAACTACTTTCTGTGGTAATGAATTCCACAGGCTCACCACTCTCTGGGTGAAGACATTTTTCCTCATCTCAGTCCTAAATGGTCTACCCCATATCCTCAAACTGTGACCCCTGGTTCTGGACTCCCCCACCATTGGGAACATCCTTACTGCATCTAGTTCTGTTAGAATTTTATAGATTTCTATGAGATCCCCCCTCATTCTTCTGAACTCCAACGAATATAATCCTAATCGACTCAATCTCTCCTTATATGTCAGTCCCGCCATCCCAGGAATCAGTCTGGTAAACCTATGCTGCACTCCCTCTATAGCAAGAACATCCTTTCTCAGATAAGGAGACCAAAGCTGCACACAACATTCCAGGTGTGGTCTCACCAAGGCTCTGTATAATTGCGGCAAGACATCCCTGTTCCTGTACTCGAATCCTCTTGCTATGAAGGCCAACATACCATTTGCCTTCTTTACTGCCTGCTGCACCTGCATGCTTACCTTCAGCAACTGGTGTACAAGGATACCCAGGTCTCATTGCACATTTCCCTCTCTCAGTTTATAGCTATTCAGATAATAATCTGCCTTCCTGTTTTTGCTACCAAAGTGGATAACCTCACATTTATCCACACTATACTGCATCTGACATGCATTTGCCCACTCACTCAGCTTGTCCAAATCATACTGAAGCATCTCTGCATCCTCCTCACAATTCACCCTCCCACCTAGCTTTGTGTCATCTGCAAATTTGGAGATATTACATTTAGTTCCCTCATCTAAATCATTAACATATATTGTGAATAGCTAGGGTCCCAGCACCGATTCCTGTGGTACCCTACTAGTCACTCCCTTCCAATTCGGAAAAAGACCCATTTATTCCTACTCTTTGTTTCCTGTCTGCCAACCAGTTTTCTATCCATCTCAATACACTACCCCAAATCCCATGAGCTTTAATCTTACATGCCAATCTCTTATGCGAGACTTTGCTGAAAGCCTTCTGAAAGTCCAAATAAACCACATCCACTGGCTCCCCTCATCAATTCCACTAGTTACATGCTTGAAAAATTCCAGTAGATTTGTCAAGCATGATTTCCCTTTCGTAAATCCATGCTGACTCTGTCTGATTCTGCCACTATTTTCCAAGTGCTCTGCTATTAAATCTTTTATAACAGACTCAGAATTTTCCCCACTACTGACGTAAGGCTGACTGGTCTATGATTCTCTGTTTTCTCTCTACCTTCCATTTTAGATACATTAGCTACCCTCCAATTTATTGGAACTGTTCCAGAGTCTATAGAATCTTGGAAGATAACCACCAATGCACCCACTATTTCTAGGGCCATTTCCTTAAGTACTCTGGGATGTAGATTACCAGGCGCTGGGGATTTATTGACCTTCAACCTCATCAATTCCCCAACATCATTTCCTTACTAATACTGATTTCTTTCAGCTCCTCCCTCTCACTAAACCCTGTGTTCCCCAACTTACTAGATGAATAAAATACACATTGCCCTTCAAAAGCCTAGTAACTTGGATTATCATGTACAGATGCCAAGCTTTTGCTGCTTGGTTGATTTCTATATCAAACAGCTTGCCTGTAGCTTTTGGGCAGCTCATCTCTCAAACACCAGTCATATTCCCATATCAGTTTTATGTAATTGTAGCTTTTCTAAAACGAAGCCAATTTTAATTTACATTTTTTTGCTAATTCAAAGTTATGTGTGAATATATAGAGAAAATGTTCATATTAGTTACAATAATAAATTCTTGTTACAATAATAAAAAAAATTCTTACTGTAATAATGAAACATTAAAGAATACATTACTTACTGCTTAAATATGGTGTTCCCCTTGTTGATTTCTCCTTATTCTCTCTTTTCCTACCTACTCTGCCTCTGATCTAACCATTCTAAGCCTTTATTCTAATTAAGTATAAAATATTAAAATATATTCTTGGGCCTCCTTACTTCACCCATTTTGGAGGAGGATGCAACTTGTTTGTTTTTGAGAGAAGTTTTAATGGGCTGAAGATCAGCTTCAGTTGTGAATCACACTAGAATTGGAAACAATTTAAAGCCAAGAAGCAAATTCATCCTTTGTTCTGGAACAGCTAAAATGCACTATCATGGACCAACAAGTACAGCCCAAAACCTATAGCAGTTTTGATTCACAAATCTGTTGTGCATTGATGTCTTAATATGTGCAAATTGTAGAACGTTCATTTAAAATCCTCTTGGCACTTCAATAGTTTCCTTGCAAAAGAATCACAAGTTTTTCTTGCGGAGTACCTAGCCACACATTTAATTGTCATTACACAATCATTGCACAAAACAGACAAATAAAATCTCTGATTAAATATTCCTAACATCAGTGTTAGGAAAAAGAGGGAATGAGAGCAGTAAATTATCAAGATATCAATACTCCATGTTCAATAAAAAATATAGGATGAAATATAAATAAAACATAGGTGATTAAAAAAAGTGATTCAGATGCATATGTATGACAATCTGTTTCGCCATTCATTGCCAGACCTAGCTGGAACACATACAGCAATAATCGGGTCCTGTTCTTACCTGCCCAATCTGCTCAATTTTCCAGGATGAACTTGGAGTGCAAATAGCCTCTGGCTTCTTTTCTCTAATGCAACTGGACTTTTAAACTCCTCTCCTCTACCTCCCCCACCCTCATCTCAAAAAACGATTGGGGAGCCCATGGATTTCTTTGTCACTGAGATTGAGATCATCCATTCAGTTTCCTCTGCTACTTCCCTCTTTCTCCTTAGCCCATCTAGATAAACTTTCTCCAAGGCCTCCCTGTCTCTCCTCATGTCGTCCCTGAGCTCAACTTGTCATGAGGCCCATCTCCCTCGACTCTATTCCCACTAAACTCCTGTCCACTCTTCCACACTCCCACATTAGCTAATATTGTTCATGTTTATCTCTCCACAGGTACTGTCTCCCTCTCCTTCAGATCGACTGTCATTCCGCCTCTCCACAAGAAAAAAAACATTAATCACTATCATTTTGAATGACCTCTTGATCTTCAACTTCCCATTCCTATCCAACATCTAATTTTTCTCCAAAGTCTTTGAATGTGCCGTTGCTTCCAAAATAAGTATCCAATTTCCCTGAACTCCACGTCGGAATCCCTCCAATTAAGTGTTCAACCCTGCTCCAGTGCCAAAATGGCTCTCAAAGTCACAGATAATCATACTCGCAGATTTCCAACTGGAAAAATGGGCCAGAAAATGGCAGATGGAATTTAATGCAGAAAAGTGTGAGGTGTTGCATTTTGGAAGGACAAACCAAGGTAGGACATACACAGTAAATGGTAGGGCACTGAGGAGTGCGGAGGAACAAAGGGATCTGGGAGTTCAGATACATAATTCCCTGAAAGTGGCATCACAGGTAGACAGGGTTGTAAAGAAAGCTTTTGGCATACTGGCCTTCATAAATCAAAGTATTGAGTATAGGAGTTGGGATGTTATAGTGAGGTTGTATAAGACATTGGTGAGGCCAACTTTGGAGTAGTGTGTGCAGTTCTGGTCGCCTAACTACAGGAAGGATATCAGTAAGATTGAAAGAGTGCAGAGAAGATTTACTAGGCTGTTGCCGGGTCTTAAGGAGTTGAGTTACAGGGAAAGATTAAACAGGTTAGGACTTTATTCCTTGGAGCATAGAAGAATGAGGGGAGATTTGATAGAAGTTTACAAAATTGTGAGGGGTATAGACAGAGTAAATGTGAGTAGGCTCTTTCTACTTAGATTAGGAGAGATAAACATGAGAGGACATGGCTTTAGGGTGAAATGGGAAAGGTTTAGGGGGAACATTTGGAGGAATTTCTTCACTCAGAGTGGTGAGAGTATGGAATGAGCTGCCATCTGACGTGGTAAATGCGGGCTCACTCTTAGGTTTTAAGAATAAATTGGATAGATACATGGATGGGAGAGGTCTGGAGGGTTATGGACTGGGTGCAGGTCAATGGGACTAGCGGAATAATATTTCGGCACAGACTAGGAGGACCGAATGGCCTGTTTTTCTGTGCTGTAGTGCTCTATGGTTCTATGGTTCTATAACATCCTATGTGACCGTAGCAAAGGTAACCTATCCATCCTCATGCTACCCAGCATGGCTGCAGCATTTGGCACCACACCATCCTCCTCCGATACTTCTCCACTGTTGCCCTTCTTGAGGGGTTGGGGGGATTGTGAAGGATGTGATTTGCCTGATTCCATTCTTGTCAATCCAATCACAGCCAAAGACTCACCTGAAATGGCTACTCTTCCTGCTCAAGCCCAATTACCTCTTCTGTCCCCCAAGGATTTAACCTTGCCATCTTCTATTTTTCACCTATATGCTGGTCTTCAACTGAAAGTACAACATCAGCTTCCATATATGCCTTGACAACACTCATTCCACTTCATACACCTCCCTTGATGGCTCCACTATCTCTAAACTGTCTGATTGCTTGGCAGTCATACCATACTGGATAAGCAGAAATGTTCTCTATCTAAATATTGGGAAGGCAAATGCCTTTGTTTGCCAAAAACCCCACTTGCTAGCCATTGACTCCATCTCTCTCCTTAGCAACAGTCTGAAGCTGAATCAAACTGTTCATAAACTGCGTTTGATATTTGATTCCAAGATGAGCTTTTAACCACTTATCCATGTCATAACTAAGACTGCTAGTAGGGTAGTGATATGGGCAATGCTAACCAGAGTGTGGCAGGAAGGGACAGTGCACAAAAATTTAAGAGTGCACCAGCAGAAAAGGCCAGAGTTTGCAAGAATATTAAAAAAGAACAGATTTGAACGCTCTGTATCTGAATGTGCACAGCATTCATAAAAACTGGATGAATTGATAGTACAGATATAAATAAATATGTATTACATGATAGTCATTGGCCATTGACAGGTCGGTGGGCATGCAGCTGATTTTGCTGCGCCCCCCACCTTCCTGAATATTTAAATGGGGCGTGGTGACATTGGGAGTTCCGCCTGACGTCACCACGTGTCATTTTACGTGTCGGCGAGTGGGCCCTGCCCCTGCCCCCGCTCACCGACGGTAAAATCCAGCCCAAAGAGTCTACACAAGGGTTTAGGTAAGTAAAGTGAGTGGGCAAAGTGAGTGGGGAAAATTAGCAAGTGGTATATAATGTTGAAAAATGTGAACTTGCACAATTTGGCAGAAATAATAAAAAAAACAGCATATTAAGTAAATGCAGAAAGATTGCGGAACTCAGGTACAGAGAGGTCTGGGTGTCCTGGTACCTTAAACATGAAAAGTTAGTATGCAGGTACAGCAAGTTATTAGAAAGGCAAATGGAATGTTATAATTTATTGCAAGGGGAATTGAGTATAAAAGTAGGGAAGTGTTGCTACAACTGTGCAGGGCCTTAGTGAGACCACATCTAGAGTGCTGTGTACAGCTTTTGTCGCCTTACTCAAGAAAGGGTGATTTGCATTAGAAGCAGTTCAGAGAATGTTCACTTGACTGATTCCTGAGATGAAGGGGTGACTTATGTGGAAAGGTTGAGCAGGTTAGTCCTATATCCACTAGTGCTTAGAACAATGAGAGGTGATTTCAGTCTTAAATGGCCTACCCTGTATCCTAAGAATGTGATCCCTTGTTCTAGACACCCAGCTAGAGGAAACATCATCCTTGCATCCAGCCTGTCCCACCCTGTCAGACAAACCAACTCTGGCCTTTTCTGCTGGTGCATTTTTAGGTTTTTGTGCTGAGCCCCTTCCTGCCACACTCTGGTAAGCATTGCCTCCTTTTTACAGAACTAGCTGCTGTAAAGTAAGTTTAATTGTCCAGTGTGAACGTTATGGAATCGGTGAATGGGTGAATGGATGAATGAATAAATGGACAGGATGGTAGGATGGGTAGCTGGGTGAGGTAAGTGAGTAGGGTGGCAGGTGGGTAGGGTGGGAAGGTGGGCGAGCGAGTAAGTGGGTCAGGAGGGGTAGTCAGGTTGGGGGCTAGTCAGGTATGTTTGGGGGCTAGTCGGATGATGGGAGATAGTCAAGCCTGGCTGGAGGTGTTGTCAGGTATTTGTGGTTTAGCATAGGTGGGATGGGTAGTGGGTCACAGGGTCAGTTTGAGTGATGGGTTGGGGGAAGGCGGCGGGGGGGAGGTTGGTTGGGTTGGGGGGGGTATCAGTTCTGTAGTTACTCAGGAGTTATACTAGGATTTTTTTGTTTAACATTTCCTGGATAACCATTAAAGTACCACAGAACTTACCTCTAACTCAGAGTCAGAGACGTTCGTGGAGGGTTTTGGGGAGCAGGGGAATTGCTCAGCAGAAGTTCAAACTTCCTGGGCAATTTCCACAGAGAACAGCGCGCTGAGATTTCTGCGAGGTCCTGATGTGCGTTTTGGATTGTACGTCTGGTCTCTGATGATTCAGAGATGAGAAGATCTGGGCCACTATGACAGCAAGTTAAAGAATAAAGGGCAGTTAGGATAATCAGGCAGTGGAAACACTGGGTAGAATTAAAAAAAAACAATAAAGGATGCAAGACTCTGGTGGGAGTTATCTTCAAACCTCCTGACAGTAACGATATAGTGATAGAATGCATACATTGAGAGGCAAGTGAGATATGTAGTACAAGCAAACTGGCTACAAGGAGAGCATTTAATTTTATCTCCTCTAGTGGAGCAATCCAGAATAAATGGGCATAACCTTAAATTAGGGCCAGGCCAATCAGGGGTGAAACCAGGAAGCAACTTTTCCCTCACACGTGCAGTAGAAAAGTCTGGAACTCTGTCCCCATAAAAAGAATTGTAGTTGTTAGTCAATTAAAGCTTTCAAGGTCAAGACCAATAGATTTTTGTTATGTCGGGATATAAAGGGCAAGGGTCAAAGGCAGGTAAATGGGGTGAGGTATATATCAGTGATAATCCAATTGAATGGCAGAGCCAACTCGAAGGGCTGAATGGTCTACTCCTATTTCTATATTCTTTTCTGCATAAAACAGCAAAAACTATTTTGAACGTATATTTAAAATTACCTTCCGGGCAAATGTGAATTTCCATTATAAAATGGTGCAATATAAAATCACTGGAAAATGATTAAATGCCAAGTTATCACAGTGATCTATTGTTGTCGTAATATAATGCTTTTCAAAAAAGAAACATTGGCCCATGTCGTCTAGAGCAGCAGCAATGCTGTGCGCATTGCCGCTATGTGCAAAGATCCGCCTGAGCTGATGCTGCTGTGCTTTATTTCCCACCCAGGCTATCACAGAAATTTACAGTGTCTCCCGGCGAGCTCCGTCAGACTGGAGTAGAGTTGGGGAAGACAGGACACAACTCCTTTTTATGGCACCCGCTGCTGTATTCTGTCTGGTAAGTTTTTAGTCTTAGAGGGTGGGTGAGGTTGGAGGGTCGTCAGATCTGCTCAGGGGTCAGTCAGGTCAGAGATAGTCGGCTTGTATCTGGGGAGTCAGTTGTGTAGTTAGCCAGGTGTTAGACCAGGTTTTAATCTATCTAGTATTTCCTAGTGAACTCTGAAGCCGTGGATCTGGCCAAAGTCTCCAGAGTAGCAGACATCTGTGGAGAATCCCGGGAAGCAGAGGAATTGCCCATCATAAAGTTTAAGCTTCCTGGGCAATTCCCACGTAGGTCCGCACGTCAGGACTTCCGCAGTGTCCTGACTGGCATCTTCAGTCATATGTCTGCTTTGCAACAATCCAAAGACCAGAAAACTTGGGCGAAGATCTGCATAATGATTGCCACTGCTACTGCTGAGAATCTCCCATAAGCTTCAGCTGAATGCAGATTACTGCACATAGTATTCTGCTAACACAGAATTTATATGTATTACACAGAAATGCTATCTTGTTCCTGGATGTATAACTCATCCTGAAATGGTTTCATTGACTATCAATGAGTGCAAGCAGACTAGAAAAGTAAGGCACCTTGGATGTAAGGTTTTTGCATGCACTCTCCCATTACCTTTGTTTTTCAGAGGGGATTTAAATGTGATACAAACATTACTGACCACTGCCACCTCATCACCCCCAAACCACCCTCCAACCACCATCTAATCAACATTTTTAAAAACTTGGGTAGCTAAAATACAGAAATCTCTTACAAACTATGATACTAAATTGATTATTTCATGACTCCTTCATGGATTAAGGTCAAGTGATTGATCAGGAGAGGCATCAACATAAAA
This sequence comes from Carcharodon carcharias, assembly GCF_017639515.1. Taxonomy (NCBI): domain Eukaryota; kingdom Metazoa; phylum Chordata; class Chondrichthyes; order Lamniformes; family Lamnidae; genus Carcharodon; species Carcharodon carcharias. The sequence continues at coordinate 43,112,211 of NC_054478.1, read as the reverse complement.
TTACATAAATATTTAATGTAAAAGATAAAGTATTATTCAAGTTTATTTGTTCAACTTAAGCTAGGGATGTAGGACCAAAGATCATAGACGAGAATTAATGAAAAGTAAATCTAAAACATATTTAAGAATTGAATTACTCAAAGAGCAATTAATAGCTAGAGCGCTAGGAAGAGTAGTAGAGACAAAAATATTGCACCTGTTCAAGGTATTATTGCGGGGTGTAATTGGACAGTTAGGGTATCAAAAAGACGAGACATAGTGGCTTAACTTTTATGTGCCTTCACCTTATGGGCAGAATTTTCCGTGCCCGCTTGTGTTGGGCATGTTCGATGGTGCGGGCAGGCAATATGGCAAGAAGGCCAAATGTCGGTTTCATGACGTTGTGAAGCCAATTTGCAATTGTCTGCTCGGCCCGTCAATGGCGGACCACGTTTCCCACTGTCAGACGTCAGGAATCTCATTGCAATACATCTGCATTTTATAATAAGTCCATCCTTCCAGAATCATTCCCCCCACTGGATCATCCGCCCACGTCGGCAGGAAAACATGCCGGTGCAGAACACATCTTTACAAGTATGACATGCAGAAGTCAAGACTTACCTTCAGGGCCTTGCTCACATTGGGGACACCTGAGGAGCAGAAAATGCTGGAGCCGTAGAGCAACGGGACCCTGGAGGAATGTTTATGACATGCTGGGTGGATTTTCACGGACATGGCTCTGCCGCAAAGCAGCTCACGGAAGGTGGAAAGTCACTGTTGAGGGTCTTCTCACAACGGGTGATGGTCGAGGGGGTGGAGAGGAAGGTGCAGCTGTGTTTGGGGGAGGAAGATGCACGGGGGGTGGGGGGAGGGTGGAAGAGGAAGGTCTAGGGTCAAATGGGAGAGGAAGGTGTGTCGGGCGGGTGAGGTTGGGGGGGGGAAATGAAGGTGTTGGAGTGTGATGTTGGGAGTTGGGGATGAAGGTATTGGTGGGGTGAGATTGGGACGGGGGTCAAAGGTGTCAAGGGGGTGTGAGGTGGGGAGGGGGGAGGGAGTACTGGGGGAGAACGGGGTACCCGGGGAGAAGACAGCAACTGGGGAGGTTGGTGTAAGGTGGGAGAAAGGTTTAAGGGAAGGTGTTTAGAGGAGGAAAGGAATCCAGAGAGGGGAAGGAGTCCAGGGGTAGTCAGGAGACCAGGGGGATGAAGGATCTGGAGATGGGAAGGAGTAAGGGTGGAGGAAGCAGTCAGAAAGGGGAAAAGACTGAGGGGTGGGGGTGAGTCTGGGGGTGGGGGTTGTGGGTGGGGAGTCAGGGAAGGAGTTCCAAGAGGGCAAGGAGTTCCAACAGGGGAAGAAGTTCCAAGGGGGGAAGAGGTTCCAGAGGGGGAAGGGGTTCCGGGGGGATGGAGCCTGAAGTAGGGGGATGCCCAGGTGAACATGCAAGGGAGGGATCTGTTGAGTCCGTGACTGTCTCCTGGGGAGCAAACTGAGGGTGGGTATGGCAAGGGGAATGGTGAGAATGACTGAGGGCAGAGTGAGGTAGTAAGATAGGAGGGTTAAGGTGTAATGGTAACAATGGAAGGGACGGTGAGAGTGAACTTGGTAGGTTGGTTGGTAGGAACTCAGAGGCAGACATGGACCCTGGGCAGGAGGAGGAGGAGGAGGTTGGGGAGGTTAATGTGGATGTGGGTGAGATTTTCAGAAAGAAAGGGAACATACATGCTCACATGGACATCAAGGCGGGCCTGCATTGCATCCAAAAGGCACTCAAGAGATACGTTATTAAGCCTGGGGCTGCAGTCTTTCGAGGCCATGTCTTCTTTGTAGCAGTTGTGGGTTGGAAGCACTGAGAGGTGTGTGTGTGGCTGCACTTTAAATATGGTGCCTGGTGTGATGAAGTGGTGAGGTGATGGCTTGGAGGGTGAATGAGAGCCTACCCATCATTGAAACTGTGTGTTTCCCAGGAATGCATAATTAACGAGGCAGGATTGGGACGATACGGTGTGAAAACATGTCACTGCAGCTGGCAGGTACAATATCCTTCTTCCCACCTACAACTGCGCATAGTCCAAATATGGGACGATTCCACCCTATGTTATTATGAGGGAAAAGGCCTAGGTTTAATATTATGCTTACACTTCAAAAGAAGCATGTTACCATCCATTTATTAAAGGTAGCTACACTGTAATATTACATTATATATTAATCTTTTAGTCTTGGCAGAATGTGAGCTTAGGTGGGCTAGAAATCTAGATTTTCTTTTCAAAGTAATGATCGCCATACATGCTTCTGTAATAAAAACAGAAAATGCGGGAAAAAAACTCAACAGGTCTGGCAGCATCTGTGAAGAGAGAAACAGACTTAAAGTTTCAAGTCCTTTTTATAATCCTTTTTCCCCAACACCCCCCTCCCCCGCCACAAAACAGGGCCATTTGTTTCTATGTTGTGCTTTCACAGAGCTCTGACTCTTATTCTGCTATTAACATATCCTGCTATCATAGGTGCCACTATCGGCACCTTCTTTAGTCTTGAGCACTACCATTAACACTCCCTTTCTCTTCTGTTCACAACATCTTTGCCAATCTCTCCTTAGCTCCCACCTATCCCTGACCTTCTATTTTGCTGCATTCCCCCTTAAACAGTATAAAATCCATCACATTTTTACTTCTCTTTAGCTCTGAAGAAGAGTCATATGGAATCAAAATGTTAACTCTGTTTCTCTCTCCACAGGTGCTGCCAGACCTGCTGAGTTTTTCCAGCATTTTCTGTTTTTATTTCAGATTTCTAGCATCCGCAATATTTTGCTTTTACCTTAGCATACTGCTGTAATGTTGTACAATGCACTGAACCAATAGCTGTATTCCCTCTAAACCTTGAGGAAACCAGAGTAACAAAGGTTTCCTTCATCACTATCTGCCCCACAAAAGATTTTAGAATGAGAACGAAGTTCTCTCTTTCAGTTACGGTACTATATCTTATATTATGCTGGTAAGTCACAGCACAGATGCACAAGCACTAACCTGAAAAGTAAACATATTTGATTTTGGTGGGAGATTGACAGACTACAAAGTTTGTAAAAATAAAAGTGCATTTGTTCATGCTGAAAAATATTGCACCAGCTGTCTGTCAAGGCTGGATGTGCAGAGTTCATAATAAAACCATGAAAGCAATATTTTCAATATTCCTGCTGAGATAATTTTGGGTTCCTTTTTTTGAAACCATAGAAATTGATTAACAAAGGCAGATTAGGAGAAGAGTTTGATAACAAGGATATTGGCATCAACAGCAATTCACTGTTTTTCATTTTCACGGGTCCATGTATGTAAAGCTTTCAATGTTGTCAAATAAAAACACATATTTCCTTCCTTTTCCACTATTCCCTGAAGATGGCATCTCAAAGTGAGGCATGGTTCCAATGATGCCAGCTGTTATCCATTATTCTGTCCAAGTGAACATTCTTAATGTCGTTGCTTACATGGTTCTCGGTCAGCTATCAAACTATGGGAGACGTCACAGCTTATCCCATTTCCATAAGTGTTTTCCAGCAAGAGTAACTGGATAATGATCAGGAGAGGGTACCCTGGCTAATGTTTTCCCTCTCTGTCCAGAGATCACCAAACACAAAAGAGGGTGTGTTGTAAAATTCAGTTGCTTAGTGAGAAAACATTCGCCCAATGAGCCAACTTTGAACAGAAGAAATAATTTCATAATGGATGATTAAGATTGTCCCTCCTCATTTTAATTTCTTCAGCAAAACAGCTAAATTTCCATTTGCAAACAGATTGACTCATTTGATATGTTTAAAATTGCTCATTAAAGCATTTGCATCCAGTTCATTTAACAACAGTTCTTTTCATCCTCCAAAAAATACTTTGTACAGACTACAATTTGTTATTTTAAAACTTTCAACTGTCAACTTTGATAAAGCCAGCTTCTAATTCAAGTTCAATAGCTTTAGGCCAATTCAACTGGAGTCAGACTCAACCATCACTATTGTTCACTCATTCTAATTGACATCCACTAAATTCTAATTATACTAATCTTATTAGTTAAAAATATAAATAAGATTTTCTACATTAAATATTCAGTAGTCACATGTCAAATTAAATATATATCTAAAAAATACACATTCTAGAAAACTCCAACCACACCAGGACAAATTAACTATTGACAATCAAGAGAAAGGAGGCTTGTAGTGCTGACTTAAACGTCCTGAATATACTCAACTTAGTTCTACACTGGGCCATTGAAAAAGATAGTAATAATATTTATTTTTAAGCAATCATAAAGCTTGCAGACTGTTTTGTGAGGTTTGAAAGTCTACTTACACTGATCAATTGACTCGTCTGAATCATCGGAACAATCTGGTTCACCATCACATAGCCAGTTCAATGAGATGCAGGTTGTCTGGTCATAGCAGAGAAATTCAGCTGGTCCACATGTTTTGTGTTCTACAAATAAAACATAAAAGGTTATTAATAATAGAAGTAATCCAAATGAGTAGTTCAGTGGCTCAATGAAATACCCATCTTCATTCATCCCACCTTTCAAGATTATTGTTTTTTAAAATTTACACACAGTCAGATTATCCAATTAGGTGACCCCAAAAAGTATGCATTCAGCCAATAATGCACAAGCTAGTTATCTGAAAATTTGTACTGTAGCTTTGGCAAAATACAAACAGTGTTTTCAAACTCTAACAATCTAGCAGCTTGAACAGAGAAGTATACTAGGTCAGTCAGCTGACCATTTGAATTTGCTGCTGAACATCAAAATCAGTGTTACTACTTTTAAACTTAAACAGAGAAAACAAGAGCAAAATATGAAGTAATCGGCAAATGCAAAGGCTGTATATCAAAATCACCTGAGAGCTTCCTGGGACAGCTTTAGAAAGCCATAATGTTAAAATTAATTGTAAGGATTGGAGAATACATCATGAGAGCACCATTTTGTGGTTTCAGCTCTGACATTACATCAAAGAGCGTATGGGTGAACTGCAACAATTGTTTGTTCCTGTCTGGCGCAAAAGTAAAACAGGAAAGGTGGCCAAGTCATGGCTTACAAGGGAAATTAGAGATAGTATTAGATCCAAGGAAGAGGCATACAAACTGGCCAGAAAAAACAACAGACCTGAGGATTGGGAGCAGTTTCGAATTCAGCAAAGGAAGACCAAGGAATTGATTAAGAAGAGAAAAATAGAGTACGAGAGTAAGCTTGCAGGGAACATAAAAACTGACTGTAAAAGATTCTATAGGTATGTGAAGAGAAAAAGATTGGTGAAGACAAATGTAGGTCCTTCACAGTCAGAAACAGGGGAATTTATAATGGGGAACAAAGAAATGGCTGACCAACTAAATACATACTTTGGTTCTGTCTTCACAAAGGAGGACACTAATAAGATACCAGAAATGTTGGGGAACACAGGATTTAGTGAGAGGGAGGAACTGAAAGAAATCAGTATTAGTAGGGAAATGGTGTTGGGGAAATTGATGGGATTGAAGGTCCAATAAATCCCCAGGGCCTGATAATCTACATCTCAGAGTACTTAAGGAAATGGCCCTAGAAATAGTGGATGCATTGGTGGTCATCTTCCAAGATTCTATAGACTCTGGAACAGTTCCTACAGATTAGAGGGTAGCTAATTAAAAAGGGAGGCAGGGAGAAAACAGAGAATTATAGGCCAGTCAGCCTGACGTTAGGAGTGGGGAAAAATCTAGAGTCCATTATAAAAGATTTAATAGCTGAGCATGTGGAAAATAGTGGCAGAATCGGACAGAGTCAGCATGGATTTATGAAAGGGAAATCATGCTTGACAAATCTACTGGATTTTTTTGAGGATGTAACTAGCAGAATTGATGAAGGGGAGCCAGTGGATGTGGTTTATTTGGATTTTCAGAAGGCTTTCAGCAAAGTCCCCCATAAGAGATTGGCATGTAAAATTAAAGCTTATGAGATTGGGGGTGGTGTATTGAGATGGACAGAAAACAGGTTAGCAGACAGGAAACAGAGAGTTGGAATAAACAGGTCTTTTTCCAAATGGCAGGCAGTGGCTAATGGGGTACCGCAGGGATCAGTGCTGGGACCCTAGTTATTCACAATATATATTAATGATTTAGATGAGGGTATTAAATATAATGTCTCCAAATTTGCAGATGACACAAAGCTGGGTGGGAGGGTGAATTGTGAGGAGGATGCAGAGATGCTTCAGTGTGATTTGGACAACTGAGTGAGTGGGCAAATGCATGGCAGATGCAGTATAAAGTGGATACATGTGAGGTTATCCACTTTGGTAGCAAAAACAGGAAGGCAGATTATTATCTGAATGACTATAAATTGGGAGAGGGGAATGTGCAACGAGACCTGGGTTTCCTTGTACACCAGTCACTGAAGGTAAGCATGCAGGTACAGCAGGTGGTAAAGAAGGCAAATGGTATGTTGGCCTTCATAGCAAGAGGATTCGAGTACAGGAGCAGGGATGTCTTGCTGCAATTATACAGGGCCTTGGTGAGACCACACCTGGAATATTGTGTGCAGTTTTGGTCTCCTTATCTGAGAAAGGATGTCCTTGCTATAGAGGGAGTGCAGCGAAGGTTTACCAGACTGATTCCTGGGATGGCGGGACTGACATATGAGGAAAGATTGAGTCGATTAGGATTATATTCGCTGGAGTTCATAAGAATGAGGGGGGATCTCATAGAAACCTATAAAATTCTAACAGGACTAGCCAGGGTAGATGCAGGAAGGATGTTCCCGATGGTGGAGGAGTCCAGAACCAGGGGTCACAGTCTGAGGATATGGGGTAGACCATTTAGCACTGAGATGAGGAGAAATGTCTTCACCCAGAGAGTGGTGAGCCTGTGGAATTCGTTACCACAGAAGGTAGTTGAGACAAAACGTTGTATGTTTTCAAGAAGGAGTTAGATATAGCTCTTGGGGCGAAAGGGATCAAAGGGTATGGGGAGAAAGCAGGAGCAGGCTATTGAGTTGGATGATCAGCCATGATCATAATGAATAGCGGAGCAGGCTCGAAGGGCTGAATGGCCTACTCCTGCTCCTAGTTTCTATGGGCTGAATTTTTCCTTCTGCGAGCTGGGAGCAGGGCCCGCTCACTGACGTGAAAATGACATGGGATGATGTCGGGTGGAACCCCTAACATCATCCCACCGCATTTAAATATTCAGGAAAGTGGGGGGGACAGCGCGATCAGCTGTCTGTCCGCTGACCTGTCAATGGCCAATTGAGGCTATTGACAGGGTAATTGAAACAATTAAAGGCACTGCCTGTCCAACCATAAGGCTGGCGGACAGGCCAGGAGCCCCAGCGGCTTCTGAAAAAACATGAAACCTCATCCACTGGCGGGATGAGGTTTCAAGTCGGTTTTTAAAAAGTTTAATAAAGTTTTTGTGCACTTTATTAACATTTCCCATCTCGTGTGACATTGTCTCATGAGGGGGACATGTTCATGATTTTTAAAATTTTTCTGTTTTTACACTATGACAACCTTTCAGAGATCTCCCTGAGGTAGCACTTTGCCTCAGGGAGAAGTGTGCTCTTTCGCATTTGGGGAATCTACCCCGCCTACACAGGAAACGCATAGCACTTCCCATCGGCCATCATGCTGGGCGGGCCTTAAAATGGCGGCGGGGCTCGTTTCGGCGGCAGCGATTGGCTGCCTGCCCGCCAAGGGCAAAATTCAGCCATATGTTTCCATTAAGACCCTTATCTTCTTCAAGACTAATTCTATAGAAACTTTTATTTGCATAAATGGATGAGCAAATCTGCAACTGAAGATAAGTTTTGGTTTCAGCTCTACATTGTGAATTTCTCCCAGGTGTAATCTGTTGAGGGGTGAAAAACTAGACAAAAGCACTGAAAACAATAATTAGCAAGTAAAGACATGGTTAGATATATGTGATGACACTGTTGACCTGAACTGGGGAGGATAGCACATTGAATTCCGCGAAGCACAAGGTGTAAAAACTTTCTGTTGCAATGTTTGTGTAGAAAATTATACCCAATTTACAAAAGTATTTGCACAAAACTGTTTAAACAGCAAGGACAATTCAAAATGGTTAAATGGATAATGATTTTGTAAAGTAACTTCACTCACTTAATAGTTCTATTCTTTAACAATTGTATCGAGTTTGTCAAAAAGCCAACAATAGAGTGAAAATTGGATTGCAATTTCAATACTATAGGAATGGTCAAATAACAATGGATAACTGAAAATGTACTTAGGTGATTTGCTTCACTGTGGTATAAATATTACAATGCAGCAAAACTAATGTTTCAAAATAGAGGTTGTTTTTATAAAAGGGACCTTTAAATTCTGGTTATTTAGCAATAATTTAACAATTATTCATTTTTTTTAAAGTTGAAGAATTAATGCTTCCCTTTTAGCTAGAGACACAAGATGAACTGTATCCTCTAGCTTACAGAATGCTCAAAATGCTTTTGATAATTCAGATAGACATTCCAAGTAATATTTCAATTTAGTTAAATGCTCAATTATATCAATGTTTCATGGACTTGGACACATCCTTTAAATTTTCAGCATAGATAGAGTGATTTCATCAGCCCTAACGGATTCAATAATTTCAGCCACAGTTTACTTCCAAAAATGCTGCAATTTGTTGTCAATTCCAACAAGCTCTTCAAATTGATCCAGAGCTAGGGATTCTGGTGCTGAAACAGTTTCTATCACAGCAGCCCTCTCATCTGGGCTAAATCCTGGTGATCTGAAATAGTTTTTTGTTGTTATCTATGCATGCACTACTCTCCACGCTTGTACAACCATGCACATGGTATTCAGAATCAACACCTGTTTGGACAATCCAGATTCTTTTATATTGATATTTAGCAGAAGTCCATTGATCTCAGATTTAACATTATTAGCTGAGCTAATATCTATTGCTTATTGTGGGAGAATTCCATAATTCTACTGACCTTTGTGTGAAAAACCGTTTCCCAATTCCTTAGGACTTTAAAGGCGGATCAAGCTTCCTGATGAACAATGTCGGGAATCTCTTTTGCATGCATTACGAGTCATGTGTGATCATTAAAAGGCCACTTCGCTGGAATTAAGATGCCCACCAGAGTGAAATTAAAATGTTCACAATCATGACTGCATATGAGTGGAATGCACCTGGTGAGGTAGACTCATTCCATGATCAAAAATGAGTTGCCTCTGCAATGTCCTCTTTGGGGAGTGTCTGTAAATGCTAACCTATGCTTGAGGTCAGGTGGTGGCAATGCAAGTTTTGTGGAGGGTGACCAAGGAAGGGAGGAGGGGTTAGAGGGGAAGGGTGGAGCCGTGGCCAGGCAAAGGTGACAGGGTTAGGGCAGGCTGTCCAGGTGCCCTTTACATATGGCGCCATGAGGTAATGGCAAGGACAATGACATCCTGCCTGCTTCCGCCACGAGAAACAGCGAGCTCCTCACTGATGCATATGTAATGAGCTGCACAGTGCAAGACCTCGCGTAGTCAGCCGTCCTGCCCCTCCCCCAACCAGTGGAAATCACTCCCACTCCTACCACCAAACAGACTCCAGGTCGGAAGTTTCTGGCTAATATATCCTAAAGTGCAGTGCCCAGAATTGTAAAAGGTACTTAAATGTGGTCTAACAGCATTTTGCTGTTGACAAAACTTCCTCTCCTTTATTCTATAGTTTAGGTTAGCCACGTTGTGTTGGGGAACATAAAAATCGCCTTCACATTAGACAACACTACATGTGGATGAGGGCTACATTGTGAAGAAGTAAAAGCTTCTTCCATATTTGTTGTGTAGAGTTGTTTAACTCCTGTAATTGCTCTGTGAATAAGGGTCCTGACATCCAAGTCACTTGCATTTTCTCCGAATGAACGCATTGTGCATTCTTGCTTTTGCCAACAATTAAACAGTCCATTTTGTTCAGAGCCTCCTAAGTTAATATACAATATGAGTGGAAGTCCAGCTTGTGATTTTCTATTTTACTGTCCATTGTGGATTATATTTTAAAGGACAAAGTTCTAGCAGGAGTCACTCTGAAAGAAAAGAGACCATGCCGGACACAATTTTAAATTTCAGATGGAAAATTACCTTCTGATGAGATCCAGTAAAACAATGCATTGCTTATGTTCTTCCTAAAGATTCTGCAAGCTTATTTTTAATGCATAAGCAGCCAGTATATTCAGAATGTCAACTGCACAGGCATTCTCAAGCCAACTCAGCAAAGCAGGTTCCAACAACATGTTGTCCGCATTGCTCACTCTTTTACTTTCAGGCTTTGCATTGTGGTGCCATTCATCCATAATTTTATCTTTACTTTTGACTGTGCAACATTTCTGCAGCTGTGATAAATCAAACCATTTAGCACTTTCAGTCTGGAAAACTTTAGGCCCATTCAGCATCGCAATTACTTTCACCTTATCAGCATGACAAATAACCATCTACTTTAGAGGTGGCTTCCCATTATTTACAGAGACAAAGGTCTCAAATTTAAAATATTGGGGTCAAGCAACCTGACCCCAAACTGACCCAATTTCTGTCCCATTTAAGTGTTTACAGATGAAACCATGAACGAGGGCCCCATGAAAGGCAGTTAGGAGCCGAATTAAGACTCAAAGGCTGTGAGCTTAAGTGTAGGTCAGGGGAAGACCTGCACTTCCAACTCTCCTTATTTGGCAGTAGAGGCAGGAGTGCTCCCCCAAGCCTCACAAGGAAGCCCTGATTGTAGCTGGAGCTTTTGCCTCCCTCACCCAAGGCACGATCAGGGACTTCCCTCTCCCCTACTAACCTCTGCAGATCATTTGGCACTCTTGCCCACCATCCTGGCAAATGCTTGAGCCATAGCAACTAATGAGGTGAAAATGACAAAGAATCATTGTTAATGAGTAATTTCCATACCTAGACAAAAATAGTTGTAAAAAGAATTTAACAGACTAATTAAAAAGGGTTGAACACTTCAGCTTTAGTGAGGCAGAACACTTAAATGAACAAATCCAGACTTTTGCAATTTATTTTAACATGTTATTCACTTAACAATGACAGTTGAGCAATGCCTCAATTTTAAATCTCTCATTCTCATTTTCAAAAATCTCAATAGCTTCTTGTGCATCCCTGACTTTAATTGTTTCACAATTTGTGGCTCTCGTCAGCTGTGTAGGTCTGAGGCTCTGGAATTGCCTTCCTAAACCTCACTTTCCTCATTTGAGACAGTCCTTAAACCTACCTTTTTGGTCAAGCTATTGGTTCTCTGCCCCAATATCTCCTTATTCTGGGTCGTAACTTCTGTGGAGTAGCAATCACAGTCGGATTGCCACTCCGCTCTGAATTACTTACCCTGAAACGCACCCACACCTTTCTTGCCTATCTTGCCCAAGGGAGAAGGTAAGTGTATAAGGTAAGTGGGCAGGGTTGGGGGTAAGCAGGGAGGGTAGGGTGAGTCTGGAGGGTAGGGTGGGTCAGTGAGTGGGGAATAGGGTGTTCAGTGTGAGGGTGTTCAGTGTGGGAGGGTGTTGGGTGCTCAGTTGTATGGTGGTCATTTGGGGGGTTGTCAGTGGTGGTGGTTCAGGTGGTCAAGGGTTGGTCAGTGGGTGGGGTAGGGGCCAGGTGGTCAATGGGATGTGATCAATGAGGAATAACAGGTGTTTGGGGGGGTCGGCAGTGGGAGAAGTCTGGTGGGGGGGGCGGAGGGTCAGTTGGGGGGGTCAGTGGTCAGGGGGAGGTTGTTGGAGGTTGCAAGTGCAGTTGGGGGTGGGGAGGGTAGTTAAGAGGGTGGAAGTGCAGTCGGGGAGGTGGGGAAGGCGGCCAGGGGATGGGGTGTGGTTGGCGTGTGGGGAGGGCAGCCAGGGGGATAGGGAGATAGTCAGAGGATCCCCTAAGAGGTGGGAGGTCAGTGGAGTCCCATAGGGGGTCGCAGGGTAGCTGGGTGTAGTCAGGGGGTTCCCTGGGGGGTAGGGGTTAGCTGGGGGTGGTGGAAGTTGGTGAGTGGGGTCTCATGGGGGGTCAGGTGGGTAGTGGGGGGGTTAGTTGGAGGTTCCATGGAGGAGTGAGTCCTATGAGAAGGTTGGGGCAAGTCAGTATACTAGTGTGAAGATGGATTTTTTAAAAAATATTTTTGGGAATATGGTGGTCTTCTGTAAAAAAAGGCTGTGTGTGTGTCTGCTCATTATCAATTAAATGGGGGGGAATGTTATTAAAGACAGCTTGTCTGCAGGAACTGAGAGATGAAAGGTAAAGGTGTTGGGTTGATGCATTTGTAATGAGAGGTTGGTGAGTTGGATTTACAAGTGAATAGGTTGGGTAAAATTTGCATTATGAAATAAGTAGGGATTTAACTTTTCAGCTGTTGAATTTCTATAGGGAGTTTAGAAGTGATAAAGAACTTTTACAACTCAGAATGGTGTCACAAGCAAACAAGGGAATGTTATTAAATTTTATTTGACCCGAAAGCGGAGGCAATCATGGAAGATTTTTATATTTTGGGAAAAGTTGAATTCAAAGAGATGCTTAGGGCAATGGAATCAAATGTCAAAGGGGAAAAGGATATTTAAGGAAAGATGTTGAGCTGAACTGTGTGGCTGTGTGGGGGAGGTGTACTGAGGCCAGAAAAGTTGTGAAAGTTGTGAAGTTGAAGCAGCCATCAAGTTTTCAAGCCAGAGAAGTCTTTCTTTTCAGAAAGCAATCTGTTTCCACAGCAGAGTGGAAGACGGTGAGAGGTTGTGTTGTATACCTTTACTAAAGTGACTGCAGTTTTTGCCTTGGGTAATATTAATGGATTTTTATATTTAAAAATCTATAAGGGAACTGTTGCCAAGTAGCTTGTTTGTGTGTTCTGACCAAGTGGGTATTTTGGGGGATGTTTTGTAAGACTGTTTCAACTGTGTATCTTTAATCTTATGTGCTTACATTTTTTTTCTTATTATTAAGAAATCTTTTAACGTTTTAAAATCCTAAAGGTGTTACTGGTATTCTACGTTTCTTGGATCAGTAGCTTTTTCTCCTCATTTTCAAAGTACAAGAAAAGGTTATGATCAGTAAGACAGGTATCCCTCTGGGATCTGGCTTGCTCGATAAAATAACATCAGCTGTGTTTGTAACAAATTTGGGAGTTCTTTGCTGGGTTTAAAATTCCTTGATTGAATTGGGGTTTGTGAATCTAAAGAATACAAATACGAGAAGAATACTGAACTCAGGAGTTTTTTCTTGTTGAGGGATTTTAAAGTGGTTGGACTGCAAAATGGCTTTGGTAGTTGCTAAGACTTTTCTGGGAGTGGAAGGTGTGACTGTGGAGTATTTGACATCTCTGACTAAAACACAGTTGAGGAAATTAGCAGATGAAGTGCAGGAAGAAATAAAAGCAGAATTTCATAACGCTGATATGGTTAAAGTACTTACTCAGCATTTAAAGTTAGAGCAGGAGATAACTGAAATTAATGTGCCATAGCGGGAGGTAGTAAGACATCAGTTGCAGGTGAAGAAGCTTGAATATGAACAAGAAACTGAAAAGATTTGAATTAGAAGAAAAAAAAAGAGAAATGGAAAAAAAACTTGAAAAAGAAAAGGACAGAATAAAAAAAAAATAAGAAAAATCTGGCATGGAAAAAAGAGGTGCAAGAAAAGGAAAAGAAAGGATTGCAAGAGATAGAAATGTGAAAGCTTGAACTTCAACTTCCGAGAGAGAAGTTAGAAACTGAGGAAAGAGAGAAGGAAAGAGATGGAGAGTTTCAGAGAGAGAATGAAGCCAGATAGTATGAACTGTCTAAAGTGAAGTCTAGAATAAAAGAGGAAAGGAAGATAATGGCCAGGATCTTCCGGTTGGTGTGTGGGGGCGGGCCCCGCACTCCGACGCGTAAAATGACACGCGGTGATGTCAGGCATGAATCCCGACGTCACTGCGCGTCATTCCGATCTTCAGTCCGGCGGGCGCGCAATGGAGTCCGCTGCGTATCCGCCAAACTGTCAAAGGCCTTTTAAGGCCATTTAGCGCTTAATTAAACTGATTGTTTGGGCTGTCCACCCAACCTTAAGGTTGGAGGGCAGGCAAAGAGCCCAGGAGGCCTTCGCATTTTTCATGGAGCCTCAGCCACGGGCGGGAGGAGGTGTCATGAAGGGTTTATAACGTTAATAAAAAAATTTTAATAAAATCCATGGACATGTCCCAGCTCATGTAACATTGTTACATGAGGAGACATGTCCGAATAATTTTTTAAAATCTTTTTTTCAGTTCTTCACCGTCAAATTAATTTCCCTGAGGCAGCTCCGTGCCTCAGGGAGATTTCTGCACTCTTTCGGGCGCATGCGCGTGTCCACTCCCGCCCAGCCCGCACAACAGGGAGAAAATTTTTCCCAATGATTCAGACGGTGACTTTAATTCATTTGAAGCAATTGATTTAACTAAAAATCTTCAGTTGGTGCCTAAATTTACAGAGGATGGAGTTGAAAGATATTTCACCTCATTTGCAAAGATAGCTATGAAATTGAATTGAATTGGATTATAGCATTGCAGAGTGTTTTGCCAGGTATAGCAATGAATTTGTATGCTAGCTTATCAGAAGAACAACCTGAAGACTACAAGGCACTTAAAAGAGAAATATGAAATGCTTATGAACTTGTTCCCCAAGTTCATCAATTGAAGTTTAGGACTATGAGAATGAGACCCAATCAAACATTTGTAATGTTTGCAAGAGAAAAAGAAATTCTCTGCGATAAATGGTTTAGGGCATTGATGTTAGGAAAGACTTTTGAAAATGTAAGAGAAATAATGATTATGGCAGAATTTAGAAATAGTATTCCATTAACTATCAAAACATACTTAGATGAAAGAAACAGTATAAAAAAACAGGGAAACTGCAGTTTTATTTGATAGAGATGATATTTTAATCAGATAGTTGAGTGTAGGAAAAGGATCATATGGGGCTCAGCAAGGAAATTAGACCATAAGACATAGGGGCAGAAATTAGGCCATTCGGCCCATCGAGTCTGCTCTGTCATTCAATCATGGCAGAAAAGTTTCTCAATCCCATTCTCCCACCTTCTCCCCGTAACCTTTGATCCCCTTACCAACCAAGAACCTATCTATCTCGGTCTTGAATACACTCAATGACCTGGCCTCCACAGCCTTCTGGGGCAACGAATTCCATAGCTTCACCACTCTCTGGCTAAAGAAGTTCCTCCTCATCTCAGTTCTAAAACGGCTTCCCTTTACTCTGAGGCTGTGCCCTCGGGTCCTAGTCTCTCCTACTAATGGAAACATCTTCCCCACGTCCACTCTATCCAGGCCTTTCAATATTCTATAAGTTTACTCAGATCCCCCCTCATCCTTCTATAGACCCAGAGTCCTCAAACGTTCCTCATATGTTAAGCATTTCATTCCTGGGATCATTCTTGTGAACCTCCTCTGGACCCCCTCCAGGGCCAGCACATCATTCCTGAGATACGGGGCCCAAAATTGATCACAAAATTCTAAGTGTGGTCTGACCAGACCATTATAAAGCCTCAGCAGCATATCCCTGCTTTTATATTCTAGTCCTCTCGAAATAAATGCCAACATTGCATTTGCCGTCCTAACTACCAAGTCAACCTGCAAGTTAACCTTAAGAGAATCCTGGACTAGGATTCCCAAGTCCCTTTGCACTCCAGATTTCTGAATTCTCTCCCCATTTAGAAATTAGCCTATGCCTCTATTCTTCCTACCAATGTGCATGACCTCACACTTCCCCACGTTGTATTCCATTTGCCACTTCTTTGCCCATTCTCCTAACCTGTTCAAATCATTCTGCAGCCTCCCCGCCTCCTCAATACTACCTGTCCCTCCACCTATCTTTATATCATCTGCAAACTTAGCCAGGATGCCCTCAGTTCCTTCATCTAGATCATTAATGTATAAAGTGAAAAGTTGTGGTCCCAACACTGACCCCTGCGGAACTCCACTAGTCACCGGCCGCCATCCTGGGGAGGACCCCCTTATCCCCATTCTTTGCCTCCTGCCAGAGAGCCAACCTTCTATCCATGCTAGTACCTTGCCTCTAATACCATGAGTTCTTATCTTATTGAGAAGCCTCCTGTGCGGCACCTTGTCAAAGGCCTTCTGGAAGTCCAAATAGATAACATCCATTGTCTCTCCTTTGTCTAACCTACTCGTTACCTCCTCAAAGAATTCTAACAGATTTGTCAGGCATGACTTCCCCTTGATGAAACCATGCTGACTTTGCCCGATTTTACCATGCACTTCCAAGTATTCTGAAATCTCATCCTTAATAATGGACGCTAAAATCTTACCAACGACCGAGGTCAGGCTAATTGGCCTGTAATTTCCCATCTTTTGCCTCACCTCCTTCTTAAACAGGGGGGTTACATTAGCGATTTTCCAGTCCTCTGGACCCTCCCTGACTCCAGTGATTCCTGAAAGATCACCACCAATGCCTCCACTATCTCTTCAGCTATCTCCTTCAGAACTCTGGGGAGTAATCCATCCAGGTGATTTATCCACCTTCAGACCTTTTAGTTTTCCTAGCACCTTCTCTTTGGTAATGGCCACCATGCTCACCTCTGCCCCCCGACACTCTTGAACTTTGGGGATGTCACTCGTGTCTTCCACTGTGAAGACGGATGCAAAGTACCTATTCCGTTCCTCTGCCATTTCTTTGTTCCCCACTACTACTTCTCCAGCGTCATTTTCCAGCGGCCCAATGTCCACTTTTGCCTCTTTCTTACCCGTTATATATTTAAAAAAACTCTTGCAATCTTCTTTTATATTACTGGCTAGCTTACCCTCATATTTAATCTTCTCCCTCCTTATTTCTTTTTTAGTTGTCCTCTGTTGGTCTTTGTAGGCTTCCCAATCTCCTGGTTTCCCACTGCTTTTCGCCGCATTGTATGCTTTCTCTTTAGCTTTGATGCTGTCCCTGACTTCCCTTGTCAGCCATGGTTGCCTCGTCCTCTCTTTAGTATGCTTCTTCTTCCTAGGGATGAATTTTTGCTGTGTCTCCCAAATTACTCCCAGAAACTCCTGCCATTGCTGTTCCACTGTCTTTCCTGCTAGGCTCATCTCCCAGTCAACTCTGGCCAGCTCCTCCCTCATGCCTCTGTAGTTGCCTTTGTTCAACTGTAATACTGTTATATCTGATTCCAGCTTTTCCCTCTCAAATTGCAGGCTAAATTCTATTATATTATGGTCACTTCCTCCTAAGGGTTCCTACAACTTAAGCTCCCATATCAAATCTGCCTCATTACACATCACTAAATCTAGAATTGCCTGTTCCGTAGTGGGCTCCACCACAAGCTGCTCCAAAAAGCCATCTCGTAGACATTCCCCAAATTCCTTTTCTTGGGATCCACTACCAACCTGATTTTCCCAGTCTACCTGCATATTGAAATCCCCCATGATCACTGTAACCTTGCCTTTCTTACATGCCTTTTCTATCTCCTGGTGTATCTTGTGCCCCACATCCTGACTACTGTTTGGAGGCCTGTACATAACTTCCATTATGGTTTTTTAAGATTTGCGGTTCCTCAACTCCACCCACACAGATTCTACATCATCTGACCCTATGTCATTTCTTGCTATTGATTTAATTTCATTCCTTACTAACAAAGCAACCCCACCCCCTCTGCCGACCTGCCTATCTTTTTGAGAGGATGTATATCCTTGGATATTTAGTCCAATGGTACAGATCCCTCCTGTTCCAATACTAATGCCAGCCCCCCATGAATTGGACCCCCTCTTTACCGCATCAATTCTTTAGCCACGTGTTTACTTCCCTTATTCTCATGTCCCTGTGCAAAAATTGGGGGTATTGAGAACCTAGTGACGGTAAAAGTGTTAGTAACAAGGAGCCAGTTGAAGAACGGAAGTCAAAGATGGAAAGGTAGAAGGCAAAGGTGCAGGAATAAAAGTAGTATGTTACCATTGTAACAAGGATGGACATACAAAATCAAATTGTTGGAAGTTAAATGGGAAACTGATTTCAGTGATAGGAACTCAGAAGAGCTATGGAAGTAGAAGTACTGTGGGCTCTGAGACCCAAGTGCAAGAAAGACCAGCACCCTATGTACAGGTGAAAAAAGAAGTGTCAGTGTTAGTCAGAGAGGTGGGAATGTGTTCATAATCTACCCAAGGAAGTTTTAAAGGACAAGTTATAGAAATGTTTAAAGATGTTTAAAGGGAAAGTATATCCATGTTTTCCAGGGACAGCAGGAAAGAGTGTTAAGATCTGAAGAGATACAGGGGCTAGCCAGTCATTAATGTTATGGGATAGTGGCATCTGCTGTCCAAAAGGGTTGTTGCAGGAGCAAATGTTAGTTAGTGGAATTCATGAGGGTTTAGGTCTACTTCTTTATATAATGAAATATTTAGATTTCTAAAGTGATTTAAAACCAGGAGGGGTACTTGTTGGAGTTGGGGAGAAATTTTCCCTTGCAGGGGTAAATTTATTCTCAGGAGTGATATAGCTGGATCACAAATATTGACTATGCCTTCTGTAGTATAGGAACCTGTTGAGATGCAAAAACAGAGTTTTTACAGAAAGAGCATCCTGGCTTGTTTCCAGATTGTGTGGCGACGAGGTCACAGTGACATAAACTTAAACAGAAAGAGGAAGAATCTAAAAGACAGGGGGAGAATGCTGAACGTCAGTTGGCTGGATCAACCTTTAAAAAGATTACTCAGGGAGAGAAGATGAGAGAGGATGAGGTTGAGGTGTTCAGTTCTACGAAAAGTTAGTGAAGGTACAGCAGCAGGATTCAGACTTAAAGCAGTTATACCAGACAGCTTATTCGTAAACTATGGCAGAATTAATTTAAGCATGTTATTACCTTAAAGACATTGTGTTAATGAGGAAGTGGAGACCACCTCATGTCCTGGCAGATGAAAGGTGGGCAATAGTGCACCAAGTAATGATACCATCTGGATACTGGACCACTAAAGGCAAGATTTAATTAACCTTATCAGAGCAAAAAGAGACTGAGTGAGGTAAGCTATGTAGTGAATAGCCCAGATAGAAGAAAGAGTCAGCGAGTGTGCCGCGTAAACATGCTAAAGAGGTACTTTGACACATAGGATAAACAGAAGGAGATACTGGTAGTGGTAGGTAAGGAAAAGGGAAAAGGAATTAAAGATTCTGAAATTGACCCTCCTCTGATTAAGTTGAACAATGAGGAATTACTTAAGAATCTAAATGTGATATTAAATACCTTTCAGGAAACTGTCAAATTGATTTTCAAGAGCTGCTGCAGTCACACAAAGCAATTTGTGGAAATAGACCAGGGAAGATAAATTTGGCTTTGCATGATGTTGATGTGAAGGATTCTGTTTCAACAAGGCAACACTCATGTAGATTAAATTCAGTAAAATTGGTTCAACTGTAGAAATAAAATGAATTTATGCTTTAAAATGACATCACAGAGCCCAGTGACAATAATTGGAGTTCACCCATTGTAATGGTGCCAAAATCAGACAGATCACAAAGACTATGAATTCATTACTGCAAAGTAAACACAGTGACAAAGGTGGATTGATATCCTATTACATAGTTGGAGGATTGTATTGAGAGTGTGGGGCAGGCAGTGTCTATCACAAAAATGACTTGCTGCAAGGATACTGGCAATAGGGGAGGCAATGGTGTAGTGGTATTGTCATTGGACTAGTAATCGAGAGACCCAAGGTAATGGTCTGGGGGACCTGGGTTTGAATCCTGCCATGGCAGATGATGGAATTTGAATCCAGTAAAAAAATCTGAAATTAAAAGGCTAATGATGATATAACTTTGTAAAAGCCATTGTTGATTGTTGTAAAAACCCACCTGGTTCACTAATGTCCTTGAGGGAAGGAAATCTGTTGACCTTACCTGGTCTGGCTTACATGTGACTCCAGACCCACAACAATGTGGCTGACTCTAAAAATGCTCCCTGAACAAGGGCAATTATGGATGAGCAATAAATGCTCGCCTAGCCAGTGATGCCCACATCCCATGAATGAATAGAAAAAAAAGTACCCTTATCAAAAAGAGCAAAAGAGACAGCAGTTTTTGTGATGCTAGATGGTTTATATCAATACAAGGTAATGCTCTTTGGCATGAAAAATGCTTCAGCAACATTTCAGAGAATAACAAACTAAGTGATTGAAAGACTAAGCAATCTTGATGACTTAGTGGTATTCAGTCAAACCTGGGAGGAACATTTATGATATTTAAAAGAACTGTTTGGCTGACTACAGGGAGCCAGTTTAGTTGTAAATTTGGCTACAAATGAATTTGCGTGTGTAAAAGTTATATATTTAGGCTGCTGGACATGGTCAAGTGGCCCCCCAGGTGCAAAAGTAAAAGCTATTGTAGAGTTCCCAGTGCCGACAACAAAATGGGAAGTTTTGAGATTTCTGGGCACGAATGGATCTTATCGGAAGTTTGTGCCAAATTTCAGCAGTGCAGTTGCTCCACTGTCTGGATTATTAAAAAAGAACAGGAGATGCCAATGGACACAGGTGTGTTAAACTTCCTTTGACAGCTTAAAAGCTGTGCTAACCACTATACCTGTTCTAGCAGCACCTGTTTATACAAAGCAGCTTAAAATGGCTGTTGACGCCAGTGATGTGGGTGTTGATACTGTGTTGCTACAGGAAAATGAACTGGGACTTGAGAAACCAATGGGGTATTTCTCACTGAAGATGAATGTGCATTAGAAGAAGTATTCAACTATAGAAAAAGAAACTTAAAGTTTGGTTTTAGCTTTGCAACATTTGAAGTGTATGTTGCAAACAACTCCTCAGAGACAGTTGTATATACCGACCACAATCCTTTGAAGTTTCTGGGAAAGGTTTGAGATAAAAATGCCAGGCCATTCTGGTGGCAATTTTATTGCAACCGTTCAATTTAAAAATTATGCACGTGACTGGACGGGAGAATTAATTGCAAATGTGTGGTCAAGAGCTAAAGTTCAAAGGGGCTGGGATGTTGTGAAATTGAGAATGGACTGGAATGAACTTTATTCTTATAAAATAAGTGTATATATATTCATGGTTGATGCATACTTACCATAATTAAACAGTTTTTTTGGATAGCTAAGTATAGCAAATGATATGAAGTAGGCTGAGAAAATAACATTATTGTAATATGACATCTCATTTTTTTCTGTTGAGGAAGGTGTGAAGATGGATTTTTTAAAAAATATTTTTGGGAATATGGTAGTATTCTATAAAGAAGGCTGTGTGTGGGGGGAAGATTAGTGAAGGTAACTTCTCTGTGGGAACTGAGAGATGAAAGGTTAAGGTGTTACGTTTATATGTTTGCAATGAGAGGTGGTTGAGGTTGGGTTTACAAGTTGTGAGGAAATAGAAATTGTTTAAGTAAGTTATATTGCTATTTGAGGGTGTTAGGGATGAGTTTTAGCTTTAATGTTTAAGTTCGATTTGTATTTCTGTATCAGTGTGTTCAGAAAAAGTTGAGTTTTAGTTTTACTTTAAAAGATGCCTGCATTTCTAGTGAGAGTTTACGACTGTAAGAGAAGTTAAGCAAACACAAGAGTACAAAAACTGTCTGTTGTCTAGCAACAGGGGTCCAGAGAGACAAGTCCCTCCCACAGACACACACAGAAGAAACTATAAACAACAGTTTTTGAGTTCAGTTTTTGAAAACAGCTGCCAAACAGAAACAACCTATAAGAGGCAGATAGCCTGTCCCAAGCTAAAGAAGCAAGTCCCCAAGAATCCAGGGGAATGGAGTAGCGGAAAGTCCCAAACAGACCTTCTAGTCAAAGGATGGACAGGAACTTGGTAAAGGTCCTGTTAAGTTAAGAATGAGCGGCAGAGAAAGACTCCAAGTTTCAAGCTGAAAGCTCCAAACAGCAGGAAGCAGAGTGAAAGCAAGGCTTGTGAGAAGTCAGAAGGTCCAAAGAGGTAACTGAAGGTCCGTAACTCTTTGCCAGGGGCATGTGAAGCAGTGGTGTACTGTTGACAGTCAGTGAGAGAGAATGCGTGGACGAAAACTTGAATGCATGTGGTGACCCATGGGAAAGGAACGTTGGAAGGAGAGTTCAAAACCCTGGAGGTGATCCCTTGCGGAAGGTGTCTGAGAGAAAGCATCGGTTTGGGAGAAGATTCCAAAGTGACTTCTTGTGGAGATTAGAAACCCTCGTGTGAAAGACGGAGTTCAGTAGGACTGGTTGGCTCTCAGGGTAACAAGTGTTTGGGGGGAGTTGAGGAGAGATCCATATTATCTGTCTTGGGTGGCAGAGTATAGTATGCCTGACCACAGGTTCCCAATTGGTTTACATGGACTGTACTTACTGTGAACATTAGAGTATAAGATAGCTTTTGTAACTTGTGTTATCCTTACAAATCTGTAGATACCTGTAAAGGTATAGCTATGGGTGAAGGAGTATTATAATATAATCCATCTTTATTTGTTTAGAAAATGTTTAATACTTTTCTTAAAAGTTAATTAGCTGACTCTGGTGACTCTGTTCAGTAGCCCCATTCCACATACCTAAACAAACAAATAAAAGGGTCCCACGCTGGGATCAGGCTTGTCCAGTGGTATCCTCAGCTGGCGATCATAACAAGTATAATAGGTTGGGTAAAATTTGCACTATAAGATAAGTAGAGACTTGAATTTTCAGATGTTGAATTTCAAAGGGAATTCAGAAGTGACCAGGAACTTTTACAACTTAGACTGTTTCAACTGTGTAACTTTAAATTTATCTGCTTACATTTCTTTTCTTATTATGAATAAATCTTTTAACATTTTTAAAATCCTAAAGGTGTTACTAGAGTTCTATTCTTCTGGGTTCAGTAGCTTTCTCTCCTCATTTACAACCTACAAAAAAAAGTTGGGATCAGTAAGACTCTGAGATCTGACTTGCTCAGTAAATAACATTGGCTGTGGTTGTAACAACTAGCTACCTAGAAGTAAGAAGTGGATTTAATTCTTCTAACATTTTCTGGGTAACTTTTGCTATAAGACAGTCAAAAGCATCCAAAGTTTACGATTTAAATTGTAGCTTTCCTATTGCACGGCAATTGCCAAATGGAAGTTTGAACTTCCTGGGCAATTGCCTTGCAATTCTTACCTATAAGGCCATAAGACATAGGAGCAGAAATTAGACCATTCAACCCATTGAGTCTGCTCCGCCATTCAATCATGGCAGAAAGGTTTCTCATCCCCATTCTCCCGCCTTCTCCCCGTAACCTTTGATCCCCTTACCAATCAAGAACCTATCTATCTTGGTCTTAAATACACTCATTGACCTGTACTCCATAGCCCTCTGTGGCAATGAATTCCATAGATCCACCACTCTCTGGCTAAAGAAGTTTCTCCTCATCTCTGTTCTAAAAGTTCTTCCCTTTATGCTGAGGCTGTGCCCTCGGGTCCTAGTCTCTCCTACTAATGGAAACATCTTCCCCACGTCCACTCTATCCAGGCCTTTCAGTATTCTGTAAGTTTCAATCAGATCCCCCCTCATCCTTCTAAACTCCATCGAGTATAGACCCAGAGTCCTCAAACGTTCCTCATATGTTAAGCCTTTCATTCCTGGGATCATTCTTGTGAACCTCCTCTGGACCCTCTCCAGGGCCAGCACATCCTTTCTGAGATATGAGGTCCAGAATTGCTCACAATATTCTCAATGTGGTCTGACCAGAACCTTATAAAGCCTCAGCAGCACAACCCTGCTTTTATATTCTAGTCCTCTCGAAATAAATGCCAACATTGATATTTGCCTTCCTAACTGTGGCATCAACCTCCAAGTTAACCTTAAGAGAATCCTGGACTAGGACTCCCAAGTCCCTTTGCACTCCAGATTTCTGAATTCTCTCCCCAGTTAGAAATTAGTCTATGCCTCTATTCTTCCTACCAATGTGCATGACCTCACACTTCCCCACATTGTATTCCATCTGCCACCTCTTTGCCCATTCTCCTAACCTGTCCAAATCATTCTGCAGCCTCCCCGCCTCCTCAATACTACCTGTCCCTCCACCTATCTTTGTATCATCTGCAAACTTAGCCAGGATGCCCTCAGTTCCTTCATCTAGATCATTAATGTATAAAGTGAAAAGTTGTGGTCCCAACACTGACCCTTGTGGAACTCCACTAGTCACCGGCCGCCATCCTGAGAAGGACCCCCTTAGCCCCACTCTCTGCCTCCTGCCAGACAGCCAACCTTCTATCCATGCTAGTACCTTGCCTCTAACACCATGGGCTCTTATCTTACTGAGCAACCTCCTGTGCGGCACCTTGTCAAAGGCCTTCTGGAAGTCCAAGTAAATAACATCCATTGGCTCTCCTTTGTCTAACCTACTTGTTACCTCTTCAAAGAATTCTAACAGCTTTGTCAGGCATGACGTCCCCTTGATGAAACCATGCCCGATTTTCCCATGCACTTCCAAGTATTCTGAAATCTCATCCTTAATAATCAATGACCGAGGTCAGGCTAATCGGCCTGTAATTTCCCGTCTTTTGCCTCACTCCCTTCTTAAACAGGGGGGTTACATTAGTGATTTTCTAGTCTGCTGGGACCTTCCCTGACTCCAGTGATGCCTGAAAGATCACCACTAATGCCTTCACTATCTCTTCAGCTATCTCCTTCAGAACTCTGGGGAGTAATCCATCTGGTCCAGGTGATTTATCCACCTTCGGACCTTTTAGTTTTCCTAGCACGTTTTCCTTGGTAACGGCCACCGTACTCACCTCTGCCCCCCGACTCTCTTGAACTTTGGGGATGTCACTCGTGTCTTCCACTGTGAAGACGGATGCAAAGTACCAATCAGTTCCTCCGCCATTTCTTTGTTCCCCACTACTACTTCTCCAGCGTCATTTTCCAGTGGCCCAATGTCCACTTTTGCCTCTTTCTTACCCGTTATATATCTAAAAAACTCTTGCACTCTTCTTTTATATTACTGGCTAGTTTACCCTCATATATAATCTTCTCCCTCCTTATTTCTTTTTTAGTTGTCCTCTGTTGGTCTTTGTAGGCTTCCCAATCTCCTGGTTTCCCACTGCTCTTCGCCGCATTGTATGCTTTCTCTTTAGCTTTGATGCTGTCCCTGACTTCCCTTGTCAGCCACGGTTGCCTCGTCCTCTCTTTAGTATGCTTCTTCTTCCTAGGGATGAATTTTTGCTGTGTCTCCCAAATTACTCCCAGAAACTCCTGCCATTGCTGTTCCACTGTCTTTCCTGCTAGGCTCATCTCCCAGTCAATTCTGGCCAGCTCCTCCATCATGCCTCTGTAGTTGCCTTTATTCAACTGTAATACCGTTACATCTGATTCCAGCTTTTTCCTCTCAAATTGCAGGCTAAATTCTATTATATTATGGTCACTATCTCCTAAGGATTCCTACACCTTAAGCTCCCATATCAAATCTGCCTCATTATACATCACTAAATTTAGAATTGCCTGTTCTGTAGTGGGCTCCACCACAAGCTGCTGCAAAAAGCCATCTCATAGACATTCCCCAAATTCCTTTTCTTGGGATCCATTACCAACCTGATTTTCCCAGTCTACCTGCATATTGAAATCCCCCATGATCACTGTAACCTTGCCTTTCTTACACACCTTTTCTATCTCCTGGTGTATCTTGTGCCCCACATCCTGACTACTGTTTGGAGGTCTATACGTAACTCCCATTATGGTTTTTTAACCTTTGCGGTTCCTCAGCTCTACCCACACAGATTCTACATCATCTGACCCTATGTCATTTCTTGCTATCGATTTAATTTCATTTCTTACTAACAAAGCAACCCCACCCCCTCTGCCGACCTGCCTATCTTTTCGAGAGGATGTATATCCTTGGATATTTAGCTCCCAGTCCCGATCCCCTTGCAGCCATGTCTCCGTGATGCCCACCACATCATACCTGCCAATTTCAATCTGCGCCACAAGCTAATTTACCTTATTTCGTATACTGCATGCATTCAGATACAACACCTTCAGTCCTGCATTTCCCATCCCCTTTCTCTTTGTCGTCCCTTTATCTGATGTGCTTGAAGTTAGATTCCTAGCTCTTTCCAAACACTCTGTCCTATTTCGTGTTCTGGAGACTTTAATAGTCTCTCCTGGGTTCTCCTTTCTTTTCAGTTTTTTCATAATTTTCCATGAAGTTGAGTTCACCCACCCACCCCCCCACCCCTTGCCACATGCTAACCTGCTGCTTTGTTTCCCATTAGTCATACTTCTCGGAGTTTTACCCTTCCCTCCCCCCCGCCCCCTCACTTACTAGTTTAAAGTCCTGTTGACCACCCTATTTACCCCTTTCCCTAGAACATTGGTCTCAGATCGGTTCAGGTGGAGACTGTCCCAACGGTACAGATCCCTCCTGTTCCAATACTGATGCCTGTGCCCCACGAAATGGAACCCCTCTTTCCCGCACCATTCCTTTAGCCACGTGTTTACTTCCCTTATTCTCACATCCCTATGCCAATTTGCACGTGGCTCGGGTAGTAATCTGGAGATTATAACCCTTGAGGACCTGTTCTTTAATTTATTTCCAAGTTCCTGATAATCCCCAAACAGGTCCTCTTTCCTAGTATTACCTATGTTATTTGTCCCAACATGCACCACAACAACTGGATCCTCCCCCTCCCTCTCCAATATCCTTTCAAGCCGGTCAGAGATGTCCCTCATCCTGGCATCGGGCAGGCAACATACCATGCAGGACTTTCAATCCTGCTTACAAAGGATGCTATCAATTCCCCTAATTATAGAATCCCCTACAACTACCACTTGTCTTTTTGCTCCCCCCTCTTGAATGGCCTCCTGTGCCATGGTGCCGTGATCAGCTGGCTCATCCTCCCTACAGCCCTGTTCCTCATCCACACAGGGAGCAAGTACCTCGTACCTGTTGCAGAAGGTCACGAGCTGAGGCTCCTCTGTTCCTGAACACAGGATCCCTCTACCTACTTCATTTGCTGTCACACCCTGCTGACCCTGACCATTGACTGAACTTGAGGTACTTAATTTATCAGGTGTGACTGTCTCCTGAAACAAAGCATTCAGGTAACTCTCCCCCTCCCAGATGTGCCACAGCGTCCAGAGGTCGGACTCCAGCTCATCAATTCTGAGCCGGAGTTCCTCCAGCAACCAACACTTGCTGCAGATGTGGACACTACGGCTCGCAATGGGATCTGCCAGCTCCCACATTATACAGCTACAGCACATCACCTGCCCAGCCCTCTCGACTTAGATAATTAATTTATTAATTAGCTTTGCAGTGTTTTTTTTTCAAATTTTGTGCTGATTTCCTCCCAACCAATCAGGTCACAGCTTTCCTGTGATGTCACTTTTTCAGTTTTGGCTTCAGTTACTCTGTGCCCCGAGGTCACCGCTCTGGTGCTCCTCCCTCCGAGTCTGCTCCCAGGATTTACTCACCAATCAGCTGCTTTTTCTTTAAAATCCATTTACAGAAGAGTGTCCCTCACAGATCTGGTGCACCCCTGAAGGCACTGCCACTTCCTCTCTCATTTTTTTTTAGGTTTGAGTAGGAGGGAGGGATGGAAATACTACAGCAATGAAATGTTTGGGGCTATGCCATTCTTTGACAGTGGATTCTCCTCAATTCCCTCCTGAGTCACAGTGTCTGCGGTGACTTCTCCCAGAATGCTTCAGTCACTTCTCACCAGCACCCTCTGTTGGACTGAGAACTTCTGGGCAGTGGTAGTAGTGGTGGAGGGGGTGCGGTGAGGGGGGAGGGCTCCCCCTCCACATATTTAGGGTATCCCCTGGGTACTATGTTCAAGGGCTCAGAAGTTATGGGCCTCTTTTTGTTAATGGCCCTATTAACACCTTCATACATTATGGCCAGGATTTTCCCCTCGTCAATTTGTGGGTGGGGCCCGGTCGCCGAGGGGAAAATGAAACTGGATGACGTCGGGAGGAATCCCCGGGGTCATCCTGGTCCATTTAAATTTTTAGGAAGGCGGGCAGACAGTGAAATCAACTGTCCGCCCGCCGACTTGTCAATGGCCAATTGAGGCCATTGACAGGCTATTTAAAATAATTAAAGACCTGCCCGGCCAACCTTAAGGCTGGCGGGCAGGCCAGGAGCCCGAGTGAGCTCCAGATTATTGATGAAACTTCATCCACTGGCAGGATGAAGTTTCATGTCCGTATTTTTAAAAATTAATAAAGTTTATGTGATCTTTATTAACATATCCCATCTCGTGTGACATTGTCATATGAGGGGGACATGTTAAAAAAATTTTAATTTTTATGTTTTTAAAGTTTTTCGGACAGTCACTATTCTCTCTGAGACAGGACATTGCCTCAGGGAGCAGTGCGCTCTTTTGTGCGCATGCGTGAAAGAGTGCATTTGGACAGTTGGGGATTCTCCCCCACCCCCCACCCTCCCCCCCGCCCCCCCGCACAGGGAGCGCATAGAGCTTCCCCTCAGGGATGCCACTGGGCGGGCCTTAATTGGCCCACCCACTTAAAGCTATACCTTTACAGATATCTACAGATTTGTAAGGATAACACAAGTTACAAAAGCTATCTTATACTCTAATGTTCACAGCAAGTACAGTCCATGTAAACCAATTGGCAACCTGTGGCCAGGCATACTCTACCCTGCCACCTAAGACAGATACTATGGATCTCTCCCTTTCTTAAGGGGGCCCCGTTTCAGTAGCGGGCGTCGGCTGCCCACCTGCCGCTGAGCCGGTGGGGCCCGCCCGCCATCCAAGGGCAAGATTCTGCCCTATATACATTTAAAAATGATATATGAATGGACATTATCATTGGAAAAAATAGAAAAGGGATTTGTACATGTTAATTTTATTTCCCTCATTGTTTTATTATTCTATTAGTTATTAATTTAAGTGGGTTTGACTCTAGCAGGCTTTGGGCAGTCAGGTTAAGGTGATGTGAATTATTAACCTAATCCATTTTGACAGTCTGCATTCTCAATTGAATAAAATGTACTTTCAGCTGAGAAGTTCATCAATCTGAACATGGACATAAATTGCAGCTGACATTGTAATCCTTATTTTATAACAATAGCTGCACATAAAATAAAATACACAAATGCTGATTTGAATTCATTTGTAGTTGGTGTGTGAGCTATTATCATTAGGTGATTTATCAGTTTAATTTATTATTTCAATATAATACTCATAACTTTATCCTCAATTTGGCTGTTGTCTCAAAAATAACAAAGTTATTTTTATTGGGAAATCAGTCACCATATTTTCCATATTGATAGTTGTAAATGGCGACCAGAAATGGATATATTCTGGAGGGAGGAGGAGATGCTGAAACCAAATCTAACTAAGCAAATGTTAAAGAAGCTATTTAGTATAGTTTTCTTAAAAATTAATGGCTCAACTACTATGGAGTTAGACATGCTTAAGGAGGGATACAAGCATTGTTCTCTTGGTGAAAGAAGGAAGAGACGAGGGCGTACATCCCTCACACTTCTCACCTGCAAAAAATTAAAGTCTTGAAGTCTAATCTAAACCTAAATGGGAGGTGTTATTTATTGTCAATCATTCTATAGCTAATTTATTTGCTGCCACTTCCAGAATTCATATTTCAATGTGCGTTCAAATGGACTGCAGCCAACAAGGACAGACAGCTTTGAGTTGTGTTATGTAAAATCTGAGCAGATGAGTTCTGAGGTTTTTGAGCTGACACATTTGGTTTTCTTAGAGACAGATGCATGTATTGATAGCAACAAAAAGTAAATCTTCCTGTTTCAAAGGGATGAGGAGGTGGGTGGAATTGTTAAAGGCATAATGTCAAATCATCCAAGTATAGAAGACAAGGTTTCTTTCCAGATAATATTGTGTAGATTTTATAGGATAAGTAGAGGTGGAAATCAAGGATTCCTTTTCATTTCAAAGTTAATAGAGTTGCCTCTATAGTAAATAAAATATCACATGATCACCACTTATTCTGAGTGTTCATACAAATCATATAATTTTTCAAGTCAGACACAGCTACATCCACTCAAAATCTGCCATTGGTAACAAGAACATAGAAACAATATCATACACACGCACAGGTGAAAATTCCTGATATCTGATCTCGGCAATTTACTTTCAGAGAATTTCATTAGTTGTTTAATAATTCCAATTTGAAAATGATTATTACTTTGAAGCCTGTATTTCGAATTACAGTATCAAATATACAAATTGTCAAGGTTTACTCCAAGCAAGTGTAATCAATAATAATAAAAAAAAACTAAATGAGAATTTTTATAGGCTATAACATCAAACTTTAGGAGCTTTTTAAATAGTTTGTCTTTGCCCCTGAATTGTGTTATTAAGGAGATTAATAGTTAACATACACATGGTCAATGTGATAGCCTGCAGTAGTTTCAATTGCCTGAGGGGATTGGAGAGATTCTTTTTTCTCTTATTGGCTCGGAGTTTTATTAATCTTTCTTTCTCTCCCAGGAGATTGCATGACTTTTGATAGTAGGTATGGAGGGCTGGGTGTGATAGGAAGTGTTTAGTCATGGTGCTCCAGGCATTGTAAGTGTGGCACAGACTAAATGCACCAGCTGGTCTTTTGTTGTCCATCATTTTTGTACATTCAAATGTACTCTAAAGCTACCATCATGATTTCTATAAAATACACAAGTTTTAGGTTTTGCATTTATTTTATGATCAAAATACTCATGAAATTCTATATTTCAATACATCTGAATTATTTTAGCAGGCGGTTATATAGAAATCAATACCAGTGCAAAAATTATCATCTTCATCAGTGCTACAATCTTTGAGCATATGCAGTAGCTTATGAATGAAAAGGGAATCTTTTTTTCTCTATTGGTGTTCAGTTATTTTTAGTTGCAACTGACAGTCCACAGCTGATTAAAAAATCTTTTGACCTTTCACCAAGCAGCATGTTAATTATTTCAGAAGCATAAAGTGATTACAGTAGATGAGTCATGATTGGTTGTTCCTTCCTGCTAACGATATTACATTTTCAACAATTTAATGTTACAATGACGCGTGACTTTAAAATAAGTATTTTAGTCTATAGGAGTACAGCAATCAATTTGCACTCTGCAAAGTTCCACAAAAAGCATGGAATTAATCTACTTTTGGTGATGCTAGTGAAGGATAAATGTCAGCCAGAGTTTGTGGACATCTCACCTGATCTTCTTCAAACAGTACCAGTGAGATGCTTTTTATTCACCCGAATAATCACACATCTTCAACAGTGCAACATTCTCTCAGTTGAAAAGATAGAATGAGATTTGAATCCACAAACTTCTGACTTAGAAGCACCAGTGATCCCACTAAACCAAGACTGACATCTTATAAATGAAACACTTACCAGTTGCATTAGTGATAATTGCACTTGACTGACCAGGTATGAATAGACAGATAATAATCAGACACACATGAAGTGACTGCATCATGCAATGTATATCCAGCAAAGGAACAAGGGTGCATTTGAGTCACTATACTAGTAGTGGCTATGCTTCCAAAGTACTTCATTGGCTGTGAAATGCTTTGGAACATCTGGAAGCCATTTAAACCGCTATTTAAATGCAGTTCTGTCTTTTGGCTTTTTACACGAGTCAATCACATAAAAGCCACATATACATCCTTTCTTTATTAAGAACCAAAATTGTTGTATTTCCTTTTGTCCTCCTTTGCTTTGCTTCAATATTGAAGGCTATGCATTCAGTTGGCTAGGTCTAAAATTGCCTCCTTAAATTTCCACATCACCACTATCTTCTCCTCCTGCAAGATCTGTCTTTGGTTCAAAGATTTTAATCTTTGAATAAGCTTTTGGTCAATGTCTCCATTTTCCTTGCATCTCCATGAAGTTTATCACATGTTCAAAGTACTTTTGTACTCAATACTTCTATATGCAGCCTGAAATCCCCTATGCTTTGCTAACCATCTTTCAATATATCCTGCCACTTTAGAGATCTATGCACATGAACCCCTAGGTCCCTTTTTCCTTGCATAGTTTTAAAAGTTGTGTCATTAATTCAATCTTGCCTCATCCTTCCACTAAAATACATCACCTCACATTTCTCAAAATAATGTTCATTTGCCACTTGTCTGCCCATTTTGCTAGCCTCCCTATGCCTTGTTGCAGTTGCTTGGTATTATTGTGACTACCTGCCACACCTCCAAATTTGGTATTGTCAGCACATTTTTAATTTTTTCTCTTATTCCAATATTCAGGCCATTTATATATATCAAAAAGATGCTATGGTCCTAACAATGACCCCTGGGAAAAATCACTATCTATCATCATCCAGGCGAAAAACAACCATTTAACTGACTTGCTGTTTTTTGTCCTTAAGTCAATTTTTTATCAAGCTGGTACTAGCCCTCCATTCCATGAGCCTCAATTTTGTTAACCAGCCTTTTGTGGCACTTAGTCAAAATATTTATTAAAACTCATATAGACAATATCTATTGTTTTCCTTTCATCAATCTTCTCTGTTAATTCGTCGAAAAATTCAATTAAATTAGTCAAGCACAATTGGCCTTTTACAAATCCAGCCAGGCTCTCCTTAATTAACTCCAAACTCTCCAAGTGCCTGTTAATTTTTTCCTTAATTATTGTTTCTAAAACCTACCACTGTAATGTTAAATTGACCTGCTTGTAGTTACTAGAAATATCGGAGAGAATTTTCCCCCCGTTGAGGGGGTTGTGCGGGGGCGGGCACGGCCGGATGCGGACCCGATCGGCACCCCCATTTCACGTGGGCGGGCCAATTGAGGCCTGCCCAGTGTGACGCACACCCGGAAGGGCTGTGCGCTCCCTGTGTGGGTGGGCGCAGTGTTTCCTGAGTCAGGAGTGCGCTCTTTTGTGAATGCGTGCAAAAGAGTGCAGAAATCTCCCTGAGGCACCAGAATTGTGTCAGGGAGATAAGTTTTAAGTTCTAAAATTTTTAATAAAGATTTTTTAAAATTAAGACACGTCCCCTCATGTGACAGTGCCACATGAGCTGGGACATGTCAATGAACTTTAATGAAAAAACTTATTTCATTTATAAACCCTTCATGAAGCCTCATCCCGCCCGTGGATGAGGTTCCATGAAAAATGTGAAGGGCGCCTGGGCTCTTTGCCTGCCCACCAACCTTAAGGTTGGACGGGCAGCTTTCTCAAAAGCCTTAATTCGTTAATTAATGACCTTAATAGGTCTTTCAGAGCTCAGCAGGCGCACAGCCAACTGAAAATCTAAATGACGTGCGGTGACGTCGGGATGCACCCCCGACATCACCCCGCGTCATTTTACAGCTCGGTGAGTGGGCCCCGCCCCATAATTACATCCTTTCTCCAATCTTCTGGTACCTGCCCTGTATCTAGAAGGATTGTAACATTATGGCAAACTCTTCCACTTCCCCTAGTAACCTAAGATGCAAGCCACTGGACCAGGTGACTTATCCATTCTCAAAATAGCCAGCCTTTCCTGCACATCCTCCACATCCATTTTCATCCTGTCCATTACATTTACCATCTCTGCTACTACAGATATCTTATTAGCATCCTCTTTAGTAACTATTGATATAAAGTAATAACTAAGTAATTGAGCCTTACCATGTGCCTTTAAGCATATATACCCTCATTGTCCTTACTAGGCCTAACACTGCTTCTCACTCTGCCCCTTCATGCCGGTTGTACATTTTTTTGGTTCCCTTTCATGTTAATTGCCATTCTCTTTTTTTCTCCCTTTTCCAGCCTTATTTTCAATTTCACTTTGCCTCTCAATGTATTATATTTTTCATGATCCTCACTTAAAGCATTCTAGGGAAAAAAAATAGTTGCCTTTAGAGTGTAAGAAATTACAAGGTAAAACACCATCCCCTTTTGTTCATCCTCCTTTTGAAGTGGGAGTGGAAACTTTTTTTTTCCCACTTCATCATTATCATCATGCTCTTCAGCTTTAGAAAGCACTAATGGTTCTTGTAGGAAATTATTGGGCCCTTTTTATTGCATTTTGCTCCGGAAAGATAAAACCATTTGATCACATGGACTTAAGAGTACATTTCTATAGATGTTTTCAACTTCATGGATTTGGATCATGGCATGTGAGAGTCTTACCTCTATTATAAAAGCAAGATACAGAAACATTTGAAAATTCATGCCTTTGTGAGGAAACTGCGGGGGTGGGGCACAAAGAAGACAATGAAGCCAGTTACTTGATTTCACAGCTTTTTATTTAGCTTACTCAGCTGCGCACTTATGCCTTCTATTTTTATGCCTGCTGGCTGATATTGTTTTAGCTCCATTACCTTCTGTTATATATTGTTGTACCATCTGTAACTTGCTAGGAACTACTTAGCTAGGAGCAAATGTGTTATGTGTAAGTGTTTGAGGGGGCCACATTTCACAACTGCACGAGATACTGAAGTGATGTGTATTGGATTTTGGGCTGCTTATGTGCACATCACTTCAGTCTCTAGTGCAGCTGTGAAATATGGTCCCCTTGAAAACTTATAGAACATATTACATCCTAGCTAAGTAGTTTTTAGTTATTTACAGAAAGTACAACAAAGTAGAACACCTTCCCTTTCTGTTCATCCTCCTCTTGAAGTGGGAATGGAAACTTTTTTTCCCGCTTCATCATTATCATCGCGCTCTTCAGCTTTAGAAAACACTAATGGTTCCTTTACAATATTATACAGCTTAAACTAAGTGACAATGAGTCCAGAGACTGTCACTAGACTATAGTGGAGCTCTGTAAGCCTTATGTAAGCAATAAAATCAAATTCAAAATGTCTATGGTCTGCTCTATTAAATCCATGTAGTCTTATGTATTATTTATATGTTCTCTCAATTTCTGTCTCTGGATACCTTACTGGAATCATAAATCATGACTGTGGGGATATCCCTGATTACTAATCAACCATCATGACATATACCTCTGAGTTCTCAAGGCTGGTATGGTGAAGTCTGGATTGATAAAACTGTCATGACAGCTTCCTCGGTAATAGGCATTTTTCTCCATGATTAGATGATTGGTGTCACACACTGGCTAAACATTTAGTCAATGAAAACCATTCCTACTTATAAAAAAGTGAAGAAGGTGAAATATTAGCCTTTCAGTGCCACGTGTGTCACATTCATTGCTCCTTGCACTAGTAGGAATGCTACCAATATATGGAAGTAAACTGCCCAACTCCTTTACTTTGCTTTGAAGGCTTCATGAAGTTGATGAATTCCAAGGTTTGTCTAAAAAGACCTTCAGTGACCTTCTTTATACGATGGTATGTCAGCGCCTGATCGATGTGACAATTATTTTTTCTTCTTCCCCACCCCACACTCCCAGCAGGTTGACTGTAATGAGGCAATGGTAGAAAAAACACTGTTCTCCTGGAACAAGGAAACAACAGGTCTTCAACCAACAGCAGCTATAACTTCTGAATAGCATCTGAGGAGAGGAATGTGTTAAAGACAGCTTTTTGGTACATTAATGGCTGCATTAATTCAAATAAATCCATCTAAGTCTGCAAATACCATAGATTAGCTAATTGCATGTTAGAAACAAAAGAAAATACTTTCTGGTTCTTATTCTCCAATCTAACTTCCTCCAGTTCCCATTTTCCCTCATCTTCTTATCACAGGAAATGAGAAATTCCCAATGCGGAATCCGTTTCTCCAATCCAGAGATTGATTAACTTCTGAACCCACCATCAAAAGCAGGAAACACAAGAAAAAAGAGAAACAGAGTAATAACTGATGAGCAGGTAAAGTTTCACATGGTTTAAGA
Source organism: Carcharodon carcharias (assembly GCF_017639515.1). Classification (NCBI taxonomy): domain Eukaryota; kingdom Metazoa; phylum Chordata; class Chondrichthyes; order Lamniformes; family Lamnidae; genus Carcharodon; species Carcharodon carcharias. The sequence continues at coordinate 43,076,581 of NC_054478.1, read as the reverse complement.
TATCAAAACTAAGGTGGCCTCTTCAATGCAGCATCCACCTCTGTAATGCCACTGTGCTTCTCACCTCCGATATAATGCGGTATATAAAAGGCAACACTCAAAAATGAAGTAGATTGCTTTTTAGAAAATTGCAGATCATAGAAATCAGAAATCAGTCTAACTATGGATTAACACAGTCTAACACAGGGAAGCTCTTGTAAGTTTGAACGTGTAAGGCTATTGGTCTGTAAGTACACAGTTGAATTAGACAATGAGGAATGTGGTACAAAATAAGGAACATCTCAAAAAAAAAGGCTGAAATTTTGTTCTCACAATCAATTGTCTTAAGTGCTTTTTGAACATTTGTTTAATGGAAAAACAGAATATTGTGGATGCTGGAAATCCGAAAGAAAAGCAGGAAATGCTGGAATTACTTACCTGACCAGGCAGCATCTGTGGAGAGAGAAAAAGCTAATGTTTCAGGTCAATGACCTTTCATCAGATCAGGGAAAAGTTAGAGATGTAATAGGTTTTCAGCAAGAGGTGGGTGGGACAATGACAAAAGGAAGATCTGTGATAGGCTGGAAGGCAGGAGAAATTGATTGACAGCAGAGTTCATCTTACATGGCCAAAATGGAACGGTGATGAGGCAGGAAAAGAAACAGAGAAACATAAGATGTGCCTAGAGCAGGTGTGCTACCATCTGAAAGTGAAAATAAGAGAAAAACTGAAATAAAAGAAAACAAAATAGCGGGGCAGAGTTTATCTCTGAAATTGCTGAACTCAGTGCTGGTTCTGGAAGACAGTGAGGTGCCTAATCGAAAGATATGCTGTTCCTCAAGCTGAAGTTGAGTTTTGCTGAAACAGTGCAGCAAGCAGGCCAAGGATGGAGATGTCAGTGGGAGAGCAAGAGAATTAAAATGGCAGGCCACCAGAAGCTTAAGGCCATGCTTGCGGACAGGATGGAGGTGCTATGCAAAGTGGTCACCCAACTTCAGTTTGGTATCCCCAATTTAGAGGAGACCATATTGTGAACAGCAAATACAGGTAAACTAAATTGAGAGTAGTACACATAAATCACTGCTTCATCTGGAAGGAGTATAGTTAATTAGGGCTGAAAAGATGGGGTCAACCTATTAGCCGAGTGTATGCAAAAATATGATTTTTGGGGATGAAAAAATGGGTTCGTATATGTTAGGTTGACTTATACACTGCAATCTATAGTATATAGAATCAATATTCATAATATCATAATATTAAAAATATTTTCCTGGAATATGTGACCTTGTGCTATTTATTTTAGGTCTATCGTATTCAACAGGTATTACAGCCTTATGCCTGCATAATGTCCCTTCAATGTTGCAAGCAATATTTTCATATCAAAGGAGCTGATTAAAGCACTTCAATAAATGCCAAAAGAAGAATATACTGACATGCTATAAGGAATACCAAATAGTTCTCAATATATTTAAGTTACTTGTGCAGTTAAACATATTTGATACAAAAAAACTATCTCATTTTTTAATTACTAAAATATTGAAACATTAACCTGTCATACTGATGAACTAATTATCTTTACTGACAGCCACCAGCCAATAACAGCTGCTTGATTTCCCCCATAATTAAAAAAAAATCTTCAATGCATTATTCAACAATAAAGTTGAAACAAACAAGTTAACACTTAATGTGTTCTTATTGATGAGGTAAACAATCATATAGGGCAACCAAGAGACCAGAGAGGACTGGCATTGGCATTCAGGAGAAATTTCTTTTTTCACAAAGAACAGTTGGAATGTGGAACTCACCGCCGCAAGGAGCAGTTATATTTACACTTAAGAGGAAGCTAGATAAACATGAGAGTTAACAAGGAACAGAGGATATGGTGACATGAATTGTTGTGACAGTGTGCTTGCTAATATGTAAAGTATACTCATTTAAACATGATTATGTAAATAGATATGTCATCACAGGAAGCAATGCAGTGTCAAGTGATACAGTGTATAGTGGGTGAACTTGCATGGAGGTGCCATATCTTGGCATTTTGGCATGATGGGCCATAGGGCGTGAGTGGGGGACACACGTTGGCATGGGGGCATGAGATGTCACAGCGGTTGGGGGCATGAGGTGGCTTGGATGGGGGTTTGGGAGCAGGTGAGGGGGTGTGAGGGGGTGAGGGCTGAGGACCAGTGGGCTTTAGTCCCATAGCACATAAGCGGGCCTTTTAAACAGCCCGCCTCCACACCCAGCAGCCCCTGTGACTACTTCAGAACTCTTTCCCAGGGCGGCTGGCCTGACTGCAGCCTGCAACACCACCACCACATGCCCGACCCCCAACCCACAATGAAAATGCCATCTTTCCTGAGGCAGGTGAGATGTGGCGGGGATTTTCCCAACTCCCTCTACCCTCATCGAGGATGTAAATCCAGCCGATTAATTCCAATGCCAAGAATGTATCGAGACTTAGATAAGCATGGTACAAAAGCAAGCAGGGCTATATGAACTATAAATGGAAACCTGAATAAGCAACAACAATGATAACAGAATCAGTGAGAGAGTTCTTCTTTTCATCATTGATCTCACATCATAGAGTTACATTGATGTTAAAAAAAAACGATCAATGGACCTTATTCCTTTTGCTGAAGCTTCATTACTCCATCATCAAAAACACAATCCCTTCCCTAATATGGTAAGATTGACAACAGAACATCAACTATACTTGTACTTGGACCTACTGAGCATTTTAGTAATGACTGCAGATTCACGTAACAATGCTGTAGCATCTCTCTCATTGCGGCAACAGGAAGAAACAAATCCATGGGATGTATATTCAGTTTGAATAAGCAGGTGGCCTACCAGCTTCATATGGAGTTCATTATCAGCAGCTCTAAGAAAAGTGTTAAATTCTTTACAGGAATAGATTTATCTTGGCTTTACAAGGCAACAGAAAAGAAACAACATATGTGCAAACAATAAAATGGTAGAAGTTACAGTGCTTTATGTCATAAGAGCAACATATGGACCCAGGTTAATGACATTATTCAGATATCATTCAAAGGCAAATGGACAAAAATAATATCTAGCGACGGCATTTTTAAATGAGTATTTTCATCTATTCTATATGACCCATCCACATTACTTCCTAGTTGTTTCACAATATCCAAGTGATAACTAATGGAGATTGATCACACAGCCTTCAACTATGTTGCATCAAATGTAACATTATCTGAATTGGAGGAAAATAAAATCACTGTGCTCCCATTACTTACATGAACATTTTGTTTCAAACTTCAGCATCTTTTGGATATTTTTCATTAGTATTTTTCATTAATTTTGCTGTTAATCCTAATATTTTTCTGACATTTGAAGCTGCTTACTGAAAATATTGGACTGCTTAACCCTGTAAAAATGAAAGTTGTTTTGTTCGTTCATAGGATGTGGGACTTGTGGGCCAGACCAGCATTTATTGCCCATTTCTAATTACTGGTGAGCAGGTGATGGTGAATACAACTGAATAACTTACTAGGCTCTTTCAGAGGGGCAGTTAAGAGGCAATCTGTGGGCCTGGAGTCTCATATAAGCCAGACCAGGAAAGAACAGCATATTTCCTTTCTGAAAAAGACATTGGTGAACCAGATAGTTTTTTTTAATGGAAATCTACTAAGTTTTATTGTCATCAGCACTGACAACAGCTTCCTTTCAAATTGCAGATTTATTTAATTAATTGAATTTAAATTCAGCAGCTGCGTTGGTGGGATTATGAGCTCACGGGCACAATTTTCGGGTCGCCGGGTGGTGGCAGCGGGTGAGCCTGGGAACGGCCAGGAAATGATTCGCTGCCTGCGATTGGCCCCCCCGCCCCGACCGTCATTTCACTTTTGCTGGCCAATTAACGGCCAGCTAGCGTGGAACATGCGCTGAAAGGGTCAGCACTGCTGGTGTGGGGCGGGAGGGGGCCAAACGCTACAGTCAGTGCAGGCACGGGGGGGAGCACACACAGAGAGCTGCCTGAGGGAGCCGAAAAATTTTAAAAACAAAACTTAAAATTTTGAAAATCTGAAAGAAATGTCCCCACAGAGGACTCCCTCACAGGAACATAAACAGAATAAAAATTATGTCAAAACATTTTCATTCCTTTTTTAATTAATCTCAGAAATCTCATCCCACCTGTGGATGAGGTTTCATCAAAAATGTAAAGGCTGCCTGGCCGATTCACTTGTTCATCAACCATAAGGTTGGACAGGTGGTGTAAAACCTGTCTTAATTACTACCTTAACAAAAAAAAAGTACCTGGAAAAACTCAGCAGGTCTGGCAGCATTTGCAGAGAGGAGCACAGTTAACTTTTCGAGTCCGTATGACTCTTCAACAGAACTAAGTAAAAATAGAAGAGAGGTGAAATATAAGCTGGTTTAAGTGAGGGGGGGGGGGGACAGGTAGAGCTGGATAGAGGGCCAGTGATAGGTGGAGATTGCCAGAAGATGTCATAGACAAAAGGACAAAGAGGTGTTGAAGGTGGTGATATTATCTAAGGAATGTGCTAATAAGTGACTTTAAGGGTAGAAAGCAGGACGAGCAAGGTACAGATAGCCCTAGTGGGTGTGGGGTGGAGGGAAGGGATCGAAATAGGCTAAAAGGTAGAGATAAAATAATGGATGGAAGTACATTTAAAAATAATGCAAATAGGTGGGAAAAGAAAAATCAATATAAATTATTGGGGAAAAAAAAGAGGGGAGGATCGGAAAGGGGGTGGGGATGGAGGAGAGAATTCATGACCTAAAATTGTTGAACTCAATGTTAAGTCCGGAAGGCTGTAAAGTGCCTAGTCGGAAGATGAGGTGCTGTTCCTCCAGTTTGTGTTGAGCTTCACTGGAACAATGCAGCAGGCCAAGGATGGACATGTGGGCATGAGAGCAGGGTGGTGTGTTGAAATGGCAAGCGACAGGGAGGTCTGGGTCATGTTTGCGGACAGACCGAAGGTGTTCCGCAAAGCGGCCTCCCAGTCTGCATTTGGTCCCTCCATTGTAGAGGAAATTGCATTGGGAGCAGCGGATGCAGTAGACTAAATTGAGGGAAGTGCAAGTGAAATGCTGCTTCACTTGAAAGGAGTGTTTGGGCCCTTGAACAGTGAGGAAAGGGGAAGTAAAGGGACAGGTGTTGCACCTTTTGCAGTTGCATGGGAAGGTGCCATGGGAGGGGGTTGAGGGTGTAGGAGGTAATGGAGGAGTGGACCAGGGTGTCCTGGAGGGAACGATCCCTGTGGAATACCGCCGGGGGGGGGGGGGGGGGGGGGGGGGGGGGTGGGGGGGTTGAAGGGAAGATGTGTTTGGTGGTGGCATCCTGCTGGAGTTGGAGTTTTTTAAATTACTACCTTAATGGGCTAAATAGGCCTCTTAATTGTCGTCGAGTGCATTGCCGGCTCTCGCACGCACCTGCCGACCGAGTGCGCAATGACATCGGGACGCTCGCCGACATCATTACGCACTATCTTATGCTCGATCGGGTCATGCCCGCGCCCACTCGCAGGATGTAAAATGCTGCCCCATGTCTTTGGATCATTTGTTCGGGTCTCAAATGAATTGCTAGTCGAGTAACATAGCTTTTCTGCTTTTGTGTCCTTATGTGGAAATTGTCAGAACTGGAGTTATTCCTGCTGTTTTCTCTATTCAAAATAATCCACTGAACCACATGTTTGGAAGAAGGTTTAGACTGCATTCATTATTTTCTACCCTTCAGGTGAATTGAAAATTGTGCACAAACACACAAAAATAAAACGATCAGTGGGAAGCTGCACTCAGTATGGTGCATGGGTAAAATAACCAGCGCTGTGATGTTGGAGCCCAATCTCTAACAAAGTGTGCTTCCTTGCTGGAAATGCAGTGAGTTTACAGGTTTTTTGTTTTATAGCAGTTTTTTAAAAAATCTTTCATGGGATATGAGCATTGCTAGCAAGACCACACTCTTGCCCAACCCTAATTGCCCTTGAGGAGGTGGCGTTGAGCCACTTTCTTGAACCGTCATGGTCCATCTGGTATAGAAAAACCCACAGTGCTGCTCGGAAGTGAGTTCTAGGATTTGGATCCCGCGACAGTGAAGGAATAGTGACATAGTTCCAAGTCAGGATGGTGCGTGGCTTGGAGGGGAACTTGCAGGTGATGTTGTTCCCATGCCCTTGTTTCTCTAGCTGGTGGAAATCATGGGTTTTAAAAGTGCTGTTGAAGGAGCTGGTGAGTTGGTGCTGTGCATCTTGTAGATTGTACACACTGCTGCCACTGTTGATGACACCTTCCATCATTTTTCTGCTGATTGAGAGTAGACTGATGGGGCGGTAACTAGCTGGTCTGGATTTGTTTTGCTTTTTGCTGGGCATGTCTGGGCAAGTTTCTACATTGCCTGCCAGATGCTACTGCTGTAGCTGTACAGGAACAGCCTGGCCAGGGGCGTGGCTAGTTCTGGAGCACAAGTACTACAGCCAGGATGTTATCAGGGTCCATAGCCTTAGCAGTATCCAGTGCCTTCAGCCATTTCTTGATATCACATGGAGTGAATTTAATTGGCTGAAGACTGACATCTGTGATGTTGGGGACTTTAGGAAAAGGTAGGTTGGATCATCCACTCAGCACTTCTGGCTGTCTTTTGCACTGATGTCTTGGGCTCCCCATCATTGAGAATGTTAGTTGTTTAATTGTCCACCACCATTTACGCTTGGATGTGACAGGACTGCATAGCTTAGATCTGACCTGTTGGTTGTAGGATTGCTTAGCTTTTCCTATTGCATCCTGCTTCTTCTGTAGCATGCCTGTAGTCTTGTGCTGTAACTTCTCCAGGTTGGCACCTCACTTTCAGGTCCACCTAGCGCTGCGTTTGGCATGCTTTGCTGCACTCCTTATTGAACCAGGGTTGATCCCCTGGCTTGATGGTAGTTGTAAGGTGAGGGATATGTGGGTCCATGAAGTTACAGATTGTAATTTTATACAATTTTGCTGCTGCTGATGGCCCACAGTGTCTCATGGATGCCCAGTTTTGAGTTGCTAAATCTGATCTGAATATAGCCCGTAGTACCACACAACACAATGGAGGCTATCCTCAATGTGAAGTCAGGACTTTGTTTCCACAAGGACTGTAAAGGGTCAGTTCTATCAATACTGTCATGGACAGATGTATTTGCGACAGGTAAGTCCATGATGGTGAGATCAATTGGCTTGTCACTCTTGTTGGTTTCCTCATCAACCTGCTGCTGGCCCAGACTGGCAGATATCTCCTTCAGGACTTGGCCAGCTCAGTCAGTGCTAGTGTTATCAAGTCACCTTTTGTGATTGGCATTGAAGTCCCCCACCAGAGTGCATTCTTTTCCCTTGCTACCCTCAGTGCTCCTTCTAACTCATGTTTAACATGGAGGAGTATTAATGCAAGAGCTAAGGAAGGGTAAAAGGTAGTAATCACCTGGAGGGTTCATTGCCCATGTTTGACCTGATGGCATGTGACTCCATGAGGTCCAGAGTCACTTCTGAGGACCCAAGAGCAACTCCCCCCTGACTGAATACCACTGTGCTGCCACCTCTGGTGCATCTGTCCTACCAGTGGAATAGGACATATACATGGCTGATGATGGAGGAATCTGGGACATTGGCTGTAAGATATGAGCTGGTGACTATGACTATGTCAGACTTATGTGTGACTAGTCTATGGGACAGCTCTCCCAATTTTGGCACAAGCCCCCAGGTGTTAGTAAGGTGGACTCTGCAGGGTTAACTGGGCAGGGTGTGCCATTGTTGTTCTCAGTGGCAGGTGGTCCATCTGGTTTATTTCTTTTTTTTCAGCTTTTTTCTGTAGCAGTTTAGTACAACCGAGCAGCTTGCTAGGCCATTTTAGAGGGCAGTTAAAAATCATGAACATTGTTGTGGTCTGGAGTCACATAGGTAGATTTCCTTCCTAAATTACTGTAACTTATGAGGTGGAAATTTATGGCTCTGTCACGGAGACTGCGGGGCTGCAAAACGCGGTGAATCGTTCAAAAGTCCATTGACTTCGGTGGGGCCGTAAAATTTCACCCAGGGAATTTTATGATAATCTGATTACCAATACATGATGCCAGATGTGTTAACTTATTTCAATTAAATTGCACCAGCTGCAGTGGGATTTGAACGTGTGTCTCTGGAGCATTAACAGGGCCCTCTAGATTACTAGTCCAGTAACATTACCACTATGCCACCAGACCCATAATAAGCAATCAGAAAAACAGACATTGGTCTGTACTTCACAAAAGGATATCTCTCTCACAGAATAAATTATGACTCAATATAGCCAAAGCTTCAACATCAGATTAAACCTTCTTGTGAATGATAACATACCTCCCACACATTTTAGATTAGAATGGGCAGATGGTCATGCTGAAATGCAGTTAGTTTGATAAGGCCCTAGCTGCCTTCTCAGGTGGACATGTTTGTTTGAAGACGAAGAGCAGGGGAGTACTGCCCGATGTTCTGGCCAATATTTATCCCTCAACATCACTAAATCAGATGATCTGGTTACTATTGCAGCTTGTGAAAGTTTGCTTTGTGCAAATTGGTTGTAACACTTCCTCCATTAAAACAATACTTTATTGGTTGTAAGTATTTTGGAACATCCAGAGGTCATGAAATACAGGTCTTCCTCTCCTTTCTCTTTCATGGACAACAAAATTGCCCATAGGCCAAGAGGCACTGATTACAATTAGGATTCAAAGCGAGCGTTAGACAAATATCCATCAAGATTGCAGCAATATCACTGACTAAGTATTAGAATTTTTATCACAGGTATTCTAAATGTTTTTAAATAGGCTATTAATACTTTTATTTTAAATAAGCCTTCCATTCTAGAAGTAAAAAAAACAGTCCCTGTACTACTTAGTTAAAATACATTGATTTGTGACTTTCAAAGTTTGTAAACTATTTTACTTAAATGGCTTGGAATACTTTACAAACATTACAATGGTTTGACACACCAAATCCTTTCTTCTTATAAGCCTTAAGCTACTTTTACACCCATTACTATTATTAGGCTGAGAAAGTGCCTTCTTACACAAAAGCAGTGTGCATGGAGCCTGCTATATTGCTGGCTAATTTACAGGGGCAATTTAAACAATATATATTGCAGCAATAAGTTTTACTCACTGTCAAATGGTCTCATAAATGTTCTTCTGAACCTTGCTTAAATATTTTCAATATAATTAAGGGAAGTGCATCTTTTAAATCAATTTTTGAATGCAAATTATAAAGTAAATACAAAGCAAAATACTTTGCATGCAAGAAATCCAAAGTAAAAAAATACAAAAAATACTGCAAATATTTATCAGATCCAGTAGCATCCATGGAGAAAGTGACAGAGTTAACAGGCAGAAGTTAATGCCCTCCCCTGAGGTGAATTTGGAGGCAGGGGGACAATTAATCAGGCATAATGGTGCCGAGTGGGGCTCTGCCACCTACCCGCCTTTGCTCTGATTATGCCTGGGGCAGAAGTGCCCATTTAAGTGTCTAATCCCACCACTGCTGGTATTCAACCAGTGGTGGGCAGGACAGTCACCACGTGGGGAGCCTGAAAAGCAAATCCTGGCATGTTTGCTTGCGGGCTCTATTGGGGGGTCGTGGGGTCCCTCGTTGTCAGGCAGTCAGGTGATTGAGGGACCCAGCATCGGGAAGGAGGGAGGGTCCTGAAACTACTCGCCTGTCCTTGTCTACCTCCCCTGCGACTACCAGGAGTGATGGTGGCATAGTAATGTCACTGGACTAGTAACCCAGAGGTCCAGGTTAATGCTCTGGACAGGCAGGTTTAAAACTTTCCACGGCAACTAGTGGAATTTAAATTAAATAAACAAAATCTAGAAGTGAAAGTGAGTCTCGGTAATGGTGACCACGAAGCTATTGTTTATTGTCATAAAACCTTTAGGGAAGGAAACCTGCCACCCTGACCTGCTCTAGCCTACATGTGACTCCAGACACACAGCAATGTATTAACTGCCCCTTATTAGCCTAGCAAGCTGCTCAGTTCAAGCGTAATTAGGAATGGGCAATAAATGCTATGCTTGCCAGCAACATCCACATCCCATGAAAGAATTTAAAAAAGCCCTGATTCACCTGCGGCCTGGGTCCCTTGCTGATCCTGAGCTTCTGCCTCTACATTGCCAGCAGCTACCACTGCTCCCTCAGGGGTACTGGCTGCAATGAAGAGCTGCTGGCCTCTGATTGGCTGACAGTCTCAGGAGAGCCTAGCTGGCACTTAATATGGCAGACCTTCCCCAAAGGAGGTTACGTAGAGCTCTCACAAGAGCACAAGAAATAGGAGCAGGAATAGACCATATCACCTGTCGAGCTTGCTCCACCATTTAATATAATCACGGTTGATCTTGGGCTTCAACTCCATTTTCTCCCCTGCTAACATTGTTGTAATATGCCTTTAAGGGATATCACTAGAAGGGAAGTGTGTCATGTGATCCAGTCTTAGTTACATTTTTGTTTTGAGCAGAGCACAGACATAGCTCTGATGTCTTCAAGGTTTATACCTTGTATAACTGTTCTCCTGACTATTCTTAATAAAAGAACCCAATCCCTTAAGAGCGATTAGGTATTAAATTATTAAAAATAACATGACATGGTGATCAGCAGTGGTCAGTGGTATGACATGGTGAACAGCCTTAGAGTGTGCTGCATGGCATGAAAGACCCTTGATGTTTTGGACAGACATCGCAGAATATGCAGAGTCAGAAAGTGTTGAAAACGCAGTAGGTGACTGCAAGGAAAAGCTTTGAAGACACAGCGCAGAGATAGTGCTCAAGTGAAGAGCTGGCGGACAGACGGATTGCAGTGCATAGCATGCCAGTTCAGTGAGTGGGGCAGTGTGTCAAGAGGACCAGCATGTGGTTAGCTCAGTTGGGACAGGTGAGTGACCAGGGTATGGGCTGAAGCGATAGCGAGCAGGGGAGAGTCAAACAAAAATAAATGTCATAAAAATTGGGCCAGAGAAGTTTGCAATTATAACAGGTGCCTTAGGGAATTACTGCATAATCAGTTGAATAAAATACAAAGACACCATCACTCTGTGGTGTGTTACTGCCACTTCTCGTCTTCATGGGCGGAGCTATGGAATAACGTGCAAAAGCAGCTACAGTGACACTCATCACAGTCACTACAGAAGAAGGAAGGTCAAAGAGGTTTTGTCAGAATGTCCACAAAATTCCCCAGTTTGAATTAGGATGCAGCTGACCTACTATCCGAATTCTAAATATTTAAACAGCATCCAGAGCTATAGTTTCTTGATTCAGGTGTGTATGAATCAGACAACCAAGTCATAAAAATTCACCTAGAAATTGGGAATGAAGGTATACACAAGCGGAACATGCCAGGATTAACAGAAGAAGAGATAAAGAGTCCCAAAATGATATCAGTTCAGAATCAGGTTAAACCTCCATATACAAAGACTTGAGTTCATGTCATTTTGAGAACAGCCTACAGAATCCATACACCACTTCGTCAGCAGATGCAGAGAAAAGGGTACGCACTGCTTTTTCAGACGTAGAACTAGCAGACAGACCTGTTGAACTGGTGATAGCATTCAGTCCCATGGAAGCATTCCAGAAAGATCTGCTAGACAAGCACAAAACCAAGAGCATTGAAGAGCTACTTAAGGATGGACATAAGTATGAAACAATCCTTGTACGTCAATGAAGCTTACAGGTCCTAAGTACAACTCCAATTGTTGACGCACCCATTAGAAGACGCAAACCTAGCAGATATGTGGAAGGTATGACCTTCTGTATGCATCAAAAAAACACATATTTTCATTAACTCTGCAAGACTTGTGGCAGGAAGAGCCATTAGCACCAACAGTCCACTAGGGCAAAGACTGATGCAGCTACATAGAGCTGTGCATTGATCCAAACAGAATGCACGTAATGGAGACCTTCAAGCAATAAGAATAACTATTTGGTGCCCTGTCAGAAACATATACATGAGTGAGTAACAAACTATAAAATGAAGATGATGTGCATGGTGAGACAAAGAGCGATGAACACATGTTTCACACTGTCAATTTCATGGGAAACATAGATAACATCACACTGCATGAAGTATTTGCCAAGATCCAAATGAACTGTCCTAAGAAAGTGTGACCAAGATTGACACGGGGCAAGTTCTAACATACTACCTCTGTGAATTCTAAAAGACATCATGCCAAACCCACTGCTGTGAATCGTTTAGAGTACAATGGTTCACTAATTCCATGTGCAGAATCCACAGTCCTGGAGAGCAAGAGCAATCAATCCTGTTGGGTGTCACCAACATTCTACATTGTGGAAACTAAAGGCCCAGTGATTGCAGGTCTACCAGCATGCTGTGACCTCACACTAGTGACAATCCATGAAATCTGTCAGACCTCACATGTCAGAAAATACTCCTATCACCTCAATTCATGACTTAACATCAAAATATCCAGAATGTTTTGACAAAATTGGCAGTTTCAAAGGAGATGCAAAATTACATTTCCAAGAGAATGCCAGTCTGTAACATGAGCCACCACATAAGTGCAGCATCCACTTACAAGACAAATTAAAGGTCAATCTAGATAAAATGGAGAGAGGCAGAATCATTAGAAAGACACAAGAGCACAGCGAATGGTGCAGCACAATCACGTGTCATAAAGAAGAACGGGTCATTGAAAGTATGCCTCAATCCACGATGTTTAAAGAAAGCTTTGGAACAACGTCCTCACATTAAAAGAGTTAGTCGGAGATTTTCAGGTGCAAAATTTTTCTCGAAGCTTGAGCCAAGTAAGACTACTGGTCAATACATCTCGCGAAGCAGTCCCAAGAATTTATTACATCTCGTACCCCATTTAGTTGATGCTGATTTCAACAACTTCCTTTTGGGCAATCTGTTAGCCAGCGTCTCTTTCAAATCCATGTGGGCCATATTACATGCACTGTACCAGGATGCATCTGTATCACAGATGATATAGCTGTTGTGGGAAGAGCAAAGCAAGAACATGATCATAGTCTACAATTATTGATGCAAGTGATACATAATGAAGGATTGATGTTCAACAGTCTGAAATGCAACATCAACGTGCAGCAGATCAATTTCTTTGGTTCTGTTTATTCCACTGCTGGCGTATGTCCCCATCCAAATGAAATAGAGGATATTTAAGCCACACCAACTCCTCGAGATAAAGGCAATCTTTGAAGAAGTCTCGGTCTCTTTAATTTCTGTCTCCATACATTCCCAATTTCGCTCAAAAATTTCATCGCTAAGGGAATTGTTGAGAAAGGATGTGCCTTTCCTGATTTAGGAAGACCACCAATACCTTTTCAAAACACTGAAACAGACATTATCAGAAGCAAAACAAAAACAGAATTACCTGGAAAAACTCAGCAGGTCTGGCAGCATCAGCGGAGAAGAAAAGGGTTGACGTTTCGAGTCCTCATGACCCATCAAGAGAACTATGCTGCCGATGCTGCCAGACCTTCTGAGTTTTTCCAGGTAATTCTGTTTTTATTTTGGATTTCCAGCATCCGCAGTTTTGTGTTTTTATCAGAAGCATATACATTGTAATTTTATGATCTGAGGGAGACATCTACTCTGGAAATAGATGCCTTGCATAAAGGTCTAGGATTCATATATACTACAAAAAGGCAAATGGGTTGCATTTGCTTCAAAATCTCTGTTTGTAACGCAATCCAGCTACTACAATATCGAGTGGGAAACATTTACTTTAGAGTTTGGAATCATGCGTTTTCATACCTAAGTATTTGGCAAAAGGTTTATTGTAGAGACTGACCACAAGCCACTGGGGATGATTTGGCAAAAAACATTGACCAGTGCACCGCCAAAATTGCAACATCTCTTGACAAAGATTCAAGGTTATGACTGTGAGATTAGGTACAAGCCAGGCAACTTGATGATCGCATCGTTTACGCTTAGCAGACGCCTAACCCAGCGAAAACAGAAGATACATCCTTAGATCTATAAGTTGACTTCATTGCCATCGAACTTGAAAATGTTTTCCAAATTGATCTGGTACATTTTTGCAGAGCAAAATTGCTAGCCGTTACAAAAAAAAATGGCAAAAAATTCCACACTACAGAAACTGTGGAAAATTGAAGGATTGTCTGATTCAATTCAGCATGTTCACGAATGCGTGAGTCCATTTTGGTCTTATCGGGATAAGCTAACTATCTCATTTTTAAAGGCAGGCAGGGAATCATACCAGAATCTTTGCAACCTGATGTTCTTCAACAACCTCATCACTCACACATAGGCATACATTGGGCAGGAAGACTTACAAGAGGGACAGTCTATTGACTAGGTATGAACAATGACATTGAAGTCGTCGTCAATGATTGCAAAGCATGTCAAGAGCATATGCCAAGTCAGCACAAAGCACCATTGATTCCACATGAAGTTCCTACCCATCCTTGGTCAAACCCAAAATCGCATCTGACCTCTCATGTCCATGCACTGACCTCATCATTATCGTCGACTACTTCACCAAGTAGCCCATCATTTGACAATTACACAATACATCAACCACAACTGTCATGCACACTCTAACTGCTTTTCAGTTTATTTGCTGTGCCGAGATCATCATGCATAACAGTCTGCAATTTATTGGTAAATATATATATGTAATATATATATATCAATGTATGTGAGAAGTGGGACATCTATTTATTTTCCTTGTTACCCTAGATCTAATGGCCTAGCTGAACAAAATCCCTACTTCTCAAATATAGACAGACCAAGCAAGATCTATACATTGCAATATTACATTTAAGAGTGACACCTTTAAGTGCAACTATCCCATCATCAGCCGAGCTCATGCTTGGCAGACCAGTATGTACTAATTTACATACTTTTACCCATTCTACTCTCTCAGAAACTAGAAAGCAATTTTTAAAACTGCGAGAGAGATTACCAATGAGCATGATTAAAATTCAGGTACAGAATTGACAAGTTTACAATTCAGATAAGTTCACATCCAGGATTCCACAGAAGGTACATGGCAACCAGCCAAGGTGACAAATCTTTGTTCAGAACCAAGGTCCTAGGACATCATTACATACAAAGGCACAATTGTGAGGCATAACTGAGGAAGAATCAAATCCATTCCAGCCTCTCAACCACAGTACAGTCCTATGCATCTAGGACAAGATCCCAAATGAGACTGGGAACCACATCCAAGAATGACAATCCCACAGGTCACTGTGAGCAATTCAAGAAACCTCCACACAAGATTACTACTACAAACCAGCAGATTACCTTTATGCTGTAGAGATTTATAGATTCAGCAGTTCTATGAGTTTCTGCAACGGTATCTAAACATGAACCTGTATTGTAAATAGTTATACTTTTTTGGAAGGAGGAAGTATCTTTAAAAAGAAAGGGGGATGATGTAATATGTCTTTAAGGGATATCAGCATGGCATTATGGGAAGGGAAGTGTGTCATGTGATACAGTCTGAGTTTCATTTTTGGTTTGAGCAGCGCACACACACACAGCTCTGATGTCTTCAAGATTTCTATCTATGTATAACTGTTCTCATGTACCTAGTCTTAACAAATGAACCCATAGTGTGTTTATCCAATGCCTTAAGGATGAATAGGTATTAGATATTATAATAACATGACATCCATATCTCTTAATTCCCTGAGAGACTAAAAATCTGTCTATCCAAGCCTTAGCTACATTCAACGATGGACCATCCATAACCTTCTGGTGTAGGCAATTTCTAAGATTCACAACCCTTTGAGTGAAGTAATTTCTCCTCATCTCAGTTCTAAATTATCAGCTCTTTACCTGAGACTGTGACCCCAGGTTTTAGACTCCCCAACCAATCTCTCAGTCTGCCTTATCAAGCTCCTTCAGAATTTTGTATGTTTCAATGAAATCACCTTTCATTCTTCTAAACTCCAAAGTATAGAAGCCTAATTTACTTAGCCTCTCACCATAAGACAATCCCCTCATCCAGGGAACAATTTAGTGAACCTTTGCTGCACTGTGTCCAATGTAAGTGTCCTTTCTTAAGTGTGGAAGAGACCAAAGCTGCACACAGCATTCTAAATATGGTCGCACCAAAATCCTGTACAATTGTAACAAGACTTATTTGGGGAGAATTTTCTCCCTGTCAGAGGGGCTGAATGGGAGCGGGCGTTGGCGGGTGTGCAGCCTTGATGGCTGTGCGCCACCACGTTGCATGGGCGGGCCAATTAAGGCCTGCCCAGCGTGAAACACACCCAGAAGTGCTGAGCGCTCCATGTGTGGGCAGGGGGAGGAGGGAGAGCTGGGGCCTGTGCACTTTCACGCATGTGCGTGAAAAATCGCAGAAATCTCCCTAAGGCACAGAGCTGCCTCAGGGAGATTAGTTTGGTTTTCAAAAATTTTAATAAAGAGAATTTTTTTTTTAAGAAATGTCACCTCATGTGACAGTGTCACATGAGCTGGGGCACGTCAATGAACTTTAATTAAAAAAAATTATTTAAATTATAAACCCTTCATGAAACCTCATCCCACCCGTGGATAAGGTTTCATGATAGATGCGAAGGCCGCCTGGGCTCTTCAACTGCCCATCAACATTAAGGTTGGACAGCTAGCCAACTAATAACTTTAATTAGTTTTTAAATGGCCTTAATAGGCCTTTGACAGTACCGCAGGGACGCAGCCGCTCCGCTGTCTGCTCGCCGAACGGGAATCTGAATGACGCGCGGTGATGTTGGGACACACACCCAACATCACCGTGCATCGTTTTGCGCGTTGGCGAGCGGGGCCCATCCCCGCTTGCCGACCCGAAGATTCTGGCCTTTACTTTTGTACTCCATACCCCTTGCAATAAAGGGCAACATGCTATTTGCCTCCCTCCTTGCTTGCTGCACCTGCATGCTAATTTTCTGTGTTCCTTGTACGAGCACACACATATCTTTTCGAACATCAACATGTACAAGTTTCACACCTTTGAAATAATATTCTGCTTTTCTATTCTTATGACCAAAGTGAGTAATTTCACACTTCCTTATGACTCTGTCTGCTTCCTTGTTGCCCACTCACTTAACTGATCTCTATCTCTTTGCAGCCTCTCTGTGTTCTCCCCACAGCTTAATTCCCAACTCGCTTGGTATGATCAGAAAACTTTGCTTTATTACATTCTGTATTGCCATCTAAATCATTAATATAGATTGTAAGTAGCTGAGGCCCCAGCACTGATCTTTGTGGCACTCCACTATTCTCTGCCGGCCAATTTGAAAAAGCTCTATTTATGCCCACTGTCTACTTTCTATCTGTTAACCAAATCTCCATCAATGCTGAAGTATTACTTCCAACTCCACAGGCAGAATTTCCTGCCTGTCGGGTGGGCTTGCCCAACCCAATCGCCAGCAGGTGGGGAGCTGATCCCTGCCGCCATTTTAAGTGGGCGGGCCAATTAAGTGCGCTTCCTGTGCAGGCAGGGTAGGGGGGGGGGGGCATTCCCCAAAAGCGAGAGTGTGCTCTTTCACGCATGCGCACAAAAGAGCGCACATCTTCCTGAGGCTAAGTGCTGCTTCAGGGAGATCGCTGATAGCTTTATAAACTTTAAAAATAGAAAAATTTAAAAATCCTTGACATGTCCCCCTCATGTGACAATGTCACACGAGATGGGACATGTTAATAAATTTTAATGAAACTTTAATAAACTTTTTTAAACCCTACATGAAACCTCATCCCGCCGGTGGATGAGGTTTCATGTTTTTTCTATTCCCCACCTGGGCTCCTGGCCTGCCCGCCAACCTTAAGGTTGGACGGTCGGGTGCTTTAATCATTTCAATTATCCTATCAATGGCCTCAATTGGCCATTGACAGGTCATCGGGAAGACAGCTGATTTTGCTGCGTGCCCGCCTTCCTGAAGATTTAAATGGGCGGGATGAAGCCGGGGGGGTCCCCCCAATGTCATCCTGCGTCATTTTCGAGTTGGCGAGCGGGCCCCGCCCCTTGCTCACCGATGGAAAACTTCAGCCCCATGAGTCCTTTTCTTGCCAATTAACCTTCTGTGTGGCACCTTATTAAATGCCTTTTGGAAATTCATGTATGCTACATCTACTGGTTCCTCTTTATCTACACTACAAGTTACATCCTCAAAAAACTCTAATAAATTTGTCAAACAGGATTTCCCTTTAGTAAACCATGTGATCTGTTCTAATCATACTATGCTTTTCTAAGGGCATGGTTGAGGCTTCCTTAATATAGATTCCAGCATTTTCACAACAATTGATGTTAGGCTAAACTGGTCTATAGTTCATTGTTTTCTCTCTCCCTCCTTTCTTGAAAAGTGGTGTAACATTTGCCATTTGCAGGGATGATCTAATGAGATCATCCCTGAATCTAAGGAATTTTGGAAAATCATAGCCAGCACATCCACTAGCTCTGCAGCTATCTATTTCAGAACCCTTGGGTGCAGGCCATCAGGTCCTGAGGATTTGTTGCATTTTAGACCCTTATGTTTGTCCAATAATTTTTCTCTGCTGATATTAATTTACTTGATTTCCCCACTCTTTTTAGCCCTTAGGTTACAGTCTATTACTGGTACGAAACTTATGTCTTCTATAGTGAAGACAGACACATAATCTGGGATTTTCCTGTCTTGCCCGTGATGTTTCCCACCCAGAAAATCCTGGCCAAAGTATTTGTTCAATACGTCTGCCATTTCCTCATTCCCCTGATAATTTCCCTGCCTCTGCTTCTAAGGGGTCAATGTTTACTTTAGCTATTCTCTTCTTTTTAAATACCTCTAAAATGTTTTACAACCTGTTTTTATATTTCTGGTTAGTTTATTCTCATATTCAATTTTTTCCTTTTTTATCAACATCTTGGTGGCCCATTGCTGGCTTCTAAAACATTCTCAGACTTGCTACTTTTTTTTACAACATTTTAAGCCTCTGCTTTTAATCTAATGCTATCCTTAACTTCCTGGGTGAGCCACTGATGGGCTGAGTTTTTGTTTTTCAATGGAATGTATTTTTGTTGCATGTTTTGAATTATTTCATTAAAGGTTTCTCACTGTTCATTTACCTTCCTTCTTTTTAGGCTATTTGCCCAATTAACCTGAGCCAATTCTCCTCTCGTGTCTATGTAATTGGCTTTGTTTAAGTTTAAGATTCTTGTTTGTTTTTAAAGTATGTCACTTTCAAACTTAAAATGGAATTCAATGGCATTATGATCACTATTTCCCAGTGGATCCTTCACTATGGCATTATTAATTAATCCTGCTTTATTACACAACACAAGATCTAAGATATCTTTATTCCTCGTTGCTTCCACAATGTATTGCTCCAAGAAACTGCCACAAAAACATTCTATGAACTCATTGTTAAGACCACTCTAGTCACTTTGATTGTTACAGTCTCTATGATGATTAAGGTCCCCCACAATTATTACATTTCCTTTGTCACAAGCTCCGGTAATTTCTTGTTTAATTCTTTGTCCAATGGTATAATTACCATTAGGGAACTCATGCTATTCTTAATTTCCATCCATACTGATTCTACATGGGGCAGAATTTTCTGCCTGTTGTGGGGGAGGGGGGTTTGTGTGGGCGCGTTTGCGGGCGGGTGGGTTCCTGATCGGTGCACCCAATTGGGGGCACACCGCCATTTTACATGGTCGGGCCAGTAAAGGCAAAGTGCTGCCTCAGGGAGATAGCTTCAATCTTAAAAACTGTGCTGAACTGAGAAAAAAAAAATTATTGACATGCCCCTCATGTGACACTGTCACATGAGCTGGGACATGCCAATTACTTGAATGTTAAAACTTAATAAGCATTTTTAAAATCCTCATAAAACCTCATCTCGCCCGTGAATGAGGTTTCATAGTTTTTTGGAAGCCCGTCTGGGCTCCCGGCCAGCCCGCCAATGTATGGTTGGATGGGCAGCCCTGACAATGACCTCAATTAGGTAATTAACAGGCCTTAATAGGCCTTTGACCGAATCGGCTGCATGCCCGCCGAACAGAAAATCTAAATGATGCGGGGTAATGTCGGGACGCATGCCCGACATCACCAAACGTCATTTTATGCGTCAGCGTGCAGGTCGCACACCGACCAGGAAATTCTGCCCGTGATCTTCTGAGACCAGATCCTTTCTCATTAATGTCGATCTGTTGTCCTTTACTTTCAGGGTGACCCCACCTCCTTTGTTATTCTGTCTGTTTTTCCAAAATATTGTGTACCCTGGAATATTTATTTCCTCTCACTCACCAGCTGTGGAGCAAGACCCCCAGAACCTGGATTAAATTCCACCCACCGTTTCAGGTAGTTAGGTTTGGTGAAAGGTGATCAATGTTACTAGACCTGCTGCGAATTTCCAATATTTTCTGCCTATATTATAAAGCAAGTACTTATCTTTTGCAGACAGTCTATGAATATGCCTACAGATCATACATTTCTCAAATGTAACAATAAGCAAACATGTTCTGTTTCTGGCTTGTGCATTCAAAGAGCAAATTCAAAATCTGTAGAGGGGACAGATAAATTTTCGACATGTTGCGTGAGTGAAAACCACTTCAGTCGACTCAACATTTACCCAGTACCCAATCTAAAACACTACAATGTTTAATGCACTGTCTCTAAACATAAGGGGCAGAATTCTGCCGTTGGCGAGCAGGAGGTGGGGCCCGATGTCACCCCGCCCCATTTAAATGTTTAGGAAGGCAGGGGTGCAGCAAAATCTGCTGCAGGCCCACCACTTGAGGCCATTGACAGGATCATTTGACCAATTAAAGGACCTGCCCGTCCAACCTTAAGGTTGGCAAGCAGGCCAGGAGCCCCAGCGGCAAATAGAGAAAACATGAAACCTCATCAGGCGGCAGGATCAGGTTTCATGTAGTGTTTTAAAAATTGTAATAAAGTTGTTCTGTAAATTATGAACATGTCCCAACTCGTGACAATGAGGGGACATGTAAGGGATTTTTCCTTTCTCTATTTTTAATAGTTTTAAAAGTGGAAGCAATTTCCCTGAGGCTGCACCTAGCATCAGGGAGATGTGCGCTCTTTTGTGCGCATGCACGAAAGACTGCACTCTAGATTTTAGGGATTCCCCTTCCCGCCCGCACAGTGAGTGCATAGCACTTCCCAGTGGACATCACCCTGGGCGGGCCTTAATTGGCCCGCCCGCGTAAAATGGTGGTGCGGCCCCGATCACTGGCAGCGATTAGCCCTGCGCCCACCCACGATTGGGTCAGGCCCACCCGCCCGACAGGCAGAAAATTCTGCCCAAGGTCTGACAACAAATCTTTGCTTTTTTAAGTGACCTTGTTGCGTTCTCACCCACCCAACCAAATGCAATGGATACTTGTATGCTCATAGGTCTTTCACTTTCAGGGATATGGGAAGGAAGTTCCTTCCTTCCCATAGCAAGGGTTAAGCAGCTTTTCCTCCAAAGCAGATATTTTTCAGGATTCAGTGCATCCATAACCTGACTTCCCACTCTGTGGTCTTGTTGCTGTTAGGTCCTGCTATGACCTACGCGTTAGAAGCCTTTTAGTCTTGTGCCCTCTTTGACTACTCTTGGCCATTCCTAAAATGTCTGATGGGAAGGCATAGAAATGTTGTGTCTTTTTTTGTCTTCACTGCTGTTGCTGGTTCACTCATGGAGCAATGGATGGATAAATGTGATTACCTATCTATTTTATGTATTTAATGTTCTAGCTTGAGTTTAGTCATTAAATGCGGTCTCAATGAAAAAAGTCAATGCGTATTGTTTTTTTCTGTTGTCATGGTTCATTAAAGATATAATAGGATAAGCTACACTAACAAATTTTTTTTCCTGAGGACAGCATTAAATTACATTTCCGAGCAGGTCAACATTATACTGTGCCCAAGAGAAGGAAATGGATCCCTTGACAAATTAATTCAGTGTCCATAAATATTAGCAGTTTACTCATTCTCTAAATGAAGCCCTAAGGAGACAACTGCAAAAACTCAAAAGAAACAAACTGGCAACCTCAGCTCAGTACATGTAACGTACACAGAATATTAGACTCCACGCACAAGCAGCTCATGGATGAGCACTGGGAGACATAATTTTATGTTTAAGGAAATCCACAATAATTAAAAACTGACCAAAAAGCAGTCTTAGACCAGCAATGTGACAAATTGTGCCTTATGTTGGATATGCTACTTGAAAAGTTCAATTGTTGTAAGAGGCCAATCATACTACAGGTACTGGTCTCAACTTGGTACATGAATTAAATCACACAGTGTTGCAAATCAGAGCTTACTTCCATATTAGCTACTGTCCTTGGGAAAACCCAGCTTTGTGCAGGTGTACTTGCCCAAGGGTCGACTCAACAGCCTCCAATTGCCGATTACATTCTGGTTTTTAGAGAGAATCTGCAATTCTGAAATTTTCAAAAACGTTTTAATGAAATATCTGAGAAATGTTAAACATTAGCTTTGCACTGGGCCAGAGCTATAACACTGTATATGTGAACTTAAATGGTATGCTGTTACCTTTTCACTTTATGGCTTACCATTATGCTAACGTGACTCTGGAGTTTTGTATTGATCAGCATTCAAGGTCACCAATTATAGTTTAGTGAGCCTAAAAATCTTAAACAATGCTTTATAATTCTTCAGAATGTATCTTAAGCTCATTTTAAGAGAAGTCTAGGTAAGCCAAATTGTCTCAGGGAAGTTAGGCAGGTAATTTAAAGCAGAGCAAAAGTACATTAGTCAATCAGTCATAAAGTAGTATTTCCAAAGTACAGGAAACAGGGCCATTGTCTTGGTTGGAGTTCAAGAAAGATTGAATTAAAAATTCACAATAAGTTAAGTTTGTATAATGTTTCTTCTCAGTTCTGGTAGCAGACACACTTCTCCTTAATTATTTGTTCCATGTCTTTCTCTGGTGTCAATGGTGGCTCAGTTGGTAGCACTCTCATCTCTGTGTTTGAGGCAATGGGCTCAAGTCCCACTCCAGAACCTTAAGCACAAAATCAAATGCAGTACTGAGGGAGTGCTGCACTGTCTGAGGTGCCACCTTTTGGATAAAAATTTCTTTTGCAGAAATTCACCAAGGCTCCTTAGACAGCACCTTCCAAACCCACCACCATTCGCACCTAGAAGGACAAGGACAGAAGATAGGGCAGACCGCCACCACCTCGAACTTCCCATCCAAGTCATTCTGACTTCGAAATATCTCACTGTTCCTTCACTGTTGCTTGGTCAAAATCCTGGAAACCCTCCCTAACAGCACTGTGGGTGTACCTGCACCACATGGACTGCAGCGGTTCAATGTGGCAGCTCACCACTACCTTGTCAAGGGCAACTAGGAATGGGCAATAAATGCTGGCCCAGCCAGTGAAGCCCACATCCCATGAATGAATTTTTAAAAGATGTTAAACCAAGTTCCTGTTTGCTTTTTAAGGTGGCGCAAAAGATCCTACTGTTTAACACTATTCAGTGTCGGGGAGCGCAAATATCCCAGGTGTCCTAACTAATATTTATCCCTAACTCAATATCACAGACACAGATTATCTAGTTGTAATCACATTGCTTTTTGTGGGAGTTTGCTGTGCACAAACTGCCCAACACATTTCCTACATTACAACAGTGATTACAATTTTTAAAAAAACTTATTTAGCTAAAAAGTGCACTGGGACATCCTGAAGTCATGAAAGGCCCAACATAAACGCAAATCTTTATTTCTTTCACAATTACTCTTTTTAAAATGCATAACAAGGTAATTTCTTGATTCTCTCCATTATTCCATCATTCACCAAGAGGGAAGCCGCATTGTAAAGTGCTGCATCCAGTGGGTTGACCAGGAAGCAGCCACGGGTGGTATTGTCACTGGGTTTAAATCCCATCACAGTTTGAATTCAATAAAAATATCTGGAATTAGAACTCTAATGCTGACCATAAAACCATTGTTGACGTCATAAGAAAACATCTGGTTTCATTAATGCCCTTCAGGGAAGGAAATCTGCTGTCCTCACTTGGTCTGGCCTACAGAAATGTGGTTGACTCTTAAAAATGCCCTCTGAACAGGGGCAAATAAGAATGGTCAATAAATGCTGGCCTAGCCAGTGATGCCTACATCCCACAAATGGATAAAAAAGAAGCCTATTACAAATGCTGATACTAAAGTGAGGGTCCCAGCCATCTTCACTGAAATGGTCCCCAATTGATTCACAATTGACATCCTAAATTAATTCTAATCCTATTAATTCACAGCCGACAAGACCATGATAACCTATTCTTCACATCTTTCTTGACCTGTCTGCAGCCTTTCATGCAGTTAACCAGACTATCATCCACTAATGCTTCTCCACTCTGTTATCCAGTGGGATGGTACTGTCCTTCCCTGGTTCCATTCTCATCTATCCAGTCATAGCCAGAGAATAAGCTGCAATGGCTTATTTTCCCTCCCTGTTACCTCTGGAGTCCCTTAAGAATCTATCCTTGTTGCCCAGCCTTTCACCCCACCCCACCTCCAGCTGTTTCTCATCTTCATGCTGCCCTTCTTTTGGTAACACCATGCCAGGTTTCAGATGTACACCGATGACACCCAGACCTATCTCACCATCACTTCTCTCAACCACTTTGTTATCTCTGATTTATCATATTGCTTGTGTAACATCCAGTCCTGGATGTGCAAAAATTTCCTCCAGCTAAATATTGGGAAGACAAAAGCCATTGCCCTGGGACCCTGCCATGACTTCAGGATGTCCCAGAGCACTTTATAGCTAATAAGTTTTTTTAATTGTAATCACTGTTGTAATGTAGGAAATGTGTTGGGCAATGTGCACACAGCAAGCTCCCACAAAAGGCCATTGCCCTGGGACCCTGCCACCAATTTTGTCCCTCTCTCCGACAACTGTCTGAGACTGAACCAGACTTTGGTATATATTTTAGTCTTGAGGTGAGCTTCTGACCATTTATTTAACCCATCATCTAGGCTGCCTACTTCCACCTCTGTAACTTCGTCAAGTCTCTGCCTGGCCTCACCTCACCTATTGTGAAGTCCTCATGTCATTTTTAATCTTTGGCTTGACTTTATGCTCTCCTGGCTTGCCTCCCATCTTCACCCTATATAAACTTCAGCTCATCCAAAACTCAGCTGCCCCTGTCCTAACTTCAGCCAAGCCTCATTCACCCATTACCCCTGTGCTCTCTGGCCTTTGGTCCAGCAACACCTTAGAATTAAAATTCACATCAATTTCAAATTCCACCATGGGGAGTTTTGCCGTAACATTTATGGGAAATATATGGTGTTACTTAGCCATAAAGTCACCAGCTTGATAGTTTCTTAGCAAGAGGTATGTGAGAGACTACACTGATGTAACATCAAAAGTAATGTTTGTTTTATGCAATTTACCATTATGGAAAAAAGAACTGTGAGAGATGGAGATTTACTGTATGTTGGTTTCTACTCAAACGTTATTCTTGAGTGTTTTCCAGGCAAAGGGGTCATACCTGGAAGAATTATGATAATGGAATTTTTCCCTCAGGATAATACTCAGCAATAACAAAGACATGAAATCTGTCTTCAGTAACTTTAACATTTTTTGGATTTTTTTTTCCTGTGAATATCCAATTAATTATTGTTCATTGATTCTGTGTCACGGTCGGCAATTTGCACTTCACCACAGAAATGTAAAACATATTTTTTTATGATTTTTTTTCGTTGTTGCTGTAGGGAATCAATACAAAACAGCAAAAGCTTCTTAATGTCTTCACAGCAGCAAGAAAGCCAATGACTTCAGCATAAAGAACATCAGAAAGCATTTTGCAGACTCTTGTATGAAAAGTGGCCGCCAAGGAAAGGAAGCAGAGACTATGTCAGGGTGCAGGGGTCAGAGGTGTTGTGGAGTAGGAACATCAGAGCCGGAGAATCTACTCAGCCCCACTTGAATTAAAAGTCTGATGATGACCGTGAAACCATTGTCGATTGTTGTAAAAGCACATCTGGTTCACCAATGACCTTACCTGGTCTGGCCTACATGTGTCTCCAGACCCACAGCAATTAGGGATGGGCAATTATTGCTGGCAGCCAGTGACACCCACGTCCCATGAACAAATAAAAAAAAACAGCTAAGCTAAATTCACACGATAGTTAAGCCAGGATAAACAAGAGTTGATGTAATAATCCCAACAGTTGACCATGCAGGAAGTATGATCACAGTTAGCCTACAAACAGTTGGAATTTCCACAACAAGGAACAAGAAATTAAACAATTAAATCCAGGAAAGTTGGAAATGGAATATAAAGAGACTGAACATTTTGATGAGAACTGTGTTTTTGCTGTGGGTCTGGAAGCATTTCCAGAGGCATTTACGACTAGATGAATAAAAACAGAAGCAGACAATGACAGTCTGACTGTTGGTTGATGGAAGGGTGGGACAGGGGAAGGGAGGGCAGTGACAGAGGCAGCTGAATGGATGGTCTCAATTTTGGTGACTAGAAGTCCATGAGCTCCTCTCATTTTTTTCAGTTATTCTTTCATGTGATATGGGTATCACTGACAAGGCCAGCATTCATTGCCCATCCCTAATTGCCCTTGAACAGAATGACTTGCTCGGCCATTTCAGAGGGCAGCTAAGAGTTAACCACATTGCTGTGGTTCTTGGGTCACATGTAGGCCAGTCCAGTTAAGGATGGCAGATTTCCTTCCCTGAAGGACATTAGTGAACCAGATGGGTTTTTATGGCAATGGTCTCAGAGTCAACATTACTGAGGCTAATTTTATATTCCAGATTTATTAATTGAATTTGAATTCCACCAGCTGCTGCAGAGGGATTTGAACCCTTGTGCCCAGGGTATTAACCTTGGTCTCTGGATTATTAGTCCAGTGACATGACCAAAATGCCACTGTCTCCCCCAACACTTGAGAGTTTTGGCATTTATGTGAGAAAATATGGGAAAAAAAGACCACAGTTGGCAGGCTAGCTTGCTGCGATCAGAAAACATATCTGGTTGAAGACCATTGAGGGGACTTTAACTATGCTGAGGAAAAAGTAAAGCTGTTAAGACATTCCTATCCACCTAGAAAACAGCATATTGAGACAGCTGTAAATTGTCACCAGCGGTTTATCAAATAACTATAACAGGGAAAAGGAAATGGCACAAGTGGAATTATGTTAATCAGCTGAAACACATGGTTATGAGCCTGAGGAGTTTCAGGCATTATAACAAATGAAGAATTCTAAAAGAACGAGCATTAGTTTTCCCTCACAACAGCTGGAATACGTAAATATGATAATCACTCTTCAAAAAGGATTCTGAATTATTTTCATATTTATTTGAGTTTTTTAACCATCAAATTACTAATTGTTAATTCAAATTTATGATTTTACTAATATATTTCTTCTAATCATAAGTCAGAAGTAGTTTGCCATTCCACCTGTTTACTTCAGGCATATAATTATTTTGATATGCCCCAATGGAACGTTTTCCCATTATTTTGTATTTACTCCATTTTTGTCATGTACTGTATTGTCATGGAAAGTGCCATATGAATTTCAGTCTTTCATTTTTTTCCTTTAACCAACATCTAGAACAGATCAGATGGTTATTTATCTCATTCCAGTTTGTGGTACATTGCTATGAACAAATTAGCTGTTGCATGCCTCCTTTACAAAAGCGATTACACACCTATAAAACTGTACTTCAGAAGCTGTGAAATGTATTGGGTTGGCTTGATGTCAGGAAAGGCACTATATTAGTGCAAATATTTCCTTTCAATTTTCTGTCTTTACAGGCCAGTAGGGAAGGACCTATACAGGAGAAGTGCATAAAAGTTGCCTTGAGTTTTCTTCACTCTGTAGTCAGAATAAATGTTAAGAAAGGTTCTGCTGCTAACTCAAAACTCCAAATAGTTAGGCAGCTACTTCACAAGTTATTTTCCTGAAACTGCTGCTTCTAATAAGTAACAATGTAATTTAAAATATTTTTCAGCAAACTTAACTTCTCTCACTTTAGCTGATTACAGTGCAGTCATAAAGAGAGTTTGTGGATTGTTATGCATGATGACAATGCATAATGAGCATAAACTCAGGAAGGGTTTTAATTTAAAAAAAAACATATGTTAGCAGTGGCTGATCCTAAATATTACTTGTGTCCTTTTATTTTAAAAGCAAAGTAATGGAAGTGCCTAAGTGGAAATATAACACGTTGAAATGCACAATAGATGTTGCAATAAATAGTCATATGTGTCTACTTACATATTGCTCCACACATCTCCCATATATAAAATTACCTTTATCATTTGTTTGTAATAGTTTTTTTTTCCAGTTTCAAGTAAAGAAAATTGTTCGCATTTAAGTATCGATGACTTTCTCTATGTAGCTGCCTATGGAAGCTGTACAATGATTTATGTTGAGGGGAATAATAGGATGTGCTGTAAAACTTGCTGTTAGTAAGAAAATTATAAACAATGAACGTGCTGAGTGCTGATTGTACATCATTTCCAAAAGAATGGTGGAAGAAACAATTGCTTGATGAATGAGCATTCAGAATTGGGTCACTGCAAATCTCAGGTTAACTTCTTGTAAATGCTAACTCAACTATTTACACACAAGGGTGAATTTTACATTGGAGGGAGGTTATATTGCTTGCCTCCCCCACAACCAACCTACCCAATGGTAAGACAGTCGGTTGAGCGTCAAAGATGTCACTGAGTGGCTGCAGAACACCCTGAGGGAGGAAGGTGAACAGCCAGCACTTATGCCCCATGTTGACACAGATGACATAGGCTGAAAGAGGGATGTGGTCCTGCAGTTAGAGTTTGGGAACTAGGTTGGAAATTAGCAAGCAGGACCTCAAAAGTAGTAATCTCCGGGTTACTCCCAGGACCATGTGCAAGTGAGTATTGAAATAGGAGGATAAAGCAGATGAATGCATGGCTGGAAAGTTGGTGCTGGAGAGAGGGCTTTAGGTTCTTAGAACATTGGGGCCAGCTTTGGAGGAGATGGGACCTGGGCAGGCTGAACAGGTTGCACCTAAATAGGGGTGGGACTGAGTTCCTTGTGGGGTGTTTTATCAGTGCTATTGGGGAGGGTTTAAATTAACTTGGCAGGGGTTTGGGAATGAAGAGATAATATCAGAGAGGAATGCTGAGGTGCATTGTATACTAGGGGATAGCAATAGAATAGGGAATAGTAAATTAATAGGTAGGGACAGAGTGAGAAAGAAAGTGATAAAGTCTAAATCATGGTTAGTGTGCATGTATGTGAATGCATGGGGTGTGGTAAATAAGATGGTGAGTTATAGGTGCAGATTGCCATTTGGAAATATAATATTGCGGCTATAACAGAGACCTGACACAAAGAAGGTCAGGATTTGAGTGTTAAATAGTCCTATTTACAAGGTGTTCAGGAAAAATAGAAAAGGTAGAAAAGGGGGAGATGTGGTGGTATTGATTAAGGAGAGCTTTGCAGTGTTGGAAAAAAGAGGATCTCCTGCAGGGGTCAAGGGTAGAATTTATTTGGCTAGAGCTAAGGAACATAAAAGACATTGCTTGATGTAGACTATGGACCACTAACCAGTGGGAAGAATGTGGAGGAACACATTTGCAAGAAAATTACAGAGGGGTGCAAAATTATAGAAGTGGTTATAATAGGGGACTTTAGTTCCTCAAATATAGATTGGGATCGTAGTTGTGTAAAGGGCAGAGATGGGCAAGAATTACTAGAGTGTGTTCAGGAAATTTCTCTATAGCAGTATGTTTGCAATCCAAAGAGAAATGAGAGATTGCTAGGCCTGGTTCTTGGGAATAAGGTAGACCAAGTGGATCAAGTGTCAGCAGGACTATTTAGGTGACAGTGATCATTATATCAAAAGGTTTAGGTTGGCTATGGAAAAGGAGAAAGAACAATTCAGAGTAAAAATAATTAACTGAGGGACAGCCAACGTCAATGGGGTAGGTAAGAATGGATCTGGGTCAGATAAACTGGAGTCAAAGGTTAGTAGGAAAAGAAGAGATAGCTCAGGCACTGTCAAGGCATATTCCCTCGAAAGGGAAAGGTAGGGCAAAGAGCTCTAGTGTTCTCTGGATGACAAAAGATATAAAAAATTAATGAGGAAAAGGTATGCTTATGAAAGGTGTCAGGTAGAAAATACAATTGAGAACTTGGCTGAATATAGAATATTCAGTGGGAAGGTAAAAAACAAATCAGAAAAGCAAAGAGGGAGTATGAAAACATACTGGCAGCCAACATAAAAGGCAATCCCAAAGTCTTCTATAGGCATATAAATAGCTCAAGGGTGGTAAAAGGAGGAGTAGGGTAAACTCGGGACCAAAAATGGGATTTACACATGGAGACGGAGGTATTAA
This sequence comes from Carcharodon carcharias, assembly GCF_017639515.1. Taxonomy (NCBI): domain Eukaryota; kingdom Metazoa; phylum Chordata; class Chondrichthyes; order Lamniformes; family Lamnidae; genus Carcharodon; species Carcharodon carcharias. The sequence goes on along the minus strand of NC_054478.1, from coordinate 43,046,281 downwards.
ATGAACACTTTGCATCTGTCTTTACCAAGGAAGATGATAATACCTAGGCCATTGTGAAAGCGGAAGTAATTCAGACACTAGAAAGGTTTCAGTAGGTGATACTGGATCAGTTATCTGTACTTAAAGTTGATAGGACAACAGGACTGGATGGGATACATCCAAGGACACTGAGAGAAGCAAGAGTGGAAATTGCAGAGGAATCAGGGACCCTGGAGAGTTGGGGGGGGTGGGGTGTGGTGGATGTGGGGGGGTCAGATTCTGGATTCAATAGGGGAGGCACAAAGTGGGGTACCATCTTGGAGTTGCCCCCGACGGCTACAGGTTATCCCCCCCAAAGTAGGTAGCCCTTCCTTCCTTCCCACCTTTTAGCCCTAAGTCACGAAAGAGCAGGGTGGCTTCCTTTGTTCCGCCATCCTCAAAAGCACGCATCATTGGAATGGAGGTGGCAACAGTTAAGGGCCTCAATTGGCCTAAGGGCAAGTGGGCTGGCTGATGCCTTACTCTCCCACAGTATTGTGGGGTACAGCTCGGGGGTTGGGAAGGAAGGTGGTGGGCTACTCACCCATTCTATTTTATGTGCCATCCCGCCTGCAAATAAACTGGCAGGAAACCATAAATTTCACCCACAAACCAGCCCCCACCAACCACCTACACGGTGTGTTTTTTTTAATAATCTGTGTAAACTATACACCAGCTGGTATTTCAGGCTTCACTCATGATTTTACGACTCTAAAGTATGTATTTTAACTGCTGGACTGAAAGTGAGGGACAGCTGCCAATACCTCCCACCTCTCCATGGGAGGCTTAGCTGATTTAATGGCCAAGCCTAATGAGTGTCCCACCAGCCCGCTGACCATCTAAAATGAGGCTGCTTGCTATGATCATATAATTTGTGCATTGAAGTTTAAAGTTATAAACGTTGCCCATCCAACCTTAAGGTTGGCGGGCAGGCGAAGAGCCCAAGCGGCCTTTGTGTTTTTCATGAAACCTCATCCACGGGTAGGATGAGGTTTCACAAAGGTTTCATTAAATTAATAAAAAGATTTTTCTCATTTCATAAACATGCTCCAGCTCATGTGAAACTGTCACATGAGGGGACACATGTAAATGATTTTTAACTTTCTTTATTAAAAATTGTCAATATGTTCTTAATCTCCCTGAAAGAGCACAGGCCCCAACTCTCTCTCCTTCTCCCGTCCACAGAGGTAGCACTGAGTGCTACCGGGCACGTGTCACATTGGGCTGGCCTTAATTGGCCTGCCCACATTAAATGGCGGTGCGCAGCCAATCACGGGCAGCGATCGGCCCCACGCCCGCCCGTGCCCACTCCTGACTGGCCCGCCCAACAGGGAGAAAATTCTCGCCCATCTGTGTATACTTTTAAAAAACATCTTTGCGGGCCTGCTTCAACTGGGTGTCTGGCGGATTTCATTGATCAGAGCAACCATAAAAGTTTCTCTGGCCAACAGAACATTTATATTGCTTTAGAGACCGAATTAAAAGATATGCAGATGCTGTCAATATTGTCCTCAGGAAAATGGCTGCTGGGGTATTGACAAGCCTCAGTTCAAACAGGAAGCAAAAGATAAACCCCGTGGTCGTTATCATAATTATGGCAATGTCAGTCTTGCCTCAGAGGCACAAGGTTCTGAATTTAGGGCCCGGTCTAGAGAATTGAGCACACAATCTAGGATGACATGTCAGTACAGTGCCAAGTGATTGTTGCAATTTGGAGGTGCCGTCTCTCAGATGAAACCTTAAACAGAGGCCCCACCTGCTCATTCAGGTGGATATAAATGATCTTTCGGCAATATTCAAAGAAGAGGAGACTTCTTTCAATGTTTAGGACAACATTTATCCCTCAACCAACAATATCATTATCCCATTGCTAAAACCTCAATTTGTGCAAATAAGCTGCTGCATTTCCCTAGTGATTACATTTGAAAAGTACTTTATTGGATGTGAAGCAGTTTGAAACATCCTGAGGTTTTTTACCTCTAATTGTAAGTTTTGGCCTTTCAAACTGGAATTCCGAGATCCTCGGTGTGGTGATATGATGGGTTGGTATCTTTAAGGGGTTGTATTGTAGACTGTTGTCAATCACCACCACCTTGACAGTATGTGATGCATTAGTCCCATGACTTGTATTCAGTCTACAAGCAGCAGGAGTAGGGGTCAGATGTAATAAGCTTAGCTTCTATTTAACTCTATGGGCTGAATTTTCTGTTTGGTGGGAAGGGAGGGGAGGGTGGAGGGGATCCGATTGCCGCCCACGATAGGGTCCGCACCACCATTTTATGCAGGCGGGCTAATTAAAGCCCACCCAGCATAATGCCTGACTCCCGAGGATAGCAGGAGTGGGTGGGCGGTGGCAGGAGAGCATTGCCCGCCGGGTCCAATGGCAACCTGGTGGCCTGCTTATCAGGACCACCGGCAACCTTTGCAAAGCTGCTCACAAGTCAAGTGGAAGGGATCACCAGAGGGCTTCTGGTGAGCAGGCCAGTCTGGAGAGCAAACCAGCAGAGCAGGCCAGGCCAGAGGGTGGGGAGGTGGGGGGCAGGGTGCCCCTCATTTCTTGGATGACTGCCTTGCTGCCCTCCTCGAGGAGGTGGCAGCATGGTGGGAGGTGCTGTTTCCCCAGGATGGGAGGAGGAGGCCCCCCCCGACATGACGAAACGTGCCTGGGAGGTGGCGGCGGAGGTAGTGAGCTCCCTCAATGTGGTGCAGCGCACCTGGATTCAGTGTTGCAAGTGCTTCAACGACCTGTTGCACTCTGGCAGGATGAGTACCACGTTGGCATTTGTCATGCAACCCAGCAGGTCGGCTTAACCCTTACCCCACCCTGCTGCCACCACACAACACCCCGCCACCTCCCCCCCCCACCCCCCCCACCACCTCCCACCCCACCCCCACCCTCACCCTCACCCCCAAAGTCTGAGTGTAGTGACTGCATTGAATCATTGACGGCATTTGTCCTCTGCTGGGTGGGCTAGCAAATATTGCCCATGCTGAGGTCAGCCTTAGAGGGTGATGAAGAGATGTGAATTGCCTCTCCAGCATGTGTTACACTGAGTCTGGTTTGGGGGTAACCTAGAGGAGCTGCACCTAGGCGCTGTGCTGGTACTCCAGGACATGTCCAAGTCAGGGTGATGACATGCTGGGAGGGGAGCTTCAAGGTGGCGTGGCAACGAAGCATCTGCTGCCCTCTGCGCTCCACGTGCTTGTGCCTCCTTGCTATGGAAGGTTTGCCTAATGTGATGGAGGCAGCTTGTGTCCAGAGGGGGGTGGGGGGGGCTGTGGGGAACAGGCCTAGCAGCTTTGCGAGGCAGGCATCAGCGTAGATACTAGCACCTTAGTGGGAATTAGAACATCAGCTAGTGTCCTGGGGCACAGCAGTGAGGGCACTTCACAGTCACTGGAGGAGCTGGCAAAGACAGAGAGTGCCCATGGCGCCATCACTCGGAGGACTGAAGGGGACCAGGCACATGCTCAGTCAGTGCCTGATGATGTGTCTCTGGAGTTATCTGCGACACAGCAGGTGCAGGAACTGCGGCCAGGTGTGCGGGAGCATCTGGGGGAGATACATGACGCTATGCTTGGCTTGGTCTCTGTGGTGTAGGAGTCCATGCGGATGATCGCCGAAGCAATGAGCCACATGTCCGAGTGCCATATGTCCTCCATGAAGAGAGTGGCGACTCTCGTGTAGAGGCTCCTCCAGGAGACCCATCAGGGCTTCCTGGGGATGTGCTCTGACCAGCAAGCCCTCAAACCCTTAGCTGGTCACTGCCAGTGTGGGAGATGATTTGGGTATCAACTTTCCCAGTTTGGTGCCCATCCACGGTGAGCAGGGAGATCCAAAGCGACCTCATATCGGCACAGCAGCTGCTTGGCGTCTCTGCGGGCACCTCTCAGGGCGCTCTGGAGCTCTGGATGAGGGCAGCAGCTCCTCTGCCTCTCCCCGGTGAGGCTGCGATGACTGGGGAGATGCCAGCTGTGGAACTGGCAGCTCCCTCCCAGGCAGGGCCAGCACTGGCTTTGCAGACCAGAGGATGACCGCCAAGGTCATCAAGGCCAACAGGACAGCAGAGGAGGCTGCCTCATATGCCACTTTGAACGATGGGACAGCGCCAAGGTGTAGCATCCGGAAACGAAAACATAAGGCACCTTAGACACACCACGGGTTTATCAATGATGCTTTTGTGATGGCCCGAGGTCCTTATAGAACCATAGAAAAGTTACAGCACAAAAGGAGGCCATTCAGCCCATCTTGTCCATGCCAGCCTGAGGACACCCAGGTGCCCTTCCTAATCCCACCTTCCTGCACCCAACCCATAGACCTGCAGCTTACAGCACCTAAGGTGCAGATCCCAGGTACTTTTTAAAAGAGTTTCTGACTTGCTTTATTTCGTAACACTGTTCTCTTTTTTTTGGAATAAGTTGGTTTGCTAGACAGAATAAATTCAGATATGTCACCATGGCTGAGGGTGCCTCTTTTCATCTGCAGGCAGATGGTTTCCAAAACTGTAATGGGTACTTTGCGGGACATTCAGCTTTATTAACAAGGATCTTAGTTAGTGTTCCTAAACTGGCAGATTTTGCATTTAGGTGTCGAGTATCAAGCCTACAGCCCAGGCTTGTCCTGGTGATCCACCTGTGGTGTGCTAGCTGAAGGTTCATTGGATTAAAGCCTCCCGGGTGTCCCTGCCTCCCTGGAGTATGCCCGGGTCAGCGTCTACCCCCTCAGCATTTCCCTGAGCTCATCCTCAGACTCACTGCTAGATTCATCATGTGCGGCCTCAGCCACTGTCAACGTCTTCATCGTCCACAGCATCCCGACTTTCCAGCGCAAGATTGCGGAGAGCACAGCATGCAACCACTATCACAGAGACATGATCTGGGGGGTATTGGAGTGCGCCCCCTGAGCGGTCCAGGCATTGGAAGCGCGTCTTGAGAAGACCGATGGTTCTCTCCACCGCAACCCTTTTGGTGCCGTGGCTCCTATAGTACCACTGCTCAGCTTCTGTTCTTGGATGTCGGAGAGGCATCATGAGCCACCTTCTGAGGGGATAGCCCTTGTCACCCAGCAGCCATCCATCCAGTCAGGCTGGAACACTGGAGAGCCCCGGCACCTGGGAGTGTCTGAGGATGTAGGCATCGTGGGAGCTGCCTAGGTACCTTGCACAGACTTGTAGAATCTGCATCCTGTGATCACACACTATCTGCACGTTCATTGAGTGGTAGTCCTTCCTGTTGACGAAGGCACCGGGCTCACCTGCTGGTGCCTTGATGGCCACATGTGTACAGTCTATTGCACCCTGGATGCGGACGAAGCCAGCAATGGCTGCAAAGCCTCTGGCTCGCTGTGTCTGGTTGGCCTGGTCCCAACGGTAGTGGATGAAAGTCAATGCCCGCCTGAACAAAGCATCTGTAACTTGCTTGACACAAGTGTGCACAGCCGATTGGGAGACACCACAAGGATCATCCACCGAGCCCTGGAAGGAGCCTGAAGCATAGAAGTTGAGGGCAGCTGTGACCTTCAGAGCCACTGGCATGGGGTATCCACCCACACAGTTAGTGGAGATCTCAGGCCCAATCATCTGACAGATATAGTTGACTGTTTCCTTTGAGAGACGGAACCTCCTTCGGTATTGCACCTCAGACATATTGAGGTAGCTGCTTCGCCGCCTGTATACCCTGGCAGCAGGATAGTGGTGTCATCTGTGGCCCCTTCCACCATTTCAGAGCGCAGTTAAGAGTCACCCTCATTGTCTGGAGTCACATCCAGATCAAGTAAGGATGGCAGATTTCCCTCCCCTCAAGGGCATTTTTGAACCAGATGGTTTTTTTACAATTGATCACAATTGTTATGGTCACCATTACTGTGACCAGCTTTATATTTATTATATTGAATTTAAACTTCAACAGTTGCCACGGTGGGATTTGAACACATGTCCCCAAAACATTAGCCTGGGCCTCTGAATTACTAGCCCAGTGACATTGCCTCTATGCCACCATATCCTTTTTAGTCACACATCTGCTTTCTGGCTGAAGTTGCAGTACCATTTGCACATGTATAATGGTACATTACTTTGGCAACAAATTCATGTCTCCTCATTGTGGTCAGTCAGTCAGTGGGAATGTTGTGTTCTTGCTGTATTCACTAGTTGCGCTGTTAGTAAGTTCCCAAAATCCTGAAACTCCTTCTAAACAGCACTTTGGGTGTACCTATACCTTTGGACCACAGCAGTTGAAGAAGGCAGCTCACCACCACCTTCTCAAGGGCAATTAGAGATAGGCAATAAATGCTGGCCTAGCCCATGACCCCCACATCTTGTGAAAGAATAAAGAAAATTTAGTACATAAGTCACAGGCACATCCAGTGGGAACCTTGGGATTGAGTACATGGAATTCATACGGAAGCAGATCCTCACTGCTATACCATATCACAGCAAAAGAGAAATGAAAGTACTGGCAAAACTAATGTACCCCTGAGATGGGGGAGTGTATGGGCAATCGGGATCACAAGGTTTACGTTCTTCAGTCAACTTTAAAATTCAGCCTTATTTCTTTTATAAATTTTTGTCACTGGTGTTTATAATGGTACAAACTAAAGTTAGGAGGTGCAGTTTGTCATTATTTCAGTTATTCAACCAAAGAGTGACACTACTAACTAAATTTAAAAATGTTCCATTTCGGCACAGGTTGGAGAATTTTGTAGTACATGGCATTTTTTTTATGTATTCAGCTTTTAAAAACTGTTATGGTTTTTGCGTTATTCATATAATGCTACATACTTGCAGCTCATAAGTCACCCTTATCTATCGACTTACACTATTCAGAACTACTTTCATCTTCTTGGCAACAGATGGAAAATTTGCACATCAAAAATAAAATCATCAGTCAGTGTCATTAACCTTCAAAACAATCAACCTCAAACTGACTGATCTTCAGTCATATCTTTGCCTTACACGCAGCATCTTAGAAGCAGCATAAAATAATTGGCAGCATAGGCCCTGAATTGGCCAACATAAATTTCGTGGTAAGCATTAATATGGGATTACAGATAAAATAATTTATAAAACATCAATTTTTTTTAAAATGTAAAAATTAGCGTTTTAGTTGGTTTCTAATATTCAGAATACAAAACTCTGTAATGGGAACTCTGTACAGTTTAGTGACTTAAACAAATGCAAAGCATACACACTGATCACCCCACTAATTGTCAATATCAAATTAATGAGAATCTCAATATTTATGACATTCCAATACAGCGCTAATGAATAATAAGACAAACAAATAGCTGGCATTGTGTTGAATGCAGCAATTCAATCCAATGCCTTTGGCGACAATAATTAATCAGGTTAAACTTTGCTGTCATGGTTGTGGCTGACATTAGGATTCCTTGAATGAATTATTGCTTTGCAACTCACTGGCAGCTGTCTATTATACTGTATGTAATTCAGTGGAGCTGTCAAGTATCACTCATTTGGAGTAAGCTTCATTCATTTTATTTTAAAACACAACAATCCTTCAAATGCAAACATAGCTCCACATGGTTAAATTGGTTCATGAGTTGTCTCGCTCCTTTGAATCATAAAGTTCACTCCAAAAATTCCCATAATTTAGAGATGCCTTGAAATCGACATCTTGCATATTTAACATTGAATACGGTCTGCCCTATATAAAAATCTGTGCTTTTTTCAGCTCATGGTGTATTTTTAAGTTTATAATTGTAAAGAGTTACTCTTGTACACTGTGCCTAGTTCCATTCACCTCATCATTCAACAAAAAGAAAAACATTTTTTGCTGGATATATTAATTTCCTTATGGTAGCATGAACTGCTCCAACATCATTTGACACCATGTTCCGTCTTACATACTTTCTTATTTCAGTCTGACTTTCTCATCTTGCTCAACAACTTAAATAGTGAAACCAGTGAGGAGACAGAAAATTGCTAGCTGGAGGGAAAGGGAATGAATGGAAAGTGTTGTAATGTGCCTTTAAGGCATTGCAGCATGACATCACTAGAAGGGAATCCATCTTAGTTTTACTTTTGCTTTGAGCAGAGCAAACACTGATGTCTGCAACCTTTATTCCCAAATATAATTGTTCTCATATAATAAATGATCCCACAACGTGTTTAACCAAACCCTCATGAGTGATTGGTGCCTTGTGTCTTGTACAGTAAATAAACCTAAGGATTATATCATTATAATAACATGACAGAAGAGACAACAATGTTCAATCATCTGGAACTTGCAAATTATAGCTGATCGAGGCTAATGGAAAGGAGAGCACATCAGCCAAATTTTTTTCAGGCTCCAAGTCACATTCTTAATACACAATAATCTAATATATATATATAATATATATATGTGTGTGTGTGTGTGTAATCTGATACTTCTATCAGAGCAGTATAGCAACAACCTGCAACAACCTGTATCTATATATCACCTTTAATGTAATAAAAATGCCCCAAGGTGCTTCACGTGGGCACTATAAAACCAAATATGACACTGAGTAACTTAAAAAGATATTAGGACCAGATCACAAAAAGCTTGGTCAAAGAGGTAAGTTTTAAGGTGTGTCTTAAATGAGGAAAGTGAGGTGGAGAGGTTTTGGAGGGAATTCCAGAGTTTAGGGCATGGACAGTTGATGGCACGGTCATCAGTTGGGGCAGTGGTGGGAGATGGGGTGGAATTGAGTATTGTTGTCCTTTCTGTCATATTGTTATAATGATATAATCTTGGGGTCAGCTATGGAGGGATTTGAGAACAAGGGTTTAATTTTTTTTTAAATTGCGGCGTTGTTTAAATGGGAACTAATGTAGGTCAGAGAGTTCAAAGGTGATGCATGAGTGGCGCTCAGTGCACATTAAGATACCAGCAGCAGAGTTTTGGATGAGCTCAAGTTTCTAGAGATTAGGATGTGGGAGGAGGGCTAGGAATGTGTTAAAATAGTCAAGTCTGCAGGTAACAAAGGTAAGGGTGAATATTTCACCAGCAGATGTTTTGAGGCGGGAGCAAAGACAGGCAATGTTACAGAGGTGGAAATAGGCAGTCTAAGTGATAGTGTGAATATGTGGTGGGAAGCTCATCCCAGGGTGGAATATGACACCGAGTTTATGCGTTAGCCTCAGTCAGTTGTCATGGAGATGGATAGGATTGGTGGCTAGAGAAGGGAGTTTGTGGTGGGGACCAAAAATAATGGGTCAGATTTTTGCTGCTGTAGCAGATAACTCAAGTCAGGAAATTTCCAGATTCAACACATCCACCTCAGTTAGACCCAATTTTCTCTCTGGGAAAGTGAGAGCAGGATGGAATTGGGCCTGTTAATCCTAGAAGCAGAGTATAGGTGGCCACAGGGGGCTGGTGTGTGACAAGGCTGGCTGGTTATAGGAAACGGCTTGATTCTCTGGGGCTTCATTACAGCTATTTTACAGGCTGTCAGATCCTCTAGTTCTCAGCCCTCACACCCCCTCAACCCCCTCATGTTCCTTCATAGACCCAATGACACCTCCATTGTCATTTGCCCAGTATCCACCATGAGAAGACCTCAGGATCAATGTGGAGATGAAAAAAATAAACTTCTAATAACCTAATAGAGCTCTCAATCATACACATTTGATAGTGAGAAAAAGATGCCCATTTATGAAACCCATTCAAAGCTTTTAAATCTCAAGTAGCTAAACCTCTTTGCAGACCCCCCAAAGGCAGCTAATCCTTTAATAATCTCAAGTTGTCCGACTGAACTCAGAACCTACTGAAATAATTGTAGATTTTGAAATTCAGCCAAACATTCATAATGATATAATAATAGCTCTTAGGGAAATGTCTACAAAGATCTCTATTGAAACTGCATGACCCAGATGTTATCATTTTTAACCTACGCCAGATGGCCTGTGAATAAAAGTAGTCCAGCGGAGGGCTTTTTTAAAGTCTCTGACAGTTTCAGCCTGTTTTTTCATATTTAAAGAGAGGGGGATTTTTTTTTAAATTTTAGATTGTGACACTTAAACAGACCTTCTCCATCCTTCAAAAGCATTTACACTTATACTATCAATTTGTGAAAATGGCACTATAGGTTAAGGCCCTTGCAACAGCCAAAATGGGATCTGTTTGAAATCAGCAGTAAGTTCAAGTTGCCCTACTGAGTCACAGTTTCACTCCTGTGTGAGTCATGTCCTGTTGCCAAAAATTGAAGCTGTCAGAAAAGGGGTGGGACTTCCGCATCCATATCCCATCCACTATTTCTAAAGTTCAACAGAGTCCTCCCTAATCACAGAAATCTGGCCCAATGGCCAAACATTTAATTGGAGGAAGTTTCTGCTCATCCAGTACTGGATTTTGAATAATCCACCTGACAATTTAGAGGCTATGGAAGGGTCGAGAGAAGTGGTTGTATTAATGTTGAGTATTGTCAACCAGGCTTGCCTTTTTCAGATTTTAGTTATTATTGGAGATTTTTAAAAATTAAAATGTAAACTGTTAATACATTTTTTTCTCCCTCTTTTCTCTCTATCCCATCTTCCTTTATTTGCCCTTCTGAATTTTGCTTTCTGTGCATGTTTTTATGTTGAATGAAATGATCTAACTTGCACCTCTGGTTTATATTCTCCATGCCTCAGTAAGGATTCTTCACTCTGACACACCGGCTGGATTTTACCAGTGCTTTTGAGATGGGCTGGAAGGTGGGAGTACTGATTAAATGGTGGGGGAAGGCATTGGGAGGAGATCCTGAATGTGTCAACTGTCATAATTCCCAAATTAACAATATATTTGAAGAATGGTACTTATAGCTGCTTCACATGTTTCTTCTGGGCCTTAATAAATATGTAAAGAGCAACATGTCACATGAAATCAGCAATCACATTTACAGTAGGGATTTTATGCAGTTGTAGTTGCTATTGTTGTCGTCATTGGCTGTCGCTCAATTTGAGGATGAGGTCTATTCAGGGTCATGCGTTTCTGCCATGAGTCCTCATGTGATTGATCAGGCCGATTCTCAACTTGCACATCTTTGGTACATTGAGCAGGATGCCTCACAAGGTTCGGGGATCCAGAGCGCAGGATCTGCTTCATTTTCTTTCCTTCTCTGCCACTGCTCTACCTCATCATTAAGATGTTGTCATTTAAAGTGTGATGCAGTTTGATGGACAATTTGTTGTCATTCTGAATGATTCGTAGCTAATTCCACCCAGTCATTAATGTCAATGCTGCTGTGCTTTAAGGAAAGCTTTAGAGTCTCTTTGAAGTGTTTTCTTTGTCCTCCCCTGAAATATCTATTGAGATTTAAGAAAACAGGGCCTGGTTGGGAAGATAGTTTTTGGACTACTGGACAGATTCCAGTCCATTATATTTGATTTTGCTGGAGGTTTGCCAGAATGCTTGTGGATCTGGTTTCAAGGAGGACACTAGAATTTGTTCGATGGTCCTCCCATTGAATCCAAAAGATATGATGGAGACATTGCTAATGGAGTTCCTCTAATGCTCTTATGTGACACTGATACACAATCCAGGTCTCACTGCAGTACAGGAATGTAATGATGACAACTGTTCTGTATGCTAGGGGTTAGATGGCTAGCTTTTCCTCTTGGAAGTGTATTTTGTGGGTCAAGCCTTTGGCAGTTTGCAATCTGCACTCATGGCTGCTGTGTGACTTTGCTCAGGACTTTTGTCTTTAGGAGGTCACATAATTAGCACTGTTTTCATCAAGCCAGTCCTGGTGATGATACTCAAACCCACTAGTTTAGGTACAGGAGTCTACTATAGCTGACTTTATTTGATTCCCCTGTTCTGGAATTGAGTTGGATGTGTCAAGATGTTCTAGATTGGTTGTGAGCTACATTTGGAATTCTTCTCTTCAGTCAAATTTCTTTAGGGCTGTGGCATTGATCTTCCTCCTCTTGGACTTTTGGGCCTTGTGATGTCTTGGTTCCAGGTGGATGTTTCTCATGACCGAATAAGTCAATGATTTGTCCAGCATGCTTCAGTTTCCCCACGTGGACTGAGTGATACAGACATCACTTAGATCTTTGACCTGGACAATGACATAATCCAGGAGGCACTAGTGCATCTAAGATGCCTCCACATGTTTATTTTTGCCCTTCAGATGGAAGAGGGCAATTGTTATAATGAGGCCATGCTGACCACACTTTGTCAGCAGGAGGACACCATTTGCATCGGCTTTTCCCACCCTATTTTTCCTAATGGTTGCGCTCTAGCCATTGGAGTTAGACCCAACCCTGACATTCAAGTCACCCAGAAGGATGATCATTTCTTCTTTTGGGATGGCAGTGAGGACTTCATCAAGGTCAGGATTTGGAACTTTTGCTTAACATCTTCATTGGAGTCAAGAGTCAGGGCATGAGTGCTCATCACAGTGGCATATTGGTTACGGCTGAGCTGTAGGTGATGTGTCATGACTCTTTCATTTACAGAATTGAGGAGTTCTGGCAATGTACCCAAGATGCTATACTAGCTGACAAAACCAACTCCATGTACATGAGACAAAAATAAAAATAACTGGAAAAACTCAGCAGGTCTGACAGCATCTGCAGTGAGAATACAGTTAACGTTTCGAGTCCATATGACTCTTTATCAGAACTGAGGAAATATAGAAATGAGGTGAAATATAAACTGGTTGAGGGGGATGGGACAGCTAGAGCTGGATAGAGGGCCAGTGATAGCTGAAGGCAAAGAAGAGATTGCCAAAGATGTCATAAAAGGACAAAGAGGTGTTGATGGAGGTGATATTAGCATCCGCAGTATTTTGCTTTTATCCTGTACATGAGGATCACTGTCAGCCAATTCCTTTCTAGCAGAAGGTGTATCCCCCTCCTAATCTCTTCAGCCACCCCTCACCAGGAAGGCAGGTCTCACTGAGAGTGATGATGTCAATTTGGAGAACTGATAGCTCGTGTGATATGATTGCAGATCTTCTTTCTGGATGGTCACTTGAGATTATCCATGACATTTCAAATTGCAAAATTTAAATTTTTCTTTCTTTGACCACAAAGGTGGTGATACCGTAGTGTATGGTTCTCTAGCCAGGATACAGTCGGACAACCTATCGTTATGGTACCTTTTCTATCTCCCTTTCCATTTGGTATCCTGAAAAGAACTGTTTAGTCACAAATGGTATTACCCAAAGACATGTCTGTCACAACATATGTGTCCAATGACCTTCAAAATTTGGTTGCCTGTATGCAGAGACTTGACCAGGCACTTCCAGAATCACGCCTTGTCTCCATCATGAATTTTCCATCACCACAGGACTTGGAAAAAGGACCCTGGTCATTTATGTGACTTTATTTAATGTAGGGACCTTGGGGCGCCATCATTGTTAGCATGATCTTGACAGGTTGATGATCAGATTTTGGTGGCTTGTTGATGGCTGGGACAACCTTGCTGCTGCATCTTTCTTCCATCTTTGCAGTTGATGAGAGAAAGAGTCTTCCTCTGCATGTTCTGCCATTGAGAACATTTTGGATTGCATTTTGTAACCTCCTCCTGACCTAGCCACCATGATGGCGCTACCAGGAGAAAGGAGCTCCTGACAGCATCGCTCAAGGGATCATCAGAATGCACAAATCTCTCCACTATGTCAAAGTGATGATCTATAGAGAAGTCACAGTCCACAGAGAACTAGTTGACAGCTAGTATGAGTAATGTGAGGCCATTACAACATTTAAGTGATACATTAGCACAACTAAATGAGAAATAACCATTCCTATTACATTAATCCACAAACTCTTTATCAGAAATAGGATTGCCAAGCTGGATGAGAGGGCAGTGAACATATCCCTCTCTCATCATTCTGTGAAGTGACATATTTACTTAGCCCAGGGCCCCGAGAATGAGCATTGATGTACTACCATGCCTTATGGGGCATTGTGTAAAGAATAATTTTTCCTTCAAAACACAAAATGCAGAGTTTTGTAAGAAAATCAACATTGACTAAACCTTTTGCTTGCGATAACCATAGTAGAGTCTATTTGCTCCAATTGTATCTGGAATTTGAGGGCAAAGGGTATAAAAGCCAAAAGATTAGACCAAGTCCATGTGAAGCACCATCACATAAGTATTGCAGCATTTGGAGAAATAATTGTGTCCCTCTCAGAGGATCATAGTACTACACATTTTTCATTCATTTATTGAGTAATCGCTGATAGATTTCTAATTGTTTGCTTCCTATGATAACACGTCTTAAGAGTTGAGAGAGGAGACTCACACTGAACCTTGCTGAAATTTTCCTACGCCACAAAAGTGACAACACTTCAAAAAATACTTACCGGCTATCAAGCACTTTGGAATCCTGAGGTCATGAAAAACACTACATAAGTGCAAATTCTTTCCTTTAGCAACTATAACATATTAAGTAGCTACAGATTCTTAAAGGTTAAGGGCTCCTTGATTATGATTCCAGAGTAACAGTGAATAGTAGAGTTTCTGTAGAACATCTCACTTGGGTGGATCTCAGAGGTCAGCTTGATACATTTAACATGGAACTGTTCAGTAAGATTTAACTGTACAAATATTCTTAGTCTCTTGGAATTTCAAATTTTGAACATGCAAACTGTGTGAAACGTTAGACAACCAGGGTTTACTGAAAACAAAACAAAACAAAAATCAAATTAAATACAGCAAATTAGCATCTATGCAATGGTATTGAAAATATCTGATGCACAAAAGGATCATAGCATAGCTCTTAATGTATCACTGCTAGAATGCAATTGGTGCATTAAAATTCTTACCATTAATTTGAAAGCCAGACAATATATACTGCAGTTCCTTATCAGAGAATCAATACTTACTGATGCATGATTCTATAACAGCAACACATAAACAATGAGCCTCAAACAAGCTCCATCTCACTTATAAAATGAGCAGTTGTGCTTCATTTGAGTGTTTTTTTCCACTTTGATGCACAGCGTAACAGTGCAATCACCCTTGAGGTTACAAAGTGGCTGCAGCAGAGTTTTTTGAAAAAATTAGTTTTTTTAAAAAAAGAGAAGCCTTTGGATGAGCAAGAGAAAGTGAAGTATGAGGCATAACCTCTATCACTAGTGATTTAAACCTGCAAGGCCCAAGTCATGTTGGCCCCTGTGAGGCAAAATGTAGCACACACAGAAATGTTGAAGTTGAGTAACAAAAAATGTTGGAAAACTGATAAAAGGAGAGAAAATAAAGCAAAAAATTGGAAACAGAGGCACGTCTTGAACATAAACTATAGGCTTTTATTACTGCAGAAATTGTTTATGATATCTCAAGAACCACTCAATCATCCCTTAACACATTCTCCAACTTCAGTTATTGGCAGTAGTGTCTGTTAAACTGTTTTCTGCCTTCATCACACTGAAGCATTTCTACACGGGTGTTAGCAGCTGTGTGGTGTCTTTCCCAAGCATCTATTGTCCATCAGTGATTATTGCCCAAAATAAAGAGGGATTAGTTCCTATTTCTGAAGTGTTTATCAGTGAAATATTCATTCATCATTCACCTTTAAAGATATTCCACTTCCAGAATTC
This sequence comes from Carcharodon carcharias, assembly GCF_017639515.1. Classification (NCBI taxonomy): domain Eukaryota; kingdom Metazoa; phylum Chordata; class Chondrichthyes; order Lamniformes; family Lamnidae; genus Carcharodon; species Carcharodon carcharias. The sequence goes on along the minus strand of NC_054478.1, from coordinate 43,030,751 downwards.
TGGGTTGGATTTTCAACTTACGTGACCTGCCAGGAGTTGAATTGGGGTGGGAACGGAGAATGGGGGGAGGCTGTGGGAGTGATGATGGTTGGGATTCCCTGCCCTCTCCATTGCCAATCCTTTTTCTCTGCATTCTCTGAAGTTTCATCTCCAATCCTTCAATAATCATTTTCCACAGTTTTGCTGTTTCTCCTTTTAGCTGCTGGCATTTGCATTGTGCAAAATGTACCAGATCAATTGCTGTACTTGCATTCTCCTGCAAGTGTAACATTGCAGCTCTGCTGAAAATACAAATTTTGTCAAAACATTCTGAATATCTTAATGCTATGTCTTGAACTAAAGTGATAGGCATAGTTTCTGAGGTTGATCTGCAGTATGAGGTCTGATTGATTCCATGGATTGTCACTCATGTGAAGCCACATCATGCCTTTAGTCTCCAATGGTATAGAACATTTGTGGCACCCAGGAGGATTGATTGTATTTGCACTCCAGGACTATGGATCCTGCACATGAAATTAGTGAACTGTTGTACATTGAAAGTTACGCAGAGTAGGTTTCAACATAGCCTTCCAAGTCATGGATACATATCTTTTAGAATCTGTAGAGATAGTGTTTTGGCACTTGCCCCATGTCAATTTTGGATACTAATGAATAGTTACCAACTTTCTTAGAGCAGATCATTTGAATCTTGGCAGACACCTCAGATGTTGTGACGGTGTTTGTACTTTCCATGAGATTGACAGTGTGAAACATATTCACTATTCCTCGTTTCATTGTGCACATGGTCGTTGTTATCTGTTTTGTCAATCAGCTCATGTATATGTTTCTGACGGGACACTGGAAGGTCATTCCTGTTGATTGAAGGTACTCGTTGTGTACAGTTTGTTTAGATCCATGCACAGCTCTTTGTAGCTGCATCAGCCTTTGCTCTAGTGCACTGCTGCTACTGATGGCCCTTTCTTCCACATACTTTTCAGTATTGATGGAAAGCTGAGCATTTCCTTGGAGCATACAGAAGGCAACATCTTCCACATATCTTGCTAGGTTTGGGTGCTTTAGTGGGTGCATCAACAATTGGGGGTTGTACTTTGGACATGTAAGCTTCATCAACCTGTGAGGATCTCTTTGCACTTACATCCATCCTTGAGTAGCTCTTCAATACCATATGTTTTGGGCTTGTCTAGCAGATATTTCTAGAACTCTTCCATACTAGTGGATGTGATCATCAACTCAACAATTCTGTCTGCTAGATCTGTGTTTGAAAAATCATGTATATACGCTTTTCTCTGCATTTGCTAACAAAATGGTCTATTGATTCTGTAGGCTGTTGTCAAAATGACATGAATCCTAATAGACAAATACAAAGGTTTAACCTGATTTTGAACTGCTTTTCCCATGTAGTCCAAATCTTTCGGGGATCCTTTGGCTCTTCTGCTGTTAATCCTGACATGTTCAACCTGTACAGGCCCTCATTCCCAATTGCTAGGCAATTTTTTATGGCCTGCTTGTCTGGTTCAGATACACCTGAATCAAGAAAACATAACTCTGTATGCTATTTAAACATTTTGAATTTGGATAGTAGGTTAGCTGCATCCCAATTCAAACTGGAGATTTTAGTGGATATTTTGTCAATATTCCTTTGCCCTTCCTTCTTTGATATTACCTGGGATGAGTGTTGCTGTTTTTGTGCAATTTTCCGAAGCTCCTCCCATTATAATTGTAACCTTCTCTGGCCCGATCTTTGGGTTTTTTTGTTCGACTCTCCCTCACCCACTATCAATCCAGCCCACACCCTGGTCATTTTCCTTTCCTGACTGAGCTAACAGGTGCTGGTCCCCTCAATGCACTGTCTGACTCACCGCAAGGGAGCTGTATACTTATCAGCTCTTTAATTGAACACTATCCCTGCATTGTACCTGCAAAACTTTTCTGTGCAGTCACCATGCTGTGATTTCAACACTCCCTGACGCTGCGCTTCATTGAAGCCTGATCTGAATGTCAAGGGTCATCTCATGCCACATATCATGATCTAAGCCTCACTATGTCATACTTGTACTTAAGCTTAATCTCTGCTATCCCATCACTACCACCATGTCATGTTTTATAATGATATAAAGGCACCAATCACTCATAAGGGATTCGGTAAACATGTTGTGAGTTTATTTATTGAAACTAGGCTGACGAGAGCATTTATACAAAGGTAGAAAGCTTGAAGACATCAGCAGCAGAGCTGCGTGTGCTGCTTTTTGCATGCAGGCCAAAGTGAAACTGGGACTAGATCACATGACACACTTCCTTTCTGGAACCAGTCAGATTACCAAGCACTGGGGGATGGGAAAACTGGAGGGAAGTAAAGGTGTAAATCAGAGACCAGAGTTTTCATGGATATTTTGCCAGAGGCAAGTCAGAAGTCTGGCAGGGTGGAGAAATGGGAGCCTTCTAGCGGAGTTTGGTATCAGCATAATTGACACAAAAGATTGCAGAATTTTGAGTTATTGGCAACTTGAGTTTCATGATCTTGTAAGCTGGTTTAACAATATTGTTTGAGAAACAGGCCCCATCCACCATCTGACCACAATCCTTGGGTGAATTAATCACCATTGGGAGTTTCCTTCAATTCCCCTTATTTGCAGACTTCTGGGATGCTTCAATAATAAGCTGGAATTTTTGGATGCAAAGATACTAATAGATATCTTTCAAAAGGTTTACAATGAATTCTGCTTTGATTTACGAAGGAACTGATTACTATACTGGAACACAACTAAAAAACAATATACAAAACTATTTTCTAAATCCATTTTCAGTCATTTAAAATTGAGTTGTTCCCGAATGGCAGATTGCCATGGATTTAAAATGCATTTTTTTGTAATAAGCCTGTTTCAGCTGTGTGAATTAAACTTTAAAAATTACCACTCTGTTCACTCTCAAATACATAATGGAAATTTAAAAACAATTTTCTTTTTTTTAAAATTATGTTTTAAAATGCTGCCCAATCCAGATCCAATATGAACCTTTAAGTTTTAGCAGTGCCAATATCTGGGCTGGTGGCTGTGAATATAAGGTCAAATGGCAGTGCTTTTTCATCAAAGGTCTGGTGTTGCTCACACCCTTCTTGGTGATTGACCAGGAGGCAATTCTTGCATATCAGCAAACAAAAATGCAGAAACAGAGGGTTGGGTTGAGGGAACTGGGGTCAAGATGTTCACGGTCACACCTTCTGCTCCTTGCACTTTATGCCAGATAGCAGGATAAGGGTCGTGGAATTTGAGAAAGGGCATAAGGCAGGAACGGACTATCAAGCCGAATGTTCCTGGCAACATCAAATAAAATGACCTCAGTTAGGCCTTGTTAGTGAGGTGTAACTGAATTTCTAACAGTCTACAGCATCATAACCACTACTGAACAATCTCTCTGACTGTTTACACAAATATAAATATGGTTTCATGTCAAATTTTACCATTATGTTAAAAATTCCATTGGGACTCTAAATATAATACAAATTATTATTTTGTAAAGTTTGTTTGATATTTCAGCTGTTACATGTTCTGATCTTCATTTCATTTTCTGTAACATGTAAAGAGAATAAAGGATAATCAGTGTATTTTACTTTTTAGTTTGCTTTCTGTGAGAATTCTTCAGTGTGGTTGGGCTGCTTAATCTGGTTGATTATATCACTGCTGCCGGGTGCCTGGAGGTTCTCTTAACTTGGTACCAGATTTAAATTAATGTTAGGAAACTGGCAATCCATGCCAAAGAGATCAAAAGGCTTTTCTGGGCTGCTTTCTGCAAGGCCAGCAGGGATATACTTCATCACCTGACAGCAAAAATCCAACCAAAATTTTGTATCTGCATCTATTACAGTGGCTGGAGAATAAAACAAAGACCCTTTGCTATATAAAAAAAAATTAATTGATATAGTGCCAGTTTTTTAAACTGGTGGATTTTCCTCATATCCTATATAGAATTCTGACTTATTGTTGTTTGATGAATCAGAAATATCTGACACTAAGGCAGGAATTTTGCAAAAGTGAAGTCCCAGTGCTGGGACTGAAAGCAGGATCAGAGTTTGTGTAGGTGGATGAAGGGACCCTGGGGGTGAATATACTTTTCAGAGTAACTGAGACCTTCCAATAAAATGGTAAGGAGGTTTTAATACAATTTTATAGATAGGTTTAATTATATGAAATATGATAACAGGTCTCATATCAATGGCCCAGATTTTGCAGTTTTAAAATAGTGAAACTGTCAGTGTATACCATCTTTAGGCTTACAGCAACTTCCGGCATCCATGCAGTTAAACATGGAAATCCAGAAGCTGCTGTCAGTGATCCCTTGCTCCTTTACAGGGTGTGCTGTTGAATTTCCCATGGATAGAAATCTTTAAAAATCGCTGAACTGATTGAATCTTCCACATTATAGGAAGGATGTGATTGCACTGGCGGGGGTGCAGAGGAGATTCAGTAGGCTGTTGAAACATTTAAGTTATGAAGAGAGGTTGGATAGATTTGGATTGTTTTCGTTGGAGCAGAGAAGACTGAGGAGTGACCTGATCTAGGTGTACAAGATTGTGAGGGGCATGGACAGGGTAGGTAGGGTGCAGTTGTTCCGCTTAGTTGAAGGATCAGTCACGAGGGGACTCAAGTTCAAGATGAGGGGCAGGAGGTTTAGGTGGAATGTGAGGAAAAACTTTTTTACCCAGAGGGTGGTGACGGTCTGGATTGCACTGCATGGGATGGTGGTGGAGGCGGGTTGCCTCACATCCTTTAAAAAGCACCTGGATGAGCACTTGGCACGTCATAACATTCAAGGCTATGGGTCAAGTGCTGGTAAATGGGAATAGGTAGGTAGGTCAGGTGTTTCTCACGTGTCGGTGCAGACTCGATGGGCCGAAGGGCCTCTTTTGCACTGTGATTATGTTCTGATATCACTATCAAAACCTCCTGAAAACGTTAGGCCTTGTTAGTGAGGTGTAACTGAAGTCCTAACAGACTACAGCATCATAACCACTACTGAACAATCTCCCTGACTGTTTACACAAATAGAAATATGGTTTCATGTCAAATTTTACCATTATGTTAAAAATTCCATTGGGACTCTAAATATAATACAAATTATTATTTTGTAAAGTTTGTTTGATATTTCAGCTGTTAAGGTACATGTTCTGATCTTCATTTCATTTTCTGTAAAATGTAAAGAGAATAAAGGATAATCAGTGTATTTTACTTTTTAGTTTGCTTTCTGTGAGAATTCTTCAGTGTGGCTGGGCTGCTTAATCTGGTTGATTATATCACTGCTGCCGGATGCCTGGAGGTTCTCTTAACTTGGTACCAGATTTAAATTAATGTTAGGAAACTGGCAATCCATGCCAAAGAGATCAAAAGGCCTTTCTAGGCTACTTTCTGCAAGGCCAGCAGGGATATACTTCATCACCTGATGGCAAAAATCCAACCAAAATTTTGTATCTGCATATATTACAGTGGCTGGAGAATAAACAAAGACTCTTTGTTATAAAAAAAAATTAATTGATATAGTGCCAGTTTTTTAAACTGGTGGATTTTCCTCATGTCCTATATAGAATTCTGACTTATTGTTGTTTGATGAATCAGAAATATCTGACATTAAGGCAGGAATTTTGCAAAAGTGAAGTCCCAGTGCTGAGACTGAAAGCAGGATCAGAGTTTGTGTAGGTGGATGAAGGGACACTGGGGTGAATATACCGGCATCAGCCAATTAAGAGGCTGCCACCAGGACTGTTGTCTAATTAATGGTGGTGGCCTGCCTCTCAGACCTGCCAGCCTATCAGGGGGCCAGCAGCTTAACAGCCTCAGCAGCACCACTGATGGAGATGATCATTGCTGAGGCTGCAGGGAGAAGGAGAGAGCGCCTTCATGTTGAGTCACCTTCAAAGGGCAAGTAGGGAATTTTCTTACTGTGTCTTGACCAGGTAGGCAGGTCGCAGCGACCAGAGAGGTGAACCCTCCAGTGGTTGCATTGATGTTGCTGGGACAGCCATTGCTGCTGGAAGTGCCCTCCATGGGCCATGGAGGAATCAGAAACAAAAGCTGGGAGGCTGCCACGGTTCACTTGGCAGTCTCGCCATGTAGTGGAGGGCCCATCCAGACACCAATAAAATGCCGGTGGGATGGAAAGTGGCTGTTAATTGGCAGCTCACCACCACCTTCTCAGGGGCAATTAGAGATGGGCAATAAATGCTGGCCTAGCCAGCGACACCCACATCCCAGAAATGAATGATAAAAACATAATAGATGCCAATCTTCAGCCAATTCGGTTCACTTCAATTCAATCCACTCCAATTCGATTCACTCGACATGATATCAATAAGCAGCTGAAAGCACTGGATACTGTAAAGGCTACGGGTCCTGAAAATATTTCAGCAATAGTACTGGAGACTTGTGCTCCAGAGATTGTCACAGCCCTAGCCAAGCTGTTCCAGCACAGCTGCAACACTGGCATTTATCCGGCTACGTAGAAAATTGCCCAGGTATGTCCTGTACACAAAAAAGGCAGGACAAACCCAACCTGCCAATTACTGCCTCATCAGTCTACTCTCCATCATTAGTAGAGCCATGGCGGGGGTTATCTACAGTACTATCAAGTGGCACTTGTTTTGCAACCCAGTTTGGGTTCCGCCAGGGCCACTCAGCTCCTGACCTCATTACAGCCTTGGTTCAAACATGGACAAAAGAGTTGAATGCAAAAGGTGAGGTGAGAGTGACTGGCCTTGACATCAAGGAAGCATTTGACCGAGTGTGGCATCAAGGAGCCTGAGCAAAACTGGGGTCAATTGGGATCAGGGGAAAACTTTCCACTGGTTGGAGTCATACCTAGCAAAAAGGAAGGTGATTGTGGTGGTTGGAGGTCAGTCATCTCAACTGCAGGGCATCATTGTAGGAGTTCCTCAGGGTAGTGTCCTCGGCCCAACCATCTTTAGCTGCTCCATCAATGACCTTCCTTCCATTATAAGGTCAGAAGTGGGGATGTTCACTGATGATTGCACAATGTTCAGCACCATTCATGACTCCTCAGATACTGAAGCAGTCCATGTCCAAAAGTAGCAAGACCTGGACAATATCCAGGATTGGGCAAGTAACATTTACGCCACACAAGTGTCAGACAATGGCCACCTCCAATAAGAGAGAATCCAACCATCGCCCCTTGATGTTCAATGGCATTACCGTCACTGGATCCCCAACTATCAACATGCTGGGGGTTAACATTGACCAGAAATTGAACTGGAATAGCCATATAAATACTGTGGCTACAAGAGCAGGTTGGAGGCGAGGAATCGTGTGACGAGTAATTCATCTCCTGACTCCCCAAGCATGCCACCATCTACAAGGCACATGTCAGGAGTAATCTGGAATACTCCACACTTGCCTGGATGAGTGCAGCTCCCACAACAGTCAAGAAGCTTGACACCATCCAGGACAAAGCAGCCCGCTTGATTGGCACCACATCCACAAACATTCACTCCCTCCACCACTGAGGCACAGTAGCAGCAGTGTGTACCATCTACAAGATCCACTGAAGAAATTCACCAAGGATCCTTCAACAGCACCTTCCAAAAGCACGACCACTACCATCCAGAAGGACAATGGCAGCAGATAGATGGGAACACCGCCACCTCCAAGTTCCCCTCCAAGTCATTCACCATTCTGACTTGGAAATATATCGCCATTCCTTCACTGTCACTAGGTCAAAATCCTGGAACTCTCTCCCCAACAGCTCTGTGGATGTACCTACACCACGTGGACTGTGGCAGTTCAAGAAGGCAGCTCACCACCACCTTCTGAAGGGCAACTAGGGATGGGCAATAAATGCTGGCCCAGCCAGCGAATTCCATATCCCGTGAATGAATAAAAAAAAATTAAAATAGAATTAATTCGCCACACGCCTCCTGAAGGCACGTAGCGGCACTGCTGCCATTCCGCTTCTGGGAATATGCCATGGTGAAGTGAAAACATTGGGTTTCCCTCCTGACACCGTCTGCTTCCATTTTACGAGCCCCCTCAACTCCTTGTCCATCTCTATAGGGCTGGTAAAATTTAGCCCCAAGGCATTCATGTCACACTTTTCCAGAATAAGATTAAAAACAGAATGTGATGCCTAAAGTATGGACGGAAGCTGTGCACTATCATACTGTTTCACTACATTAATTAAGATATAAATGGCTGACTGATTGCATAGGTAACCATTAGTTTCATTTGAGCTTGAACTTGCATGACCTGATGGCTTTGATCATTATCATCAATATTCTGTGGAATAGTTGAATATCTTTGATGTTCCACATGAATGGTAAAACCAAATAACATTTTATACATTTCAATCGATATTTTAATAATGACTTTTTAAAGATTTTTCTGACTGAATTCTGACTTTCCTTGATAAACATTTGCATTAGTGTCAGAACTGGATTTTATAACTGAACACAAAATATATAATTTGAAAATAAATCACCTTTTTGTAATAAAATGAATCTGCACTACTTAAGAGCGCCAGGATAGACTTAATTATTTTGATCATAAGAAAATATTTATAGCTTTGGCATAACATTTATAAATACTGAAATTTTATTTATTTTAAATTAAGAAGGCAAATGATATTTTGGCCTTCATTGTGAGTGGACTCAAGTACAGGAACAAGGATGTCTTACTGTAGCTGTACAGGGTCTTGGTGAGACCACACCTGGAGTATTATATGCAGTTTTGATCCCCTTACCTAAGAATGCATATACTTGCCATAGAGCAAGTGCAGCGAAGCTTCACCAGACTGCTTCCTGGCATGGCAGGATTGTTGCATGAGGACAGATTGGGCCGACTAGACCTATATCCACTGGAGTTTAGAAGAATGAGAGGGGACCTCATTGAAACATATAAAATCCTGACAGGGATGCACAGACTGGATGCAGGGATGATATTTCCTCTGACTGGGGTATCTAGAACAAGGGGGCGCAGTCTAAGGATGTGAGGTAGGCCATTTAGCACTGAGATGATGAGGAACTCAGAGGGCGGTGAACCTGTGGAATTCTCTACTACAGAAGGCTGTAGAGGTCAGGTTACTGAATATATGTAAGAAGGAAATAGATTTCTGGACTCTAAGGCATCAAGGGGTATGGGGAGAGAGTGGGAATATGGTATTGAGATAGAGGATCATTCATGATCATATTGAATGGCGGAGCAGCCTCGAAGGGTCAAATGACCTATTCCTGCTGCTATTTTCTATGTTTCTATGTTAATCTTTCAACACTTAGTTCCAACAATAAATGTTTAGATTTACAATCACCAAGTTATCATGTGAGATTTGTAATACACCTCAGCCAGACATAGCATATTCTTTATGTGAAAAAGATCACATCACAGTAGATAACACTACTTTCCTACACCAGATTAGAGCAATTATACTAATTAAAGCATCCTCACATTTTAAATAATACTGTGCAAAAGGTGGTGTTAACAACACCCAAAAGTAACCAATAAGATGAAAATCAATATTCTATTGACAACTTCAAACTCGCTGCACATTTTTCATAGCAGCCACACAATGGCTAGTAAACATCCATTGTGTTTAGTATGTCTCCTATTCTGATCAACACTCCATTCTCTTTACAATGTCTAATATGTTTTTACTATTCCGCCCATGTTCATCCTGTCTATTACAATTAACTATCAAACTTGCAGTGTGCCAGATACAGGCTCATGTGTGACATAAGTCAAGAATTACTAGATGGGATCGTATTTTTTTTGTTAATTATCTGCACTCATTAGTCTAGTAATAAATAGGGCGTACAAAAATATTTCATTCATTTCTTTGAAGAACTGTCAGAAAAAAATACATTATTCAAAGCTTACTGCTCACTTTCATTATTATGCAAATTTGGTTGAAAGCTGTAGATTAGAACCATAAGCAATGCCCATTGAATAATGTTTAAAGGGACTCTACCATTATGAAAAGTGTAAATGAAGTTTGCTAAACACAGAACATATTAATGTAACACATCTGAATACCTGAGTTAATCCACCAATATTCTCTCCACCCTCCTGAAGCATTGCCTGCTTCCTGATTATTCCCATATTATTCATTGTGAGCTTTGAAAGCAAGTGTTGCCAGGCTATTCATCTGTAAGAACAGCACATTTAAGTCCATCCTCACCCAATGTCCAAATGGGTACATTTTGCATGGAAATCGCTCTCTAGCATGCGAACACTGAGACTAATTGTAGCATCCTTATCGCCAGTCTGCCTAAGATCAGCCAACTCATGACAGAGTCGGAACTGAATTTGGCATTTCCATGATCTTAAAGCCAAATAACTCACTGAATAAACATACTGAGCCATCAGTGATTATTCTGACAAAAAAAACTCTTTTGTTCTTCTTCCTTTGTAAATAAAATAAGCTTGTAAAACACAAATTGAATGAAATCATAGGGTTTTCTCATATGAAACAGGTCAGCTGCTGGATCCTCATATTATTGGATGCAGAGGCCAATGAAGTGTCCAATGGGCTCTTGGCCACTAAATCCAACTGGTCGGCATGAGAGGCATTGGGATTTGCAGTTCAAGGAGTTCAGCACAATTTGTGAGTCCTCGGGTACTGAAACAATTTGTGTACATATGCAGCAAGGCCTAGACAACATTCAGGTTTGGGCTGATAAGTGACAAGTAACATTTGTGCCACACAAATGCCAGGCAATTACCATCTCCAACAAGAGAGAATCTAACCATCTCCCCATGACATTCATTTGTATTATCACTGAAACCCCAGTATCAACATCCTGGTGTTACCATTGGCCAGAAACTGAACTGGACCAGCCATAAAAATACTGTGGCTACAAGAGCAGGTCATAGGCTGGGAACTCTGTGTGAGTAGCTCACCTCCTGACTACCCAGGCACAAGTCTTGAGTGCGATAGAATACTCTACACTTGCCTGGATGAGTGCAGCTCCAAAAGCACTCAAGAAGCCACACACTATCCAAAATAAAGCAGGCCACTTGATTGACACCCCATCCATCACCTTAAAAATTAATTCCCTCCACCATTGATGCACTGTGCAACAGTATGTACCATCTACAAGATGCACTGCAACAACTCACCAAGGATTCTTTGACAGCATCCCCAAACCCATGACTTCTACCACCAAGAAGGACAAGGGCAGCAGATACATGGGAACACCATGACCTGAAAGATTTCCTCCAAGCCACACACCATCCTGCCTTGAAATTATATTCCTTCATTGTCACTGTGTCAAAATCCTGAAACTCCTTTCCTAACAGCACTGTGGGCGTACCTACACCACATTGACTGCATTTATCAGTTCAAGAAGGTGGCTCACTATCACCTTCTCAAAGGAAATTAGGGTGGGCAATAAGTGTTAGCCTAGCCAGTAAAACACACGTCCCATGAAAGAATAAACTTACAAAAAAAACATTAGGGCTGCAAAAATTATTCAAATCTAAGAGGCCTCCCTATAAAAGGTCAGCAACACTCAAGTACTAAAGTGGAGGCTTTGAGTGACACCTTGGAACATGGTCACCTAGCTTGTTTCCTCATTTGCATTCCTTTCTCAAAAGGCCAAAGTGCTCTGACTGGGTCATCTCCTGTTCCCCACAGCTTCAAAAACTGTATTTCACCACCAACTCTTCAGCAGTTATCAATGTCTGCCCTGACTTCCCCAGCACTCCCAATGCATTATGTGCAGTATCTAAATTGGCACCTCAACTTTTTGGAAATGTTTGAACTGTGGTATTTCACCTCCTCAGAAAACTGCTCCATGGATTAACTAATTACCTGTATTTTTGTCCTGTTGTACTTGTATACAGAGTCAGCTGTTGGTCATTGGTAGCAACCAATGTTGAGTCAGTGGATTCAAGACCCACTCCAGACACTTGAGAACAAGACCTTGGTTGACTCTTCACGATAGCAATGAGGCAATTCTGCATTGTTGAAGGTGTCATCTTTCCAAATGAGACCAATCCAAGGGCATTTTCTGCCCTTTCAGGCAAAAGTGAAAGATCTCAAGGCCCTATTTTGAAGAAGAGCAGGGGAGTTCACCCCAATGTGCTGGCCAATATTTATCACTTAACCAAGATTATAAAATACATTTTATTTGGAAATTATCACATTGCTGTGCACAAACTGGCTGTTGTTTTATGCATGTTATAATAGTGACTAACCTTCAAATGTTCCTCACGGCTATAAAGCACTCTGAGTTTGTGAAAGGCCCACACAGTTGTATCCATGTATTTATGAAAAATGAGCACTATTATTTTTGAAACAAGATGGACAATGGACAATCAGCAATATAACAAGATGGAGTCAAGGGGTCAGGTGACCCTTCCTCCTTGTTTGTCAAAATAAATGAAACTGCCCAAGGCTGGAGGTTAGCCTGCCTATTTGGTCATGATATTAAAATATAAACAACCTTTTGGAACATTCCATTGAGAAGACATTAAAAATGCAACAGGTATTTCTTGTGGTTTTCATAGTTATCATTGTCCAGATACCTATAGAAGACAGAATGACCCTGTAGACTTAGTGGCCGCAGAATGAAACTTCATAGAATGGATGTGAAGAAAAAAATATTCCATCACAAGGAGATGCAAATGGCTGAGATTCAAACCCCATTATATGTTACTGTTCATGTTGTCAGGCACCATTTGTGTGGACAATGAGAACACCAGTACTATGGTAATCTGATGGAAACCAGCTTGTGATAGGAAACATTTATTGACACATATTTTTGGACAGCATCCTCAGTTGTCAGTCAGTCTGACAGACAAGACAACCATGGACAGAAGAGATCCTGGCCAGCAAAGAAAGAACCTGGCCTAGAGTCCACTAACAAACAGAGAAGTGGGGCTAGCCATTTACCTACCGATTTGAAGAACCAAGCCAGATCTTCACTTAAGGGGCTTGATTGCACCTGAACTGGACCAAAGCCAGAAATCTGCTGTTGCAAGGAGTAAGCCACTCTGAATTCATTGCCAGAAACTTCCAACCTCCATTTCCTCCGTGAATTAAAAGACAATCATCAGGCTACCACATTTCTAGCTTCCAACTCGAAAAACTCATGAGTAATAGTGACTTTTTTTGGATTTTTTAAAAAACCTAAGTGCATGCCAACTCCTTTGTCATCTCCTCTTCCTGTATGTGTGTGCCTTGTGCATGTGAGTGGGTAGGTGCTGTTGCGATTACATACGGGTGTTGGGAAATGAACATTTATTCTTCATTTTTAAACTGACAAGAAAACCACAGTAGTCAAGGGGTTAAAACACTTCTTTAAAATGCATCTTGTTGCAGTCAATCGTGAGGTGGAAAAAGGGAGAACTTTTCTATCATCTCTCCCCTGTCCGTAACAAAGGTGCTGTACCAATGTGTTTCTTTTCTTTCTTTTATGAATATGTAAAATTATACCTACAGTTGAGGAGAATATAAATTGCCAATTAAGTTACTGAAATCCTACTTTGCCTGAAAAAAAACTGAAATCAGGCAATTAGAAAATTGCAACCTACTGACTGATATATTTTGAAACAAATTTTACCATAATAAGAATGTCAAAATAAATTGTTAAGCGTGTCAACACAGCAAGACGCAATCCTGCCTTGGAACTATATTGCCATTCCTTCACTGTTACTGGGTCAAAATCTTGGAACTCCCTTCCTAACAGTACTGTGTGTGTACCTACACCAGATTGACTGTAGTGGTTCAAGAAGGTGGCTCAGCACCACTTTCTCAAGGGCAATTAGGGATGGACAATAAATGTTGGACGAACCAGCAATGTTGACATCCTGTGAAAGAATCAATTTTAAAAAAGCTAAAATTGTACAATCATACTTATCAAATTATTTCTTTAACATACTTATTTTGTTGTATGCACATAATAACAAAATGTCAAGCAACATACTACAGATACAAATATTGATACCACACTACAGATACCAAAGGTTAATGTTGGCTTACTGTTCACAACACTGGATTGTCCCTCGCCTAGTCAATGAGCAACATGACAGAATAATATGCCCCATTTGTCAATTCATAATGCATTCATAAAACTCAAGCATAAAACTGGTCAAACTCATCTGATCTGAACAGGAACCCACAGAAGTATTTATCAACAATATAAAATTGACAATGGCGGAAGGACTTACACGGGAAAAAAAAATCAAATATAAAGGCACAACTTCAATTGTAAAATTGGATTATAGTAGTCAACTCTTGGGGTATTGTGCAAGAGCAACCAAAGCCAAATGTCATCATTAGCTGAAGCAGGTTTCGGAGGCAGCAAATCGTTATATTTGGGCATATTAATGTAAATAAGGTCACATTTAAATATTACATATTTGTCCTTTGTTTCATGTATATTTCCCAATATCATGTAAACTTTGCATCTTTCCATCACTCATTTCCCTTTCTAACACACCCTCATTTCTGTCACTATCCCATTGTCTTGATGATAGCTGGTTGTTTGTGTGGACTTGAGGTACTATACGTATTTGGATAAGATTCTGTAAGATATAGTCTGTACTACAATAGGGATCACTTGACCTGGGGATTGAAGGTCAGATAGAACATGTTAGGGATTTGGCCAACATGGCAGATTAAATGACGTTGTTCCTGCAGCTAAATCTGTGACTTCAAGGGCAGGATCCCCGATCGGCATGTGGGGATGGGACCCGCCCGTCAACGCACAAAATGATGTGGGATGACGTCGGGCGGCACTCCCGACATCACCCTGAGTCATTTCAATTTTCAGCTTGGTGGAGGCGTAGCCAAATCAGCTATGCACCCGCCAACCTGTCAACGGCCAATTGAGGCCATTAAAAAAGTAATTGCAGTAGTTAAAGGACCTGCCCATCCAACCTTAAGGGTTGGCGGGCAGGCCGGGAGCCCTGGCAGGCTTCAGAGAAAGCATGAAACCTCATCCACGGGCAGGATGAGGTTTCATGTAGGTTTTTAAAAATTTAATAAAAGTTTAACTAAAAGTGATGGTCATGACCCAACTCATGTGACAGTGTCACATGAGGGTACATGTCAGGGAAATTTTATTTTTCTATTTTTAACATTTTTTAATTTGGAGCCGATCTCCCTGAGGCAGCACTTAGCCTCAGGGAGATGAGTGAAAGAGCGCGCTCTAGGCTCAGGGAATCTCCTCCTCACCCGCACAGGGAGCGCATAGTGCTTCCTGGCGGACGTCATGTAAAGTGGCGGCGTGCCCCCAGTCGGGGGCGTCAATCGGAGGCACGCCTGCACACGCCCGCTCCTGAACTTACCCCCTAATGGGTGGAAAGTTCTACCCAAGTTTTGCTCTTTCAGCCTGAGATGTGACACCCATTTCTTCCTATTTAAATCACCAGCTAAACTCTTTTACCCTGCTCTCTTCTTCCACTGTCAGCCCTAACACTGCCTCATTTTCTCAAGGGTGGATAGCGAGAAGTCAGGGACCCCTTCATGATCAACTAATTTCTCTCCACCTCTCCCATCCTGGGTTTCAAAATTCAACTGGGGAAAGAAAGAAATTGCTGGTCTACCTTTCTTACTGTCCCTTTCTCTATGCATCTCTGGTTCATAGCTGTTAGAAATTAGAAGTTTAGTCTCACAGGCATAAGCCATTAACATTGATCTATTCTAAATGTCAATAATCGGTTATGACAAAAACAGTTTCAAAATTGTTATTACAAATGAAAATTTAAATGGCATTACACCCTTTCTATTAGACAGCTTTGCCCCAGTCCCACACTCATTTATTTTTCAAAATATAAGTTTGTGAAACACAGAACAAAGGTGTATAACGGACAGTTGTATAATTGGAAATGTTTTTTCACCTCTCAGTAAAGACTTTGAAAATATTTCCTTTTTTTTTCTTCAAATAATATTGAAAACCTTTTGAGCATAAACTCCAGAAGCAAGAGGAAAACAGTTCCTTGGTATTCCTCCCTTTGGGGAGGAGGTGGCATCGCGCCATTGTTACTGGGCTAGTATTCCCTTTGGGGACCCGAATGTGAATCCCACCATGACAGATGGTGAAATTTGAATTCAATAAAAATCGGGAATTAAAAGTCTGATAGCCACTAAACCATTGCTGATTCTTGTAAAAAAACCCATCTGGTTCACTAATGTCTGGAAATCTGCAGTCTTTACCTGGTCTGACCTACATGTGACTCCTGACCCACAGCAATGTGGATAACTCTTAAATACCCTCTGAAAAAGGGCAATTTGGGGTGAGCAATAAATACTGGCCTAGCCACCAATGCCCACATCCCATGGACAAATAAAAAAGAGCTGACTGAACCATAATGAGGCAACCTGAAAATTTAATTGGACTGCTCATGTTCAGCATGTCTGGTCCAAATTTAACTCTCAGCATCACAGTACTGGGCAACAATATCATTTTCAAGCTCATGTTTTCTGAAAAGATCAAGATCTTGAAGTAGCAACTTTAGTTAAGGCTTTGAAAGGCCCTCAGAACTAAACAAATGATTTTTGAAGTGTAAATAGTAGTTACCAAAGAATCACAACAGTGAAACTGTGCATAGCAATGAGATTGTGACAAGCTAATGTTGTATTAGTGATGTTGGTTGAGGGATAAATGCTGGTCAGAACACAGGGAGGATTCCCCAGCTCCTCACCAGAAAGATGCATGGGATCTTATACATCCTCTTGACAGGCAGACAGCTGCAGATTAATATCTTGTCCTGCAGATGGCATCTCCAACACTGCAGCCATCCCCCAGCACTGCATTGCAGTATCAACCTAAATTATTTGCTCAAGCCAGCTCTTTGAAGGAGCTATCCAGTAGACCCACCCACCACCCCTACTTGCCCCGCCCTGTTTTTTCCTATTGTCGTCTTGAGTCTGCTTCAACAAGCTTCCTAGACCATGCATTTGAAATCATAACAAGTGACTGCATAAAAAAGTTCTTATCTCCCACTGTCCAAAAATCTTTTCATGAATATTTCTTTTCTTTTTTTCTGGTTAATTCTTTATTTTAGGAAAAGAAAACACATTTTGTATGTTAGAAATTTGTTTTACTGACAACAATGTTGGATGAAATAAAAAAAAACACAAAGCATTTTGTGGGAATTGTGGGAACCCACTGGCAAGGTTATGTTAATCAGAATGACAAGTTCAAAAGGTTTTCTATTATAAATGTAGAAACAGAAATTCATCAGGGAAACGTTGACAGAAAAAGCGTGGCAAAAATGTGACATCAGGAAATCAAATGACAGACAGAAAGTGTGCATAAGATTTTTATATAGCTAAGTCATAGAAAGTTCTAGAAAAATAAGACTTGAATTTACTTAGTGCCTACTCAGATCTCTTAGAAGCATTCCTTAGAGGTTTACACACAAGTTGCACTGATATATACAGTGGCTATTATATAGGGAACAAATGGAACAATTGGCTGAGTATGGGTTGCCAAATTGCTGAACCTTATCTTAGTGAGTTCAATCCTTATAGGTGAACACCTTTGAACACCAGTGGCTGTGATATAGCTTTTATAATTCTTCAATATTTGTTGATGCCTAGTCCCAGAGGCCTGAATCTTCTATTCTGTGAAAACTTTCCCCACTGTTTTATCTCCAAAATAAAAGTTATATTTGGACCCAAGTGCAGCAACAACACAGATTGTCACACAAATGCTGATGTCAATAAATGCCGTGCAGAATTGACCTTATGAGCCTGCAGGCCTCAACTAGTGTGCTAATCATGATGAGAGCCAATATGCTGGTTCTGATGAGGGTGAACATAGTTGTCAGGGGCATTGGCCTCTGGTAGGTCTGAGGAATGGGGGAGAGGGTGGAAATCGGCAACAGAGTGAGGGCCAGCAATGGATGGCCATGGTTCCTGAGAGGCAGGAAGAGCACCGCTATTCAACATTCAGGTAAGGACAAAAGAAAATATCTTATCTTTACTATTTGGCCAGTAGCTTATAGCTTTAAGGACAATTGGATTGGTTGTTTCAATGCCCGAGTCACGTGATTTGGAGAGATTCAATTCAACGTAAGCAACAGACCTAAAACTCATTTCAGCGAGGTGCTCGAGACAACAAAGCGATACCTTACTAATATGGTGATCAACACCTATTATTGTTTTGGTAAGCTATATGCAACTTTGAAGTGCTCTGTTTGTGTGTATACATCTTCAATAATACATCTGATATATTAATAATATTTATATTTTCATAGCAGCAACATTGCTGTAAAATTCTTGCTCTCAATCAGCCAGTGCACCTATCAGAATATATGGGAACTGGAAGTAGGCATTCTTCTTGGCTTTTGTGCATTATAAAGTAGTTGTGAGATTAAAGACTGTAACCAAAATTTATGATGTGTAAACAAAATTAAACATTTTGCAGAAAATGGGTGGCAAGGATTCAACTGGAGGTATTAAAATGAACAACATATAAACATTTCAGTAATGGCAAAAAAACTAAAGAAAATATTCAAAACATCTTGAATGTCTTACAGTTCAGTGTTGCCAAGCAACACATTGTTAGTCTCTAAAACACTACAAATTCAAAAGCACTTGGTAGTAAATATTAGTAAACACTAAAGTATATTGCAACACCAAAAGTCATGAAAATTAAACAGTATTTTGTAAAACAAGCTTATATAAAAGATGTAGGAGGTAAATTGCATTAAGAAAAAAATAAAATTACATTATATCCAATGAAATGATTCAACATCAGGGTGTAAACGATTCTGTGTTTTGCTAGTGAGAAGCTAAAGCAAAGCATAGTCATTGCATTGTCACATATTTCTGAACAATGGTTGTGCATTCACTGATGATGAATGAGGTATACCAGTGTACAAAACAAATTATTAAAACTCATACAGATGACAGCATAAGTGAACATGCTAAACAAAGATTTTTCAAGATAACATCATGACTAAACATGCTAAACAAAGAATTATCAAGATTAATACGTTCTGACCTCAAGTCCAGATACATATATCATCGATTTACATTCTCTTCCCAATGGCCCAGCGAAAGCAAAATTGCACTGCCCGCTATCACTCTTAAAACTCATCAAAGGAAAGCTTACTCTCTCTCAGACTCTTGGTGGCCATTTTGAAATGTTGTAATTCTAGTAACAAGCACCACGATCCATTTTCACTTGCTTACAAAATAAAAGGTGAGGTAGCTGAGAAAGGAAAGCAAAGGGCAGTTGGACAAAATGAGGAAGTTGGCTAACATAGGTGAAGTGCTGCTCACTCAAACATCAGTGAATAAAAACAGAACACTCATGTTCAAAAATAAATTACCATAGGCAAAAGCACTGAACCCCCTCCGCTTCCTGATTGTCATGGATGTTCGAATGAGGAAGTGAGATTGGCAGTGCCATGGTCATTGATGTTTGTAGATGACACCATGTTATTTGGTGGCAATAGTGGGAACATAACCAAATACCTGAAGAACTGGAAGATCCCTGTATGAATATCAGTAGACCAAAGATCCAATTTATGGACTGTTAGTTTGAGCCTAGCGAAGAGGATCAGAATGAAGGTGTGAAGATTATGGGTGAAGACTTGGAGAAAGTGTATAGTTTCAAGTACCTGGTTTCAGTGATGGCAGTAGATGGAAGTATAGAAATGGAAATTAAGCAACAGATTAGTTTTGGTTGAAGTAACTGGAAGAAGTGCAGTAGAGTGCAAGCTGATAGTGAAGTATTGTTAAACTGAAAGGAAGAATCTATGATATAGTTGTGAGACTAGCCTTGTTATACAGTGCAGAAACTTGGGTGTTTTCAGAAGAGAGGAACAGCAGTTGGATACTAATGAAATGTGGATGTATGGAGTAATGAGAAAGGACAAAATCAGGAACCAGTACTTCAGGGGGTCAGTGAAGATTATGGGGGCATTGAAGAAAGTGGTGGAGAAGGGATTGAAATGGTATGGTCATCGATTGCAGTAAGACAGAGAAAATGAGGTGAGGTACGTGATGGAGATGGGACTACTAGAAGAAGAGAAAGGCCTAAGACCAGATGGAAAGATGCAGTGGTGAGAGACTTAAATGCAATGAGATTGGAAGAGGAATGGGTGACTGACAAGAGGAGATGGAGAAGGGTGATCCACCAGCATTGCGATGACCCCAAGTAGAATGGGAGAAGCTGAAAGAAGAAGATAGGCAAAAACATAATCCTCTTATATTCTACTGAAAAAATAGCCATTTTCAAATGGACAATTTCAAAATATAATCAAATAAAGCATTATAAATTTGCCAGAAAATAAAAAGAATTCAGTTTTTCTGCTAACCAGAAGGTGAAAGTTCCTTAATTGTTTGTTAGAAATGTACAAACCATTGCAAACCAACATGCCAAGGAAACTAACTTGCTCTCAGGTCATTTCTGGGAAATGTACTGGAGAGCCAAAGGGTGATTCATTTTCTAACTTCTCCCAAGGGAGAAGCTAATGTCAGGTACAGCTAACTTTCTGCTAACATCTCATGCAGAGCAACAGAATCATTGTGGTATAAGAATTAACCCCTGATCACAAATCTCTGGTGCACATTTGAACTATTGGATAGCCAACTGGTGGAGCGTGTCAACTGGCCAATACATAACATGTGCACGTTGCACTACAGATTACAAACAAGCAACCTGGTGCAACTTGCGGCTCCAGGCTTTGCAATACTTGGCCAGGAAAAAACAGTAGGGCTAGAAGGGAAAAGAGCTGCAATTGCAGGGTTGGGAGTGGTGGGGGATGGTGGTGGAAAGAGTGGGTAACAAAGTCTGAGGTGGCTGCAACCTTCAATATTCCTGCAGAACTCAGAGGAGCACTGCCGTCCCAAGTGATCGAACAATAATTTTATCACAGCAGATTATCCACCCTGCAGGCCGGCAAAATGGCATCGGGTCCTAAGTATGTCTTAGGTCCTGATTTAGATAGATTAATGAGACTCCCTTCCAATTCATGTGTGCACTCCAGCCCTCCAACAGAAAGTCTGGGAAAAATGATGGCAAATCTGCCACTTCCATTTTCATTCTGTTACTGCTTCCTTTCCATCAGGTGGAAGGAAGCAAAATTTTCCCTAGGTGTTAACATAATATGTAGCGCTACACTTCACATATAGTGCAATTTTCCATTCACTTTGTAATTGTAAAACTAACTTTGCTCCAAGTAGGTTAGAATTCCATGCTTTTCATGATGATGTTTTATCAGAATGTCAATCCCAGTTTAATGCAAATTAATTATTGGTATTTTGGATTTCCAGCATCCGCAGTTTTTTGCTTTGAATTATTGGTAAATCCTTTCTCATCATGTTGCTCAGCTTAC
Organism: Carcharodon carcharias; assembly: GCF_017639515.1. Lineage (NCBI taxonomy): Eukaryota > Metazoa > Chordata > Chondrichthyes > Lamniformes > Lamnidae > Carcharodon > Carcharodon carcharias. Next base: position 43,009,458 of record NC_054478.1, on the reverse strand, counting down.
TGCAACATTTTTATGCCTTTATTTGTAGCATCATGAGGAGAATCAGAGGCTTGGGGGAGATGCAGTATAAGAGGTTAATTCTAACTGCTAATGAGACAGTACACATCATCACAGGAAGTGATACAATGTCTCATGATCCTGCTGTCTCTTGTAGATGTCATGGCTAGATGAAGCCACTGTAAGATGCTTCTTAATAAAGTTAACATATTTCTTATCTCAGTAGAACTTTAAAATATTCTGTGTTAGCAAAATGAGACCAAGAATATTATATTATTCACAGTATGTCAACTTAGATTGTGCAACATCGACATGATGTCAGAAATTGTGATCATCAGATTAAGTCTCTAATGAATTGACAGTTCTATAATTGACTCTGGAAGCTACACAAAATATTATTTGCTATGTTCTAAGTGAATTTCAGGCAGGATCCTCTAACACTTATGAAAGATAAATTAAAGCGATAAACTTTAATACAAATTCTAAGAGCATGGCTTACATTATAAAAAGGGGCACACTTGCCTGAAGCGTAATATATAGCAATTGATCACAACACTATGATCATTAGGCATCTAAAAATTAACATGAACAGTAACTATTTCTTATTTTATAAAGTACGCTTATTTGTACCATTTGGTTTATTGATTTTGGAGCCTAAGCTGCGAGTTAAACCAGTACCTTGCCTCTTCATCACCTCACAAAATATTGTGATTTCAATGCCAGTCTCGAAAGATTAAGTGATGGTGGATTAGTGACTCTTTTGAAGCCTTGATAACTTGACTGAATTTTATGATGTCAGGAGATTTCATGTTTGAGTGGTTTGTGCCAGAAAAGACTTTCGAGATTCAGTTGTGCATTGACTTCAATTTTCAGCTTTATAAGCATTGAAGAGGTCTACATGGTTCCAAATGCTAATATCCGTTTGATTGCACAGGCCTATGACATGCCTTGTATCAAATTAGAACATTGTGCCCTAAAGGGTTTTACACAGTATTACTAGACGTATTAGCACAGTCTTAGTGAGCAACAAATATACAAAGCACATTTTGGAAAACCACGGAGAAAGCAGTATTAACTTTATCTTCTAATTAAAAATTAATCCACTGTGTAAACCAAATAACCGATGACTGACAAGGCCATTACAGTATTTAAAAATTTCTAGGCAATGTTCCATATTGACAGTCACTCCACTACCATTTGTTCAACCGTGACATATAGTTAATTTATATTCATTCCCACATACAGTATAATCTACAGTATTGTTTGTGAATGCTATGTTGGTTACTGCATCCATTTCAAAACATTGGTTCAACATCAAATCTCCACTTAAATTAAAGGTAGGAACAGCCAAATTAATACAGAATTGACCAAAATATGTCTGGTATAGAAAATGATCAAATTAGCATAGATAATAATGGAACTTAGCAGTAATTAACATTGTCAGTTTGAGTGGGACTTTTTATGATCCAAAATGATTATGTTGTGATAGTAATTTTCTTCTTGATTATTCAGCCTTTTTCCAAAGAAAGCAGTTAGAGAGCAGTAAAAGAATGAAGGAAATAAGAAAGACCACCAAGTCATAATTGAGCTAAGAATTATTAATTCCCCATATATATTATCAGTTGTAATAAATGAGACCTTTGCGTCCATCCAATTGATTAATAATTAATGAGAAGCAATGTGAACTTAGCTACTTCCTCACTTCTAATAAACATTCTTAAAAATGATGGCAAACTATCAGAGTACATTCAAAATTGTCAATGGAGAAACAAGAAGTAACCTATATGTAATAGTTATTACTTTCTGATTCATTTAACATTTTTTCACACTTTTTTTCTCTTTTCAACCACTTGAAAGTTTAAATTTCAATTGCAATTGGGCCCAATGGGTGTAATATAGCTTTTGGCACCTTACCAACATGGTCTTTATTTAAGCCTGAAGCTGCACAAGTGTTTGTTGACAGGCTATTCATTTTTTTTGGTGGGTGGTGGGGGGAGCATCACTGTCAAATGTCTTACAGTCTGCATATGTACGGTTTTCCAAAATGGACAGAAACCAGAATTGGGAATTTTTGGCAGACTTTTTGTTCTCTCATGGTATTGGGAACATTTCTTGTCCCTCTGGTGTCACCCAGCTCAGCTAACTCAGCAACTATCAGGCATCAGATCTGGGATTTTTTGGTCTGTTAGGATCAACTGCATGCTGGCTATCTGCTGCCATATTTTGGAGGAGTCTCTGATGGCTAAATTGGATATTTCCCCATGATTATCTCCTGCCTAATTGAAGTGATGCGGACTACAAGTAAACTTCATGCTACCTGCTTATTTTCATGATTACCCAGCTGAAAGAATTGCTGCATGGCTACATGTCTCAACAAGGGGTTAAGTTCATGCAATCCTCGCTCTATTTAAATGTAGCTCGCATTACTTAAAACCAGACTGCATCTCGTAAAGCAGAGGTACATTCTGACTGCAGCAGGGACTGAAACTGCTTAGTCAACATTTCTGGACCTTCAGAAAGGACCCAAAATGGTGCAGCAGGCAAGACAGCATGCCCCGAGATTTTTGGATGCTACTCTGGAGTCACTGGTGCAGGAGGTGAACTGAAGGAGAGAGATTCCCTTCCCTCAGAGGGCCAGAAGGCAGTGGGAGAAGATGGGCAAGGCCAGCAATGTCAGCAGTATGGTGCTGAGGATGTGGACGCAGTTCCACAAGAAGGTTAATGATTTCACATGAGTGGTCAAGGTCAGTGAATACTTCACTCTCATCCTCCAATCTGGTATGATGTACAAGCTGCAGTTGGTGCATGCATCTCTTGCTTTCCCCACCTCCACACCACTTCCTTCATCTCAAACCTCCTCTTGTCAATTTATGCTTTCAGATATCCAAGCACTGCCATCCAGCCACAGTGGTGCCTGAGGCTGAAGGCCTGGAGGGAGAGCAGACCGAGGAGGAATAAACACTATCGCTCAACCTGAGACAGGTGTCCACCATCTCAGATACTGACTCTCCATTGACATTAATGGGTAGTGCAGAGGTGGGATCTGTATGTGGTGAGTCATTGGCCATGAGTGGGCTGTGGCCATGTCAGTAAATAGGATAGTGTGTGTGCCAGCTTCTCAGAGAATGAGGTCTTACACAAGTTCAGCTCCAGAGGTCTCAGATGAGGACTTTAAAGGGATGTGATATAGAAAAAGACACATATAAATGCTTGGTATATTGATAGGCCGGCCAAGGAGCCTGTTATCACTGTCAGAGAACATAGAAGGACTCTCGCTCCAACTTAACACAGGGCTGCATGCAGAGCTTGAAGGCCATTCTTTTCAGCATGGAAGTGGTTGTCAACACCATGAAAACACTTCTGGACTCAACCATGATGCAGCGCTTCACGGTCAATGCTTCCACTGCTGAAGGAGCAGTGCCTTTTAATGTCTGAATGCTGTGGCGGAAGTTTAGTCAGAGGTTATGAAATCTCTGCTTGCTGCCATGCAAGTCCAATTTGGTGCCATGCAGGCTCAGACAGCCACTTTTGTGACTGTGGATACCTCTTCTCAAAGATGATTGTAGTGTCTCACAGCAGTCCAGCACCTTGTGCTGCAGTGCTGAGCTGGGGTAGTGCCAGTGGCAGTGGCTCCCAGGTGCATGAAACTGCTGTCCCTTCTCCAGATGATGGTATTCATGATTCCACTTACTGTCACTCTGCCAGTTCCTTTGCTATTGCCCGTCAACCAGCCAGACCACATTGCTGCTGCCCATGCTGAGGTGTAGCAGTTCAAAGTATGGCATTCAAGGCCTAGAGCTGCTTGATTACACCTGCAAGGCCATCTGCAGTCTCCCTCACTAAAAGTCAGCTCCTTTCAGCCTTGCTGTAGCCTCTGGGATAGTGGCAATAGGCCAGCCAAAGGCACCCACTTTTTTTTAATTCATTCACAGGATATGAGCTTCACTGGCTGCTCCAGCATTTATTGCCCACCCCTAGTTCCCCTTGGGAAGGTGGTGGTGAGCTGCGTTCTTGAACCACTGAAGTCCATGTGGTGTAGGTAAACCCACAGTGCTGGAGGGAAGGGAGTTCCAGAATTTTGATCCAGCGATAGTGAAGGAACGGCAATATATTTCCAGGATGGTGAGTGACTTGGGGGAGATCTCTCAGGTATTGGTGTTCCTATCTATCTGCTGCCCCTGTCCTTCTAGATGGTAGTGGTCATGTGTTGGAAGATGCTGGCTAAGGAGCCTTGGTAAAATTCCTGCAGTGCACCTTGTGGATGGTACACACTGTTGCTATTGTGCGTCGGTGGGGGAGTGAGCGAATGTTTGAGGATATGGTGCCAATTAAGTGGGCAGTTTTGTATAGGATGGTGTCAAGCTTCTTGAGTGTTGTGGGAGCTGCACTTATCCAGGTGAGCAGGGACTTGTGCCTTGTAGCTGGTGGACAGACTTTGAAGAGCCAGGATGTGAGTTACTCATCGCAGGATTCCTGACCTCTGACCTGCTCTTGTAGCCACAATATTTATATGGTTAGTCCAGTTCAGTTTATGGTCAATGGTAACTCCCAGGATGTTAATAGTGGGGGATTCATTGATGGTAATGCCATTAAACGTCAAGGGGCGATAGTTAGATTCTATCTTGTTGGAGATGGTCATTACCTGGTACTTGCGTTGCACGAAGGTTTCTTGACACTTGTCAGCCCAAGCCTGAATATATCCAAGTCTTGCTGCACTTGGACATGGGCTGCTGAATATTGTGCAATCATCAGTGAACATCCCCACTCCTGACTTTATGATTGAAGGAAGGCCATTGATGAAGCAGCTGAAGATGGTTGGGCCAAGGACACTACCTTGAGGAACTCCCATAGTGATGTCCTGGAGATGAGATGACTGACCTCCAACAACCACAACCATCTTCCTTTGTGCTTGGTATGACTCCAATCAGTGGAGCGTTTTCCCCTTGTATTAAGGGTATAGTTCAGGTGGTGGTACAGTTCTGTTGCCTCCTTGGTGAAGTGCAGCCACTGTACATACTGCTGCTAGCAGAAGTGCTTTCTGAAGATCCAAGGTCTCCTGTTGAGAGTCTCCCTCCTCCTCCCTGTCTGAGCAGTTTGTTTATTCTGCTGCCTCCGCTCCATGTCCCTGATGCTGCAGCCCAAAGGGGACTGCAACTATAGCTCCCATGATTGAGAGCTACTAGTGTGCTCAGAGGCCTTCCAGGAGCAATTAACACCTTCCCAACATCCGGCACCAACTTTACCAATTTTATCAACTTTTCACAATCCTTCCAATAACCCAGTACAAATTCTGCAAGAGCTAGTAAGCCGTAATAAACAATTAACCTGCAAGTTAGATAGATGGCTGTAAAAGCACTAATGCTAAGTGGGGTGAGGAGTGGGTTTTCCTTATGCAGCTGAACATGATCAAAGGAGGACACTAACTATAGGAGCATGGTTAAAAATGTCGTTTTGTGCATCAGAACAATGTTATACGCTGACTAATGTCAATGACCTGCATACTCTGCATACATGAGATGCCCGCACATAACGCCCATGTTATTGTACTCGACAAAATGGTAATTGGCATGGGTCATGCCAAAAGTGCGCAGGGCAGCCCTCATGCCATTTTGTTTCAACCGGTATCCATAGTAGTGAAACTACCAATGTTATGTTACTTGCCGAAATCTGCAGCCTCTGTCTTTTAAAACGAATGGTATTAGGAGGTCAAATGTCTTTTATAATATGGTGTAGGTAAATGGACATAGTTCTACATAAATTTGTCATGGGATTTGTAATAAGAAATTAGAACTGGCAAGCAATTTAAGTGAACTGTTAAGTAGGATGCCCTATATAAAAATAAAGGCTAATTAAAATAAGGTTGAATTATACAGCTCAAATATGGATGTATTACATACTAACAGTTACTTTGAAGACTTTAATACAGCCAACTCAAAGAACTCATATACTAGTGCCTGTTCAAGTATTAATTACAACAAAGTGACAAACCAGCACTCAATAAATCCTTATAATTGCAGTGTCTGCTCAAGTCAGCATGCAAAGATTGGCATCCAGTTTTCACATGCAAGTTAAAGTCAAGTTCAGTTCAATTTATTTGAACAGATGAATCACTTTCCAGATACTTCATTAAAAAAAATAGTTAATGTAACTCATTTAAGCAATAATGGATGTGTGGGAATGTGCACCTATAAAATTCAGGATAAGTAACGACTGAAAATGGAATCAACATACTATCAGTTGTGCAAGATTATATTATGTACGTCTCTGTTTATTATTGACATTTGATTTGAATAGTTTGAATGCATTATGAGGTTCTCAACTACAAGACTACAGTAGCAAAGGGACATATAACAGACCTAAGGAGATATTAGCCAGGCAGACAAGTGCCATCAGTGATAAGGTATGACATAACAGTTACTGAGAGGATAACTAGAACAGCAGAGGGGAAATGGAAGCAATTTGGGTTGAAATCAATAATGAGAACAAAATTAATTGCCAGCTACTAATGCCCATTAGTTGGAGAACATCTGCTAGACAACCACTTGTTTAGCTAAGTAAAAGGCACAACATGAGATAGTAATAAGATAAGCATGAGAGATCTCAACATCTTAGTGATAAAGTGCACACACTATGCATTGATGATTTTGAAAGGAACTAAAGGGTGTTGCAGGGGAAAGCTATGACACAATATAGAATGGTCCAGGCTTTTCGTCCTCTGGATTGCTAAGATCCTCCCCAAGATGCACTATGGGATCCCTTGGAAGTTCCAAAGCACTAACTTTGTGCAAATTCCCTGGGAAGCTTAAACTTCTGATGGGCAATTGCGCTGCTCCCCAGGACCCTCTGAAAAAGCATCCAACTCTGAGTTAGAGTCAGAGACTTTAGACAGTTCTGACTTATTTACTTGAATAGTTACTCAGGAAACTTTAGAAAAAGCCTGGTCTAACTCTTGGGTGACTATACAACTGATCCTCCCACCCCTGACCCCCCACCTCAAACCACCATCCCCACCCCCCAACACTTTCCTACCTCCCGATCCCCTGACCCCACAGATCCAACCTAACCTGACCTCAGCATCTGATCCAACACCCCCCAACCAACCCCCCCCACCACTCGAGCTGACCCAACCTCGTTACCCTCACCAATTGCCACCCAATCCTCTTACCCACTTACCTCACCCACTCTATCCCCTTACCCATTTACCCATTCACTCAGACACCCATACACTAACAGACAGGAAAGCTGTTTAAATGTCCCAGCTTTTCAGTGTTTTAGTGAACACTTACTAGAATATGGCAGCCTGTGCCTTAAAAATGGGCATGACTTATCTGCTCCCAATGATCCAGTGCAACAAGGAAGCAGTTGGATTTAAGGTCCACTCCGTATTACTGAAGAAGCCGGGATCAGAAGTCCTTGCCAAAAATGCAGAGCTCTAACGTGGCGCAGCAAAGTGGAGTGGAGTGGCAATCCAACAGGGATTGCCACTCTTTGGAAGATTAGGACCATTATTAACAGTATAGTTGCCGAACAGCTATACAAAATTAAAGCAAATAAATTCTGAATACAATGTATTTGAAAATTCTTATGGAAAGAAGGGAGGAAATTGCAGGAGCTCTGGCATGAATATTTGAGAAATCATTGGATGCTGAAGAAGTGCCTGGAACCTGAAGAAAGATAGATGTTACTCTTTTTTTTAAAAAAAGGTAACAAAACTAGCCCAAGAAACAATAGGCTCATAATGTTGATGTCCAATGTGTGTGATGCTATGGAAATCCTTTTTAAAGATAAGAGAATGGAGCATCTAGATGGAAATAAAAAGAGAAAAGAGAGACAATATGAATTCAGGTACTGTTGTCAGTTGAGTGTAATTGTTTTCTGTTTAGGCTGTGACAAAGGAACTTGAGAGGCTAAGCCAGTGGATGTGAGGTACTTAGATTTCAGTCATGCCTTTGACACAGTTTTTTCAGAAACTTGGTATTTAAAATAAGCAGCAATCAGTGAACATATGGAACTATGGATATGTCATTTTGGAAGTACATGGGCCATCACCAACCCAAGGCAAAATTAGCAACAGGGTCTCACAGGGGGTCTGTTTTGGCATCTCTTTTTGCTTAATATGTTTGCAAATGATCTGGAGCTAGGAGCTATAAGTACAGTGACTGTATGTTCAGGTGATACAAAGCTAAAAAAAGTTGCTGGACTGCTAAGCTGAACAAAACAAGCTACAGGAGGATTCAAATATGGTTAGAAATTGGGCTGGCAGGTGGCAGATTAAATTCCATGCAGAGAAATGCAAAGTGGTTTATATGCAGGACATAAATTCCAGGAAGGGACTATTATTTAAATGGAAACGCAATAATGTGTCTAACTTCTAACTCCTTTTTAACCCAACTCTTCACTTCAAGGGTTGTAAAACCTCATTAAAAATTCATGTATACAAACAAATCCAGAAAACCTGACCTTTTTGCTTGCAGGCCCTCCAGACTTTCCAGTACCAAGCTCACAAAAAAATCTAAATGAAACTACCATTCCACCTTTCTTAACACAAAAATATAAATGTAAATTAAACTTAAAGTTATGCATTGTTCCTAACACCAGCAGAATGGTAGCAGGGAAACTAGATGGAGTTTGATCTTTTATTTTACTCAAAAACTTGTATGTATGTCGCTTATTAGAGACAACCAGTGACATAACATAAGGGGAGCACTAAATTCTTATATTCATGGGTTATCAGTGCAACCTAATAATCCATGGGAGGTGAATGCTTAGGCTCTTGTGAATGTTATATGGCTAGATTGGACATCATTCGTAAAGACATAGGCCAAAAGTAATAATATAGCTGTGCCAGGCTTTGAAGAGTAAATGCTGTAGTGCAAATGAGCTCTGGAGAGGGGTTAGGAGAAAACTGAAGGAGAAAATTAAACATGGAAAAATAAAACAAAATGATAATTTTTGGAAAAAAATTCTAAGAGCTCTGGAAAGTAAATTGCTTTGTTTAAAAATGATAAATATGGTAAAAACCAGTGATAAATGGCATAACTACTTTAAAGTCACAAAGGAATAATGAAGCAATTAAAATTGTGGGTTATTCACAAATCTTTCATAGGTTATTAACATGTGCATAAGGAACAGCAAAAGGTGATTCATCTTGAGTAATAGCAAGAAGTATCTTTTCTGGATAGCTTGATGCGTAAGAGACAGCATGTTAAAGAGTATTAAGTTAAAGAGCTTAAGTTGGCAGAAAAATTATAAATGATCGGAAAATGACAGCTGTGTTAAATTAATTATTCAAATCAATCTTCCCAAACGAAGGCTAAAGACAAATTTCAAATATTGTTGTCTCAACTCAGAACTCTTGAATATACATATTGGTCAGTAAGGCAATTATTATGAATTATGCAAAATGTCCTGATATTCCAGCACTAAAGAACTTTATCCAGTGCATTCACTTTCTAGCCAGTTAGCAAAACTGCAAACTCGAACTTTCAACATCTTAAAATGCATTGATGATATATTAATAGGAATTATTCAAAGTATTCTGGAGAGATTTTCAACCTGAGTTCAAAAGATACAGGAAGTGGGCAACAACACCTGCTCATTTACATCTTCGGATCCATGTCTTATTTTTACACAATTTGTAAACTGCTTAACACAACTTTCACTGGCTATTGGTGGCTCATAAGTTGGGCTGGGGGAGTCTAGGGAATGGCAGGAAGTCAGGCGAGTGATGGCGTCTAAAGGCAGTTTGAACCTCTAAAAGAGGAAGTGAACTTGGTGTCATATTCTTTAGATTTCAAGCTTTTAACATGCAGTCAATGTGAATTTTCCAAGGGAATCTTAACTTTGGGACAACACTGGAAGTCTTTGTGGGTGAGGGGAACAAAGGCAGTTACATTCCAAAATTGATAGATCCCAACAACAAACAGACATCTGTCAATTACAAATCTCCTCATGATCTGAGTAACAGTGAGCTACTTGGCCTTTGTCAATGGCAGTAAAGAAAAGTAAAATTGAGGCTCAACGGCAAATTTGATTTATTTTACAGAGACTAAACTGTCTATTCTAGTGAAACAATTCATCAAACCCAGGAAAGTTGCTAATTGGGTTCATCACATAAAAGCATCTGTTTTTAGTGTATGATCCCACCCCGCACAATTGTGGCATGAAAAGACAGCTTACAGAGAAATCTTAAATACTGCATTATTTATTTTGGCTTTAGTTTTCTGGCAGAGATTATGAACTGATCCCAGAATGTTTTAAAAAGCAGGAGGAATGCACTTAATCTGTACTGAAAAATTCAAAATGTTTAAGTTAATTGGACCCACCCGCAATAATTGACCCCCGGCCTTAGTTCTTCCTGTGTCAGGCAGGTCCGGCGGGAGTGGGCAGGGTCTACGATCGACTCCACACAGCGATTTCACACGGATGGGCCAATTAAGTCCCACCCTGTGTGGATCATAAGCGGTAGTGCTGAGTGCTACCTGAGCAGGCGGGGAGAGAAGGGAGAGTCCGGTCTAGCGCGCAGTTCGCACATGCAAGCGAAGGAGCGCTTCAATCTCCTTGAGGCACGGTGCTGCCTCAGGGAGATTGAAACACTTTAAAAATCAAGACTGTGTCATATGGGATGGGACATGTTTTTATTTTCAAAATAAAGGTTTTATTTAATTAGGATTAGCTTTAGGAAACCTCATCTTGCTCATGGATGATGTTTCCTAAAAAAACATAAAGGCCGCTTGGTCTTTTCGCCTGCCTGCCAACCGTTAGGTTGGACGGGCAGTGTAAATTTCAAGTTAATTAGGTCCTTAATGGCCTTACTTCAATTATCAGCAGACGCACAGCCGACTCTGGCACGCACCCGCCAAATGAATCATCGTGCGAGTGTGCGATGACATCAGGCCGCACGCTCAACATCATCGCGTGCCATATTACGTTCGGGCACGCACCCGTACGCCAAAGGTAAAATTCAAACCCATGTGTTTTTTCAGTTTTTGTTTGTAATATTTACGGCTGTCCTAAAGCTGCAATATAGTTTACAAACTAACATTAATACAACTGAAGCCTATGAGTGCAGCCTCAGGTGCAACAGGTCCACAGGAAAGCATACTTGTCCCAATCATCTTCAACAGCTTCATCATGCCAGTCTACAGTAGGACCTTGATAACATCCAGCTTGGTCTGACAATTAATAGGTTATGTTCATGCAACACAATTGCCAGATAATGACCATCTCAAACACGGGAAAGCCAGCGCTATTATCAAGGTCCCCACTATCAACAACTTGGGGACCACTACTGAACAGAGTTCAACTAGGCCAACCATAATAACACTGGATATAAGGGCAAGAGAGAGAGACTGGATGTTCTGTATCAAGTAACTTGCTTCTTGGCACCCTAAATACTTCACACCATAAAGACAAGAGTGCAATTAAATAGTTGCCACTTGCCTGGACGGTTGCTGCCATGACAATAGTCAAGAAGCTCAAAACCATTCATCACAGAGCAATTCCTTCTTTTCTTCACTCATGGGATGTGAACATCCCTGGCAAGGCCAGCATTTAGTACCCATTCTTAACTGCCCTTGAGAAGGTAGTGGTTGGCCCCCAAGTTGAACCACTGCAGTCCATGTGGTGTAGATACATCTTTGATCTTTATCTCAGTACTCAATTCAATATCTTTTCCATCTGCCACTGGTGTACTGGGGGTGCAGTAGGTACCACCTAGAGGATGCAATGCAGCAACTTATTAAGATTACTTGAATAACACCTCCTTCCCCTGTGACTGCTAAAACTGAGAAGGATAAGAGCAACAATATCATGGGAACACTTTAACCTTCAGGTCTTATACCATTCTCTTTTGAACATATATTGACATTCTTCTTTGTTGCTGGGCCAATACCTGAGAATGCCCTATCTAACACCATAGTCAGAGAATCAATAACACAATGGCAGCAGAAGCAGCATAACAGGGCTAAGCAATCCCACAAGCAATCAGATCAAAACGCTGAATGGTGGTGGGCAATTAAAAAATTAATGGGAGAAGGTGGCTCAAGGAGCATCGCCATCCTCAATGATGTTGAAGTGCAGCATGTCAGTGCAAAAGACAAGGCTGATGAATTTGCAACTACTATCAGCCAGTTAAGATCTATCTTAACTTCCTCCTGAGGTCCCTAACATCATAATCGTCAATCTTCAGCCAGTTCAATTCACTCCACATGATACCAAGAAATGGCTGAGCACAATAGATACAGCAAAGGTCATCAGCCCTGCCAATGTCCCAGCTATTGTGCTGAAGACTTGTGTTCCAGAGCTAGCCATCCCCTTGCCAAGCTGTTCCAGTACAACACAACAGGCATCTACAGACAATGTGGAAAATTGCCCAAGTTTGTTGGCCCATAACTTCCGTGGAGTATCATTCAGAGTCGAATCACCACTCCACTCCTACTCACTTACCTGGAAATGAAGCTACTCCTTTCTTGCCCAACCCTCCAACTCAGGCTGGGTGAGAACAGTGTAGTGCAGCAGGTTCACAAGACCTTTTGATGAGGGCAGGAGAATCGGAGATAAGGAAGACAAGCACCGCACTGCCCCCCGCCCCCACTTTTTTTTTTACAGTACTGGCTGCTGTAGTGTAGGTAAGTCTAAAGGTCCAGCCACTTTGAGAAGCCAGGGATAAGGTAAGTTTGTAAGGTAAGTGGGCAGGATTGGGTAGTGGGAGGGGCTCAGGAGTCGGAGGGTAGGGGTCAGGTGGTCAGTGGATTGGGTGATCAATGGTGGGAGTGGTCAGTTTGTGGGTATGGGGAGTTCAGAGGGTAGTTCTGCGGGAGGGTCAGGGGGGTGTAATCAGGGGGTCCTGTAGGGATTCAGGAGTGTAGTCAGGGCATCTTGTGGGGGGTTAGGGGATTGGGATGAGTCCAATGGGAGGTCGGGGCTGGGTAGTCAGGAGGGTTGGGGGTGGAGGTGTCCCCAGGTCAGTAAATCCAGGAGTAAAGTGGTTTTAATTCTAACTTTTTCCGGGATATTTTTATTGGCCTTATTACAGCCTTAGCTCGAAAGTAGACAAAATAGCTGAATTCCAGAGGTAAGCTGACAGTGACTGCTCTTGACTGAGTGTGGCATCAAGGAACCTTACAAACATTGAAGTCAATGGGAATCAGGGAGAAAACTCTCCATTGGTTGGAGTCATACCTACCTGATTTTGGTTGTAGTTGTTGAAGGCCCCGGGACATCACTGCATGAGTTTGTCAGGGCAGTGTCCTAGGCCCTGCTATCTCTCGCTGCTTCCCTGATCAGAAATGGGAATGTTTTTTGCACAATATTCAGTCCCATTCACAATCCTCAGATAAGGAAACATTCCATGCCTGCATGCAGCAGGATCTGAACAACAGTGAGGTTAGATTGATAAGTGACAAGTAGCACTTGTGCCACACAAGTGCCAGGCAATGGCTTTCTCCAATAAGCAAGAATCTAACCAACTCTTCTTGACATTCAACAACATTACGATCACTGAGTCCCCCATCATCAATATCCTGTCGGTTTCCACTGATTAGGTTGTGAATTCTGTGGCAACTATCCCACCTCTTGACCCACCAATCCCGTTTCATTACCTACAAGGTACAAGTCTGGGGTGTAATGGAATTCTTACCTGAATGAGTGTGGCTCCATCAACACTCAAGAAGCCCAACACAATGCAGGACAAAGCAGCCCACTTGATTGCAACCCCAGTTCCTCCACTACAGGTGTAGCTTGGAAGTGGTGTGTACCATTTACAAGATGCACTGCAGCAACTTGTCAAGGTTCCTTCAACAGCACCTTCCGAACCCATGACTTCTACCACCCAGAACAACAAATGCGGCTGATGGCATGGGAACACCATCACTGAACTATATCGCTGTTCCTCCATTGTTGCTCTGTCAAAATCCTGGAACGCGCATACTGACAGAATTGTTGTGTACCTACACAACATGGACTGCAGTGGCTCAAGTCAGCTCAACACCAATTTCTCAAGGGCATGAATAAATAAAATGGATTGGGTCTTCTCAAAAGAAAATGGCCACAACAACCTTGCAGGATATCTAGGAATAAACAATAAATGTGGACTTAACAGCATCACTGACAGCCTGAAAACAAATGTTTATCAAAGCAGAGATAAACACAGAGTCAGAATTACCTGGAAAAACTCAGCAGGTCTGGCAGCATCGGCGGAGAAGAAAAGAGTTGACGTTTCGAGTCCTCATGACCCTTCGACAGAACTTCTGTCGAAGGGTCATGAGGACTCGAAACGTCAACTCTTTTCTTCTCCGCCGATGCTGCCAGACCTGCTGAGTTTTTCCAGGTAATTCTGTTTTTGTTTTGGATTTCCAGCATCCGCAGTTTTTTTGTTTTTATAAACACAGAGTCAAGTGGTTGCAAGCATTTGGAGGATTCTATTAACTTTTTATCTAAAGGGCAGAAAGGAGTTATCAATGCTAATGAAGGAACAACAGGTCATAAATATTTTGGCATTCTTTGAGGATGCAACTACACTTGTGGATGAAAACTCTTCAATGGATGTTATAAAACTTGAATTTTTGGAAACCAAATGATACAGTCTCACATAGGAACTTTGTAAGGGTTGTTAAAACTGATGGAATTAATGACAATTAGCTGACTGGCTTAACAGTAAGACATGGATAAATTTAAAAGCTTTGTTTGGGAATTGTGAAGTAGGCCTCCAAAAAGATCCACCACGGACATCCTGTTCTTCATACTGTTCATAACCCTCATGCAGGACATATTTTTTTCAGACATTTGCTTTTCACACCAAATGATATACTCAAGAGAGGAATATAAAGATTGATAGCACTCAGCTGGGCCTGACCCAAACAGATGGGTTAGGAAGATGGATGGGTTTTATTCTGGGTAAATGTGAAGGAGTCCAGATTACATCAAACAACAGATGCTTTCTCTTCATGGGAGAACACCACTACTGCATGCATTACCAATCCAGAAGGTTAAGAAAAGTTGACTCAAAAAGCTGACATGACATCTGAAAATACTGGTAATGCCTGATAGGTAAAACACAACAAATTGGGAATGGCTATATATTAGCCAACAGCTTAATCAGAGCTTTAGTGGGATCAGTTTCTAGCCCTGCGAGGGTCAATCCTCAAGTGCCCAAATCTAAAGGTGGTTCAGGCCTCCTGAATCTCCTGAGGGGGACACCACAACCACAGCATTATCATGCCTGATCAATGCCCAAGCCACAGTGTTCCCTCATGTTTCCAACAGAGACCACTTAATTGACTAGTAGTAACGGTCCATCATAATGCAACATTCATAAATATTGGGTCATATTGGGTCTCATTGATGTATTGTTACCTATTGCAATAAATTGAACATCAGTCTTTGATATTTAAAATATTACTAATTGTGTGTTCAATATATTCTATACATTAGAACTGTTGAGTTATATTAGAAAATATAAATAGGCTTAAAATTGTTTGTAATCTGTAGGTTAAAATCAAAGAAAAAAGTGTGACAAGATTTAATTTCCCCCTGAGAGTCAGCAAACTTAATTAATAAGTTGCAGCTGGTAAATTATTCCCCAAACTCGTCAGGAATGTAATGCTAGAAAATATCACCTCCCAATAGATTTTTTCTTAAATATTTCATAATGAAAGACACATTTTTACAATTTTAATAAATGGAGCAACAAGAAACAGTGCTGCTTCTCTAAATGAATTTTTTTCCCTTTCAATTAATGCTTAATATCTGTTCATGATGACTACCTAATTGAGTTCTATCCATATTTTCACCATGTGGAGGAATGTCTGTCTGTCCTTACTAGTGCTTGCAGAAGCATAAATGTTAATTGCAAAGAATATTATTTTTAGATGAATTGATATTCAATCTGGCCCCATTTTGCATCCGAATATAAAAGGATTAATGCACAAAGATGACATAAACATTTCGAGAGGCAAGGACAGAAATTCTGGGCAGTGTTTGGGAGACATGCATTAGGGGCATTTTTAAAAGGTTTTTAGTACTAACTGTTCCGTCACCACTGAACTGATTGCACCCCATTTTCACATACATGTAGTTTTAATTTACTACCAGCAGTAAGTTGTCATTTAATAGCAGAGGCTAACAATAACCATTATTAACCACCTCAACATTAAAGCCTCCATCCCCTTTATGCAAATGAGTGAAATACTACTGCCAGAACTGTTTTGAAAATTAGCCAAAAAAAAACCGTATATACTTAGAAAGACGTGCACAGCCATGAACATCTGAACGAATTTACTGACATCCTGGTCCTGAAAGAACACTGTTCATCAGTGGTTATTCTTTCCCACTCACCAAAGCTATTCCGCGTAACTACATATTCCACCACCTTCCTTGCTTAAACTATTGTGGTGGTGGCACCACTCTCCAGGGCCCATGCCAACATGTCCATTTATTCCACTGTTTTTTTTTTCTCTTCCACCTCTTTCCTGCACAATACCCACTGATTACTGTGTATAGTACTTAAGAAGGAGAACAGTCCAATCTCTTTTTCAGATGGTAAGTCTCTGCTCGTACAGATCAGTATATAACTCAATATATTTTAAATCCAATTTCCAGAATCAAAGTCAAGTTTTAGTTCTTTCACAACTGTGTTAGTGTCTGGTACAAATGCAGCTTTCGATTGGCATTACATAGCATTAATGCTTTCACTCTGGAAATGGTGCCTTACTTAATTTAAACAGGTTTATCCATAGTAGTTGTCTCAATTGGTCTCTTTAATCCACAGGCAGTAAACATTTACTCGTGGATTAAAGTTATACTGGAATTTGTAAATTGCTGTGTTTGAATATGCACAAAGTTGCTATCAAAATTGCCAACATTTAGAAAATAAGGCCGCAAAGTATGAATGTGGGAACACATTTGGGTTAACCTTAAAGTTTGGTGAATTGTTAAAAATGTTTATAGGTCATTGCCTAATCAAAATTCATACATGCTGCTTTTTATAGCTGTTGTTCTTCAAAAGCCAGCAGGTTTGTATACAGGGTCAAGAAAGGACACTTCCTAGCACATTTTTAACAGGTGAATATTGGAGCAGACAGTTACTGTCACAGTCAAGAACTCTGTGTGATAAAACAAATAAGACCAAAGAAGTTGGAACTGTGGTTGATTGCAAAGCACTGTATGGTGCAGCTTTACAGTTGTCTCATCTTTGGTTTGATGTAGAATTAATCCATAGTGTGGAAATTGCTTTGGTTCAGTTGTCCAACTTCCATTACAGGGTCTTCAACTTTGATTGTCTGCATAGAAGTCAACTGACTGAAGTGATGTTTTGAACATGCCAATAAAAAGAGTTCATTGCATTGTTCTAACATTTTACTGCAGCCTGTATAAAACCCACAAATTGTTACAGACCATATGTGCTATATTACTTCAGCTGTAATACATGTGGAGCAGGGGTTGCATGACAGCATGCTGCAAAAGGTAGAACTCAGGCATGATCTTAGGAAGCCAAATTGGTTTGAACAAAACATTCATTCTATCCTGTACTTTAACATTTAGCGATATTGCAGGTAAATTACAAAATAATATTTGACTGAGCCATCAAGCCAAGCCAACATCCTTTAAAAAAAGGCATTTCCATGCCAGAAACATGGGGTCAGGTTTGACTATTCACTGAAATGGAAAACCTACAAGATTCTGAAACACAATGCTAACATTTAACTGGGCAAAAATGCAGGTGTTTCCCAATAGTGTTTGATGCACTTTGTATATTATGAATAAAATACCAGATCTTATTCATCTGGTAAAATGAGTAAGCCAGAATATGAAACTCAAGATAGAGGTAGATATTACTTAGATACTGGTGTCAGGAATGCTGCAGCAATTATTATGCATTGAAATTTTACAGGATCAATATGACAGCACACGTGGTGTTGTGGGAGGAGGGAACTATGAAGGGGTAGAAATAGCATCTGTGCCTGCCATGGTTCCTTTAGGAATACTGGCAATCAGAGCGTTACTGTCAACCTGCGAAGATCAGCAATCCCATTTTGAGGTTAATTATTGTGATGTACCTTTAAAGGGGTTTATGTAAAACTGCGATCCATCATTATCCACCATGATTCAGGATATGATGTACAATCCCATGTACTCTGTAGACAGAACAGAGCAGCATTCTACAGATCAGATGTGTTCTACATAGCCTCCCAATTACCATTGTATGTGTATAATCCTACCTTCAAATAAACAACCTACATTATTTTTCTACAAATTTCTGTTGTATAATTGGTACATTTGCAGTAAACATAAGAACACAACATTATAGCAGCGGTGGTGCCAGCCAGTGATTTTTGAAGAGCAACTGAACAATATACAAGCCTCAACCCTTTCACATGCAACAAAAGTCCTGGTGTGGAAATAAAACAATTTCCAAATATAAACAGCTTTGAAGAGTGATTCTGCCCCACTGTAGGAATCATACACACAGTACATATGTTTTGGACATCACACCTTGACATAACCAGCAGGCATTGGGTCCCAGTTAAATCACTGAAATTTGGGAGAGCGTAGTAGCCCAAGCCTCCCTGCTGCAAACATTTGTGCAGGAACAGCCATTAGATAGCCAACTCTGGGGGGATGGAGCACTGGGCAGAGTTCCAGAAACAGGAGCATCTATTGCTCTTGCACGCTACCCCTTCAGCAGAATGGGAGGGTGGGCAGATGATTAAACACTTGCAACTATGCCAGTACAGAAAAGCCCATCCAGGAACAGCTCCCAACAGCTTGTAGAAGGCTGTAAAAAGCTTTCTTTCACGATTACATTTACTTCTTCAGGCCTGGGACACGTTTCATGCCAAAAACATAGCTTCATGGGTGGAGCCTCTCGAAAGCCCAGGAAGGCAACAACACTGCCATCACAGTCCACCAACAGGCTGTGGCCAGTCAAGGATCTGAAAGTTGGGGGGCAAGAAATCAAGTGCTAAAGGGCTGTGGAAACTTAACATTTATTCCTCTCACAAATATTCCTCCTAGCTGTTCAAAAAAGTCACAGAATAACTACAAAATTTCCAACACTCAGTTGGAAAACAACAGACCTCCTCTCTGAGTTTGCTTTGTTCAGGCAACGCATAGAGCTCGTTTTTGAGACTAGGATATTTCTGAACTGGATAAACAAGCCATAAAGGTTAAAATTGCTTTAGGCATTGAAAGCCCCCACAGACTGAACACTTCAGGTCTGTCAGAAGGTGATTTTAAAAAGCCAGAAGCTCAACTTCAGAAAACATTGGGCGGAATTATCCCAGATTTGCACTAAGTGCGGTAGCAAGCAGGAAAGGGAACATTTTACGCGACAGCTTTTCACACTGTATTGTGCCAATCCCGCCTCATTAATCATGCATTCCCGGGGAATACGCCATTTCGATGGCGGGTGGGCTTTCATTTGCCCACCACGCTGTCACCTCGCCACTTCCTCACTATTTATAGTGCAGCCGTGCATACACCTCTCAGTGCTACCAGCCCAGTACTGCTGCACAGAAGACAGGATGGCCCCAAAGGCAAGAAGTCTGCAGCCCCCGATTCAGTGACCCATCCCTGGAATGCTGTAGTGGCCTGCCATGATGTCCCCTATCCTCGCTCTGGCTGTAGGAGGTCCAGCAATCCCTCCACTTGGTAGGCGATGGCAGTGGTGATCAGTGCCAATGCTGCATAGAAGAGGTTGGCCATCCAATGCAGATAGAGGATGAACGATCTCATCCATGCCACCAGAATACGGCAACCATCTCATCACTCTAAATTCACACACTCAAGGCCACCACACATTCACTAGCATCTCACTCACTGCCAGCTCAAGGGACATTACCACTTAGTCTCTCACACACACCCTCACATCTCCATCTGGCCTGATCTCTTCGGGAGACTGCCCCCTCAGCCCTTAACATTTTGATGCTACTTGCACAGATCAACTTGTGACCCCATTCACACCCTGGGATATATCCTTTTTGCCCAGTAGGAGCCCTTATCCTGCAGCCTCTTCCCTTGCCTGAGGCCACTTTCCCCCTTTCCCCAAGCAAACCCCAGCCCTGCAGCTATTGAAAAGCCAAATGGGTAGTCTGGTAGGTAGAGACCTGCCCATTAGCCCCCTTAAAAGTGATGTGGTGCTGCCTGCGACACCTGGCACTGATGACTGCAAGTTCTGCCCGAAGCAAGGTCGGCAAACAAACTTTTAACTCCTGAGCAAAGTGCAGCTCGCCTGGTGCATGTCACTTACATAGATTTGTGAGACATGTCAGCGTGTGCTTGGATGATCCAGCATAGGTGGTGATTCCGGAAAGCTGGGCTTACAACGATATGCAAATGTATTATAATGAAATTCCCAATGCCCAGTGGTGGGAAATGCAGAATGGATAATTGTAAACTGGTTTCTCGATGTCATAAAACTGATTTCTGGCCTTCTCGCCATATTGTCCGCTCACACCGCCAAATACGCTCATTGCCAGTGGGCATGGAAGGTGCTGTCCATCGTCTTCAGTTCATGTCTTTTAGATACCAACCAAAGGAGAGCATAGGCCCATCTGTAAGCAGATGTGGAGGCAAGGGGCACGATTGCGACTTTAAGGAAGCAGAGCTGGTCAATAGAATAATCAAGCTGTGATAGCTTCTACCCCCATAGATGTCCCAAAAAGCCCTTTTAGATTCAAAGGCTTTCGCATGGAAGGACTACTACAAAATGGATGCAAGTACAAAGCCATACTACTGGATAGACAAAGTCTTCAGGCTCTGTTTAATTTGCCCACCATTTGGCACATTAGCCAACGCAGGCAAACCTAGTGAGTAATGCCGGCAGTATGGTCTCAAATATGCACCCAGAATTGCCCAGCTTTCCACAATGTATGCAAGGCACGTGGCACCAGAGGACACTGGAAGCACAAATGCAGAAAGTAAAGGTCAGAGCAGGTAGTCCAACGTCATGAGAATCCACAACCTGAGGCTAGATATGCAATCCAACCAGCCAAAACAGTCTACCTAAACATTGTCAAAATGAGATACACACTATGACTAGCCAGGTCAGATGATGAGAATGACCAGAACATTGACACATGAAGTGAGAAGACATTCCATATGTTGAACATCAGAGAATTTATTGGCACATTGGTACCTTTGGTAGTATTTGCTACCATAAGATTATATGTCAACAGATGCAGAGGTGTCATAAATTATATGCAAAAATAGATACTGGTGCAGCTGCAAACATCCTTCCACTCCACACATTGAAATCTACGTACCCACAGGTGTGGCATGTGATGGCTGAACCAACCACTGCTAAACTTACCTCATACAATGGTTCAGAGATTCAGTCCTCAGACTCCAAAGCACTCAAATGTTGCTACAACAACTGACCCTGGCCACCCCAGATATTTTATATAGATAACACTATGGGTCTTGTGATTGCAGGTTGACCAGCATGCCTGTCCTTGGTCACTATTCATGGTATTGTCAAGACAATGGCGAAGAGCACAGACCACAGACAGCACACTTGGAAACCTCAGGCTGACACCAGGAAAAAGTCCACCTAACTCTGCAATGCAGATCACTAGCTGACAGGCTACACAACACAGTTTGAAGTGAATATCTAAACCTATTCTGAACTTACAAACTTCACCTTGCTGTGAGGACCACTGCAGAATTACAATTCAGCAGACAAGTATGAACAACCATTTCCAGGTATCACTCAATACTTCCATGAGTGTGACATGCTTTCATTGAAAAACAGGGGAAGATGAAAGATGCCCATGACCAGCATTAACCACATCGGACAAAATCTCCCGAGCACAGCATCCAACCAGTGGACTGGAATCCAGTGGAAATTGTTGAGCAGATGCCCAGAGCTGAGATAAATCAATGAATACCAATGGTCTGACAGTGCAATAAAACAGATGCCAAATCAGACCAATACCACCACCAGAAACACCTAGTAACTCTATTGCTAGTAGAACATTATCTACGGCACAACCCAAACACAGCACCCCGACCAACACGCAGCATTATGAGAACATATGGCGGTATCAAACCAGGTTTACTGCATTCAAATCTGGGCAAGCCTCCATTAAGCTTCAGAGACATATAAATTCATTGCTTTGTGTAATAATCTATTCACACATCATGCATTGTTTTGCTGTAACGTAAATTGCTTTTGATTCTTTAAAGATAAAACTTTAATTTAGAAAAAAATGGGGGTGTTGTGATCTACCTTTAAGGGAATGTGTCTAAAACCCCTGTCCATCACTATCTACCACAAGACAGGGTATGATGTATAATCCCATGTCTTTGTGGACAAAACAGTGCAGCAGTCATACAGACCTAACATTTTCTGCATAGCCACAAGTTAATGTTATACATAAATGGTCTTATCTTCAAATTAAGAACCAACATTACTGTTCTACCAAACTGTTATATGATTGGTAAGTTTGTGTTAAACAGAAGAACACAAGAATTATCAGGCTGTTAATGCCAATTTCAATAAGTCAGAATTGTCTTTTTTTTTGTTTTCTACAATGTCAATGGACCTCTTTTCCAATGAAATAAATGTCTTCAGTGAAAACTATTCTCCAGTATTAAGTTCCAACAATGCAGACTTCTGTTGTTTTACCTTAATTCAAGCTCAAAGGTTTTGACTGACTGTTGAATGTTTCACACATTAAATTGGTTTATTCCCTGCATCCTTCCCCCATCTCCTTATGGTACAAGGGCAAAAGGCCAATAGCCCATAATTCTTGATGCCTTGGTAAAGCTAATAAAACTTGTGGAAGGTAAACAAAAGTTAAGCTCCTAAAGAGTTAGCACCTTGTTGTCCAAATTAAAAATAAATGCCTTGAAGGCAATCATGAAAGGATGAAATGTTCATACTTCAAGAACCATAGAAATTTAAAAAACAATTAAGGAGGCTATTTATCCCATTGTGCCTGAGCTGGCAACACAAAAGTACTCACATCAGCCCCAATATGTTCTCAAAGTCATATATTCTTCTCTTCTTCAAATATTTATCTGTGCTTCTCTTAAAAGACAAAATGGTCTCTACCTCAACCACTTCATGTACATTCCAAATACCCTGTGTGAAGAAACCATCTAACCTGTCTCTTCAACCTCTGAGTTTAAAATGATGACCATTCATGACCATACAATATATCCAATAGCTGAGAAACTGTTACAGTATTGAAGGAAGTTTTTATCTACCCAAAACAATATCTGCAGGATTAGGAAATGGTTACAACATTTATAATTTAAATTTTGTCATTAAATCTGTTGATTTTGTGTCCCTGGGTGCTAAATTAGTCTGGGCAAGTTATAACATTTAAGGTACAGAATGTTGCAATGCTTGTTACATCGGTTCCTGCCTAGTAACAAGGTTGGGACTGTCTGGGAGTGTTTTGATAGGTTACCAGATCAATTCAAGGGTCAGTGAACAACTCTTCTTGAGATAGAAACAGAAAAACTGCGGATGCTGGAAATCCAAAACAAAAACAGAATTACCTGGAAAAACTCAGCAGGTCTGGCAGCATCGGCGGAGAAGAAAAGAGTTGACGTTTCGAGTCCTCATGACCCTTTGACAGAACTTGAGGTCGAGTCCAAGAAAGGGTTGAAATATAAGCTGGTTTAAGGTGTGTGTGTGTGTGGGGGGGGGGCAGAGAGAGAGACTCTCTCTCTCTCTCTCCGCCCCCCCACACACCTTAAACCGGCTTATATTTCAACCCTTTCTTGGACTCGAACTCAAGCTCTGTCGAAGGGTCATGAGGACTCGAAACGTCAACTCTTTTCTTCTCCGCCAATGCTGCCAGACCTGCTGAGTGTTTCCAGGTAATTCTCTTCTTGAGATAGTCAGTTTGAGGCAGTCTGCTGCCAACAAGTGCCAGATTGACAAGAACAGGCAGATGTCCCAGTTAAGTTGTGTTAAAAAGTTAGAGAAAGGATTGCAGGGAGTAGACTTTAAGTAGAGGGCTGTTGGGGCAAAGGTACCCCTTGGGAATAGTGGTGTTTTTCTTGGCATGGCCATAGATCTGAAAGTGTGCTTGTAAGGTAGTGTTTGAGTGTACTCGGGAATCCAGGGATATGGAACCTCAGAAGGAAAGATTGAAACCCGGTGAAGCGGGCTGTCATTGAAGCCATCCAAGTGGGAGTGGCCTTTAGAGAGTTTCAAGGAGAGATCTTCAAAAGGTGAAGATCGGCAACCCTTGTGAGAAAGATGAAGTTTGAGATTGGTTAACTCATAATAGGACTAATATTTGAGTGATTTGTTGAGAAATCCATGGAATATTGTTTTGGTTGTACCTGCCATTTACTCTGTAGTGTGGTGTGTCTGACCACAGTTCTTCTGTTAATTCACATGTACCTCATACTTACCCTGCATGTTGGAGTATAAGATATATATTGTAAATTGTTTTATCTTTCTGAACTTGTATCGTAACGTTGGTTTTTGTTTGTTCAAAACCCGTGGAATCTTGTGGGAGGAGTGCACAGTTAATTCTAGCCTCACTTCTCCACAGGTCATAACAATAGTTTAAATGCTTAATTCACCCACAAAACCGGTCAATTGTTACCCTTTGATACTGCTATTCCCAGCACAAAAAGACTCAAACCAGGATTCTTTCAAATAAACCAAAAAAGCAATTTATTTATTATAAAACAAACTTCTTTTTTAAAACAAGTTATAAAACTGGTTAACATACAAGTTGTAGTTTAGAAGTGTAACAAGTTTCTCATTAAAAAAACAACAGATATTCGAACCCCCATACAAACACACAAACACAAAACAGGATAAAAGAAACACCCAGTCCCCTGCAGAGATTGGAGTATGGGAAGATTTCTTTTAAAAAAAGGAGAAAATTCAAAAATATCTCAACACTGTTAATCTAACAGAATTCTGGCCTCAATAGATCTGAAAGTTCTTGGTGAAACTGACCTTGATGATTCTTAACTATCACAATTTTGCAGACTTTCAAAATAAAACAGATGAATTATCCTGATAAGATGTTTCTGAGGAAAGTTTAACACAAAAGTGAGAAAGAGAAAGTATTTTTCTTGCAGCCTGCTTCTAAGGCACCCACAAACATACTGTCCCACTGACTGAGAGTTTTTAAGACTAAGATGTTCAAAGAATACTTGTCTTGGGCCAGGTGTTTTCAACCAATTAGGAAGAGTCTTTAGCCTGATAACAGCAGTTCTTTGTTAACTTAAATTTACAAAGTATCTCTTCCCTCAGCAGGTGTTCCCTGCTGGACATTTATCTTGATCCCTGGTTTCTTAAAGAATGGCATATTCACAGCCCCAAATTAATATTGCAAACTTTTAAAAATAACTCGGGAGGAAGAATGTCTAAAATTCAACGTCCTTCGATTTTTTTCCAAAAATCCTCACAACATATTTAAGTTATGAAACTTCTGCTCACCATCCCGGTTTAATTTTGTTGCATATTTCACAAGTTTTTATTGGGTAGCTGGGCCAAGCTTTGCTGAGTGCAATTGGTGATCTGGGCAAAAAATTGTGTTAGTTTTAAGTGCTTTCTTTTGCTTACCTTTCCATTTAAACTCACTTGCATATCGCCAAACATAAAATCCTCCTTGAACCAGCTTCACTGGGCAGCATTTTAGAATGCATCTTTAAAAAAATTGCTTTATATGTTTAAGAGTGGTAACATGGTTCAGATTAATCAATGAATACAGCTGAAAAAGTGTTTATCACCAATAACAAGCATTTTTAGTCAGTGTCTAGTCTACCATCTGTAGTAAATTAAAAGCACTTACATTTTTTTTTAAAAGTGCCTAACAGTGCCCTTGCACTTAGAAACAGCTTAATTTTAAGGGCCTCCTCAAAAGCCCATAAACGGACCCAAGCAACTGAAACTTGCCATGGTTTGATCTGGAGTCATGGCTCGTTTTTGTGAATGGACTGGTTTCTAGTGCAACGGTTATTAAACTAGCGCAAAAGCTCATGGAAACTCCATTAACACTGGATTTAACTTGTGCTCGAAATTGCTTGACTTTTTTGTGCTGTGTTGGCCAATTTCAGACAAATTGCCCCCAAAAAAAACACACTACCTAGCAGAACCTCCAGGCCATGAATATTTATTTTGGCTGCATTACAAGATATGTGAATATAACACATATATACAAAAAAAAAATATGAATTATATGGTGTTCATTGTGAATGTGGCCTAGTACTATATTCACCCAATTCAAAGGTTAGCACTGATGAGTGGCTGTATAACTGAAGGGCATAGCTTCAGCAGTTATGGGAGGGCGACTACTTCTGTCTCTGATTTACCATAGCGGACCTATATCAAAGCAGGGTTTTTGGTGAACAGTCATTTGAAAATTTGTAGTAATATAAATAAGAATAAGCTTCAAGTGGTGTCAGCAGCAACTCCTAATGTCAATCCATCCACAATCTGAGCAATTCCCTAATGCAATATTTTCAGTCAGCGTTTTTCAATTTTCCCCACACAAAATCACATTCAAATTGCTTCTGTTCATCTGAGTAGGATTTCAAGACATGAGGCTGTGATTCCAGGAATGAATCAATGACTTCCTGGACAGTGTATCTATAGTGATTGTAAGTAAAACTTTTCCTACTGTTTTAGGTGTCACGTAATTGTACTGACGGATCAGCTCTAAGTGTGGGTTATCTTAGGGGCCAAGCTTTCTACTCGTGGACCTCGTTCAAGAGCTCTGTAAATAAAGTTAACTGTTTCAAGTAAGAAGCCTGTCCAGTACACCAAGTTTATTACAATTGCAACAAGGATAAATAGCTCCGGTGCTCCACCTCACCTCCTGAATGTGAGTACATCAATTCTTAAGGAAAGAAAGAATAGTATACTCACCAGTCATGCCGCTCTTCAGCAGAATTGACCCTTATGACTTGTCAATGGAAGACAGGAGCCAGTGCATAGAGCGCCTAGGTTTTTTTATCTCGTGGAGAATGAAATAACAGCAGAGGAGGAGGAGAAAGCAATTCTTTTAAGTGTCTGCAGGAGCAAGACATATAACCTCACTCATAGCCTGATGGCCCCAAACATGCCCAATTCTAAATCTTTGAATGAGCTGGTAGACTTCATAAAGATCATTTTCAGCATAAGCCATTGGTGATTATGCAAAGATTTAAGTTCAATTCCAGAGTAAGGGCCCTGGGTGAGTCAATCACAACTTATCTCGCAAAGTTAAAACAGTTGACTGAGCACTGTGACTGTGGAGATACTCTCAGTGACATGTTGCTAGATTGTTTGGTTTGTGACATATACGATGACACCATTCAGCACCATTTACTTACAGAAGTTAGTACTGATCTGAAGCGAGCCATGGAAATAGCTCTAGTAATGGAGAGTGCTGAGAGGCCTCGCAGGCTTTACAGAGTGTGCAACATGGCGCTGTTCTTCAGTTGGGGTGGGAACTTACCACCGGGCGTGGCACAAAAAGCAGGGAGACAACCACAAAGTGGGAAACAGTCTCTGCTGCTTCAAAAATGAAAAGACATACTGGAAGCATTTCACCAGTGATTCAGAAATTAATTTGTTACGATGTTGGAGTAACCATGTACCGGAAACTTGCAGACTTAAAGGAGCAGAATGCCACTACTGTCACAAAAAAGGGCATGTTATAAAGCAATGCAGGGCAAACTTAAGGTCGCCAATCAGACAGCAGGCCAACACGATTTAAGTGCACAATATAACTGAATCAGAAGCTGCTGATACTAATATCTATTCCCTATACAATGTCAAAGCAGTAAAAACTGAACCAATTCACCGTCATCCTTCAGGTAAATGGGAAGCCTCTATCTATGGAGGTTGACATAGGAGCAACACCATAGTGGTGGAAGAACACACCTTTAAATCCCGAAGTGAAGGTGCCCAGCTACTGAATCTGGAGCAAACCTTGGCTCAGCTGAAGACGTACACTGGAGATGCAATACAGGTAAAAGGCTTCGCCTCTGTACCTGTATCCTACAGACAACAGACAGCCCAGCTTCCAATGTTCATTGCAATAGGTGAAGGACCTAGTCTTCTGGGCCACAATCGGTTAAAAGAAATTAGGATCACAGGTCAGAAATTTTTCACGTTAGAACAGGAGGAATTCCTGAGCTGTTAAAGAAGTATGAGAGCATATTTCATGATGAACTGAGAATGATAAAAGACCTACAAGCAAAAATATCTGTAGATTCAGAGGCAACACCCCGGTTCTTTAAGGCCAGACCGGTGCCTTATGCCCTAAAGGAGAAGGTGGATGCAGAATTGTGCCATTAGAGAAGTTAGGCATAATCCAACCCACCAATTCTTGGAACGGGCAGCACCCATAGTCCTTGTGATGAAACCAAATCAAACTATTCACTTTTGAGGAGTCTACAAGTTAACTGTGAACAAGGATGCTAAATTAGATAAATATCCTACACTGAGGATTGAAGATCTATATGTTAAGCTTGCTGGAGGAAAATCATACACCAAACTGGACATGAGCCATGCATACCAACAACTAGGGCTGGACAGCTCATCTAGAGGGTATGTAACCATCAACACACACAAGAGCCTGTACCAATATACACCTACCCTTTGAAGTATCATCTGCTTGTGCAATTTTCCAAATAACCATGGAAAGCCTACTAGAAGGACTTTCCCGGGTTATAGTGTACTTGGATGACGCCCTGATCAGAGGATCAATGGAAGCCAACAATTGGCCAATCTAGAAGAGGTTTTAAGGAGATTTTTGGAAGCTGGTGTACAACTGAAGAAAGAGAAGCATACCTTCCAAGTGACTAAAGTCACTCATTTGGTTCATCGAGTGGATGCCCAATGGTTGCATCCAGTAGAGCAGAAAGTCAGGGCAATCAAGGAGGAGCCCTCTCCAACCAGTATCACTGAACTTAAGTCTTTTTTGAGCATGATAAATTATTACAGCCACTTCTTGCCAAACTTGTCAACAGTGTTAGCCCCTTCACACTGATTATTGAAAAAGAACCATAAATGGTCATGGAAGGTCCAATAAGAAGAAGCCTTCATAAAAGTCAAGAAGCTATTACGCTCATCATGTCTACTAGTACATTATGACTCATCAACAGAATTAATATTAACCTGTCATGCAGCTCCCTATGGATTGGGAGCAGTATTATCACACAGGATGGAAGATGGTTCTGAAAGGCCAATAGGATATGTCTCCAGAAGCCCTCGGCAGCCAAGAAGGGTTATTCACAACTTGAAAAAGGTTTATCCATAATATTTGAAGTAAAGAAATTCCATCAATATCTGCATAGTCAACATTTCAACATAATGTCAGATCACAAGCCACTCTTATTTATTTAGCAAAGATAAAGCAATTCCACTGATAGCCTCTGTTAGAATGCAATGATGGGCCTTGAATTTGTTGGCAAATGAGTATGTATTATGCACCGTCTGGATGTGCATATAGCAAGTGCGGACGCCCTGAGTCGTCTTCCATTGCCAGATAGCACTGTACACACTCCAATGCCACAAGAAGTTGTACTTGTGTTGAATTTCCTGAACCCCTCACCAGTCTGTACAAAGGGAATAAAGAATTGGATAAACCGAGATATAATTTTATTAAAAGTCCAAGACCAGGTATTGCAAGGATGGTTGAATGCACTGGTCTCTGAAGAGATAAAACCATTCTATGCCCATAAAACTGGCTTAAGTTGTCAAGATGGAATCTTGTCATGGGGATCAAGAGTCATCATCCTTTCACAAGGAAGAGTACCACTTTTGACAGAGCTTCACAGTGCGCATCCAGGCATTTTGAAGATGAAGATGCTTGCGCAAAGGTATGTCTGGTGGCCAGGTATAGACAGTGATGCAGAAAAATGGTTAAACACTGAATCCAGTGTCAGCAACAACAGAAGTTGCCTGTTTCAGCTCCACTGCATCTGTGGGAGTGGCCTGGTCAACACTGTGTTAGACTAATATTGACTATGTAGGTCCATTTTTAGGTACCATGTTTTTATTGATCATGATGCGCATTCTAAGTGGATGGGTGTGTAGGAGATCATCAACATCATGTACAACTATTGAAAAGCTGCACCAATGTTTTAGTATACATGGCCTACCAGAAGTCATTGTTTTGGATAATGGTACTGCCTTCACTAGTAATGAATTCCAGAGATTTCTGAGTTTAAATGAGATTAAACATATTAATACAACACCATATTATCCCTCATCCAATGGGTTGGCAGAAAGAACAGTGCAAACCTTCAAAACAGGAATGAAGGAGTTATCTGAAGGAATGTTAGAAAATTGTATTTCACGATTTCTTCTCAACTATCGCACGACTTTCATGCAACTACGGGTTCAACTCTGTCTGACAAAATGCCGCCTTCATACAAGATTGAGTCTGGTGTTTCCAAACTTAGATGGGAAGGTAGAGAAGAACCAGAGTAGTCAGAAAGTGAATCATGATATTCACAGCAAAGCTCGAAAACTTACTGTGGGAGAGACAGCTTCTGTGCAAAATTTTGGAATGAACCTAGATGGGTTCCTGATATAATCGAGTCTGAAACTGGACCTTAGTCATACCAAGTGGAAGTGGAAATCTGGATTGTTCGAAAACATGTGGATTAGCTAAAGAGTAGAGCGACACTCCAGCAACCAGTTATTCCACCTGAAATTGATGTCAAATCTTTAACCCCTGAGGTGACAGATTGACCTAGAATAAACATATCTGATGTCTCTTGTTGAACTAAAATAATTCTGAACTACCATTGTCTAAGGATGCCCCTGATCATGTCGACCCAGTGGGAGAATCTCAAATCATAGAGCTTCGTTGCTCTAACTGGATTAGAAAACCACCTTAATCTATAATCATATGACCTGTGTATATATGTATATGTTATGGATTAAGATATTCTTGTAAATAAGAACAGCTAAAAAATAAAGTAGGAGGAATGTAGTGATTGTCAGTGAAACATTTCCTACTGTTTTAGGGGTCACATGATTGCATGGATGAATCAGCTCTAAGCGCAGGTAATCTTAGGGGCGGAGCTTTCTAGTCATGGACATGGTTCAAGCATGCAGCTTCTTCAACAGTTGTGTAAATAAATTTAACTGTTTCAAGTAAGAAACCAGTATTAGTTTTAAAATAAATATGTTGTCACTTTAAATTCTTAATGAAAAGTTGATATTGTTCAATTAGCTTATTTAATGGCACAAGGTGCTTCTATTTTTCTTAACTAGCATGCCAGTTCCAATAAATATGTTGTTGTACTGGCATCAGAAAGGTTCTTTGAATCACTTAATAGCATATCCCTAAATGTTGTTCAATAAAGAGACAATTGGACTATTCTGTTTTTATGATGAAAATTAAAACAAATTAAACAAAGTGAATAGCCCATGATACTGCACATAATAAACTATTACTTTAAGTACAATGCTCTATGTAATGTACAATTGATCCAAATTTCCATGCAATGAGTTGCATCACATTTTCTCCAATGGAATAAAAGAGCTGGTCTGATGAGGTGCTATAATTTCCTGTTTAGTTCATTTGCTTATCCATCAGAGTAGGAGTTGGCATAAATCCCATGTAAAACAGATGCACTCTGCTGGGCTGCATGAAAAGTAGAGTGCAGCCCTTAATAAAACAGTTCTGTCTGAAGATTGTAGCAGGCTGGGAAGCAGCAGGTAAGTGAAGAACAGTGCTTTACTCACTCTGATGACTGCAAGCTCGCTTGACTGCATGTCTCATGAATATTTTTTGGCACTTTTCTGCCCACAAGGCAAAACCAGTAAAACTTGGAAATGGACGACAGCAGTAAAACTTGTCTGAACTGGTCTTGTATACATTAAAAATGGGACTCTGGTATTACTGGTGCCAGGATTACTGACTTTTACTGGGATTTGAACATTTTCAACTATTTTAACATTCTGGGAATTGTCTGCCTCAGAAGGAACTGGCATTGGTATTCAAATAAGGAACTGATTAATGACACAAGAGCTGATGCAATCAATTAATAGGGTCTGAACTCAATTCTCCCCTACCACCTCTCCTCTCCCTTCCCCCCACCTCCCTCCACTGCACCCCCAACCTGTCTTCACCCCATTAAATTAAACTCAGGAGATATAAACTGGAAATGAAAACCTAACACAGTCCAGATTTTCAATGTGTGGTTAGGAACCCAACACCTGGATGAATGCTGGGTTCCAACCCCATTTCTGAGCAGCGTTGCTCTTGCACCGTGATGTTTATATGTAAATGGCCTAATTGGCCAGAAGGTGTTACATATTGCACTGAGAACAGATTAACATGTAGACACACCGCAGGCAACCATTATTGAACTAACTTTATTTACATCACCCCAACAGAAAAGCCAGCAGAGAGGGCAATATAACAAAATGCTCAGATTTTGCAAGATACTACAATCCTTCCCCATTTAAAAAAAATAACTTATACATTAAAATGTAAAATGGTACATGTCCATAATGTCCTAAAATGCCATATGACTAAACTAGCATCAACAATACCTGAAATTTAACAATTTGAGTTGTATATTTACTTCTACTGTAATCACAACCAAAACATGTGACTGAAATTTTCAGAGCAATTTACATGTATAAAGAACAATTATTCTTCTTTAAGATCAGTATGCATTTAACAAAATCATCATTTGACAAGAAATAATCAAAAGAAAAACTTATTTCTTCTTCCTGCGTACTTTCATTTAACCTATCTGGCGTCTTTTCTTTTTCAGTCTGGGTGTTTTCCGGTTCAGTTTGCTTGACTCTGCTTTTGCAACATCTCTGACAGTGTTGACCCTGAATTTTGACTTTGACCAGCAACTTAATGCTTGGGACTGTGATTGATTTGGCATAATCAAAGGCCCTGACTCAGCTTTGTCCGTGGATTCGGTGATGCTGGTAAACTTTCAGTTTCTTTGTGAATTTCATTTTCTTTCTGACTTTCACTTTGGCAGTAGGAGGAATTTGGATCAAAGGAGGTTTTTCCTGCTCTCCTGTGGTCAGATTTCCTCTTTCAAGTAAACGATTTACGTGACACTAACGGAGTCTCTTTCCAATCTTCACTAGCTATATGAATGCACCAAGTCTCTTCAGAACTCCAAGCACACACTTCTTATCACCTCGGTGGTATTTTGCCATGACCTTCTGACCAGCTCAGAATTTAGTATGTTTCATGCCTGGTGTATCATCACTCAACTTCACTTTTCTCGCTATTCTCCTACATTGCTATTGATGTAAGGCTTAAGCAAACTAAATCTTGCCTTAGGATCGTGCTTAAAGATGAACTTGTAGGTGAACACCCTGTTGTAGACCGTGAGGTTATTCTATAAGAGAACAGAACATTGTCTAGCCTATGTCGAAGAGAAACATGGAAATTACTGCCTTGCTTGTCACCTAGCAGATACTTCTGCAAAGACCTCTTCACAATCTGTACACTTGTTTCTTCAGCACCATTTAATGCTGAGTGATATGGAGATACTAGAGTGGGTTTAACTCCATTCTTATTCAGAAATATTTGAAACTCTCCTGATGTAAACTGTGGATCATTATCTGACACCTACACCTCTGGCAATCTGTGAATTGCAAACCAACTTCTCAAGACCTCAATGGTTTTGTCATTTGTGATGTTGGGCAGCAACTCAACATGTATATACTTGCTATGGCTATCAACCAAAACAAGGTACTCTTACCCTTCTACTTCAAAGAAAAATCAACATGTACTCATTCCCATGGCTTTCTTGTGTTCGATCGTGGAATGAAATGAACCTTGGTTAGATCATTTCTCATTCTGGGACACACCACCACTTTTCAGCAACTCTTCAATATCCCTATCTATCTTTGGATAGCAAAAATAGCTCCTTGCTACTGTTTACGCATCAACTATCACTGTGTGCACTTGGTGAAGTTCCTCTAACAATCTTTCTTTAAACATTTGCAGAATATTGACTCATAAACCCTATTGGCGATAGCTTTCATTTACATTCACTTCATTTCTACCTGTGAAATACGCCAGCAATTTTTCACCAGACTCTTTAGGCCAGCCATTGTGAGTTTCTTCACTAATTTCTCTGGCAGACACTGGCATGTAATTTGTGTATGTAAAGTAATTCGCAGGTATCTCAGTGACTAGAAATGAATTAGTCTTCATGGGAAAGCGCAAAAGAATGCCCACATTTGCACGGCCTGCCAACTTAGGATATTTAATATTGGACTGATGGCTTATTTTCTCATTTGGTCCTCCTTGCTCAAAGACCACTTTATGCTCTCTTACACTTTGTCAATGGCAGGTATACTCTTACAGATCCCTACTGTAAAAATCTCGGCCCAGTGTAACTGTATTTTCTTAAGCCAATTCCTTCCCATCAGGGAGAATTTGTTCCCTCTTACTACTACCAGGACCCTGAGTCATTCCTTGGATCCAGAATTTTAAAGCAACCTGTACACGGCCCCAACCCTGTGGCTCTTTGAAAATTCTGACTAAAATGTCACTTGTGCCGTACAGATGGCATAATCATTGAGTGCCAGCCATTCATACCAGAAATGCCGACCACTGCCACAAAAATTTCCATGACGAACATGTGTACACTTGTGCACACAAGAACACAAACTTCAGGATGATAAATGAGTTATAGGTTTAATTTGCTGAGGCCATGTTACAGAAGTCAACTCTTGAGTTGATGCTTTCTGTGGCACGAGAGTAGAGATTGTAGTAGTGACTGGAACATGTTACAATGGTGGGAGAAAACTATTTTAGTAAACAGGATGAGTTAGATACTGAGTTAGTTAATGTTCCTCACTTCCTGATTCAACTTGAAATACAAGTCTGAGAGATTGATGGTCTTGAGTCCAAGAGACAAGAATAAGATATTTTCTAATTTCAAGTTCTGGATGCTATGGCAGATTATAAACCTCTTTTCATAATCTCTGTCACATTACATATTTTTTCCACCTGTTTAGTGTTCTCTTGCAGTGTGGCTGATCTAAAACTGTACACAATATTCCAAATGTAACCTATACGTCTATGGCTGATTTTGAGATATGCTAGGATTTGGAGACTGAATTTCAGAGCCACAAATCCAAGGAATTTCTGCTGCTTTTGGAACATAGCAGCTCTAGGAAGAGAAAAAGGTAATTTCCTTAATGTGCTTGCTCTGTCCAGTGTCCATAAACGATCATTCTTTCGCAGAATTATACCCCGCCCACTGTCCCCACAGCCCCGCCACCCTCCCAGCCCCCAACGCACCATTACATTTGCCTTGTAATTTAAGGAGCACTTTAGCCCAAATTTTAACTTGGATCAGGGTTCAGAGAAGTGAATGGCAAACAAAGTCCCAATCCTCACAGGCCTGGACAATTTAACACCCCAATTTCATTTGTTTGCCAATGGCAAGCAGTCCAACTGAAAAAAGCAGGAAGTGATAGCTGGCTGGAGTGGACAGTAGAGGTTTGGGTGGCAGGAGGCTACTGCCTAGTATCAAAGAAAGGCTTTCGGGCAAGAAGGTAGAGCATGGAGAGGGTGTTTTA
Source organism: Carcharodon carcharias (assembly GCF_017639515.1). Lineage (NCBI taxonomy): Eukaryota > Metazoa > Chordata > Chondrichthyes > Lamniformes > Lamnidae > Carcharodon > Carcharodon carcharias. The sequence goes on along the minus strand of NC_054478.1, from coordinate 42,973,958 downwards.
GTTGGTTGTCACAGGAGGGAAGGTATCAGGTGGATGGGAGAGTATGGTGGAGCAGAAACCAAAATTTTCCTAGAGATGCACAAAAACATACCATTAAATAGACTGTTCTGCCTCAGATCCACTTTTGTTCATCCTCACCTGGCGGAAAAACTGCAAAGGATTCCCTGCTCAGGACACAGGTAAAATTGCACACCAAAAGAAGAACCTCATCCCCTTTGCAACCTGCTCAGAAGAATAGTTTAAAATTGAAGACAGCACAATCAATGCTGGTCATTGGTAGATAAGTCACCAGAATCAATATTAACTTTCCAACCTAGTTTCCCCATTGGTGACTCAATTTCCTGCTAATTTTTAATAGATTTCCTTTCAAAGTTAAAAATGCATGCACCTTAAATGGCATTTTACAACAACCATAACAAGTATTTTCAAGCCAAGTTCATGACAGCAGAAAGGTACAGAGAGCTTCATGCACAGCTCCTCATCCAGAATTATTACAACAGTTAACAAATAAAAGGGGAACATTTTCAGGACTAAATTTTGAAAAATTAGACAATACAGTTTCTAATACATGTATACTTCTGCATTATTCCATCCAGCTATATCTGTTAATGCATATAATCTAGTGTGATTTTGTTTGTTGCACTTTCCTATATACAATTTTTTTCATCGTCCATGCAATTTATTGGTCCAGATTTCATACTCATAAAGCAGTAGTGAATCATTCTTGAAATGCAGGTCACATGCCAATCTATTGCAAGCATAGTGGATAGGTGAACCTCCAATGAGGAGGTACAAGGAGATTTGAAAACAGTAAATCAAGCATGAACACATATATCAATGAACAAAGTCCTTCAAAATGTACCTATTAAATGTTCTTACCACCACCTTTGGTTACCCATTAAGCTGCAGACTTACTGTCAAAAAATAGATTTGTAACACAACTTGCTTATAAAAAGCATGTGCTCTGTGTTTGAAATGCCTGTAACAATGTTTTCTTGTTTTCTGTATCTCAGATCACTCTCCTATGCAAATCCAACTCATCCAACCTTGATATCTAGGTCATCCTTTGATACCATGGAAAACATAAAGAAAAATATTTCAGTTCATTACTTTAGCTATCGGGAATTATCATATGCCTTCTTCGTACTTATAAAAAGGAGCAGTACATCACAATAGCAGATCTTACAAGTCAGCCTCATTGTGAGTATAGGCAGATCACTAGCGGATGTAGATTAGATGCCGATTATACACTATGGTCTTTACTCCGTTCCCTGGAAAATACAATTTTGACGGGTACATAAAGAGCAACTGGTCCAGCTTTTTCATTTGTGCTAAAAGTGAAAGTGTCTCCCTGTTTCATCATTGTCAGCAAACTTATTTAACAATAGTGGGAGGTGATGGCATAGTGGTATTGTCACTGGACTAGTAATCCAGAGACCCAAGGTAATGCTTTAGGGACCTGGCTTTGAATCCCACCATGGCAGATGGTGGAATTCAATAAAAATCTGGAATTAAAAGTCTAACGATGACCGTGGATCCATTGTCAATTGCTGTAAAAACCCATTTGTTGTCCTATACAGAAATGTGGTTGGCTCTTATATGCTCTCTGAAATGGCCTAGTAAGCCACTCAGTTGTAAGAAACCGCTACACAGTCACAAAAAAGGAATGAAACCGGACAACCACCCAAGGCACCGACAATGGCAATCGCAGCCCTGTCGACCCTGCAAAGTCCTCCTTATGAACATCTGGATCTGGGAGCTAGTGCCAAAATTGGGAGAGCTGTCTCACAGGCTAGTCAAGAAACAGCCTTACATAGTCATTCTCACGGAATCATACCTTACAGAAAATGTCCCAGACACCACCATCATCATCCCTGGGTATGTCCTGTCCCACTGGCAGGACAGGCCCAGCAGAAGTGGTGGCACAGTGGTGTACAGTCAAGAGGGAGTTGCCCTGTGAGTCCTCAACATTGACTCTAGGCCCCATGAAGTCTCATGGCATCAGGTCAAACATGGACAAGGAAACCTCCTGCTGATTGCCACACACCACACCCCTCAGCTGATGAATCAGTGCTCCTCCATGTTGAACGCCACTTGGAGGGATCACTGAGGATGGCAAGGGCACAGGATGTACTCTGGGTGGGGGACTTCAATGTCCATCACCAAGAGTGACTCGGTAACACCACTACTGACCTGCTCACTGATGCCCAGTTTGGGTTCCGCCAGGGCCACTCAGCTAATGACTTCATTACAGCCTTGGTTCAAACATGGACAAAAGAGCTAAACTCCTGAAGTGAGGTGAGAGTGACTGACCTTGATATCAAGGCCGCATTTGACAGAGTGTGGCATCAAGGAGCCCTAGCAAAACTGGAGTCAATGGGAATCCGGGGAACACTCTATGCTGGTTGGAGTCATACTTAACACAAAGGAAGATGGTTGTGGTTGTTGAAGGTCAGTCACCTCAGCTCCAGGACATCACTGCAGGAGTTCATCAGGGTAGTGTCCTCAGCCCAACCATCTTCAGTTGCTTCATCGATGACCTTACTACTATCACAAGAAGTGGGGATGTTTGTTGATGATTTCACGGTGGTCAGTACCATTAATGACTCCTCAGATACTGAAGCAGTCCAAGTCCAAATGTAGCAAGACCTGGACAAAATCCAGGCTTGGGCTGACAAGTGACAAGTAACATTCACGCCACACAACTGTCAGGCAATGGCCTTCTCCAACAAGAGAGAATCCAACCATCACCCCTTGATTTTCAATGGCATTACCATCACTGAATCCCCCACTATCAGTATCCTGGAGGCTGCCATTCACCAGAAACTGAACTGGAATCACCATATAAATACTGTAGCTACAAGAGCAGGTTGGAGGCTAGGAATCACGCAACAGGTAACCCACCTCCTGACTCCCCAAAGCCAGCCCACCATCTACAAGGCACAAGTCAGGACTGTGGTGGAATACTTTCCACTTGCCTGGATGTGTGCAGCTCCCAAAGCACTCAAGAAGCTTGACACCATCCAGGACAAAGTAGCCTGCTTGATTGGCACCACATCCACAAACATTCACTCCCTCCACCACCAACGCACAGTAGCAGCAGTGTGTACCATCTACAAGATGCATTTCAGGAATTCACCAAGGCTCCTTCGACAGCACCTTCCAAACCCATGACCACTACCATCCAGAAGGACAAGGGCAGCAGAAAGATGGGAACAACACCACCTGGAAGTTCCCCTCCAAGCCACTCACCGTCCTGACTTGGAAGTATATTGCCATTCCTTCACTGTTGCTGGATCAAAATCCTGGAACTCCCTGTAGTTCCAGCGCTGTAGGTGTCATACACCACATGGACTGCAACAGTTCAAGAAGGAAGTTCACCACCACCTTCTCAAGGGCAACTAGGGATGGGCAATAAATGCTGGCCCAGCCAGCGAAGCCCACAAACCATAATGAATTTTAAAAAATAGAGATATAAGTGAACAAATAATACATTACACATTTACAACAGGAATTATTTCATCTAGCTTTACAAAAATGATTTTGTAATCTCTACACTAAATTGCTATTCATTTGAATTAATGACTTAAAACATAATGATTATGGGTGGAATTTAATTTCTTCCACTGAGGCAAAATTGAAGGTTGAGGGAGGGGGCATTTAATTAGGTGGGAGGGTGCCGGTTGGAAAGTCCACTACCCTCTTGCATGTGCCCAATTAAGTCCTGGGTGGGAAGGCTTGTGCGTGGCCTTCCCACCACGTTGCCAACTGAGCAACTTAAGTGGGCAATTAATGCCAATTTAATAGCCTCATCCCACCAGCACTAGTATTGAGCCAACCAGTCAAAGATAGGGCAAAAGCCATGCAGAAAGACTGAAAAGCTTACCCTGCTGTTTTGCTCACTGGTTCCCTGGGTGTGGGGAGCTTAGTGTTCCTGTTCAAAGATGCTTGGTGCCAGATCAAGGGACCAGGCATTGGGAAGGGGTGGCCTACTGTCAGCTAACTCCTGCCCTTGCTGCTGACTCCCCTCCCCCTTCCGTGATCCCCATCCCATATTCACTCACCTATGGCCTGTGGTCCCTCGCTCTGCCACTGCTCCCAATGACAGCTGCCAGCCTCCGACTGGCCAGCAGCTCTTAGCGGGGTGGGATTTACGCCCCAGGGTTCTTGCTCCTGGGGAAGGCCACTACTGGCCACTTAAGTGCCTGATAGTTGGGGCTTTCCCCAAAGGAGGCAATGCAGGACTCTCACCAGTTCTCCAGAGGCGAGCGAGCTCTTGTCACCTGGATGAAATACCACCCTATATTCTTCTTATATTTTTCAGCAATTTGGCAATTTTACTGCTCCGATGTGATGTTTGAAGGTTTTGAATAAATTTGCTCTCATTCACATAATTCAATTCACTGGGAAGTGTTAGCAGGGCTTCTTGGATTTAAATAGCTGACAGCTCGGTTCAAAGGGGAACTGCTACTCACACACATAACTGAAAATTGTCACAAAACACTTTTATGCTTAAATTATGTGGCTTGGTTTCTCTCTGTAGCTTCATCAATACCCAATCAAATCTCACAATATTTTGCATTGATTTAGGCTAGGGATGTGGTATTTAGCTGAAGTTGCCTTTTAAAGAATTTGGGCTGGGGTTTGTGTCAGCTTGCACTGTTTCTTTCAGCACAATTCACCTGAAATAGACCAAATCAATGCACAAAGTATTGAGGACTTTCCCAGTCCACATTGACTAGTTTCTGCTAATTATCACCGTTTGCAAACCTTTGAGGAAGGTCTTAAAATAAAGCTTTATTTTGAGATGCCTGATTACTAATAAGCATGCTCCAGAAATGTTAAATACCTTTAGAATCTGGTAGACCAATATAATTAGCAAATGATTCCATATAGTTTTATTAAAAAAGTCATTTAAAGTCACTAAGGGACTAGACACTGTGATTAAAAATGGTGATAACACCTATTCAGCAGTATAAATTCAATTGCACCATGATACCACTCATATCAAAGAATATCTTAATGCAATTTTTCCAAAAATTATGTTCCAAAAGGCTGCTCGATTACTTTGCTCTCTGGAAGATGTTACATTCAATGATATGCAAATGAGTTTGAACATAAGAACATAAAAGAAAAGGAGCAGGAGTAGGCCATTTGGCCCCACAAGCCTGTCCTGCTATTCAATAAGGTCATGGCTGATCTGCCCCAGGCCTCCACTCCTCTTTCATGCCAGCTCCTCATAACTCTCAGCGCTCTGATATTTCAAAAATCTATCTACCTCTTCTTTAAATACTTTCAGTCATCTAGCCTCCAAAACTTTCTGGGGTTGAGAATTCCAAACATTCACTACCCTCTGAGAGAAGAAATTCCTCTGCATCTCAATTTTAAATGAGTGTCCCCTTATTCTGTAACTGTGTCCCCTAGTTCGTGATTCCCCCACTGGTGGAGACATCTTCTCAACATCTACTCTGTCAAACTCCCTAAAAATATTGTACATTTCAATAAGATCACCCCTCATTTTTCTAAACTCTCATGAATAAAGGCCTAACCTGTTTAGCCGTTCTTGATAAGTCAATCCCTTCATCCCAGGAATCAGCCCAATGAATCTCTTTTGAACTGCCTCCAATGCCCGTATAAACTTTTCTAAATACGGGGACCAAAACTGTACAGGAGGGTCCTCACCAACACCCTGTACAGTTGCAACAAGACTTACCTATTTTTAAATTCCAACCCCCTAAGAATACAAGCCAAAATTCCATTTGCCTTCTTAATTACTTGCTGCACCTGCTTGCTAACTTTTTGTGTTCCATGTGCAAGAACAACCAAATCTCTGTGCTACACTTTTTTGGAGTCTCTCTCCATTTAACTAATAGTCTACCTTTTGATTTTTCCTACTAAGGTGCATGGTCTCACACTTTCCTACGTTAAACTCCATCTGCCAAGTTTTTGCTCACTCACTCAACCTGTCTATATCCCCTTGCAGGTTCCTTATGTCCTCATCACAACATGTCCTCCCACCTATTTTTGTATCATCAGGAAATTTGGATATATTACACTCTGCCCCTTCCTCCAAATCATTAATATAGATAATAAGTAATTGAGGCCCTGGGACTGATTCTTGTGGCACTCCACTAGTTACATCTTTCCAACATGAAAAAGACCCATTAATCCTGACTCTCTGTCTTCTGTGTGTTAACCCATCCTCAATCCATGCTAATACATTACCCCCAATACCGTGAGCTCCTATCTTGTGCAATAACCTTTTATGTGGTACCTTGTCGAATGCCTCCTGGAAATCCAGATACACTACATCTATCAGTTCTCCTTTATTAACTCTGCCTGTTATATCCTCAAAGAACTCTAGTAAATTCATCAAACATGATTTCCCTTTCACAAAATCATATTGACTCTGTGTGATTGTGTTAAGCTTTTCTAAATGTCTTGCTATTTTTTCCTTAATAATGGTCTCTAGCATTTTCCCAATGACAGATGTTAGGCTGACTGGCCTATAGTTTCCTGCTTTTTGTCCCCATCCCTTCTTGAACAGGAGCGTCACATTAGCGGTTTTCTAATCCGCTGGGACCCTCCTGGAATCCAATGAGTTCTGGAATATTTTGGCCAATGCCTCCACTGTCTCTGTAGCCACTTCCATTAAAAGAAAGAAAGTGGACCAAAAGGAAAACACCTTTGAAAATGAGTGCAATTTTGACCACATTTTTAAAATGTATTCTTTGATGGGATATGGGCATCACTGGCTAGGCGAGCATTTATTTCCCATGCCTAATTACCCTTGAGAAGGTGGTGGTGAGCTGTCTTCTTGAACCACTGCAGTCCATTTGGTGTAGGCACCAAGAGAGTTCCAGGGTTTTGACCCAATGACAGTGAAAGGACAGTGAGCTGGTCCCAAGTCAGAATGGTGTATGACTTAATTGGAGGGATCTTGCAGATGGTGGTATCCGATTCATCTGCTGCCCTTGCCCTTTAGGTAGAATTTATACGCAGGTCACCTAGTGGACACAGATCACCTAGTGCACCAAAGTGGAAACGTTTGGTTCTTACGTATTATGCATGCATTTAAATGGACAACTATAAAATCAAATCAAATTGAATAGAAATAAAAACAAAAAATGCTGGAAAAACTCAGCAGGTCTGACAGCATCTGTGGAGAGAAAGACAGAGTTCACGTTTTGAGTCCATGTGACTCAAGAAGAGTCATACAGACTCTGTCTTTCTCTCCACAGATGTTGTCAGATCTGTTGAGTCTTTCCAGCATTTTTTGTTTTTGTTTCAGATTTACAGCATCCGCAGTATTGCCTTTATTTATTTGAACAGAAATAATACATTTTGTCACAGGAGGTTCTGCGTAAAAGTCCTGAATTCAAGCAAAGCCTGGTGTAATACTTATTGGTGTTGCAGAGATATCTGGTAAAGGAACGCTGCCCATTCATTTAATCTTCTCAATTTTGTCCATTCTTTTGCATTCTTTATAAAATCCCTCAACCTAGAGAGGTCTTAGGTGTAATGGTAAAGAGCCACATCCTTTATATAATAAGCATATATTTATGAACAAAGCTGGGACATGAAGGGGGTAAAATTATTTACTTGCCTGCTGTGGATAAGAAAAGTACTATTGATTTACTTTCCAAGATCCAGCAAAAAAATATTTACTTCACTGGCCAGAATTTTCCAGCTCCCAGCCCCCGCCCGCTCCTTTGATGGGTTCCCCCATGGCGGGGCCAGCTAACCACTGAAATCTCCATTCACACCCTCTAGTCCTGCCAATGTGAGGGGCTGGAAATTTCCAGCCACTGTTGCTGCAGTCATCCTTTATAAACAGATTTCCATACCTTTACAGTAAAGTTATGCATCCACCCTTCCCATGAACTGTGAAGCAATTAACCGCTGCAATTACGTATAATCAGGGAATAACTGATGAAAGTTAAACTAAGGCTAAGAAAGTAAAGAAAGCTTATATATCTTAAAGGTAGGAGCAGATCAGTTATCTTATATAAGTGTAATTTAAAATAGCATGTGAAGGCCTAAGCATATGAACTTTCCTATGAAAATATTACTTTTATTTTATATAGCAATATATTATTTAAATGGAGAGAGGTTGCAGAACTTTGCGGTACAGAGGGATCAGAGTGTCCTGATACATGAATCACAAAAAGTTGATTTACAGGTACAGCATATGATTAGGAAGACAAATGGAGTGTTGGTGTTTATTGCAAGAGGAATCAAGTATAAAAGTAGAGAAGTTTTGCCACAGTCATAGAGGGTGTTGGTGAGACCACATCTGGAGTATGTGGACAGTTTTGGTCTCTGAACTTAAGAAAGGATATAATTGCATTAAAAAGGTTCAGAGAAGGTTCACTGGGCTGATCCCTGGGATGAAGGGATTATTTTATGAGGAAAGGGGTTGAACAGGCTAAGCCTGTATCCACTGGAGTTTAGATGAATGAGAGGTGATCTTATGAAGCATGTAGGTTTCTGAGGGGCCTTGGCAAGGTGAATGCCGAAAGGATGTTCCCCTTGTAGGAAATACTAGAACTAGGGGACACAGTTTAAAAATAAGGGGTCTACCATTTAGCATGGAGATTAGGAGACTTCTTTTCTCTTAGAGTGTTGTTAGCATGTGGAATTCTCTTTCCCAGAGAGCGGTGGAGGCAGGGATCATTGAATATTTTTAAGGTTGAATTAGATAGATTCTTGATTAACAAGGGAGTCAAGGGCTATAGAGAGTAGATAGGAAAGTAGAGTTGAGGCCATAATTAGATCAGCCATGATCTTATCAAATGGCAGAGCAGGCTCGAGGGGCCGAATGGCCACTCCTGCGTCTAATTCGTATGCAACTGCAGGATCAGATCCAGGTGTGTGAAGGAGATAAGTGTGTGGAAAAGCATTAAGACTGTTGAAATGTGAAAGCTGAAAGTTTCATGCTAGGTTGACAGTTAACTGCCTGTAGAAGATTCAATAAAATATAGCCTTATATACAGTTATATGTGAAAACATGTTTTATCCTTGAGGACTCGTTCTATTCTATGTGTCAATCAGAATTGAGAGGTGATTTTAGTCACTTTGTGCCATTCCTGTTTAATATTTAGGTTACCAAAATAGCTTATATTTCCTTGTTAGTGCAACAAAATGCTACCTCATCACTTTGCAGCAGAGAACCATTGAAACAGCTAAAAAGGATTCACCTTTGTCTCCCTTTCTGCTGGTGACACAGCCCATTAATTGGCAGGGCAGGACTGCTGTTCGTCTGTCTGCTGCAGTGCTGACAGTGAATTAACAATTTTTGGTGGGTTTCCAACGGAGTTTCTATCTGTATCAGGAAGCCCCTTTGGGTTGCTTGAAATCCTTGCATCAGCTGCAGGAGGCCACCCCCACCCCCACATACCCCACCACCACCCAACCTCACCTCCCTCCTCCCCCACCAGCCCCTAGGCAGAAACTGGCTAGCCTCTGAGGCATCCCCTGGAAATTATTGCTAGTGGCATTCAGACTGATAGCCCCACAATCAAATGTACATAATAGGCCTCTTCCTTCCCCACACTGCTATATTAGGCATGTTTACATTCAAAACTGTTATGGTTGTAATGATGTAAAATGGAACATTAGATGTTCATTAATATTCCTCCTTTTGCCTTTTTGGTGGACACTTCCAATATTTGGTGGGTGTGACACCAGAAGATAAATATGGCCCTACATATGGGAAGGATTCCAGAAAAAACAGTTGTTCTTTCCAGTTATACTGAAAAAATTGCTGTAACTTCAAAGGAAAAACATTGCTAAGATTTAAACTGTGGCTCAATGATTAACGAACAACTGTATTTGTTTAATAGACTGGAATGTTTACCAGAAACATAGCCTTGTTCCTCAGTTGGGCATTTCTATACAAACAAGTGAAAGTTGTAGAATGCTGACACAGTCTTTAAGTAGTTTCAATAATGATCAGGAGTTTTTTTTCGCTGTTTTAATTGGACAGGATGATAAAGCAGACATTTATGCTGACTTCTTCACTGAATGCATAACAAAGGTAAACTGTCAGTTCTATTCCAAGCTCCATTTGTAAAATACTGCCCCAAATTCATTGCAAATTAAAATATAGCCCAATTTAACATTCTTTTATTTGTAGTAGACAATAATAAAAGATAGGCTATTTACTTAAATTAGTTCGATCAAGTATTACAATTTTTTTTCAAATTTGGTCCTGGGATGTGAACATCGCTGACAGGGCTAACATTTATCGACCATCCCTTATTGCCCTCGAGCAGATGAGCCACCATCTTAAGCCATTGCAGTCCATGTGAGTGTAGGTCCACCCACAGTACTGCTAGGGAGGGAAATGAATCTAGATGGATGCTTTGTAATTTGATAAATAGCTTAATTAGGTATTTATCTCCATCTTTTCTCCCATTATCTTATGAATGACCTTCTAGGGTGTCATATTATGTATAGCAGCTAATCTCTGGTGCCTCATCAAAGTAGCCACTCTTCATATCTTTTTGGTGGGGAATATGCTACTGTGAGGCATACTGAAGTCAAGCCCAATCCTCTTCCTCACGCTAAATATTTTGTTTTTACTTATGCTTACTTGCTTTTGCAAAGATGATGGGCCAAATCTTCCGTGGAGAGATAATCACTGTCGGATTACCATCCTGCTCCTACTTTTTTTGCACAAAGATGGAGTTCCACATTTCTAGCCCGGACTTCTGAATCAGATCTCTTCAGAAATGCAAAGTGTACCAGTTTTCGGAGTCCTTCTTAGTAGTGCAGGATCATCAGAGGAAACCCAAGCCAGCCCACCTTTTACAGGACCAGCTGCCATGTTTTGGGTTATCGGGGGTGGGGGGAGACAGTTGGAAGGAGTTGCAGGGTCAGGGGGGGTCAGAAGATCAAGGGGAAGGTGGGGGGGCTAGGCAATTCCTGCTGAGTCCTTGGGCTGGGACTTCCAAGGGATCCCATAGCACATCCTCCTTGTTATGTCTGATCTCTGACCATCCAGAGGCAGAAAAATCTAGGCCTATAGCTTCAAATTAAAACTCCATAATGATATAGGTCATGATCAGACTTACTCAATGAAGATGAGAAAATGAAAAATAAGAGCAGGAATGGCCTCCTTCATTAGCCAGTAAGATTATTGTTGAACTTCTGCAACAACTTCGCTTTCCCACTCTATCCCATTATGCCTTGATTTCCAAAAATCTATCAATCGCAGTTTTGAATATACAAAATGACTGAGTGTTCGTAGCCTTCAGTGGTAGGGAATTCCAAAGATTCACAACTTAGGGAGAAACCTCTTCACTCCTATCTCAGTCCCAAATGGACAATCCCTTATCCGGGGACTGTGACCCCTAATTCTAGATTTTTTAGCCAGGATAAACTACTTCTCAGCATCTTTCCCATCTTAGATTTATACATGTTTATAAGATCACCCCTGATTCTTCTAACTCCAAAAATATAGGACCAGTCTGCTTAATCTCTTTTCGTAGGACAGTCCTCTCAGACCAGGAATCAACCTAGTGAACCCTCATTGTATCCGTCTAAGCAGGTATATCCTTTCTTTGGTGAAGAGTCTAAAACTGAAAGTTCATTTTTTTCTTTTCACATTTGTTGAATTCAGATTCCTTTTGCTCCATGGGTTAAAATTATTCTCTGAACAGGCAGTTACCACATCTAGTTCACACAATTATTGTTTCTAATTGTTTATTGACTGTTAAAATATTCAAATAATCATTCAACTGGAGTCAGGCACCAAATTCAGGACAAAAGGGTTCCTTGCTAAGTTAAGCACTTGAGTGATTGATGGTGCAGGGGTTTGAAAAGTGATTTACTCCACCCCCAATACACTTACAAACAGAGTTTGATTCCTGGACTATGAAAGACAAGATTTCAGCTGTGCATCAAACAAGATTAGCCTGTTCCAAATGATTCAATCAGATGTGGTCTTGAAACAGCCTGTCTCTTAACTTCGGCTTTACTGACTTGTCATTGAGAGTGTCTAATAGAATGATTGAGTAGCAGCATGGATTTGCTGACACATCTCCAAGTTTTCAATTTCTGAACACCAGAAAGAAAGGCTAGCGTGTTCCTTTTATTACAAGTTACCCAATTCTCCACATTGATTGGTAATTAATTAAAAACATGATTAACCACAACTGAGAAACCAGGGGCTAAATTTTCAATTGCAGAAGACAAGCAGGGGTGTGAGCATGCATTGAAAATTGCATTCCAATGGGTGTCACTGGACCCCGATGTTGTCGGAACATGATGGGAACCCACTCGCCTCCAATTAACAGTCCATTTAGCTCCTTGAGGAACCAGGTAAGTGGGGAGGGCCACGAGATGATTGTCAAAGTGGAAATTGCCAAACCTGAACACTCTGGTGTACGTCAGGTTCAATGCAGGGAGCTTTGAAGTTTCTTTTTAAAACCAAAAATATATTTGGTACCAGGGGTTTCACTGTGAAATTGGGTGCAATATTTTTTGGCTGGCTATGTGGCTAATTATCTGAGTGCTGAAGCTTTTGACTGTCTGACATCTTGCTTTCTCTCTTGTGCAAGACAGTGTCAAGCTCTGTTGTGGCTACCAACTGCCTTTGATGCTTCTGCTCCAATAGGCATCTCCTGCCTCCTAGCAGATCTTGGCACAACTAATTGGGTGCTGAGCTTGCCTCCAGCTCAATTAGGGCATTTACATTTGAAGATTGTGCCTCATAAGTGCACAGTCGCAGCACGAGGCCGGGACCTGGAAATGATCTGGACTTTGGGTTCCCGGCCTCAAATTGAAAACCTAACATTATGATGTTAGCTGCTTTAATAAGCTATTTCACAAGTAACTAAACACTAGAACAATGATATCAGTGTTGCATTCATATATTCAAAAATGCTACTCCAGTTGACTGATTGTCTAATTTAGATTTTCAGCATGGATTTCAATGCTTCATTTTGCTTTTCATTCATGCCCACTGAGACTAGTAGATTCAGATAATAAAACATCAATGTCTAATTTTGAGATGCCTAATTATTTATGCTTTTTCATGGAACACAGGAATAAGTAACAATCATTCATCTTTATGCAGCAACATTGCTTAAGGAAACATATAGTACAGATGAGGTTTTTTTCACTTATTTATTGTGTGAAAGACAAAATGAGCAAAGGTGAGAGTATTCCACACTTTGAGAAAAAAGGTTCAGTTCCCAGCATGGTACAACAGATACATGTTTTAGTATTCCACTCAATATCTTTTATTGAGATGTCAGTGCCTTCAGGTTGAATTTCTGGTTGACACAGCTGCTGTCTCCTGTGCAATGCCTTTGTTTAATTTTTAGCCAGCTGTCTGTACCAGAGATTCACTAACCTTTATTTTGCTTTATATGGCTCTTTTCTCTTGTTCTCTTTTATAATTCCACCCACACACAGTCAGCCTCTTGCACCTGCTACGAGCCCTGTGAGCTGCACTAGAGGACAATCCACTCCTTCATAGTTTAGGACATCACTGCTGTGCTTCTGATCAGCCAGCAAAATGGGTGCCAGATTCCAGCAAGACAGATAAAGCTGAGGTGTCGCCCAATGGTGGGAAAACTCTTCGAGCAGCTCAGCTGAGAACCGTATAATGTGCTTATTGCCAATTGTCTGCTTGTCTCCCTTTCATTGGTTAGATCACAGTATAAGAACACTGTGGTAAAACAGATAAAATTATTTATTTTATTTAATGGCTGTGCCTGAGACTTGTAGCTGTTTGGTTTCCAGCCAAATTGATTCTTGTTTAAATTGCTTAGTTACTGAGTGGCTGGAACTTGAACTATCTTGTTTTGGAGGGAGCTCTGCACATGCAAAAGCAGAACTCCCTCCCAAGAAATAGAAAGTTACTTCCTTAGAGAATAGTGAAGAGAGAATCCCTGCTCTCTAAGCATGAAACGAGATAAAATTACAAATTGGTCACCATTCCAACAGAATACATAGTAAACTAAATTGACGTGACATTGAAAATACACTCCATGCAGTGCCAAATTGAAGTGGTGTGAGATTGCCAGAGAGCATCGCTCTAAAATCAGGTTGGGCTCTGAGTTGACAAAAGAGTTTGCAGCGTAAATACTCTCCAAGTGTGATGTTTGAATAGCTTTGCATTGACTAATCTCCACTGAACTAAACTAAGATTTGTGCTTTACTTGTTCACTGGAATTTTATTCTATGACTGAAGTTACTTAAATCCAACATATTTTGACAAAACAACTATGCAATCCCAGCTCCAACATCTGCAGCAACTCTTGTAGATCACATGTTACTGAAGGAGGGCGGAGATAATGTTTTTGCCCCTGTTAGTCTGTTGGTAAACAATATATCTCAAAAACTAATGGACTGGTTTCAACAAAACTTGACAGGGTATGGCCCAAAGAAGAGCCAATTAGATGCTTTTGCCAAAGATGTGGATCAAGATCAGGATCCTGGATGTTTTCAAATGATTCATTAACATTGGGTGGGAGGATGAATTTTTTTTTAGAATGTTGTATGTTGTTTTATTAAGAACGTTGTTGATTTACTTTGGAAGATTGTGGATTATCTCAGCTGCCGTGATGCAATTTGTTGAAAAATGAACAGAGTTTTCAGAGCAGATGGATGTGGATTCAGTTACATTGAATCTCTTACTTTTTTTCCATATTGTGGTTAGAGCATCAATCAGGCAGGGAAAGCTTCAAGGAAGAGCTGCTTAATTGTCATAAGTGCAACAGGGGAATGCCGACTACTGAGTGTCCTCTTACTTGTTTAAACAAGCATAAACTATTATTGCAACTATTTGCAACATTACTGTGTATTTTCTAATTCTTTCCCATCTGCTGATAGTTTAAAAATGTAGGTTATTGTTCAACTGAGGGACATTAGTGCATTTCAGGCTGTCAATTTTAATATTAACTGCTTCCAGTTTCTGTAAAGTTGGAAGTAATGCATTCTCTCCCCTGCCCTAAAGTTATGCCTCAGCCCCAAGAAGTTTAACCCTGCAGGAGCTACATAAAGGCCAGAGATAAACATTTCTTGATAAATAATGAAACACACATTTTAATGACAAATTTGGTGCAGAGAAGATATTTGATGATTATACTAGATTACATTTATCAACATAATAGCGTTTTGGGTTCTGCCTCTAATGGAAATAAAACATTTGCATAATTACCTTCCCTCAGATTCCCTCTCTCTGCATACTTGTGAACTGGGAATTATGTTGTAGCTTTTAAAAGTGATGAGCAGCTAAATGCAACAGTAACTTTTGCAAAGAACATTAAACCTAGTTTATGTAAATTAGCTGACATAATCCTATTGTGTTGAAGTAAAGGATAAAAAGATTTGAGGCCAAGATGTTGAGTCATGCAGACTTAGTCAATCAAATAAGTCTAACTGTAAGAGCACAATTATTCATTAGGTAAACTAATGTTCAGCAAAGTGAAAGCTGTTCAAGAATTCTTTCCACTTTGGGTGCTGTGTATCACTCAAAGCACTTCAGAGCAGGCAGGGTAATATTATCTGCCAAATAAAGATCTCTTTACTCTGGACCAATGATGTGTCTCAACCCCTGCCTCAAAAGGGCACTGTCTACTATAGTACTGTGATATTTTTCTATTTTCCATACCAACTTACCTCTGGCTTCTTGAATTAATGCAAAATCAGAGCTGTTGTGCATTGTAGGCTATGCTGTAGAAATTGAGTTCAGATTAACCAAATTTATTCTATATAAAACCCTGACAGATATTAAACAGACTTTTATCCCATCAAACTTGACTGGATTTGAACTTCCACGGGACAGTGATATAATACACTGTACTGCCTTTTTTCAAGATGGGAAATGCTTTCCATATACTAAGTCAGTATTACAAGAAATTTGATTTTCTGGAGATGCATGTGTTGTGAAAACAACATTATAAACTTCATGTTCATAAGGAGTGATTAATTTGATGATGAAATATATTGTGAAGAATATTTCTTTCGGTGCAGACATTAATTTATGTCAGGGAAAGGATTAAATTAAGTTACAGTATTGTTTTGCATTCAGTGTATTAGTTTAATGTCCCCTAGAGATACAGTTCCCAATTAATTTCAGTTTAATGTAAAAATAAGTGACAAAATAAAAGAAAAAATCTTAAAGTTTTCCCTTTCACTACCTTCATACACAAGTTGCACTCAAAATGGTGGTGGCTAAGTTACAATTCAAGACTTTTATTAAATGAGTGGTTATGATCCAGAATGCACTGCCCGAGAGGGCGGAAGAGTAGATTCAACTGTAATTCAAAGGGTAATTGGATAAACAGCCCGAAGATTAAAAAAAAATCAAGGATATGAGGGAAGGGGAGGGGAATGGAATTAACTGAACTGATCCTGCAGAGAACCAGCACGGACTATAGTAAGTTCTCATATTAAGTCACCCCACTTTAAGTTGTTTCGTTACAATATCGCTTTTGTTTTAGGTCTGTTTTCCTCGATTTAAGTTGTGATTTGCGATTTAATGTCATTTCACATCATCATGCGTTGTGCATCATCCCTGCCTGTCATAATCGTATTTGTGTGTCATCGTGCAGTGCACCTCATCTCGCTTCTTACAACGTTGGGTCCTGTCAGGTCAGCGCCATTGTTAAGGGGGCTGTTTTTTTTTTCAGACAAAAAGTTGGAAAATTTAAATTTGATTTGAAGTTTTGAATTTTGCTGTGGGCTAGATTTTTAAACCACTTTTAAACATGAGCCAGAAACACCCAGTAAATGGTGGTACTGTGCCTGCCGCTGCAAAGAAAGCAAGAAAGCCAAGCCTAGCAGTGAAATTGGATGTTTTTAAAACATCTTAGGCTGGAGAACAAGCAGTCAATGTTGCTAGAATGCTTGGGCTACCCCTATGTCAGTGAGAACAATTTGTAATAATGCTGACAAAATCAAAGTGTGCAGAGCGTAACACATTAAGTGCTAGCAGGGTGAGTCGGACTAAAAGTAGCAATGTTGGGAGCATGGAAAGACACTTGGCAGTCTGGATCGAAGACCAAAACCAGTGCCAGGTGCCTCTTAATTTGATGGTCATCCAAGAAAAAGCCAAAAGCCTGTATGAAGACTTACAAAATGAGCAAGGTGAGAATTCCCAGCCAGAAAGCTTCAATGCTAGTTGTGGATGCTTTGAGTGTTTCGAGAGGTGTTCCTATCTGCACAACATACAAATATCTGGTGAAGCAGCTAGTGCTGATACAGAATTGGCTAATGAATGCCCTGCTCATTTGAAGAGAGTCGTTGAAGAAGGAGGCTGCTCATCAAAACAAGTTTTAAATGTTGATGAGACAGTTTTTTTGAAAATGTATGCCACAGAGAACGTACATTTTCAAAGAGGAGAAGACTATGCCAGGAATTAAAGCTGCCAGATCAACTGACTGTTCTGCTTTTCGGAAACAATACAACTGCGATAGATTTTAAGTTTAAGCCCTTAGTGGTGTACCAGTCTGAGACATCACTGGCATTGAGGGGTTATTTCAAAGAACATATGAACTTCATTTGGCGTTCAAATATGGAAGCCTGGATGATGGAGCACTCTTTCAAGAATGCAAAAGCATACAGAGAAAACTCTGTATGCCATCATTGCCTGGAGGGAATATTGTGCCAGAGGAAGTTATGCCTTCAAGATATTGCTCCTGTTGGATAATTGCTCAGGACATCTTGTCAGACTTGATGAAATGTCTAAAAATGTGAGTGATATTCCTGCCACCCAACACAACTTCATTGCCCATAGACCAGGGAGCAACTGCAGCATTCAAAGCTTACTACGCATGGCCGTACCTTCTCCCAGCTCATCAAGGCAGGAGATGGTGACAATACATCATCAGTCAGGGAATTTTGTCATGGCTACAACGCCCTCAAGGGCATTGACAATATTGTTGATTCATAGGATGAAATCATGTTGTCTTGTCTGAACCGTGTGTGGCAAAAATTGAGGCCCGACTATGTCAGTGGCCATATGCTGTCCCCGAGGTTCAGCATGAAATCATCACCTTGGCAAGGGAAGCTGCTTTGATGAAGTGGATGAACGGCTGATGTGGTGGAATTGCTTGCATTCCACGGTGAGGGATTGTCCAATGATGGCTTAATGCAGCTAGAGAGCCAACGAGCTGAAAAGACCATGCTTAAACTCCATCCCCTCAAGATTTGTCAACAAAACCACTGTCAAGATCTTTCCAGCTCACAGAAGGAGCAATGGAAATCATCATGGAGAGTGACCCAAGCAGAGAGCTCAGTGCCAAAGTAAACAGGGGGGAATCAATGATTTAATTAACTGCTACAGAGAGAGCTACCAAGAGAAGCAAAAGAAAATTGTCTAACAGTTCTTCGGTCAATTTTTTCAAGGTTGTTGATGACCCTGGCCCTTCACTTCATTAACTCTATCTGGACCTGGTTGTTGCACACTGCCTTCAATTCAAAACCAAAATTACTCTAGCTTCAGTCAGTGACCTTCTCTGAGGAAGAGGAACAGGATCTCGAAGCCAAAGGTCAAGGCACTGTGGAAGCAGCTGAAAGCACCAACAGCAGCATCTTCAAAAGATCCTTCAAATCCAATGGTAAGAAAGGTGGTGCAACAGCTGGGTCTTCGCCCAAGCCAACATGCCCAGCATCGAGACTCTAAATCACCCAAAGCCACCTCCACTGAAATGTTTTAGGGATGTCTTTAAAACATCCCTGAAGAGGTCAATTATCTCCCCAACCTATCGAGCCGGAGTGGAAGCAAATCAGGCCCGAACCTGAGGGACTGCCTAAGAATAGAGACTGGTAAGTGTTATCTAATTTGAATTTATACACAATTTCTTTTATATTTAGCAATTTGTTTTATTTTGCAGGTTATTTCATCTAGGAGTACAGTGTTGCACAGTATTTCAATTGGTACACTGATTTTGTCAGGTGAGAAATGTTGGATGGAACCAACAGCTTTAACATTGATTCCTGTGGGAGCCCATGATTCTCTTAAAGGTGTTTCACTTAAAGGCACAATTTCCAGGAAGACAACCAAATCTTAAAGCAAAGAATTACTGTATACTGTAACTATTCTACAGCTCTATGAAATTTTATTTTCATGATCACAACAGTAATCTCTTTGTGCACACATCATAATAAAACATAATTATTTCCCTTTCTTTCCATTAAAAAGTATACCTTGATGCATTTAAGAGTGGTAAGCTGCTGCAGTTTCATTAATACAACTGAAAATGAGTTTTATCATCAAAAATTGTAGTGTCCAACCCTCTAAGCTAAATTAGAATCATAAGAAATGACTTGAAAAAACTATACTGAATTATTGGACATTAGTCAGGTTCCTGCTAAATTAAATATGTTTTGATGTTATAAAAAGCTTTAAAAAGGTGCCTGCTAATGTGCTTAACAAAATGAGCACAAATTGAAGGGCCTTCCTTAACCAGTTGACGAACATAAGCGGTGGCAGAATCTCACAATTCCGACCTGGAGCCAGTTTTGTGGGTGGGTGATCGGAGAATCCTAAGTCAATCTTAAATCTGCATCACTGAATCTTAAACCAGCATAAAAGATTTCAGAAAACACAATGGGCTGAATCGTCCCGGATTTGCACCAGAAGCATGGTAGCAGCGGGTTTTCATGCCATATTGTCCCAGAGCCACTACATTCGTTATGCATTCCTGGGAAACAAGCTGTTTCGAAGGTGGGCGGGCTCTCATTTCCCCCACCGTGCCATCACATCGCTGAAAAGGAAGATAATTTGTGCACGGCAGGGGACTGCGGAACAGGGGAACTCACTCACAGCACGATTGTCTGATGGATGTTGTACTGCTGGAGATCGTCACCTGGTTGAGCACCGCTGACCTCACCGCAGCACAGGAGCTGCCCAGATCATTGGCAGCAAGCTGGATGACACTATTTTCAAAGTCTGTGAGGACCTTGATGTTGGGTATTCCTCCACCAGTCTGTGACCTCTCCCTTTTCTTGTGTGCCAGCTTGTCCTGCGTGAATTCAGATGGAGAGAGTATAAGCAGGATGCCTGCCAGGCCAGATGAGAAGCATGCCTGGCACATGTTGGTGGTAAGTGGTGCTATGAGGATATGATCCTCAGGGCAGATGAAGGTGTATGTGTGTGAGTGAATGGTGATGTCCCTTGGACTGGCAGTGAGTGAGATCCCTGTGGATGTATGATGGGTTTGTGACTGTGTGTGTTGAGAGTGATGAGGAGCGTGACTTACCCTGGTGTCATCTTTTTGCAGGCCAATGGCGCTGACCACCTCTGCCACCGGCTCACATGCTCAACTGGTGACCTTGCTTGCTGGTCTTCGTCTGGAGCGATAGAGGACTTCATAGAGGCCCTCCACTGCATCCGTTAGGTGTCCAAGGGAGGTGTCGCTAAATTTGGGGACAGCATGCTTCATATCTTTGGAAGCCATGACTTTACAGCAGCTTCTGATCCCTTAGAAAGTCCTACCTCTGTGCAGGGGCACCGCTTAAATATGGTGCCTGGATTACTGAAAGCCTGAGGTGATGGTGGGACGGGTAAATCAGAAGTGTCAGTGATCTGGCGTGTTTCCTGGGAATGTATTACTATTAATGAGGATGTGCCTGGAATGGCACGATATGGTGCGAAAACCCGCCATTGCTGCCAGCGGGAAAAATGCCCCGCTAGCGTACTTTGGGCAAAATCTGTGATGATTCTGCACTATGTAAGTGGCTCTGAGTGTAGTTAGCATTCAAAATTCCTAGGTCCTTTTGAGCAGAGATTGAGGAGCAGAACTAATGGAAATAAGCAAACATTCTATCCCTTTGTCTTTTATTTTGCAATTTTATAACTTTTTCATTAAATCTTTCATTGCCTAGCAGACTAATACCTCACTTTGAATCAAACACAGGCGTTTGGAATCATCTCAGTCCCAGGATTTTACTGCAGGAGTTCCTCAGGGTAGTGTCCTAGGCCCAACCATCTTCAGCTGCTTAGCTGACCTTTCCTCCATCATAAGGACAGAAGTGGGGATGTTCACTGATGATTGCACAATGTTCAGCACCATTTGCGACACCTTAGATTCTAAAGCAGTACATGCCCACATGCAGCAAAAACTTGGCCAACATTCAGGCTTGGGCTTATAAGTGGCAAGTAACAGTTGTGCCGCACAAGTGCCAGGCAATGACAATGCCTAACAAGAGAGAGTCCAACCATTGCCTTTTGACATTCAATGGCATTGCCATCACTGAATCTCCCACTAAATATCCTGGTGGTTACCATTTGACCAGAAACTGAACCGGAACAGCCATATAAAAACAGTGGCCATAAGAATTCTGTGGCAAGTAATTCACCTCCTGACTCCTGAAAGCCTGTCCACCATCTACAAGGTGCACATCAGGAGTGTTATGGAATACTCTGCACTTCAACACACTCAAGAAGCTTAATACCATCCAGGACAAAGCAGCCCGCTTGATTGGCACCCCATCCACTAGCTCCAACATCCACTCCCTCCACCATTGACATACAGTGGCAGCAGTATGTACCATCTACAAGATGCACTGCAGCAACTCATCAAGGCTATTTAACAGCACCTTCCAATCCCATGACCTCTACCACCTCTAGAAGGACAAGGGCAGCAGATGTATGGGAACGCCACCATCTGGAAGTTCCCATCTAAGCCACACACCACCCTGACTTGGTGCTACATCACCATTCCTTCAGTGTTGCTGGGTCAAAATCCTGGAACTCACTCCTTAGCAGCACTGTGGGTGTACCTAAACCATATGGACTGCAGCAGCTAAAGTAGGCAGCTCACCACCACCTTCTCAAGTGCAACAAAATTGCTTGCCTAGCCAGTCATGCTCATGTCCTGTCAAATAATAAATTTTAAAAAAAAAGACATCTCTATTAATAAACAACTGTTAAATAAATGTGGCTTCAGTTTTTTTGTTAATCTGCAAAAATATTAAACAATCATACAAGTCACTGGAAATGTATTCGTTATTCAGCATTGGACAACTTGGCAAATGTAAAATACTCATGCAGGAACTTTTACATAATGAAATGCTTTGGTTTTTAATCTGCTGCTTGGTAAAACTTACACCTCATTATTTTCCCACATAAAAATAAAGCTTTACCTTTTTAAAATTTATTCTTTCATGGGATGTGGGCATTGTTGGCAAGTTCAGCATTTGTTGTCCATCCCTAATTGTCCTTGAACTAAATGGCTTGCTTAGCTACTTTGGAGGACAGTTAAGAGTCTCTAGGTCTGGATTCACATGTGCACAAATTTACAGGTGCAAGGCTAGACCATGTAAGGCCAGTAGATTTCCTTGTTTAATGAACCAAAATGGGTTTTTGCAACAATCATTGGTATGTTCATGTACACTATTGCTGAGACTAGCTTTATATTCTAAATTTATTCATTGAATTTAAAATCCACCAGTTGCCATGGTGACATTCCCACTATGCTACCGTCATCCAATAACTGGAAGCCAAGCCTGTCAATCAGGTTGATTTCCAAGCAGGAATTCATCAGTGATGTCACACAGGTAACAAGTTAAAACTCCACATGTTATGGAGAAACCCATATTTTTGGATTTTCCATGCACTACTGCCAAGTAGCTCCAGGCAGGTCAAAAAGTTAAACCTAGAACCCCATCATCACCACCACCCACCAGCCCACCCCCCTACCCACCCCCAACATCCTAATACCTCAGCAGCATTTTTGATTTGGATGGTCTGTGTTTCTTAACTGTTTTGTAATGTGAAAATGTCAAAGAAAGCAGCCAATTCTTGAAGCAGTGCAATGAAAGCTATAGTGTTGAGGAACACTTTTCACCACTTAACGTTAGACTGACTTTGGAATTATTTTCTCTGACTATCCAAACCACTAGGAGCAGCAACACTGGAGACAAAATTATTTACAGAGCTACACAAACAAAATTGTTTTCATTAACATAATTTGCAAAGGATATTACAGAATGCAAGGTAAATAAGGTGGCAAGACAATATGTTGCAAGAGATGCCCCTTCTTTGATACCCAGTCATCTGTGATAATTGAGTGTGGACCAATTAATCCATATTTTAGTCTTTGCCTATTACGTGACAAGGTGCTAGTTCCACATTCCAGAAGCACATCCTGCAACTAATTAGACGCTTCACTAATAACTCACATTGGTGGCACAGAGCTGTAAATAAAACTTGTTCAGTTAACTGTCTGTGAGTCAGGTCATAGTCACATAACTGGAACACATGAAGTATATTGAGAAGAGGGGAAAGTGGTATTTGTGCAATAGACCTGAATTATCAAAAAAAACCACATTCAGACCAGTTAATTAAAAATATTTGAATCAAAATTGATGCTATTCAATTGCACAATTTGGTTTTCCACATTGCATTTCATCACTCAGCTGACCTACCTTAACATCCTGAACAGCACAGGCCAAGAACTTCAAAAAAGTAATCTTAAGAACTAGCCAATTGAAAAGATATATGATTAATTTAAACTGCCTTTAATTTTATAAAATGTTTTTCTTAGTGATGAATAATAATGTCACTTTATGTGGGGGAGACAAGATGATTTGAAGCAGATACTAAGCCAGTCTATGAGGAAACTGAATTAATTAAAGCAGACACGAAATTAATAGTAGTATCATTTGATGTTAATTTAGTTCTCACATACTGTTGGGAGTCAGCAAATCAGCCAAGCCTAGAGGATTTGATGTGATCGAAACTCTACAGTTAAGTAATAATCTACTTACTTAAAAGTCAGCAAAATAACATATGCAAGCATAGCATTTATACCTTAAAAAATATCCTTGATGTTTCTCGGACTTACAAGGAAAAGTTACGCAGAACTAAACGAGATTAGAGCTGCAAAATTGCAATTAGTTATGGAAACAGGCACAGGGATCATGATGCAGGATTAATCCATTCCCATGCCAGCATTGTGCTGCCTGCTCATTTCATTGGATCATAAAAAGGTTACAGCACAGAAGGAGGTCATTCAGCCCAATGTGTCTGTGCTGGTTCTCTGCAAGGGCAGCACAGCTAGTCCCATTCCTCCACCCTTTCCCCATAGCCCTGCAAATTGTTTCTTATTCAATTGTCTTATGAAATACACAATTGAATCTGTCTCTGCCACACTCTCAAGCAGTGTATTCCAGATCCTGCCTGCTTGCTGCCCAAAGAAGTTCTTCCTCACCTTGCCATTAGTTCTTTTGCCATTCTCATTATATCATGTCCCCTGGTTCTCAATCCTTATGCTAACAGGATGTTTCTCCCTACCTACGCTGACAAGGCCCCTCATGATTTTGCAAACCTCTACCAAATCTCTTAATCTTCTCTTCTGCAAGGGTAAGAGCCTTGACTTCTCCAATTTTTCCACATTACTGAGGGATTTTCATCCCTGGAACAATTTTATGAATATTTATATGATTGTAACATTTAGCCAAAGCTGTTGAGTAATCACTGAGAAGTGGGCAAAAAATTGAGGGGCTAGCAGGAGTTAAAGTTAGCCTGCACTATTTAAATGGGACGTGCAACTTGACTGGAGCAGGTGCTGGAAGTCATTCTAGCAATAAGCTTCCCCTGAGAAAGAGAGAAGAATGGCACAGCACTACAAAGAGCAGGTTTCAAGGTACTTCAACATAACACTAATGACTTTAATGCAGGAGGTGAAGAGGAGAAAGGTCCTCCATCAGACCAGGAGAATCTCTGTTCAGGCACTGCAGAGGCAGTGGAAGCAGATAGCCGCCGTGGTCAATGCCAATAGTCTAGCTGCAGGGAGTTCAATGACCTCACATGAGTGGTCAAGCAAGTGAATGCCAAATGTTTACAATTGAACCACTAGCCTCAACTCAATGCACCACACCCAACTTCTCTTACCTGCCAACAATCCCTCTCAACTATGACTCATATTTCATATTCATAGTTTCACCTGACCTTCACAAATGGCTGAAAGCCTCACACCCGCATGCCACTGCTTGCATACACTGCTAGCTATTCAACCCTGACAGGCACATCACTTGAACAGATTGTGCTACACTCACTGACATAATAACCTCTTCCTTGCAGGACAAGGTGGCATAACTTTAGGTGACAGCACGTAACTCAGGGTGGGGGTTGGAGGGTGAGTGTGTGTGGCTGGGGGTGGGGTGCGGTGCTGCGAGAGCAGTGGCGAAGTGGCCCTGATTGAAGCCATGGTCGAAGGCAGGGCTGAAAGCATCAAAGCCAATGGTATGTTCATACCCAATCCTCCTTCTCACATCCCACTTTCCTCTTTTCTCACAATCTTGCCTGATACACAAGCTGCAGAATGACTAAGTATCCCACTCCCCTCCCCACAAGCCTACAATTTGGCCTTTCTCCCTTCAGATACCTAAGGACTACAACCTAGCAAGGCAGTACTGCCAGAGCAAGATGTGGAAGAGGAAGCAGAGACTGGTAATATATAAAAAAAATTATAAGTCACTCTCATTCTTGCAGCCATCAACTCAGGTACTAACACTACACGTACTTTACATCTAACTTGGAGACAAAATCTGCACATGATGAGACACCAGGCATGAGTGGCCTGTGTCCAGGGATGAAGAAAAGATTATCACAGATACTAGTTTCTGAGAGGTCAAGGTCACATGTGATTCCTGCAGAGAATGCAGTTAAAGATTTTGATGGGGCAGCATATGGAAAGAGGCTAATGGATATGCACACAGAAATGCTTGGTACATTGGTAGGCCTGACAGCAAAGCTGTGGTCACTGTCAAGGAACATGGAGGAGTCAGGCACCAACCTTACACCCACCTTCATGTGGAGCTTGGAGTCTATCACTTCCAATGTGGAATAGGTCCCCAACTCCATTGCCACAATTGTGGACCCAACCATGATGCAGTGTCTGATGCTGATGCATCTGCCCCTGTTGCAACACAAGTGGAAGCCATCCAACAGCTGAATGCTGCAGTGGAAGCTCAGACTGAGTCATGCTGGTTCAGCATACTGCTATGCAAGCTCAGACAGTTGCTATCATGGCTGCAGATACCATGGGTCTTGCAGTGTTTCACAGCAGTCCAGCAATCTGTCCTCCAACAGATTATTAGGTTGAGGCAGCATCTGGGAGAGTGGCAGCTTGGAGCATGAACTCACTGTCCTCTCAAGATACCAGTATTCATCCTTCCACCACTGTCACTCTGCCAGTGCCCCTGCTGTTTCCTGTCAGCCAGCCAGTCCAGACAGCTCCTGCCCATGCTGTGCTGTTTCAGTTTAAAGCCAACCTTCTAGGGCCAGAGCTTCATGAAGGCCATCTGCAGTCTCCCCCATTGAACCTTCTACCAACCATGCTGCACCCACTTGGGTAGCACTTCATAGGAGCACCACAACAGGCAAGGCACAAAGGGAATGCACAAATGTGATTAGTTAGCTTTTGCATGGAAAATTGGATGGTTGGACAAAGTTAGTTTGGAATGTTTGCTTTCTAGTGGCTTTTATTTCAGCATCGTAGCCAAGAGGTGATGGTCAGTAACAGAGAGAAAGTAAGGCGTGAGACTGGTTCTGAATGAGCAATTGGGTTGCTTTCATTGGAAGTGCAGTTTGATGAGCTGATCATGGACTGCCCGGTCAGAAATGGGAAGTTGGTTACCTTCTCCTTTCCTTCTCCTCTTTTGTCCCCCTCCACAGCTGCTCAGCCTATACCTGCTGGTTAAGTACTCTGCCTCACAAAAGCTAGGCTCTGCAGGGTGCAGCAGACCACAAGGATTTGCGCCACAAGCTCTGCAAAATGCTCTTGCCTCCCAAGAGCGGTCCAGGCAGTAGAAATGTTGCTTAAACACCTAATGATATTTTGGCTGAGATTTTCATCCATGAATCGGGTGCGCAGAGCGAATTCCCAGATCCGACTTTTAAAGCTACCTGACTAAACGTCAGGTTTTCATTCTGGGCGCAGGTAGTGGGGTCAATGGGGAAGGGAGGGCTATGTCTGGGTAGATGACCCGGAAAGCAGTGAAGGGTCAGGTGAGTGGTCGGGGTGGGTTGGGCGACTCGGACGCACATATAAAGTGAACCCTCAGAAAGGCCCATTTGAGAGATAAGTCATCCATGGGGAAAGACCTATGCCTCCTAGGAGATGTCATTGACTTGTCAGGTGATGTAAAAGCTGTAAATATTGTTCAAGTGTTAGCTGACTCTGGAACAGATGGCCCATCATGGGCTTCCCCTATTGGACGATTGTCCTTGGTTCTGCCTTTTCACATTGTGCTGGACTGAAGCACTGAAAGCATGGACTGGATTCACAAGACACGGTCATGGAGTTGGTGTCATTTTTTCACCACTACCTGGTACAGATATTATACAGTCAAATACCAAGACTCAGTGGGTGAATGAATGATGCACAGTGCTATGTTTATTATCCTGTCCATTTGCCCTCTTGCCACCCATCTATCAGGATGCGCCCACTCAGTTGACCCCTGACTGGGTCCGTCACATCTGCACACTGTCATTGGGAGCTCCAAGGGAAGGCTTATATCTGCATGCTGCACCTAAAGTGTGAGACATGGCAACTACCTTTGATTCAGCAATGAGGTTTGTGTGTGACTGTACAGAATACATGTGAATGAGCTTTGTAATGCAGACACAGTGAAGAGAAATATTTTTGCATGCACTAAAAATCAGGCTAACATAAATTTATGTCATCATTGCAGTCGAAAAGGGAAAAGAACGCTAAGGAGATGGCCTGGATTGGGGATGGGTTAACTTGGCTGAGAACAATTTGCTCAGTTGAACAAATGGCCATGGAGGGTGCCTGAATAGCTGTCTGTGGATGATGGTGAATAGCCATTAGCAGGTGATTAAGGGTGGTGTTGAAATCATCTTGGCATATAGCAATAGCTAGCGAGAGATGGTGGCATAGTGGTAATGTCACTGACCTAGTAATCCAGAAACCCAAGCTAATCCTCTGGAGGCATGGTTTCAAATCCCAGTACCACAGCTGGTGAAATTTGAATGCAATGAATTAATCTGGAATATAAAGTAATGGCAACCATCACTGATAGTTGTAAAAACCCATCTGGCTCACTAATGTTCTTTAGGGAAGGAAATCTGCCATCCTTACCTGGTCTGGTTGACATGTGACTCCAGGTCCACTGTGACCCTTAACTGGCCTCTAAAATGACCTAGCAAGCCACTCAATTCAAGGGCAATTAGGGATAGGCAACAATGCTGGATCTGTCAGTGAGGTCCACATCCCATGACAGAATTTTAAAAAAGTAATGGTGGAGGTCATGATGTCCCATGTTCACTGAGCACAAGGAGATGTAACAGTATGTAGAGTCAGTGGCACAGGATGACAGTCACTGCACCAGAGTACAGGAGGAGGAGTCAGAGACATCTGTGCACAGTCCCCCTCAGAAGTGGGAGAAAATTCACAATGATGCCCCAGTGGGCAAGAACGTGGAGCCCCAGGAGTCACCTTTTGAGGCACAGTACTTAGATAATAAGCAGCAAATGTGTGGACATTTTGTGGAGTTCCCTGAGTAGGCCATTGCCATCATGAGCTCCATATTGTCCCAGGGCCTTAGCCACATGAGCTCTGACCATGAGAGATTGGCCAATATCATGGAGAGACATGCAGCAACACTCAGAGTGGATGCAAGAGCAACATCTCAGCCAGGAAAGGGTGCAAGCCTCCCTCAGTAGCCAGGATCAGTCTACTCAGAGTATGAGCACTTATCTGCATGGAATACATGAGTAGTTGTGTGCTCTGAACAGGACATTCATACTGGAATGGATGACTGATGCAGCCAGCCCCATCAACCCCACCTGAAGGCCAACCAGGGTTGTGGAGACAACTAAAGAGGTTGAAGGTACCGAGAGCTCCTCAACAACCTCACTGGCCGCCACCTCCCTGGCCTCTCCATCAGAGCACTCATCTGCTGCACAATTGCCAGTGACTATGGCTTCCCATGCAGAGATGCAGAGGCCGCAGTCTGAAGGAGGGCTCCAATGGCTGCCTGCAGAATGAGGCTGGCTACCATGCTCCTCATTGTTGTGTAGACCGAGAAGTGAGCAACCTGTCTCCACCTACTCTGTGGCAACAAGGGGGGTTGGGGGGTTGGAAGGGCTCTTCGTAGGATTGTGCAAGAGCGAAGGGCTTTGTCTTGACTACAGCATTAATGGGTTCACCATGGTTACACTTTTCAAATTGTATCTATCACATTTGTGCACTTTCTAAATTTATATACGCTCCTAGAAGATTCGGTGTGTATTTGTACACTATAGAACTCCAAAAGAATGGCACAGTATTTAGATAATCAGCATCAAATGTGAAGGCATTCTTACCAGTGATAATAAAAGTGGCTTGCTGAACTGAGCTAAAGTCTTCAGGACCAAGGGTATGACCTTGTTTGTGAGGCTTTTGAGGGCTTCTTCCTTCTCTGGTCTATCAAATAAGATTCCAGTGTTCAAAGGCTTAATCACTGAGATGCTCCTTGTACCTTTCATTGACCATCCAAACTTGACTTTCAGGGAGGTTCAATGATCAGATTTCATGAACAGATGCTGGGCAGCAGGTAAATCTCAAGCATGTATGCAGGCTGCAAGGCAGTCATCCACATGGCACTGTCACTGAAACACCAAATCTATAAGGGAATTAATGTGATCCCCCACAGGAACAAACACGGCATTAGTTACAACCTTAATGCATCTGTGTGCTGCTGGCAGGGATATACCAGGCAGGTGTCCTGCTGAGCCCTAGAAAGAGCCTAAGGCATAAAAATTGAGAGCAATGGTTACCTTGACAACCATTGGCAGTGAGTGGGGATCAATAGAGTATGGCTTGAGTTGTGGCTGGACCATGCGACATGTGTCTGTCAACACTTCATGGCTTAACCTCAGTTGTCTTTGGCACTGGTTCTCCATCATATTGAGGTATGATGTCCTAGATCTGTACGCCCTTCCCACAGGGTAGTACCTGTTTTTCCTGCCTCTCCTCGTCCTCTTTTCTGTGGTGCATGGTGCTGCCTCTTCCTCCTCACCTTCTGTCCTCCCTCTGGCTCCTGGTTGCTCACAGTGACTGGATACTATAGGTCTATGTGCCAGGTGCCGTGCCCATCTCGTATCTCCCTTCACATGAAGCATAATGCGCCATTTTGAAGCACAAAGTTCTCTACATCTGGATGTACGAGTCAGTCGGAGCAAAGAAAATTGCCTTGTGAGTCCAGCAGACCCACCCTCCTAGACCCTTGGGATAAAGCAAGACAATCTGAATTGAGTCTAAGCCAATTCTAGGGCAGTTAAGACAAGTTTAAAGCAAATTCCACAAGGTTATCTGCACCTCTCCAAAGTTTAGACCTGTTGCTACCAAGTCTATCCTGCGCACATCATATTTCAGATCAAAATCCAACTTGAGTGGAGGCAGCTACTGATTTATAGGGGCAGCTACTTCTGTGAAATGCTCAAATCCTGACCTGGGCCCATTTCCATCCCTGAGAATATGGTAGGTGCCATGTTCGGGGTAGGACTTCTATTTGTGGGCACGTCCGCCATTTTTGCTATGACAGAGGGGCTTTCAGTCTTGGTGAATTCAGCCCTTGTGTGGCAGCATGGCTCTTGTTATATGAAAGCTACTCATGTGTGCATGGGTTGTGAACTAGATTCATGAGCTAGTTGGTCAGTGGATAATACTTGTTGCTCAGGATCCACCCTCTGGTTTCCTGTGGTAGCTCAAATGCTGAAGGTACAGTGGACTTGTGTGGAATAAACCATCAGGACTGCTGTTAGGATAGAGGGCATTGACTTGCATGATGCTCGAGTATGGTCGCACACCAGGAGGACATGAGTGAGTGGAACATTTTGCAATTGCAGTACATCTCAGAATTTAAAACTGGCATCTGCAAAGAGATGTGCATCAATGGCACTCTGCACCATTGAGAAGCCTGCTACCTTGGGCCATTGTGCTTATTTCTCTAGGGCAGAGAATTTAATATATAACCCTCTCTTTGCATACAAAGCATCCCTTATACAGCAGGGGATGGAAAACTGCAAAATGTTGGAGATGTCACCTGAAAGGAAACTGACATGAGGATGTTGACGACCACAGTTGCATTTACAGCCATTATCAATGCTGTCCTCACCAAGCTCCAAGGTTGTAGTTTGGGCTGCATAGTTGACAGATTTCAATGAGCATCTCCTTAGTGAAACCGAGATGGCAAAAACACTGATCCTCTCTGAGTTTGTCATCGGAAAACTGCTCCCTGAAGACCCACCAGGATGACTCAGCTCCAGGTCTCATTACAGCCTTGGTCCAAAAGAGCTGAATTCCAGAGGTGAGGTGAGAGTGACTGCCCTTGACATCAAAGCAGCAGTGGATCAAGGAACCCAAGTAAAATTGTAGTCAATGGGAATCAGGGGGAAAGTTCTTCATGAACTTGTGTGCCAAACAGCATAAGCAGAAAGTGATAGACAGAGCTAAGCAATCCCACAACCAACGGATCAGACCTAAACTCTGCAGTCCTGCCACATCCAGTCATGAATGGTGGTGGACAATTAAACAACTCACTGCAGGAGGTGGCTCCACAAATATCCCCATCCTCAATGATGGAGGAGCCCAGCACAGCAGTGCAAAAGATAAGGCTGAAGCATTCGCAACAATCTTCAGCCAGGAGTGCCAAGTGGATGATCCATCTCAGCCTCCTCCGGAGGTCCCCAGCATCACAGATGCCAGTCTTCAGCCAATTTGATTCACTCCACATGATATCAAGAAATGGCTGAAGGCACTAGATGCTGCAAAGGCAATGGGCTCAGACAACATTCCAGCAATAGTACCGAAGACTTGTGCTCCAGAACTTGTTGTGCCCCTAGCTAGGCTATTCCAGTACAGCTACAACACTGGCATCTTCTTGGCTATGTGGAAAATTGCCCAGGTGTGTCCTGAATACAAAAAGCAGGACTAATCCAACCTGCCCAATTACTGCCCCATCATCAGTAACATAATGGAAGGGGTCATCAACAGTGCCATCAAGCGGCAATTACTTAGCAATAACCTGCTCATTGTTGCTCAATTTGGGTTCCGCCAGGGCCACTCAGCTCCTGACCTCGTTACAGCCTTGGTTCAAACATGGACAAAAGAGCTGAACTGCCAAGGTGAGGCGAGAGTGAGTGCCCTTGGCAGCAAAGCAGCATTTGACTGAGTGTGGCATCAAGAAGCCCTAGCAAAACTGGAGTCAATGGGAATCAGGGGGAAAATTCTCTGCCTGTTGGAGCCATACCTAGCACAAAGGAAGATGGTTGTGGTTGCTGGAGATCAGTCATCTCAGCTTCAGGAGTTCCTCAGGGTAGTGTCCTAGGCCCAACCATCTTCATCTGCTTCATCAATGAGCTTCCTTCCATCTTAATGTAAGAAGTAGTGATGTTGGTTGATGATTGCGTAGTGTTCAGTCCCACTTCTAACTCCTCAGATGCGAAGCAGTCCGTGTCTCTGTGCAGCAAGACCTGGGCAATATTTCAGTTTGGGCTGACAACTGGCATGTGCCATTCATGCCATGCAAGTGCCAGGCAATGACCATCTCCAATAATAGAGAATCTAAATATCTCCCCTTGACATTGAACAACATTGCTATCACTAAATCCCCCATCATCAACATCCTGGAGATTATCATTGACCAGAAACTGAACTAGACTAGCCGTTTAAATACTGTGGCTACAAGAGCAGGTCAGGGGCCTGAAAATCTTCAGCGAGTAACTCACCTCCTGACTCTCCAAAGCCTGTCCACCATCCACAAGGCACAAGTCAGGACTGTGAAAGAATATTCTCCACTTTCCTGGATGAGTGCAATTTCAACACTCAAGAAATTCAACACCATCCATGACAAAACAACCCAACTGTTTTAGCACACATCCAACACTTAATTAATCACTTCCTCTGCCCTCAGTGCACAAAGGCAGCATGGTACCATCTACAAAGTGCACTGCGGCAACTCATTAAGGCTCTTTCAACAGCTCCTTCCAAACCTGCAACATCTACCAACTAGAATAGCAAAGGCAGAAGGGGCATGGGAACACCATCACCTGCAAGTTGCCCTCCAAGCCACATGTCATCCTGACTTTGTTCCATATCGTTGTTCCTTCACTGTTGCTGGGTCAAAATCCTGGAACCTCTTCCCTAACAGCACTGTGAGAGTACCTAAGCAATATGGTCTGTGGCAGTTTAGTAAGGTGGCTCACCACCAGCTTCTCAAGCACAATTAGGGATGGGCAATAAATGCTGTTCTTGCCAGAGATGCTCACATCCCATGAATGAATAAAAGAATGGCCTCCTGTTCAAAGCCTTTCTCTCCATTTTCCTCCTCACTGTTTGTCCTTATGGTCCTTACAAGGCCTTATGTCATTGCAATAAGACTTCTTTGCTCTTATACCCCAATCCATTTGTAATCAAGGCCACCATATCGGTTTTTGCTGTACCTGCATGTTAACTTTCTGGAATTCATATACAATGACATCCCAGTCCCTTTGAACACCAAATTTCTCCACTCTCTCACCGGTTTAAAAATATTCAGCTTTTCCATATTTCCTACTAAGGTGGGATACTTTCATATTTCTCCATTGTATTCCATCTGTTCTCAATTTACATTAATGAATCAAAAATACAATTTTTAAATTTGCGGATGACACCAATTTGGGTGTTGTGGGGTTAGTTAGTACTATGGAGGACTGCAACAAATTACTGGAGGGCAGTAATAAACTTGCAGAATGGGAAAATAATTGGTTAAAGAAGTTCAACACTGATTAATGTGAGAGAGTACAATTTTGGTTGGAAGAAAGGGGAGATCATTTATTAGTTGGAAGGTGAAAATCGAGGTGGTGTTAAGGAACAATGGGTTCTCAGAATACAAATACATTAATCACTAAAAGTTACACCATAGGTCTGTAAGCATAAAAAAGCAAGCCTCTAGAGGGTTAGAATTGAAAAATATGGAAGTTGTGCTAATCAGAATCCAACCTTGGTTAGAGTACACATTGATTACTGTGTACAATTCTGGTTGTCACATTATAAAAGGATATGGAGGCATGGAGATGGCGCAGAGAAGATTTAAGGAAATGTGTGATATGGGGAAAGGATTTAGAGGCTGACTCTCCTATCTCTTGAGAAAAGAAGCCTGAGGGGTGAGGTGACTTAATAGAGGTTTTAATATGATGAAACATTTGGATTGAGTGAATACAGAGAATGTTTCCTCTTGTGGTGAGGAGCTTAATTAGAGGCCATCAATGTAAGATATTCACCAAGAAATCCAATAGGGAATTCAGAACAAAGTTATATACCCAAAGAGTGGTGAGAATGTGGAACTCACTACCACGAGGAGTGGTTAAAAGTAATAGTATTGATGCACTTAAGAGGAAGCTCTACCAGCATATGAGGGAAAAGGGAATAGAGGGTTACAATGATTGATTTAGATGAGGAAAGGTTGCAGGAGGGTCAAGTAGGGCATGATCGCCAGCATGGACTAGTTGGACCAAATAGCCTATTTCTTTGCCATGTATCCTGTGCAATCCTGTGTAAACCTGTCATGATTTTGCTTGTTCACTTAAATCCATCTATATCCCTTTATAGCCTCTTTATGTCTTCCTCACAGCTTACTTTCCCACTTAGCTTTGAATGGTCAGTAAAGTTAAATATATTACACCTGATCCCCTCTTCTATGCTATAGATATAGATTGTAAATAAACAAGCCTTTAGCACTGAT
Organism: Carcharodon carcharias; assembly: GCF_017639515.1. NCBI lineage: Eukaryota > Metazoa > Chordata > Chondrichthyes > Lamniformes > Lamnidae > Carcharodon > Carcharodon carcharias. Next base: position 42,939,260 of record NC_054478.1, on the reverse strand, counting down.
CCTTGTGATACCACATTAGTTACAGCCTGCCAATCTGATACTGATACATTTATTTCCACTCTCCATTTTATGTCCTTTAACCAATTCTCTATCCACTAACATATTACCCCCAATTGCACGAGCTTCAATTTTGTGTAACCTCTTGTGTGGCACCTTATTGAATGCTTTATGAAAATCCAAATGCACTACATTCACTCATTCTCCTTTATCTACCCTGCTTATTATGACCTCAAAAAAACTCTTAACAATTGGTTTTGTAAAATCAGAAAGAAGCGAGAGAAGTCTCATCAAGCTAGAGAACAGAGACGGATAATTGAATGTGAAAAATGTGACCAGCTGTCACATCTAACATTCCACCTGAAAATATACTTTGGGAAAAGAGTGGTGCAGTAGGATTAGTTATGAATTGCTCTAATGAAAACAGACACTGATTGTGTGTGAGGCTTAGAAGATAATTTGCAGGTGGTGGTGCTCCTATTCTAAAACAGACAGAATAAGAGCTTGAAAGTGAGCTGAATAACCAGTTACAAAAGTACCAGTGCAGGAAGACAGTAATACATGATAACTTCCACTAAGCGTCTCCTGGGACGTAAGCATTTACTTCTTAATTTTGTGCAAACATTGCATAACAGCTGCACTTTGATAGGCATAAAGTACTTGGAGGTTGTAATGGCCTAAGAATGATTGTCTCCGCTCAACATGACAAATGACCTATCTCAAAACATTAGGTATCTATGAGAAGAGCAGAGCTTCAGTTGGCTTCCTTCAGGAGTAATTCTTCCATTGTGCTGAAGGTACATTCTGCTTCAGCTTTAAGGTGAAACCCACTGGTGCTGTTCCCCTTGGCAGACTCCAGTGAGGACAATCATTTAACCTTAACTGTGCAGATTTTTACATGCATCACCGAAACCTGCAGTGTTTGTTACATAGAAACAAATGACTAATGTGAACATTTCCACTCAAACAAAAATCTACTTTTCTAAGTCAACTCTGAATTAGGTGCTGCAAGGAGGCCAGAAACTATGCAGAACATTGACCTGACCTTATGTGACTAAGACCATTCATTGATTCATCCTCATCCACACAGTGTGACTCAAATTGTGCTCCCTCTTAACACATAGTTTATATTATCCAGGATGTGCATTGCTATGTTGGTACTTGAGTAGGCGGTACTTGTGGCACAGAGTGTATTATGTGTAGGTTTGCTTGTAGGCACAAACTGTTCCTAAATTTCTTTAAAATGAGAACATAGATAATTGAACAGTGTCATTACACTATCTTAATTTAACAGATTGCAGCAGTATAATTATATGCTATTCTCTGTCATGATGGTCAAATTAAGTGTGTGCCCATATGACAACTGGCTTCACCATCTCTTTATGTTTTTCAATCCAATGAATTATAAGATGGGCTTTTCAAATGGAGTAAAAGGTCTCAACTCTCGTTCCATTGCCCCTGCTCGCTCCTTCAATTATTACAATGGCAGTATTGATAATTGTAAAGTGCATAAAATCCTAACAATTGCAGGAGACAGCAGACTGTATTCAGTACACCACAGATTCCAATGAGTTGTCACTGCTTTGTTAGTTTTTTCTGCTATGCCTTTATTGTTTTAACTGGCTTTTTAATTCTTGGTATTCACACAGTTTTTCAGAAGCTTACTATTTATAGCCTATTCATATCTTATTACCTGTATACAATCTTTTCAATTATGGGTATTATTCCATTGCCCATCCATTGGCATCTCTGATCTACTTAACTTAGTCCTGCTTGGTTTCTTAGAGCAGAGAGTTAATGTGAAAAGTTTATCAGTGCTGACTTTCTTTATGGCGGATTCAAATCATACAACTTAACTTAATCAATTCCTTCAGCTCTGCATCACCTAGCAGATATTTAACCAGATCAACTCAGAAAGAAGCACTTTCTTATTTTGTGTTTTCTTCTCATGCACTTTTGAAATGGACAGTTCCTTCATCTTGCACATTGTGTCTCTTGATTTTCTCATGTCTTTGAACGGTGCTTTAAGTGCCCGGTCACCAAAACATAAAATTTCCTGCCTCTAGCATACTATTTCTAAACTGCTCAAGAAACAGCTAATTTTTTTGAGACATACATTATGTCTAGGCCTTAAGTGGCTATTTAATGCTTTAAACAAGTGCTTGACAAAATTATTACAGCTACAGTTTCATTAGCTTCACCATTCTGCATTGTTATAGCACACACAATCTCAAATTAAGTGAAAAGAAACTATGCATTTATGAGTCTGATGTATAAAATTGAAAAAGCATAAGCCCAAGCAATGCCCAATACACCTTAATTGCTGCAAAGTAAATCTTTTCTTGGACATTTGTTGCTGTGATTGTTCGCTTTGTGAGGTAATTTTCAATTTTTTAATTCAAATTTTGCACATTCAATAATATGATTAAGCCATCATACATTAATGCATCTGCACTTCTCAATGGGAGTCCCATGAGGAAAATAACCCTCTCTTACTGATGAATTAAGAAGCAGATTTTCTAGTCTCATTGCTCAGGCTGCTGGCTATGCATTCACCCATGTTCAGTACAGCTCGTCCCTCTGAAATTTCTCTCAATTGCCCTAATGAAATAAGCAATTCCTGTTTCTTTAGCGGGTAATGTGCTTACTGTCGGGAGGTTGGCTAGTATTCCAGAGCGTGGTGGTGGTGTTTGTAGGGTTTTGGTGAGTGGGGTGAGGTGCGGGGTGTGGTGGTGGGTGGTGGGAGGTAGGAAGGGCTGGGTGGGGGGAGGGGGGTGGTACGTTGCTGGTGCTACATGCTTTATTTCCATCAGTCATTCAAAGGTAAGATGGATGCTTAAATAGAATTAATCAATCAGGAGAACAGGGGATTTTTGACTGCCTAATCAGGATGGTAAAATATAGTAACAAGCACAAATCTCTAGGTGGTTAAAAAAAAAATGGTTGTTACTCACAGTTTGTCATAGTGGAAATGTTGCTATAAAAGGTGGACGTGAGGAAAATAATCCTGCCTGATGGCTTATGGACAGTAAATCAACTTTAATTAGGGAAGAAGTCGGTTGGCTTCAAGGGCAGGATGGTGGCTGTCAACAAGCCCCCCTACTTCCCAATGCTGGTGTTGTAGAGTGTTGAATACCATTCCGTAGGTCTTAATGAATCTTCATAGCCTTAGGTAGGTTAACTGTATGTATTTATTAACTACAAGAACTATGTACATATATAAAGTAAAGCATTCAAGCTTGGAGCTGTCTCTATGCTTGCTTGTGCACATGGTTCTGTCCAACACTAGACTGCACCCTAGGTGTGGGTCATATGTTCTCTTGCATCGCTGTGTGGGCAGTGGTACACTCAATCCAATGTTAACCCTTTGTGTGCCAAAACCTTAAACTACACCTCCACTCAAGTCTCTATCCAATGTAGTTCAAGTTATTCTAGTTTAGCCCATGTATTTACATCGTTATTAGTACCCCATCTCCCCCTTCAAGTCCCCGAGTTCATAGGTTCAGATAGTCTGGAGGCTCTATAATCTTTCCATATCTCATGCATACTACGGTCGGAGATGTGGTGGGCTCTGTCATTGCATTTGGAGGTTGTTCTGGCACCTGGGTAACTCTTTAACTTCATTTTCCATTCCATGGTATTGAACTGCTCTTTGTTGATTTGACAATTGTGGCACTAGGCAGTTGTTGATTTATCTAGATTTTTCTGGGGTGGACGAACACAGTGCTCATCCCCTGGGTGTTTTTCCTCTTCTTTTGTCCTACAGCTTGTCACAACAATGTAGAAGATCAAATTTCAATAATGGGACCTTCATTCCCACTTGTTTCACACTTTTAGCCAAAGTTATGATTATTTTCTTCTTTCCGGTTGTTTTTCGAACTTATGAACCTTTTTGTTCAGCTCAGCAATACCTCAGGTAAGTTAAGTTATTTTTGTTTCAGAGTTATCTGCAGAGCTCTGTTATAAGTTTAACAACTTCATCTGGGCATTCAGTTCTTTTCAGGATCTTTCTACCATGGTAACTGATCGCTCCTTAGACTCGTTCAGTTCATTCATTAGATCTTCAATCTGTCCTGTAGAATTCTGCTCTTAAAGTCTGAATTTGGTCTTCCAGCCTGCACGTCGCATTCCCAAATTGTTCAGATTAGACCAAAGTTCAAGAAGTTCATCAGTTTTGGTGGTCAATTCTGCTTTCAAGCAACCGGTCTGATTCATCAGCAATTCCTTCTCTTGTTCCTGGCTTTTTGCCCAATGCTTACTAGACACTTCTGATGCTTGAAGTTCATCAAGTTTTAATTGAAGATCGATTTTTGTTGAATTTCTTTCTACAAGTTCATCATTTAAGTGTTTCAACTCCTCTTTCAATTGTTCTACTTCCTGTGAGCGACATTCCAGCGTTATCATTATTTCTCATTTTTCCTTGCCAAGTGCATCTTTTATATGTGAAAACTGATTCTCTACACTGATCACTTTTTCCTTAGCAGAGTATAATTCCTCTGTGTTATCATTCAAGCTCGCATTCTGCAACTGTGCTTTTGCTCATTGTTTTTTAGACTCATCACACTCTTTTATGAGAATTACCATTCTCTCTCTTACCATTCTATGTTCTTGATTTTCATCTTTTCATATTTCCCCTTGGAAATGTAACTTTTTTCCCAAGTTTAATTCTAAATATCTAACCATTTTCTTTAGCTCTGTAGTCTCTTTCTTGTACCTCCAGCGACACATCAAAATTTTGTTTGTTCAGATCCTGAACAGATGGTTCATTGAAGACTTTAGTGCCTCGTGTGTTTTCAAGGGTTTACACTCAGCTTGAATCCTGAGTTTCAAATCTTCCAATTCAGATCTTAGACAAACATTTTCCAACCTTATTTCATTTTCCTTTTGTAGGGCTTGTTTATTTTGGTTTATTCAGATAGCTTTCCTTCATTCACAGGCAGCTGTTGACTCCACACTGTCCCCTGCTACTATAGATCAGGTCATATGTTGGGATTTTCAAAATGATATATTTTTCAGACTTCAGAAAAATTCCCTGCCTTTCTGGTGCCCTCATGTGGTTTATTCAAATATTGTCTTTTGACCTTTTGGTGCTTTTCTGGAGGGCTTTCTGTGCCTCTTTTAAAGATCTGTGCACTCTGTGACTTGAAGATTAAAATATTTGTCAAAGGCTTTTAATATTTAATCAAAGCTGGTTGAAGATTCATTGATACACTGCATTAGGATTGCTTCATCAGCAAAGTCACCAAACCAGTATAAAAAGGTTCCAATCTGGACTTTTTCTGGCTTCCTACTTAGACCTGATGTGTTCTGGTAGTTTAAAAATTCTCTTCTCCATGGTGCCCAACTTTCCATTAGGTTTGGCCCTTGGATGAGTCAAAATTTGTCTGGTAAGTTGGATATTTGATACATGGCTAAAACATTTTAAAGTGTAAGTTCAGCTTTAAGAAGTTGCTGAAATTCAGGATGTTGCCACTGTTCATTTGAAGACAAAGGGAATGCCTATTTTTGTCAGTTTTGGCAGGCTCCCACCTGTAATGGTGCTCGCACTCAGCCTTAAAAAGAACAATGGCTGCTTGGATCAACCAGCTGCAAATTTCTCCATTCATCTCAACACTATGCTTTGGGGACTTTAATGCTTCGAATCCTGGCCCTTGCTGGTCTTTAAAGCTGATTCTTTAGTCACGATTCTGCCAATTCAATTAAATAATTATTTTTTCCTTCTTGGAGTTAGCTCGGACACCATGTGTTACAGCACTGGCTGTGGACACTTGTGCAGCTTTCTACCAGCTATGGTCTGGTATACTAGTGCTGACACTGATTCCTGCCAATTTTGAATGGTTATTTCTGCCTTTCTACTGTATTTTGTTCATTATTCTTATGATCTGCTCGGTCCCTTGTCTCTGCATTCACTTAGGTTCTTTTCATCTGCACAGTGCCTTTTCCCTTCCCCCTTCCAGCTGATTGTCAGCCTTTTCTCCTTTTTTGAATGTTACTCAGCCTTTTTGAGATCTGCTAGGTCTCTTCACTCTGCGTTCACTGAGGTCTGGCAAAGGAGCTTTTTTAGGTGATCTCCAGCTCTGTCTTCAATTTAGGCACACTTCTTACAGATCAGACTACAGTTTATTTTCTTTCTCATGCTCTTAGGATGCCGGGGTCCATCCCTCGGCTGCCACCATGTTGCAGGGTGTCAAATACCATTCGGTAGGTCTTAATGAAGTCTTAATAATCTTAAGTAGGTTAAATGTATGTATATATTAACTACAATAACTATGTACATATAACCAGTGAAGGGTTCAAGCCCGGGGCTGTCTCCATGCTTGCATGTGCACATGGTTCTGTCCAACACTAGACTGACCCCTAAGTGCAGGTCGTGTGTTCTCTTACATCACTGTGTGGATGTAACTGTACTCAGCCCCATCTTAACCCTATATCTGCCAGTCCCTTATCCGGCACAGAGTACCTTTGAACAATCAGCCACAGTGTACCTTTGAACAAGGGACCTGTTCCCTGGAAGCCTACAAGTAACCTCAATAGTGTTTGCTTTTTGAGCTTCATACATGGCGAGACCCCCACCCACCACTGGTTCAATTTTAATGGGCCTCGACTGGCAATAGGGCGGAAAGGGCTTCCTGCCATGGGCTTAATGGGGCAGAGGCAGGAAAGTGGCTGGGTCCCCACCCACCATCCTTCCACCTGATCAAATGCCGCTTCAGCAAACTCGTCACGGGTGAGGACATTAAATTCCACCTAATTGAATATCATTTAGATGGGCAAAAAATCATGTACATTATGCATCAACATCTACACTACATACTTAGTCCTGGGAGGCTAGGCTTCCACTAGAAATGGGTAATCAAAATATTATCTCTTTAATAAAATTTATGGCTCAGTTAGCTCAGTTCACTAGGCGGCTAGCATGTAGATCAGATTAATGCCATCAGCACAGGATTTCATCCCCATTCCAGCTAGACTCAGCACCTGCCCCCTTGCCTTACCCATAGTAAAAATAACCCCAGCACCTAGCCGTGGTTTGGCAAGCAACAGCCAATGGCCTTATTTGGGCAGAGAACTCAAGAAGAAAATAATTCAATGAAATTAAAGATGGTGATAAAACACTCTCCACACAAGGAAATTTTAGACTAAAGGACCAGCAAGTAATTTTCTTTCTGGAACAAATTTTCACCTTCACAGAAATCTGAGGCATTTTTGTGTCAACTATAACAGTCATCAGTGTATTTATTATAAATTGTGGGTACATTCTTAGATCTTCCAATGGAAAACCAGTGTTTTATATTCTATACATTAACAATATAAGTCGCCCAGATGTCTGTAAGTCAAAATACAATTTATTGATGCACAAATTATCTGGTTCTATTTGTATTGGGAGAAAACTTGGTAGATTAATGTATAATTCATTGGTCAAAACATCTTAGCTATAGAAATGATAATCTTCCCACCATTTTGGCTTAACTGTCATCCAGAAAAAGCTTCTGTTTTGGCACTGAGTTCAGTGAAATATGGCACAGATATTTGTCTGTACAAATTACTACTTATGGCTACATATATCCATAAGAAAACATTAATAGCAGATGGGATACACATTTTATTGATATGGCTTAGTTATACTGTATATCACCATCTTTAATGACCAGCTGTTCAGTGTCTGCTTTCTACATTAACACCAGTGAAATTTCAAAATTGTAGTTGAATACTTATTTCCTAATACTCATCTGTAACTGTCTAGTATAAGATGTTGTTGGAAATGTTTCCTTATATGCCATTAACTTTTTGTAATTGCAAAGATGATGAATCGCCCACATACGTCTAAGTAATCATAAATCCTGAGTTTGTAACACCAAGTCTAAATACTATGTAATCCTTTGGCTTTGAGCCAGGCAATCTCACATACTGCTGTATCTGAACTATCCACTTCTTTACATCTGGCAGATTGTGTCCCTTTAGTGCCTGAAGATTACTTTGTTAGCTAGCTGTTAACAGAACTGGTGGTAGTGATTTTCTGTTCCTGGCACTAAGGCAACAAGACTGGAGAGTTGCAATCTTTTTGCATGCACTTGATAGGGGATGACTGACCCCAATTGATGTTGCTAGGTCAACCTAACTATCTGCTCAAGAAATACTTCCAGTTTGGGTGAACTCCTATAAATTGGCTGAATTGGGAAGGTGAGACAAGTTTGGTACATCATCAACTCGTAAAGTGAGTGGTCTCTTAAAGGTAATACATTTTCATAGAATCAAGGAATGGTTACAGCATAGGAGGAGACCATTCTGCCTGCTGTGTTAATGCCGATTCTCTGCAAATTCACTTAGTCCCATCCCCATGTTGTTTCCCTATAGCATTGCAAATTCTTTTTATCTAATTCTCTTTTGAAGGCTTTGATTGAAACTGCCACCACTACACTTTCAGGCGATGTATTCCAGGTCCTACCAACTTTGTATTAAAAAACTACCACATTTTGTATGTCAATCACCTTAAATCGATGTTCTATCCAAATTCTTGATCTTTCCACCAATGGTAATAGTTTCTCCCTTTCCACTATGTCCAGATCTCTCAAGATTTTGCACACCTCTATCAAATTTCCTTGTAATCTTCTCTTCTCCATGAAGAACAGCTTCAGCTTCTCTGTTCTATCCAAGTAACTGAAGTTCCTCATCCTTGGAACCATTCTTGTGAATCTTTTCTGTACCCTCTCTAGTGCATTCATATCCTTCATAAAATGTGGTGCTCAGAACTGGACAGAATATTCCAATTCCTTGTTTTTGTACTTCATGTCCCTATTTATAAAACACAGAATCCCGTATTTCTCAATTCGCCCTGCCATCTTCAATGATTCGTGCACATATACCCCCAGGTATATATTGCTTTGCTCCTGTATCTCCTTTAGAAATTGTTTTATATTGCTTCTTCACATTCTTCCTACCAAATTGAATTACTTCATGTTTCTCTGCATTAAGTTCCATCTGCCAGTTATCTGTCTATTCCATCAGCCTGTCTATGTCCATTTGAAGTTTAACACTATCCCCTTCACAGCTCACATTTTTCACAATTTCTAAAGGTTCTGAGGAATTCAAATTTATGAGCCTAGATTAGACAATTGTAGTCTATCTGGTCAGATGTCTAGAAACTATATAACCTACAAGATGTCATGTCTTATTATTATTTTTTTCTCCAGGTACTTGTCAAACTCTGCCTTGAATTTCCTGATTAAAAAAATCAATGCTCACAAGCTCCATTGGCAATCCATTCCATTCAGTCACCATGCATTTTGCATTTCTCCTGAATCTAAAAATTTCTGTGGGCCAGCATTTCTAAAGGCTGAGTGTTGGTGTTGGGAAGAGGGAGGCTGTGTGGTTAGTGTTGGGAAGGGGGTGGAGGGAGAGAATGGGAAGGGTGACTGGTACAACCAAAGTGGAGCAAATTGCATGTGATGGATGAAGGAGGAGCAGTGCCACCTCCAACCTCTATTTGATGGCTATTGAAATAGGCATGTTACTCCAAGAGCTCAATACAAAGGGGATTGCTCTGATTGACAGTCCGGGTGGCAGTAGCCAAGTTCAATGCTCTGAACAATGGCTTTGCAGGAGCTGGAACAGATGTAGAAGATGAAGGCAGATTATACAATAACAAAGAAAACTGCATAACAATAATGTATATCAGGTAAATGACATATACATTGCAAACAAGTACAGTGACAATATATAACCTGCCAACCTGCTACTCATTTAGTGCTGGTCCATGCAAAACACTCAGATATCCTTACAACTGTTTCAGTGCTTACTATTCATGTTTATATTCCATCAGAGCATTCATTCAAGCTACAATTCACACCTTTGACACACTGACATCTTAAAAGCATTTTAGGCAGCAAATGATTTAATCCAAGCCCAGCTTCACAACATGATGCACATTGATATGCAGAATGTTATATATATATTTCACTTGTGTAAAAGCTCACCAGCAAATAGAACAATCCAAAAAATGGAGTAAACTGGAGATCCAGCAACAGGAACAGTTCCCCTCAGTGGAAAATCTACCCTAATAATATTTATTCTATGCTAGAATGAAATTGTAACAATTGAAACAAATTAAGTCTCCTTTTATTTTGTACAAATTTACCTGGTTGATAAGATTGCCTTCTAAAATTTACTGATTTAGGGTAATAGCAACATAAAAGTTATTTTCCTGTACTATCAGTCGATACAGCAGGTTAAGGTTAACAATAACTATATATTCCTTTGAAAAACACTATTGATATTGTCACAACAATGAAAATTCTGAGTGAATGAGATCTACCTATAATTTCACCAGCTAACCAAAAACATATTGAATGTAAAGAGGGCCTTCAAAAATAATACAGGAGACTCTGACCAAAGATGGCTACAACTGGTCACCTGATTTCTGGTATTGTAAGTTGACCACTTTTCTGGAAAATTCCTATATGGATTGCACTCCAGAGAGGCCCTCTCACAGGGCATGGAATTTCTGGCAGGTTATGGAGATCCACTTCAAAAAGGGACTCTTGAAAAGAAGGCATTAACAAATCAAAGTGCAGGACTTTAATCAATTGTAATTCTTTCAAGATAATGGGAACTGCTAACCACGCAGATGCCCAACAGACATTCAAAACTCCCTGTGGAGGACAAAATAACCCCATCTCCTGTTGGTTTCTACTATCTTGAAATGTGTCTAAAGTTTCTAAGATGAAAGATCAAAAATGTGATTACGTGCTCTACAACAATGTCTGCAAGACAAGCCATTTTAATTTTTCCTTGGAATATACAGACAGGAGATTTAAGAACTGGTTTTGCCAAGCTAGACACAGAGAGAGAAAAATCAAAGTCACTTGGAAAAAACATTTACGAGAGCAATAAGTTATCTCTTTCTATCTCCCTCACTCTTTCTGAAGCTAATATTGTCTCCAGCAAGGTGCAGTTACATGAACTTCAAATGGACCCCAAGATTTTAAAGGAAACCAGCCAACTTCAAATGGCTGCAATATTTAACAATTTACACCTCAAGGAGGAGCAAAGGATTTCATCATATATTCTTTTTACTTTTATTTGGACTCTAACTTTCTTACTTCTGGGCCTGAATCTTATGTTCGTCAGGCAGGTGCTATTGGCAGGCCTGGAAGCGGTTGCGGAATGCAGTCCTACCACGATCGGCCCCCTGAACTCAATTTCACACTGGTTGGCCAATTAACGGCGTGTATGTTTTTTTATTTGTTCATGGGATGTGGGCATCACTGGCCAGGCCAGCACTTATTACCCATCCCTAGTTGCCCCCTAGTTCAGAGGGCATTCCTGTGGGTCTGGAGTCACATGTAGGCTGGACTAGGTAAGGACATCAAATTTCCTTCCCAAAGGATGTTAGTGAACCAGATGGGTTTTTACAGCAATCAACAATGGTTTCATAGTCATCATTAGACTTTTAATTCCAGATTTTTTTAAAATTGAATTCAAATTCCACCATTGAACCCGGGTCTCCAGAGCATTACCCTGGGGTCCCTGGATTACTAGTCCAGTGACAATACCACTATGCCATCACACCCCCACCCCCAACCCATGGGCAGAGTTTTCTGCCTGTTGAGCAGGCAGGCCCGACCCAATCTCCAGTGGGCGGGCAAATTAAGGCCCACCCAGTCTGATGTCTGCCAGCAAGCGCTATGCAGGGGGGGATTCCCCAAATGCGAGAGTGCGCTCTTTTGCACATGCGCACGAAAGAGCGCATATCTCCCTGAGGCGAAGTACTGCATCAGGGAGAGTGCTGAAAGTTTTTCAAACTTTAAAAATAGAAAAATGAAAAAATCATTAACATGCCCCCCTCATGTGACAATATCACATGAGATGGGACATGTTAGTAAATTTCACAAAAACTTTAATAAACTTTTCAAAAACCTACATGAAACCTCATCCCACCAGTGGATGAGGTTTCATGTTTTTTCAGAAGCCCACCGGGGCTCCTGGCCTGCCCGCCAGCCTTAAGGTTGGATGGGCAGGTCCTTTAATTGTTTTAATTATCCTGTCAATAGCCTCAATTGGCCACTGACAGGTCGGTGGGTGGACAGCTGATCGCGCTGTGCCCCCGCCTTCCTGAAGATTTGAATGGGGCGGGATGACGTCAGTGGTTCCCCCCAATGTCATCCTGCGTCATTTTCACGTCGGTGAGCAGACCCCACCCCTGCTCGCCAACGGAAAAATTCAGCCCTATGTGTATGTGTATCTGTGCATGTGGCTGTGTACATGTGTATGTGTATATTTGCATGTGTATGTGTGTCTGCATGTTTTTGTGTATGTTTGTGTGTGTGTGTGTATGTTTGTCAGTGTGTCTGTTTGTGTGTGTATGTATGTTTGTGTGTGTGTATGTTTGTGTGTGTGTATGTGTGTGTGTATGTCATCATGTCTATTTTTTTTCTCTCGGATTTCATAACTAATAAATTTACTCTTCCTTTGACTCAAGAAAACCTGGTTTGATTGGCTTTCTATTTAAAAACATACATTAGGATTCGAAAAGGCATTTACAGGCAAAATAAGTTAAAAAAAAAGAAAACTTTTGTTGTGATCTGAGGGGGGCTGAATAAAGGGAGCCAATTAAGTCCTCCATGCCTGGTCATGACACAATGGATTATTTCGTGTTTGAAGGATGAAGATTGGCCTGGATAACAAGGCTAACTCGCCTGCTCTTCTTGAAAAACCATGCGATCTTTTACATCCACCTGATCATGCAGACGGGGGCTCAGTTTAATGTCTCATCTGAAAGACAGAACATCCAACGGTGCAGCACCTTTCTCAGTACTGCGTCTGAATGTGAGCCTTGATTTTTATGCTTAAGCCCTAGAGTGGAACTTAAACATAGAACCTTGTAAGTCAGAGGCAAGAGTGCTACCAACTGAGCCACAACTGACACACACAGGCGAAAAAGCTTAAACACTAATTTTTCCCATTTGACGCACTTCTTCCAAAGTATTATACACAGTTTATTTGCACCATCTAGATTAACTGTTTGCTCAGCACTGTCCTGTTTATGTAAAGTCATAAGTGGAATCTTCAGGCAAAAGGGAGCAGTATGAATTTTTCCTTAACTCCCAAAGGCAATTAAAAAAAAAAATAGGAGTTCACCTAATATAGTAATATATATTACTCAACTCTGGCTGATTACTTTTGTATGTAACCAACTTCTGTCTCTCTCCATGCACATAAAGACAATAGTACAAAACCAATGAATTGTTAAAGTTACAAGCATTACCAATGACAATTAGCATAGCATCTATGCTGTCATTTTTTCATTTCAACATTTGCATTCCATAATCAGATATTCATCTAGAAGGACAAGGACAGCAGATACATGAGAACACCATCACCTGGAAGTTCCCCTCCAAGGCACTCACGATCCTGATTTGGAAATATATTGCCGTTCCTTCACTGCCGCTGGGTCAAAATTCTGGAACACCTTCGCTAACATCACTGTGGGTTAACAAGCACCACATGGACTGCAGCGATTCAAGCATGCAGCTCACCACCCCCTTCTCAAGGGCAATTAGGGATGGGCAATAAATGCTGGGCTAGCCAGTGACACCCACATCCCATAAATGAAAAGAATAACATTTCTATTAGCAAAAAAGGGGCATAGATTCAGGATTACAGGATAAAGAGGAAAGTTAGAAAAAAACAACCCACTGAGGATTATTATGTATATAATACTTTGCCACAAGTGACTAGTTAGGCAGAGGCTATATAATTTAAAATGGAATTGGATAAATACTTGAACAGAAAGAATACTAAATGATATCGAGAAAGGCTGGGGAAATGGGATTTGAGAGGATAGTTTCCAGTTGAACTGTTAGCAGTGGTGTAGGTCTTCTTTTATCTTGTGTTGTCTAAATTTAAGGATGGTTTGGTCCACATATCTACTAAATTGTATGGAATTCTTGTCTTTTTATGGAATCACCCCTCCCTGAACCACAACCTCCTCCACCTACCGCTTCCACCCCACCCACTTCCTTCACATTGAACCCTACAGTAAGAATAAGCCAAAGCCTGTCAGGCATAGTGTTTTGAATCGCCAAACCATCCTTCCAATTCACTCTGCTCACTCTGTAAAAGTCCTTTTAATGTTAGCTCAAAACTGCTCATAATAACCTAACTGGATGATTCCACAATACTGCATGCCCAGTAAGGATAAGTATTAACAAGAAACACATCTGCCAAAAGTCATAGGCAAGCAGCCTGTGATGCTCTATCGATATTGGACTGAAAATCGTGGATTGAGCACCAATAATTCCCCCAAGATGAACCAAATATGTGCACAACTTATCACTGAATCATAGACTTTTATCTTAAATATATTCTCAGCAAAAAGCAATGCAAACTTAAAATAATCATTTCTAAAAAACTGGGGGAACAACACCTCATCTTCCGACTAGGCACTTTACAGCCTTCCGGACTGAATATTGAATTCAACAACTTTAGGTCGTGAGCTCCCTCCCCCATCCCCACCCCCTTTCTGTTTCCCCCTTCCTTTTTTTTCCAATAAATTATATAGATTTTTATTTTCCCACCTATTTCCATTATTTTTAAATATTTTAAAATCTTTTATGCTCTCCCCACCCCCACTAGAGCTATAACTTGAGTGCCCTACCATCCATCCTTAATTAGCACATTCGTTTAGATAATATCACCAACTTTAACACCTATGTGTTCTTTTGTTCTATTGTTGTTGACATCTTTTGATGATCTGCTTCTATCACTGATTGTCCCTACAACCACACCCCACCTCCACTTCTCTTTCTCTCTATCTCTCCACCCCCCCACACATCTTAAACCAGCTTGTATTTCAACTCTTTCTTGGACTCGAACTCAAGTTCTGTCGAAGGGTCATGAGGACTCGAAATGTCAGCTCTTTTCTTCTCCGCCGATGCTGCCAGACCTGCTGAGTTTTTCCAGGTAATTCTGTTTTTGTGTTGTTAATAATCATTTCTGCTTGTTTTTAATCAGGCATTTTTAACACTTCCTTGAGGACTTGGCATTGCTTTTGAATTGCCTGGTCACTTCTAGTGAATGCTCAGTAATCTTATACTGTTGGAGGCCAATCCTTTCAGTTCCTGGACATTGCTGCAAGAGTTCCTCAGGGCAGTGTTCTAGGTCCAATTATCTTCAGCTGCTTTATCAATGAGCTTTCCTTCATTATAAACTCAGAAGTGAGAGTGTTTGCTGAAGATTCCACAGTGTCCAGTTCCATTTGCAACTCTTCAGATCATGAAGCAATCTGTGTCTGCATGCAGCAAACTGGACAACATTGAGGCTTAGGCTGATATGTGCAAAGTAGTATTAATGCCACCCAAGTGCCAGGAAATGAAAATTGCCATCAAGAGATGGTCTAGCCACCTACCCTTGACATTCAATAGCATCACCATCACTGAATACCCAACCAAGAACATCCTAGGGGTCACCATTGTCCAGAAATTTAACAGGACAAGCCACATAAATACTATGGCTACAAGAACAGAAAAATTGGTGTGGCAGGTATTGAAGAACCTTTTTCTGATTTCAAGAATTCTGTACAGCCCATTGATGAATTCCAGGGATGAATTTTATGCCCCCCCACCTCCCTCACGACATATGTGAAGGCGTGGGGTGAGGGCATGTAAAGCAAAGTGGGTAATCAGCTCACCGCCTTCCCAGCAGCATGTACTATTGCGGTGGAAGTGAAATGAGGTCCTCAAGTGGCCTCAGTAGGCCTAATGGCAGGTGTGCTGCCTAATGCCTTACACCCATGGGAGAACAGGTCAGGGATGGAAGGTGGAAGGAAAGCAATCAGCCCGGCAAGTTTCAAAACATGGATAAAGGCAGGAAGGATGGGGTGATTGCCTCTTTGAAGTGGTGGGGTGGGGGAGGTTTCCTGTACCCATCAGGGGAACCAACCACCGCCCCCACCCTCCCACCACCCGCACCTCAATATGGTCCATCCCCTCCTTTGTGCCTCCCATCCTGGCCTCTAAGTCCTGATCCACAGCCCCCCAAACCTCCCTCACTAGGTTCACCAATCCCTCTCCTCCCAAAATCCCTGGATTTACCTTCAGGTTGGGGACTGCCTATAGTGCTACCAGTAGCCACCAATTCCTTCTGGCACTGCTGAGACTACGGAGCTACTGACTAAGGGCGGAAGTCCCATTTTCAGGCAGATAAAGCCACCCCAGTGCAACATTGTTCCAGGGTGGCCAGATTTAAATTTGGCAAGCAGCTGACTTTTAGACCTGGTGGGGGATGAGGAATGTGCCCCCCGCACCCCCCACCCCCACCACCCGCCCCCAAGGACACCCCCCCCGCCACCACCGCCCTGTAAAGTTCAACCCCCCCAGTTATGGGTGCAGTAATTTACATCCCTTTGGCCTTGTAAGAAGGTGAGGATATCTTCTCAGATTTGACCAAACCTATGCTATGACTTGACTGAATTGAATGTATCAGCAGACCTCGAGAGGCTGAGGGCCAGGTTGCTGGGCAACTTCTGTAAAATGGAATTGCTGCAGCTTCAAGCTATTCTTGCTAATTAAAACACAGTTACCTGAGTAAGCAACCATCATGGTCTGTGGCAAGTTGTATAGTCAAGCTGACAAGAACTAAATAATGGTGGTCACATTAGAAAAAAAACGCAAGGCTATGATTGTGGGACATCTGCATCTCTGATAAGGAAACAGTCATGGAGAGTTCTGCAAACAAACCTTCAACTTCTGCAACACTTGCAAAGGTAACACAGGTGGCCTTGAGGCCCATTGGCGACAGCTGAAGATGAGATACCAGCAATTGGCAATAGTCAACCTAGTCTGAGATATGTATGCATTGGGAAGGAGTGGTCTGCCAAGTTTTCAGATATAAAGATAGCAGTCCAAGGATACGCAGAGCTACTGCAAGGCATTATGGGGACTTTGATAGGTTATAGAGAAAGAAGAACCTACTAGTCACTGCCAAACTACTTAGTCATTGCTGTAGGTGCATATGTGTATGTATGCTCCCACTTGCTTGTAACTATTATCGATTTTATGTAAAGAAACAGTTAGTCTGAAATTTTTGTCCCGAGCTGTCAGTACCACCACTAACTCCGAGGGGAGAATTTTCCCCTGTTGGGCAGGCCGAGTGGGAGCGGGTATGGGAGGGCACGGGCCTGATTCCTGCCGGTGATCGTGTCCACGCTGCCATTTTACACGGGTGGGCCAATTAAGGCCCTCCAATGTATTTCTTGACTCCCGAGGATTGCGGGAGTGGGTGGACGGCGGCGGGAGTGCACTCAACGCCTGGTCCAATGGCGACCCGGTGGCCTGTTTAAATGAGGGCCTGGCAGCCTTTGCAAGGCTGTTCACAATGACCGGTAGAAGAGCTCACCAGATGGCTTCTGGTGAGCAGGCAAGTCCGGATGGTAGGCCAGTGGAGCAGGCCAGGCCGGAGGGTAGCGTAGTGGAGCAGTGTGCCCCTCAGTGCCCCAGTGTGCCTAGCTGCCCCCTGGAGGAGGTGACAGTGCGGCGGGAGGACCTGCTTCCAAGGGACGGGAGGCGGAGGCCTCCCTACCTGACCAAACGTGCCTGGGAGGAGGTGGCCGAGAGTGTCAGCTCCCATGATGTGGTGCACATAGGTTAAGTGTCACAAAAGATTCAATGACCCCCTGCGCTTGGAAAGGGTGAGTAACATGTTGGCTGAGGTCACTTAATGCAGCCATAATGCTTTCACCCCAAACCCTGCAACTCTGAGTGCAGTTATAGCATTGAATCCTTCATGGCATGTATCCCTCGCTGGGTAGGCCAGGAGATATTGCCCATGCCTAGTTGACCCTGAGAGGGTTGTGCTGAGATGACTTCTGCACCAACAACATGTGTGACACTGACACCCAGAGTATAGAATCAGGGGGAAACTCAAGGATCTGTACCTAGGCAGAGTGCTGGAACTGCGAGGCATGTCAAAGTCAGGGTGCTAAGATGCTGGGAGGGGAGCTTCCAGCTGGTGGGGCACCAATCCATCTGCTGGCCTTTGAGTTCAACGTGCTTGTGCCTCCTTGCTTTGCAAGGTTACACCTTGTACTACCAAATGTGATGGAGGCAGCATTTGGGCAAGCAGGGGTCAGCCCTGGCTTCTTTGTGTGAGCGTGCAGCAGCTGCGGGGTAACGAAGAATTGAGCCCTGCTATGGTTGGGTTGGCAGGGACGTGATGGGAATCAATGGGCTAATCAATGCTCTTCTCTCCTTTTCAGGAGAAGACTGGACACAATTCCTCCAAGCGGATGCGGACTGGCAGAGGCCAGGCCCAGTTGGCCATCTTGACTCCTTTTGAACAGCAGGCCATGGGTCTGGAGAGGTACCATGTGCTCAGGTCCACTGGTGGCGGTGAGGCTGGGGTGCCACGGGGAGGTATATTTGCCAAGCACTGAGGTCACTGTGTGTCTTCCAGCAGCCATGGCACTGCTGAATGCTCAGCAATTGAAGTTTGCAACATGGGTTGACCACTGCTTATGGATGGATGAGCGCATAATGATCCAGGGCATACAAATTGACATTGTCTCCACTTTAACTAATCAAATGTCCTTGTTCTTCCTTTCAGCATCACTGGGGTGGGGCTGGGAGGAGGAGGCAGAGGGGCCACCTCTCACACCTGAGGGCCCAGAACATATCGGCTCACCAGCGTCACAACATCTCTGCCAGGCAGGCACCAGCACAGGTACTAGCACCTCCATGGGAATTAGATCTTCGGCTAGTGTTCCGGGGCACAGCGGTGAGGGTACTTCACACTCACTTGAAGTGCAGGCAGAGACAGAGAGTGCCCAGGGCGCCACCAGTCAGAGAACTACTGGGGACTAGATACTTGCTCAGTCGGTGGCTGATGATGTGCCTCTGGAGTCGTCCATGAGGCAGCAAACGCTGGAAGTTCAACAGGGTATGCAGGAGGATCTGAAGGAGATACTTGAGGCAATGTGTTGCATGGTGCCCGTGTTTGAGGAGTCCACACGGAGCATCACCGATGCAATGAGCCTCATGTCCGAGCGCCATGCTTCCTCCAAGGAGACAGTGGTGACACTTGTGGAGAGGCTCCTCCAGGAGAACAATCAGGGCCCCCTGGGGTTGCGCTCGGACTTGTAAGCCCTCACAGTAGCATTGAACTCAGCTGGTCAGTGCCATTGTGGGAGATGGTTTGGGCACCAAGTAAGCCAGCTTGGTGCCCATCCATCTATGGTGAGCAGTGAGGTGCAGCAGCTGCCTGACATCTCTGCGGGCCCCTCTTAGGGCACTCCAAATGAGGGCAGCAGCTCCTCCGCCCCTTTGCCAGTGACCGTGGCATCCGATGAGGCTGCGACAACTGGGGAGATGCCAGCTGTGGAACTGGCTGCTCCCTCCCAAGCGGGGCCATCAAAGGCTCCACTGGCCAGAGGACAGCCACCAAGGTCATTGGGGCCAACAGTACAGCACAGTGAACAGGCTGTCTCAGATGCCAGTGCCAGCGAGGGGACAGCACCTAGGCATAGCACCCTTAAGCGTAAATTGAAGGCACATTGGGCACACCGCGGGTTTCTCACTGGTGCTTTTATTTTGGCCCATATTAGTTCATTAAGACTTGGTGCGATGTGCAACACCTTTTTTTTGGCTTCTGAAGTTAATTTTGTAATCTCTTTAAATTTTGATATGTAAGCATGGCTCTGGGTGATTCCTTACTTCTGCAGGTGGACGAGAACCCATTATGTTATGAGTGAGTTGTTTGACATTGAGATTTATTGACAAGGGCCTTAGTTGATGTACCTATCCAGGCAGATTTAGCAGTCAGGTATTGAGTATAGAGCCTGCAGCCCTGGCGTGTGTTGGGGATGCATCTTTGGTGGGCTAGCTGAAGATTCTTTGTATTAAAGCCTCCCGGGTGTCCCTGCCTCCCAGGGGTATGCCCGGGTCAGCGTCTACCCCCTCAGCATTCTCCTGTGTGCGCTCATCCTCGGATTCATTGCTGGACACATTGTGTGCAGCTGGAACAAATGGAAGCGTAGAAGTTGAGGCCAGCTGTGACCTTTAGCGCTCCTGGCATGGGGTGCCCACCCATAGAGTTGGCGAAGATCTCAGGACCTATTATCTGCCAAATGGAGGTGACTGTCTCCCTTGAGAGATGGAGCCTCCTTCGGCACTGCACCTCAGACATATTGAGGTAGCTGCTTTGCTGCCTGTATACCCTGGCAGCAGGATAGTGGCATCTTCTGCGGCCCCTTCCGCCTTGGACTTCCTGTTGGCCCTGTGCCCCTTGTACCTGCGCCCCTCCTCCCAAAGGTGGCTCCCCTGGAGGCTGAATGTGGACTCCTGGCCTCCTCCCCTTTCAGGTCCTCCCTTCCTCCTCAGGGGAGGTGCCTCCAATGGGGAGCACAACTCCCATTTCCCAGCTAAGGGAAGGCTTCCTGAAACCTGCAGTCCCCAAAAATGATCTTTAGAGTCCTGACTTGATGGCTGTTACTTCTGTCCAAGAAGCTGGTATGTGTTTTGAAGCATTCCTGCTCACACAGGCAAGTAGCATTAACTTTCACAATTAAATACCTAAAAGATACCATTCGTGACCCCGGTCACCCCTCTTATCCCGCCCGTGGATGAGGTTTATACAAATGTCTCCTACCCGCCGGCCTGTTGCATCTGTGCGATGCCCTGAAGATCGCACAGGCCCCGAAAATTTGCAGACAATTGCTGCCTCCAGGGCCTTAAATATATGATGAATTAATGGTGGGTGCGCATCCGAGAACATCGCTGCCCGCCCACCTGAATATCGCGATGGCATGCGGTGATGTCGGGACGCTCACCCGATGTCACCAAGCTTCGTTTTGCGCAATGGCGTGCGGAGTCCGCCCCCACATGCTAACAAGAAAATTCTGACCCAAGCTCTAAGTACTGTTAGACTGACTAAACCTAATTACAAGTCTTACAGCTTACAGCATGTCAGGGTGAACATCAGAAGCAACACAGAGCAGGCCAAGCTGCTGGAAGAGGGAGGAAAAGGAGAGGAGAAAAGGGCTCCAAGCAGGAGGCTGTATGTGTCAGTCTATTAAGGAAAATATTCTCCTACTTGATCCTGAGCAAGGGATTGTGTATCAGGTGTCTCTATTTCAATAAGGAGGTTCTCACTGAAATCTGTCACCTACTGCAGTCACAACCACAGCCTCAGTGCAAGATGAGGACAACATTGCCAGTGGCTGTGAAGGTGACCATGGCTATGAACATTTATGTATCTCATGCTTTCCAGGCTGGATTTTTGAAGCATCTCCCAGTTTCCCTTTCACTGTTGCATAAGGGAAGTCACTGAGGCTTTGTATTGTGAACTGTAGGCACTTAATTCCCTCTTGCCAGAGAGAAGCAGATGGAATGAGTGCATGATTTTGTGAGAATTGCAGATATCCACCTGGTGCAGGCTGCCACTGTCTGTAAGCACGTTGCTTTTCGGGTGCCGCATGTCAATTCTGAGCTGCCCCACAACTGATACGGTTAGTACTCTCCAGCTGGGACTAGACCATTTGCAGCAAATTATGCAGGTCAACGCTCAGTATCCTGGCAACAGTCATGATCCCTTCATTCTCGGGGGGTCTATTTGAAGGACCAAGACAAACCAAAGAGTAGCTAGTGAGCGACAAGTGCTTTCCACTGATCACATGGTTTATGATACAGGTGCACAACCTGGGGACACATGGACAACATGCATGTAACAAATGCCAAGCCACCACACAAAATGAAATCGAGAAGAGCGTTGGGGTGGTTGAGCAACAGGTCTGCTGATAGACAGCTCTGTAGGAGTCCTGCAGTATTTGGCAGGGCGTGTGCCTAGATTCATCATGAATTGCTGCATGTTGCACAACCTCATCATCATGAGGGCACCACCCTTGCCACAAGACATAAGGCGACGACCTGAGGATGAGGAGGAGGGGGAGGAGTAATAAGGGATGTGCCAATCCACACAGCATTTTGGGGTGTCATGTCCATGGTCGACACATCCAACCATTGCACTCGTAAACACAACTGCAGTTCCCCATTTATCAGGAGTTCCAACTTTACATTCTCTCTGTTTCTAACCATCACAGCATCCTCTTGAGAACAATATGAAAATAAAAGTCACTGCAAAACTTTTCAAATCAAATTTTTAAATCAACACGTTGTCATATTCATTACAAAATTTGACGAATCACCCTTGGGCATTACCTTTGTGTCTGTCTTCCAAGTACCTTTGCTTGTCCTGGTGCTCCAATGCAGTTTGCCCAGTTGCTTCAGTATGTTTAGTGGAAGGTTGCTGACTTTCAGTGGGAAAGACTGCAAGTAACCTTGTTTTGCCTGCCCACAACCCCATTCTTTGAGTCATGGAGTCTCTGGCTCTGATGGCCTGAATTTGACCAGCCCGTCACCTGAGGGCTGGTAAAACTTTGGCACTTCACCTTGTATTAACCCTATTTCTCTCATGACCCACTGAAAGTTTTCAGCACTTCCTGTTGTTAAGATAATAAAGTGACAACTTACCAATTTGTTGACTTATTAGAGCACAAGCTAGTATCAAAGTTCATACACTTCTCAAAAGCTGTTACTTGATTCACGTCAGGCACTGTATGATTTACACATACCTCAGCACGGATACTTTCAAAGTTCTGTGCTCACCAAAGCAATGACGTCAACATTTGAAAGAACACACAATTCCACTTTGTAGCAGTTAGGTAGAATAATTGTATAAATAAAGAATAGGTTTGCATAAGGTCAAGTCTCGTGTACAGATGGCTTAGATCTTAGAACTAGCATTTAGCAGATATGTATAAAATCATTTACAAACCAATAGTGTTACTGTGAAAATATATACAGGAAGAGATGAATTGGAATGCTAAACAATTTCTTTGGATTTCCTTTTTAACATTTCGAGCTGTCTGTCAATACACCATGTAAAACGAGAAACATAAGCTGTAGCTTGAAGGCAGCCAGTAATCCTTTTTATGCCCAGATAGTTGACTGACAGCTCTGAACATAAGGAAGTAAATCAAACATTAAATTGCTAAAGCAAAGTGATTAAATAAAAAGAATGAGGTTTAGGAATATTGTGGGAATTGACTCTTTCATATTTTACATATTAACTGCAATAAGAGGGTAAAAGTAATGTGAATAATATCTCAGTTTAGACAAGGATTAAATAATCAGAACTAGGTTTATCAGGATTATGTTGTTTAGATCCAAGTATATGTTTGGAGATGCGTCAAGTTCTCCGTTGATCAAGCTTTACAAAAATGTAGACCCGAGAAGTATGTGCTAGCATATAAGGGGAGAATAGTGACAGATCAGCCATTCACTGTGAGCATACAGACTGCTCAAAAGCATGAGTTAGAAAAGTTGTTTAAAATCTAATGGCACTGGCAGTGCGTGGGAAGCTGAGGTGCTGCTAAAGAATTTACAATCTTTAAAGGAGTAGTAACTGCCACTTCAGTCAAGCAAAAGAACAAAAGGCGATGACCATGAGACAAACGTAGGAAGTATAGGCTCCAACTTCTCAGCTGCACGGGGACACTGCAGGAAAAGACAAGGGCAAAGTGGGCAAGGTGGTTCAGTTGACCGTCTTATACCATAGTGAGGGCATAATGCAGAGAGGTGGCTGAAACAATTACTGGAACCTCCACAATACCTAGATCGACAATTCTCATGAAAATATAATAATTTTCATAATATTATTGTAATTTAGTGTAAAGGTAGGTTAATAGTGGGGTTTGGATTAGTTTCTCTGTATGTAGGTGTGTGTATGTGGGTTTGAATTGAAATACAGACAGCTGGTCTGGGTGCTTTGATGTATCAGAAGGGAAACTAGGTTTGAAATGCTAAATATGTAAACATGGTTGAAGTTTTAGAATGGGAGGTGTGAAGAACATTTGCAGTTTTAGATAAGCCCACAGTGCTAAATTTCAAAGAGGTGGTAAGGTGTTACGCCTAGCCAACAGAGGCTAAGCCAAACAATATGTTTATTTTTCCCAAAGATTACTCATAATATGAGTGCTATGAAAGATTTATATTATGGAAAAAGTAAAGTTGCAAAGGCACATTGAGACAATGGAATTTACATTAAAAAGGGAGAAACCTGTATAAGAGAGATGAGATTATGTGTAAAAAGGAATTCTAAGATCTAACAAGTGTGAAAAGTGTCCAGTCTCTATGTACCAAGCTGCTTTCTCCAGGAACTGAAGCAAAGAGAATTCATTTTAAATAGTACTGACCAGGATATTGTGTGTTTTGCCTGACTCTATTGAAATCTATGTTGTTTTACTGTTGCCGTAACAAGGGTGTAACTGGGAGACAGATTTATTAGGGGAGCTAGGAGTTATCATAGTAGTAATCTGTAAACCTATGTATGTGCTTAAAATTATTTATTTTATTAATAAATATTTAATTTAATTTTGTAAATAACGTCTAAGACTTGATGATACTCGCAGTAGACTAAGTTGGGGGAAATGCAAGTACCCCCTACTCCTCAACCCCCTCCTATGGCACCACCACATGCCCACTCAAAAGATGCAACACCTGCCCCTTCACTTCCTCTCTCCTCACCGTCCAAGGACCCAAACACTCCTTTCAAGTGAAGCAGCATTTCACTTGCATTTCCCCCAACTTAGTCTACTGCATTCGTTGCTCCCAATGTGGTCTCCTCTACATTGGAGAGACCAAACGTAAACTGGGCGACCGCTTTGCAGAACACCTGCGGTCTGTCCGCAAGAATGACCCAAACCTCCCTGTCGCTTGCCATTTTAACACTCCACCCTGCTCTCTTGCCCACATGTCTGTCCTTGGCTTGCTGCATTGTTCCAGTGAAACCCAACGCAAACTGGAGGAACAATACCTCATCTTCCGACTAGGCATTTTACAGCCTTCCGGACTGAATATTGAATTCAACAACTTTAGGTTGTAAGCTCCCTCCCCCATCCCCACCCCCTTTCTGTTTCCCCCTTCCTTTTTTTTTCTCCAATAAATTATAAAGATTTTCCTTTTCCCACCTATTTCCATTATTTTCAAAATTTTTTAAAAATCTTTTATGCTCTCCCCACCCCCACTAGAGCTATACCTTGAGTGCCCTACCATCCATTCTTAATTAGCACATTGGTTTAGATAATATCAGCAACTTTAACTTTAACACCTATGTGTTCTTTTGTACTATTGTTGTTGACATCTTTTGATGATCTGCTTCTATCACTGCTTGTTTGTCCCTACAACCACACCCCCACTCCACTTCTCTCTCTCTCTCTCTCCACCCCCCACACACCACACCTTAAACCAGCTTATATTTCAACTCTTTCTTGGACTCGAACTCAAGTTCTGTCGAAGGGTCATGAGGACTCGAAACTTCAACTCGTTTCTTCTCCGCCGATGCTGCCAGACCTGCTGAGTTTTTCCAGGTAATTCTGTTTTTCTAAGACTTGATGGTCTTATTACTACTGAATTCAAGGCATGCATCTTAAAATAAAAATACAAGTTGCAAGAACAGGTGTAGCAGCTGTTTCAAGTTTCCCTCTGGGATTTGAGCAGTTCAGCATTTACCATCTGCTGTGCCATAACACCATTACAATGCAGAAACAACATTATGGCTAGGATTCTCCATTCGTCGGGCGGGCTCGGTGGGAGCAGTTGGAGGTGGTCACGGATTGGCAGTCGCCAGTTAAGGCCTGCCCTGCATGGATCGTGAGTGGTGAGCGCTACCTGTGTGGGCGGGGGGAGGAGGAAGAGTCGAGTCCAGCGCTCTTCTGCGCATGTACGTGAAAGAACGCTTCAATTTCCCTGAGGCACGGAGCTGCCTTAGGGAGATTAAAGTGCTTAATAACAAAATAAATAAAGACATGAAAAATTTAATGAAACATTTCCCCTCATGTGACAGTGTTACAGGAGATGGGAACATGTTTTTATTTTCCAAAGAAAGTTTTTATTTAATTTGTAATAGCTTTAGGAAGCCTCATCCCACTGGTGTATGAGGTTTCCTAAAATGGTCTTTTCGCCTGCCTGCCAACTGTTAGGTTGGATGGGAAGTGTAAAATTCATATTAATTACCTGGTTAATGGCCTTAATAGGCCTACCAATCATCGGCGGGCGTGCAGCCGACTCTGGCACGTGCCCGCCAAATGAAAGATTGCGCAACATTGCGATGATATTGGGATGCATGCCCAACGGCATCGCACCTCATTTTATGTATCTGCCAAATATAAAATTCTGCCCTATGATTTGGCTAAGATGGACAAGATACTGAAGAACTCACTGGTGTCAGCTGGTGTGTTGTTCTGTTGGTATAAATCATGCTGCTGTGTTGTCTGTGGGGAAACCCTCTGGGCCCTTTAGATTTGGAAGGAGGAGGAAAGGCGGAAGAATGGGGAACACACCGTATATGGCATAAAGGTGCACTGTAAAATAATCAGCAGTGAAAAAAAAATGTACCAAAGCTACCTGGGAAACAAGCTTTCTAATATCCTTGTCAAGTACCCAGATAGACAATTGACTTGACATAATGAGGCATATTTAAAGCCCCCTGTAAAGAAAACGGAGACTTAAAAATCATCTTGACATTTGTTCTCGAGACAACATTCAAAATGAGACACAGCTCAGTACTTATTCCACATAAGAATGAGATAAGTCTCTTATGACTTAATCAATCATGAATTGTTAGGTTCTCTTTATTCATCAAATCAATTGTGTGTTCCACTATTCTCCATTAAATATCCACAACAGCCCCCTACTTCCATTTGCTATTGTTGCTCTATTTTTTTCAGGTAAGCCTGCATTAGGTTTGAAACCCTTGTTACTCGAGTTGCTCTTTGGGTAGTGAACACCTCAGAACCATTTGTCGATTCAGCACATGCATGACCTTAAAATGTGTGTTGATCATCATCTACTACAGGTTTGATCTGCCTTGAAGTGTAATAAATGCAGTGGGATTCAACTTTTATCCCTCAATCAGAAAACATTAATCATTTAGGATATCAAATGAATATCTCTCCGGAGTTAATGGATCATAAAAGCTTTTTGTAATGATTAGATAATAATGATAGTTGAAGTTAGTTTAATTTCAACATTTTACATTGGATATTCTCATTTCTAACTACCCATTCTGCTGGATTAATGTATACTGCTGATTACAAAGAAATTTCTAGAGCTCTATGTCCTTCAGGCTGTTAGATTAAATTAAAAGTGAAACAAAAAGAGTGCAGCTATCTATTCTAGTTCCATAAAACATCATTCAGAACTTTCATATACATGGGAAAAACAAATAAATATGTGCAGACACTTTTCCCCAGAACAAAAGCAAACACAGATTTCCTGGGTTCTGGAAATTGAACATGGAATGGTGATAAATTTTGGGATATTATCAACCGTACAAATGTTCAATGTCGATTAAAGTATCTTCTACATAGCCACCAGCTGGCAATATCACCTAGTTGAAGGGAACCATATAACCAGCCCTTGCAAGTCAAGTAAAAGAAATGTTTTTTAGCTGTATATTGGCTATGTGCTGACAGATAAACCTCACAGCCATCATTTGTCTCTGCAGTTGTGCAATGCAAATATTTTCACATAGATCAAAAAAGAATGTTGTTATTATAGAGCCTCCCTTTGAGTAACATCCCAACTTTCCGAAGGGCTGTTAACAGTTTCCACTCATTTCACAGAACCCAACATTTCTCCTTTGCAGAAAATACCTTTCTTTTGCGATCTCTTTTATTTGAGCATTGTAATTATGATCAGCTGTCAAAGCTGAACTTCAGAGGCTCGAACGTGATTAATATCATTCCAATCTCGGTATCTGCGCGAGTAGGAATATGCCCAGAGTGACTTTTTATATTACTTCACTAACTCAAGAACATTGGCCCGAATCTCACAATCAGGGTTGGAACTCCTCTTTCCAACCCTGATCAGACAAAAATCTACCCACTTACCTTACTCTGATTTTTCTGGCCATTCATTCAATGGAGGATCCTGCAGGATTCACTGTGCAGGAAACCTTGGAGGCATCAGCGAAGTGAATCAACCCAGAAGCCATGCCCCCATTTTATACTTACTCTGGTACGTGAGAGTTTAAATGCCCTAAATATACACAGTGTGTTAGTGAGTGAGTCTATGAGTGTATGGGTGAATGTGTAGGTGTGTAAGGGGGTAGGATGGGTTTGCTAAGCAGAAAAGGGGATAAGGTGGCAGCTGGATAGGGTGATAGGTGGCTGTGTGGCAGCTGAGTAGAGTGCCAGCTGAGGAGGGTGAGGTGAGGTCAGAGGAGTCAGGGAGGAGTTGGGGGCGGTCAGGAGGAGATGGGAGTTGGGGAGAGTCAGGTGGTGGGGGATGGTCAGGTTGGGTCGGGAGTTATCGGAGTGGTGGGGGCAAGTTGGGTGGTCAGATGGGGGAATCGGAGGGTGGGGGATAGTCAGGTCAGGTGGGGGAAGGAGTCAGGAGTCAAAGGCGGAGTCAGAGCAGTCAGTTGTGCAGTTACCCAGCAGTTAAAGTAGAATTTTTCAGTCTAGCATTTCCTCCGTAACTATTCAGGTAAGTCAGAACCTTCTGAAGCATTAACCATTAACTTAGAGTTGGAGATATTTTCGGAGGGACCAGGGATCAGGGGAATTGCCCATTGGAAGTTCAAACTTCCTGGGCAATTCACACGGAGCCAGTGCATTGGGACTTCCGAGGGTTCCAGAAGCACGTCCTGGTGAGGTACGACTGTCTCCAATGATCCAGGGACCGGAAGATCTGGGCCCATGTGTTAAAAGAGAAAGTCAAGTAGTTTGAATAATAGTCACAGTAGATAAGCCCTTCCTACTTACTACCGCCTAACCTCAGCTAATGAATCACTACTCCTCCATGTTGAACAACACTTGAAAAAAGTGCTGAGGGTAGCATTAGCACAGAATGTACCCTAGGTGGGGGACTTTGATGCCCAGTGTCAAGAGTATCATGGATAGCACCAGCACAGACTTAGTTGGCTGAGTCCTGTGGGAGGTATCTGGTGATCAGTCATCTCAGCTCCAGAACATCACTTCAGGAGTTCCTCAGGGTAGTGTCCTTGGCCCAACCATCTTGAACTGCTTCATCAATGACCTTCCTTACATCATAAGGTCAGAAGTGGGCGCATTCACTGATGATTGTACAATGTTCAGCAACATTTACAACTCCTCAGATACTGAAGCAGTCCATTTCCAAATACAGCAAGACCTGGGCAATATCTAGGCTTGGGCTGACAAGTGGCAAGTAACATTTGTGCCAAACAAGTGTCAGGCAATGACCATCTCCAACAAGAGAGATTCTAATCATCACCCTTTGATGTTCAATTGCATTACCATCACTGATTTCCCCCACTATCAACATCTGGGGTTTACCATTGACCAGAAACTGAACTGGACTAGCCACATAAATACTGTGGCTACAAGAGCAGATCGGAAGCTAGGAATCATGTGAGGAGTAACTCACCTCCTGACTCCCCAAAGCCTGTCCACCATCTACAAGGCACGAGTCAAGAGTTTGATGGAATACTCCTACTTGCCTGAATGAGTGCAGCTCCCACAACACTCAAGGAACTTGACAGCATCCAGAACAAAGCAGACTGCTTGATGGGCACTACATCCACAAACATTCACTCCCTCCACCACCGACACACAGTAGCAGCAGTGTGCACCATCTACAAGGTGCACTGCAGGAATTCACCAAGTCTCCTTCGACAGCACATTCCAAACCCACAGCCACTATCATCTAGAAAGACAAGGGCAGCAGATAGATGGGAATACCAGCACCTGGAAGCTCCCTTCCAAGTCACTCACTATCCTCATTTGGAAATATATCACCGTTCCTTCACTGTTGCTGGGTCAAAATTCTCCTAACATCACTGTGCATGTACTTACACCACATGGACTGCAGCAATTCAAGAAGGCAGATCACTACCACCTTCTCAAGGGCAACTAGGGATGGGAAATAAATGCTGACCCAGCCAGCAAAGCCCACATCCCGTGAATGAATAAAAAAAAATGACTGAGCTTGCAGCAGGTGGTGAAAGATCTAATGGGATGGAAAAACCTACTTGGTCGCAGCTTCACCAATCTATCAGTATTGGTAAGAGTGGCAACCAAACAATCCTTTTGGAGACAAAGTTCCATCCGTGCACTGCGGACACTGTGTTCTGTGGCACTCTGATCATGCCAAATGGGATAGACTCAAACAGAAGTAATATCTAAAAACTGGGAAACTATGAGGCTCTCTAGGCCATCAGCAGCAGCAGAACTGCATTCCACCACTTCTGTATCCTCATGGTCTGGCAAATTGGTTCAGGAGATCAAGATGCAAAATTGGTTTAGGTAGAGATGAGGAATAGTAGGGGAGGAAAGTCGTTAGTGGGAGTGGTCCATGGGTCTCCTAACAGTGGCCACAGTGTAGGACAAAGTATTCTAGAGAAAATATTATATCCTTGTGGTAACGGGATGGTGATAATCATAGGTGATTTTAATCTAAACATAAACTGGAAAAATCAGATTGGCAGTAGTAGCCTGGATGAGGAGTTCTTAGAATTCTTTCAACATATTTTCTCACAGCAGCATATTCTGGATCCAACCAGACAGCAGGATATTTTAGATTTTGTATCGTGTAACGTGACAGGATTAATTAATGACCTCAGATTAAAGGCACCCCTAGGTAGCAGCAACCACGTTATGATTGAATTTTACATCCAGTTTGAAAGGGAGAAGAGTGGGTCTAAGATTAATATTTTAAACTTAAATAAGGGCAACTATGTGGGGATGAAAGCTGAGCTAGCTGAAGTAAGCTGGGAAACTAGGCTAGAGGATAGATCAATAGAGAAGCAGTGGCAGACATTTAAGGGAATATTTCAGAATAAGTACATTCCTACTATAAAGAAGAATTCTAAGGGGAGAACCCACCATTCATGGTTAATTAGAAATGTTCAGGAAAGCATTGAGCTTAAGAAAAAAGCATGTAACTCCGCAAAGATGAGTGGCAAGACAGATGATTGGACAGAATATAAAGAACGGCAGAGAATGACTAAAAGGTTGGTCAGGAGAAAGAAAATAAAGCATGAGAGAAAGCTAGCTAGAAATGTAAAAACAGATAGCAAGAGTTTCTACAGTTTCTTAAAAAAGACAAAGAGTGAGTAAAGTGAGTGTTGGTCCTCTAAAGAGTGACAGTGGGGAGTTAACAGTAGATAATAAGGAAATGGCTGAAGAAATGAACAAATATTCTGCTTCTGTGTTCACTATAGAGGATAAAAAAAACAATCCAGTAATAGCTGCAAATCAGGAGGTGAACGGGAGAAAGGAACTTGGTGAAATTGAAATCACTAGGGAAACGGTACTGACTAAATTGATAGAGCTGCAGGCTGGCAAGTCTCTGGGTCCCGAAGGACAACATCCTAGGGTCTTAAAGGAGGTAGCAAATGAGGTAGTCATTGCACTGGTGTTAATTTTCCAAAATTTGCTAGATTCTGGAAAGATTCCATCAGATTAGAAAGTAGCAAATATAACCCCTCTATTCAAGAAGGGAGGGAGGTCAAAATCCTGGGGGAGAATTTTCTCCCTGTTGGGGGAGTTGGACAGGAGTTGCGAAGGAGTGCAGAAATCTCCCTGAGGCATGGAGCTGCCTCAGGGAGTTTAGTTTGATTTTGGAAAATTTTAATTAAAAAAGTTTTAAGATATGTCTGGGACATGTCAATGAATTTTATCACAATTTTTTATTAAACTTTAAAAACCTTCATGAAACCTCATCCCACCTGTGGATGAGGTTTTATGATAAATGCGAAGGCCGCCTGGGCTCTTCGCCTGCCCGCCAACCTTAAGGTTGGAAGGGCAGCTCATTTAATTATTTTATTTAGTTTTTAAATGGCCGTAATAGGCCTTTGAGAGTTCGGCGCACCTGAATTACGCACGGTGAAGTCGGGACGCACGCCTGACGTCACCATGCGTTATTTTATGTGTCGGCGAGCGGGACCCGTTCCCGCTCACTGAGCGGAAGATTCTGCCCCTGGAAGCCCATAACAGCACTGTGGGAGTACGTTTGTCATACAGGTCGCAGCAGGTGAAGAAGGCATCTATATATATGGTCTAATGGTGCAAAAACTGTCCTTTTACTTAATTTATTTCATTATTATTTGTTCATGGAATGTGGTCGTTGGCTTGGCCAGCGTTTATTGCCCATCCCTAATTGCCCTTGAGAAGGTGGTGGTGAGCTGCCTTCTTGAACCGCTGCAGTCTATGTGGTGTATGTACACTCACAGTGCTGTTAGTGAGGGAGTTCCGGAATTTTGATCCAGTATGAATTAAAAATATATAATAAATGCTTTTGTTGGTGATTGCGTAATCATTTATCTTTCTTTACTCAGTTCAGTAATGGAGACTTTCAGTTGTTTTTTACATGATAATCTTACATTTTGTATTAATCCCAGCTGGTATTACTACTGGAAGAGCCAACTCCCAGGGTAGAACCCGGCTTGATTGATCCTAACTTTTTATCTTTTGTTCAGATGCATGAAGAGCGGCTACTGAACAGAGTCACAGGAGGCAGCTAATGAATTTTTAACAAATTAATAAAACATTTATTAAACAAGAAAATGTGATCTATATTATAATACTCCTTTACCCACAACTATGCCTTCACAGATATATACAGATTGTAAGGATAACACAAGTTACAAAAGTTATCTTTTACTCTAATGTTCACAGTAGGTACACTGTCCATGTAAACAACTAGGCCACCTGTGGTCAGATACACCACACTTTGAGACCAAGTGGCAGATGCCACCTCAAACAGATGCAAAAGATCTTTCATCAACCCACTGCAGACACTTTTCACACCATGAGTCAACGGTCTCATTGAACTGTCTTTCACATGAAGGTTTCCAATCTCCAGTCTCCAAGAACTCGCTTTGCAATCTTCTCCAAAACCAAAGCCTTCTCACCGATACCTTCCACAAGGGTCCACCTCCAGAGTTTTGAACGCTTTTTCTGTTGTTCCTCTCCCCTGGATCACCATGTGCATTCAAAATTCCTTCCAAGCACTCTCTTACTGACTCAGCTGTGTCAACAGGACATTACTGCTTCACATGTTTATAGTAAAAATAGTTACAGACCTTCAGCTGTCCCCTTGGATCTTCCTCTCTGCTCCTTACTTTCACTTCCACAAAACAGGACCTTTTCCAGACTCCTGTCCTTATCCTCTGACTAGACTGTCGTCTTGGGATCTTTCCTGTTCCACTCTCCTGGATTGCAGACTTTCTCCTTTAATTCTGCTCCTGCAGTTTCCTCTCTTGTCCAGTTTTCCCTGGCAGCTTGCTTCAACCTCAGTTTGGGACTTGCTATCTGTCCCTCTGCTGTTCAGACTCTCTGGAATCCTGGCTTCAACACTAGTTTTAGTTTGAAATTTGCTTTCTTTCCCTCCTGTGCTTCAACTGCGTCCAACTGAACTCAAACTGCCCTTCAATCTCTGTGGGGCCGCCTGTTGCTAGGCAACAGCATAGTTTTTTTTCTACTCTTGTTTCAACTTTCCTAAACCATCCTCTTAAAAACACAGCTCTCTACTTCAAGGGTTATCAAACTCATTAGAAATGCAGATATACAAATAGAGCTTTAGACCTGCTGTGTCTGCTCAAAAATGAAACTAGATTCCAGGTTTCACCTTTTACTCCACAAATAAAATGAAATATAAATTGAATTTAAACTTAAAGAAAAACCTCATTCCTGACTCACACAAATACATGTATAACTTACTTAAACTAGCTCTGTTTCCTAACAATTTACGTAAGACTTACTATTTGAATTGAACTTTATCTAATGATGATATAAAAGATGGTTCAAGAAGTAAATAAGAACGCTATTTACCAGTTGATATGTTCATAACCTATATAAGCAATAAATTTGGTATATGCTTAAGTTTGTTTTATTTTCCTGTATTCATGGGATGAGGTAGAGTGCTAAGACAAACATTAGCATAGTGACTCTTTTGATCTACAAATGCTTCTAATCAATTCCCTCTAACCACCACACCTTTTCTCTTTTATTGCCTTTTCTCTTGACAGTTCTGCCTCTTGTTCGAATGTAGTTTCACAGATGTAGTTCACTCTCCAGTAACCTCACTCATCTGTGCTGTCTTCATGGATAAAGAAAAGCAATGAGTGCTACCTTCCATCACTGGGGACATCCAGAGCCAAGTCCAATTCAACAATTATGTCCATCTTTGATATACTTAGAAACTCACATTAATAGCTAGGGTCACTGGATAACAATCCAGAATGGCAACCCGACTAACTTGTGCTTTCACTTTAGTACAAAGGGAATTGTAGTCTTCAGTTAGCTGGCCAATTGAGAGCAACTTACAGCACAGACAATATTTCAATCAGAAAAGTCCTGGTCCAAATGCTTTCACATGGCCACATGGTGCATTCAGTCACAAAACCATTAGTACAATTAGCATTGCCAATTGGCATACTTCACTTTTCAGATCAATTTAAATAGAGATAAGAGAGGATATTAAATTGCAGTGACTATTTCAATTTACCAGTGAAATACAGTACAAGAATAATTTGCTGCACCATAATAAGATTTGGTAGACTGGTTGCACTAAGGTTTCAAAGTTTGTATGTTTCAGAAGCTGGAAAAAATATTAAGAGGCCAATTTTCAGGTGCAGATCTAATTCAGTTCACTTGATTTTCAACTCTATTTGCACAGTAATTCCATGTATCCTTAAAGCAGTTAGTACATCAGTGCATCTGGTTCTCTGTTGGTCCAGCCTCTGAGAAGATAATGTCCACATCACATCCTTGTAGGTGTGCCAGGCCCTGCAGAAGCATTTAGTTGCATTTGGGCAGGTATGGGCAATCTGGTGAAGTTGGTTCTTGATTTTCTGCATTGCCTTCATTCATGTAACGCCAGATAATACATGGAAAGTTGTGATTAGAATCTTTCTGCAGCTTATTTCAGTATAATAGCTAGTGAGACATTTGCATCCTGGAATGATGCAACTAGGGATTTGCTGAATCAGATTCCTTTGGGTAGGGAGATTACAGTGTCTGCCAAAGTAAGATTGCTTCACTTCAGTCTGCAGATCCAAGGGTGTGGGTGCCAAAGGGGGGACTTGGAGCATCTCTCAGTCAGCTTGATCTATGTATCTTTACTCCTGTATATTCTGCATGTCAGCTGAGATGATCCCCATTCATGAATACCCAACACAAGTAAAGGCATCTGGTGGATCAAGAATAAACAAACAACTGGCACTGAAAGCTCCCGGGTTCCAATATTTAACAAAAATATATAAAGAAAGGGGTGCAGGAAGAAGTATAGATATCTACCTATAAAATGTCCTATCTGACGTTTTGCCTAGGTGCCCTTCCCACCAGGCTTCTTTATTTATTCCTTCACTGGATGTGAGCATTGCTGGCTGGGCCAGCATTTATCGCCCATCCTTAATTGCCCTTGAGAAGGTGGTGGTGAGCCACCTTCTTGAACTGCTGCAGTCCATGTGGTGTGGGTACACCCACAGTGCTGTTAGGAAGGCAGTTCCAAGATTTTCACCTCGCAACAGTGAAGGAATGGTGATATAGTTCCAAATCAGGATGGTGTGCAGCTTGGAGGGGAACTTGCAGGTGGTGCTGTTCCATGTGTCTATTGTCCTTGTCCTTCAAGGTAGTAGAGGTCACAAGTTTGGAACGTGCAGTTGAAAGAGCATTGGTGAGTTGCTGCAGTACATCTTGTAGTTGGTTCTCACAGCTGCCGCTATGCATTGGTGGTGGAAGGGGTGAATGTGTAAGATGGTGGATGGGGTGCCAATCAAGCAGGCTGTCTTGTCCTGGATGGTGTCAATCTTCTTCAGTGTTATTGGAGTTGCACTCATCCAGGCAAGTGGAGAGCATTCCACCACACTCCAGGTGGACTGGCTTTGGGGAGTCAGGAGGTGAGTTACTCACCACAGAATTTCCAACATCTGACTAGCTCTAGTGGCCACAGTATTTATATGGCTGGTCCAGTTCAGCTTCTGGTCACTGGTAATGCCCAGAATGTTAATAGCCGGGGATTCAGTGATAGAAATGTCATTGAAAGTCAAAGGGAGATGGTTAGATTCTCTTTTTGGAGATGGGTATTGCCTGGCACTTGTGTGCTGTGAATGATTGGTGCTCAGCTTGTCCACAGTCAGGGAATGGAACAGTGCCTTCCTTCTGCCTTTTCAATAACCTGTTGAAGCTCCTGCCTGGCTTTGGATAGAAAATTAAGACATTCAAATCCTTTCTGATTACATGATGGAGTGTGGAACCAAGCTAGATGGCAATCAGCAGAATCAATTTCAACTGGATTTTGTGGTTTACTAACCCAGTCTCCATACTAGAAAATTGCCCAGGGCTTTACAATGAATCATTTATATTGCTGATGTGTCATAAATCTTCAATTTGTTCATTTTATTCCATTTCTAACAGCACTGTGGGTGTACCCACACCACATGGACAGCAGCAGTTCAAAAAGTTGGCTCACCACCACCTTCTCAAAGGCAATTATGGATGGGCAATAAATGCTGGTCTAGCCAACAAAGCCCACATCCCATGAAAGAATAAATTTAAAAGGATTGTTAGCGTTAGGAAAGAATGATTGCAGAGAGTGCACACTAGCATTTGAGATAGTTCATTATGCCTTTCAAACATCAATTCAACTTTTTGAAAGTCCCAGAAATGGAAATGGATGATTGGAAATTTATTTCTGTGGAAACAGGAAAAATGTAGGATTGTTCCAATGCTCCTGTGAGCAAATGCAAAGTTTTATGTGACTTTGAACTGTATTGATCAAGAATGTTGCAGTTCAATCCCTGGACTTTATTTAATTGGCAATTTTGGCTGGTGCTCAGTTGAATAATCTGTCAACATTCACAGTTCAGCCTCAAACACAAAAAGTGTTATTTATTGATGGCCCTTTCAGGCGCTAAAGAGCCTTCAAAATAGCCAAGTTGGGAACTTGAGCTAAAATGCTGGATTAACCCAAGTTAAGCACAAGATGCCATCTTGATGAAGGAACTGAAGTACCTATTAGGGATGACCACCCAAAAGGATCATTAAGGGGCTGATTGACATTTAAATTTCTTGCTGTCTCTCATTAGCAAGACTGCACAGCATTTAGGTGGACAGGGCTCTGAAGAAGAGTCATATGGACTCAAGACGTTAACTCCATTTCTTTCTCCACAGATGCTGACTGACCTGCTGAGTTTTTCCAGCATTTCCTGTTTGTATTTCAGATTCTGGTAATTAGTTATCAGGACCAAAATTGCATACTAAATCCAAAATTTCAAAACGCCATATGTTTTTAGCACAGCACCCATTTAGCACCTATTTTCACCCTTTCACCAAAATAACACTTGAAGAATGATCACTTAGTGAAGTAGCTGAGGGCTAAGTATCCCAACTGTACCAAAACATAAGGGAGGACAAGCAGAAATGATCTGAAATCCCCGTTGGTTAGAAATGGAGAACATGACAAAAAAGTTAAGTAAACGATTGAATACCTGGTTAAATTCCAGCCAGAACATCCTTCAGCGTGGACCTATATGAATTTGTATTTAATATATATTTTTAAAAGATTAATATATGAGTAAACATCAAGGTCACAAAGATGATAATCCTGGTGCTTTATAGCTGTGCTGCATATTGCAATGTAAGTTTTAAAATAAAATGTTAAATATTAATTCATTTTTATATGTATTTTTAATATGATAATGGACATTGCAATTTAGCAACTCCTTAATGATTGCTAATGGTGTGTACAATCTTGAAGGTGTAGCATTTTAAAGCTGTGGGAGATTTCACCTTGTCCCAGTTAGACAAAGGGCTTTTGATTTTAGAAGATGAGTTTGACACAGTTGTTGAGTGAATACTAAATGGATGTGAGATGGTGAGAATGTACATTTTCATAATTGCTGAAGGTTTCTTCAGAAATATGTGCTGTTGACAACTAAAATTGAGCGACTTCATGACCCAGAACTTAGAGATATAATAAATTACTATCTTCGAACATTATTTTAAATTTCTAAAGAACATGATCACAGAGGAACATATCTCTTTTAGGAAGAATTTCTTAGTAGATTTTACTGGATGCTAATCAAAATAGCTGCTCAGTGTGATTTTCAGAAAACATGTATTTATTAAATGGAATGTAGATAATTGAGCCAATCATTGTATACTTAGAATATTGTTCCTTTCACACATCTCAAACATCTAAATATATGAGAAATATGGAAATTATACTAAGGAATATGTACTTAATGCCTTTTTAAAAATCCATGAATTCTCAATTTACCCAAAAGCCCTAGTTTTCCTAAAAAGTGATGACCATATAATGCCTCTTACAATCCAAGTTAACAATTAAATATTTAATTCAAAAAATGTACCTGCTGTGTTTAAGTTTTGTAATATCACTCAAACACACGCAACACTATTTAGATGCATGTCACTGGGACTGATAGTGAAGCCATACGAGCTTGGGCAGAAGTCATGAGATTTTTTTCTTTTCTCATGAACAACACCAAAAAAATTAAGTTTATTCATCAAATGGGAGTGAAGCTCTGACCACCACAAATGCCTAGGATCTTTGAGCCTTCTGTTACATCCAGAGAATATTATATTCTGCTGCAAAACTGAAGTTATGTTCTGCCTAGTAAGTCAATTTAATGGCAATAGGCATATCCTTAGATCAGTTAGAGGCTAATTGCTATTTCTGAAGGAAATTTAAAGATTGACAGCTCCCTGTAAATTCTAGCCCCACATCTGAAGGAACTAGCAGAAAGTAATTGTTTATCTCTTTCGCCTTATACACTTTTTAAAGATGCTACTTATTCATTATCAGGATCCTTCTTTCTGTTCAGTTGTGATCTTTTAAAAACTCATGTAATATTTTAGCTAATCAAGTGAAAGTTATGATAAAAAACAAAAACAGAATTACTTGGAAAAACTCAGCAGGTCTGGCAGCATTGGCGGAGAAGAAAGGAGTTGACGTTTCGAGTCCTCATGACCCTTCAACAGAACTGATCTTTCTTTACAAGGAGAGGGAAATATAAGCTCTGGTGTAAGGGGCGGGGGGTGGCGGGGGGTGGTGGGGGGCGGTGCTGTGGGTTGGGGGGGGGGGCGGTGGCGGAGAAGTGGAGGGGGGTGTTGTTAGGATAGGAGCAAATCATCAAAAAATGTCACAGACAAAAGAACAAAAGAACACAGAGGTGTTGAAGTTGGTGATATTATCTAAACCAATGTGCTAATTAAGAGTGGATGGTAGGGCACTCAAAGTATAGCTCTTGTGGGGGTGGGGGAGCATAAAAGATTTTAAAATAATGGAAATCGGTGGGAAAAGAAAAATCTTTATAAATTATTGGAAACAAAAGTACAAAAGGAAGGGGGAAGAAACAGAAAGGAGGTGGGGATGGAAGAGGGTGCTCAAGACCTAAAGTTGTTCATTCTGGAAGGCTGTAAAGTACCTAGTCGGAAGATGAGGTGCTGTTCCTCCAGTTTGCGTTGGGCTTCACTGGAACAATGCAGCAGGCCAAGGACAGACATGTAGGAAAGAGAGCAGGGTGGAATGTTAAAATGTCAAGCGACAGGGAGGTTTGGGTCATTCTTGCGGACAGACCGCAGGTGTTCTGCAAAGCGGTCGCCCAGTTTACGTTTGGTCTCTCCAGTGTAGCGGAGACCGCATTGGGAGCAATGAATACAGTAGACTAAGTTGGGGGAAATGCAAGTGAAATGCTGCTTCACTTGAAAGGAGTGTTTGGGGCCTTGGACGGTGAGGAGAGAGGAAGTGAAGGGGCAGGTGTTACATCTTTTGCGTGGGCATAGGGAGGTGCCATAGGTGGGGGTTGAGGAGTAGGGGGTGATGGAGGAGTGGACCAGGGTGTCCCGGAGGGAATGATCCCGATGGAATGCTGATGGGGGGGGTGGGGGTGAAGGGAAGATGTGTTTGGCGGTGGCATCATGCTGGAGTTGGCGGAAATGGCGAGCATGATCCTTTGAATGCGGAGGCTGGTGGGGTGATAAGTGAGGACAAGGGGGACCCTATCATGTTTCTGGGAGGGAGGAGAAGGCATGAGGGCGGATGCGCGGGAGATGGGCCGGACACGGTTGAGAGCCCTGTCAACGACCGTGATTAAGGAAGAAGGAGGACATGTCAGAGGAAGACATGTCCTCTGACATGTCCTCCTTCTTCCTTAACCCAGGGTTTCCACCCACGGTCGTTGACAGGGCCCTCAACCGTGTCCCGTCCATCTCCCGCGCATCCGCCCTCACGCCTTCTCCTCCCTCCCAGAAACATGAACGGGTCCCCCTTGTCCTCACTTATCACCCCACCAGCCTCCGCATTCAAAGGATCATCCTCTGCCATTTCCGCCAACTCCAGCATGATGCCACCACCAAACACATCTTCCCTTCACCCCCCCTATCGGCATTCCGTAGCGATCGTTCCCTCCGCGACACCCTGGTCCACTCCTCCATCACCCCCTACTCCTCAACCCCCACCTATGGCACCTCCCCATGCCCACGCAAAAGATGTAACACCTGCCCCTTCACTTCCTCTCTCCTCACCGTCCAAGGACCCAAACAGTCCTTTCAAGTGAAGCAGCATTTCACTTGCATTTCCCCCAACTTAATCTAATGTATTTGTTGCACCCAATGCGGTCTCCTCTACATTGGAGAGACCAAACGTAAACTGGACGACCGCTTTGCAGAACACCTGCAGTCTGTCGGCAAGAATGACCCAAACCTCCCTGTCGCTTGCCATTTTAACACTCCACCCTGCTCTCTTGCCCACATGTCTGTCCTTGGCCTGCTGCATTGTTCCAGTGAAGCCCAACGCAAACTGGAGGAACAGTACCTCATCTTCTGACTAGGCACTTTACAGCCTTCTGGACTGAATTTTGAATTCAACAACTTTAGGTCTTGAGCTCCCTCCTCCATCCCCACCCCCTTTCTGTTTCTTCCCCCTTCCTTTTGTTCTTTTTTTTTCAATAATTTATATAGATTTTTCTTTTCTCACCTATTTCCATTATTTTAAAATCTTTTATGCTCCCCCACCCCCACTAGAGCTATACCTTGAGTGC
The DNA here is from genome assembly GCF_017639515.1 of Carcharodon carcharias. NCBI lineage: Eukaryota > Metazoa > Chordata > Chondrichthyes > Lamniformes > Lamnidae > Carcharodon > Carcharodon carcharias. Next base: position 42,898,166 of record NC_054478.1, on the reverse strand, counting down.
CCTACCATCTATTCTTAATTAGCACATTGGTTTAGATAATATCACCAACTTCAACACCTCTGTGTTCTTTTTTTCTTTTGTCTGTGACATCTTTTGATGATCTGCTCCTATCCTAACACCACCCCCCTCCACCTCTCCGCCACACCCCCCCTTAAACCAGCTTATATTTCCCTCTCCTTGTAAAGAAAGATCAGTTCTGTTGAAGGGCCATGAGGACTCAAAATGTCAACTCTTTTCTTCTCCGCCGATGCTGCCAGACCTTCTGAGTTTTTCCAGGTAATTCTGTTTTTGTTTTGGATTTCCAGCATCCACAGTTTTTTGTTTTTATTTTTATGAAAGTTATGATACAAGCCTGAAACTTCCAAGCATGGAAGACACACAAAATATACAAAATATATACTACATGCACTAAAATAGAAACCTGAGTAGAAATAGATAACAAAGAAATAAAAAGGCAAAACTAGATCAGGCAGACTGAGAAATTATATGTGTGCATTGAGAAAAGAAAGGCGAAGAAAGCAAGAATAAAATGAAAGGCCATGCTTGACAACAAGAAGGATGTTGGCTGTTTGAACCAATGAGTCACACATCAATTGTGTTGTGATCATAGTTCCAGCCCATTATTTTGTTCAATCTGTTGTTATTTCTGTTTGTCCTCCCTCGAACTAATATTTCTTTACATTCGAACAATTACATGGAAGTAGCAATTGCAATATGAATAGACTCAGTCAAGTAACTTTTGTATGGGGAATAAGACAAGTACATATGTGCTATGAAGAACTTCTAAAACCTTAACTGTGAAAATTATATTTCAGTGTTAGTCAAGTAGACAGTACTACCAATGACTGGTTAATGCTGCCATGGCCATGGATCATTGCCCCAAATTACTTATGGTCATATTGAACTTCTAAGTAAGACCTGTTTTTTTTTAAGGACATACAAGCAAAAGTAATCACTTGCTGGAAAATTACTATGTGGATTGCACTTGACCAACTAGTCCAGAGAATGGAACGTCACACCTAAAAAGCTGTCAGCACCCACTTCAGACAGAGACACTTCAAGAGAAAGATGCAAGGCAAAATCTGAACAATAATCTGCTGTGGTTACGGAGATAATGAAGGCTGATTACTGTCTCAGCAGAAACCACCTCCTGTGAGTTACATCCCAGACTGTGGACATGACTCAAAGGTTACTGGGAGAAGGCGGGAGAATGGGGTTGAGAAACTTATCAGCCATGATTGAATGGTGGAGCAGACTCGATGGGCCGAATGGCCTAATTTCTGCTCCTATGTCTTATGGTCTTATCACGTGAGTTGAATAGAAAGCAAATCTGGGTGAAAGACATGTTTTTTTTTCTCTTCTAGGAATACACAAGAAAAGGAGTTAAAAAGCTAACTGCAACCCTGGTCTCTGTGTCCTAGTTTTGGTGTTCCAGGCCTGGTTTGCGAGGATGTGCTGTGAAGGTCACAGATGAAGAACATCAATTAGGCAACCCTGCGCTTGCAGGTTAAAAAAAAGTCCTCTCTTACTGATTGCTGGAGGCAAGTTACAAGTCAGCAAAGCCAAAGTCAAAAAGGAACCAGGACAACTCCTTTCAGCTAACCTGCAAACTTAAGAAGCTACAAATCCACGGCTCAACTGCCAAAGTCAGCTCTTCTGGAATCACCCAACTTAACAGCCACAACATTTTGCTATCTACTGCTTATGGACAAGCCAAAAACTGAACTGTATATTTTTTTAACTTTTATTTTTGGACTCACTTCTCCTTTCTAATCTGTGTGTATGTGTGTTGCATTTTTATTATTTTTTCTCGCATTTTAGTAACAATAAACTCACTCTTTCTTTGACTCAAGAAAGCCTGGTTAAATTGGCTCCTTTTAAAACATAAATACGTTTGGATTGGGAAAAGGTGTCCATGAGGGAAGGGATCCTTTTTAAAATTAACCTTGTTGAGACCAACTGAGGGGCTTGAATAAAGAAGGGTAGCCAGTTCATCCCTCCACACCCAGGAGTATAACAATTTGGGGTACCTCATCTGGGATAATAACAAATTGGGGAAATCTCACTCGTGGACTGGTCGTAACAATGCCTAATGTCAAGAATGGGCAGATACGCCAGATATTTCCCATGACTTTGGATGGATGAGCACCTAGTGAAGTGTAATGATACCCTTGAAAGAGGAAATGCTATCAAAAGGCAGACATGCTAATTCTGGGTTAGTCAATGGTAACCACAATCTGAAAGATTGATGCTACTGCAGAATATAACAGGTCAATGAAAGAGTAACCATAGCCATCCAAAACACATCACCAGCCTGTCCTAATGCACAATGAATAAAGATATATGAAGGACAATCACAGAAGCTCTGGCAATAATCAACTGATGTCGATGATGTTGATGCCCTTTGTCAATCTATAATTATTATATTGCAAAAGCATTCATAAGAAAATATGCACATATAAACAAGACTTAGCTATCAAATTTTGGTTAGATCATACTTAGAGTGCTGCATACAGTTTTGGTTGCCATGTTATAAAAAGGATATAGAGTAACTGGATAGGATCAATGAGGTCATGGCTGATCCAATAATCCTCAGCTCCACTTACCTGCCTTTTCCTCATAACCCTTGATTCCATTATTGATTAAAAACCTGTCTATCTCCACCTTGAATATACTTAAAGACCCAGCCTCTACATCCCTCTGTCAAGGATTCCACAGATTCACTACTCTCTGAGAGAAGAAATTCCTCTTCATCTCTGTCTTAAACGGGTAACCTCTTACTCTGAGATTATGCCCTTTGTCCTAGACTCCCCCACAAGGGGAAACAACCTCTCAGCATCGGCCCTGTCAAGCCCCTTAAGAATCTTATATGTTTCAATTAGGTCATCTCTCATTCTTCTAAACTCCAATGAGTACAGGCCCAACCTACTCAACCTCTCCTCATAAGAAAACCCCTCCACAACCGGGATCAACCTAGTGAACCTTCTCTCTGGACTGCCTCCAATGCCAATGCATCTTTCCTTAGATAAGGGAACAAAAACTGTTCACAGTATTCTAAGTGCGGTCTAACCAGTGCCTTGTATAGTTTTAGCAAGACTTCCCTATTTTTATACTCCATATCCTTTGAAATAAAGGCCAACATTCCATTTGCCTTACCTATTACTTGCTGAACTTGCATGCAAGCTTTTTGTGATTCATTTACAAGGACCCCCAAATCCCTTTGTGCTGCAGCTTTCTGCAATCTTTCTCCATTTAAATAATATTCAGCTCATCTTGTTCTTCCTGCCAAAGTGCATAACGTCATATTTACCCACATTATATTCCATCTGCCAAGTTTTTTCTCACTCACTTAACCTGTCTATATCCCTCTGTAGACTCATTGTGTCATCCTCACCACTTGCCTTCCCATCTATTTTTGTATCATCTGCAAACTTGGTGATAGTACATTCATTTCCCTCATCTAAGTCATTAATATATATTGTATATAATTGAGGCCCTTGCACTAATCCCTGTGGCACTCCACTAGTTACACGTTGCCATCCTGAAAATGCCCCCCTTATTCCAAATCTCTGTCTTCTTTTAGTTAGCCAATCTTCTATCTATGCTAATATACTACCCCCAACACCACGGGCTCTCATCTTAATAAGTAGCGTTATGTGCGGTACCTTATCGAACACCTTTTGGAAATCCAAATATGTTATATCTATTGGTTCTCCTTTATCTATCCTGCTTGTTACCACCTCAAAGAATTCTAATAAGTTTCTCAGGCATGATTTCCCCTTCATGAAGCCATGCTGATTCTGCCTGATTATTTTATGTATTTCTAAATGCTCTGCTATTACATCCTTTATAATAGACTCTAATATTTTCCCAATGACAGATGTTAAGCTAACTGGTTGATAGTTACCTGTTTTTTGTCTCGCTCCCTTTTTGAATAAGGATGTTACATTGGCAGTTTTCCAATCCACTGGGACTTTTCCTGAATCTAAGGATTCCTGGAACATTACTACCAGTGCACCCACAATGTCTGTAGCTATTTCCTTTAATATCCTAGGATGCAACCATTCAGGTCCAGGGGACTTATCGGCCCTTAGCCCCATTAGTGTCCCTAATACTTTTTCTCCAGTGATAGTTATTGTATTTATTTCCTCCCCATCTTTTTCCCTTGACTATTTAGTATTTTTGGAATGCTATTAGTGTCTTCTACCCTGGAGACTGATGCAAAGTATTTATTCAGCTCCTCTGCCATTTCCTAATTCCCCATTATTATTTCCCCAGCCCTATTCTCTAAGGTTCCTATGTTCACTTTGGCCTCTCTGCTGTAACTGTCCAGAAAACCATACCAAGCATCAAGAGTACAATTCCATGCTCTGTCTTCCTTTTTATTTATTTAAATAAGCTCTTAATGCGCGTTTTTATGTTACTTGCTACTTTACCCTCAAAGTTTATTTTCTCTCTTTTTTATACTTTTGGTCATTTTTGTTGGTTTTTAAAATTTTCCCAATCCTTTGGCTTACCACTAATCTTTGCCACATTGTATACTTTTTTTCTTTCAATTTGATACTATCCTTAACTTCCTTGGTTAACCATGGTTGGTTTTTCCCTTCCTAGGATCCTTTTTCCTCACTGGGATATATCTCTGTTGTGAGTTATGAAGTATTTTTTTAAACTTCTGGCATTACTCATCAGCCATATTTTCTGCTAAACTGCTTTCCCAGTCCACTTCAGCATACTCTGTCCTCGTTCCTTTGTAATTACCCTTATTTAAGTTTAGCACAGTTGTTTCTGACCCAAATTTCTGACTCTCAAACTGAATGCTAAATTGCACCATGTTATAGTCACTGTTTCCTAGGGGATCTTTTACTCAGAGATCATTTATTAAACCTGCCTCATTACGCATTAACAGATTCAAAATAGACTGATCCCTGGTTGGATCCATAACATATTGTTCTAGGAAACTGTCCCAAATACACTTTCTTGATCAAGGTACCTCTGCCAATTTGATATTCCCGATCCACATCAACGTTAAAGTCAACCATGATTGATGTACTGTCTTTTTTACATGCCCTCATTATCTCCTGTTTTATTCTCTGTCCTATAGTATAGCTACTGTTAAGGGGCTTATAGATTACTTCCACCAGTGTCTTCTTCCCCTTGTTACTTCTTATCTCCACCCACATGGATTCTACATCTTCCAATCCAAGATCATTCTTGCTATCATACTTACTCTATTTTGTACTAACAAAGCTACCCCACCACCCTTTCCTTCCTGCCTGTCCTTTTGAAATGTTACATACCCCTGAATATTTAGTTCACATCTTTGATCTCCTTGTAACCACATCTCCATAATGTCTATAAGATCATACTGATTAATCTATATTTGTGCCCTTAATTAATTTACTTTGTTACAAATACTATATGCATTTAAGTAAAAAGCCATTAATTTCACCTTTTTACCATTTTTTCCCCCTTTGACCCTGTTTGCTTCTTTTTTAATGTTTGTACACTCTGTTCCTTCCTGTCACACTCTAGCAAAAAATACCTAAATGGCTGCCCTACAATACTCCCATATCCTTTTGCATTGTTAGCCTATGTATCCCCTCTCCAGAACCATACCCGCCCCCACCCCCCCCCCCCACCCCCCCACTCCACCGCCCCCACTGCCATTTAGTTTAAAGCCTTCTCTACAGCCTAGCTATTCAATTCACCAGGACACTAGTCCCAGCATGGTTGAAGTGAAGCCTGTCCCACTGTAACAGTTCCCTTCTACCCCAGTACTGGTGCCAGTGCCCCATGAACTGAAACCCATTTTTCCCACACCAATCTCTGAGCCATGCATCTAATTCCTTGAATTTATTTACCCTATGCCAGTTTGCCCGTGGCTCAGGTAGTAATCCCGAGATTATTACTTTAGAGGTTCTGCTTTTTAATTTAGCTCCTAACTGTTCAAATTCTTTTAGCAGAATCTCCCTTCTAGTCCTTTTAATGTTGCTGGTACCAATGTGGACAATGAGAACTGGATCGCTCCCCTTGCACTCCAAGTTCCTCCCCAGCCCTGAGGAGATGTCCTTAACCCTGGCACTGGACAGACAACACAGCCTTCGGAACTCACGCTCGCGGCTGCAGAGAACAGTATCTATCCCGCTAATTATGCCATCTCCTACCACTACTATGTTCCTTTTCCTTCCTCCTACTTGAATGGCTTCCTGTACCGTGGTGCCATGGTCCATTTGCTCATCCTCCCCGCAGTCCCCACTGTCAACCACACAGCTTGCAAGAACCTCATAACTGTTGGATAGTTGCAGGGTCCGAGACTCCTCAAACGCTACCTCCTTGGACCCCCATACCTGCCACACCTGCAGTCACACCCTCCTGTCCCTGATCACAGACCAAATTTGAATTACCTAATCTGAGGGGTGTGACTGCCTCCTGGAACAAAGTGTCCAGATAAATTTCCTCCTCCCTGATGTGGTGCAATGGCTGCAGCTCAGACTCCAGCTCCTTAACTCTCTCACTGTGAATGGCCACACTGCCCCTCTCGCTCTCTAGCTGTTAAAGGCCCCATAACTTCTCGCAATCTCTCACTGTTAATGGCCTGCTGCTTCTCATCGATGGTTACGATGGTAGATTTAGATATGAAAAGATGGGAGCAGGCTCAAGTGGAGAATAAACACCAGCGTGGGCTGGTTGGATGAAATAGCCTGTATGTAAAATAGCGATGTATATCCTGTTTAATCATATGTTATGTAAAGACAATGATGTTTACCACAACTATGGATATTTTAATTGTCACCTGCAGTCAACATGAATTTAAAATTGGGACCAATTGAATCATTTTAAAAATATACATTTTTTTGCATTCTCAGTAGCAAGGTGTACACTTCGCTAAAATATTTAACACATTTTACCTAACACATCTCTTATTATCAGAGATTTAAAAGCAAACAGCTACAATGAGTTAGAAAGCATGCCCATAAAACAAAGTCATGGATAAAGATGAAACTTTAGTGTAAACATAAAAGATTATGTTTTAATTAATATTTTATATTATCAATCAAGGTTGGGTTAATTTAGGAAAATCAAAATTCCAGTCACCTTTATATCCCTTCAGCTGTAATTACCATATAAAATGCACCATTTACAACATCATCATTCTCACCAAATGTGCAGACATGTACATTCAGATAATTGTCCAATATTGATGACATCTGGACAATTGTTACCTTGTAATTAGATTTTTCAAGGTCTGACAAATTGTTATTATCAAATGGTGGAGGAACATTTTCTGGTTGTGTCAGATTTGTAAAGCTGTTTTTTGTACATGCACTAAAAACACCAGTAAATTATCAAGGGAAAGCATTCCCCTCACTTGTTACAAAAGCTGTTTTATCAATTTATAATAAATCATTGTTTTGAAATGTATAAATATTCTAGCAAATTTGGTGCCAAAACACTAAATTACAGAACTGCACTTCATTATAATAAGTCATGTGAACATGCGAATTAGGAGCAGGGATCCAACAGTGGGCTGTAGTGAGAAGTGACTGAGAAGCATTCTGGGAGAAGTCAGCACAGTCACCACAACTCAGAGGGGATCAAGGAGAAGGGCCCTTGCTCTCAACAGGATGAAGAGCATCCAACAGTGGGCATTAGTGAGAAGTGACTGAGAAGCATTCTTGGAGAAGTCAGTGCAGTCACTGCAACTCAGAAGGGACCGAGGAGGACTCACTGGCAAAGAACGGAATAGCCCCACACATTACATTGCTGTAGTGTTTCCATTCCTCCCTCCTCCTCAAACCAAAAAAAGAGAGGGAGAGGCAGTACCTTCAGGAGTGTACCAGATCTGCGAGGAACATGCTTTTGAAAGTGGATTTTTAAAAAGGCAGCTGATTGGTGAGTAAATCCTGGTGAGTTTTTTTTTCAATCTATTAAAGTAATTCATTGTTTAATACTGAGATAGGTGCAAAAAAAAGTATAGAGTAGTACTGTACAAGTATAATCAGTCAAGAAACAAGTTTCCTAGCTAATATAAATAAGGCCCCGAACTAGTGTGTTTTTTAAGGGAGTAAATAGCTTAATCGAGAGGCACGTAAAGGCAGGAGAACTCAGACCCATGATATGCTCCTACTGCAGGATGTGGGAAATGAGGGACGCTGGAAGCGTACCTGGTGACCATGTGTGCGGAAGTTGTGGCCAAATGCAGCTTCTAGCTAACCAAATTTCAGAGCTGGAGTTGCGGGTGGACTCATTGTGGAGCATCTGCGATACTGAGCAAGTCGTGGATAGCACGTTTAGCGAGGTGGTCACACCGCAGATGAAAATTACGCAGGCAGAAGGGTGACCATCAGGAACAGTAAAAGACTCAGGAAGGTAGTGTAGAGACCCCTGTGGTCATTCCCCTCTCTAACTGGTATACCGCTTTGGATACTGTTGGGGGGGATGGCCTGTGAAAGCAGCAACAGCCAAGTTCACGGCACCAAGGGTGAATCTGCTACTCAGAGGGGCGGGAGGAAAACAAGTGGCAGGGCTATAGTGATAGGGGATTCAATCGTTAGGGGCACAGACAGACGCTTCTGTGCCTGCAAACGTGAATCAAGGATGGTATGTTGCTTCCCTGGTGCTCGGGTCCAGGATGTCACGGAGCGGCTGCAGGACATTCTGGGGATGGAAGGTAAACAGCTAGTGGTTGTGGTACACATTGGTATCAACGACATAGGTAAACTAAGGGATGAGGACCTGCAAGCTCAGTACAAGAAGTTAGGAGGTAAATTAAAATGCACAACCTCAAATGTAGTAATCTCAGGATTACTCCCAGTTCCACGTGCTAGCGAGAGCAGGAATAAGAGGATAGACCAAATGAACACATGGCTGGAGAGATGGTGTAACCAGGAGGGATTCAGATTCTTGAGGCACTGGGACCAGTTCTGGGGAAGGTGGGACTTGTACAAACCGGACGGGCTGCACCCAGGCAGAGCTGGTACCAGTGTCCTTGCGGGGGCTTTTGCTAGTTCTGTTGGGGAGTATTTAAACTAGTGTGGCAGGGGGATGGGATCCCAGGAGTAGGATCAGATAGGTCAGATTCAGATCAGAAAATTGGAGGTAGAACATTAGCTAGGGATGATGTAATAGACATGGAGTTACAGGAGAAGCAAAGTTTAAAAAGTGTCCAGCAAGGGAAATTGACGGGGTTTAACTGTTTATACTTCAATGCAAAGAGTATTACAAACAAGGTAGATGAATTAAGGGCACAGGTAGACATATGGCAGCAGGATGTCATTTCTATAATGGAGACCTGGCTAAAGAAGGGACAAAACTGGCAGCTTAATATCCCTGGTTATAGAGTCTTCAGACAGGATAGAGTAGGAGATAAGAAAGGAGGAGGTAGCACTAATGGTTAAAGAATCAATTCCAGTTGTGAGAAGGGATGATATACTAAATGGGTCAACAAATGAGACTTTATGGATTGAGGTTAGAAATAAAGAAGGGGCAGTCACACCACCGAGAGTATACTACAGACCCCCAAATAGTGAAAGGGAGATTGAAGAACAAGTATGTAGGCAAATTTCTGCTTGTAAGAACAAGAGGGCAATAATAGTAGGAGAATTCAACTATCCTAATATCAACTGGGATTCAAACAATATAAGGGGCACTGAGGGAGAAAAATTCATGCAGTGTATCCAGGAAAATTTTTTCAACCAATTAGTGACAAACCCAACGAGAGGAGATACAATACTAGACCTAGTCTTGGGGAACAAAGAAGGGCAAGTAGGTGAAGTGACAGTTGGCAACCATATCGGGGGTAGTGATCACAATTCAGTTAAATTTAGCATTACCATGGACAGAGATAAGGCAGGAATAAAAGTTTTGAACTGGGGAAGGCAAATTTTGCATAAATGAGAAAGGACTTGGCTGGGGTGGACTAAACAGCACTGCTGGAGGATAAAACAGTGGAAAACTAGTGGGAAGCAATGAAAAGCGAGATCCTAATTGTACAAAGTAGACAAGTCCCCTACAAACATAAGAGTGGTACTGCCAAATCTAGACCTCCCGGTTGTCTAGAGGAATACAGAGGAAGATCAAACAGAGAAAGAAAGCGTACGATAGGCACAAAGAACTAAGCACTGCACATAGCCTAGATGAATATAGGATGTGCAGGGACGAAGTAAAAAAGGAAATAAGGAAATCAAAGAGCGGGCATGAAAAAAGATAAGCAAGTAAAGTTAAAGGTAACCCAAAGATGTTTTACCAATACATTAATGCTAAAAGATTAGTTAAGGGAAAAGTGGGACCTATCAGAGATGAAGATGGAAACATGTGTGTTGATGCAGAGGCTGTGGGAAGGGTTTTGAATGAATATTTTGTCTCCATGTTTACAAAGGAAAGGTAGGATGTAGATGTAGTAGTCCAGGAGGAACACTGTGAGATATAAGTCATAAAGAAAGAGGAAGTACTCGAAGGGTTGAAATCCTTGAATGTTGATAAGTCACCAGGGCCAGATGGATTGTTTCCGAGGCTGCTGAAGGAAGTCAGGGAGGAGATAGCAGATGCTCTGAAAATGATTCCCCAATCTTCTCTAGATACAGGGACTGGAGAAATACAAATGTAGTTCCATTGTTTAAAAAAGGATCAAAGGAAATGCCAAACAATTATAGGCCTGTTAGTCTTACATTGGTGGTGAGAAAATTAGTAGAATCAATCCTGAGAGTTAGGATTAAATGTCAAGTGGAAAGACATGGACTAGTCAGGAATGGTCAGCATGGATTTGTTAAAGGAAGGTCTTGCCTCACAAATTTAATTGAATTCTTTGAGGAAGTGACAAGAAGGGTTGATGAAGGTAGCGCAGTGGATGTTGTGTACATGGATTTTAGCAGGTATAGGCAACAAGGAGCAAATGAGGTACTTGTAGAATATAGAAAATGTAAGAAAATACCAAAGAAAGAAATCAGGAAGGCAAAAAGAAGACATGAGGTTGCTTTGGCAGATAATGTGAAGGTAAACCCGAAGGGTTTCTACAAGTATATTAAGAGTAAAAGGATAGTAAGGGTCATAATTGGTCCCCTTGAAGATCAGAGTGGTCATCTATGTGTGGAGCCTCACGAGATGGGGAAGATCTTAAACAGTTTTTTTGCATCAGTATTTACTCAGGAAAATGGCATAGTGTATAAGGAAGGAAGGGAAACAGGCAGTAGTGTCATGGAACATATAGAGATTAAAGAGGAGGAGGTGCTTGCTGCCTTACAGCGAATAAAGGTACATAAATCCTCCGGGCCTGACATGATATTCCCTCGGACCATGAGGCAGACTAGTGTAGAAATTGCAGGGGCCCTGGCAGAAATACTTAAAATGTCCTTAGCCATGGGTGAGATGCCGGAGGATAGGAGGGTAGCTCATGTTGTTCCGTTGTTTAAAAAAGGCTCCAAAAGTAAACCAGGTAATTACAGGCCAGTGAGCCTGACGTCAGTAGTGGGTAAATTATTGGAAGGTGTTCAGAGAGATTGGATATACAATTATTTGGACAGCCAAGGGCTGTTTAAGGATAGTCAGCATGGCTTTGTGCGTGGTAGGTCGTGTTTAACGAACCTTGTAGAGTTTTTCGAGGAGGTTACCAAGAAAGTAGATGAAGGAAAGGCTGTGAATGTTGTATACATGGACTTTAGTAATGCCTTTGACAAGGTCCCACATGGGGGGTTAGTTCAGAAGGTTCAGACACTTGGTATCCATGGAGAGGTTGTAAACTGGATTCGAAATTGGCTGTGTGGGAGAAGAAAGAGAGCGGTAGTGGATGATTGCTTCTCAGACTGGAGGCCTGTGACTAGTGGTGTGCCTCAGGGATCTGTGCTGGGACCATTGTTGTTTGTTGTCTATATCAATGATCTGGATGATAATGTGGTAAATTGGATCAGCAAGTTTGCTGATAACACTAAGATTGGAGGCATTGTGGACAGCGAGGAAGGCTTTCAAAGCTTGCAGAGGGATCTGAACCAACTGGAAAAATGGGCCAGAAAATGGCAGATGGAATTTAATTTGGAAAAGTGTGAGGTGTTGCATTTTGGAAGGACAAACCAAGGTAGGACATACACAGTAAATGGTAGGGCACTGAGGAGTGTGGAGGAACAAAGGGATCTGGGAGTTTAGATAAATAATTCCCTGAAAGTGGAGTCACAGGTAGACAGGATTGTAAAGAAAGCTTTTGGCATACTGGCCTTCATAAATCAAAGTATTGTGTATAGGAGTTGGGATGTTATGATGAGGTTGTATAAGACATTGGTGAGGCCAACTTTGGAGTATTGTGTGCAGTTCTGGTCGCCTAACTACAGGAAGGATATCAGTAAGATTGAAAGAATGCAGAGAAGATTTACTAGGATGTTGCCGGGTCTTCAGGAGTTGAGTTACAGGGAAAGATTAAACAGGTTAGGACTTTATTCCTTGGAGCGTATTAGAATGAAGGGAGATTTGATAGAAGTTTACAAAATTATGAGGGGCATAGACAGAATAAATGCGAGTAGGCTCTTTCCACTTAGATTAGGAGAGATAAACATGAGAGGACATGGCTTCAGGGTGAAAGGGGAAAGGTTTAGGGGGAACATTAGAGGGAACTTCTTCACTCAGAGAGTGGTGAGAGTGTGGAACGAGCTACCATCTGACGTGGTACATGTGGACTCACTCTTAAGTTTTAAGAATAAATTGAATAGATATATGGATGGGAGAGGTCTGGAGGCTTATGGATTGGGTGCAGGTCAATGGGACTAGCAGAATAATATTTCAGCACAGACTAGATGGGCCGAATGGTCTCCTTCTGCGCTGTAACTTTTCTATGGTTCTATGGTAGGCCATTTGGCCCCACAAGCCTGCTCTATCATTCAATAAGATCATGGCCGATCTGATTGTGGCCTCACTGCCACTTTCTTGCCTGCCCTGTATACCCTTTGACTCCATTGTTAGTCAAGAATCTATTTACCTTTGCTTTAAAAATGGTAAATGACCCTGCCTCTATCACTCACTGGGGAAGAGATTTCCAGAGACACACGACCCTCTGATAGAAAAAAAAATCTCCTCATCTACACCTGAAATGGAAGACTCCTTATTTTTTATCTGTTTCTCCTAGTTCTGGTTTCTCCCACAAGGGAATCATCCTCCCAGCATCCACTTTGTCAAGTCCCCTGAGGATCTTTATATTTCAATAAGATCATTGATCATTTTTCTAAAATCCAATGGATACAAGCCTGACCTGTCCAACCTTTCCTCACAAGACAACCTCCTCATTCCAGGAATCAGTTGAGTGAGAATCTTCTCTGAACTGCTTCTGATGCAATTATGTTCTTTCTTAAATGAGGGGACCAGAACTATACTGATTGCTCCAAATGTGACCTCGCCAAAGCCCTGTACAACTGTAGCAAAACAATTATACTTTTATACTCCATTCCCCTTTCAATAAATGGCAATGTTCCATTTGCTTCCCTAATCCTCTTACTTTCATATCTATATTAGTGTCATCAGCAAATTTAACAACTGTACATTTAGTCCCTCCATCAAAGCCATTCATATAGATCGAAAATAGTTAAGGCCCCAGAAATGACCCTTGTGGCATGCCGCTCATTATATCTTGCCAACCCGAAAATGACCCATTAATGCCTGCTTGCTGTTTCCTGTTAGCTAGCCAATTCTCTATCCATGCTAATATGTTACCCCCTATACCATGAGCTTTGATTTTGTATAGTAACCTTTGATGTGGCATCTTGTCAAATCTTCTAGGAATCTCAGTATACCACATTCACAGGTTCCCCTTTATCCACATTGTTTGCTACTTCTGCAAAGCACGCTAATAAATCAGTCCAAGATGATTTCCCTTTCACAAAACCATTCTCTGCCTGATTGCATTGAGATTTTCTAAGTGTCCCACCATAACCGCTTTAAGAATGGATTCCAGCATTTTCCCTATGACAGATGTTGGGGCCATATGAAAGAAAATATCCCCAAAACTTTATTTCTTTTGCCATATTTAAAAATAGACTTCCTGCTGAACCAAAAAAGATGATTGCTACAAGTAACCATAGGACTGGCCCTTTGTTCTGGGAGCTACCACCTGGTGTTATGAAAAATAAATATTTGTTCTCCCAGCATATGGAATCTCGCACTTCATTATATTCCCATTATTATCATTATAGATCCCATGAAATTTTGGAAAGCAGAGGAAGCGCAGGCAAACTAGCTCTCGAACCTGAACTGTAATAAAAGAGAGAGATTGAAAATTATACCAGAAGACATGTTAATAATCACCTCACCTCTCTCCTAAAGAGGAACAATGGAATTCTGGCACAGAAAGTGATTATTGTAGAGCTGCAATTAACCATTAATGGACATGTCACATGATCCAAACCTCTGGTCTTTTGAACAGTTTTAACATTACATCTTTGGCCTCACAGGTAGTCTGCTGTTTAACATCTAACCAATGAACACCCCCTCCTCTCCCCTGTCAAGAAGCAGAACTCTAGGCAGTTAACACCTCAAAGCTTGTCTCTGCTGGAAGATTTCCTGCCTTCGCTTGCAGAACCGACACAGTCAATGTGCCTACTTCATCTTATGGTATCAGTATCAACTGTAAAGCAAACTCTACTACTCAGGTCTTCAGCCAGCTGAACTCGAGCTCCTATGTGAAAGAATTCCTCATTGGACTCTGACTCTGGACTTTGGAAATCGTGCAAACTAATATTAATTTCTGTGGTTCTCATACTGTTGCTATCCATAGTTGTAAAACTCTTTATCTATCCTGCCTTTACTGTATGTGTACTGGAATGGGTAGTTGCGAACACTCCTCCCCTGGATATTGAATGTGGAATTAGCTAACCTTCTGAGTTAATTACAACATGAGTTTGCTGAGGGTTATTAGTAAATTGGATCTCATACACTGTGGGTTTGGGAAAACACGTGACCACACACAACAAAAAATAATTTAAAACATCTTCTGCTTACGAACAATTGGTGAGAGGAAATAAGTAGTTTGTCTGTCTCTCTCCTGTCTGTAGCATAGATGTTAAGCTAACTGGCCTATAGTTTGTTACTTTCTGTCTCCTTCCTTTCTTGAATGGAAGATTTACATTCGCTATTTTTCAATCTGATTGCACTTTTCAGAATCTAAGGAAATTTTGAAAATTAAAACTAATGCAGCTACAATCTCAGCAGCCACTTCTTTTAAGAGCCTAGGATGAAATCCATCAGAACCTGGGGGCTTGTCAGCCTTTAGATTAATAATGGAATTCATTGCCACAGAAGGCTGTGGAGGCCAGGTCATTGGGTATATTTAAGACTGAGATAGATAGGTTCTTGATTGGTAAGGGGATCAAAGGTTACCGGAAGAACATGGGAGAATGGAGTTGAGAAACTTATCAGCCATGATTGAATGGTGGAGCAGACTTGATGGGCCGAATGGCCTAATTTCTGCTCCTATGTCTTATGGTCTTAATTATCTCTATATCCTTTCCCTGGTGATTGTAATTGTTTTCACAATTATCTCTGCGATGTTATTTGCATCCTCTGCAGTGAAGAGAGATACAATATATCTCAAGTCATTGAAGTTATTGGTGCAGAGGTAAAAATATAATAGATTTTTGCAATTGATCAGACATCCAAAGGCTGGATTGTACAATGAATAAAATATTGACATTATGACATTTATAATAGAGCACTTCTGATATATCTACATAGCATTGCTAAAGCATTATTAATACAATAGCAATATTATTGTTGTTGCTACTTTGATATTAGAGGAAATCATAACATTTACGTGAGTAACAAACGCTAGTGCTAAACAGGTGTTCAGGAATCATTTTTTCATTTATTTTCCCTTGTGTAATTTTACGTTTCTCAAAAAAAAACAAGGCCTAGTTGTCCTTTAAAAAGTTTTAAAAAATCCTAATTTCCCTTCATTAATTTTAGATAGGATTTAAAGATTTTAATACACCTGTTGCCAGTTTGTACTCATTGACATATATCCATTAAGCTTAATACCCAGAAGAAAATTTGCCCCTTTTAGTAATAAAAAAATAATTAGTATAAAACTATGCAACATTATGGGGCTCTTTCAGTTTTGAAAAGGGGAAATCAAGCAGCTACAAAATTCCCCATTTTCATCCTCCACATGAAGCTGCGACATCTATGGATCCTCCTTGAATTACAAATTTCGGAGGCTCTTACAGCTATGGCAATATCTAATGATGATAACAGGTGTAAATGAAGGACAGTAAATAGAACATGGTGAATGTTTTTTTTTGCTCTCCACTGCAAATTTGATTTCAACATGCACTTCATTCAGAGGCCCAGTTAAGAACAATAAAACTTGTACACTTTAAACAGGGGGATTGAAGTTCTTATTGTCATGCATGGAGTGCATTCTACTTTTGGGACTTCATGACCAAGCTAAGTCAAAGCCTTAAATTGAAACTGTGGCAATCAAGTCAAGGAACTTGATTTATTGCTGGTGACAGGATTCATTAGTGACCTCAGAATCAAGGCACCCATAGATAGCAGCGACCACAATGTGATTGAATTTTACATCCAGTTTGAAAGGGAGAAGAGTGTGTCTAAGACTTGCATCTTAAACTTAAATAAGAGCAATTATGTGGGCATGAAAGCTGTGCTAGCTGAAGTGAACTGGGATACTAAGCTAGGGCATAGATCAAGAGAGAAGCAGTGGCAGACATTTAAGGAAATATTTCAGAATACTCAGAATTAGTATATCCCTACTATTAAAAAAAAATCTAAAGGGATCCACCATCTGTGATCAATTAAGGGAGCTAAGGAAAGCATCAAACTTAAGGAAAAAGCATATAACTGCACAAAGATAAGTGGCAGGTCAGATGATTGGTCATAATATAAAGAACAGCAGAAAATGACTAAAAGGTTAAATAGGAGAAAGAAATTAGAGTATAAGAGGAAACTAGTTAGAAATGTAAAAACAGATAGCAAGAGCTTCCACAGGTATTTAACCAGGAAAAAAGTGACAATGGGGAGTTAATAGTAGATAATAAGGAAATTGCAGATGAAGTGAACAAAAACATTCCAGCAATAGCTGTAATTCAGGTAGAAGGGAAAGGGGAACATCGTGAAATTACAATCACTAGGGAAGTGGTACTGAGCAAACTGATGGAGCTGTAGGTTGACAAGTCCATAAGTCCTGATGGACTTTATCCCGAGGTCTTAAAAAAGGTGCCTAATGAGGTAGTAGATGCATTGGTGTTAATTTTCAAAAATTCCTTAGATCATGGAAAGATTCTGTCAGACAGGAAAGTAGCAAATATAAACCTTCTATTCAAGAAGGGAGGGAGGCAGAAAATGAGCAACTATAGGCCAGTTAGCTTGACATCTGCCATGGGAAAGGTGTTACAATTGATCACTAAGGAGGTTATAGTTGGGCACTTAGAGAAACTCAAGGTAATCAGGAAGAGTCAGCATGGTTTTGGGAAAGGGAAATCATGTTTACCCAATATATTGGACTTCTTTGAAGGAGTAACATGCGCTGTGGGTGAAGTGGAGCCTGTAGATGTGCTGTACTTGGATTTCCAGAAGGCATTTCACAAGGTGACACATTAAAGGTTATTGCAGAGAATGAAAGCTCATGATGTAGGGGATAACCTATTAGCATGGATAGTAGATTGGCTGGCTAGCAGATAACAGAGTATCATAAATACGTCCTTTTGTGACTGGCAGGATGTGATGAGTAGAGTCTGTCAGGAATATATAATAATGTTATTGGAATTTATTGTAAAATAGTGCTGTGTCTGTATGAGTCTGTGTGTGTGCACGTGAGACTTCAATGGATTAAAGGCAGCTGGTGTGAAGACTTTGATCTCTTAGAAAATGAACCAGATTTGAAATGTTAAGTAGGTAGACAAAGGGGTAAAAGAACATTTTTATTTTTAAATAAACCAGGCTAGATTGTTTTCAAAGGAATGTTGAAATGTGTCAACTAGCCAGATGAAGTTCAGAAACAGTGGCTAGAATTTTTCCCTCGTCGGGCGGACTCGGCAGGAGCATACGGGGGCAGTTGGGAAGCTGGCCGATCGGCTCCACTCCATGGATCGTGAGCAGCAGGGCTCAGCGTTACCTGCACAGGCAGGGGAAGGAGGGAGAGCGGGCTTGACGCACAGTTTGCGCATTGCTGTGAAAGAGCCCTACAATCTCCCTGAGGCACGGAGCTGCCTCAGGGAGGTTAAAGTGCTTTTAAAAAAAATTAATAAGGACAATAAAATTTAATAAAACATGTCCCCTCATGTGAGTGTGTCACATGAGATGGGATATGTTTTTAATTTCAATGTAAAGTTTTTATTTAAGGTGTATTAGCTTTAGGAAACCTCATTCCACTCATGGATGAGGTTTCCTAAAAAATGTAAAGGCCGCTTGGCCTTTTCGCCTGCCTGCCAACCGTTAGGTTGGATGGGCAGCATAAATTTCAAGTTAATTACCTTGTTAATGGCTTTAATAGGCCTTCCAATTATCAGTGGCGCGCAGCCAACTCTGGCGCATGCACACTGAACGCCTGATATCATTGCGCATCGTATTATGCTCGGGCGTGTCGGATGTGCGCCCACATGCCAAATGTAAAATTCTGTCCAGTGTGTTTATTTTTCCAAAAGATTACTGGTAAAATTAGTACAATGAAAGATTTTTATTATCAAAAAGGTAAAGTCCAAAAACACAGCAAAACAATGGGAGTTTGCATTCAAAGGGAAAAATGTGCACAAAGGAGAGAAGACTGTGTGTAAAAACAGGCATTTTAAGATCCAACAAGTGTGAAAAGCCTTCAGCATCTACGCCTCAAGCTGCTGTCTACAAAGAACTGAAGTTAAGGAAACTCACTTCGAACTGCATTGTTTAGGGCATAATGTTTCTTTGCCTGGGACTTTTAAAATCAATGGGCAGGATTTTCTCCTGGTTGGGTGGGTGCAGCGGGCAGGCCTAGGAATGGCTGTGAGATGGACCGCCACTTGCGATCGGGCTCTGACTGTGATTTCACGCTAAGAGCCTCAGTGCTGCTGGGGTGGGGGTGGGATGAGCGTGATCACTGAAGTCTCCGCATACATGGGGAAGCACTCACTGTAAGCTCCCTGAAGGCACAGAGCTACCTCAGGGAGCTAAGGAATTTTAAATACAAAATTAAACATTTTACAAATGATATAAACACGTCCCAACGTGTGACTCAGTCCCATGAAGAGGGACATGTAAAAAATGATATCCAAAACTTTTTATTGTTTTTAAAGTAACCATCCTGCCTGTGGATGAGGTTTTATAAAAATGCAAAGGCTGCCTGGGCTATTCACCCGCCTGCCAACAGAACAATTGGACGGGCAGCAAAAAATGCATATTAATTAATTGCTTAAGGGCCTTAATAGGCTTCAATTGTCAACGGACATGCTGCAGCCTCTCGCGCACACCCACCGACCAAAAGGTCACAAGAGTATGCAATGACGTCGGGACACTAGCCCAACATCTTCATGCATTATTTTGCTCCTGTTTGGGTCTGGCGCACACACCCATGGGACAAAAAAATTCTGCTCCATGTGTCTTACTGTTGCCTTAACAGAGGTGCAACTGTGAGTCAGATTAATTAGCGGGTTTAGAAGTTATTATAGTAGTAATTTGTAGACATATATATGGGCTTAAAACCATTATCTTATTAATAAATGTTTAATCTAGTTTTGTTAAACCTATAAGGCTCAGTGGTCTTAATACTGTTGAATTCAAAGCCCACATCTCAAAATGCACAAGCTGAAGTAAATAGTTGTGGTAGTTGTCTCAAATTTCTCTCTAGGATTTGAACAGCTCAGTATTTAACATCGGCTGTGCCATAACAAGTCATGCAGGGGTCTGTGCTGGAGCTTCAACTTTTTGCAATTTATAACAATGACTTGGATGAGGGGAGTGAAAGCATGGTAGCTAAATTTGCAAATGACACAAAGATAGTTAGGAAAGTATGTTTTGAAGAGGACATAAGGAGGTTGCAGATGGATATAGATAAGTTGAGTGAGTGGGCAAATGGAATACAATGTGGGAAAATGTGAAGTTGTTCACTTTGGCAGGAAGTATAAAAAAAGCAGAGTATGACTTAAGTGGAGAATGACTGCAGAATTCTGAGGTGCAGGGGGATCTAGGCGTTCTAGTGCATGAGTCACAAAAAGTTAGTATGCAGGTACAGCAATTAATTAAGAAGGTTAATGGGATGCTATCCTTTATTACAAGACCAATTGAACATAAAAGTAAAGATGTTATGCTTCAGTTATAAAGGGCATTGGCGGGACCACATCTCGAACAGTGTGTGTAATTTTGGTCTCCTTATTTAAGGAAGTATGTACATGCATTGGAGGCTGGGTGTCATAAGAGGAAAGGTTAGATAGACCGGGCATGTTTCCACTGGAGTTTAGAAGATTGAGGGATGACTTGATTGAAGCGTTTCATTCCCTGAATGATATTGACTAGGTGGATGTGGAAAGGTTGTTCTCTTTTGTGGGTGAGTCCAGAACTAGGGTGCACTGTTTTAAGATTAGGGGGTTGCCCTTTTAGGACAAGCTAAGGAGAATTTTTTTCTCTCTGAGGGTTGTGTGACTTTGGAACTCTCTGCCTCAGAAAGCAGTGAAGGCAGGGTCATTGAATATTTTTAAGGCAGAGGCAGATAGATTCTTATTAAGCAAGGGAACCAAAGGTTATCGGGAGGTAGATGGGAATGTGGAATTCAAAACACGAACAAATCAGCCATGATCTTAATAAATGGTGGAGCAGGCTTGAGGGGCCAAATGGCGTGTTTTTGCTCCTATTTTGCATGTTTGTATAATCAGGAATGAACCTGGCAAATTCTAGTCAATTTTTTTGCTCTCTTCTTTAGCACCAAAAGATAGGAGCCATCAGCAATGTTTGAAATGGGAAGCAAGCTCACCCTGCCATGGGTAAAGATAAGGCCACTTTGAATTTCTCTGGTCTTTACATACTATTAACACTAACCTCAACAACATTGACTTCAGCTCTGAATCTCAGTTTAAAAATAATTAGGTTTTAAAAGTCCACTATCTCAATTAGCTGAAAAAATAGCAATTATCTTTGGTTATTGGAAAAGGAGAATATAACTTTTATATTTTGCTGTCTGGGGACTGTTGAGTACTTACATATTTTATTCACCACCACAAAAGGAAAATTAAAATCTGAGCAGTTGCAGGTTTGACACTAATTACCCTCACCAATAGGGAAATCCAGCCAAAACATGCCAAGAGAGATAAAGTCAACTGTATAGGCAGATAAACTCCAGACTGAAGGAGAAAATAAAATGAATCCAAATTTATGAATTCAACTAAAGATTATGTAATTCTGATTTTTAATTTGATTCTAATTAGTGTTGTGGAAAGTGAGCACAGGTAAGCTGGTAGCCAAGTACTCATCTTATTACTTTTTAAACAGTCATGCAATACTATGGGTGGAATTTACTGCCCTCCCTCTTGGCAAGTTAGGTGGTGAGGGGCATTTAATCAGGCAGGAGGATGGCGATTGGGGACCCAGTCGCCTTTCCGCTTCTGCCCTGATTAAGTTCAAAGCCGTATGGCTCATGGGAAGCCTTCCCATCCCACCCCCGACTATGGTCCCTAAGAGGACAATGAATGCCACTTATGGGTTTCATCCCTCCACCACAGGCATTCACCCAGTGGCGGGTGGGGGACTCGCCATGCAGGGAGCCTGAGAAGCTGCCAGCACACCTCCCCTGTGACCCTCAGCCCACAGCCCCCCACCTGCCATCACTCACCTGTGGCCCGGGACCCAGAGCGATCCTATGCCTCAGGTGGGTGCATTACTGGCAGCAGCCACCATCTCCCCTGTGGTGCTGCTAAGCAATTAAGAGCAGCCAGCCTCTGACTGGTCAGCAGCTCTCAGCAGTTGGAAGTTCTGATACCCCACCCCATCCCACCCCCCCACTGTGATCCTCAAACCCAGGTAAGGTCCATCACTGCTAGGTTAAGTGCCCAATTGGAGCATAATGTAGCAGGCCTTCCAGGAAAGAGGGGAAGCAGTGCTCTCACTGGCTGTCCATCCAGTGATGTCACCTACATTAAATTCTGCCATTCAAGTCAAAATCAAGGACCATCACAATACAGAACACAAAAACTAGAGGCTGTAACTTCCAAGTTCCCCCACATTGGATTGGGGGGGGTGGTGGGTGTACCCAAAGATTTGCTGGATAACCCCATCTCAGAGCTTCACAGGTAAGGGTTTGTAGGGCAATTGTCCAGAAGTGCAATCTTCCTCTGAGCAATTGCCCTGTGCTGGGCACCATCTGAAAACGCAATTTAAATCACAAAATTCATGGTTACCCCAATAGTTACTCAGAGAAAGTTCGAAGAATTAAAACCCCTCTTAACTCCTGGGTAACTATTGTAAAGGCCCATACCAATCCTGACACCGCCCCCCCCCCCCCACCCCCGCGGGACTCCCTCCACAACCCCGGCCCCCACGAGGCTCCAAACCTCTGACCCCCCCAGGGGACACCCCCAACTCCCGACTAACCACCCCCTCAGCATTCCCCACCTCAACCCTCCCCCCAGGGATTCCCCCCCACCCGTGAGCTCAACTCTCACACCTACAGCTGCCAGAGGCCCGACCCCCCCATCCCCAATGTCCGACCAGACTTGACCCCCCTCACCCAACACCCCCCCCGCCACCCCGCCCCCGAGTTCCAACACAACCAGAGGTCCGACCCACCCACCACAACATGGGGTCTGAGCCCTCCCTCCTGCACATCCCCGAGGTCCGACACCTCAGTCACCCCCCCCGAGGTCTGACACTCCGCCACCCCTCCCAATGAGGTCCGAAACCACCACCTCCCCCACCCGAGGTCCAACCCTCCCAACCTCCAACCTCTCAGACTTTTGACCCACCTCGACCTTTGCCTCCCCTACCCCCAGACCTCTGATCTCCCCCCCTCCCCCCTGTCATATCTTAAACACTTACCTCTCCCTGGCCTGTCAAGGGCTTTTAAATTTCACTGAGATCTTTAATTTACCTGGTTTACAGCAGCTAGTACAGTAAAGAAAGTGTGTGTGTGTCCCTTCACTTCGACGGAGTTGCACTTTGACGCTGGGCCTCAAGGACTGCTTCGCTGCCTGGATCTTGCCCGGAAGAAAAGTCCCGTTAAGTATTTGGGCACTGGGTAGAAGTCCGACACTGATTGCCGCTTCAAGGAAGTTACGGCCTTAGGTTTATAATGCAGAACTTGCACAAATATCATTGTTGCTTCAAATTCACATTTTCTTTTTTCATTTTTAGGCAGTTTCAAATTCAGCTTCACATGCAAATTGGAAACAGCGAGCAATCTCAGCAGAAAATACCACAAGCCTTTCCTTTGTTTCCACTTTAATCAATGTTTGGAAATGGTTGAAAAGCAATAATCGATGAAAGGAAATTTACCTGCTTGAAAATAGTTTTTGTACGGGGTCACCTTGCTGTATACATAACACTAGAGGGAAAGCTGCACATTAGGTTAAAGAAATTATGGTTTGGATGAGAAGATAAGATTGACAGCATTTTGAAACATCAGATTAGAAAAGCAGAAACCGCAAAGGTTGTTCGGATAAGGAATTCTGATAGCAATGAATGATAAAAAATTAAAATAATTCTACAAAATGGCTCACATCTGGATGTTATTTCCTTTCTCCATGATCTTTGTTACTCCAAATCACAAAAAGTAAAGATTATCCTCGATATGTACTTTCCTTGACTGACATTAAAAGATCAATTAAGTCAATACTTGTGAAAAATGTCTGCTGATCCAGATGATGGTTCCTCTAAGTTTACAAGCTTGCTCTCCTATCTTCACCCAAATCAGCTGAATGACTTGAATAACTGTAAGTCAGTTTGCTGGCTTTCATACATCAAGAATGATAGTCTCTGATTTCTTAAACAATGAAGCTAAAGACTTGTATTGTTGGTGAGTATAAATTATAAAATCACAAATCAAATACTGATAAATATACCCCCCACCGTACACATACAAAACATTCATTTGTAATGTATTATGTAGGATATATTACTCTATTTATTGAGAGTGCTCAATGCGATGCATCTAATGTGTGTGAAGAGAGTAAGTATGCTTCTCGCTTTTTGTGTGCTGGTTTCCTTCTCTCTTTCAGCCTATATCACAGGTTAAACACAATGTGAAAATGAGAGACAAGTGCGTAAGTCTCTCCCCTTCAGTACATAGCTTCTCCAATGGCAAGTCCTCTGCTCTGCCTCATTGTGGTGATACATGGAAACTGGGTCTCTTGTAACCCCAGACTAAAGCTTCAGAGAAACTCAGAGGTGGTTTAGCCCCTATAGATTCAGCATGCAGGTCCACCGGTGTGTGGACACACCCTGGTGCTTATGAACAAAATCCCAGCTATGGACAAATAGCCCCACTACCTTGTGGATACTTTAGAAGAAGGCTAAGAGGTAGGCCCTGACAGCCAATTTGGAATGGAACCCAAAGGCCTGACTCTGTCACCTTTTCAGCAACTCCTGCAACCAGACCAATGCCAAATGTAGTACTCTGCCTTCTTTGGACCCAACCAAGGAGGTTGAGAGGGGAACTTTGACAATTGTGTTGTATATTTTATATCTTGGAGCTACACAGAGATGCGATATCAACTCAAATGTGTATAACAAGAATTTATTCACAGTACTTTACAAAGTCTGCTCCATGGTTACAGCTTTTTGCTTTCAGCAACTTCTAAAGGTGTTTACTTTTCTCTGAGTCTGCATCCAGGCTTAACTAATCAAGCACAGTGAACATCAATAGTAAACAGACTCACACAATCAAACACTGGACAATTGAAGCCCAGGCTTCCATAAATTTTCCCAAGCTTGGACAGTCCAATTTCATTAAACACAGAAGTGGCCACTAAGGTGCAAACTACCATCTCACAAAAATGATTGCTTCCAGAAAGATATATTTAGGGAAGATTATACCAGCTGTGTATATTTGCGTTCAAAAAAATATCTGTCAATGACAATTCTCTTGGAAACAGAACACTTGACTAGATAGAGGACATGTCTCAGTTGCAATACAAAAATTTGGATTCAGTCCCACTTTCAGTCAGTACATTTAAATGTCATGAAGTATTAATGCCAACATGATAATTAACAGAGATACATGACAAGGTTATCTTCTTCTCCATTATGATATTTTCTGTCAAATAAACTCATCACTGATGATATCAGATAGAGAAATTACTTGCAGAAAGCCAGTAAAAACAAAAGCAAAAGATCAAAAGTAATGAAGATGTCATTAACACAGCTTATCTCCACCTCTGTCACGTTGCCCAACTCTGTCCCTGCCTTATCAGTTCCTCTGTTTCTAAAACTCATTCATGCCTTTGTTATTTCTACACTTAACTATTCCAGCACTCTTGGTCTCCTTATAGACTCGAGGTCATCAAAATCTCTGCTGGTGTGTTCTAACTCACACCAAGTCTCATTCATTTATCATCCCTGTGCTCACTGACCCACACTGATTCCAGGTCAAGCAACACCTCAAATTTAAAAATTCTCATCCTTGTTTTTAAATTCCTCGATGGTCTTATCCCTTCCTTTCACTGCAATCTCCTCCAGTCCCACAGCCTTCTGAGATATCTGCACTCTTCTAATTCTGGTCTATTGAAGATTCCCAATTTAAATTAGTCCAGAATTGGTGGCTGGGCCTTTAGCTGCAAGGCCCTAAAATCTGGAATTCTCTCCCTCAACCTCCCTGCCCCTCTATCTCTCCACCTCCCTTTCTTCCTTTCAGATGCTCCTTAAAACCAATGTCTTTGACCAAGTGTTTGGCCATTTGCCATAATATCTCCTTATGTGTTTGTGTCAATTTTGCTTAATGGGGAAATTTTACAGCCCTTGCCAGGGTATATCAAGGTGAGGAAGTGGGGAGGTGGGGGAGGGGTGAATGTAAAATAAAAGGTGTGGCTAGCCCACCGTCTTCCTGCTCACCCACTAGCTGTCCCCTATATTATGGTGGGTGGGTAAGTGTCAGCCAGCCTGCCTGCCCTGAGGCGTATTGAGGCCCTTAAATTGCCAATTAAAGGCAACATAAGGGGCTCATTCCACCTCAGCTGCCACAATATGGGAAGACAGAAGGAAAATGGCCAGACAGTTAGTACCCCAACTCAGTAAAAGGCAGGAGATGGGGGAGATGGGGAGGTACCTCCTTTGGGAGTCCCATAAGACCATAAGATGTAGGAGCGGAAGTAGGCCATTCAGCCCATCGAATCTAATCCGCCATTCAATGAGATCATGGCTGATCTGAAAATCCTCAACTCCACTTTCCTGCCTTTTCCCCATAGCTCTTGATTCCCTTACTGATTAAAAATCTGTCTATCTCAACCTTGAATATATTTAACAACCCAACATCTACAACCCTCTGTGGTAAAGAATTCCACAGATTCACCACCCTCTGAGAAAATAAATTCCTCTTCATCTCTGTCTTAAATGGATGGCCCCTTATTCTGAGATTATGCTCCCTAGTCCTATAATCTCTCACAAGGGGAAACAACCTCTTAGCACCTACCCTGTCAAGCCCCCGAAGAATCTTATAAGCTTGAATAAATTTGCCCCTCATTCTTCTAAACTTCAATGGGTGCAGGCCCAACCTACTCAACCTCTCCTCATAAGAAAATCCCTCCACAACCAGGATCAACCTTGTGAACCTTCTCAGACTGCCTCCAATGCCAGTATATCTTTCCTCAGATAAGGAGACCAAAACTGTTCACAGTATTCTAGATGTGGTCAAACTAGTGCCCTGTGGTATAACAAGACTTCCCTACTGTTATCCTCCATTCACGTTGAAATAAAGGCCAACATTCTATTTGCCTTCCATATTACCTGCTGAATTTGTATTAGCTAGCTTTTTGTGATTCATGCACAGGGACCCCCAAATCTCTCTCTGCTGCAGCTTTCTGCAGTCTTTCTCCATTTAAATAATATTCAGCTCATCTATTCTTCCTGCCAAAGTGCATAACCTCACAATTTCCCACATTATATTCCATTTGTCAAGTTTTTTCCCACTCACTTAACCTGTCTATATACCTCTGTAGACTCGTTGTTTCATCCTCACAGTTTGCCTTCCCACCTATTTTTGTGTTGTCCACAAACTTGGTGATAATACATTCACTTCCCTCATCCAAGTCATTAATATATATTGTAAATACTTGTGGCCCCTGTACTGATCCCGATAGCACTCCACTTGTTACAGATTGCTATCCCGAAAATGCCCCCCTATCCTAATTCTCTGTCTTCTATTGGTTAGCCAATCCTCCATCTATGCTAATATACTGCCCCCAACACCATGGGCTCTTATATTTTTAAGTAGCCTTATGTGCGGTACCTTATCAAACCTTTTGGAAATCCAAATATATTACATCTACTGGTTCCCCTTTATCTATCCTGCTTGCTATCTCCTCAAAGAATTCTAATAAATTTGTCAGGCATAATTTCCCCATCATGAAGCCATGCTGACTCTGTTTGATTATATTATGTATCTCTAAATGCTCTGCTATTACATCCTTTATAGTAGATTCTAACATTTTTCCAATGACAGATGTTAAGCTAACTGGCTGATAGTTACATGTTTTTTGTCTCCCTCCCTTATTGAATAAGTGTGTTACATTGGCAATTTTCCAATCCTCTGGGACTTTAGCTGAATCTAAGGATTCTTGGAAGCTTACCACCAGTGCATCTACGATCTCTGTAGCTACTTCCTTTAATATCCTAGGATGCAACCCAACAGGTACAGTGGACTTATCAGTCTTTAGCCCCAACTGTTTCCCTAATACTTTTTCTCTAGTGATATTGTATTTATTTCCTCCCTGCCTTTTGCCCCTTGATTATTTATTATTTTTGGAATGCTATTCCCTGTGTCCATCAGGGATAGCATCCAAAATAATACTCCCTTTATGCCTCCCCTGGCCTCTCAAATCCAGCTACCCATTTTCTCCCCACCACACCGCGCCCCATCCCTCCCCCTCAACCCCCACCCTCACAAGGATCCCTGATCCCTCCCTGACCAGAAACCGCAGACATATTTTCAAGTTAAACATCCATGGTCTCCTTCTTGGGAGTCCCAGGAGTGCCCACTAATGTGTTCTGTCACTGCTGGTACTACTCAGCTGCTGGCCAATCAGATTGGCTGGCAGTTCTCGAGGGGAGGACTTCCTAACTCTGAGGGGCACAAGTTCCACTTTCACCTTGTTAAGACTGCCCCCCTGCGCATCATCATTGTGGGCAGCCAGCTTTAAAATCGACAAGCTACTGACTGACCTTTCTACTGGGTGGAGCAAGTAATAGGCTAGCCACCCAACCCCAACCCCATAAAATTCACCCTTTAATGCTCCTGTCCAACATGTTGGGACATTTTGTTGAGGAAAAGCATTACATAATTACAAGTTGTTGTTCCTGCTGTTGCAGGCTGACGATAAAATGTGTCGCAAAAATGCTACATAACATCTTTACAATCACTCTTAAAATCAATTAATATTGACTTTAATAGAACTGAATATCAAGTTGGATTGTTTAACAGGTGGTTGATGATATACTGCCTGTTTAGTGACCAGCTCTGCAATCAGCTACAGTATGGTTTTCAGACAGGTAGCACATCATTGACACTGCTGTCCAGGGAGAAAGCACTACACAAATTTATGCACAGAGGTTTCTCTCCCAGGCAGTTACCTTTGAGGTGTTTGGACAGTATGAGTGTTCCTACATTGTGTACACATTGATTCAGAATTAGTTAAATAAATAATAGTGCATGAACAATACAGTAATGAGCACATTGATCAGCAGCTCATGGGAAGGAAGAGACGCCCTGTGTATTCCAAATCAATGTTAAGATAAATATTGTGATGCTATTCCCTTCAGCACCCCTAGATCAAGTCCGGTCTTGATTCTAGATTTATTATCCAGACACACCGGGAAGGTGGGAGAGGAGGAGATTTTTTAATATTAAATCCTAATTGCCTGCCTAAATCCTGAAAGAAAAGATTTGAGAAACATTTACACTATTATCTGTATTCTGCATTATCATGCAATTGGCTTCACCTACAAAATTAGATATTCTACACTTAACACCATCAAGATGATTCAGAAATACTGTAAAAAGCAAATGGTCACAGGAGTGACCCCACACGTACTTCATTTTCACAGCTGTCCAATTAGAACTATTACCATTGATCTCTATCTTTTTTTCTGTTATTTATCCAATTTATTATCCAATTTCTCTTATAGCTTGTACTTTAGCTACAAATCTATTCTAAATTGCCAGATCAAATGCCTGTAGTCAAGGCACATAGCAGCTAAGACATTACACTTGTCTAAGAGTTTTTACCCTCAAAAAATGTAATTTGACATGTATGACCTTCCTTCCAAAATCCAAATTGTCTTGAATGATTGCCCTTAGCATTATTAACTCCATGGAAAGCTTTGTTAAAGAAGGCTGCTATAATAGATGTCAATTCAGCAAGTACATAATTCCGTTGTCTATAATTCCTTGATACCCTTTAAAAAAATGGAACAGCATGTATTTCCCAAACTTCTGGTATTGTATTTACACTACATAGAAACTTTAATATGCAGTTCCCATTTACAAACTTGCTGGGGAAAAAAATAATGCATTCTGTTGATTCATAAATAAGTTAATAAATAATGAATAAATAAAGAACTTCAGTAATAAGCTCATTATTCATTGTTATGTTCATTATGAATTTGAATAAATCTCCATGAAACTGAATATGTTCCAAATCTCTTTAATTCCAGTAAGCGCTTACAATTATGATCTGCCTTAAAAGTGCTTGTTCAAAGTCAATCTCTAAGGGTGGAATTGTCTCAGGTTTGCACAAAATGCGGTAGCGGGTGGGAAAATTGCCATTTTACCCGTTGGCCGCAATGGCAGGTTTTAGTGCCATATCATCCCATTTCCACCTCATTAATTATGCAGCCACAGAAAATGCACCATCTCGCTGGCGGGCGGCCTTTGATTTGCCCACCACGTCATTACCTCACCGATTCCTCATGCATGGCGTCATATTTAAACTTAAGCCGCACGCACACCTGCCAGTATTTGCAGGCCAGAACTGTTCAAGTGAAGACATGGTCTGAAAAACTAAGAGGTGTGCAGCACCACCCATTCAGAGATGTATCAGTTGGACACCCTCTGATCACCACAGAGGACCACTACAATGCCCTCTACTCTCTCTCTGGCTGCAGGAGGCCCATCAGTCTCACCACTCCAGCTTGGGAGGCGGTGGCAGTGGTGGTCAGTGCCAATGCTACACACAAGAGGTTGGCCATCCTGTGCAGAAAACAGATGAATGATTTCATCCATGCAACCAGGGTAAGGCAACCATCTTATCACTCTAAACTCACACACAAGGCCATCACACATGCACTGGAATCTCACTCACTGCCAGCTCAAGGGACATCACCACTCACTCTCTCACACATACCTCCACATCTCCCTCTGGCCCCATTTCCACTGCAGACTGCCTCCTCAGCCCTCACCATCTTGACAACACTTGCACAGGTCAACATGTAACCCCATACACACTCTGTGATACCCCCCTTCCCCAGTACAACCTTGGCCCTGCATCCTCTTCCTTGCCTGAGGCCACTTCTCCCCCTTCCCCCAAGCAAGCCCTACCCGTGCAGCCATTGAAGAGCCACCCCTGCCTTATGGCTGGTCTGGTAGGTAGAGGCCTGCCTGTGAGCCCCCTAAAGGTGATGTGGTGCTGTCTGCGAAGCCTGGTGCTGATGACCGTGAGTGCTGCCCAAAGCCAGGTAGACAAACAAACCTCGAAGTTCCGAGAGATGGGCAGCTTGCCAAGTGCAGGTCACTTATGTACAGTTGTGAAACACATTGGCGTGCAATCACGCTGATATGCCCGGATGATCCAGTGTGAGGGGATGATTCTGGTGAGCTGGCCTAATAATGAGGTGAAGTATTTAAATCAGGTTCCCAATGTGCAGCAGTGGGAAACGTGGCCTATCATTGATAGATGGAGCGGACGATTGCAAACTGGTTTCACAATGGCGAGAAACTGATTTTGGCCTTCTCACCAAAATTATCCCACCACCCCGCCCCACCCCTTCCCCACATCTGCCATGACAACAGATGCCAATGGGGCCAGGAAATTCTGGCCTAACATTTATGTTGGGCGAGATTTTCCGCTCCTGCAAGCGACAGAAATTGTGGCGCGCAGGGTCACAATATTTGGAGTAATGGCAAAAGTCAGTTTTCCGCCAAGGGGAAAATAAGTTGGACTTCTTCACTCCTAACTTTCACGGTGGGTCGGGTTTCCCACGGCTCCATATTGAGAATTACATTTGCATCGCTTTGCATCTCATGACTGATAATTAAAAACTCAGCTCGCTGGAATCACGTTCGCACTCCAAATCTAATTGCCCCACCAGTGGATAATTGGACTGCTCTGATTCATGACCAGTTACAAGTCGTATGTGTCTGGTGAACTGTAATTCACTCATGACTTCTAGATTTGTACATGCAGTGTTCACCTACCTTCAACTGTGCTGCTCTTGTGGCTGCGTCGACAGCGTGCCAAGACTGCTCGGGCAAGGAAGGGGATGTAAGGCACACGGAAGAGTCACAATCAGATCACCATATTGATTGCCCTTCTGAGACCTAGCACAGGGATTATGTCAAGCTCTGAAGAAGGGTCATGCAGGCTCGAAACATTAACTCTGTTTCTCTCTCCACAGATGTCGTCAGACCTGCTGAGTTTTTCCAGCATTTTCTGTTTTCACTTCAGACTTCCAGCATCCACAGTATTTTGTGCTCATCTTATGTCACGCCATGCCAGCCAGACCTTCAGGTGCAAACCAGCATCCTCACATGTAATAGGCTGGCATCATGAGGCCAGACACACGCCTATAACATCACTTACTTGTAGTCGTCAACCAGACATTTCAAGAGTCACCAAGTGCTAACTAGGTCCATTTCTCTGCAGCATGCAGGTGGATATTGGGAGCTATTATAGGAGTAATGTTTAGCCATAAATGCAGTCATAATATAATGCTGCAGGCCGTCATGGAAGGCTAGGGTCCCTGGCTATTAATTAAATTGTAACCCACACCTAAGCCTGACAGTAATTACACGGAGGCTATTCCAACCACCTGAGTGGAATGACTCAATGTGGGTCACCTTTAAAACCTGTAACATCCAGGGAGAACAAACTTCAGTGCAGCAGCATCAGGATAATAAACAAAACTCCCAAATCTATGCTCATGAGGACACATTATATGATGCAAGTCTTATACATGAATGTCAACCACCATGTTGATAGAGAAACTGGTTTTGTTCATGTCATTTCTGTGGACATAAAGATGACTTACTGAACTGAGATTGAGTGAGACACCATAAACCTGAGGGACACAATGGGAGTGAGGAAGAGGGTGGGGTGGTGGCAGCTGTTACATTTGGATGGCCTTGGAGCATTGCATCAGGTGGAAGAGCCTGGATGAGACTTTGAGACAGAAAAGCAAAGTATATTTGCACTTGTGCAAAGTAGTACAGTGAAGGCTGAGGAGTACTCATGTACTTGTGCCAACATTGTGCTCTCAGAATTTCTTAATTTTTCTAATCCTACTGCTACGCCTAGGTGCATCCCCAACATCCAGAGCAGAGGTGGAGGCAGGCTGCTGACTACTATGCCCTGTCGCCTGAAATGACTCGGTGGGTGTCCCCTGGAGGCCCAAGGGCTGGAGGGCTCTGTCCTGCTAATGGTCTCCTGCTGTGGGGCAGATGCACCCTCCTTGGCCTGAGCAACTGGAGTTGCTGGGGTTACAGGCAGAGGGGCATCTCTCTTGGAGACTCCTGGGTGGGTTTCCCCCTGGGTATCCTGCTGATGCTCCTCTTCTTTGTGGATGCCCTGACTCCTTGAGGAGAAGAGGCACCTGGACAGAGGTTGAGATGCCCTATCCCCCTCTTGCCTAGCCACTGATGGATCTCACTCAGGGTTACAGCAATGATGTGCAGGTTCAAGCGCACATCTGGCATAAAGTATTGGACCTGCAGACCATGGTGAATGCCACCCTTCAAATGGTGCCCTCGATGCACTCACATGTTGGAGCCACATCAGACAGAACGTAAACAAATTCCTCCAGCCTTCGTTCTAACCTGGTGACTGTCTCTGACTACCCTGCCTGCTGTTCCCCTGCCAGTCATTGGAGCTATAACGTTTCTCTGAGGGCTGACTCCAGAGGCTTGTCATTGGACTCGGACTCAGCAGGGGCTTGGGCTCCAGCAGTCCTCCAAGTGTCAGAGGCCTTGGCTGTCACTGCCTCCACCTGCTGTGGACACATTTCTGTGCTGGTGACCCCGAGCTTGCTCTAGAGTTAGGTCACACCGGAATGTGTGTCTCTGCACTGGTGGAGGGGCAGGTAAATGCAACGATGAATCTTCCTTGGATCGTTCCTCAGCCTCCTCATCCGAGGAGATCTTGGGGCTGGAACCGATGGGCTGGCTGGCAGTTTCCAGGTGCCTTTTCTTGCTGGTGGTTGTAATAGAGAGAAGAGGTGATTAGTGATTGGCCAGAGAATCACCTACATTAAGAGCACTCACAGTGTCAGCAGCTGGGTGATGGCAATTGGATGAACCCTCACTGGCTTGTTGGGAAACACCCTGATCTGCCTTTGGTGCAGGAATAGCTCCTTTCTTCACCAGTGAGGCTTGTCGCCTACTCCTCAAAGCGGGTGAGTGACTTCAGCTATGGCATCCACCCTCTGGTCTGGGATCTCGCCCTCTTGTTTTGGGCAATCCTGTTCTGTATTAAGACAGATGGATAGACTGTGAGCAGGACAGATGCAAGAGAACATGATAAGCTTGCATGCCTACTGCGTGTGCTGAGTTGCCCTATGTAAGGGCTGAAGCCTCGACTTGTGCAGGATGTTACAGATGATGATGTTAAGGTGAGTGTGAGAGAATCAGTGGTGCTAGTGGTGTGTGGGACCCTTGTGCACTATATCCCTATGAGTGCTTGGTGGCCTTATGAGATTGTAAGTTGAGAGTGATGAGGAGTTGACTTACCCTGGCGGAGCAGATGAGATCATTCATCTTCTTCCTGCACTGGAGGGCAGTTCTCTTCTGAGGTCCACATGTACTGACCTCCATGGTGAACCTCCTCCCAAGCCAGTGCAGTGAGGTTGTTGGACGTCCTGCTGCCATCTGTGGGGCAGAGGATTTCCCGATGGTCCTCGACTGCCTAGGGGATTCTTTCCAGGCTCTTGGAGCTGAGGGCTTACTTCTTCCTGGGGTCATCACTCGTCACAACAAGTCCTGGGCTTCAGAGAGTGAATGTGTGATTGGGTGTTGTTTAAATATGGCGGCCAGAACTTCGACCCTTGAAGTAAAGGTCGGGCGGACAAATCCCATCATGTCCCGCCACGAGGTTCAATTAGCTGCTCATTCATGCATAAATAATGAGCTGAAAAGGGGACGATCTGGCACAGCACCCAGACCTGTTGGCCAGCAGGAATTATGCAGACATTGCCGCCGACCACCGCATTTAGTCTCCAGAGAGGAAAATTCCTCCTGTTACCTTTCCTGCCCTTTTCTCTTTCTTTCCATTTATTCTTTGGTACATTGCTTGCTATAAACATGTTCAAAAAAGTTTATTTTAATTCATCTTAATATCCTTGGCAACCTTTTAAAACATTTTTATTTTGGTAAATTATATTTCAATGTCTGTAATTAAAATCTAGGTTCGGTAAAGTATATTTCAAATGCATTCATCTTCAAAATGGCATTTTAGTATTTCCTGAAATCTGTGATATTCACAGATGCCAGCTGTTGACTGTGCTGAGTGTCAAAATTAACAACGTTATACTATATTTTACTTAATTTGTTTACTTTAATAAAACAGTCAGTGCAAATATGAAAGGACATATTTAATACTTTCAATGTTTCACTCATAATATAATTACTGGGGTTTTATTTTCTCACAAACATCCAACAACTCAGGATTCCAGTCATTATTTCCAAACGCTGTAACAGTAAATACAGTATTCATTCCATAAATTATTTTCTGCATTCCATCTATAGAAGATTAGGGAAAACTATCTCTAATCCCAACCCAATACAAAAGTAGATAAAAGCAAAATACTGCGGATGCTAGAAATCTAGAACAAAAACAAAAATACCTGGAAAAGCTCAGCAGGTCTGGCAGCATCTGCGGAGAGGGATACAGTTGATGTTTCGAGTCCATATGACCCTTCATAGAATGTTTCTATTTTCCCAAATAACATTTCATTTATTCAATCAATTTTTGGTCAACTTCTTTCTCTTGCACTGGTGATTCTGTCATATTCTTTCCACTTGTTAATTGTTGTTTCTCTTATCACAAGCTTCCAATGGAACACTCTCAGTAACTCAACAAGGCTTCTTCGACAGCACCTGCCAAACCCGCAACATGTACAAGGGCCTGAATCTTCTGGTCGGCGTGCGGGGGCGTGCATAAAAAGACGCACGGTAACATCGGGCGCGTGACCTCACGTCACTGCACGTCATTCTGACCTTCAGTTCGGCAGGCGCACACCAGAGTTGGCTGCGCACCCGCCAAACTGTCACAGGCCTCGTAAGGCCATTTAAATAGCAATTGAAATAATTAAAAGGGCTGCCCGTCCAACCTTAAGGTTAGTGGGCAGCCGAAGAGCCCTGGCAGCCTTTGCATTTTTCATGGAACCTCATCCACAGGTGGGATGGGGTTTCATGAAGGATTTATAAATTTAATAAAAATTTTTATTAAACTTCATTGACATTTCCCATCTCATGTAACACTGTCACATGATGGGATGTCTGAATACTTTTTTTCCCCTTATTTCAATTTTTCATAAGCAAAGTTATCTCCCTGAGGCAGCTCAGTGCCTCAGGGAGATTTCTGTGCTGCAGGCCCCAACTCTCCCACCTCTCCCCTGCTGGCACAGGGAGCGCTCAGCATTTCCTTAATCGGCTGCATGCCCAAGGGCAGCAGGCACATGAACATTATTGAGCATTTTGTAGATGGTACACATGGCTGCCAGTGTGCTTGGAATGAATGGAATGAATGCCTAGCAGGGTGATTGGAATGCAAATCCAGCAAGCTGCTTTGTCCTGGATAATATCAAGTATTGTTGGAGTTGTGCTCTCCCAAGAAACTGGAGAGTATTCCATTTGAAGGTTGCCAAAATAAAAGATGTAACAGGTGGGAAGGGATCTGTGTTAGTCTGCATGGAACTTTGTGATAAGAGAAAATCATTACCTACAAATTCCCCTCCAAGCCCCATACCATCCTGACTTAGTACTATATTGCTGTTCTTTCATTGTCAATAGCCCAAAATGTGGGACATTCTCCCTCACAGAGTTGTGGGTGTACCTACACCATACAGACTGCAGCAGTTCAAGAATATGGTTCACAGTCACCTTCTCAATGACAATTTGGGATATGCAATAATTGTTGATCTGCCAGAGATGCTCACATTCCATGGGTGTATTGTAAAGAAATTTCCAGAAAAACTTGCAATTATTCCCATTACACCAACTATTCTCATTACCCCATTCCCCCCAATGTTCATCGATCATTTATTTCCCTGTTGTGTTATATTTAAAGTTTTCAGGTTTGATTCTTAATTCTGTTAAAAAAAGTTATGCCCACTTTCACACTGTACCTATATCCCTCAACCTCCAGTATTCTGGTATTCCTATATTAATGATAACAGTGTTTATGACAATGATATGATCATGTTCCCAGTCTATATCACACATTCATATTTATATACCTCTTTCTTTAGTTTTAACATTACTTCCTTTTTCAGCTTGGTCAAGAATAATTAGCTGCTCACTTATAGTTACTGAACTTCTAGTCCTTCCCCTGACATTGTGTGCGGGGGCAGAATCATTAACACAATTCAGGATGGAGAGATAAGCCTGAATCAGCATATCTGACGTTCCCCAATGGCAATCAAGAAGACTAGATATACATTACATTGCTCCAAATGGAGAGGAAGAAGTGTTTTGAAAGAACAAAAATTTCAAGTTGTCCAAACTCTTATCACTTCAGGGATTAAATGAGCAGACTGGAGGATCCCATCAGCCCCAATATATTTAGGTGGTAGAGGGGTGGTGGGGGCAGGCAGAAGATAGCCCTGTCTTCACCCAACTCCTCCACTGGGCTTTTAGCTTGAATTCAGGTCTATTGAGCTTGTTATGCTATTATGCCAGACATAGCAGCTGTATCTTTTTAATTCTAATTCCCCACCTCACTTAATAGCTAGAACCCATATGTTATTGTCACATTTTTTGTCTCTTATTAACTGAAAACTGACTCCGCAAAGGGGAATTCTCATTGAACTGATGCTCAGTACTTTGTAGCTTGACATCACAGGAGTGACCAATGATTAGATCCCTCACATTATAGCGTCCCTGATTAAAACTCTGCCTTTTGCATCAGCTCCCTTCTTCCCTATATCAGCCTGACCTATAAAACAAAATGAAAACGAATAATAGAAAATTTATTCTCTGGCATATCTTACTGTATGTAACTAACTGTTAAGGCCATTGTTGCAAAATTCACTGAAGTCTTTCCATAACCCTAACAGCTGAAGCCAATTCGCCACTTCATGTGTTTCACTTTGTTATTGAAGAATCAATCTTTGCATTGCTGTCACAGGCCTCAGTCATCAATTTAGGCATTTACTAATATACTGTGATAATACACTTTCAAGTTTTCCACTGCCGTGTTGTCCAAATACTGGACTACTTGGTTTGATTACTGAGGCCTCAGAAACCTTCTGGTTCCCCACAGGACTTCCAATTATTCCACATGTGCTTCTAACTAACGGTACCTACTAAATCAGTTTTGCCTATTTACATTGGCATATATAGACTCAGTTAATACCCCCTGCCCAGCACAGCAATCACAC
Organism: Carcharodon carcharias; assembly: GCF_017639515.1. Classification (NCBI taxonomy): domain Eukaryota; kingdom Metazoa; phylum Chordata; class Chondrichthyes; order Lamniformes; family Lamnidae; genus Carcharodon; species Carcharodon carcharias. The sequence goes on along the minus strand of NC_054478.1, from coordinate 42,860,207 downwards.
CACCCCTCATTTGCAGAACTCTAAAGAAAGGTTCCAGTCTGTCTTTTAGAAGCTCCTCTTAAATTGCTCTGACATGCAAGGAGACTTAATTGAAGCGGTTAAAGGAGCATCAGCTTAATTAAACATTTTTTTTTATCAGGGAAAGGGAAAAATCAGAAGGACTGGGCATTGGCTTCATCACAATTACAACACTTACAAGTGGTTTAATTAAATATTTCAATGCTTTATGTGTCATCATTTTGTATCATTTTTACGACAACTTATTGGTTAATTGCTTGATCTTAAACACTGCATTTTGCAATGAAAGGTTACATTTCAGGGAGGCATAGGCAGATAAACAGTGATCCATGAGGGACAAAATGGGGTAGCCCTGAAAAGAGTGCGGAGATCGCAATGCACCATTAACCTGCTCCCATTGCTTTCATTTGAGAGCAGCATATAAGCCTTGTGCTGCCTGGTCATTGACATAATTGTAGCCTCCAGCCAGCACAAACTGTGTTATTGAGGGGTTTACACCTGAGCATGGAAGGTAAGATCTTGCGAGGTTAGCATGAGTTCAAGTTAGCCTGCACTACTTAAAACCAGCCTGCAACTGCTCAAGTGAAGATGTGTTTTGACTGAAACAGGTGTTGAAAATCCTCTAGGAGGGACAAAAGAATGGCACAACATAGCATTCAGCAGGCTCTAAGGTTGTCTGATGCAGCATTGGAACTCTTGCTGAAGGAGTTGGAGGAGAGAGGGATCCTTTATCCAAAGGGGGCCAGGTAGGTGAAGCGTTACTTAAACACCCCAGTAATCTGTTCAATAGCATTTTTTGTGGCAGCGTGGCTCTTGTTATATACATGTTGTCCACGTGTGCCTGCAGTCATCAGTCAGGTGGTCAGAATAGCACTCATCATACAGCGGTCAGATGCTCAAAGTACAGTGGACTGGCACAAAATTGTGGAATCATAGAACTTTTATGGCACAGAGAGAGGCCACTCAGCCTATCATGTTTCTGCTGGCTGAGAAACGAGCCACCTAGCCTAATCCCACTTTCTAGCATTTTGTCCATAGTACTGGAGGTTACGGCAGTTCAGGTGCATATCCAGACAACATTTAAAAGAGCTGAGGGTTTCTGCCTATGCTCCCTTTCAGGCAGAAAGTTCCAGACCCTCCCACAACCCTCTGGGTGAAAGAAATCCTTCCTCACCTGCCCAAAATGAAGGAATCATGACTGCTGCAGGGATACTGAGCATTGAACTGCTTGATGCACGAAACCTGGTTGTACAGCAACTAGACCTTAAGGAAACGGAATCCTTTGTGGTTGCACTACGATATTGAATTTACATGTAGTGCCTGCAAAGAGGTATGTGTGCAGTCAATAGCATCCTGCACCACTGGGAGGCTTGCTATAATGGTGAAGCCATATGCATGCTTGGCTTGCTTCTCTCTGGGAAGAAAGGGTGCAATGCATTCTGCTCCCTTTGCCTGCAGAGCATCAATAACCTCCCTTATACAGCAGTGGATGACGAACTACAAAATGTTAGAGATGTTGCCTGCTACAACCCGAAGAGCACAACACACAGAAATCCATGGCCACTGGCAATGCTGTCCTCATCCTTCTCCGAGGCTGCAGGTCCATCTGCAACAAGTGGCAAATTTCAGTGAGCATCTTTTTAGTGAAATAAAGATATCACACATGCTGTTCCTCACTTAGACTGAAGTGGAAGAATTATTTCCTGAAGATCTTACATTTGGTCTCCTGATGAGACTCCTTCTCCCCATCCTACTCTACATCCTCCTTCTTTGGGCAGTTTTTCCTCCTCTGTACTCATTCTCCCTGACAGACTGCAGGCTAAAGGGGTTATAAACTACTGCATCCATGACAGGAAGCGAGTATCTGAGCAGAACCCTTCAAGTCACAATCAATGCCTTTACCACATAACACAATACAGATTTCAGTAACTTTAACTAGCAGTACAAACCACCAAACACATCTACTAACTCAACAACAGCCAGTAAAAATCAACTAAAACTACTAGCCTCAATGTTGGTGATTCCTTTAAACAGCGCAGATGATTGGTGGGGCTGGGTGGAGGGATCCTTCCTGCTTCTGAATGCATGTTCAGTTTTGTGAGGTTAAGATAGGGCATTAGCCAGAGTGTTAGGGATCAAAAATGGCATCACTAGAGTCAAGTCAGCATTTCAAGCTTACTGACATCATAATCTGCCGCCCTTGCAATACTTTCATATTCTCCCAACACCTGGGTCAACAACCCACTCAAAGAAACGTTCAGTGTGGCCAGCATCAGAAGTATGTTCGTGCAATGCAGAATTATTTTTGGATCTGAAACAGCATCCAGGGCATGAAATTATTGGTGCCACACAATCAAATTTGCATTTTTGGTGAATTAACAAATGTATGTATGTTTCCATTAACTTTGTATAAATGATGGGATTGTTTTACCAGCCTTTACTTTGAAAATATAAGCACACCACACAAATACTTAATACAATAACAACTTATATTTATATGGGGTAAAACAACTAAAGGTGCTTCACAGGAACATTATCCAAAGAAACTTGACCCTAAGCTCTATAAGCAGACACTAGGACAGATGACTAAAAGCTTGGCCAAAGAGGTAATTGTAAGGAGAAGAAATATTTTAAGAGGCCCCAACATGAATAATAAACTGTAATAGGGCTTGAAAATGTGTTTTCTTGATATCAGAAAAATAAACTTAAGTCACATAATGAACATGGGCTGAAGGCAGTTATGAGGATGAGATAGTTTCTATTTTAAACATTTAAGAAAGTTACAGGTTAATTAGCTAAGAGGCTAGCTGAGTGGGCTGGCCAAACAAATGGAATTGTTGCTGTTCCTTTCAACATTTAATAGGATGAAAAAGTCTGAGTGGAGAAATGAGAAAGTCAACCATTCTTGATTAAATTGTAAATTGTCTTGTGCATGATGAAATTGTGATCATGGGGGAAGGATCTAATTACTTATCGGTGAAAACTCTCGAAGCTGATAAATTTGGGATATATTAATTATACCATTAGCAAAAATCATTTGACAGTGAGAAAAAAAGGAAATATAATAACACAGTTCATTTTTAGAAAGCTGGAAAGCAGGTGTTATGAACCTCTTCAAAGAGACGAAAAATAGATTTGTGACAACAGCCCATAATGTCTGAACACAGTTGTTATGCTTGGCAAAGGCACTACAATTAAAGGGTAAATATAGCCTAAAACTAAAGTTAGATTGAAACACAACTTGGCATTTTTCAGAACACAAGTTTAATGTCAATGCACAATGGAAATTGCCTCTCATTGATGCCAAGCTTGTAATATAAGTGTACTCTCAGTAAATGAGTCGAAAACCTACATAATTATATCAGATCAGGTTACTACACAGGAAGGCATTACAGAATTCAGATGAAAATGGCAGAATGATACAAATGTTTTTATATCAGTGAGTTTAGTAGAAATGGAATAAGTGTTTGATTTGCAGTCAGAACATGTAATGATGGAGAAAAATGAGGTTTGGAGAGTCATCTTCTTTTTCATATGAAATTAGGGTATAATGAATAATGCTAATATATTGATAGTAGTATTGGATTGATCAGCACTGCAAGATAAAGGTAGGGTTCAAAAAGGTTAGTGAAAGGATAGGGAGAAGGATTCCTTCTGGGACTGTTTGACAAACAATGGGACCATAAATCTGGGGAAGGAGCTTTGATACTGGTATATGTGTCCACATGCCCTTGCCCAGAACCTAAACTTGTGAGGTCAGTTGTGGTACCTTAATTTGTTTAATTACGAGTGGCTATCCAAGTAATTTGTAGTGCAGGTGGAGTGCTCATCCAGCAAAGCGGCAACAAATGATTGTAAACAGCTGACTGAAATGTGCAGTGGTGTTGGGAAATTCCCCATACAAATGATGACCTAAAGGGTCACTTTGAAAAGAGCTACATTTAAGTAATAAAATCAAACTCACCCATTCTTTGGTTGCCCAGGCAAGAATCCCAACCTCATCCACTTGGCAGCTTGGTATCCCTGATCTCTAATGGCTTGGGAAGATGGGATCTTGCAAAAATGGGAGTGCCATCCTATGACGCAGCTCCTCATGTATTGCTGATCTAGTAAAGGGCATGTAGAAGATGACACTCTTCCCATTACTCAGAAGAAATTGGGGCATTAAGCATATTGGAGCAAGTTTGGATACAATGTTGACCAACAGTGTACAATAATCACTGGCAGCTAGTTTTGGGGTCAGACAGGCAGATGCTAATGTGGAAAGATAGGGCAATGTACTGTGTAGGATCCTTATATAAGGCTGGGATTTCCTTTGCTATGGATAGCAGCAGAACATGAGGCAATATAAAGCAGTAAGGCCAGCACCCATGCTCCCTCCCTGAGCTAAATTTCCTTCCCTCCTCCACCGCCAGGCCAGCCATTAGCTGCAACTTCCCTTCCCACTGCATTTTTTTGCTACAGAAGTCATGTGCTCTTAGATGGCACAGGCAGGTTCCCCCTTGGTGGTGGGAATTTTGGTATGATCCCACAATTTATGGCTAACACCCCTCCCTGGAAAGTGGGTTGGTGTTGTGGCTCTTTTAGAAGAATGAATGGATGATCTATTCTGTTGGAATGTCACCTTGAAGACCAAAATTCAAAACAAAGCTGGGAAAGCGTGGTGAGCAATGTTCTTTTGAAGGCTGTTTTAAATGTTGGACATGTGGAAATGCACATATGTATGGTGGGGAGGAGAGTTCAATTAAATTGTCAAGGATGCTGTTGAAGTCTATTGTGTTACATTGTAAACAATTGCTTCAGAATGTTTGAAATCAGTAAAGTTGAGTGAAACTCAAATTACTTTGCCATTTTGCCATTGAGAACTGATTGGTAAATTGTTGCTCTATTCCAATCATTTTCAGTCTCTCTATTGTTTTTCTCATCTGGCGATTAGGAGTGAAGGGACAACACCAATATTTCTCTCCTCCATAAAGCACAAGATCTCAAAGGTAATTCTGCTCATGGATTGGTGACTACTGTCACTCAACAAGGTGTCAGGCAAAATCAAGAATAAAAATAAAATTACTATTAGCTGTGCATTAAATAGTTTTGGGCTTTAATTTACTTCCTCCAATTTGTAGGCCCTTCTACTGTCTTGAGGCCTCTCGCACCATGATTATGAAGCTGCAGCTCTACAGTTGGTTTCCAGGAGATGCTTAAGGGTTTCTGGAATTTCAAATTCCACAGAAGTGGAAATCTGGGACTCTCTCCACAAAAAGCTGTTGAGGTGAACGTCAACTGAAAATTTAAATGGTCAGATCAATAGATGTTTGTGAATCAAAGGTGTTGATGATTACAGAACCAAGACAGGCATATGGACTTGAGGTACAAGTCAGCCATGATTTAATTTAATGGTGGGACAGGCTTGAGGTGCTGAATGACCTATTGCTGTTAATATGTTCCTAAGTGTAACCTCTGTTGCTAACTGTGATCATAAGTACATTATGTGGAGAGCATTGGACAGGATCCATTGTTGTACCATTGTGCAATTAATCTCATTGTCAAAGTATCATATCGTCAGGCTGCCTGATATATGACAATTGTTTTAAAAATTAGTTAAAAAAATAACTTTTGTTGAGTTCTGCATATTTGTCAAATAAAATATGAAACACCTAAAGTTATTTGATCTCAACAATTAAGTAACAATATATTTCAAAATGATAATGTAAAATTAAAGAATGACAACATAAAGTTGTAGAATTTTAAAGTAAGCTCATAAGGCATATTGAGCGTAATAATGTGATTTTCTTGTGCTCTGCTTTCCTGCTCCAATTACAGGGACAATGTGCAACACTGGAGCACATGTGCATTAACAACCCTTATTCCTAGAAGCTGCTATGCTAAGTGCACAAATCATAACTTCCTCCACTGACTTGAACAGCTAAGCTAATACCATCAATTAAAAATGGACTACATTATTCCACCCACCTCACTGTGCCTCAAGAGTTATCTAACCTTGCTTGAAAGCACATCAGCTCTGAGTCATGATCAAAAAACCCTTAGGCTTATACACTTGTTGACCCTACACACAATAATGTACATGCATAAAATGGATCCCTTATCAACCAATCCTATGACTGTAGTGCAACACCTATTATATGGATAAAGGCACCACCAAAGGTGTCCAGAGCCCACACCTGAAGCAGACATTAGGTCCTTTGCATGTGCAAGTGGGAACCTAATACCTGTTTAAGATGCTCCCTCCTGAAATTGTGCATTCCTGAATCTGACATCAGGCACAATGCAGTCAAAATACTGATTGCTTTTTGTGGTCCAACTGTCAGCCTTTAAAGGGGCCGCCTGAAGATCTTTTAAAAATGCATAATTTCCAATAGTATTGCTTTCCCTACTTCTAATTATCCCCCCCTCTCTCTTTATCTAGATCAACTTCCTCGTCCCTCCCATAAGGACCACTACCAGGATGCAGGCAGCCCAGCATCAATCTCATGGAACCGGCAACCTGCCTCTATGGTCAATTGGCATTCATGCTCCATGGCAATTGCTGAAGAGCCCTGAAGTATGAGTTGCACAAATATCATGGCCTCCAGCTTCTGTAAATGAGTGAAAATGAACCTCCAAGCAATATTACCTTTACCTTCACTGCATAAAGCAAGGATTGGCATTATAGCTAGAAACCCACCCAGAGAGAGGTGTCAGAGAGATTGCTTGAATATTGGATTTCAAACACAAGAAAAAACATATCGTTTAATCTCAATTTCCATGAAAAACAATAAATACTTCATGGGGAGAATTTTCTCTTGCCTGCGATCTCCCAGCATGACACGCACCCAGAAGCCCTCAGTGCTACCTGTGTGGGCGGGGGGAGGAGGGAGAGTTGGGGCCTCAGGAAGCTGCCTCAGGGAGATTAACTTAAGCTGTAAACACGGAAGAAAAAATTTAAAAATTATTCAGGCATGTCCCCTAATATGACAGTGTCACATGAGCTGGGACATGTTTATGAATTTTCATGAAAAAATATATTTAATTAATGAAACCTTCGTGAAACCTCATCCCGCCTGTGGATGAGGTTTCATGAAAAATGCGAAGGCCGCCTGGGCTCTTCGCCTGCCCACCAACCTTAAGGTTAGATGGGCAGCTTTCTCAGTAGGATTAATTAGTTCATTAATGGCCTTAACAGGCCTTTGACAGTTCGGCAGGTGCACAGCCAACTCCGCTGCGCACCCGCCGAATGGAAAATCAGAATGACGCGCGGTGATGTTGGGACGTCATTTTACACATCGCCGCACGGGGCCCACCCCCGGATGCCGAACAAAAGATTCTGCCCCATAGTTAACTCACATATTCAATACCTTTATAAATATTCCTTATGAACAAGAAGTCTAATGAAACCATTTAAAAGAATAGTTTTTTGAATTTAGTCTTGTTTATGGTGGGTATATTGGCAACAAGATGAGGCAAGGTTTTTGACTTTTCATTTGTACTTCTGAAAGCTGCAAGTTTGAATGAAGGAGTTTTGTTGTTGCTGTTGTGAAGGAGGTTTTTTTGGAAAATATGGTTACTAGTGCACTCCAATAAATGAATCAATCAGAAATGAAAATATCTCAATTATACAAATATATGATATTCAACTGCAATTTATCCAAACCATCAAACTATTGAAAAAAGCTAATAAGTATTAGGTAACTGATTATGTTGTGTAATTTCAGATAACAGAAGTATTAGCAGACTGCAAATAAATAAGTTGGCAGTGGACCATCCAGTTGATTTTATTTGCAGGATAAATTACAAAGAAATGTTATTTCAACATTGCTAAACCCTGAAATACTTATTTTGGACATGGATTAGGAATTTGAATTCTATTTGTCCTAAGATTTTGCATAAAAATTCTGCCCATAAGGCATAACTGGCCTTTGAAGTTCCAGGTGGATACTTTATATTTTCCTAACACATACTTTTGGTTTTTTTTAGAAAAGATTCATGTATAAACTTGTATTTTAACAACATTGGTCTGCCATTTCCACAGGGTGGTTGGGGTGGGGTGGCACCAACCCCTCATCCTGACCACCTAACCCACCTACCCTAACCTTTTTCACAACCTTCCACCACCAACCCACATCATTCTACCACCCCCCCTCAACCCCCTCAATCCTGCATTTACATGAGGAGGTGAGGAGAACATGCTGTAGTTAGGGGATAGTCTGAGCTGCTTTCTTGCTCTTGATGGTAGGTATCTGCTGGACAAGGGGGAAGGCCCAAGCTCCAGTCACAAGGGAGAAGACTAAAGCATTGGAGATGCTTCCATAGAAATGCTTGCATCATTAGGTGGATTATTCTACTTATTCTATCAATCCAATGTGGTAGCGCTAGAAGACATTGCTAAGTGTAATTCTTCAGAATCCCTGAAAAATTTTGAGGCTTAAGTGTCTAAATTGGTCAACAATCCCTTTAGCCATTGGGCTGTAGATGTCCATTTGGTGCCACAGTATGAGATTGACTAGATTTGATAGTAATGAATCAGGAAAGAGAAAATAACATTTTGAGTATAATTATATAAGAAGCATGAAGAACTGTCACCATCCCTGAGAGTTTAATTGGTTAGTATCTGAGCTCTACAAAAACAGAAGGCCCCAAGTTCAACTCAAGTTAAATTTGTTTATTTTGGGGGTCAAAATCTATTTGGAATGATTTCCCTCCTTTAAACATGTAAGTGCATAAGTTTGCACACTTCAGATGAAGAAAACAATAGGCTAGACCACGGCAGCCTCCAAAGTTAAATGGCCTGTCATTATTCATCGCCAAGGTTTATAATGAACAATAATTACGTGATGAGATACCAGAGCTACTGATGCCTGAGAAACCATACCTCAGCATAAAATCAATACTGTCAACAGAAGAGGAAAAATTGGCAGAGAAAATTTGACAAGAAAAATTACCTGGAATGCACATTCAGAGAAAATCACAAATACAACTGAGGCAACAAGAAGAGAGACATCAAAATCACCTATGTGAGGGATAGTACCCACTGAGAAAATTAATCACAGGCAAAACTTGCAATGGAGACAACACTTGAAATGAGCAGGAAAGTTCTGTGGGCGAACAGCTGATGATCTGCACTATTGGAGGTTAAAGCGGCTGCCAATGTGATATACAAAACATAATATTTTCCTATATATTATTTCCATCTTCCATCATATTTTGGACCCCCATTTCATCAGTGTTGTCAGCAACATTGCTCATTATAACAACTTACGTTTCTATAATCAAATGAAGAAAAAGCATCTTAGTACACTTTACATGATGGAGTAAAAATTGTAATCACTGAGCAGGGGGTCGAAGAGTCATTCAAATCTATAGTTAATGACATTTTAGTCAATTTTTTTTGGTATGATTCAGTACAGTAGGCAAGATTTTAAAATCCAAATATTTCATATTATTTTAAAATGGACTAACTGCTACAGAGGTTCAACATATTCTTCCTAAAATAGCAGGTTTGAAATTGTAACAGCCTGAGAGAATGTTTTTAATGGGAGAGCAGCTTCAGTATTGTGTCAACTCTAATATTTCAGAGCTGAAATAGCAATGACACCACATTACTAATTTCATTATACTTGAAATTTTCAATATAGATATCAGTAGATTTTTGTTAGGCAAGGGTATCACGGGATATGGTGAAAAGGTGGATAAATGGAGTTGAGGTACAGATCAGCCATGATCAGATTGAATGACAGAAAAACCTTGAGGCGCTGAATGAATACTCCTGTTTTTAAATACTTTAAAAGGCCACTACTGTGACTTATTGCTTATTTAAATTAAGATAAGTTACATCTAAGTATTGTTAAAGACATCTATAAAGATAACAGCAACATGAAAAATTCTTGCATTTTCACAAAGTAAATGAACTAAAAAAATCTATAAAAATTATCTAAAGAAGTATAATGGCAAATGTATGGCTAGACTATAATCTAATAGTAAACAATTGTTCGATAAAAATATTATTGCATTGATACTACTTAATTTTGTTAAGTTTTAATGTTTATTTTATGATAAATAATGCACTTTAATAAAAAAGGTTTATTTGCACAGTTATATTTTTGGTTAGGTTTTTGAATGCAATTCTCAAATTCTTCCTAAGCTTATTCTTTCCTCTCTTTACTCAAATAATAGCCACTTCTTCAATATCTTAAGTGCCCCAATTAAGGCAGCGGGTGACATGAACATAAGGTTGAATTCTGTTTTCTAAGGAACTGTTGACATGGATGCAGATGCACTGCCTCTCGGTGCCTTGGGGTAATGTTTCAGGTATTCAGCTTGATGTCAAGTTGCGCTGCTTCACACCACTGAATAAATATTAATTTTATTAGCTAAAATCAATCTGTTGGGTCTTTCTGAAGGATCATCGGAGAGGAAATGGCTTTGCACAGCACAGCACGGCAAAAATACTCCAGTCATTCCCTGCCTATGGTCAAAAAGTAGGAGAATATCATTTTAATCCTTGGGTTGCCAATGGGTGCAATGAAGTTGCAATGTCCATGGGGTGACCAGATTCACTCACATACATTGCGATGCTGAAAGTTTGTTATAGAAAAAACGGTCACTAACTACTATAAATACACATCACACGTCAGGCATCAGAGTGCATAGCATTTACAGCACACAAAAATCCCATTCAGACCAACAGACCCATGTTGGTGTTTATGCTCCACGTGAGCCTCCTCCCACTCTCCTTTTTTACTACTCTGACCCGATAAACACTTTCTTCCACTCTTTTCTCCTTCATGGATTCATCCTGTGTTCCCTTAAATACTTGTCACCTCAACTCCTCCTTGTGGTAGAGCATTTTGCATTCGAAAGAATTTCTTCTTTCAAGTGGAAACATCTTCTGTATCTCTATCCTGTCAAATTCTTTCATAATCTTAGAGAGCTTTGTCAGGTCACCCATCAAGTCTTCTCCTTTCTAGAGAAAAGAAGATTAACCTGTTTCATTTTTCCTCATAGGCACAGCATCACAGTTCTGGTATCATTCTATAAATCGTTTTGCACCTTCTCCGATGTTTCTATGTCCTTTTTATTGTACAGAGACTATGTCATCCCAGTACTCCAAATGTGAGCTTATCAAGGTTCTTTACAAGTTCTGGGTTTCTGTGGGGTAGGATTGAAGGTGAGTGGGTAAGTCTCTTGGATCTTTGGGTAAGCAATTGTGCTTGTTAAGAAGTCATTGATTTTCCAGCCAGCTGGCTTGTTTTCCGACTTGTCAGCAACTCACCAGGATCACAGAGGTGAGTGCACAGGGGAAAGGAGTTCTTCATGAAACCAAGAAGCTAGGAAAGCTTTAATCTGTTATATTGAAGAGCTATAATCATAGTCAGGTGGGATAAAAGCAAAATACTGTGGATGCTGGAAATCTGAAACAAAAACAAAAATTTCTGAAAAAACTCAGCAGGTCTGACAGCATCTGTGGAGAGAAAGACACTCCATACGGACCCGAAACGTTAACTCTGTCTTTCTCTCCACAGATGCTGTCAGACCTGCTGAATTTTTCCAGAAATCTTTGTTATAGTCAGGTGGGAAGCTGCTTCCCAAAGTACTCAGAGGGTATTTTCACTGATTGATGCATGAATGCCAACTTCTTGAATTCACTTTGCTTGTCTAGCACTTCACTTACCTTCAGCCACATTTCCCTGCTGCCAACCTTCATCACAGTATGGAAGCAATTTATGCAATTGTACCATACAACACCAATGAGGGGCAAGGCAGAAGCAACAGCAATCCTATCAGCACCAGAATCAGCAAGATTCTCACACCCTTATTCAAGAAAAGATATAAGGATATTTCTACAAAATACAGGCTGTGTTACATGCCCAGTGCCAGATTAAGGACATATCCTCAGGAATAGAGAGGAACTAACAGTGAGAGGGGAAGGAAGGACCCTGTTGTTGTAGTCCACATGGGTACTACTATAGGATTAAGAGGTTCTGCTGAGGGAATATGAGCAGCAGGGGCTAAATTAAAAAGCGCAGCCAAAAAAAAACAGTCTGTGTATTACTAACTGAGTCACATGCAAATTGGCATAGGGTAAATAAGATCAGAGAGTTGCACGCATGGCTCAAAGTTTGTTGTGGGAGAAGTGGGTTTGAATCATGGGGCACTGGTGCTAGCACTGAGGAAAGTGGGAGCTGTACCACTGGAATGGTCTTCACCTGAGCCACACTGAGACCAATGACCCAATGGGTTATATAATTAGGGCTGTAAGGAGGGCTTTAAATTAAATATTGGTAGTAGTGGCAAGGTTTACAAAGAGAGATTTGGAAAGTTAAAGGGAAAGGACATATCAATGCAGGGTAGCGATATGAGAAATGGGAACTGGAGTGTGGCAGGAAGAGACAGAGCATACAAACATGAAAGTGCACCAGCAAATATGGTCAGAGTTTGGAAAAATGACTTTCAACTCACAGAGGGGGAGGAGGGTTTCGGTGAAGAGAGATTTAGAAATCCAAAGATAAAAGTTGAGGCACTAGAAAAGTATATCGATGTGGGCAAAGACAGGCTGAATCGGACAGGAAGGGACAGAGAGCTTCATGGTAATAGTGCATCAGAGAGTAAGGTTCAAGCAGGGAATAGCAGTAAAAAAAATAAAACTGATGTCACTTTATCTGAATGTGTGGAGCATCCGCAATTAGATGAACTAGTGGCACAAATAGAGGTAAACAGTTTAGATCTAATTGCCATTATAGAGACATGGGGTGAATTTTTCATGGGTAGGGGTAAGCATATTTCTTGCCCCCACTGCTCTCCTGTTAGAAAAATCACAAATGAACTTACTTTAAAAAAGGCTCCCCTGCAGTGATAATACAATGCGGAAGGAACTCCTGCCCTCGAGAACTGCTAGCTAATCTGATTGGTCAGCAGTCCTTGCAGTCTCAACAGTGGCAGAACCGTAATGGGTGCTGCTGGACTGCAGGCTTGACACCATCCAGAACAAAGCAGCTCGCTTGGTTGGCACTCCATCCAATGTCAAAAACATTCACTCCATCCACCACCACTGCACGATAGCAGCCGTGTGTACCATCTACAAAGGTCCACTACACCAACTCACCAAGTCTCCTTCGACAGCACCTCCGCAAACTCTACCACCTGAAAGGACAAATGCAGCAGAAACATGAGAACACCACCACCCCCTGCAAACTCCCCTCCAAGCCGCACGCCATGCTAAATTGCAACTGTCACCGTTGCTTCAATGTTGCTGGGTCAAAATCTGGACCTGGCTTCCTAACAGCACTGTGGGTGTACCTACATCAGATGGACTGCAGTGGTTCAAGAAGGCAGCTCACCACCACTTTCTCAAGGGCAAGTAGGGATGGGTATCTATTCCAACAGTGTGGAGCGGAAGCTCCAGATAAATTAACTCATGGCTCCTGATGCTGCAGATTCAGATCTCTGGTGTCCTGTGTTTAAGATGAAGCTGGGTAAGCATTGCCCTGAAGATTATGGTAGAGGACCAAAAGCCATGTCATAGAACAATGCTATTCTCAGCATCAATATCCCAGAAGAATTCAGTATAATGCAGTGCTACCCACAGTGGCATCACAAACATCGGCATCTATCCCCTGACAGAGGTGCCTCCAGATCATTGAGTATTTCCAAAGTGGATAGTTTGACCACTATCCCTCAAGCTTTGGAAAGATAATTTGTAGGGAATGAAAGAAAGCAGCTGCCAAGAGTTTCAAGGTAAATCTCTTACGATTTTCAGGGTCTAAGTGATGCCATCAAGTGTGTCATCTTGCTGTTCTTTAGGCACTCAGATCCAGGACCAAGTGCATAAATGCTACAGTCCACCTTCACAATTGAGATTTGTTTTTATTCCTTCATGGTATGTCGGAATCAGTGGCAAGGTCAGCATTTATTGCCCATCCCTACTTGTGCTTGAGAAGGTGGTGGTGAACCACCATTTTGAATATGACTGAGTGGCTTGCTAGGTCATTTTAAAGGCAGTTAAGAGTCAAAGGAGGCACAAAGGGGGAGGGGTGCCCCTAATGAGTACAAGGCACCCCTCCTGCCTCCCCAAAAAAGGTAAACCCTTTCCTTCCTACCTTTTAGCCCGAGGTTATGAAAAAGCAGGCATGCCTTCTTTGATCTGCCACACCCAGCCGCACACATTATTGCAACATACATGGAAACAGGCCCCTTAACTGGTCATTAATTGGCCGGCTCAGGGTCTCAATAGGCCTAAGTGTGGATTGGCTGGCCGTTGCCTATCAAATAATGAGGGACATCTTGAGAGTGGGTGAGAAGGCAGTGGGCTCGCCACCCATTCTATTTTACGTGACACCACCACTTGTCAGCAGCCAGTTCTGCTGATATTTAGCATGTATTTTAAGACGGTGTATCTCTGGCATGGCTGACTTATAATCAAAAAGTTCTGATTGCCTCTGCCAAAACTATATCACTTTTGGATCAACAAAGCCTTTTTTTACATAAAGGTTTGTTTGTTCATCTACAGCGGGTGTGGGAAACTATCATTATTTCCTAGGAATCACGTAAAAAAACACACAGAATATTCTTCTTTTTAAGTTCCTTCTTTCAGTGCAGCAATGCATCCTTCCCCATTTCTATATGACAACACCTACATGGAAAGGTTAGAAACCATGCACTTCTGAATGTTTTAAGAAATATTGTCTGGCATGAGAAATAATATGCGACACACTGTTTATACTTGGAAGCTTTGTTTGTTCAAGCAGTTGGATTCTTATTGTAATGAATATCTGGAAGCATTCATGTTTTTACCTCGCAAGAATTAATCAAAAAACACTGACTTTACTGTCATTTCAGAAAAATGATTTTACAAATTTTTCCTGCTGCCAGATTTGAGTAGTGCCTCCTGAGTGCTGCCAGATACCTTGAGGGCTAAGTTGGACAGGCCCTGAAAATGGGTGTAGCGATAGTGATGTGGATGAGCCCATGCCCACTGTTTGCAAAGCTGACAGAACATCAACTTTGTGCTCGTTTGAATGATCTCTGCCTCCAACCAGAACTAATTATGCTATTCACTGACACTACTTAAAGCTGGCCTACCCTGCTTAATGCAAGTCTGCACCTCTTAAAGAGGAGGTGCATTGCGGTTTTAGCGAGATGCAGTTAAATTGAATCTGACCTGGGAGAGAGTAAAGAATGGCAAGGCATGAGAGAGAGAGCAGGATCCAAGATTTTCCGACACTGCGCTGACAGTTTTGGAGAAGGAGGGAGAAAGGAGGAGCAGTATCCTGTATCTGCAGACGGACAAGGAGGCTCTGCAGTCACACCATCTAAAGGCAATGGGAGCAGATAGCCATGAAAGTCAATGCCAGGAGTCGAGTGCTAAGGACCTGAACGCAGTGCTGCAAGAGGTTCGATGACCTCACACAAATAATTAAGGTCAGTGAATGCATCTTCAAATACCATATCCTACCAGCTACACAAATAACCTCAGCCACAGCTAACTGAACCACAGTGTCCTCACTCGCCCAACAACTACCTCTATCAATCAAAACTCATACTTTACATTCATATGCTTCCCTACATCCTCACGTACCACTGCAGCAAGCCTCACACCGACATCTCACAGCTTGCATACACTGCCAGCTATTCAATTATAACAATCACATCACCCAAACATATTGCACAACACTCACTGACACACCTCCCTCTCTCTTACAAGACAAGATGATGAACACTGGAGGCAGCAGCATTGTACGGAGAGAGACAGATGTACCTGTATGTCCTAAGCTTCATGAAGGAAATTGTACTGGCCATTATTGGGGTGGCCATTGCTAAGCCAACAGCCAAAGGCAGGGCCAAAACCATTGAAGATTACAGTGCTTTCGCTCCTAATACTTCTTCTCACATCCCATCTCATTCAAATGCCACACTCTTTGCTTTATAAGTTACAGAGTGTGTATGCATGCACCTCTATCTATCTCCCCTCTTCCCATACCACAATCTTACCCTTGTGTTTTTTCTCCTTCAAATACCGAAGAGGTCCAACCCAGCTAGGCTGAGGAGGAACACCAAGAATAGTGTGATGATGACAATGAAGATACACCACTATTACTTGAGACATCAACACAGACACTGACACCACCTGTATCTTAGATTTGAGGCTAGATCTGGTGAAAAAATGGGCTCAAATCACTACATTTGCACCAAGTGCTATCTGGCCCAATGCACTCTACAAGTCTGTATGTGTGCCACAGTTGCCATTTTGGACGTCAAAGTGCATTCAGAGCACCAAAAAAAAGGGGGCTCATGAGCAATGCCAAATTCTCACCTAAGCCACCCTTATTAAAGAAACAAATTACCTGCTGTAATGTTGCCAGGCCCAGGATTGTGCCCTCAGTGCTTCAATACTGAACACCTTGGAACAAAATACAAATCACTCCTGTGCTACCAATCCACTGGACCCTTTCCAGTTTTATCAAAAATCTAGGCCCCACCCTAGTTGAATGCTGCTAACTCCTCACCTCTCCCCTTGCAAAATCATAGGGCGTTCACCTTGAGACATCACACTTTAGGCATCTAACCTTATTGTATGTGCAAATCAATCTTAAAAAGCTTTATGGTTCTCAACTGGGGACTGAAATTGGCAAACACATTGCAATTTGCAAACAATCGTTAAACCCTGAATGGTCTCAGGCTATGCATTAATATATACTAGAGTTGTCCATGCAAAATATATTGCTTTAGAAAAATAAGTGTGATGTACTCCTGCAAAGGACAAAGTATTATTCTGCTAAAGTGGAACTAAGTTCCCTGAAGGCCTTTTAATTGTTGCTAAGTAAAGACAATCTCAGATCAATCTCATGGTTGACTTCTCCAGAAACCTTGAAGATAAATTTGCTCTCAGTTTCAGGCCATAGTCCAGAAGAACCCAGCATTCTAAATGTGTCGCCCTGCTATTAATAGGTGTATTGTCTGACAGCTAGAGTATGATATCTGCATGTGCGAGTCATATGGTTGGGGATGTGGAAAAACTTTCACCTGCCAGCCGCCCGTTTCGCAACTGAAAAATTGGTGGCTGGCAGTTGAAATATTGGTGATTGGGGAGCAGTGGTGCGGGGTGATAGGGGATATGTCTGCCTGATAGAATTTCTAGGTGGTCTGGTAAATGGTCAAGCAGCACACCCATCTGCTTTGGGCAGTTGTGGCTGTTCAAATCTGCAAATTGGGGTCCTCTGCAGATTGAAGGATCTGTCTGCAATTTTCAGGTGCTATAGGCTGAAGTGTCCATTGACCATTTTCCATCTACCTGTAAAAGGCATTGGGCAGTCTAAACACTGATCCTTACAGGTGGACTTCCTTTCTGAGGTGCCAGGAGGAGCAAGTGCCACTGCTGGCCTGTGCTCAAAGCCTCAGCGATTACCTTCTATTCCTCACCACCTATCTCGCCATGTAAATTGGCTGAATCCTCATCTTCTCACAATCAGTGAACTACATTGAGGGGGTGGTTTGGTTCTCCAACAACATTTTCAGGCAGGCTGCATAGCCATTTTCCAACTTCATGCCTATTTCTGGGGGAGGCCTAAACCTCATTGTTTCATGAGATAGATTCTAATTAGTGGATTGGATCCTATGCAGACTGAAGGATCTGTCTGAAATTTTCAGGTGCAAAAGGCTGAAGTGTCCATTGAGCATTCTCCATCTACCTGTAAAAGGCAGGAATCAGACAGTAATGATGATAGTACAACAAAACAATGCACTTTGGCATCACCCCTTTAATGTAGTTAAATGTCCAAAATCACTTTATAGGAACATTGGCACCCAACCTGTAGTAAAGTAGAGTGCTATGTACCTTTGAGAGAATGTAATTAGTTGACCGTGTGACTGTATCGACCAGTCGCTACACAGTGCAGGCTTCTTGGGTAACTGTAAGCTGGAGATGGTTGAAGAGGCACACATGGGACAGAAATTTCCTGTCGGTGATTTGGGGGTGGGGCCCGCTCACCGATGGGAAAATGACGCGGAATAACGTCAGGAGGAACCCCCGACATCATCCTGGTCCATTTAAATATTGAGGAAGGCGGGCGGACAATGAAATCCACCTGCTGACCTGTCAATGGCCAATTAAGGGCACTGACAGGATAATTAAGATAATTAAAAATCCTGCCCGTTCAACCTTAAGGCTAGTGGGCAAGCCAAGAGACCCAGCGGGCTTCTGATAATAAATGAAACGTTATCCACTGGCGGGATGAGGTTTCATGTCCGTTTTTAAAAACTTTAATGAAGTTTCTGTGCTTCGTATTAACATGTCCCATTTCGTGTGACATTGTCGCATGAGGGGGACATGTTAATAAGTTTTCTATTTTTAAAGTTTATTACACTGTCAGTAATCACCCTGATATAGCACTTAGTCTCAGGGAGATGTGCACTCTTTCGTGCTCTTGTGCAAAACAGCGCACTTTGACAGATGGGGAATCCCTCCACCCCCCCCCCCCCCCCCCGCACAGGGAGCGCATAGCGCTTCCTGTCTGGCAGGCTGCTGGGCGGGCCTTAATTGGCCCACCCACTCAAAATGGCGGCGGACCCCGTATTGGCGGCGGAGTTCGGCTGCCCGCCCGCTGCCAAGCCCGTGGGGCCCGCCCGCCCATCAAGGGAAAAATTTTGGCCATTGCGTTGGTGCTCTGTTCTTAGTTCCAATAAAATACCAGTGTTTGTTCAGTTGATTAGTGTCTCTGCCTATATTGTTTCAAGCACCAACTAATGTGTTAATATCAAGGGCTCAGCTAGCATTCACTGGACAAAGTGAACCTGATAATCAAAAACATAAAACTGATGATGAGGATAAACCGGATCAATTGACAGCAATCAAGAAAGCCGCGATAAGCCAGCTAAGTTACTTCCCCACTACTTTGAAAGCTGTTTGAAAGTGCAGTCTGCTTAGCCTTGGATATGTCGCGGTTTGGGCATCTTGAACTGGCTGGTCTTATTACGTCGAACGTCTAGCGTTCTTCTTTACTGCTAATAGTGTTGCAGGGGAGGACAAGAGGATGGCAATTCTTTTGTCCACATGCAGGAGCAAAAAGTACATGTCTTACGTCACCTAACACCCCAAACAAGAAGACTTTCGACGAGTTAGGAAACATTGTAAAAAACTGTCTGAAGCCAAAGCCCTCAGTCGCTATTCAGCATTTTCAATTCAATTCGAGGAACAGGCTTCCAGGAGAGACAATCGAAGGCTATGTAGCTGCTTTAAAGGGATTAATGGAATATTGTGAGTTCGGAACTTCAATTAATGACATGTTGGGAGACTGATTGATATGCGGAATTGGGGACGATGCTATTCGAAAGCGATTGCCATCTGAAACTAATCTAGACTTCAATAAGGTATTAGAATTGGCAACAGCCATGGAGAGCACTGTTAGAGACTCAGAGGCAATAAAAGATGCACAAAATGGTGCCATCCATCTTGT
Source organism: Carcharodon carcharias (assembly GCF_017639515.1). Lineage (NCBI taxonomy): Eukaryota > Metazoa > Chordata > Chondrichthyes > Lamniformes > Lamnidae > Carcharodon > Carcharodon carcharias. Next base: position 42,840,747 of record NC_054478.1, on the reverse strand, counting down.
GGGGCAGGAAGGACCGGTAACAAAAGGCATGAAAATGTCGGACTCCGCAGAAAAATGGGGAACTCCCACTATGTGCAGACCATTGAAGAACCATAGTACTACAGTGAAAATCCGATGACATTAATGAGAAAAATGCATCCAGGCAGCCTGCAGGCGATCAACAGTTCAGAAACATCGAATGTCTTTTTTCTGCCAATGCAATGGTCACACTGCAATACTGTCAAGATAGGCTGAGGCAGCATTTTAAAAGCAAAGGTAGAAATCATGAAATCTGTCTCGTTGAAGAACCAGAAGAAGCAGAACCTGACATCTATTCATTATACAACCTGAAAGTGGGTAGAACTGAAGTAATGCAGGTAGTCATTTGAGTCAATGAACAACCCATCAAGATGGAGGTCGATACTGAGGCATCAATGTCTGTCATAGGAGAACAATACATTCAGACACTTGAATAGAAGAGTCCATCCTTTAAGTTTGGAAGACTCAGACAGTAAATTAAAAACATATATAGGCGAAGAAATAAGAGTGAAAAGGATATGTCAAGTCCTGGTGCAGTATGGGGATCAGTCTGCGAATTTACCCCTTATAGCAGTAGCTGGGGCAGGTCCTAGTTGAATTGGTCACAACTGACTCAGAAAGATTAAATTGCAATGGGCCGAGATGTTTCAAATCAGAAAGAGAAACTTACAGGAATTGTTCCAAAAGTACACGCCCATTTTCAGTGACGAGCTAGGAAGGATTTGTGAGCTACAAGCCAAAATCCAGGTAGACCCTAACGCAACCCTCAGATTTATCAAAGCCAGGTCAGTCCCTTATGTTCTATGGGACAAGGTCAAGGCCAGGATAAACACACTAGAAAAGTTGGGTATCTTACAGCCAGTGCAATTTTTCGAGTGGGTGGCACCCATAGTGCCCATATCAGACCAAAAGGGTTCACTTATGCGGTGACTATAAGTTAACTGTAAACAGAGTGGCCAAACTTGATAGACACCCGATACCGAAGATTGACGAATTATATTCAAAATTGGCAGGGGGCATCGCATATTTAAAACTCAACATAAGTCATGCCTACCAGCAGGTAGAGTTGGAAGAAGGCTCCAGGGAATTCATGACCATCAATGCACATCGAGGATTGTATCAATATATTCAACTGCCCTTTGGGGTCTCATCGGCATGAGCTATTTTCCAGAGTACCATGGAAAATCTACTTCAGGGAACTGCCCCATGTCACTGTTTATCTGGATGATGTCTTAGTCACTGGATGAACTGACGAAGAACACTTAGCTAATTTGGAGGAGGTGCTGAAACACTTCTCAAAAGCTGGGGTATGCTTGAAGTGAGAAAAATATATTTTCCAAGCCAAAGAGGTAGTTTACTTGGGCCCTAAGGTTGATGCTCAGGGTCAGCATCTTGTGGAAGAAAAGGTCAAGGCTCTTCGTGAGGCACCTGCACTGAGAAAGATGACATTTCTAAAGGCCTTCTTAGGCATGACAAACTACTTTGGGTGAGTTCTCCCAAATCCATCAACCATACTGGCTCAGTTAAGTGCATTGCTTAAGAAAAACCATAAACGGATTTGGCAAAGATTAAAGCAAAAAACTGCAGATGCTGGAAATCCAAAACAAAAACAAAACTAAAAATACCTGGAAAAACTCAGCAGGTTTGACAGCATCTGCGGAGAGGAACACAGTTAACGTTTCGAGTCCGTATGACTCTTCAACAGAACTAAGGAAAAATAGAAGAGAGGTGAAATATCAGCTGGTTTAAGAGGGGGTGGGACAGGTAGAGCTGGTTAGAGGGCCAGTGATAGGTGGAGATAGCCAAAAGGTGTCAAAGACAAAAGGACAAAGAGGTGTTGACAGTGGTGATATTCGCTAAGAGTTGTGCTAAGGGGGACATTAAGGGTAGAAAGCAGGATGAGCAAGGATTTGGAAAGCTCCGCATCAGGATACGTTTCTGAAGGTAAAGCAATTGTTAAGGTCATCGGACCTACTGGTCCACTATGACTCAAAGAAAGAAATTATTTTAACTTGCGATGCATCCCCTTTTGGAGTAGGGGCTGTACTTTCACATCAGATGGCAGATGGCTCCAAACGACCCACTGATTATACATTTTGCACACTCAGTGCTGCAGAGCGATGTTATTCTCCAATTGAGAAGGAAGGTTTGTCAGCTGTGTTTGTTATTTCAGAATTCCATCAATATCTCCACGGTCGCCACGTACACATTATATCCGACCACAGTAGCCTCTGCTGGGATTATTTGGAGAGGATAAGGCAATATCCCCCATCGCATCTGCTCGCATCCAGAGGTGGGCACTGATATTGGCTGCTTACGAATACACTTTTATTCACCGATCAGGAAGCTAGATCGCAGCTGCTGACGTGCTGAGCCACCTCCCCCTGCCAGATAAAAACGTGAAGGTCCCAATTTCCCAGGAACATGTCTTAGTACGACATATTTTGGATTCCTCTACTGCCCGGGCCAAACAAATCAGTGAGTGGACAAGCTGAGATCCACTTTTATCTCATGTCTGGGAGCAGGTCTTGAACGGGTGGTCAGACGAGCCAAAGTCTGATGACATGAAGCCCTATTTCAATCGCAGATATGAGTTCACCTGCCAGGACTGCATGTTGCTTTGTGGAACAAGGGTTATTGTGCCCCTTAGAGGGTGAAGGCCATTACTGGCTGAATTACATAGCGCTCACCCTGGCATTAGTAGGATGAAGATGCTCGCACGCAGCTACTTGTGGTGGTCAGGGATGGACACGGACATCAAAACCCTAGTCAAAAGTTGTCTTCAATGCCAGCAGGTTCAAAAGCTACCACCCTTAGCTCGATTGAGCCCCTGAGAATGGCTGGGGCAGCATGGGTGCGCCTTCATGTCCACTACGTGGGGCCTTCTTGGGCATAATGTTCCTTTTACTAACAGATGTCCATTCCAAGTGGATGGATGTCTATGAAGTCCAGTCACCCACACCTGCTGCCACCATAGACCATTTGTACAGAGTTTTTCAGTGCATGGGTTATCAGAGGTGCTCGTGTCAGACAATGGGACTGCATTTGCCAGTGGGGAGTTCCACAGGTTTATAACCCTCAATGAAATAACTCATATCAAAACTTTGCCTTACTACCTCACCTCTAATGGTTTGGCTGAGTGGGCGGTCCAAATTTTTAAGTCCGGGATGAAACAGCAGGACAGGGATTCCATCAGCACCAGATTGTCACGGTTCCTGTTCTCACAATGCACGATGCTACACATGATCACCGGTATTGGCCCTGCTGAATTATTAATGAAGAGATGTCTCTGCATTTGTCTAACTCTTATCAGGCTGAATTTAGGGGGGAGGTTGGAGAGAAGCAAAGAGGCCCAGAAGGCTGGAAATGATGGCCATAATCATGAAAGAAATTTCATGATGGAGACACAGTTCTCGCGGAGAACTTTGGAGTTGCTCCTAATTGGCTATTCGGCGAAGTGAGTGCCATGACAGGACCTCGCTCCTATAATGTGTTGGTAAATGGCTGAATAATTAGACAAGTGGACTATCTCCGGAGAAAAGAGACTGTCCCACAAGAAGGAATGCCATCATCGTTTGTTTTTGAGTCTGCACCGCATGTGGAAGAAATGTCACACGATTTGGAAGTGCTGGTTGGCCCTGTTGGACCCGAGAGGGTCGAAGACACAAACTTGCCCACTTCCACCAAACCACCTGACAGACAGTTGACCCCTGAGAAGTTGGTCTTGGAAAAACCAGTTGAGTCCGTTCAGCTACGATGCTCGACATGTCCAAGGGAGCCTCCTGAGAGACTTCACTTGTAAATAGTTATTCATGTAAATAATTGGGATGTTGTAATGTTTGTCAGTTGTACTTTCAAGTAAAGGGGGAGGGATGTGGTAAAGTGGAGTGCAATGCACCTTTAACAGAATGTAGTTAGTTGACCATGTGACTGTATTGACCAATCGCTACACAGTGCAGGTTTCTTGGGTAACTGTAAATCCAGAGCTGGAGGTGATTGAAGAAGCACACATGGTGTTAGTGCTTGGTTCTTAGTTACCATGATCTACCAGTGTTTGTTCAGTTAATCGGTCTCTCTGCCTATTTTGTTTCAAGCACCAACTAATGTGTTAATATCAAGGGTGCAGCTAGCATTTGCTGGACAAAGCAAACCTGATAACCAAAAACATAAAACAACTACGTAGAAGCAAAGAATGGTTACAGCACAGAATGAGGCCATTCAGCCTATCATGTCCATGCCAGCTCTCTGCAAGAGCAACTCAGTTAATCCCATTCCTCCACCTTTTTCTACTTAGCCATGCATTTTTTCTCATCAGTCAATTATCCAATTCTCTTTTGAAAGCTATGATTGGATCTGCCTCCACTCACAGCCAGTACATTGCAGTTCCTAACCACTCACTGCATAAAAACTTTTTTCCTCATGTTGCTTTTGGTTCTTTGGCCATTCACCTTAAATTGTTGTCCCCTGATCTTGACCCTTCCATCAATAGGAACAGTTTCTCACCAGCTACTCTGTCCAGGACTGCCGTGATTTTGAAAACTTCGACTAGGTCTCCTTTCAAACTTCTCTTTCTATGGAGAACAGACTCAGCTTCTCTAATCTATCCAAGTAACTGAAGTCCCGCATTTCTGGAACTACTATTGTAATTTTTTCCCACACCCTTCCCAATACCTTCATACCCTTCCTATAGTGTGGTATCCAGAATTGGACACAATACACTAGTTGAGGCTTTATGAAGGGTCACCATAACTTTCTTGCTTTTTACTTTATGCCTCTATTTATAAGCACAGGATCCCATATGCCTTATTCACCATTTCCTCCACCTGCCCTGCCACCTTCAATGACTTGAGCACATATATTCCCAGGTCTCTCTGCTTCTGTACTCCCTTCAGTATTGTACCCCTTTTTTTTATTGCCTCTGCTCGCTCTTCCTACCAAAATGAATCACTTCACAACCCTCTTCATTAAATTTCATCTGCCATGTGTCCCCTCATTCCACCAGGCTGTCCTCTTGAAGTCTATCTACCCTCCTCACAGTTCACAATCCTTCCAACTTTTGTGTCATCTGCAAATTTTGAAATTGTGCCAGTGCACTGAGGTCTAGGTCATTAATATAGATCAAAAAAAGGAAAGCTCCTAGTACCGATCCCTGGGAAACCCCAATAAATGCCTTCCTCCAGTCTGATAAACAATCATTTACCATTACTCTCTGTTTTCTGTCACTCTGTTTTAGTTTCCATAATGCCACTGTCTTTTTTATTCCATGAACCTTAGCTTTGCTAACAAGCCTGTTACCTGGTGCATAAAGAGATATTGAGACAGGTGACCAAACGATTGGCAAAAAAGGCAGGTTTCAAAGAGTATCATAAAGTAGGAGAGACAATTAGAATGGAAGTGAGATTTGGAAAGAAAATTTCAGACTTTAGGATTTAGGCAGCTGAAGGAACGGCTGCCAATGGTGGAACAATTAAAATTGGGGGTGTGCAAGCATTCTATTCAAGCAGACAGCTGGTTGTGAAAAGTATCAGGCTGTTCTGATGGTGGAAGGTGGGTGAATTGATTATGAAACAAGTGAGTTGATAAAGGCTGTAGTGATAGCAGAAGAGGTAAAAGTGCCAGGGATAATGTGATGCCTTAGGCTTGTGACAAAGGTTAGCCCCCACTGGGAAACTTAGTGATAGCATTTGGAACAGGCCTTTGAAATCCTTGAGGAGGTTGGAATATTTCTTGTGAAACTATTTGCATTATTGACATGCTTGGTACATTTTACACAATAGCATTTTCTTTTGTGCGTAGCTGGCTAGCTGAATGAAAAAAAACAGCCAAATGGAATTAGAAAAATATATTATTTCAGTTTCTGTCTTTTTTATAAACTTTGTTACAGTTCTCTCAATATTGATAGCTTAAAAGGTAAGCTCTCATTTCTCCTCCTAGTTTGAACGCCAGGCATCTAAGAGCACAGCACCTGCAATAACCTGTACATGCCTACATTTCTGGATTCGGATAAGTATAATGCCCCTGCCCTCTGATTTGTTTCTGCTCTCAGGCCTGCAACAGCAGTAAATGTCTTCCTGGCACAAAGTAGCCTGAAGGTTAGGCCTGAAGATCTATAAGGTGTTTTTTTCAAAAACACCTTGGCTTTTTAGACCTCGCTGGCTTTGTTGCCCACACCTCTTGGGTCTTCTGGTCTGACCTTGGTGTCAAATTTAACCCTGAGCTCTAACCACGCATCACACCATTACCATGACGTGTCTATTTCATAGTATCTCCCCAACTCCGTCACCGCCTCAGAACATCTGCTGCTGAAATCCTCATCTACACCCTTCTTACCTCTGGGCTTGATCATTGCAATGTCTTCCTCAGCAGCCTCCCATCTTCCACCTTCCATAAACTTAAGCTCATCTAAATCCCTGCTACCCATATCCTGTTGTGTTCACCCATTACTCCTGTGTTTGCTGAGCAACATTGGCTCCTGGTTGAGCAACAGCTCAATTTTAAAACTCTCATCCTTGTTTTCAGATTCCTCCATGGTCTCACCCCTTCCCATCTGCTCCTGCTCTGCAGCCCTCTAAGACATCTGCCCTCCTCCAATTCTGGCCTCTTGGGCATCCCCAGCTTTAATCACTCCACCATAGCTGGCCATGTCTTCAATATCCAAGGCCTTAAGCTCTGGAATTCCTTCCCTCTCTGCTCTATTGACTCCTTTAAGATGATCCTTAAAACCTACATTTTTGGTAGCGCTTTTGGTCATCTGCCCTAATATGTCCTTCTGTGACTTGGTGTCAAATTGTATTTTATGAAACACCTGGGGACATTCTGCTATATTAAAGGCACTATATAAGTATAAGTTGTTGTTGTTGAGGGGATCAGGTGCAAGACCCACTGTCAACTTTTACTGATATCCTGCATTTAGACATCTGCCCCGCCTATCTGGAAGCCAATGAAGAAGAAGATCTCATTTTGCTATTCTTGCCACATTTTCATGGAATTACAATTCTAGTTTCTGTTATTGTAGGCACTCTGTGTTGCCAACCTTCAGGAAATCACAGGAGATCATGCGAAACATAAAGAGAATAGAGACCTGGCAGCTCAGTCACCACCCTTTTCCTCCCACTCTTAAGCTGGGAACTGAACATTCCCCAGGTTCAAGAAAATAAATATCAAGGCCCTGGAGTTCTCATTTATTGCTCTGTTATGAATGTAAAATTTGAACCAATCAACAACAAGAATGTTGCATATATACGAGTGTGACACCTGAAGTGTGACACTGAACTATGGCAAAGGAAATGTGACATGACAGAAAGTCAACGTGTTACATGTTTCTATAATATAGCTAACAGATTTCCTATTTTATTGCTCACGGTGTGTCAGGATGATTCGCTGTTTTCTAACAATATAGGTGATAGAGAACGTGACACACAGTACAGTATCATAAACATGGAATTTAATGACTATATAAATGGGTGTTCTTTTCGTATGAATGTTTTGGAATTCTGTAATTCTGCCTCTTTTTTGTGAAAACGTATATCAGTGCCATGAATATTGTTCATGTTCCTTTTCTGATATATTCAGTTTTTAATCTGTCATCCTCTTCATATCCGATGTTGCTTAGTGAGATGGACTAGTATGGAGGAGGGGGAAGGGCATTTCCAGACTATGGCATTTTAGAATACTAGAGACAGGCGTAAATGATAATGTATTTCAGCTGACTGAGTGATAGGTTGGAGAAGAATCTCATTTACAGTCCTGGTTTTTGATGGAGCATGTGACAGAAGAAAAAATGCTTAGCACATGTTCCCTTTTTCTAAATTGGTAGATTTTCATCAGTAGCTAATTGCTATTTCATAATTGGTCATTATTCAGAGATTTTTTTCAGGCTAATTTCTTCCTCCCATCCCATCAGCCCTCACAATTGTTTTGGTTAGTGAGCCACAGGATAATAAATTTTAATAATTTATCTCAGAACTACTTTTTTCTTCCTGAATACAATATCCTTCTCCAGAGTCATTCTACGGTCATGCTCCAAGCAATAGGGTAGAATGGATAATCTACTCCTACACTATTGGCAATATTACTGTTGACTGGATGTTGGTAGGTACACAATAGTTGCCCAACATAAACTCCCTATTGGCTTCATCCTCCACATTAAGATTGGCACTTCACTTGAGCTAGTTACTTACCCCTAATGCTGTTGCCAAGAATTCAAAAGGAGTGAAGAATCAAACCTGTGTCACCCTTCCTTGTCAAACCATGAGTCACTTTTCCGATATACTCTGCCAACAAACCTCAGAATGACTACATTTTTCTATGAATTTACAATGTAACTCTACATTTTTAAAATTAGGCTGAAAGGACTTTCTTTATCTCTATTTTGAATCATCAGGGAGCAGAAATTTAGACTTACCTTTCAAAACATTATTCAAAAACGATTTCATTGAACTGACTTTTAATTTTAATGCAAGGTAAATCAAAATTTTCAAGGCCAAAGTTTTGTGAAGATCTTAGAAAGCTTTTTTCCAAAAAGACGTGGAAGATATTAAATTTCCATAATTGTTATAACCTGAGCTAAAATACAATTGATATAGTCACAGCACAAAATCACCTTTCCTTTAATTGTCTTTCCTGCTGCATTTGCAATATGAATAGAATACTTGATTGCAATGTAAAATTCATTGCATTCATCGCTACAGAACTAGAGAAATCACACATGGTTCTGGCGATTATATGTTATTCATTCTCAATCACTGGCTTACAATCAGCTGTACAGTCTATAGAATTTTTTTGCATGAAGTAAGTGCAGATTTTTGGTCATGAAATCGATAATTAAATATCATCACTCGTTATCTACTAAAGCAAAATATTGCAGATGCTAGGTATCTGAAATAACAACAAAAATTGCTGGAAATACTCAGCAGGTTAGGCAACATCTGTGGGGAGAAGCAGGGTTAACATTTCAGGTTGGTGACCTTTCATCAGAACTTCTGAAGAGGGAGTTCTCCTGGCGTCTTTGCCAATTCGATTATCATCATGTCTGGTACCTCTCATACTTTCTCTGTCACTTTCTCTCTCCAGAACCTCACATAATCTAAATGGTAGGAGATTGCAGAGCTCTGAGATTCAGAGGAATCTGGGTGTCCCGGTGCACGAATCACAAAAGGTTTGTATGCAGGTACAACAGGTAGTTAGGGAACCTAATAGAATGTTATTGTTTATCATGAGGGGACATGATTACAAAAGTAGAGAGATTATGCTTCAGCTGCAGAGGACATTTGTGAGACCACATCTGGAGTACTGTGTACAGTACTGGTCTCCTTATTTAAAGAAAAATGTAAATGACTTAGGAGCAGTTCAGAGAAGGTTTACGAGACTAATACCTGGAATAGGCCAATTGTGCTATGAGGAAAGATTGGACAGGTTAGGCTTGTATCCAATGGCATATAAAAGGGTAAGGTGTGGCTTAATTGAAACTTTTAAGGTCCTGAGGCCTCTTGACAGGCTAGATGTGGAGAGGATGTTTCCTCTTGTGGGAAAATCTAGAAATAAGGGTCACTGTTTAAAGATAAGAAGTCACTTATTTAAGACAGAGATGAGGAAAGGTTTTTCTCTCAGACGGTTGTTTGGAACTCTCTTCTTCTTGATGGAGCAGGGTCTTTGAATAGTTTTAAGGCAGAGCTAGACAGATTCTTGATTCACAAGGTGGTGAAAGGTTATTGAGGTTACATTCAGATCAGCCATTGAATGGCAGAGCAGGCTCGAGGGGCCAAGCGACCTACTCCTGCTCCTAAATCGTATGTACGCGTGTTCATTTGAGTTGGGAATCATATTTTACAGTTTACCTGTAGGTTCTCACATATAACAGAAGAATACTCAGATTGTCAAGTGGTAAAGTATAGGTTCAGAAATCATGGGCAGTGAGGTGTAGGGATTGGTTAGCCTGGCCATAGACAGGGGAACAGTAATTCAAACTCTTAGCATTTGTTACATTGTCAAACTGTAATAATTATACAGTAGAATTATAATCAATGTCATATTAGCCATTTATTTATAATTTTTAAAAAAATACTGAAGCAGGTTTTATGAATGTAATTTCAAAATAAATATAATTAATTGATGTTAACGGCACAACACATTGAGCATTTTATTGACAGAACCTGTTTCACCAACATCAATTTACAGCCTGTTTCACCAAAATCAATTGGGTTCAAATTTTGGTTTTAAAGACCTGAGGAAGAAGATAAGATTAAAGTTGCGAAGGAGTTCCAGAGTTTTGAGATGGAAAGCTCAGTATCGAATGAAGCCATTCAATGCAACTTGCCTGTGCCATTGACAATTCTCACTGCACACTTTCCCCAACCCCCAACCCACTGCTAGTCAGCATCCTACCCTAATCACATCTTCTTACTCATTCTTCATATCCGTCCTTGTTAAGCTAAAATCTTTAACCTGCTCTCTTAAATGCCATGACTGATTCAACTTCAATAGCACTCGCAGTAGAGCATTACATTGCTTGTTGTTTGCAAAAAGCCCTTCTACCCTCCATCTTTATGCTTCTAGTGCCAATTTTCAATTTACATCCCTTGTGTTCAATTTACCAAGCGGTGAAATCAATCTCTGTAGCCTCTCAAATCTTTTCATAATTGTGAATGGTTTGATTAGATCTCCCATTATGTTTCAGTGAATATAGTTTGTTTGTTTTTTAAAGTCCATCAGCACAATTGTATCTACTCATCTCTGGTATCACTGGAATAAATTTGCATTGCACCTTTGCACCACTCCAATATGCTTTTTATAATGGAGTATTGAAAACTTCAGAGTACTTTATCTCCAGCTTAAAAAATTGTACAGATTAATTATCACTTTCTTGTTTTTACATTCAATCCCTTTACAGTTAAATCCAAAATTCCAGTTGCTATTTTTATGCCTGTTTCTATTTGCAACCCCTCGTTTCCAGATCAACCTGCAGAGCAATGGTTCTCTTCCTTTACTGCATTGACAATTATATGTCATATTTCCATTCCCAAAATATATCTTTTTGCAGATCTACATTGAATTGAATTTCCCTCACATCAATCGACTCCCCTAATCTATCAATGTCTATCACATTCTTCCTCAATATGTGATATTTCCAAATTTTATACTATTATCAAATTTTGATATTATTGCCTATTCTTACAATGCAGAAGCAAGCCAGTGCACTTATCACCCCTGCATTAGTTCTCTAAAATACCTTGCTGCTGATTTATATTGTCTTGCATTTTCCAATATGCATTTGTTGTTTTGCTTTGTCATCTCCTTTTTTCCTCTATGCCCATGTCCAAATTAGTTGTGTAAGTGGAGAACAAAGAGGTTCATATAATGGTTCCTGAGGCATGTCACTACCCATATCTTGCCAACTCATTTATTCTTACAGTATTCTTATATCTCTCAATCCACACTCACACATTTAGCTTTAAGCCTTAACCTTTGCAACAAATCTCATAACGATATTTGTCATCTTGAGGAAGCATAAGTTAATATAATTGGAGATAGTTGGAGGAGAAAGAACATGTAGGGCAGTTTATTTATAAATTAAAAGCATAAAGTTAATGCTGACCATCTTGAAGCTTCTACCTCCAACCTACACTGACCTTAAAATATTGTAAAAATCAGTCTTAAATTATGAGACTTTTCTTCTGATTTAGATCAATTTTTCACATTCCCTACTCTTATGAAACAACTGACTTCTTGCTGGGTACTACTGCACACAGATACTACATTGTGCTACATCTCTTTCACTGCCTCAAAGTTGGTCATTACTAATGTGAAAGATGGTATCACTGCTAAGTGATATGTCACCTGACAGGCATATAGGGGGGAACACAAATTAACTTTATATCCATTACATTGTAGCTCTGAGGACAATTCTAATAATGCTTCTGCCATTTCCACTAATACAGCAGACATTGTGATTCTTTAGGCTTGTAGTGCACTAACATTTGCATGCTACAGTTATGCAGGGCTATATTCTACCAGTACTCTTAATTTCTATACTGACAGAAAGTCTTTGTTGGCAAAATGATATAAACCATATTCTATTTAGCAGTACCGTTTCAGTATTTCAATCAGAAAACATTGATGAAAACATCTGGTGCCAGCAGTAAGTTGATTCATGAGACCCAGGGAGAAATCAACACACACTACATTGTCATTAGCACTACTCCTGGTGTTTGTTTGCACTACAGTACCTTAACAATTTATGTCAATTTCACAAATATTAAATATGCTTATGTGCCTGGAACAAGAGTTCTTCTGTCTCTTGGTCTTGATTGGAGAAAAAGAAGAGGTGGCATACAGCCAACATGATGTTATCTCCATCATAATCCATTCCATGTCAATGGGTTATAGCCTCCACGCTTGGAATAAAATATCTCCAGTTATTTTTACTGTGTTCAACTCAAGAAGCAATGAAATAATATTTCCAAATTTGCTGATGACACCCAACTGGATGGGAATGTAAGTAGTGAGGAGGATGCAAGGAGGCTTCAATAGGAGTTGGATAGGCTAATGAATAGGTTAGAACATGACACATTATATAAATATAATGTGAATAAGTGTGAAATTATTCACTTTGTATAAAAAAAAAACAGGAAGGTAGAATATTTCTTAAATGGTGAGAGGTTGTGAAGTACAGGTGTCCAAATGACTCTCTAAAAGTTAGCATGCAGGTGTAGCATGCAATGAGGAAGGCAAATGGTATGTTGGCCTTCATCACAAGGGGATTTGAGTATAGGAGTAAAGATGTCTAGCTGCAATTGTATGGAGCCTTGGTAAGACCTCACCTGGAATATTGTGTGCAGTTTTTGTCCCTTTGACTAAGGAGGGATATACATGCCATAGAGGAAGTGCAAATGAGGTTCACTAGAGTAATCTCTAGGATGTCGAAATTGTTTTATGAGGAGAGAATAAGGAGACTGGATCTGTATTCCCTAGAGTTTTGAAAGAGTGCAGGGGAACATGCCAGGAGCAACACCAGGCATATCCAGAAATGAGGTGACAACCTGGTGAACTCAGGACTACTTGTGTGCCAAGCAGTGGAAGCAATTTATGATAGAAAGAGCTAAGTGATTCCACAACCAATGGATCAGATCTAAGCTCTGCAGTCCTGCCATGTCCAGTCATGAATAGTGGTGAACAAGTAAACATCTCACTGGAAGTGGAGGTTCCAAAAAATTCCCTATCCTCAATGATGGAGGATCCCAGCACATCACTACAAAAGGTAAGGCTGAAGCATTTGCTACATTCCTCAGCCAGAAGTACCGAGTGGATGATCCATCTCAGCCTCCTCCAGAGGTCCCAGCATCACAGATGCCAGTCATCGGCCAATTCATTCCATTCCTTGTGATATCAAGAAATGGCTAAAGGTATTGGACACTTCAAAGTGTATGGACCTGACAATATTCCGACAATAGTACTGAAGACTTGTGCTCCAGGACTTGCCATGCCCCTAGCCAAGCTGTTCCAGTATAGTTACAACACTGGCATCTACCTGACTATGTAGAAAATTGCCCAGGTATATCCTGTACCCAAAAAGCAGGACAACTCCAACCCAACCAATTACCACCCCATCAGTCTACTCACAATCATTAGTAAAGTGGTGAAAGGGGTCCTCAACAGTACCATCAAGCGACACTTGTTTAGTAATAACCTGTTCATTGATGCTCAGTTTGGGTCCCACTCAGCTCCTGAACTCATTACAACCTTGGTTCAAACATGGGCAAAAGGGTTGAACTCCAGAGGTCAAAATGACAGCCTTTGACATCAAGGCAACATTTGACCAAGTGTGGCATCAAGGATCCCTAGCAAAACTGGAATAGTTGGGAATCGGGGGAAAACTTTCCACTGTTTGGAGTCATATCTAGCACCAAGGACAACGGTTATGGTTGTTGGAGATCAATCATCTTAGTTCCAAGACATCACTGCAAGAGTTCCTCAGGGTAGTGTCCTCGGACTAGCCGTCTTCAGCTGCTTCATCAATGACCTTCTTTCCATCATAAGGTCAGAAGTGGGGATGTTCACTGATAATTGCACAATGTTCAGTACCATTCGTGACTCCTCAGATATTGAAACAGTCCTTGTCCAAATGCAGCTAGACCTTGGCAATAACCAGGCTTGGGATGACAAGTGGCAAGTAACATTCACATCACACAAGTGTCAGACAATGACCATCTCCAACAAGAGAGAATCCAACCATCGCCTCTTGACATTCTATGGAATTATCATTGCTGAAACCCTCCTATCAACATCCTGGGGGTTACCTTTGGCCAGAAACTGAACTGGACTAAATACTGTGGCTGCAAGATAGGTCAGAGGCTAGCAATCCTGTGACAAGAAACTCACCTCCTGACTTCCCAAAGCCTGTCTACCATCTACAAGGCATTAGTCAGGGGTGTGATGGAATATTCTCCACTTGGCTAAATGAATGCAGCTCCAACAATGCTCAAGGAGCTTGACACCACCTCAGTACAAACATCCCACTTGACTGGCACCCCATCCACAAACATCCACTCCCTTGACCACTGATGAATTGTGGCAGCAGTGTGTACCATGTACAAGATGCACTAAAGCAATTCACCATTGCTTCTTAAATAGCACCTGCCAAACCCACGACTGTACCACCTAGAATGACAAGGGCAGCAGATACATGGAACACCAGCACTTGGAAGTTCCCTTCCAAGCCTCATACCATCCTGACTTGGAAAAATATTACCATTGCTTCAGTGTCACTGGCTCCAAATCCTGGATCTCCCTCTCTAACAGTGCTGTGGGTGTACTTTCACAACATGGACTGCTGTAGTTCAAGGAGGCAGCTCACCACTGCTTTCTCAAGGGCAATTAGGCATGGGCAATAAATGCTGGCCTAGCTAGCAATGCCCACACCCCATGAATGAATACCAAAAAATAATCTCCAACTATCAACATCCTGGGAGTTACCCTTGGCCAGAAACTGAACTGGACCAGCCATATAAATATTGTGGCTACAAAAGAAGGCCAGAGGCTGGGAATTCTGCAGAACATAATGCACATCCTGACTCCCCAAATCCTGTCCACCATCTCCAAGCTACAAGTCAGGGGGTGTGATGGAATACGCTCTACTTGCCTGTATGATTGTGGCTTCAAAACACTCAGGAAGTTCAACACCATAGAGGACAATGCAGTCCACTTAACTGGCACCCCATCCACTAAATTTAACACTCCATTACTGATGCACACTGACAGCAGTGTGTACTATGTACAAGAATACCAGCATGGGAACACCACCGCCTTCAAGTTCCCCTCCAAGCCACATATCATCCTGACCTGGAAATATATAGCCCCATTTTATATATGTATATATATATATTTATATATGTATATATAAAATGGGTGAGGGGCAATTAGGAACACAAAACAAATGCTGGCCTTGCCAGTCATGGCCACACCCCATGAAAGATTTTTTTAAAAATACACATAAATTATATTCCATTCCAATTCAGATCAGTGAGAGTTCAAAATGACAGGCTAGAAATTATTGTTAACTATATTCACAGACTAACATTTAACAAACTTTCATAACACTGTCTGCTATTTTAATGATGGCAGTTTAGATAATAGTATAACACAGAATGAGACCATTCAACCCATCATGACTATGCTGGCAATCATTTTCAACATGCTTGACATTCCATTAAAACAGACAGAGAAGTACTTTAAAGGGATTTACTATTTTAGAATAATGTCAACAGCAATTTCCAACTTTTTAAATGGGAAGTCAGATCCTTAAAAATATAAGGAGGAACTCATCAACAACCAATGGTTAACAATTTTCAAATTGTGGCAGCATGTTTAACTATGGTCATTCTTGCTTGGCAAACCAAAACTCCCATTTTCTCATCACATTTCTCAATCGTCTCTTTCAGTAGAAACACATTCTACTACTTCTCAATTTCATTTATTCTATTTCCTTCAGTGACCTCTCCTATTCCATGAGAATTAAATTCATCGTGTAGCTGGGACTGTTCTACTTAATGTAAATTACTTTTCTTTACAGCTCCCACATGAAAGATTTTACATTAGTCTACGTTGAGCTATGCCTGTCACCTGTTGACTGGTCCATTTTTTTAAAGCATCTTTTGAATCTGTTTGCACTGTTTCTTAATATTTATTCTCATTCAAACTTTAGTATTAATATTTCAAAAGTATGACTTACTACCATTTACAATCATTTTTTTAAAATATATATATTTATAGATGACAATTATCAATTTATGCAACAATGATGGAAGTGAGATTGTCAAGGTATTGTTGGTTTGTTGATGTACTCTCATAATTATTAAAAACAATTGGAAACAAGGATGAAAAAAATCCAAAAATAAGTAACCTTGATTAGTAACATAACACTGAGCATGAACAACATCATACAGTTCACAAATATTGATCTTTTGGAGCCTCACACATGCAGTGCACCTGATTGGCATTTGATATTAAATGTAGAAGTTCATTATTTAACAGAATCAGTTTGCAGCTTTTATTGGTTCCAAATACTGTAAGCCAATACAATCTCCGCTCTAGTTTCAAATTTAGCAAGGAGCTTCTGTAGTGTAAAGTGAGAAAATGTTGATGGTATTAATTTCTGCTAGTGCTGGTCTGAAAAACATCAATATTTATTGATCTTTTCATTGCCTGTTTAACTTAGCTTTATTTACTGCAGGTCATGGATTGGAAATGTGAACACTTTAAAGAACAAAATGAATACATTGTTAGCTGGCTTACTAAACTTTAAGCATTTATTAGCAGTTAGTTGTTGGTGGGATTGTATGCAATTGTTATAGAAGCATGACTTTTAAGGAGATATACAGATTATCTAAATTCATCAATGTATAAATGAGTGCTTTATAGTGTAATGACCAAACATTAAAGAATGTCTTAAATCACTTATTTTGCTCATATTTTTCTTATTATAGTGCTTCATCCTGACAAACTAAACACATATTCCTGTTTGATGCACAAAAAGGGATATTCCAAAAATAATCCATAAAAATCACAGTCATCATGATCTATTTCTCCAAACATTATTGAAAGCTTGTCCAATATCAATAAAGTTGTTATGGAAGTGTCTGTTATTTTCTTAATATTTTTCAGATAGTTACCTGTTGTGCCTTATTTTATTCTGAACTCATTCTGTTGCTCTCCCAATGAGTGAATCCATTTTGCTAGCAATTCAGGCCAAAGCACTCATAAATGCTTTATAAGGATACTTAAAAGATTAATCCTTTGCTGGTTCTTGCTCCTAATTTCTGTTTCTCTTTTAGCACCATTTCATTATCATTGTTCTTTTTCTCTTCAGTCCTTCTAGAACCATTCAGCTTTGCATATTTATTGCAGAGGTTGTTGCTAACCTGAACTCCAGTTCCCCCAGCTGCCTCTGACATGGGGCAGCTTTTTCCGGTCAACTATTGGGGGCGGGGCCCACTCGCCGACATGTAAAATGATGCGGGGTGACATCGGGCGTGCATCCCAATGTTTCCCCACAATATTTAGGTTTTCAGTTCAGCGGCGCGCAGCCGAGTCAGCTGCACGCCCGCCGACCTGTCAATGGCTTATTGACGCCATTAAAAAAGTAATTGAAATGATTAATGGACCTGCCCGTCCAACCATAAGGTTGGATTTCCAAAAAAGCATGAAACCTCCATGGGCAGGATGAAGTTTCATGAGGGATTTAAAATTTTCGGAATATTTTTAAATAAAAGTAATGGACATGTCCCATGACAGTGTCACACGAGGGGAGATGTCAGGAAAATTTTTTCTAATCTTAAAAATGTTTTTACAACTTCAACCGCTCTCCCTGAGGCAGCATTTTGCCTCATGCGCAACAGAGCGCAATCCCGGCTCAGGGAATCTCCCCCTGCCTGCACATGGAGTGCTAGGCACTTCCATAAGACCATAAGACATAAGAGAATAAATTAGGCCATTCAGCCCATCGAGTCTGCTCTACCATTCAATCATGGCTGATATTTGAATTCAGAATGGACGTCATACTGGGCGGGCCTTAATTGGCCTGCCCATGTAAAATGGCAGCATGCCCCCAACTGCAGGTGCCATTCGGGAACCCGCCCACCTATGCCCACTCCTGCACAACACCCCCAGCTGGGTGAAAATGCTGCCCATGGTTTTCTTTATACTGTGTATCCTGGGAACTTTATCATTTTCAAATCCATTCTTCAAAGTTTGGGTGTCTTTTATAATCCATTCCCATAGTTTTGAAGATTTAATTTTTAATCATTATAATACACACATCATATCTTCTTTATCTATTATTTGGTTTCCAGTACTTCTTCAAATTATAACCTGCAATTGGGCGGAATCCAGATGGCTCAAATTGGCCGGTGATAATTCTGATGAGTGATCAATTTTACTTAAGGCAGACTGATCATTTCAGCAAATCTTTGGTCTCTTCTCTCGCTTACTTTTCGCCAAATATGAATAGCATTTGAAGTTCTTCTGGCATGATCCTTACACATTGCTGCTTCAAATAATGTTCTTGTATCACTCAGAATAAATAAATAATGATTGAATAAATAAGTAAATAAAGATAAAAAATATACCAAAGTGTAAGAATATAAAGTATCAAAAAAATCATGGGTTACCACTGTGAAGTTTTGTACTTCGAGTCTTTTACTTCTTTTGCATCTCAGTGAAATGCCAGTCTAACTTAAGTCCCAATGGAATAGAAAATGCTGGAAAAACTCAGCAGGCCTGGCAGCATCTGTGGTGAGAGAAACTGAGTTAACGTTTCAAGTCCAATATGACTCTTCTTTGGAATTCCAGGTTTGTTAACCGGAAAGCTTAACCCTGTTTCTCTCTCCACAGATACTACTAAACCTGCTGAGCTTTTCCAGTGTTTTCTCATTTTTCTTCAGATCTCCAGCCTCCATGGTATTTTGCTTTTGGTTAAGTCCCACCAAAAGTCAATGGACTCACCAACTCTCCTCCAGTGGATCCCGCCACGACCGGGCTAGAAAATCCTGGCCCAATTATTATTATTTTCTAAACTATTCCCTATACCTGATGTGTAACAAAATGAATGCTGTACATCACTGGCACTTTAAGATCATTTGCCAAACCTTGCCCAAGGTCTGCAGATTGCAACTGGGTGATCAGATTATGTCAGCACTTGGAAAAAAAACCATTTTCAAATCAGTTTTTAGTAATGTTGTATTGTTATTTAAAATGTCAAATTTTGTTCACTTTTTTGTTAAGGCCATATTTGACATGACTAAACCCTCTTATGTGATAAAAATCTATAGCTATTCTCCTATTTCATTTTCACCTCAATAGGTAGGTTTTACTATAGTCCTTTTGGCCGCTATAAAATCATAGATTAGTTATTGCTTGATGTTTTTAGTGAAAATGTTACTTTTGTAAAGCATGAAAATACTGGGGACCAAATTCTACAGTACCACCACCCCCCCCACACCCACCTCCAGCCCACCCCAATAACAAATGCAGGGATTGCAGTGTAGAATTAATCTACTTTAGTTGATTCAGATGTTGGTGGCTTGCCAACTTTGGGCTACCCGGGAATTGACATGGCTGTAGTATATAGCCAGTGCTAATAATACTGTTAAGTGGCTGTGTGTCTCAGCAGGGACCCCAAATTGTAAGAGGCTAGCACCACTTAAAGGTACCTGCACCTCTTAAATGGGGAGGTGCATTGTGACTGGAAGCCAATAAATATAAAACTTATTCTGATGGGGAAGAAGATGTAATAATGGACGAACATGGGAGAAAGCAGGCTCCAAGATTTTCTGATGCTGCACTGGAGTCTTGTTGAGGATGTGCAGTGGAGGAGAGATCTGTTTTACCCACAGGGGCCCAGGAGGCCCACTGAACAAACTCTCAGAAGACAGTAGTACCAGATAGCTGTGAAGGCCGATGCCAGGCGCCAAGGAGTTGAGGCCCTTGCTGCAGTGCTGCAAAAAAAATTCAATCACCTTATTTTTGCGTTCAAGGTGAGTAAATGCATCTTTGAATACCACAACCCACCAATTGCACCACTGTCCTCGTACATGGCTCCACACACCACAACCTCATCACTCACCTATCAACAATTTTTATCAATCAGGAGTCCACTGTGGACTATGATTCCATTATTGAAGCCTTTGATACCATTTTTAATCTGCCATGGAACCCCATTATTGAGCAGACGGCTCAGTGATTGATACGGCCCCAACTCTAAGCATCGGGGCAACTAAGTGGCTTCATTAGGTGGGCCCACAGGCAGCGGCCCCAGTCACACGAAAGGCAAACAAACTAAACCAAGCGCAATGGTGGATAACTTCATGCCGGTAGCAATTTTGACACAGTTGCATTGTGGCACAAAAATTCAGCATAGTTACCGAAACTGCCCAGCAGGGGGAAGGGATTGCTTCCAGTGTGGCAAAACTGGACATGTCAAGCATTTCTGCAAATTCAACAATTTTAATTGCACAATGCACAATGCACCTGAAGGTATTTGTGAAACAAATTCCTTCCAAGAAATGGAAAGTCAAGGAAAAGTTGAATCGACAGAGTTTATAGGGGAAGTAGATAGCCTTCATCCAGACTACGACTCAGTTACAGTTCAAGTCAAGGCTTCAATACTGCTTTTAAAATTGATACTGGAGCTGCTTTTAACCTATTAGCAGATAACCTCGATTGGCTTCAGTCAATGACCCTTCATCCATCAGATATCAAGTTACAAGGTCCAGGCAGCACAGACCTCAAAGGCAGGATTATTGCTGCTCGTAGCTACAAGGGATGATGGATCATTGGTTCTTTCTATGTTTATCACAATCAACGTACATCCTTATTGAGTGGCAAAGTTGGCATACTTCTGGGAATCATAGAAAAAACAGATGATGTTCATCATTTGAACAACCCATTGTCTTTCATGCTACAATCTTGTCCTTTATTTAGAAGCAGTGTAAATTAAGCCTTCAGAAGCTGAGGAAGTTTATATACTGAACAGTAAGTTCCTTTCTTTCACAGACACCATCCACTAGACCCAGGGCAGGCAGGTAAGTTTTGAATCACTCAGTTACTCCTAAATTAAGGCCAGAATTGGAAAATACAGAAGGCACTGCAGCAGACGGTGACCAGCCCCATGAAGACCTGCTGGACCTGAATTTGCTCTTCCTAGAGAATGAAGAGAACAAATCCCTTGCGGTACTGAGTGACCTCTTAGAGGTTGAGGTCCCAGAGAATGACTCATTTTCCCCTTGATGGATGCACCATATGAAGTCTCTGTTGTGTTTTTGGAGGAATCAGCTGTGCTTTTAGTGGCTGAGCAGCATTCAGCTCTTGTTCCACTGAACCTACTAATGTATTATCTACTTTATCTCCTGTTGCCATTAAGAGTCTACCACAGAGAATAGCTTGCCTGAGTCCATATCAGAGTCCAGAGAGAGTCAAACTGCTAAAGATCTGGTACCTTCCAAGTGTGAAAGTCAATTTCCACCCATACATAGATTCCAGCTGAAAGTCTTCTATCCAGAGCTGGAGGTCAGCACAGAGGTTGTGGCAGAATCTTTTGCATTTCTGAAGCTGCAGAATCCTGTACAGCAATCTTGTCTCCGAGTTGATTGTCTTCAGTAAATCCATCTCATTACAGAAGATAAATCTGCCTTGCCTCCTTATTCTCAGTGGTTCTTCCCATTTCCCATAGTGGAGCAACTTTACACAGCGAAAAGTATAGCTCTCTTACCACTGCCCACAGAAAGTAGATGGTCCACCAGAAGAATTATTGGGAAATTATCTCTCCTTTTCCCACCAGTCTTACAGGAAGTTGGTTGTCTTTTTCCTTTGTTGTCTAAGTTCATTGAAATCTCAGATCTTCAATGCCTTTTCAACCTTTGATACAGCAACTGATGATACAGATGTGACAGTTTTCCCTAGAGTTGAAGATCACTCCTCTTCTGAAGCATTTCCCCAAAGTTCTCCGAGAGAGCAACAAGTTCTATAGAGTGGCTTCTGTTCTTCTCTTCTAGTCCCAGAGGATCCAAATGTTGATTCTTTTCGGTCTCCTCTTGTGGGTCAGTATTTCATTAAAAAGTCTTCATTTTCCTAGTAGTTCAGTCATCCGGAAACCTCCAATTACTTCCTAGCAACGCTGACAGCTATGCTGTCAAAGTGTTGTCCTTATCTGCAGATGATGACATCCAAACAGATGCAAAAGAAAGCCCTCATATCTTCAAGGTGTCTTCTAAGGGCCCCAGAATCCCTTAGAACTGTGACTTGGGGAGAAGAGGAGGAGTTGGAGTTAGCTAGAATCTGTAGTTGTAAAGGAGTGTTATAGGAATGTAATGTAAATAGTTAAAGTCATTGGGCGGAATTTTCTGCTCCAGTTGGCAGCAGGCGTGTTTGGCAGTGTGAGCAGACAATATGGCGTGAAGGCCAAAAATTGGTTTTAAGCCGTTGTGAAACCAGTTTGCGATTGTCTGCTCCACCCATCAATGGTGGGCCATGTTTCCCGTCAGCGCAGAAACCTAATTTAAATTCTTTAGCATCTCATTATATGCCCTGCTCGCTGGAATCATCCCCCACACTAGAACATTTGGACACATTGACATGACTGAATGCTGACGTGTTTCACAACTGTACAATGGTGAGCTGCACTTTGCTCAGGGCTTCGAGGTTTGTTTGGCTACCTTGCTTCGGGTGGCACTCGCAGTCATCAGTGCTAGGCTTCATAGGCAGCTCCACATTACTTTCAGAGGGGCTCACCGGCAGGCCTCTATCCACCAGATCAGCAGTAAGGCATGGGTGGCCTTTCAATGGCTATAGGGCTCGGGCTTGCTTGGGGAAGGGAGAAGTGGCTTCAGGCAAGGAAACCGGCTGCAGGGTGAAGGCTGTACTGGGGAAGGTGGAGGTGGGGTGGTGGGAGGGCGGGGGGTATCCCAGGGTGTGTGTGGGGGCACATGCTGATCTGTGCAAGCGGTCTCAAGATGGTGAAGGCTGAGGAGGCCGTCTCCAGAGCAGATGAGGCCAGATAGAGGTGTGAGGGTGTGTGTGAGAGAGTGAGTGGTGAGGTCCCTTGATTTGCAGGTGAGTGAGATGCCAGTAAATGTGTGATTGCCTTGTGATTGTGTGAGTTTAGAGCGATGTTTCCCTGAGTAGGGAGTCTAGAACATGAGGGCAGTCTGAGGATAAGAGGCCAATCTTTTAGGACTGAGATGAGGAGAAATTTTTTCAATCTAAGGATTATAAACCTTTGGGACGCTCTACTTCAAAGGGTTGTGGATGTTGCATCGGTAAATAGATTCAGGCTGAGATATTCAGATATTGGTCTCTCAGGGAATCAAGGGATGTGAGGAATGGGCAGGAAAGTGGAGTTGAAGTTGAAGATTATCCATGATTGAATGATGAAGCAGGTTAGAAGGGCTGTGTGGTTTACTCCTGCTCCTATATCTTATGTTTTCACTCTGTTTTCTGCTCTCTGACAAGAAAGAATTGATATAATTTTGAATACAAATGTCAACCAATTGCCCTTGTGCATTCCCTTTGTGCTTGTCTTGCTTATGGCATTACCTGTCCTAGCGCTGCTATGCTGTGCAATCATAATGGCTGTGGCATGTGGAAGGGTGCTGCATTACAGTGGGACAATGACTTTCAGTGGGAGTGACTGCCAATAGCATTACAAGCAGCTCTGTGTCTAGAAGGCCTGGCTTTGAACTCCGCCATCTAGGCTGGTTGCAGTCTGGTCTGATTGGCTGACAGGCAACAAAAAGGGCACTTGCAGGTAGTATCATGCTGAGAGAAGGCAACAGGTTTGTGCTCCATGGAGCCAATGCCATTCTACTTTGGTGATGCCTCAGCAATCCTAATGATCTATTTGGAGGATAGTTTGCTGGGCTGCTGTGACACTTCTTTGAGAATTGTTATCTGCAGCCATGATGGCAGTAGCCTAAGTTTGTATGGCAGCAAGCTGCCCTTGCATAACAGAAGTATGAACTTCCACTGCAGCACTTAGACATTAGGTGAATTTTGCTTGTGTTGCAATGAAAGCTGAAACATCAACCATCAGATGCTGCACCACGTAGTTGCATCTCTTTGAATAGAGAACCTTACACAAGAGTGGGTAGAAACTGGAAGATGTTGTAAACATCTCCAACTCCAGCTGGAGGGAGACAGGTGCATAAAAGTTCACTGCCACAGTCACCTTCATGGCTACTCGCAACATGATCCTCATCCAGCTTTGAGGTTACAGTTGTGACTGCAGCAGGTGGCAGTTTTCAGTGAGGACATCCTTACTGAAGGGCAGACATTTCCCACACTGTTCCTCACTTAGGTTGAGATAGAGAAGTTGCTTCCTAAAATCCCTGGGATAACATGCTGAAAGCTCTTCTCCCCTTCACCTCCTTCCTCTTCTAGCAGTTTGTCCTGCTCTGCATGCTCCCTGCTTATTCTCCCAGTTATGGGGCAACATTTTCCCCCGGTGCGGGAGCTGGCGTTGGTGGGTGGCCTTCCAATCAACGCCCCCGGTTGGGAGGGCGCAGCTATTTTAAGTGGGCAGGCCAATTAAGACCCGCCCAGCGTGACGTCCACCAGGAAGCGCTATGCATTCCCTGCGCAGGCGGGTATGGGGGTGGGGGGGGGGGAGGGATTTCCCTCAGCCAGGAGTGCACTCTTTCGCGCATGTTTAAAAATTTTCACTGTCACATGAATTAGGACATGTCCATAAGTTTTATTGAAACCTTTCTTAAAAACGTAAATACCCCCATGAAACCTCATCCTGCCCGTTGATGAGATTTCATGCTTTTTCCGAGGCCCACCTGGGCTCCCAGCCTGCCCACCAACTTTAAGGTTGGACAGGCAGGTCCATCAATGAGGTTAATTAGTTTTTTAATGGCCTTAACGGGTTTGTTAATGATTTGGCTGCGCACCCGCCGAACTGAAAATCTAAATGATGCGGGGTGATGTCGGAACATATGTATCCCCGCGTCATTTTACGCATCGACGAGCGGGCCCGGCCCCTGCTCACCGACCGGAAAAACCTGCCCATGGTATATTCCAAGTGAAGCGACCACTACTGCACCAACGTCTGGGAGCAACTGCTTTGTGCAGAACCCATGAAGTCCTTGAGTATCTGCCATGCCGTTCCCTGTAGACTTTAACAGCTTTCATGAACTCTGGAAATCACCAAGGTACCAACTGGAGCACAGCCAGTAGAAATCAATCAGCAACCAACCTGAAAGTGGTTGATGTTCCCTTAAATACCCTGTTGGGGGGCCATCCAGCTGCTGAAAACATGGTTAAGAGCTGGAATTAGCTGGAGCCTTGAGCTCCAAAGTGACAGCATGACACATTGATTGACTCTCCACCCTGCACATCACCAGTGCATGCTGCATGCATGCTATTGACCCTCAACAAAACGGTGTCTGACGCAACTTGCGCGTAAAGTTTGTGTGTGCACCATGGATGATATTTTGGGCCTCTAAGGCATTTGTAGCACTCAAAAAAATGGGTAGTATGCATTCAAATGTTTGCAGAATATCCTTTAGAGTTAACCAAACACGAATCATGTGGTTACATTTTCCCTTAACATAGAATGATTAGAACAAAAGTTCTTGGTATTCATTTTATTTTCTCAAGTGGCTATTGATATCTGGGAATTTTTTCAAAAAATATGTCAATACTACAGATCTTTAAGAACTTTAAAATAGCGATACATTGCACTTGATCAGACAATGCTATCCCATGTACATCAGTGCTCGCTACGCTGAACCAACTTGCATAATTTTTTAATGGACATGCTAATTAATAGATCTGTAGGTTTTGAACAGGCACTTAGTCAAATTTTGATTGTTGTATTTCACCAAGTGAATATTTGGGAACTAAAAATATTCATGTTTACAGCAAAATGAATAAAACACCATGGTCATCAATATTACATGATCAACCCCTTGAGCCTGCCCCTCCATTCATTACGATCATGGCTGATCTCATTTTGGCTTCATCTCCAATTTCCCGCCCTCTCCCCATAACCTTTCAACCCGTTACTAATTAAAAATCAGTCTACCTCCTCCCTAAATTTATTCAGCTTCCAGGCATCCACTGCACTCTGAGGTAGTGAATTCCACAGATTCATGACCCTTTGAGAAAAGTAATTCCTCCTCATCTCTGATTTAAATCTACCACCCCTTAGCCTAAAACTGTCTAGAATGCCACACAAGGGGAAATATCCACTCCACATCTACTTTGTCTATCCCTTTCAACACCTTATATACCTCAATTAGATCTCCTTTCATCCTTCTAAACTCTAGCGAGTATAGACCTAAACTGCTTAACCTCTCCTCATAAGACAAGCCCGCATCTCTGGAATCAATCTCGTGAACCTCCTCTGAACCGCTTCCAATGCAACTACATCCTTCCTCAAGTAAGGGGACCAAAACTGTGCACAGTTTACTCCAGGTGGGCCTCACCAATGCCTTGTATAGTTGCAACAACACTTCTCTATTTTTATACTCTATTCCTTTAGTAATAAATGCCAAAATTCCATTTGCCTTCCTTATTACCTGCTCTACCTGTATACTAGCTTTCAGCAATTCATGCATGAGGACACCCAGATTCCTCTGCACTGAAGCATTCTGAAGTTTCTCTCCATTTAAATAATCAGTCGCATTTTTATTCTTCCAACCAAAATGGATAATCTCACACTTATCCACGTTAAACTCCATCTGCACATTGGAGAGACCAAACGTAAACTGGGCGACCGCTTTGCAGAACACCTGCGGTCTGTCCGCAAGAATGACCCAAACCTCCCTGTCGCTTGCCATTTTAACACTCCACCCTGCTCTCTTGCCCACATGTCTGTCCTTGGCTTGCTGCATTGTTCCAGTGAAGCCCAACGCAAACTGGAGGAACAACACCTCATCTTCCGACGAGGGACTTTACAGCCTTCCGGACTGAATATTGAATTCAACAACTTTAGGTCGTGAGCTCCCTCCCCCATCCCCACCCCCTTTCTGTTTCCCCCTTCCTTTTTTTTTCCAATAAATTATAAAGATTTTTCTTTTCCCACCTATTTCCATTATAAAAAAACCCCACTAGAGCTATACCTTGAGTGCCCTACCATCCATTCTTAATTAGCACATACGTTTAGATAATATCACCAACTTTAACTTTAACACCTATGTGTTCTATTGTACTATTGTCGTTGACATCTTTTGATGATCTGCTTCTATCACTGCTTGTTTGTCCCTACAACCACACCCCCCCCTCCACCTCTCTGTCTCTCTATCTCTCCGCCCCCCACACACACACCTTAAACCAGCTTATATTTCAGCTCTTTCTTGGACTCGAACTCAAGTTCTGTCGAAGGGTCATGAGGACTCGAAACGTCAACTCTTTTCTTCTCCGCCGATGCTGCCAGACCTGCTGAGTTTTTCCAGGTAATTCTGTTTTTGTTTTGTGCCAAATTTTAGCCCATTCACCTAACCTGTCCATATCCATTTGTAAATTTCTTATTTCTTCATTACAACTTACTTTCCCACCTATTTTGGTGTCATCTGCAAATTTACCTTCTATCCCTGAATCCAAGTCATTAATATAGATTGTAAATAGTTGGGGCCCAAGGACCAAACCCTGTGGCAACCCATTAGTTACAGCTTGCCATCCAGAAAAAGACCAATTAATCCCAACTCTCTGCTTTCGGTTGGTTAGCCAATCCTCTGTCCAAGCTAATGGGTTACCCCTAATTCCATGTGATCTTATCTTTTGTATTCGTCTTTTGTGTGGCACCTTATCAAAGGCCTCCTGGAAGTCCAGTTATACTGCATCTACAGGATCCCCATTATCTACCTTGCTTGTTACATTCTGGTTCATATAGTTTGAACAGTACTCAAAATGAGCAGTTAACTTTTATCAATTGTTTATTAAAGATATGATGATGGCCCATCTCTTCCTGGCAAACTTTAATGTTCATGTAGAAATACCTCTTCTGCCACATCCCTATCCACATAATGTGCAGGTAAAACCTTTCTTCACCTGTAAGTCAAATCTTTTACCAACCCTCCATGGTCTAGCTGCAGCTTCAACTGAGTCCTGCTCTCATAGCAAAATTGAAGATTTAAAGGGCGAAGGTACCATGACCTTTCCAGTTAACCTTTCATTGCAATCTAAATACCATAGCATCACATTTTTGCCATAAACAACCAAAGCAGACAGCATCAGAAACAATGAATGAAAAAATAGAAGTGGCAAAAAAAATAAGAATTACTTAGGCCCAGATTTGTGCCATGACAGAGAGGCTCTCTATTGTTGTGAAAATAGCAGACATGCCTGAAGTCCTGCCCCTGGATATGGCACATCCCATCTTCCTGGGGGTGGGAATGGGGGCAGGGTGCATTTCGCACATGCTGGTTTACAGTGGCAGCTGGCTATTTAAATCATCATCGGTTGGCTTTTGGTAGGTCAGGAATGTGAAACCTGACATGTGCAGTGAACTTGATGAATTCATTTGGATAACCAGGGTACCCCTTTGGCGAGGTAAGGTACCTAAAGGTCCGGGACACCATTGGTGGAGGTCAGATGCTTTTTGGGGTATGTCAGGTGCCCTTTAGAAATGTTAAAAATGAGCATAAACGTGTGTAAAAACTGCATAAACCCATTATTGTCATGCTCATTCGAACTGTCAAGAGACCTATAAATTCAATTGTTAAAAGTGTCATAAACACCTATCAAAGGGACATGTTAAAGCTGTCAGAAACACCTAAGGGATCTATAAAATGGAGCTGTCAATCTGTCAAGGCATTTAAAAGTCCAGTTCTTTAAATCTTTGAAAAAAAACATTCGGAATGTTAAAAAATGTTGATTGCTATTTCACTCTGTCTGTTGACATAAGCCTGAGGCTTCTGTAACTGGATTACTGCTGCATGACTGATTTCACAACCATCTGTTATTGCAATAGAATGCCTGTTATTTCACAGCCTGACTGACAACTACAAGTGCTTATAAACTCTTTGATATGGGTTTTAATTCCAAGGCTTGTTGATTTAAGGGATTGTGAACTTGAATGAAATATTTGTTGTTATAAGGCATTATTTAGTTGAAAAAATGTAATTGTAGCAAATGTTTTTTAATGAATGGGAATTTTTTTCAATATAGTGAAGTCTACAAAAGACACTTAGAACTTTATGTTATAGAATTTTACTTTATCGCACCTTTCCATGGGCCCTGAGATCTGCCCATGGTAGATACTAGGTGATTTGTTATGTCAGGTGTAAGGGCAAATGATGATGGGTTGGGGGGCATGGGTTGGCATGAGCTGGCAACAACATGGCATGGGGCTATAAAAGACTATTGGGGGTGAGTACAGGGCATGAAGTAGCATGGTTGGATCATGGGGAATGTGTGGGGGTGAAGGGGGTGTGAAGGGTGAGGGCTGGAGGTATGTGTTTTGTTCTAATCTTTTTAAAACAACTTTTGAAAATCCAACATCCAGGCAGCCATTTTTAAAGGTTGAATTGGCAGAGCCGGGAATTCTTGCAACTCTGTGCATCCAACCCGGGAGTGAAAATGTGAACCTTAATGGCCATATTTAATCATGAACTTCATTATTTCTGTCTTTGTCTGAGACTGAGTTAATGAATATGAAGCTAAGAGAGAAAACAAAAGAAAGAGTAAGAGAGAGAATAAGATAGGACACATAGCTGTATAAAGACCATCTTCAGTCTAAACTAAGTCTTGTAAGATGTGTTGGGTATCTGGAAATTTATGTGGACAATGACAGGCGGCAAGTAAGCAAGTGTTTTGCAAATTAAGCTTGTGCAATTCCAACCTGTCCTTACCACTGGGTGCAACCTTGAGTCTAAATTGTGGTTGGTTCCATGAAATTCTGTTGCATTAGTTTGTTGGAAAACTTGTTTCAACAAAGTTGAAAACTGGTTTAGGATAGCCAGATCCTTTTACTGTGATTTCTTTGCTACTGTTTTGTTCAATTTCTTCAACAAGGTCAGTTCATCATGTCTATCTGCTTGACATAGAAGTTCTACTCGAATTTGGGCAGCTCCTCAACATCAGATTTAGCTTGCCTCAGCTTGACTCCCGGCTTCCCAAATTTCCTGCCAGGAGGACGAACATTCCAACTGCCACCTAAGCTGTGGGACCAGGTGGAAGATTCCTGATTCTTCTGGCTGAACAATAAACTTAAAAAATATTCTTTTATTTTTCTTCCTTGAGGATGGCCATTTGCTGGGTCACATCCATGCCAGAAAAAAATGTTTGATTAATTGCTGATGCCAACTCTACCAGGGGCTGCCTAATCCCTTAGATGGGTAAATAGCTTACTACCTGCTTTCGGGCTCTGCCCCAAAGACCTGAAAACCATTTGAGCCCAATTTGGCAATGGATGTTTATCAGGTTGTTTATTTCTACAATATTCAATTGTGGCAAAGTAGCAAAGATAATAGCACATCAGAAAACACTACAGGGAAGGCATCAGGTTAGAAGAAATTAACCTTGAATGTAAAGTGCATAATTTACATGAGGTACACTTGGAAAAACTGTGCAATACCAATGGGCACTGGAATGAAACAGTAAACGCTACAAATAATATAACATTTTAAGTCTTCTGCTTCTGCTACCACAAGATAGATAAAAAAATTCCAGACAACCTGGCATTAATATAAATTCCTTTACCCCTAGAAAAAGTGTGCACCTTGAATGCTCCTTCATGGCTGCCTGAAATAATGGCCATGCCTTTGATTTTACACAGACATCCTACTGTTAGCATCTGAAAAGTAGAAGATTCACATTAATAACACTGACAAGACATGATAGCAGTCTGATTTTTCAGAGACATCTCTGTAATTTAAAGGCCTCAGTTGTCATATGATACAATAAGGTACCACCTGTGGAAAGCATTTAGCAATGTGAGCATACCTCCTGATGGTTGCTGAACTGCACTGCAAAAACATTTTACACATGCTCAGAAGGAATGTCTGTTCTTCTGCATGCTTGTTGCATTTAATGGGAGCCTTGGTGTTTATATGATGGAGAAGGAGATAGAGGGTTCTAGCGGCAGGGTGGAAAGAGGTAATTAGACTGGGGGAATTCACATGTGATGTGTAAACAATCTTCACAACAAGCGCCTTGGAACACTTTACATTAAATGTGTTACGTAAATGCAAGTAGCTGTTGTTATTGTAAAAAAACCTGTATGGACGGGTTGAGCCAAATGTTCTACTTCTACACTGTAGGTTCTGTATAATTTTGTACTTAATCCAAAAACTCATGCCGCTAGAGGGAACAATAAAAGAGAGCGGCACTGTTTAGGGGCCATCCACCTGTTAAAGCAAATGTTGCCAAGAGAGTAAACAGAGCTGAAATAGAAGGAGTAAACATTTGTCTCTTTTCACAACAATCTTTTCTCAATGAAATAGCAGGACCGATAAAAAAAAATGCTCTGTGACACAGAAATGTTGAAATATGTGCACTGATTAAATTCTGCAATCTGGGGTTACTAAATGGCAATGGCAATTGCACTTTAAGAAATAATTAAATGGCTGTGAAGTGCCTTGGGGTACCCAGGGGATATGAAAGCTGTTACATAAATGCAAGAGGGTAGGAATACAAAACAAGGAAGTAATGCTTCGGATGTACAGAGACTTGGTCAAACCCCTTCTGAACTGCATTCTGTTTTGGGCACCAAACCTCAGAAAGGCTATATTGACCTTGGAAGTGGTACTGTGCAGATTCACTAAAATGATACAAAGGTTCAAATGGTTAGATTCTAAGAAAAAGTGATCTAATCAATAACTTTAAAATTATAAACTGATTAACAGTATAGATAGGCTATTTACTCTGGTTTACTCTGGTGGGTGGCGGGGGGGGGGGGGTGGGGGGCGGGGGTTGGGTGGTGGTGGGGAGATCCAAAACAGCTGACCATGATCTTAAAGTTAAAGCTAAGCCACTTAAGAGTAAGATCAAGAAGCACATTTCCAGATAAAGGGGAATGGGAATTTTGAACTCACTGTCCCAAATGTTTATGGGTGCTGCGTCAACTAAAATTTTCTAGTTTGAGATTGATAGGTTTTTGTTTGGTAAAGAGTTTTATTTAGTAACCATATCAAGGGATATGAAGCATAGGCAAATAAATGGATTTAAGGTACAGTTCAGTCATAATTAAATAGAATGTCAAAACAGGCTTGAGGGGCTGTCCCTGCATTCTTACTTTCGATGTCTTAAGCCTCTGGTAATTTTTGATATGTTGTTTGTGCTCGTCTCCAGGATAAACACTTCCACAATTATCTGAGCAAATGCCGACTCGGGAAAGGGTGATCACAATTATAAAGCTATACACGTTTGATGAAATGTCACTTGGCATATTGGGCCCATGTTCATAAAAAGATTTGGATGCGGGGAGTTTGAAAGCATGCTGCTACTATCTATTGAATTTCATTTTTTTATTAGTCTCATTGTTAACCTTACTCACTGGGTAACACAGATTCATTTTGCAACAGTTGCATGCCAATCAATATGTTAGCACCCTGCCTATTTTATCAGCGATTCCATTTTAAATGCTCTGGAGCACATTCCCTTTTCCATTTCCTATAGGTGTTCCTTAAAACAAGCCAGCAATAATGGGTTGGAAGCAAAACTCAAACACGTTATACCAAGTTCCACACACTCTCCCTCTGGCGGAAGCATAATTAGCTCCAAGCATTAAAGGACATTATAACAAGCAAAACAACCATCATAAGTAAGGAGGGAGAAGTGGAGATAACTTATGAGGAACAGCAAGAAGCTGCTCAGTGTCACCAATGCAGAGATTCTTCCGCTATATTCAGAAAGCATTGTCTCCTCCGTAACCACCCTTCAGAAGGGGATTGATGAGCAAAAGGCTTTTTTGACATCTCTTGATACTCCTCCAAATACCCTGAAAAAGCTGTTGAAGAATATGAAGAGTGCACCTTTGAGCAGCAATGGACAATGGATTTGCACAACTGCAGTTCGCCACTTACAACATGGCAACTTCATACCCATAGAGGAGACCAGAGGCAATAAAGTCAGATATGTTGTGGTACAAGCTATTGCGACCTTTAGTTTCATCTTACAAGAGTGTGTTGCTGCCATATTTGACAGATTGGGTGATTAGCTTGAGGTTAGAATGGATAATTTCACAGTCCTTAGTGGTGCCCTATGGTTTTCTCTCAAAACAATTGCTGGTGATCTAACAGAGATGCCCAGCACCTGGGACATAACAGGGAAAAGAGCAAACAAAGGTTGGCTACACATCTGTCCAACACAGTCCATGTCATGGGCAAGGATGTGGGGAGTTAGAAATGAGATATTTTGCATTGCATTAGCAACTGACTAGTTCAAATGCCTTTCAACATTCATTACCATTCCATTTCCTTGAGCACAGAAGTATGCTTAGATTTCATTTACCATCAAAGTGATTTCATTGAGTTGGCCACACAATTATCTAATAAAAGTTCATTGGGAAATAGATATTTTCTTAGCTTTACTATACCTTTGATGGTTCCTGGATGCAGTGCAACAAAATATAATGAGCTACATAAATTTAATGCAAGTTACAATATCTTTAAAAAAGAGAAGCCCCCATACAACAATTGCAGTTGCAAATTTGGAATAAGTTCCCTTTTCCATCAGGCAACAGGATGTGTACTTGTGGAAGGAATCTAAAGCAAAAATTTAACAAAATATTAAACTAGTTCAAACATTTTCTTTTTCAACAAACATCTCTCTATAGTAGTTATTTTTATTAAAGAACTCCCACTTATATGCTATGTTTAAAATCCAGAATTGTCAAATGAAACCCCTCTTCTTTTCCAATTGATGGACATGCCCTTGCAGGATTTGGAGGTCCTTGCTGGTCCATCTTCAGCCAGAAGTGTCAAGTGGATGATTCATCTCAGTCTCTTCCTAAGTTCCCAGCATCACAGATGCCAGTCTTCAGTCAATTCGATTCACTCCACCTGATATCAAGAAATGCTGAAGGCACTTAATACTGCAAAGGCTATGGGCATGACAACATTCTGGCAGAAGTACTTGAGACTTGTGCTCCAGCAATAGCAGCGCCCCTAACCAAGCTAATTCAATACAGCTACAACACTGGCATCTACCCGGTAATATGGAAAATTGCCCAGGTATGTCCTGTCCACAAAAAACAGGAAAGATCCAACCTAGATAATTACCATCCATCAGTCTACTCTCAATCATCAGCAAAGTGATGGAAGGTGTCATTGACAGTGCTATCAAGCAGCACCTACACAGCAATAACTTACTCATTGACGCTCAGTTTGGGTTCCGCCAGGGTCACTCAGCCGCTGACCTCATTATAGCCTTCATCCAAACATGGGCAAAAGAGCGGAGCTCAAGAGGTGAGGGGAGAGTGACTTTCCTTGATATCAAGGCAGTGTTTCAGTGTGGCATCAAGGATCTCGAGCAAAACTCTCCATTGGTTGGAGTCATACTTAGCACAAAGTAAGATGGTTGTGGTTGTTGAATGTCAATCATCTCAGTCCCAGGATAACACTGCCTGAGTTCCTCAGAATAATGTCCTAGGCCCAACCATCTTCAGCTGCATCATCAATGACCTGCCCTCCACTATAAAGTCAGAAGTGGGGATGTTCACTGATGACTGCACAATGTTCAGTACCATTTGTGACTTCTCAGATACTAAATATTATGCAGTCATCAGTGAACATCCCCACTTACCTGGAAGAGTGCATACAAACATAGGAGCAGGAGTAGGCTGTTCGGCCCCTCAAGTCAGCTCCACCATTCAATAGATCGTGGTTGATCTAATTGTGATCTTAACTCCGCAATCCCACCTACCCTGATGACCTTTGATTCCCTAGTTAGTCAATACCTCTGCCTTAAATGCATTCAATGACCCTGCTTCCTCTGTTCTCTGGGGAAGAGAGTTCCAAAGACTCATCACACTCTGAGAGAAGAACTTTCTCCTCATCTGTCTTAAATGGGTGAACCCTTATTTTTAAACTGTGTTCCCTAGTTCTCATCTCTCCCACAAGAAGAAATTTCCTCTCAGCATTCACCCTGTCAAGTCCCCTCAGGAGCTTTTATGTTTCAATA
This sequence comes from Carcharodon carcharias, assembly GCF_017639515.1. Lineage (NCBI taxonomy): Eukaryota > Metazoa > Chordata > Chondrichthyes > Lamniformes > Lamnidae > Carcharodon > Carcharodon carcharias. The sequence goes on along the minus strand of NC_054478.1, from coordinate 42,805,614 downwards.
AGATCACCTCTCATTCTTCTAAACTCTAATGGATACAGGTCCAGCATGCCCAACCTTTCATTGTAACCCCCTCCCCCATCCCAGGTGTCAGTCGAGTGAACAACTCCAACAGCTCCAACACCACTCAAGAAGTGTGACACCATCCAGGACAAAGCAACCCTTTTGATTGGCACCGATCCACCACCTTAAACATTCACTCCATCCACCACCGATGCACAGCAGCAGCCATGTGCAGCATCTATAAGATGCACCACAGCAACTCAACAAGGCTCCTTCATAGCACCTTCCAAACCCCTGACCTCTACAACATCGAAGGACAAGGGCAGAAGATGCGTGAGAACACCACTGCCTGGAAACGCCCATAGAATCCACACACCATCCTGAATTGGAACTATATCACCATTACTTCACTGTCGCTGAATCAAAATCTTGGAACTCCCTCCATAACAGACCTGTGGATTTATCCACACTATATGCACTGCAGCAGTTCAGGAAGGTGGCTCACCATCACCTCCTCAAGGGCAATTAGGGATGGAAAACAAACGTTGGCCTAGCCAGAAATTCCCACATACTGTGAAAGAATATATTTTTTTAAATTATTAACTTAAAGTTAAGCCTTCTGTTTTGTTTTATGAATTCTCTTTCAGACGTACACAGATAAACTTGAATAAAAGAAATTCAAATGTTTATAGCTGCTCAAAACATCTCACAGAATGAACAAGCAGTGCAAAATTTCAACTTGAAGTTTCATTTTCATTCAAAGAATTGAGAGAAGCAGTTAACATGTAGAAGCTGGCTGCCACTGACTCCTCAGCTATGGCTCCAGCTGTTGAAGGGCCACATTATGAACCATCCCTTGACTTCACCCAATGTACAACAGCAGTCCGTCACTCAGAGGGCACTTAGATTCATTAGGTGGACAAGGGAGAAGACCACCTGAAAGGTCTACTAAAGAGAAGCATGGGGGTAGGCATTAGAGCACATCCTTATGCAAATATCACCTCACAGGTTTTCACCACATATTTGTCCGGTGCTATGGACAAGCTTTGTTGGGAAGGGCCATGTTAAGGTAACTGATAGTAGGAGGTACAAATTGTTGGTTTAGCCAGAGTCATTGGAAATGTACACTTTAAAAAAAAAATCATTTTCTGGATGTGAATGTTGCTGGCAAGGCTAGCATTTATTGCCTGTCACTGTTTTCCCTGAGGAGGTGGTAAAGTACCTTCATCTATAAGAGTTTGCTAGAACTTGGTGACTTGCTAGACCACTTCAAATGTCAGTTAAAAGCAAACCACAGGGGTGTTGGATGGAGTCACATAGAGAATGGACTGTATAAGGACAGTAGGTTTCCTTCCCTAAAGGAAACCTATGCAGTGTTTCATTCATTTGCAATACAGAGGCCAGATTTAATAATGATCGGCATTATCAATAAGTGACTGTTACATTCTTGGCTGCAACATTACTCTCTCCATTTCCGACATTACTTCCTGATCTTTCTCCACTGCCACCATTCCAGCATGGACCTCCTCATTGCACATTTCTAATTTGTCCATACACTGTTGCTTTAGCATCCCAGTGGTGCGCTGTGGAGTGATTCTGATTTGAAGCATGTGTCTCATTATATTTACACTCTGCTACTGTAAAGATGCTATTCTCTGGAGCAATATCATGGCTGCATAGGATCCCTCAGTATCACAGAAACCATCCATTTAATTTATTGTTACCTTCAAATAATGCAGGCAAGATAGACTCTTGCAAAATAAAGAAATAAAGGGTGCTTGTTCAGATATTCCTGTGACCAGGCACCACTTGAACCTTATTTGAATAGAACACTTTCTGTTTATTTGAACAATAGCAGAGATATGAGGAGTCTGGATGACCACATGAGTACCATCATTTGGCTGTTAGAAACCTTGGGCTCTTGGCAACTTTACCACCTAATGATATTCCTGTACTTGTTCTCTCTGATACCTCCTTTCCACAGGGAAAGCAATGAAGGTGTTGATGGAGATAATAAGGGTAGAACCGTCCCAGATTTGCACTAAGCATGGTAGTGGGTGGGAAAAAAAATGTTTTACCTGTTGGCCGCAATGCCAGCTTTTCACTCCATATCATCCCAATCCCACCTCTTCAATCATGCATTCCCGAGAAACACACTGTTTCGATGGCACACAGGCTCGCATTCGCCCACAATTGCCGCTTCCGCACACCGGGCACCATTTGTAAAATTCAGCTGTGCACACACCTCTCAATGCTTTTAGCCCAGGACTGCTGCTCAGAAGACATGGCCCCAAAAGGCAAGAAGACTGTAGCCCCCCCAAATCAGTGACGCATCCCTGGCACCGTTGGAACCCACTGCGATGACCTCTACCCCACCTCTGGTGACAGGACACCCATCAACATCACCACTCCAGATTGGGAGGCAGTGGCAGAGGTGGTCAGTGTCAACACTGCACAGAAGACGTTCACCATCAGGTGCAGAAAGAGTATGAATCACCTCATCCATGCCGCCAGGGTAACCACCTCATTGCTTTAAACTCACATACTCACAAGGCCATCACATATTCATCTCACCCATTGCCAGCTCAAAGGGTATCACCACTCACTCTCACACACACCCTCACATCTCCATCTGGCCTCATCTCCTCTGGAGACTGCTTCTCAGCACTTACCCTCTTGAGGCCACTTGTGCAGATCAACATGTGGCCCAACACTCACCCCGGGATACCCTCCTTCCCTTGTACAGCTCTCACCGTGCAGCCTCTCCCCTTGCCTGAGGCCACGTCTCCCCCTTCCGCAAGCAAGCCCTAGCCCTGCGACCACTGAAAAGCTACCCTATCTTATGGCTGTTCTTGTAGAGAACTGCCCATGAACCCTCCTAAAAGTGATGTGGTTCTGCCTATGACGCCTGGCGCCGATGACCATGAATGCTGCCCGAAGCAAGATAGCAAACAAGCCTCAAAGTCCCGAGTGAAGTGCAGCTGGCCAAATGCACTTTGCTTATGTTCAATTGTGAAATATGTCAGCATGATCTCGGATGATTCAACGTGGGGGTATGATTCCGGGGAGCTGGACTCATAATATGTAGCGGTATTACAATGAAGTTCCCGATGTGTGGCGGCAGAAAACGTGACCCGCCACTGACAGACGGAGTGGGCAATTGCAAACTGGCTTCACGACGCGTGAAAGGATTTTTGGCCGTCCCGCCATATTGTCCGCTCACGCCCGCCATGATGCCCGATGTCAGCAGGCACGGAAAATTCCACCTGAAGGGTTTCAGACAGCAACCTAACCAAAAGCACTTCATCTGAACCATCTTCCCCATCTTCAATACACCAGCAGTCCTACAATCTTTATCATTGCCATCCTTACTACGAACACCTTCCTTCACTTGCCCTCAGCTGACTACACTTATAAACATCAACACCTAATGCAGAAAACAGAAACTTTACTTGAAAATGTCAGCTTTGATTAATAATTTATTCAAATAATTAAGGATCAATATTTTTCAATTCCTTTGTGCATGTCTTGTGCACTCAATTATTTGTCTAATTGCTGTCTAACCAATGGCAATACAGAAGTGCTGAGCTTTCATTGCCACATTAAAGATACATATGATGGACAACCTTGGGCAGCTCTGGACCTTGAGTCCTCAGACACGGACTGCAATGTCTCAACAAGGTCTGGGGCAGTGTGGCAGCGCTGACTGTGTGGCATTGCAGCAATGTCTTATAACCTAAACTCCTTGCATTAGGGTCACAGTAGAGGAAGAGGATATTGTACCTGACAATGCAGGGAAACTAATTATCTATTAAGCTGTTAGTAAGAAATGAAATTAAATCAATAGCAAGAAATGATGTAAGGTCAGATGATGTAGAATCTGTGTGGGTAGAGTTGAGGAACCGCAAAGGTAACAAAAACCATAATGTGAGTAATGTGCAGGGCTCCGAACAGTTGTCAGGATGTGCGGCACAAGATACGCCAGGAGATAGAAAAGATGTGTAAGAAAGACAAGGTTACAGTGATCATGGGGGATTTCAATATGTAGGTAGACTGGGAAAATCAGGTTGGTAGTGGATCCCAAGAAAAGGAATTTGTGGAATGTCTACGAGATGGCCTTTTGGAGCAGCTTGTGGTGGAGCCCACTAAGGAACAGGTAATTCTAGATTTAGTGATGTGTAATGAGGCAGATTTGATAAGGGAGCTTAAGGTGAAAGAACCCTTAGGAGGAAGTGACCATAATATGATAGAATTTACCCTGCAATTTGAGAGGGAAAAGCTGGAATCAGATGTAACAGTATTACAGTTGAATAAAGGCTACTACAGATGCATGAGGGAGGAGCTGGCCAGAATTGACTGGGAGATGAGCCTAGCAGGAAAGACAGTGGAACAGCAATGGCAGGAGTTTCTGGGAGTAATTTGGGAGACACAGCAAAAGTTCATCCCTAGGAAGAAGAAGCATAAAAAGGGAGGATGAGGCAACCATGGCTAACAAGGGAAGTCAGAGACACCATAAAAGCTAAAGATAAAGCATACAATGCGGCGAAGAGCAGTGGGAAACTAGGGAATTGGGAAGCCTATAAAGACCAACAGAGGACAACAAAAAAAAGAAATAAGGAGGGAGAAGATTAAATATGAGGGTAAACTAGCCAGTAATATAAAAGAAGACTGCAAGAGTATTTTTTAGATATATAAAGGTTAAGAGAGAGGCAAAAGTGGACATTGGGCCATTGGAAAATGACGCTGGAGAAGTAGTAGTGGGGAACAAAGAAATGGCGGGGGAACTGAATAGGTACTTTGCATCAGTCTTCACAGTGGAAGACAAGAGTGACATCCCCAAAGTTCAAGAGAGTCAGGGGGCAGAGGTGAGTATGGTGGCCATTACCAAGGAGAAGGTGCTAGGAAAACTGAAAGGTCTGAAGGTGGATAAATCACCTGGACCAGATGGATTACACCCCAGAATTCTGAAGGAGATAGCTGAAGAGATAGTGGAGGCGTTAGTGGCGATCATTCAGGAATCACTGGAGTCAGGGAGGGTCCCAGTGGACTGGAAAATCGCTAATGTGACCCCACTGTTTAAGAAGGGAGTGAGGCAAAAGACGGGAAGTTACAGGCCAATTAGTCTGACCTGGGTCACTGGTAAGATTTTAGAGTCCATTATTAAGGATGAGATTTCAGAATACTTGGAAGTGCATGGTAAAATAGGGCAAAGACAGCATGGTTTCATCAAGGGGAGGTCGTGCCTGACAAATCAGGTAGGATTCTTTGAGGAGGTAACGAGTAGGTTAGACAAAAGAGAGCCAATGGATGTTATCTACTTGGACTTCCAGAAGGCCTTTGACAAGGTGCCGCACAGGAGGCTACTCAGTAAGATAAGAGTCCATGGTGTTGAGGCAAGGTACTAGCATGGATAGAAGATTGGCTGTCTGGCAGGAGGCAGAGAGTGGGGAGAAGGGTGTCCTTCTCAGGATGGTGGACGATGGCTGGTGGAGTTCCACAGGCGTCAGTGTTGGGACCACAACTTTTCACTTTATACATTAATGATCTAGATGAAGGAACTGAGGGTATCCTGGCTAAGTTTGCAGATGATACAAAGATACGTGGAGGGACAGGTAGTATTGAGGAGGCGGGGAGGCTACAGAAGGATTTGGACAGGTTAGGAGAATGGGCAATAAGTGGCAGATGGAATATAACGTGGGGAAGTGTGAGGTCATGCCCTTTGGGAGGAATAATAGAGGCATAGACTATTTTCCAAATGGGGAGAGAATTCAGAAATCTGGAGTGCAAAGGGACTTGGGAGTTCGAGTCCAGGATTCTCTTAAGGTTAACTTGCAGGTTGAGTCGGTAGTTAGGAAGGCAAATGCAATGTTAGCATTTATTTCGAGAGGACTAGAATATAAAAACAGGGATGTGCTGCTGAGGCTTTATAGGGCTCTGGTCAGACCACATTTAGAATATTGTGAGCAATTTTGTGCCCCGTATCTCAGGAAGGATGTTCTGGCCCTGGAGAGGGTCCAGAGGTGGTTCATGAGAATGAACCTAGGAATGAAAGGCTTAACCTATGAGGAACATTTGAGGACTCTGGGTCTATACTCGATGGAATTTAGAAGGATGAGGGGGGATCTGCCTGAAACTTACAGAACACTGAAAGGCCTGGATAGAGTGGACGTGGGGAAGATGTTTCCATTAGTAGGAGAGACTAGGACCTGAGGGTACAGCCTCAGAGTAAAGGGAAGACCTTTAAGAACAGAGATGAGGAGAATCTTCTTTAGCCAGAGAGTGGTGAATCTATGGAATTCATTGCCACAGAAGGCTGTGGAGGCCAGGTCATTGAGTGCATTTAAGACAGAGATAGATAGGTTCTTGATTGGCAAGGGGATCAAAGTTTATGGATAGAAGGCGGGAGAATGGAGTTGAGAAACTTATCAGCCAATTTGAATGGCGGAGCAGACCCGATGGGCCGAATGGCCTAATTTCTGCTCCTATGTCTTATGGGCTGAAGCACTGGAACTCACTAAAGTTAGTGTGAGCAAGAAAACAGCATTAGAAAAAATAATGGCACTAAAGACTAACAAATCCTAAGGATCTGATTGTATTCACCTCAGATTTTATAGGAATTAAATGAGGAAATTGCAGTTGCTTTAACAGTAATCTCCCAAAGTTCTCTCAATTCAGTATTCAACCCTTAGGAATGAAAAATTGCAAATAAAACTCCATTAAGAAATGTGTGACAGAAAAACTAGGAAATTATAGACATGTTTGTTTAAAGCCTGTTGTGGGGTGTTATTGGAATCTATAATTAAGCAGCTGAGCACTTGGAGAATTTTGAGCTGATTAGAGAAAGACAATGTAGATGCCTAAAGTGTGGGCCATGTCGAAAGACCCTGACTGAATTTTTTGATGAAGTAACTGAAGTAGTAGACAAATTAATGCAGTGTATACATGTTTCCAGAATGCAATTGATAAAATTCTACATAAGAATCTGTTTGCAAAATTAAAGTGCATGGAAGTGAAGGCCAATTATTGACTTGGTTAGAAGCTGGTCAGGGATGGAATTTTATGGCCCATCGTGACAGGGGCAGGGCCATAAAATGCAGCGGGCCATTCAAAAGTCCACTGACTTCGGCAGGATGATAAAATCCTGCCTGCGTAAAATTTCACTCTCAGCTTTAAGGGACAAAGGTTGGGGTAATGGTATATCCTCGAATTGGAAGGTAGTGTCCCACACGGATCTGTGCTGGGGCCTCAACTATTTACCATGTCTATTTATGACTTTGAGAGCATAACAGAGAGTCATTAATCCATTTTGCCAATAGGCAAGATTTTCTGCCTCTGCCCGCCGCTGGGATAGTCAGGTCCCGTCAAAAGTCAATAGACTTTTGGTTGGGCCATTGAATCTCCCACAGTGGTTCCCACCACAGTGGGGCTGGAAAATCCCAGCCTATGACACAAACATTGGTAGCGTAGTAAATAGCGTCGATGAAAGCATAAAACTACTAAGAGACAATAATAGATTGTCGGGAGGCAATTGAGTAGTGGTATTGTCACTGGGCTAGCATTCCAGTGACCCAGAGTAATGCTCTTGGGACCTGGGTTTGAATCCCACCATGGCAGGTGGTAAAATTTGAATTAAATAAAATCCTGGAATTAAAAGACTGACGAGCACAAAACAATTGTTGATTGTTGTAAAAACCCATCTAGTTCACTAATATCCTTTAGGGAAGGAAATCTGCTATCCTTACCTGGTCTGGAATCTCCCTCTGACCAAGGACAGTTAGGGATGGGCAGTGAATGATAGTCTAGCCAGTGATACCCATAGGACCATAAGACATAGGACAGAAATTAAGCCATTTGGCCCATCGAGTCTGCTCTGCCATTCAATCATGGCTGCTAAGTTTCTCAACCCCATTCTCCTGCCTTCTCCCTGTAACCTTTGATCCCCTTACCAATCAAGAACCTATCTATCTAGGTCTTAAATACACTCAAAGGCCTGGCCTGCACAGCCTTCTGTGGCAATGAATTCCCATAGATTCACCTCTCTCTGACTAAAGAAGTTTCTCCTCATCTCTGTTCTAAAAGGTCTTCCCTTTACTCTGAGGCTGTGCCCTCGGGTCCTAGTCTCTCCTACTAATGGAAACATCTTCCCCATGTCCACTCTATCCAGGTCTTTCAGTGTCCTGTAAATTTCAATCAAATTCCCCCTCATCCTTCTAAACTCCATCGAGTATAGATCCAGAGTCCTCAAACATTCCTCATATGTTAAGCCTTTCATTCCTGGGATCGTTCTCATGAACCTCCTCTGGACCCTCTCCAGGGCCAGCACATCCTTCCTGAGATACGGGGCCCAAAATTGCCCACAATATTTTAAATGTGGTCTGACCAGAGCCTTATAAATCCTCAACAGCACATCCCTGCTTTAATATTCTAGTCCTCTTGAAATAAATGCCAACATTACATTTGCTTTCCTGACTACCGACTCAATCTGCAAGAGAATCATGGACTAGAACTCCCAAGTCCCTTTACACTCCAGATTTCTGAATTCTCTCCCCATTTAGAAAATAGTCTATGCCTCTATTCTTCCTCCCAAAGTGCATGACCTCACACTTCCCCATGTTGTATTCCATCTGCGAACTTCTTTGCCCTTTCTTCTAACCTGTCCAAATCCTTCTGCAGCCTCCCTGCCTCCTCAATACTACCTGTCCCTCCACCTATCTTTGTATCATCGGCAAAATTAGCCAGAATGCCCTCAGTTCCTTCATCTAGATCATTAATGCATAAAGTGAAAAGTTGTGGTCCCAACACTGACCCCTGAGGAACTCCACTAGTCACCAGCCGCCATCCTGAGAAAAACCCCCTTATCCCCACTCTCTGCCTCCTGCCAGACAGCCAATCTTCTATCCATGCTAGTACCTTGCCTCTAACACCATGGACTCTTATCTTACTGAGCAGCCTCCTGTGCGGCACCTTGTCAAAGGCCTTCTGGAAGTCCAAGTAGATAACATCCATTGGCTCTCCTTTGTCTAACCTACTCGTTGATTCCTCAAAGAATTCTACCAGATTTGTTAGGCATGTCCTCCCCTTGATGAAACCATGCTGACTTTGCCCTATTTCACCATGCACTTCCAAATATTCTGAAATCTCATCCTTAACAATGGACTCTAAAATCTTACCAACGACCAAGGTTAGGCTAATTGGTAATTTCCCATCTTTTGCCTCACTCCCTTCTTAAACAGTGGGGTTACATTAGTGATTTTCCAGTCCTCTGGGACCCTCCATAACTCCAGTGATTCCTGAAAGATCACCACTAACGCCTCCACTATCTCTTCAGCTATCTCCTTCAGAACTCTGGGGTGTAATCCATCTGGTGCAGGTGATTTATCCACCTTCAGACCTTTCAGTTTTCCTAGCACCTTCTCTTTGGTAATGGCCACCATACTCACCTCTGCCCCTCTACTCTCTTGAACTTTGGGGATGTACATCCCATGAACAAGTGAAAAAAGGATTAAGCGAGTGGCCAAAACTTTGTCAGACGGATTTCAATGCAGGTTAACTGTGAGATGATCTATTTTGGACTTTTTACAGTAAATTGTGAAAAGTTAGGAACAGTGGAGGTTCAAAGAGATTTAGGGATCAATGTACGTGGACGACTGTAACATAATAGTCGGCAACAAAAAATTTAATAAATTTGAACATACAAAATAAGAGCAGGAGTAGGCCACTCAGATCCTTGAACCTGCTGCACCATTTAATAAGGTCATGGCTAATCTGATTGTAGCCTCAACTCCACAGTCCCATCGACCCAGAATAACCTTCTACTCCGTTGCTGAACAAAATATCTAATAGGATGTTGGCCTTTATCAATAGAGGTCTAAAATATATGGGGGACAAAATTTTGCTTTGGCTATACATAACCGTGGTTAGATCATATTTGAAATACTATGGGGAGAATTTTTGGTTCAGCGAGTGGGGGTGGGGCCCACTCACCGAGGCGTAAAATGACATGGGGTAACGTCGGGCGTGCATCCTGACACAACCACACGTCATTTAGATTTTCAGTTCAGCGGGCATGCAGCCAAGTTGGCTGCGTACCCGCCAAACTGACAAAGGCCTGTTAAGGCCATTAACTAAATAATTAAGGCTTTTGAGAAAGTTGCCCGTCCAACCTTAAGGTTGGCGGGCAGGCGAAGAGCCCAGGCGGCCTTCGCACTTTTCATGAAACCTCATCCACGGGTGGGATGAGGTTTCATGAAGGGCTTATAAATTAAATAATTTTTTTCATTAAAGCTCATTGACTTGTCCAAGCTTATGGGACACTGACACATGATGGGATATGTCTTAAATTATTTCTTTTTCTTTATCAAATTTTTAAAAGTTTAAAAAATTTTAAAACTTAAAACCTCGGACATGTGCGAAAGAGCGCATTCCCAGCCCAGGGAACCCCCCCACCACCCCCCAACCCCCCTCCCCCACCCGCACATGGAGCGCTCAGCGCTTCCGGGTGCACATCATGCTGGGCGGGCCTTAGTTGGCCTGCCCATCTAAAATGGCAGTGTGGGCCCGATCAGGGATATCAATCGGGTCTGCGCTTGCCGACGGGGAGAAAATTCTCTCCTATGTGTTGTTCTGGATACTGCAACTTAGAACGGATATTTTGGTGATGGAAGGAGTGCAGTTTAGAGTCACTAGAATGCTTCTAGGGCTACCTTTCTTTTCTTTTCAACTTCTTTTGCCTTTATGGTATCTTTGTTTTTTAATGGTTAATTTTATGAGAAAATTTTATATAAATCCATGACCAATGGCATCAGCAAATGAAGGTTATTTATTGCATGATGTCTAAGAGAGAGTGTCCACATGACCAGTGAGTAAAAGCTTAGAGGCTACATTTGGCATAATCCCAAGGCTATTACTGAATTGTAGATATTCCACTATTGCCAAACTTAAGTGGTATACCATTACTACTGAATTTTTGTGGGAGAAATGTTAGACGTTATCACTGCAGGGCTACAATATAAAGGGGACTAGGTTTGTGTTTTCTGGAATATTGAAGGTGATTTACCTGACATTTTTAGGATTGAGAAAAAACTTTTTCCACTATTGGAAGAGTTCAGGACAAAGGGGACCTAAACTTAAAGTCAAGGCCAGCTCATTCAGCATGGAAGTTAGAAAACCCTTCATCGCATATACGGTGGTAGAAGTGTGGAACTCTCTCTCCCCCGGAAAATTGATGCTAGCTCAATTCATAATTTAAAATCTCAGGTTGTTAGGTTTTTGCTCATCAAAGTTGTCAAAGAATATGGAATCAAGTGAGTTGATGGAGTTAGGATACAGATCACTCATGATCTCATTGAATGGCAAAACAGCCTTGAGGAGTTGAATCACCTACTCCTTTTCCTATGTTCCCCACACCTCCTTCTTCCCTCCTTCTGTCCATCACCTGGTCTTAAAACCATTTTTCTTTTTCTCTCTGTAATCATCACCTCTTTCTAATATACAAACATGCATAAGAACATACAAATTAGCAGTAGGATTAGGCAATTTGGCCCAGGGAGCCTGCTCCACCATTTGATAAGATCATGGCTGTCCTGATTGTGGCCTTTCTGGCCTCAACTCCACATTCCTGCCTACCGCTGGTACCTTTTGACTCCCTTGTTAAAAATGTGCTGGCTGCTTTCAGATGGTTGTGTACCTGTTTTTGACTCCCCCAGGAAGCAGAATGGGTAGCATTGGCTGTAAGCCTGACTTATTATAACTGACTGGCATCACCATGAATCCTTCACCATGTAAATGGATTTTGGTGACACCAAATTTGTAGGTCAATGAATCAAGTAGCCAGCAAAAGGTTTATTGTAAAGCTGGAAGAGGTGAAAAGATGTAATGACCGATGAGGCAAAAAATACAAAAGGCTGCAATAAAGTTATGCACTGATGGACAGGCATAAAGGTAGAACTGCAAATGCAAGATACAGGGAATAATGCAAAATGCCAGATGGACATCTTGCTAGGTTAATACCATGGGCACAGAAACCCTGTTAAAACTGAATGTCTTGTCTTGAGTTCAGGGTCTAGATGGGGTTTCTTTAGGATTTGCCTGTCACCATAGACTGTTATTCATAAAAAAATCTTGTTTACTTACAGATCTACGCACATCTTTGTACATTACATGAGGTTGTTCTTCTGCTTCCCACCAGGTCGGTCTCTTAGTCATGTGACATCACATCATAGTTACATCAGTAGTTAAATCAATATCAGGTGCTTCTGATGTTAATCCTTTTACTGTAGATCTGCATCTAAAATGCCAATCCAATTTCACTCCTCCTTTGCTTAATTAAATTCTGTTATAGCATCTTTCATTCCCAATTCTAACATGCCCAAAATATTAATCTATCCTTTTTTATCCTTTTTTTTTGTTTTTTTTGGTTTGTTTTAATCTATCCTTTCTCTTTACAGAACCTTGCTCTGCATTTCTTACATTTTCTTTTTTGTTGCTGTTGTTTTTGTTTCCTATTTCCAGCAGTTGTTGCTTTCTTTTTTCTCACTTTGTTTTTATTTGTACGTGATTAGTACTAGTTTTTGCACCAGAAACCTTTTCTTTAAATTTACTTCAGTAGGCCAGACCAGTGATCATTTAATATTATAGCTGGCAGTGAAGCTCAGCAGAAGAATGGGAAATTGATGTGGGACCTGATGACCAAAATTATATTAAAATAAGACATTCCCAGTTCTCCAATGAAATCTCCCTTTACCTACACCTGTATCAGAGATTCACCACTTGGGGCTTATATATGTTTACTAATGCAGCTTTACTAGGCTGCAGGCTTATATTTTTCAGCTACATAGCATTATTTTTGAACTATTGATCTGATCAAGTTCAGTGGAGGTCTGAGAGTACAATTGAATTTAAGTAAGACTTAGATGTTCTTTACTGAGATTGAATTTTTGCTATACATTCAGCACAAATTTTCTGCATGAAAACTGTGGTCAAACTAAGGCATAAAAAATCAAACGAAAGAGCGAAATAGGGTGTGGAACGAAAAAAATTGAAAGCAATGCAATATGATTGAGTGATGTATCTAGATATTTGTTTTTTGCTTGATCATGTCAGTGCTGTGGATACACATTGCCTATCAGCCTGATGTTGCGGAACAGCATGATGCCTGTGAAAAATCATAGCAAACCAGTAGGAAGACAACTTTCATGTTTCATTGAAAGGTAGAATGAGAACACCCACCAGGTACTGTCACACAAGTTGATGAAGTGAAAATTTAAATCTTCTTAGAAAAGAAAGGTGCAGCACCCAGTTCTCCATGAACATTTCCATCTCTATAACATTTTAACACCAGAAAGCATAACAAAAGGATTAATTGCACCAATCAAAGATTAAACTTGTACTGTCCAAAATTTCTCCATAAGCTGATGATATAACCCCTCTTCAGTTTGTTTTCAGTAAATTAATTAACTTTAAGAATAACTTGCAAACATAAACATAAAAGAATAAAAATATTATAGTAAGTTTCTGGTAGTTGCAAGATTGACAATATTGGGACTTTGCCTTCCTGTGGCATTGGGATGAGCTCATGCCAATGGTGTGGAAGGCTGGCCTCACCAATTTTGCAAGGTGAGCCTTTTCTTCCTCTTTCAGTATGTGCTATGTACATGAATAATTAACATAAGAAACCTGGCCAGCAATGTGACTGGCTAGGGAGCGAGAAATCCAGCAATGCAGTAAATCTTAAATGGTTTAGAAGGATCTAATAGCATAAAAAATTAACACTGTAGTAATCTGCACAGTTATGGAGCCATCCCTACAGCTGTCAGCAGGTAGCCAGAAGCAGATGGTGTAGCTCTGTAACAAGCTGTCTAGTAAAATGAAGATGGAGAAGACAGGTTTCCTTTGACATATCTAGAACAAAACACCGTGGCACACAGTATATTACTCTGTAAGTAATATTTGAAAGGGTCTCCTGCAGCCAAGTATTCTAACATATTTTCCTCTTCTATTTTATAAGCATTCTCAAGAAAGGCTGCAGCACCCAGTGCTGTTGGAGAAACCAGCTCCTCACAGACTGATGAAATTCATTCCACCTATTGTCAGTACGGCACAGATCCATTCACCCAAGGAGATTTTAATAATGAGGAGAAAGCACGAAATGAAGCACTGAGCTTTGGTGAGAATTAACAAAAGAGAAAGCTGTGGAAAAGAGAAACATGCCTTCTGCAGAACCCAGGGATTTGAATCTGAAGCCTCCTGTTTACAAAGGGTTACCAACTGAGCACCATCATATTATGGAGTCACTTAAGGCCGTCTAAAGCCCCCTGTAAAGGATGATGACGATTGTGGTTGCAACCACTAGCTGCATCTGTTCAATTACCCAGGAGGGCTTATTGAAACTGCAGTGCACTACAAAGCATGTGACAACTCTAGCCTGCAGTCAAGCTCCATTGGTAAGATCCTGTGCACCTTGAGATAGCCTCTTGTGAATACTCAGAGACTGCTACACTTTGGAACAAGATAAACTATTCTTTTCTTTCGAAGCCACTCATCATACAGAATCACCAATGATAGCTTTGGGATAAAATAAAATGAAACACACCTCCCCAGGTCACTTAACCCAAAAGATATCATTAATATTTCATTTCAACTTTGCCCAGAGTATTTGGCCTTAATATTAATCCCATTATAATGGCCAAGGGAGGGTCAGGGGAGAGCACCAGGTTAAAAAGTTACAGACACAAGAATGAGACCTCAAATTGCCAGGCACACACTCGGACAGCAGATTTCTAGGTGTACGGCCATGGAGAGACAGGACATTTCATTAAAATATATAAATCAGGCTTCCTCAGTGGATTTTGAGAGGCTGGTTTGAAATTTACTGCTGGTCTGTAGCTTCATTTCACCAACAGCTGGCTGGGGGCGGAGATATGAATTCCTCTAAGACTAGCAGGTCCCATGTCCCCAGCCTTAAGAGATTTTTCAGCCATTTTTGACCTGCCCCACTTCCACACCCTCCCCACCAGTTCTGGCCATCTAAAAATGTCAATAGTCTGTTCTTCAATCACCCCAGTAACTGCATGGACCTCATTGTATCATCATGGGACTCAGAAAGCAGTAATTTGCAACCGCTGCATAGCTCTTTGAGAGCCAAGCTTCACTCTGCCTTCTCCATCAAAAAACCCAGGCACAGAGCATTGACTTAAAATGAAAGATTTGTAACCAGTGCCCGGAAAACTGGCATTAACCAACTGGATCCTGTGCTGATGGTCACTTCGGAGAAACTTTGAAGAATCCTATTTAACTGAAGGATTTTCCTCTCATTCTGCTGTTCTTTTTCAATGAGCTAAGTAAATAGGTGAAAAAAAGCATCAAATTCTTGTTTGGTATTGCCTGCACACTCTAACTTAGCTGTAACACACCCCTTTCCTGTTTAAACGCAAGAAGATTAGTAGGGTGCAAGCAATCCACTCCCAGGAGGTGGGATATCTAGTAAATATTCTAATGAGGTTGCGTGTCTCATTTTTTAGCCACTATTTTATATTTAATTTTGGCTGGCTTCTGGGCTTTGGGAAACGCAATACCTAAGGGGAGGTTGGGGAAGACTGCAGGAGATAAGTGCTTCTGACACAACCAGCACAATGTCTGCTTGGTCAAAACACGAAAGTAAAAGCCAACACGAAATAAACATTCCAAACCAAATTTGGAAATCAAAGCTTGACATATTGCATATACAAATGTCAAATAATCACACTTGTACATTCCCATAGTGCCTGACTTCTGTGTGCCTTTGCCTATCCTGATACTCTTAAACAGTGCTACCCCTATGGCTGTAAAACGGCTGGTAGAAGGTTGCTGACTTTCAATGGGGCAAACTGCAAATGACCATCCAGGATAACCTCAAGCAATTCAGAATCTTGAGTGTAAGTTTTGGACTGCACCATCTGGTCATGGACAGCCGCAGTCTGAGCTGGCCACCCAAGTGGACTGGCAGTGGTGGGAGAATGAATGCTGAAAAAGTACAGTAGGTTTGTAATCTGTGGAACCATTAGCACACCCCTGGGAGAATAGTATTTAAAATCTGCAAAACATCTGCTTGTCTCAGCAAGCTTAGTAATCCATTGAAGGATAGATTGCTGCTCCGCTGTGAAACCCTGCAGGACCTTGAACACATGTATAGAATGTCGGGATAACTGCAGTCTGAGCTCATATGCAGGAAGCTGAGCTTGCATGTGAGCAGTCTTCTAGACAAACAAGGTGACCTTGCATCACACCAGTCTGAGCTGCCATGCAGCACCCAGATGTCGGGTAGCTTCTGTTACAATGGAAGCTGTGACATTGACCATCAGTTACTGCATTATGGTGGTCTCTATAAGTGTGCTAACAGAGTTGGCCACCACTTTGATGCTGCAAAGAATAGACTTCAAACTCTGCTCAAAACCTTGTGCTGGGTTGGTGTTGGGCTCCTCTGTGCTGCTTGACATTGCACACAGACTTTCTGGCAGGTCTACCAATGCATCAAGCATTTCATTAAGCTCTTCACCTTGAGCCCACCTGGTCGAAGTGCTCATCTCAGTCCCCTGCAGGAGAACTTGTTTGCAACATCACTGTCCAGCAACCTGGCACCTGCATTGCCCTTCTCCACTGCTATGCCAGCTGGTCATTCATGCCCAGTATCATACCATGTGCAAATTCCACCTCGAAGCTATCCTCTAAATTACTTATACTGACATCTAATAAATGTCAGTATGTGAGCTCGTGGCTGAGTGTGACATTGAGGGATAGTGTTTCTTCTTTGTCACTGTCATTCTGCTCTTCCACCTTATGTTCTTCTAACATCCTCTAGCCTGGTTGCAGTTTTTGGGCATTTGAAAGGAGAAAGGCACAAGAGCACAATAGTAGTCAAGGGAGAGGCTGCTTACTCCTTCCATAACCCGTAAATTAAAATAGATTGTGGGAGGTGGGGTATCAGGATGTGAGGAGAATGATTCAATATGAAGATACCAGCATATTTGATGATTTCAGCCCTGCTGGCCATAGCGATGGCCGCTCAAATGATAGTGACCACTGCCTCCTCCATTGCATTAAGGAAACCTAGCTGTGCTTGTCTCCTGCTGGTTAGCCCATGCTGCTTCTTGCTATGTACCACCTGGTCCTGCAAGAGAAAGGTAAGTGTGTGTATGTGAGTTTGGGTGAAATGGCTGCCATGGTTGAATAACTGACAATATGTGCAAACTGTGAGATGGTGGCGTGAGGCTTGCAACAGTTCTCAGTGTGTGAGGTTGATGTAAAGCTAAGAATATTAGGTTTGCATCCTGATTGATAGAGTTTGATGGTAGGTAAGGAATGGGAGTATGGTGCATTGAGCAGTGGCTGAGGCTCATGGTGCAGCTGGTGAAATATGGTGTGCAGAACACATTCACTGACCTTAACACTTGGGTAAAGGTGATTGAACCTTTCATGGTACTGTAGACAGATCGTCATGGGAAGACTCCTGGAATTGATTGCCATATCTATCTGGTCTCACTGTCTGCAAAGTCTGTCTGAAGACAAGATTCTGCCCTGTAATTTTATAATCTTGACTAAGAGACCAATCGTCTTTTTTATTACACCCTGATGGTATTCCTGCCTCACTGTGGGTAGGTGACATCTTTCCTCCTCTTCACCTCCTCCCCCAAGGCATCCAGTGCGGCATTAGAGAACTTTGGAGCACTTTCTCTGCCCTGTTGCACCATAATTCACTCTTCCTCCCCTTCAAACTGTCTCCGGCACACAGATTCAGCACCTATTTCAACCAGAATGCAACTCATCTTTAAGAAGTGCTGGTCGGCTTTAAGTGGTGTTAGCTGAGCACAAAATTGGGCCTTTTGCTGAGCCACTCAACAGTGCATTTAGTGCTGGGCTGCATGCTATTATCATTTAAATTAGTAGGTAGGGTAAAGTTTGCATGCTGCTTGCATTGGAAGGAACGGACACAGTTTAATCCCTCATCTTGATTACCGTGTCTCTTTTTGGGGGCTATCGAATTTTGACCCCCTGATGTTTGCAGGTTTCAAATACTATTGATGTAAAGGCATTTAGTAATCAAAGTGCTAATAAGGCTTATGCTGTTCAATTTGTATCTTAGTGACATGTCATAATTATACATTATTCAACAAACAGCAGTCTGGTTCTATGCAGCTGAGGATTAAAATCATGCGCATGATGCAGGTCAAGTACACAGTTATCAGAGGTCATATAATGGTGTGAGTGAGTACCACAAATTGAACAATGCTTTTATTCCATGCCTTTAAAAGCAGCAATCAATGAAGAATTTTGGTTCAGTTCATAGTAAAAAGACAATTGGCCTCTTATTCAAGATTATAAAATTATAGGGCAGAATCTTGTCAATTTAGAAGATTCTCAGGTGTCACCCTGATGGTGTATGAGTCCACAGCATGAGCACAATCTTCCTGGAGCCAGCCAATTAAAAGGCCACCTCAGGAAGACCCATCCAATTAGAGCTGGTGGCCAACCTCTGCAGGCATGAGGACCAATCAGAGCAGCCGAGGCTGTGGAAACGTGGCAGTCCCAGTGGGAGAAGTGGATATTGCTGACGTAGGTGGGATATCGTGAGGATGCCTCAAGATGGAGACAACCTCTGAAGAATTCAAAAAATTAGAACTAAGTGTGGCCACAATTGTTGGCCATCATTGTGGAAGAGGATCCCTTCCACAGAATGGTGTTTAGAACAGCTGTGGCCCTCTGGCACTCATGACACTAGAGTGGGGCCGGTGGTGAGAATTAAGGGAGGCCTCACTCTGTCCCCAGCCTGCTACAAGACACCTATCGGTATTTGGCTTCAGTGGTGGGCTCATCCGCCATTGGAGAAATCCTGGCAAAGTCATCAATTTGCCCCCAATTGGGCACTCAATTAATCTTAATTAGTTACTCACTGCTTGGAGGCTGGTAGTGGGTGCTGGTCAGACCCCAACTCTGGTAATAAAACTCGGAGGTGGGAATTGGATAGATGATCTGATGCACAATTTTCAGAATTTCCTTGCTTTCCCACTTACTAAACAGCCTCCTTGCAGCTGATAAGATTCTACCTGTAGAGTCTTGCAGCAACCAAAAAAGCCATTTGCTTCTTGCATGCCTTGGCCCTTTGAAAGAGTTGGCCAATTTAGTCCCATGTCTCATCTTTTTTCCCTATAACCCTGCAAATTAACCCTCTGAAGTACATGTCCAATTCTTTTTGAAATTTCTTATAATTTGCTTCCACCACACTCTCAGGTCATGCATTCCTTAAAAACACCCAGATGAAAATAATTTTAATGCCCCCTTTAACTCTTCTGCCATTCATTTTAAGTCTGTGACCTCTAGTTACTGTCTTACTTGCCAGAGGAAACAGTTTCTCCCTACTTGTTCTATTAAAACCTCCAAAATATTTGAATATCTCTATCAGACCTCATGTGACCTTCCCTGTTCTAAGGAGAACAATCCCAGCTTCTGCAATCTCATCACAACTGAAGTCCCTCATCCCTGATTTCATCCTGCCAATCCTCCTCTGTACCTTCTCCAAGCCCTTATCATCCTTCTTAAAGCGTGTTGCCTATTTTGCAATTCTGTTCTGAGGCCCTCAAATCTATTGATGGAAAGACTCCATGCTTAATATGCTGTAAAGTTACTGACTTGTTAATTGGTACAGCTATCACAGAATTATGAGTTTATTACATCTTGTGAAGTATCACATGGTGCAAATAATATTTTTCTACAAGTCAAAGTGAGACTAGAGAAATAATTTTCAAGTTTACAGCTTGGTTTACTGTTATCTTTACAGAATCTAGACCTTTATCTTAAATCCACTTCTGCGTGTTTCTTATTTATTAAATTTGTAGGAATTTATTAAATGACAATGCAAAATGTTTTGGCCCTGGGCATCTCTCCCTTCACCTCCTGAAGTTGGAATCTCCTTGCTCAGATATTGTTCTAAAGTCATCCTCTGCAACTTCCCTAAATGGTCATTGTTCATGTATGAACCTTGACTATGGGTGGAATCATCCCATATGTGCACTAAGTGCGGTAGCGAGCAGAAAAAAGGATGTTTTACCCGCCAGCCACAATGGTGGCTTTTCACACTATATCGTCCCAATCCCACCTCATTAAACATGCAGCCACAGGAAACATGCCGTTTCACTGATGGGTGGCTTCTGAATTTCCCACCATACCTTTATCTCACCATTTCCTCACTCCGGATGCCATATCTAAACTGCAGCCGCCCACACAGTTCTCAATGCTTCCAACCCAAGATTGCTCCAGTGAAGAAATGGCCCTGAAAGCCAAGGAGATTTCAGTGACTCATCACTGGAATGTTTATCAGAGGCCCACCGTGATGTCCTCCACTCCTGCTCTGACCGCAGGAGGTCCAGCAATCTTACCACTCCAGCTTGGGAGGTGGATGCAGAGGTGGTCAGTGCCAACGCTGCACAGAAGAGATTCACCATCCAGTGCAGAAAGAGGATAACTGATATACTATTTCCAGTACAGATCAGGTTCAAGCAAATATAACATTTATTTTGTTGATATTTGGCACATAGGCATTAGGTATTAAGTTCCAAATGATCTCATATGTGTCACCAGAGTAAGACAACTATCTCATCACTCTAAACTCACATATTCACTGGCGTCTCACTCACTGCCAGTTCAAGGGACATCACGACTCATTCTCTCACACACCCTCACATCACCATCTGGCTTCATCTCCTCTGGAAACTGCCTCCTCAGCCCTCACCATCTTAAGGCCGCTTGCACAGATCAACATGTGCCCCCACACACACCCTGGGATACCCTCTTTCCCGAGTATAGCCCTCACCCTGCAGCTTCTTTCCCTGCCTGAGGCCACTTCTCCCCCTTCCCGAAGCAAGCCCTAGGCCTGCACATTGAAAAGTCACCCCCGCCTTACGGCTGCTCTGGTGGGTAGAGACTTGCCCCTGAGCCCCCCTAAAAGTGATGTGGTGCTGCCTGTGAAGCCTGGCACTGGTGGCCGTGAGTACTGCCCAAAGCCAAGTAGGCAAGCAAGCCTCGAAGTCCCAAGCGAAGTGCAGCTCGCCAGGTGCACGTTGCTATGTACAGTTGTGAACACGTTGGTGTGATTTCCTGAATGATCCAATGTGGGGGGATGATTCTGGTGAGCTGGGCTTATAATGATATGCAGTTGTGTTACAATGAGGTTCGCGATGTGAGGTGGTGGGAAACGAGGCCCATCATTGATGGGTGGAGCGAACGGTTGCAAACTGTTTTAATGACATCATTGAACCAATTGTTGACCTTCCCGCCATATTGCCTGCTCAAGGTTGCCATGATGGCCAATCCCAACAGGCAAGGAAAATTCCACCCTGTGACTGGGAGCTGGCATTTGACAAGGA
This sequence comes from Carcharodon carcharias, assembly GCF_017639515.1. Lineage (NCBI taxonomy): Eukaryota > Metazoa > Chordata > Chondrichthyes > Lamniformes > Lamnidae > Carcharodon > Carcharodon carcharias. The sequence continues at coordinate 42,784,222 of NC_054478.1, read as the reverse complement.
AAGCATCACGATAGAGGCTAATTCTGTCCTCAGCCATATTCATCTCTGGTGCAATGACCCACTAGGTAGCATGCAAGGGGAAAACTCTGGACAACAATCCCACCTCCAATCCAAATCTACTTAGCTCAATGGAATGTTACCAGTTTCCACCTAGTTGCCACTTTAGCTGGGAGAAGCAATTTCAGCACAGATTACATTTATAAAATATTTATTTGAAAATAAAGGGGTTAAACAAATGAATACATTTACACATTTAAGGTGTCATTTTACTCAAATAGAACTAAACTGCATTTTGGAATGAACAATCAGATGGTGGACACCCAGGGTAACAATTGGGATACACAAAGTACTGAGAAAACCCAACCATAATGAAACATCTGTTGTGCTCGGATTGCTCCTCACATACATTTACATCATTTACAGTATTTTGTTTGGAAGGTTATACCTAATGCCTATTTGCCCAGTATCAACAAAATAAATGTTATATTCGCTTGAACCTGATCTGTACTAGAAATGGTATATCAATTATCCTCTTCACGTTAACAAACTTTTCAGCAGGGATACGGTATTGGTTTCTAATGCAATGAATCAGAGCAGCACTCACTTGTCAATTTTACTGTCAGTTGGAGCAGGGCCAAACTTACTCAAGCAATTTCTGACTCTTATAGTCAGACTGTATGTGAGGAGCAATCTGAGCACAATAGATGTTTCATTATGGTTGGGTTTTCTCAGTACTTTGTGGATCCCAATTGTTACCCTAGGTGTCCACCATCTGATTATTCATTCCAAAATGCAGTTTAGTTCTATTTGAGTAAAATGAAACCTTAAATGTGTAATGGCAAAAGAACCGCATCTTTCCAACTGTTATATAATTATTTTCCTGGTACCAAAATTTTACAACTGCAAAAGATTGAGTGCAAAGATATTACACAAGTTTATTTTAGGCTGATGAAATGAGCAAACACATGGCAGATGAAATTTAATGCAGCGAAGTTTGATGTGACACATTTTGGTAGGAAGAATGAAGAAAGGAAATGTGAACTAAATGGTTGGGGGAATAAGGAAACGCATCTTTGAAAGTGAAAGGATGAGTTGAGACAGCAGTTAAAGACCCAGGGGGTCCTTGGCTTTATTAAGAGGCAGAGAGGACAAAAACAATGAAGTTATGCTAAACCTTTATAAAACATTGTTTAGGCATCAAACGGAGTATGGTGTTCAATTCTGGGGACCATACTTTAGGATGGCTGTAAAGACCTTGAAGAGGGTGCAGAAGAGATTCACTCAAGTAATAAAAAGAATAAAGGACTTCAGTTATGTGGAGAGGCTGAAGAAGCTGGGGTTGTTCTCCTACAACAGCGAGTGATAACTGAAGATTCGATAGAGGTGTTCAATGTTATGACTTGTTTTCATAGAGTAAGTAAGGAAAAATTGCTCCCAATGGCAGAAGGTTTGGTAACCAGAGGACACAGAGTTAAAGTGATTAGCAAAAGGGGACAGAGAGGACATATGGGAGCATTTTGTTTTACACAGAAATGTGGTATGATCTGGAATATACTGCCAGAAAGGGTGACGCAATAAGACTTAATAATAATATTCAAAAGGCAATTGGATAAATATTGAAGGGAAGACATTTAAAGGGCTAAGAATAGCAAACATGGGAGTGGGACCAATTGGATAGTTTTACCAAAGGATTAGCACAGGCACAATGGGCTGAATGGCTTCTTTTCCCTTTGTATCATTCTATAATTCTCTGACTTTAGATGGTGATTTTCACATTCACAAGGAAAGTCCTCATCTTTTGTGGATGTTAAGAATCACGGATGCAATAAATTAGGAAAATCCTGTCTATAATCCAATGCTCAAAGCCACAATGTAAATGTGACCTGCCATTGATAGTAATTCTGTAACGTTTCCATGAGAAATCAGAGAGAAGAGAATGAAAACAATGGAGTTTTGTTCTGAAATAACAGCGGCTGCTGTTGTTCAGGAGCAAGAGCATAGATGCAATGCTAAGGTGATATTAGAATGAGTTGTACAACTTGGAAGGAAGAATTGCTGTGGTGAGTGTGAGCAAACCATGTTGCCATTGTCGAATTCATACAACTGCCAAGAACTGGTTGCCCCCACCAATAAGTGTTTCCCAGCTGTGAAAACATATCCAATGGTGCTTCAACTGGTAAAAAATATTTTGTTTGGACTTGTTGAACAAGGAAGTATTTTCTCAATTTAATCTGTCGGACTGATTGCTTATATAAGGTCCTACTAGAGTTTCCAACTTGCAACCCATTAAATAAGATTTTTTAAGGTAACTTGGTTGAATTTACTTTTTGCCCAAATACTCCACTTCCTAAAACATGAATCCCCTGCCAAAACAACATCTTTATCGATTTAAGCAATGTAAAGTACTCTTAGTAAAACCTGGTTTAATGTTATATTTCTGTTTCCATTGCTTTACACCGTGTAAAGCTGGAAAGGGAACTTCCTGGGCATTAATCCAAACAGGTCAAAATGCAAAGACATGAACTGATTCATCAAAGCTTTCGCAGATCAATGAAACAAATGTGTAAATAAACTGTAACAAGAACACATTCAAAGGAAAAGACCAGAAGGCTGATTAATTTGTCAAAAATGATTATAACTTAGCTTAATTAGTTCATTTGTTAGTTGACCAATTAATTAAAGTAAGAAGATTTGTTTAATTGCAATTGTAAAACCAGAAACAGCTTAAAGAAATTAAGGAAGTTACGAAGTGACTTTACTGTGTCACTTGGCCATTCTGCCATATCTTTTCTCAGTTAACTTTTGTAATTTTGTAATGGGAAGCTGATGGTGTACTGGTAATATCGCTGTACTCATAATCCAGAGGACCAGGCTAATGTTCTGGGCACGGGTGTTCAAATTCTACCACAGCAGCTGGTAGAATTTGAATTCAATTTATAAAAATTTGGAACTAAAAGCTAGTCATAGTAATAGTGACCATGAAACTATCATCAATTGTCATAAAAACCCATCTGGTTCGCTAATGTCCTTGAGGGAAGGGAGTCTGTCATCCTTACTTGGTCTGGCCTACATGTGATTCCAGATCCACAGCAATATGTTTGACTCTTAACCGTCCTCTGAAATGGTAGGCCACTCAGTTCAAGAGTAATTAGGGATGGGCAACAAATGCTGGCCCTGCCAACCACACCCACCATCCATGAAAGAATTAAGAAACTAAATTGGAGGTTCTGTTTTGTGGTCTATTGTGGATAAGGTAGCCTATAACTATTTGCATGTGACTTGGCACAATAATGTAGTTTTTGCTCATGAAATTATCTACAGTAATCCAACATATATGTTGGATATGCTATGCTACAACAGAGTTTTCAGGCATTAAGTGGTTATTGGTGTACACCATTATAAAGATCACTTTTTCTATGGGATTAAGCCCCAGGGTAATCTAAAAGATTTGCAAACAGCAAAAGAGTTTTACCGTTTCAATTGACACATTGGCCAGAATATTGCCATTGGCGTGTGGGGGTGGACCCGACACACCGATTCGGAAAACGATGTGCGATGATGTTGGGTGTGCATCCCGACACCATCGCACGTCATTTAAATATTTTGTTCGGCAGGCACGGACTATTAAGGCCATTAAAAACCTAATTAAAGTTGTTTGCAATGCTGCCCGTCCAACCTTAATGTTGGTGGGCAGGCGAAGAGCCCAAATGGCCTTTGTGTTTTTTGGGAAATCCCGCCCATGAGCGGGATGAGGTTTCCTAAAGCTTTTATTAATTGAAGGAAAAACTTTCCTAAATATGAAAACATGTCCCAGTTCATGTGAACTGAGGCAGTTCCATGTCTCAGGGAGATTGCTGCATGGAGTACAGCCAATAGCGGGCGGTGATCGGCTCCGCACCCGCCCCCGCCCAGCCTGCCCGACATAGGTAAGTTTCTGGCCATAATGTTATCACACATTTTGGGACAAAAGAGAAACACTACAGAAGCTGTATAAGGTAATACAAAAAGACTTGAATAGGTGCACATGACAAAACTTCATTCTATCCACCTTGTCCAAGAATAATCTATTGATGATGGAGTTGTTGACCGTTTTGATTTCAACAATAACAGCTTGTATTTACATAGCGCCTCTAATGCAGTAAAATGTCCCAAGGCTCTTCACAGGAGCATTATTAAACAAAACTATATTGAATCATATGAAAAGATATTAGGGCAGTAGAATAAACTTGATGTACTGAACAGGTTCCTTGTTAGAAACAGTTAACTTTATTTACAGAGCCTCTGAAGAAACGACATTCTTGACCCAGGTCCACGACTAGAAAGCTCAGCCCCTAAGATTACCCACGCTTAAGGCTGATTCGTCAGTACAATCACGTGTTCCCTAAAACAGTTTGAAAAGTTTTACTTAAAATCACTACATTCTTCCCACTTTCTTTTTTTCCTCTCTTATTTACAAGAATATCTTAATTCATAACATATACAAATATACACAGTTCATTCAAAGATTAAGTCTCTGAGGTAGTTTTCTAATTCAGTTAGAGCGACGTAGCTCAATGACTTGAGATTCTCCCACTGGATTGGCTTGATCAGCAACTGCAGCATCAGGGACACCCATAGACAATGGCAGTTCAAAATTATTTACCTCAACAAAGGCATCAGGTATGTCTATTATGATTCTGACTTTCTGACTACTCTAGTTCTTCTCTATTTACCCCTCTAAATTAGGAAACACATTCAACCTTGTATGAAGGTGGCATCTCATTAGCAATTCAGACGGTGTTGAATCCATAGTTGCATGAGGAGTCATACAATAGTTGAGAAGAAATTGTGAAATTTGTGTTTCTAATGTTCCTCTGGATAGCTTCTTCATTCCTGTTTTAAATGTTTGTACTGCTCTTTCTGCTAACCCTTTGGATGAGGGATTATATGCTGCTGTTTTAATATGTTTAATCCCATTTAAACTCAGAAATCTCTGGAATTCTGTACTAGTGAAGGCAGTACCATTATCCAAAACAATGACTTCTGGTAGGCCATGTATACTGAAACAAAAACAGAATTACCTGGAAAAACTCAGCAGGTCTGGCAGCATCGGCGGAGAAGAAAAGAGTCGACTTTTCTTTTCTTCTCCTCCGATGCTGCCAGACCTGCTGAATTTTTCCAGGTAATTCTGTTTTTGCTTTGGATTTCCAGCATCCGCAGTTTTTTTGTTTTTATCCATGTATACTGAAACATTGGCTCAACTTGTCAAATGCGCAAAGCTATAACTGGTGGCCAGGTATAGACAGTGATATAGTCTCCAGCGTCGGCAACAACAGAAGTTGCACATAATGTTGGTGATCTAACTTCATACACATCCATCCACTTAGAATATGCGTCAGTGATCAATAAAACCATGGTACCTAAAAATGAACCTAGATAGTCTATATGTAGTCTAACCCAGGGTTGGCCAGGCCATTCACACAGATGCAGTGGAGATGAAATGGGCAACTTCTGTTGTTGCTGACACTGGAGACCATATCACTGTCTATAGCTGGCCACCAGTTATAGCTTTGCCAAGCATCTTGATCTTCGAAATGCCTGGGTGCACTCTGTGAAGCTTTGTCTAGAGTGGTTCTCTTCCTTGCGAAGGGACAATAACTCTCGCTCCCCGCAACAATATTCCATCTTGACAACTTAGTTCAGTTTTACAGGGATTAAATTGTTTTATTTCTTCGAAGACTGGTGCATTTGACTATCCTTGCAATACCTATTCTTGGACTTTTGATAAAATTGGATCTCGGTTTGTCCCATTCTTTATTTTCTTTGCACAGACCAGTGAGGAGTCCAGGAAATACAACACAAGCACAACTTCTTGTGGCACTGCAACATTTATAATGCTACTTGGCAAAGGAAGATGATTGAGGGTGCCTGAATTTGCTATATGCACACCCGGACAGTGCATAAAGTTGTACTCACATGGTGACAAAATCAAAGGCCATCTTTGAATTCTGGCAGAGGCTATTGGCAGAATTGCTTTATCTTCACTAAATAAACCCATTAGTGGCTTTTGACCGGATACTAGGCTGAAATGTCAACCACGCAAATATTTTTGGAATTTCTTTTCTCCAAATATTATGGATAAACCTTCTTTTTCAAGTTGTGAGTAAACCTTCTCAACTGCATAGAGGGTTCTGAAGAACCAGCCTATTGACCTCTCGGATTTGTTTTCTGTCTTTTTTTTTCTGTTTGCCGCAGAGTTTTGTCCCGTCATTCATTTTGATTCCACAGTCGGCCAAATTTCTCTCTGGTGAAATCTTAACTTGGTTCAGTTCAGCAGTTGAGCTACCCATGGCTTCGTTACACACTTGCATCTTGGAAAATTCCATGATTTTTCTTTCTAATGCCTCCTTTGTTTCAAACAGCTGATTCTTCAGCTTTTCTGTCTTCTTCATGCTTCTTTTGACTTCCTCTAGGAACATTGAACATTGTGGAGTTTTTTTTTCCACCAGCTGCTTCTTCAGTTGGTTTAGAGTGGCACTGTATTTGTTTTGCTCCTTTTCATGATTTTCCCATGGAACCAATTCTGACCTGAGGGATCCTTGTATCCTGCGAGGGTCTTTTGGTTGCCTTATCTTATTCCAAAAGACACTATCATATTCCCTTACCGACTCAGGATTTCTTCCTGCTCTAACTTGAAAAGTTTCTGACCAGTTGAGCTTAATCTCTTTTAACCAATTGCAGCCGAGAAGACTAGGTCCTTCAGCTGTTACAAAAATCACCAGAAGCTGGGCTATCTATTGCCTATAGGATACAAGTACTGTGACAATGCCTTTTACCTGTATTGTCTCTTTAGTGTATGTCTTCAGCTGAACCATGGTTTGCTCCAGATTCAGTAGCTGGGTACCTTCACTTAGGGATTTAAATGTATGTTCACCCACCACTATGGGCGATGCTCCTGTGTCAACCTCCCATGGCCAGAGGCTTTCCATTCACTTAAAGGGTGATGATGATTGGTTCAATTTTTACTGCTTTGACATTGTAAAGGGAATAGATATCAGTATCAGCAGCTTCTGGTTCAGTTACATTGCGCACTTCACTCATCTTGGTCTGCTGTCTGATTGGCGGTCTTAATTTCATCCTACATTGCTTTATAGTATGCTCTTTTTGTGACAGTAGTGGCATGCTGCATCTTTAAATCTGCAGGTTTCCAATACATGGTTACCTCAACATTGGTAACAAATCAATTTTTGAATCGCTGGTGAAATGCTTCCAGTATTTTGTTCTGTTCTTCAAGCAGTAGAGACTGTTTCCTGCTTCACAGTTGCCTCCTGGTTTTTGTGCCACACCCGGTGATAGGTTCCCACCCCAACTGAAGAACAACGCCATTTGCACATTCTGCAAAGCCTGCAAGTCCCTCTCAGCACTCTCCATTGCTAGCCCCTTTTCCATGGTGCACTTCAGATCAACATTAATTTTTGCCAGTAAACGGTGCTGAATGACATCGTCATTTATGTCACAAACCAAATGATCTCGCAACATGCCATTGAGAGTATCTCTGAAGTCACAATGCTCAGTCAACTATTTTAATTTCACGACATACATAGCGACTCACTCACCCAGGCCCTTACTCTCGAATTCAGCTTAAATCTTTGCATATTCACCAATAGCTTAGGCTGAAAATATGTATTCACAAGGTCTACTAGCTTGTTAAAAGATTTGGAATTGGGCGCATTCGGGTCTGTCAGACTACAAATAAAGTTATATGTCTTGCTCCGACAGACACTTTGAAGAATTGCTTTCTGCTTCTCCTCCACTGTTATTTTATTCGTCACAAAGCAGAAGCCTGGGCACTTTATGTACTGATTCCAGTTTTCCATGGGTGAGTCATAAAGGTTGATTCTTCCAAAGAGCGGCATCACATCCAGTACTTGTTGAGCATATATTTGCTTCAACTAAATCTTGAGAAATTAAAACCATTGCCTTCGGTCTCCACCATAAATTTTGTTCAATATCCCATTCCTCCCCCTTTAGTATTGAACTAGTCTGTTCACAAACTTGGTGTCATATTTGACTCTGCGATGAACTTCCTACCATATATCCATACAATCGCTAAGGTTGTTTTCACCCAACATTGCCCAATTCCACCCTCCCTCAGAAAATTTACTACTGAAACAGTCATCCATGCCTTTGTTGTCTCTGGACTTGGATTTTTCATCTCATTCTTGGCAGGCCTCCCCTTTTCTAATCTCCTTAATCTTGAGACCAACCTACATTCTGCCATTCAGATCCTAAATCACACCAAAGTCCCATTCACCTATCACCACTGTGCGTGCTGACCGACATTGGCTGCTGGTCAAACAAAGCTTTGATTTTTAAAATCCTCAAATTTGTTTTCAAATCCCTCAGTGAACTCGGTCCCTTCTATCTACATGATCTCTTCCAGCTCTATACAGCCCTTTCTGCATCCCTCCAACTTTGGTCTCTCGAGCATCCCAATTTTAATCAGTTCACCACTGGTGGCTGATAGCCATTGGCTGCCAAGGTACTCAGCCCTGGAATTCTCTCTTTAAACATCTCTACCTCTCTCTGCTTCTTTAAGAACTTCCTTCAAAGCTAACTTTTTGATTAGCTGCCTGTAGTGATTGTAAGTAAAACCTTTCATTTTGGTTTAGAGATCATGTTATTGTACTGATGAATCAGCCCTAAGTGTGGGTAATCTTAGGGGCGAAGCTTTCTTGCCATGGACCTGGTTCCAGCATGTAGCTTCTTTGGGAGCTCTGTAAATAAAGTTAAATGTTTTTAACAAGAAATCTGTCTGGTACACCAAGTTTATTACAATTGACGACGAGGATAAATAGCTCCAATGCTGCAACTCGCCTCGCAAATGTGAGCATAACAATTTTTAAGGAAAGAAAATTGCACTTACCAGTCATGCCATGACCTACAATGGCTCCTGGTCAAACAAAGCTTTGATTTTTAAAATCCTCATCTTTGTTTTAAAATCCCTCTGTGAACTCGCTCCTCTCTATCTAGGTAATCTCCTCCAGCTCTATACAACCCTTTCTGCATCCCTCCAACTTTGATCTCTTGAGCAATCCTTTGAGTTTAGGAGAAATGAAGGGGATGAATATGGCTCAGTTTTCTGATCCAAAGCATATGTCTTTGTCTATTTATCTATTTGAGATATATGATTGAACCAGTGTAGAATTAATCGGCCTAGGCAGCTATGATCCATGTAATTTTAGCTAATCAACCTGCGTTTGACAGTCCCTTGACAAATTTTATTCCCTTAGATTTTTCCAATTTAAGCATCACTTCTTTCCACCCTTGCTGTTGTCATCCGATATTGCCATAGCATCCTTTACCTCTTACGTGTTTGAGGCACTTGCCATTTAAAATCTTCTCTTTTTGTGAGGTAAGAATTTTGCTGGTCTTACCTTCCTAGTGGTTTAGTTGGAATAGATTGCTTCATTAAAAAGCAGAACAATCAGTTGCTTCTTTCTTGACATGCTCATCTATTTCAGTAAGTTTTTCCATCTCTTTTGATGATAGATATGCAAGTTTTTTGCGAGTGAAGAAGTTAATTTCATTACTGTTTTAAGTGAAACAGGTACAGTGGAGGGTGTAAGAAAAGGTCAATGTTTTGTTTTGCTAGAAATCTATCCACAGAAATGTTTTTCTTAAGATTCGCCTGATCTTTCACTTAACAGTCATCTTTGGTGTTTTAAATTGATTTACAGTTACTTTCTTTGTATACATCCTTAGGACATGGGCATCGTTGGCATTGGCCCATTTAGTTGCTTTTGAGAAGTAGGAGGTGGGTGGTCTTCTTGAACTGTTCCAGTTCATTTATTGAAAACACTATCACTTACTGTATCCTTATATAGTAACTCACCTATAATATATTAATTTTCTTATCACATTTGAGTACTTCCTGCATTACAGTTTTTTCACAAGTCATGATGTTTGCCTGAACAATACTGGTCATATTATTTTTAATGGATAGACCCTGTTAATTACCATTATACTTTTCTGTCACTAACTTGCAATCCTCCCACCAATGGTGGCAGTAGAACTTGAGTCATCCAGCATCAACTGCTCTAATTTATTTTCCACCTTCACTGCAGGTAAGTTTTATTTTTCATTTTCCTCCTTATTTTAATGTATTTTAAATATTCAATATTTTACAAAAATTTGCCATTTGTTGCCTCACCTCTCCTTAAAGCCTTTTATACCATTCTCCTTGGTTTAATTTTCAATGAGGTTGGCCAGCTCACCCTGGGCACACAACATCAATGTCAGGCTGCATATCCAGCCACATGTTCCCTCTAGTCCATTGTGACTTTCGCTTAACTTTCAGCCATGTTGGTCCCACAACACCCACTCTGTTGATGTTACACTATAATTCATTCTTGCATTGCCCCCAGCCCCACCCCTTCCAAGAACCAGATTTTAAAACATACTGGGACATTCAGGCTTCTCTCTCTCAAACAATCAAATCAGTTCTTTCTATCAACCCAGCCGGCACCAACATAGAGCTCCACAGAAAAGCAACCACCTTTACAAATACAGACATACAGTTATACTGGAGGACAGAGTCATTTTTCAGAAACAAAAAAACTAATAAAAAAAGAAAATAAATCACACAGTACTCAAATCCCCATTAAATATGCCACAAACAAGATTGTTAGATACAGATATAGAATCATAGCTATTCGATACAGCTCAAATCTGAAACACATCCACACGTAGGACTCAGAAATCACTTTAGACACACAGGGTGGAATCTAATGCGCTTACCCTGAGGTGAGTTTAGAGGTAGTGGGGACATTTGATCAAATGGGAGGATGAATGGGGTCTCCACCACCTTCCTGCCTCTGCCCTGATTAAGTCTGGGGCAGGAAGGCTTGTGGGCGGCCTTTGAGCCCTGACACCAATTGAGGCCCTAAAGTGGGCAATTAATGGCCGCTGCTGGTATTCAACTAGTGGTGGGTGGTGCAGTTACCCTGCAGAAAATGTGAAACGTAAACCCTGTTGAGGGTACTTATGGCTCCCAGGGGTTGTCCCTCACTGTCAAGCGCTCAGTGCCTGATTAAAGAACACAGAAAGAGAGGACTTTAAACTAAATGGCTGGGGGGGGCGGTGGTGAGGGGGTGAAGGGTTCTGGAGAGGGTATACATAGGCTTACAAAGCAAAAGGGTATTGCATGGTAACTATTTAGGCATTGATAGCCAGAGTGTGACCGGAAGGGACAAAGTGTCCAAACAAAAAAAAAACAGCAAATAAGGTCAAAGGGGGAAAAAATGATAAAAAGGCAAAACTAATGGCCCTTTACTTAAATGCATGTAGTATTTGGAACAAAATAAATGAATTAATGACAGAAATAGAGGTTAATGGGTATGATCTTATAGCTATTACAGAGGCATGATTACAAGGAGATCAAAGCTGGGAACTAAATATTCAAGGGTATGTGACTTTTCATAAGGATAGGCAAGAAGGAAAGGATGGTGGGGTAGTCTTGTTAGTATGAGATGTACGATAGCAAGAAATGATCTTAGATCGGAAGATGTAGAATCCTTATGGGTGGAGGTAAGAAATAACAAGGGGAAGAAGACACTATTGGGAATAGTCTATTGGCCCCTAACAGTAGCTGTACTGTAGGACAGAGAATAAGTCAGGAGCTGATGAGGGCATGTAAAAAAGGCAGTACATTTATCATGGGTGGCTTTAATGTTGATGTGGATTGGAAAAATCAAATTGGCAGAGGTAGCATGAGCAAGAATTCATAGGGCTGAATTTTCCCCCTGTTGAGAGGAAAGTTGATAGGCGGTCACATATGGGATTGGAGGCGCGGCGCCATTTTACATGGGCGGGACAATTAAGGCCCGCCCAGCAAGATGTGCGCAGAGAAGCGCTATGCACTCCCTGTGCGGATGGGGGATATTCCTAAAATTGAGAGTGTGCTCTTTAGCACATGCGAATGAAAGAGCGCACTCACCTCCCTGAGGCTAAATGCAGCCTCAGGGAGATCGACTCTAAATGTGAAAAAGCTAAAAATAGAAAAATAAAATTTCCTGAACATGTCCCCTCTTAAGTTTGGAGGGGCAGGTCCACTAATTACTTTATTTGCTCTATCAATGGCCTCAATTGGCCATTGACAGGTTGGCGGGCGTGCAGCTGATTTTGCTGCGCTCCCACCTTCCTAAAAATTTAAATGGGGCATGGTGATGTCAGGAGTTCCGCCCGAAGTTACCGTGTGTCATTTTACATGCCGGTGAGCAGGCCTTGCCCCCTGCTCGCCGACGGTAAAATCCAGCCCATAGAGTGTATTCAGGTCAGTTTCCTAGAATAATATGTTGTGGTCCCAACCAGGGATCAAGCTATTTTGGATCTGGAAATGTGTAATGAGACTGTTTTCATGAATGGTCTCAAAGCAAAAATCCCTTGGAAAACAGTGACCACAACATGGTAGAATTTAGCATTCAGTTTGAGAGTGAGAAATTTGGGTTGGAAACAACTGTGCTAAACTTAAATAATGGTAATTACAAAGGAATGAGGGCAGAGTTGGCTGGAGTGGGCTGTGAAAGGAGTTTAACAGAAAAGATGGTTGATGAACAATGGTAGTCATTTAAGAAAATAGTTCATGACTCAACAAAGATATATCCCAGTGAGGAAGACAGATTCTAGGAAGGAAATAAGCCAACCATGGTTAATCAAGGAAGCTGAGGAGTGTATCAAATTGAAAGAAAAAACACACAATGTGGAAAAGATTAGTGGTAAGCCAGAGGATTGGGAAAGTTTTAAAAAACCCAACAGAAGATGACCAAAAAGAAAAAGAGGGCAAAATAAACATGGAAGGCAAGCTAGCAAGTAATATAAAAATGAATGGTAAGAGCTTCTTTAAATATATAAAAAGGAAGAGAGAGACCAAAGTGAACATAGGCCACTTATAGAATGAGGCTGGGGAAATAATACTTGGGAACCAGGAAATGGCAGAGGAATTGAATAAATACTTTGCATCAGCCATCACTGTAGAAGATACTAATAGCATTCAAAAAACCCCAAAATAATCAAGGGACAAAAGGGGGGAGGCTATAAATACAATAACTATCACTGGAGAAAAAGTACTAGGGAAACTAATGGGGCCAAAATTCGATAAGTTCCCTGGACCTGATGGGTTGCATCCTAGGATATTAAAGGAAGTAGCTGCACAGATAGTGGATGCACTGGTAGTAACCTTCCAGAATCCTTAGATTCTGGAAAAGTCCCAGAGGATTGGAAAACTGCCAATTTGACACCCTTATACAATAAGGGAGCGAGCCAAAAAACAGGTAACTTTAGGCCTGTTAGCTTAACATCTGTCCTTGGGAAAATGTTAGAGCCTATTATAAAGGATGTAATAACAGAGTATTTCGAAATACATGATCTAATCAAGCAGAGTCAGCATGGCTTTGTGAAGGGGAAATCATGCCTGACAAATTTATTGGAATTCTTTGGGGAGGTAACAAGCAGGATAGATGAGGGGGACCAGTAGATGTAATATATTTGGATTTCCAAAAGATGTTCGATAAGGTACCACAAATAAGACTATTTAATAAGATAAGAGCCCATGGTGTTAGGGGTAATATATTAGCATGGATAGAGTATTGGCTAACTAATAGAACACAGAGGCCTGAATCTTCCAGTTGGCGATTTGGGGCCCACTTGCCGATAGGAAAATAACACGGCATGATGTCGGGAGGAAGCCCCGACGTCATCCTGGTCCATTTAAATTTTTAGGAAGGCAGGTGGACAGCGAAATCAGCTGTCTGCCCGTTGACCTGTAAATGGCCAATTGAGGCAATTGATAGGCTTATTATGATAATTAAATACCTGCCCATACAACCTTAAGGCTGGCGGGTAGGCCAGGAGCCCCAGCAGGCTCTAGATTATTCCTGAAACTTCATCCACTGGCGAGATGAAGTTTCATGTCCATTTTTAAAAAAATTAATAAATTTTATGTGTTTATTATTAACATGTCCCATCTTGTGTGACATTGTCACATGAGGGGGACATGTTAATAATTTTAATATTTATCTATTTTTAGAGTTTACTTACCTCTCACGAACCTCCCTGAGACAGGACTTTGCCTCAGGGAGCAATGCGCTATTTCGCTGCATGCGTGAAAGAGCGCACTTTGACAGATGGAGAATCCCCCTCCTCCCCCGCAAAGGAAGCGCATAGCGCATAGCGCATAGCGCTTTCTATCGGGCAGGCCGCTGGGTGGGCCTTAATTGGCCCACCCACTCAAAATGGCGGCGGGCCCAGTTTCGGTGGCCATCTGAGGGCAAAATTCTGCCCAGAATGTTGGGATAAGGGGTACATTTTCAGGATGGCCACCTGTAACTAGTGGAGTGCCACAGGGATTAGTGCTGGGACCACAATTATTTACACTATATATTAATGACTTGGATGAGGGAAATAAATGTGCTATCACCAAGTTTGCGGATGACACAAAAATAGGTGGGAAGACAAGTGGTGAGGATGGCACAAAGAGTTTACAGAAGAATATAGAAAGGTTAAGTGATTGGGCAGAAACTTGGCAGATGGAATATAATGTGGGAAAATGTGCGATTATGCACTTTGGCAGGAAGAGTAGAAGAGCTGAATATTATTTAAATGGAAAAAGACTACACAAAGCTGCAGCACAGAGGGATTTGGGATCCTTGTGCATGAATCCCAAAAAGCTAGCATATAAGTTCAACAGATAACAGAGAAGGCAACTGGAATGTTGGCATTTATTTCAAAGTGAATGGAACATAAAAATAGAGAAGTCTCACTAAAACTATGCAGGGCACTAGTTAGACCACACCTAGAATACTGTGAACATTTGTTGGCCCCTTATCCAAGGAAAGATGTTCTAGCATTAGAGATAGTCCAAAGAAGGTTCACTAGGTTGATCCCAGGTATGGAGGGTTTTTCTTATGAAGAGATGTTGAGTAGGTTGGGCCTATACTCATTGGAATATAGAAGAATGAGAGGTGACCTTATTGAAACATATAAGATTATTAGGGGGCTTGAAAGTGTAGATGATGAGAGGTTGTTTTCCCTTGTGCAAGAGTCTAGGCTGGAGGGCATAACCCCAGAGTAAAGGGTCGCCCATATAAGACAGAGATGAGAAGGAATTCCTTTTCTCAGAGGATAGTTAATCTGTGGAATTCTTTACCACAGTTGGTTGTGGAGGTTGGGTTGTTAAATATATTCAAGGCTGAGATATACAGATTTTTAATCAGTAAGGGTATCAAGGGTTATGGGGAAAAGGCAGGAAAGTGGAATTGAGGATTATCAGATCAGCCATAATCTCATTGAATGGTGGAGCAGAACTGATGGGCCGAATGGCCTCCTTATGCTCCTACATCTTCTGGCCTTATAGCATTAGGAAGGCTGGGTTCGCTGAGTGCCACCCTCCTGCCCTTTCTTCTGGCCCTTTGAACCCCTCACCAGCCAGTGACCTTTTCCCCACAATTACCATCATCTGGACTCGAAATGTTAACTCTGTCTTTCTCTCCACAGATGCTGTCAGACCTGCTGAGTTTTTCCAGCAATTTTTGTTTTTGTTTCACTGTCCCACCCTGTTTTACATGCTAATGAAATCAACGAAAAGGCTGCCAATGAAAAATGTAACCCATACTTTTTCAATCCTGATCAAAAAGAATACACAAACAATAAATAATATGCAAAGACATCAAACAGCAGTAACAAAAATTAGCAGGATTCAGAAATACATCTGCATAAGCAAAAGTACAAATGCAATTTGTACACCAAGATTTCAGACAGAAAAATAACATAACTATCAACATTAAAAACGCATACAAGCAATGCCACAAGAGATCTGCTAATATATAATAATTTAATTTTGATTTGCATATTGATGATTACTCGGCACTCCAGATGTCTTTTTCTTTTGCCAAGATTTGCTGCAATTGGTTAGAACGTATTAATAGCATACATGTAAATAATAACTTTTCCCTTAATGATCACACACCTTGAATATTAGGAAATCTTAGGAACTCACTGTATTAAGCACAAAATTCATACCAATATTTGTAACCATTTTGTATTTAAAGCATAGCACTTAAAAGCTGAAGATTTACTAAAATATATGTTGTTAGATAGATTGTTTAATACGACAGAAGTTAAAACTTCAGAACTGAACAAGCTGTTTTGGTATGCTCAAAATTGCATTTGTATTTCTCATATTTCATTTCAAAATTGCAAAAAAATCATTTTCATTTTTTATATTAATGGTATAATCTTGTGTACAATTGATGCAGTACTCCCGCATAAAACATACGTTGGGTATTAGTCTCAGCATTTTTGCAGTGTGGTTTTATCAGAACATTTTACATTCTGGTGTCAACAATACAAAGTAAGCTAATTAAAACACATTCACTGGGGGCCTAAACACTTTGCTTAGTATAATGAGGTGTGCATCATAATGAATGTCCCATAACAAGGCATAAAATGTAACATGAAAAAGTCAGGAACCAAGGTTCAGCAACCTAATGATGAAGAAAATGTTATGATATTTGTTTAATTAGGGTTGGGTATGTGTTGGATATGTTAAGTGCCACTAATTATCCAAAATCTAGTGTAAACAATGTCATCAGTAGTGTGTTTATAAGTAACAAGTACACATACTGCCAATGTCAAGAAAATAATCTGGAATAAATGAATAGGAGGACAGTGTTCTGGAAGATGAAGTGACAAACCTTTTAAAGTGCTTATTAATCACACAGAGAGTTCTTCCTTGATTCACAGCCAGTCTCTATCAACCTGGACATTAATAGATTTTATACTAGCATTCAAAAAAATAGCCCAAATGAATCTTTCCTTGCTGAAACTTCTATGATTCTATGTGACGATATTTCTGTATATAAAATTAAACACGGATGAATTCTCAGTACAGTGAATTAGGCTGATTGCTTTTCATTCAAACCCAGATTGCAACTGGCAGTGTTTGTGAGACTTTTGTTTCACCATTGTTTCTCGGGCTGTTTTGAGTGTCTAAACACAGTATTGTCAGCATCAAGGCACAAAGATTTTTTTGTGTATCAGATTTATGAAACAGAGACAATTATGTCTTTAAAATGTTGAAAATAAATATATTATCTTTCTTACAAATGTTATTCTCCTCAATAGTCACACCTTAATGCATTGACTCCTTGCTAGAATATCCATGAGCTTAAGCCACGATCTAGTAGCTGGCTCAATATGTCATTATTCAAGTGTGAACCTTGAAAGTGAGTGCTGGCAGGCTATTTGAGCAATTGGGACATCACAGCAGATTTTGCTTTCACCTAACATCCGCAAATATGTGCTGCCAGCACAGGTCACTTCTGAAGAGTGAAAACTCTGGCCCAGTTTCCACTTTCATACCCTAGTGGGAAATTGTAGTGTTTCTGCTGCTTTGCTGCCTCAGGTCAGAAGACGAGCACAGGCACCAAACCAGAGACCTTACTAATCAGCAGAACTCTAGTACTCCCTGGATTAATTTGTGGGCCATTGAGCAGAATCATCCCAGATTTGCACAAAGTGCAGTCATGGGCGGGAAAAAAATCGTTCTTCCTGCCGGCCGCAGTGGCGGGTTTTCACACCATATCGTCCCATTCCCACCTCATTAATTATGCAGCCACAGGAAACACGCAGACTCTCTGGTGGGTGGCCTCTGGTTTGCCCGTCATGCTGTTACCTTGCCACTTCCTCACACATGGAGCCATATTTAAACTGCAGCCATGTACACACTTATCAATGTTTGCAGCCCAGGACTGCTTTAATTAAGACATGGCCTCAAATACCAAGAATACTGCAGCCTCCCCGATCCAGTGATGCATCCGTGGCACACTTTCTGGACGCTCTGGAGGCCCACCACAATGTCCTCTAACCCTGATCTGGCCACAGGAGGCCCATCAATCTCACCACTCTGGCTTGGAAGGCGGTGGCAGAGGTGGTCAGTGCCAATGGTACACACAAGAGGTTGGCCATCCAGTGCAGGAAACTGATGAATGATCTCATCTGTGCTGCCAGGGTAAGGCAACCATTTCATCACTCTAAACTCACACACTCACAGCCCATCACACATTCACTGGCATCTTACTCACTGCCAGCTCAAGAGACTTCACCACTCCCTCTCTCACACACACCCTCACATCTCCATCTTGCCTCATCTTCTATGAAAACTGTCTCCTCAGCACCTTGAGGCCACTTGCAAAGATTAACATGCTCTTCCTCAGTACGGAGTTTGCCCTGCAGCATCTTCCCTTGCCTGAAGCCATGCGTCCACATTCCCCAAGCAAGTCCTAGCCCAGCAGCCATTGAAAAGCCTTGAGGGTGGTCTGGTAGGTAGACACCTGACCGTGAGCTCCCCTAAACATGATATCGTTCTGCCTGCGAAGCAAGGTAGGCAAACAAACCTCGAAGTCCCGAGCGAAGTGCAGCTTGCCAGGTGCACGTCGCTTATGTACAGTTGTGAAAAGCAAACCCAGCATGAGGGAATGATTCTGGTGAGCAGGGCTTATAATGAGATGCTAAAGTATTGAAAGTTGGTTCCCGAAATGCGACAGAGGGAAGTGCGGCTCACCATTAACGGTTAGATCAGACGATCGCAAGCTGGTTTCACCACAGCATGAAACCGATTGTTTGCCTTCTCGCCATTTTGTATCCCTCCACCACCTACCATCTCGCCCGACGCCTACAGGACCGGAAAATTCCAGCCTGTGAGCCGCAGTGTGAATGGAATTTCACATGACTCTACTTTTAGCTTACAAAAATGATGTACAAAAACTCCACATTGACAATCTTTGATTTCAATTTACCTGGATTCCAATTTCTTACCCCGCTGAAATTGTCCTGCTTCCAATTTAGCATTTTTACTTTAGTTTGCTCCTTGCCCTTTTCCATAGTTAATCTAAATCTTATGATACTATGATTACTAATTCACTAAAAGTTCCCCAACTGACACTTAATACATATTCCCCACTTCATTCACCAGAACTAGATCCAATATGCCTCCTTCTTAGCTGGGCCACAAACAGAATAATCAAGAAAATTTGACTGAACACACTTAAGAGTCTATTTCCCTTTACACTATTGCTATCCCAGTCCATATTAAGATAATTGAAGATCCCATTATCACTACTCTATAAT